>NC_092742.1:14521997-15753671 GCF_047496795.1 Chiloscyllium punctatum
TGACTAAGTGCATCCAGTTCTTAGAGTTGCAAACTGTGCAGACGGTCAACTTTTTAAAAAAAGACTCATTCTCAGAATTTATGCAGTGCTGGCGAGAATGACATCGATTGCCTGTTCCTAGTTAGGCCGTTGCACTCTGGGACACAGCAACAGCTTCTCAGACTGACTCACACCGGGATACAGTCCCTCAGACTGACTCACACCCAGGTACAGTGCCTCAGACTGACTCACACCCAGATGTAACTGCACAGACTGACTCATACAAGGGTACAGTCCCTCAGACTGACTCACACATAGGTACAGTTCCACAGACTGACTCACACCCAGGTACAATTCTACAGACTGACTCACACAGGGGTACAGCCCCTCAGATTGACTCACACCTAGGTACAGTCCCTCAGACTGACACACATCCAAGATATAGTCCCTCAGACTGACTCAAAACCCAGGTACAGTTCCACAAACTGACTCACACCTCAGTACTGTCCCTCAAACTGACTCACACCTGGGTACAGTCTGTCAGACTGACTCACACCTGGCTACAGTCTGTCAGACTGACTCAAACCTGGGCAGAGTCTGTCAGACTGACTCACAACTGGGTACAGTCTGTCAGACTGACTCACACCCAGGTCCAGTCTGTCAGACAGACTCACACCTGGGTAGATTCTGTCAGACTGACTCACACCTGGGTAGAGTCTGTCAGACTGACTCCACCCAGGTCCACTCTGTCAGACTGACTCACACCTGGGTACAGTCTGGATAAAAACAATGACTGCAGATGCTGGAAACCAGATTCTGGATTAGTGGTGCTGGAAGAGCACAGCAGTTCAGGCAGCATCCGAGGAGCAGTAAAATTGATGTTTCGGGCAAAAGCCCTTCATCAGGAATAAAGGCAGTGAGCCTGAAGCGTGGAGAGATAAGCTAGAGGAGGGTGGGGGTGGGGAGAAAGTAGCATAGAGTACAATGGGTTAGTGGGGGAGGGGATGAAGGTGATAGGTCAGGGGCGGGAGGAGGGTGGAGTGGATAGGTGGAAAAGAAGATAGGCAGGTAGGACAAGTCATGGGGACAGTGCTGAGCTGGAAGTTTGGAACTAGGGTGAAGTGGGGGAAGGGGAAATGAAGAAACTGTTGACGTCCACATTGATGCCCTGAGGTTGAAGTGTTCCGAGGTGGAAGATGAGGCGTTCTTCCTCCAGGCATCTGGTGGTGAGGGAGTGGCGGTGAAGGAGGCCCAGGACCTCCATGTCCTCGGCAGAGTGGGAGGGGGAGTTGAAATGTTGGGCCACGGGGTGGTTTGGTTGATTGGTGCAGGTGTCCCGGAGGTGTTCCCTAAAGCGCTCTGCGAGGAGGCGCCCAGTCTCCCCAATGGAGAGGAGACCGCATCGGGAGCAACGGATACAATAAATGATATTAGTGGATGTGCAAGTAAAACTTTGATGGATGTGGAAGGCTCCTTTAGGGCCTTGGATAGAGGTGAGGGAGGAGGTATGGGCGCAGGTTTTACAGTTCCTGCGGTGGCAGGGGAAAGTGCCTGGATGGGAGGGTGGGTTGTAGGGGGGTGTGGACCTGACCAGGTAGTCACGGAGGGAATGGTCTTTGCGGAAGGCGGAAAGGGGTGGGGAGGGAAATATATCCCTGGTGGTGGGGTCTGTTTGGAGGTGGCGGAAATGTCAGCGGATGATTTGGTTTATGCGAAGTTTGGTAGGGTGGAAGGTGAGCACCAGGGTCGTTCTGTCCTTGTTACGGTTGGAGGGGTAGGTGCGGGATGTGGACGAGATACGTTGAAGGGCATCTTTAACCACCTGGGAAGGGAAATTGTATTCTCTAAAGACCCAAGTCCAGTCTGTCAGACTGACTCACACCTGATTTTCAATTAAATCAAAAAGGCTTTTGGGACACGATTTTAAAGAACAGCAGGATTCCTCGTCAATGTTTGTCCCCCAAACAATGATGATCTGTTCTGGTCATCATCACAGTTTATGATTACATTTCTTCCCTCTCAGATGCTGGAGCAGTCCGTGTCTAAATGCAGGAAGATTTTGGTAACCTTCACTCTTGGGCTGGAAGGGAACAAATAAACATTCACGCTACACGAGTGCCCGGCGATAATCATCTCCGACAACAGAGAATCTAATGGTTATTCTTGACGTTCAATCACATTACCATCACTGAACCACTAAATGATTATTTGGGAACACCAGCAAAAGCAAGTTCTCCCCCAACTCCCCCCACTTCCCCCCAACCAAGCCACTCACCATCCTGACTTGGAAATATATCACCGTTCCTTCACTGGTGCTGGATCAACATTCTAGAAATCCCACTGTGCAGGCAGTGCCTTGGGCAGTCCACCAAGGCAGAAGTGAGGACTGTAGATGCTGGAAATCAGAGTCTCGATCAGAGTGGTGCTGGAAAAGCACAGCAGGTTAGGCAGCATCCGAGGAGCAGGAAAACTGATGTTTCGGGCAAAAGCCCTTCATCAGGAATTCAGCCCAATCAGCAGTCCACCAAGGTAGCTCATCCCCACCTTCTTAAGGGCAACTAGGGACGGCCAATAAATGCTGGCCCAGTTAGTTATGGCCACGCCCCATGAGTGGACAAAAAAATTCAACATCTTTTTGTAATTCCCATTGACCAGGAACTGAATTGAATAGCTATATAAAAACTATGGCCACAAGAGCAGGTCATAGGTGAGGAATTTGGGAGTGCTTAATGATTAATGTTGTACTGGGTTAGGAATGTCAAGCAATGGCTTGATGTTTGGGATGGTCCCCTTTCACTAATCACCCTTTCTATGCCTCAGGTCTCTCCAATGGTCTGGAGGATATAATGTTAGATATTCTTAACAAGTATTTTGTCTTATATAACCCGGTATAGTTTATTGCAATAATAGCAATAGGCACACTTAACATTAACTAGTTAGGGACAATTACATCTACCAGGCACCACATATGTCATATCCATTGACAGACTGTGTTGCATCATGACCTTGGCTGCACCTGATGCAATTCTCCCAGCAACCCTTTCAGAATCATTGCCTCATCTAAAAATAACTCACCTCCTGACTCCCCAGAGCCTGCCCACCATTAGGAGTGTGATGGATTACTCCCCACGTGTCTGGATGAATGCAGTTCCAACGACATGCAAGAAGCTGGATTTCATCCAGGACAAAGCAGCCTGGTTGATTGGCACCTTATCCACGATACCTTCGATACCACCACACAGTGGCATAAATGTGTACCCATCAGCAAGATTCAATACAGAATTTATTAGGACTCCCTTATAAGCACCTTCTGAAACCCTCACCTCTACTAGTTAGGAGGAGGAGAGCAGATACACCATCTCCAATTTCCTCTCCAAGCCACACTCCATCCTGTCTTGCAAATATATTGCCATTCCTTCACTATCACTTGGTCAAAAAGCTGGAACTCCCTGCTGAAGGGCACCAGCTCGATCTCTGGGTTCAGCAACCATTTACCAGGATGCTGCCCAGAACAGAGAGTTTGATTATAAGGAGAGGCTGGATGGGCTGGGACTTTTTCACTGGAGCATAGGGGCATGAGGGGCTGAACTTATCGAGGTTGATAAAACCAGCAGGTGCATAGATAAGGTGAATAGGAAGTCTCTTTTCACTAGGGTGTGAGATTTCAAGACTAGGGGATATATTTTTAAGGTGATAGCAGAAAGATTTTAAAAAGATATGAGTGTGTGGAATGAACTGACAGAGGAAGTGGTGAACGCAGGTACCATTACAACATTTAAAAGACATTTGAATAAGTTCATGAGTAGGAAAGGTTTGGAGGGATATGGGCCAATCGCAGGTAGGTGGGACCAATTTAGTTTGGGAACATGTTCGGCATGGTCTGGTTGGACCGAAGGGTCTGTTTCTGTGCTGTATGACTCTATAACTGCTGAGTCTAGGTCTTTTTGACTAGCAGGGATGGAGGATAGCTACAATTGACTCTTCAGGAAAAGAAGATTAACGTCAAGGTGTAGTTAATTCCGTGAAAGTTCTTGGTTTCGGGTTTCATTGGCGGTCAGGCAAAATTGCAAAGGCCGTCAGGAACCAGAGTTGGTACATCTGCCTCCTTGGTGAGGGTAAGGGATCCTTATGTATGTTCTCCACCCAACACTGTGTGCCATCATCAGGCTGTGAAATCGTCAGCCCCTTCAGAGCTGACAACTTATTTCCAACTAATGTCTTTGCTTAAAGTTACGCAGCAGAACAGGAGAGTACTCTAGCAGTGGGCTCCTTAATCCCTGGGAAAGTCACCATACGCCCATACTGCTTTCCCAGTTACCTTTGACTGAAATTCAACTCTGTGAGTGCCCCCCTGCGGAGGACTAATGTAAGAACCTGCTCCTCCTCTGGAGTTTGCAATCCTCCACCAGCCACTCAGCCCTCCCTCGCACCCCCCACCTCCTTCAGGGTGTAAATTCTGTCTGATTGTCCATATACTGGGTTGCACTGGCTTGGCAATCACTCTCACTGCACGGAGAACCTCTCGGCCAGCGAAGGTGCCACAATATTCAGTGTGTGTGTGTGTGTGTGTGTAGCTCTCTCCAGACCCATCCCAACAGCACTATAGGCTAATGGCCTGCTGGTTAGCACATGGGACGCTGTGGGAGCTTGCTGTGCGTGAATTGGCTGATGGATGGTGCTCCTTGCCTTACAGCAGTGGGACACGCCGGTAAGTGCCTCCATTTGGCCTTCAAGCTCTCGCCGATGTTGTTAGGTTTTGCAGGCGCCATACAAATGCACGTCCTTCCTCTTTTTTTCAATTGATAAAACTTTGACCGTAAAGTTCCCGGAGCAGACTCAAAACAAAACTCAGACTGAACTCTTTCTCTCTCTGTGTCAGTGAATATCTATTACTTCCACATTTTTCCAGCAACAAACGACATTGAAGCTTTGGGTAATCCTGTTCTTTTTGGGAATACAATTGCGTTCGGTTTTTTTTGAAACACCAAGTTGACTCTTTTCCAAAGCGACCAGCTCACGTGAAGATTTTCCCGGGAGATTAGCCGGGCTCTGTGTATATATGGACGGTACTCCAGCGGCTCCTACAGATTCTGGGACTAGTCTCAAGGGAGCAGCGTCTGCAAACTGAGAGAGAGAGAGAGAGAGAGAGACAGACACAGACACAGACACAGAGAGGGAAGGACAGGAGAGATAGAGGCAGGAGAGGGAGAGACAGACAGAGAGAGGGGCAGGACTGAGAGATTTAGGCAGGAGAGAGAGAGATAGGGACAGGAGAGAGAGAGTGAGTGAGACAGAGAGAGAGGGGCAGGAGAGAGAGGGACAGGAGAGGTAGAGGGAGAGTGAGTCAGAGAGAGAGGGGGTGCTGGACAGGTATATAAAGAGAGAGACAGAGAGGGGCAGGACAAACATAGAGAGATAGAGAGGGGGGCAGGAGAGATGGAAATTTAGAGAGAGGCAGGAGTGATAGGAGAGAGGCGAGAGAGAGAGAGAGAGAGAGCTCCAAAAGTGACTTTAGCAGAGACAGTGGAGAGTAACATTGGCCAAGCTGAAACAAGAGTTTTAAACGAGAATGATGGAATAGTTTTCCCAGCATTTTAAAAAGTGTAAGAGCGTCCACCTGGGGGGAAAAAGACAGCTACAGACCCCAGAGTCTCCTTTCGGCTCTCTCTCCCCCAATTCCCAGCACTAACCCCTCCTCCCCGTAGAGGTAGAGGAGGGTGGTGGGAGGGAGGGAAGGGGAAGGTTCAGGGATGGGTTTGCTCAGTGTTGACCTGCTCATCAAGCTGCAGATCCTGCCAGGTTTCTTCTCCAGCTGCCTGTTCCTGGCGGTGTACGATTCGGTGGTACTGCTGAAGCAGGCAGTGTCCCGCCTGAGCGGCCCAGGAGCTGGGGATGGAGTGCCCCGTATGCTGACGGTGGAGGGGATGCAGACGGTGTGGAGGAGCTTCCTGCTGGACGCTGCCAAGCCGGTGAGGCCGGGGGGCCAGGCTCCCAACCCCCGGGTGGTGAGGCTGGCCGAGCGGCAAGGTGAGGCGGAGCAGCTGCAGAGGGTGGGAGGCCTGGCGGAGTGCCGCCTGCTGGATTTTGCCAGCCCTGGGCGACCCTTGGTGGTCAACTTCGGCTCGGCCACCTGACCCCCCTTCGTGGCCAGCCTGCCAGCTTTCTGCCGCACGGTGGAGGAGTACCAGGCTGGCGCTGACTTCCTGCTGGTCTACATCGATGAAGCTCACCCCTCAGACGGCTGGGCTGCCACCTCGCCCTTCCAGCTGCCCCGTCATCGCACCCTGGCCGAGAGGTGTTCCGCCGCTCGCCTCCTCCTCCGGCACTTCCCGGTGCCCCCCCAGTGCCCGGTGGTAGCCGACTGCATGGACAACGAAAGCAACGTGGCGTACGGTGTCTCCTTCGAGAGGTTCTGCATCGTGCAGGACCAGAAGATCGTGTACTTGGGGGGCAAGGGGCCCTTCTTCTACAGCCTGGCAGGGGTCAGGGCATGGCTTGAGCAACACCGTCTGAAACAGGGGGCAAAGGTTGGCAGCGATGCCCCCCACGACCTCCCGGCTCCCATTCCAGCTGCTACCCACAGCCCTCAACTGGACGTATAACATCCTGGGGGTCATCTGAAGAAGAATCACTGAAGATGTCCAACGCAATGAAGCCATTTCAGTCATTACCAGATGCCAACCATTCACCACCACGTCCTTCTCTCCTTAGGTGCTGCCGAGCTCTGCTGAGCTTCTCTCCGTCTGATTCTGATGTCCGGCTAAAGCCACCGTGTTTTGCTTTGTTTCCCCTGTGCCTGGCAGTGCCTCCAATCGCTCCTCCGCCCAGTTCAATGGGCAGACCTATCATTGCCAAGGGGCACCGAACACTGGGCCATAAATACCAACATATTCTGGCAGCTTTCGCAACCCAAGATTAAATTTGTGTTTTACGAAAAGCATCAAGACAAGCAAGAGAACCTTACCCCCTCACCCACCTTCAAGTTACACAAAAGCCACGTTAAAAACCACCGTGAGCGGTCCCTTTCCAAGTGATTAAAAAGACTGAATTGAACAAGAAAGTCTTTCTTCTGGACAGAGACTGTTTTGTTTAATTACCGTGGGACTGCTTTCAAAATATCCTCCAGGTTTTCCATGTTGATTTTATGTTTAGAAAGTAATTTATTTGTTTTAGTTGAATTCTGTAGCGCTCTCAAATGTTTGCGGGTCTAACTCAGTTCTTTTGCCATCGTTCTCTGTGCGTTTTCATCAGTGTGCAGAAAATTGCATGTTACATCAGCTTCGTCCTGTCTTGTAGTTCAGAAGAGGAGTCTAGAAGGACTCAAAACATTTAACTTTGTCTGTCTGTCTGTCTGTCTCTCTCTTTCTCTCTCTCTCTCCACAGATGCTGCCAGACCTGTTGAGTTTCTCTCTGTGTTTGCTTTTGTTTTCCAGCAGCTGTGGTATTCTGCCTTTCTGTTTTAAGTTATTGAGTTCCTGGGTCCACTTGCAGCAACCGATGAGCCCAGGCTGGGGAGGGAGTGCGTGTGCAGAATGAAGATAACTGACCAAAGAGTCCTGCACTCAGTCAGTATTCGGAAGAGGAAGCAGCACTGCCCACTCCCGTTGTGGAAGAATGTGGAAGGAGTCTGACTGTCTGCCTTGGAATTATTTATATAGATAGATAGATAGATAGAATCAACTTGTGGTGCTATGCAGTGTGCACTTTTATCTGTGTTATAATAAAAGGTTTTGTAGCTGACTTGTTTCCGTGATGGTTTATTTAATTGTACAACAATAACTGAGGGACCCTGTCTCTGAGCTGGAAGGTGGGCTCCAAAGATGTCCTCACCCATCCTGTCAGATTGGTTACACATATTTGTAATGGGTGTCTGTTGTGTTGCAGTGGTAGCTGACTTCTTTTGCATCTGTGTTTGGTTATTTAATTGAACAATGATTGAGGGTCCCTTGTGGTGCCGTGGTAGTGTCCCTACCTCTGAGCTATAAGGCCCACATTCAAGTCCCACCTGGTCCAGAGGTGTGCATTGACATCTCTGAATAAGTACTTTAGGAAATATCTGTGTTAATAATTGTCCCAAAGCCACCCTGCAGTTAATGAATTACTTTCTAAACGCTTAGCCAGTGACACTGCCATGTGACAAAGAGCAAGATTCAGTTTTTGTTTCAAAGTGATGTTGATTGGGAATAAATATTGGCTACTCAGCAAATGGGGGATGATCTCTCCTGCTTTCCTTTGAGACACGCCTCGAGCAAGCGTTACTGCTCACCCACCTGTCGCTTCTTACTGGCTGAATAGGAAATAACCAACCCCCCGAGCATAGGCTTTAGCTGTTTCCCAAAGAATGGATGGACTACTGGCTGAGTCTGAGTTAATATCTAAAAAAGCCCTGAGCTCAGTAAAAAAGAATTCAATAAACTTGTTATCCTTAAGGATGAAGGGGTCCCGTCGGCAGTGCCTTGAGCCTACCACTGTATCCTTATTCTTAACCATTAAATACACTGGGGTGTGATCAGAAATAGTCATTATGCCAATTGTACATGATGTCTCCGAGCTCAGAAGTGCTGATGTTAGGGGTAGGTTCTTCACTCAGCGAGTCGTAGGTTCATGGAATGCCCTGCCAGTAGCAGTGGTGGACTCTCCCTCTTTATGGGTATTTAAGTGGGCATTGGATAGGTATATGGAGGATAGTGGGTTAGTGTAGGTTAGGTGGGCTTTGATCGGCGCAACATCGAGGGCCGAAGGGCCTGTACTGCGCTGTATTCTTCTATGTTCTATGTTCTATGCTGTGGGAGTCAGAAAAAGATCAATCCTGGTCTGGCATTTATGTGGGTTCGAAAAGAACATGAAGTCCCTGCCAGTCGGGTGAAGGTGCCTCCAAACATCTACCAACCCCAGTTCAGCACACAGATCCCTTAGCTGTTTAGATCGCAAAGAAGATATCAGTGGGCCTTCAGGCAATCTGTCTCCCGTAGGGTCTATGAAACAATTGAAATCCTCTCCAACGATGATTTGTTGAGATACAAGGTTAACCAGTCTAGAAAGTGCATCTGTCAAGAATTTACGGGGGTGGGGTGGGGGACAGGAAACATTTAAGATCCCGTATTCTTCCCCATGTATCAAAGCTTTAAGGATTACAAATCTCCCGTGTGTGTCTATAATGCACTCTAAAAACTTAAATGAGAGATTCTTTCTAACTAGAATGGCCACCCGTCTACTCGTATTGAAAGATGAAAAATAAACCCAGTCATACCCATTCTGTTGCAGCTTCAAATGTTCTGCATCATCCAGTTATGTTTCTTGTAATAAGGCAAGATCCATCCTCTCCCTTTTAAAGCTGGAAAGTACCTTCTTCCTCTTGACAGGTGAATGACTCCCCTTAATATTCCAGGTGCACCACTTTAATACGCCATTAGCCATGACCTTCCATAGCACCATCTAGAGTCCAGAGAGGAAGAACCCAAACTACAGATTGCTGGGCTTTAATGCAAAAGAATCTACAAAACCCAAAAACTACACAGACTAAAATAACCACAGCCAACAAATCTACAAAACTTACAAAAACTTACAAATGGATGTACAGCAAAAACAGAAACACAAAAAATTGTCAAAGGCATTGATTGGAGGAACCATCCCGACCGCCCTCTCAACTCCTACCAATTTGGGTCGTACCACATACACCAACCCCCCTCTCAAATCCTACCAACTTGGGTCGTACCACATACACCAACCACCCTCTCAACTCCTACCAACTCGGGTCGTACCACATGTACCAACCACCCTCTCAACTCCTACCAACTTGGGTCGTACCACACACACCAACCACCCTCTCAACTCCTACCAACTAGGGTTGTACCACATGTACCAACCACCCTCTCAACTCCTACCAACTTGGGTCGTACCACACACACCAACCACCCTCTCAACTCCTACCAACTTGGGTCGTACCAACCACCCAGTAGAGAAAAAAACAAACACCCAAAGCAAGCTTTGTAATATAAACAAGAAATCTAAAAATAACTATGTTACCCATCCCTTAACATAAGTTAAAAATTAAAGATAAATACTCCATCCATCCTGGACATCATTTCACGCAACTTTTTACCAGAAAGGAGACTCCACCAAGTCCTTTTTAAAAAAGATTAAACCCGAACAGCTCTGTCCTATTCGGCCGTTCGACTTAAGACAATGTGACCACAAAGTTCTTCATTTTTTCTGGCGAGTTGAACAAATGGATGGATCCATTATGATTAATCGGAAGCACTACTGGATATCTTAAAGAATACTGGATGCCAAGCTCTCTCAATCTCCTTTTGACGCCATCGTAGGACTTCCTTCTCCGAACCACTGCCGCCAAGAAGTCTTGAAAAAACATGACCCTGGAGCTGCCACATACCAACGCCCTCGAGTCCCTCCCCTGGGTTTGAGAGGCTTCCATGACCTTCTGCTTGTCTTTATAATGATGGAACCTCACCAGGACAGGACATGGGCACTGCTCCATGCCTGGCCTTCATGCCACGATCCGATGGGCTCTTTCAATTGTTATCCTTCCCTTCTCAACCTCCAAACCAAGGAACTCCAGGAACCACTTCTCAAAGAACTCCACCGGCCACTCACCTCACGTCCAGTATGCCAACAATGCGCAGGTTCTTTCTTCTGCCCCTGTTTTTGAGATCGTTTACCAGATCCAACAGACCCTGGTCCTGTGTTTCCAGAGCTTCAATCCGGCTCTTGGAGGAGTCAGTCTCTGCCTCTTCCCCAGGAGCTCATCGGTCCTTTGTCTCAGGTCTTGCAGAAGAGCAGATACAGAAGCCAGCTTCTTCCTGATTTTTCCTGGATCTGCCTCCCCAGGACCTCACGAGATCTGACCAGCTCCTCAACGAAGGTCTGGTGAATAAGCGAGCCAAATGCTTCAGACGACGGCTTCCTCCTTTCTTCACATTCTCCAGCTGCAAGGGCAAAGATAAGTCAATTTTCTTTTCAAGTTTCGAGCTCTTTTCCTGTGTTTTTACTCACAATAAAGTGTTTGGGATGGATCCTGGCTCTGTTGGGTCAGTGTTGCAGCGCAGAACTCAGCAAATGCGATCCTAACAGGACTCTGCCATCTTGGATCGCCCCTTTAGTCCCTTTTAAACCATTCCCGTCTCACCTTAATCCTATGCCCTCTAGTTTCGGACTCTCCTACCCTGGGGAAATGACCTTGTCTGTTTACCCTATCCATGCCTCTCCTGGTTTTAATAAGGAGGAACAAGACAGAAGAAAATAAAGTGAATGAGAGTAAAATTAAAAACTGATACTCAAAGAGCGAGAAAGGACAATTGGATTGAGAGAAAGAGAGAGAGAGTCAAAGTAACTTGAAGGGAAATGTCTATAGTGATATGAAGAAAATGATTTCCCAATGAGCCAGATGCCTCTTTTTCTGCTCAATATTCAACATGAGAAGCATAATGGAAAAGTAAGGAAACAGTTTTAGCATTTTAAATTATTATATCCTTGCACTTTAGTTGTGTTGGCGTGGTGGCTCAGCGGTTGGCACTGCTGCCTCACAGTGCCAGGGACCTGGGTTCGATTCCAGCCTCAGGTCACTGTCTCTGTGGAGTTTGCATGTTTTCCTTGTCTGTGTGAGTTTCTTTCCACAGTCCAAAGATGTGCGGGTTAGATGGATTGGCCGTGCTCAATTGCCCATAGTGTCCAGGGATGTGTAAGCTAAATGAATTATGGTCCTGATACGGTCTCCTCTACATTGGGGAGACAGGACGCCTACTTGCAGAGTGCTTCAGAGAACATCTCGGGGACACCTGCACCAACCGACCCCACCGCCCCGTGGTCGAACACTTCAACTCCCCGTCCCACTCTGCCGAGGACATGCAGGTGCTGGGCCTCCACCACCGCCACTCCCTAACCACCCAACGCCTGGAGGAAGGATGCCTCATCTTCTACCTCGGGACCCTTCCAACTCCATGGCATCAATGTGGATTTCACCAGTTTCCTCATTTCCCCTTCCCCCACCTTATCCCAGTTCTAACCTTCCAGCCCAGCACCGCCCACATGACCTGGCCCACCTGTCAATCTTCCTTCCCACCGATCCAGTCCACCCTCCCCTTTGACAATCATCATTGGCCCCACCTCCATCTACCTGTCACATTCCCAGCTAACATCCCCCCAACCGTGCCCCCTCCCATTTATCTCACCACCCTCTCGGCTCACAGCCTCATTCCTGATGAAAGGCTTTTGCCTGAAATGTCCATTCTCCTGTTCCTCAGATGTTGCCTGACCGGCTGTGCTTTTCCAGCATCACACTCTTCGACTTTCATTTCCAGCACCTGCATTCCTCACTTTCGCCAAGCTAAATAGAGTCATAGAGTCATCAAGATATACATCATGGAAACAGACCGTTAGGTCCAACCCATCCATGCGGACAGATATCCCAACCCAATCTAGTCTCACCTGCCAGCACCTGGCCCATATCCCTCCAAACCCTTCCTATTCATGTACCCATCCAAGTGCCTCTTAAATGTTGCAATTGTACCAGCCTCCACCACTTCCTCTGGCAGCTCAATCCATATACGTATCATCTTCTGTGTGAAAGAGTTGCCCCTTAGGTGTCTTTTATATCTTTCCCCTCTCACCCTAAATCTATACTCTGTGGTTATGGACTCCACCACCTCAGGGAAAAGACTTTGCCTATTTATCCTATCCATGCCCCTCATAATTTTGTAAACCTCAATAAGGTCACCCCTCAGCCTCCGACGCTCCAGGGAAAAATGGATTCGCCATGGGAAATGCAGGGTTACGGGGATGGGGTTGGGTCTGGGTGGGATCCTCTTCGGAGGGTCAGTGCAGGTTTTGTGGCCTGCTTCCACACTGTGGGGTTCTATGATAATTATACATAGGAGTAATGCACTTCAGTTACAATTGTTCCCTTTCTGGATCTTCATGGTAGTGTTTGGCATCAGAACCATGAATCAATTCCTTAAATAGCTCCATATGCTATGAAATAGCAGCTGTAATTACCATTCATGCCTATTGAGGGTGTATGTCCAGCAAATCCTTGATTCTCACTGGGAGATTGATGGCAAACTCCTTGGTTTTTCCAAGGCCCATGAAGAACGATGCGAATTGTCCAGCCATTTGTAAAGGTTCACCACTCGGGATTGTGTCCTTCCATTGTGTGTCACCTTCCCTATTTCTGTTCCAACCGTGGTAAGCTTACGTTTCGCCTGGAATCAGATTCAAGGAAGGATGTTCTTGGATGTGAATGACCAGCCGGTTTCATGGGGCAGACTGGGGGCCAAGAGTATGGTGGTGACCTCCTGTGATGGAGCTGTGTTTAACCTGGCCTGGCCCTTTAAGATTGCTGACAGCAACAGATAATTGGTTTCAAAAGCGACATCCTGGTAATTGTAACTGGCTTAAATTTCGAGCTGCAGGAGAAGGGGACCTGTGAACAAATTAATTGGGTTTCTTTTTTCTCCCTAAGGTCCCTTTGCAACTGTACCAAGGTGTGACAGGCAGGATCTCTGGAGTGTGGTGGATACCTGTTAGACAGGAGGCAGAATGGCTCAAATAAAGAACGGTAAAGTATATGTCAGAAAAAGAGAGAGAGGAAAAAATTGGATAAAATGTGACACTACGGGATTCTGTGGCAATGTCCACTCTGAGAAAAAGAACAGGAAATGGCATCACCATAGGAAATTACATCACCACAGGAAATGACATCACCAAGCCAATGAAACCAAGACATATAAATGGAAAGCAGGAATCATCAGCAGTGCTTCGTCCAGAGGCTCACTGAAGATGTTACCTCGTGTGGTGATGAAACATCTGAAAATGAACCTTTCAGCTCAGTGAGCAAACCTACATCCAGAAACTCAACTTGAGCTACAAACCTTCTCAAAACTCGCTTGTGTCCACTTTGTTTGTCTAGGATAAACCACAATCTGACCCAAATAGTTTAGCGTGTGTTGATTACCAAGTGGAGTGATTTGTGTAGACAGCAGCAAAACCCGAATGCAGCGACAAAGTCGTGGGATTTAAGTCTGACCCATTGACAGTGTCACCAAGTCTATCCTTCTGAGTGGAAGAGTTCCTAAGGCACTCCACCACAGTTTGGCGTAGAAGGAGACAAAGGTTGGAAATGCTTTTATTTTATTCACTTGTGAGGTGAGGCTGCCAGTGTGTACTGCCCGTTCCCAGTTTCCCTTCAGAAGGTGGTACTGAGCTGTCTCTCTGAACAGCTGTAGGCCACCCACTGTAGATGCTGTACATTAGGGAATTCCAAAACTTTGACCCAGTAGAACTTCCGAAACTGGTATCGATGGAGAAAAGTTTGGTTCCCTCATGTGCACAGACCTTCATTTATATTGCACCCTTTCACAACCTTAGATCTTTACACTCATTGGAAGTTCTTGCTAAAATCGAGTCCCAGTTATGAAGTACTATAAACAGTAGGTCAATATGTACACAGCAAGCTCCCGCAGACAGCAATGTGACAACAGATCACCTGTTTAAGTGACAGAAACAGACATTGCTGGAGAAACTTGACAGTCCTGGTGAGGTCTGCTGAGAGAAAGTGAAGATAACATTTGGAGCCCAATGATACTTCATCAGAATTTCCGAAGAAGGGCTAGGGATAAAAAGTTCTGAAGAAGGGTCACTGGACCTGAAACATTAACTCTGTTTCTCTCTCCACAGATGGTGCCAGACCTGCTGAGTTTTTCTAGCAATTTCTGTTTTTGTTTCAGACTGCCAGCATCTGCATTTCTTTGCTGTAGTTTTACATTCGAGTGACATTGGTTCGGAGAGACATGGTGGGCAGGTTATTGGAGATAATGCCCTCTGCTTTCTTTTAGAAACAGTGCCATCTTTTACAGTCAGCTGAGAGGGCAGTAGGGACCACTGTTTAACGTCTCATCTGAAAGAGGACACATCTGACAGTGCAACACTCTCTGAAAACATTCAGTAAAGTGCCCATAGGGGGTTGTTGTACAAAAGTAGGTTTATGGGTTAGAGGCTGCACATTAGCATGGTTTGAGCATTAGTTAATGGACAGGGTAGTGTAGATTTAGCTTTAGATAACTTACAGTGTGGAAACAGGCCCTTCGGCCCAACAAATCCACACCGACTCTCCGAAGAGCAATCCACCCAGACCCATTCCCCTGCGTTTACTCCTTCACCTAACACTGCGGGTAATTTAGCATGGCCAATTCACCTAACCTGCACATTTTTGGACTGTGGGAGGAAACCGGAGCACCCAGAGGAAACCCACGCAGGGGTCATTTTTGGGATGTAAGTAGTGGAGTAATACAAGAATGCATGCAAGGTTTGTGAAGGTTTGTAGCTCAGGTTGAGGTTTAGGGTGTAGGTTTGCTCGCTGAGCTGTAGGTTTTATATCCAGACGTTTCATTACCTGGCTAGGTAACATCATTAGTGACGACCTCCAAGTGAAGTGAAGCTGTTGTCTCCTGCTTTCTATTTATATCTTTCTCTTGGATGGGGTTCCTGGGGTTTGTGATGATGTCATTTCCTGTTTGTTTTCTGAGGGGTTGATAGATGGTATCTAGATGTATGTGTTTGTTTATGGCATTGTGGTTGGAGTGCCAGGCCTCTGGGAATTCTCTGGCATGTCTTTGCTTAACCTGTCCCAGGATAGATGTGTTGTCCCAGTCAAAATGGTGTTTTTTTTCATCCGTATGTAGGGCTATGAGGGAGAGGGGATCGTGTCTTTTTGTGGTCAGCTGGTGTTTGTGTATCCTGGTGGCTAACTTTCTTCCTGTTTGTCCTACGTAGTGTTTGTGACAGTCCTTGCATGGAATTTTGTAGATGATGTTGGTTTTGTCCATGGGTTGTACTGGGTCTTTTAAGTTTGTTAGTTTTTGTTTGAGAGTGTTGGTGGATTTGTGTGCTACTAGGATTCTGAGGGGTCTTAGTAGTCTGGCTGTCATTTCTGAGACTTCTTTGATGTATGGTAAGGTGGTTAGGGTTTCTGGCTGTGTTTGGTCTGCTTGTCGTGGTTTGTTCTTGAGGAATCTGCGGACTGTATTTTTTGAGTATCCGTTCTTCTTGAATACGTTGTTTAGGTGGTTCTCCCCTGTCTTCCGAAGTTCGTCTGTGCTGCAGTGTGTGGTGGCTCGTTAGAATAGTGTTCTGATAGGGCTTCGTTTGTGTGTGTTGGGATGGTTGCTGGTGTAGTTAAGTATTTGGTCAGTGTTTGTCGGTTTTTTGTATACACAGGTTTGTAGTTCTCCGTTGTCTTTTCTTTCGACTGTGACATCCAGGAATGCGAGTTTGTTGTCGGTTTCTTCCTCCTTGGTGAACTTTATGCCTGTGAGGGTGTTGTTGATGATGTTAAATGTCTCTTCTATCTTGTTTCGTTTTGTGATGACAAAGGTGTCATCTACACAGTGGACCCAGATTTTTGGTTTGATGGTTGGTAGGGCTGTTTGTTCTAGTCTTTGCATTTCCGCTTCTGCTATGAATCCTGATAGCAGAGATCCCATGGGTGTGCCGTTGGTTTGTTTGTAGATTATGTTGTTGAAGGTAAAGTGAGTGATGAGGCACAGGTCCACTAGCTTCATGATGTTTTCGTTGGTAATGTGATGGATGGTGGTTGGGGTGGGTGTGATGGTCTCTTCTAAAAGTGTGGTAAGTGTTTCCTTTGCCAGGTCGATGTTGATGGAGGTGAACAGTGCTGTTACGTCGAATGAGATCATTGTTTAGCCTGGGACAGGCTAAGCAAAGACATGCCAGAGAATTCCTAGAGGCCTGGCACTCCAACCACAACATCATAAACAAACACATAGATCTAGATGCCATCTATCAACCCCTCAGAAAATGAACAGGAAATGACCACCACAAACCCCAGGAACCCCATCCAGGGGAAAGATATAAATAGAAAGCAGGAGACAACAGCTTCGCTTCACTTGAAGGTCACCACTGATGATGTTACCTAGCCAGGTAATGAAACGTCTGGATATCAAACCTACAGCTCAGCGAGCAAACCTACACCCTAAACAAGAATGCATGTTCAGTTATTTACAAACTATGCCAATGAGATAAATGAGAGGACTGTTCTAATATATTCAAGGTTGGTGATGACACAAAACTGGTTGGGACAGTGAGCTGTGAGAAAGCCAGAGAGAGAAAGAGAGAGAGAGAGAGAGAGAGAGAGAGAGAGACTGCACAGGGAGATATCAATAAGATGGATGAATAGGCAAGAATGTGACACGTGGAATGTAGTAACAGGGAGCTGTGACAAAATCCACTTTGGAAGGAGGTGGAGAAAACTACAATATGTTTATATCAAGGGAGAGACTGGGAGTTGCTAACATTCAATGGGACTTGGATGTCCTAGCAGGTGAAGCATGTCTATTTAGCAAACAGGTCGAAGAGAAAATAAGGAAACGCAAAGATTTGTTGGTTTTAATGAGCTGGGGATTGCATTGTGAAAGCTGATTTCAGGGCATTATTCAGAGTACACCTGGTCTTGCAAATTCACTTTCCTTGCTGTTTGCAGTTCACTGAAGGGAAGCCACATTCCTCAGGCAGCATGCGTTGTTGTAGGCTGGTGTCATCGACAATGTCAGTGGAGGCTCCAATTATTTTACATCTCAAGGCTGGCTCAGAATCTCTCCCACTCTTCCCAGGGGCTGCAAGCACTGATGAGTTCATTTCCAGCCTGTCTGGTCACATTGTGAATGCCCCATCCTTGACCAGCAATTCCTGGGGTGATGCTCAAAACTAGACCTTCTAGTATCGAGGCAGGGCCACATAACACCTCCTTTGGTCGCCATAGGAGCCTCAAGAAAACTATACTTAGCGAGTTTTGAGAAGATTTATAGCTCAGGTTGAAGTTCTGGATGTAGGTTTGCTCGCTGAGCTGGAAGGTTCTTTTTCCGACGGTTCGTCGCAATACTAGGTAACATCTTCAGTGACCTTCCAGACGAAGCTTCCTTCTGGAGGCTCACTGATAATGTTATCTAGTATGGTGACGAAACATCTGAAAATGAACTTTCCAGCTCAGTTAGCAAACCTGTACCTAAAACTATACTTACTTTAGACAGAGTGCAATGAAGTGTTCTTGAGATGAGAGGATTATCATCTTGGGAGGGATTAAACTAACTAAGCCTATATTCCCTGAATCCTGGACATCCAGAGGTAATCTTGGACAGTCTAGGGGAGTTGGCAAAGAGGGGGCAGATGGAGGAAAGTGTGAGGTTATACACTTTGGTCGGAAGTGGTTTAGACTATTTTCTAAACTGGGCAAGTCTTCGGAGATCTGATGCGCAAAATGATTTGGGAATCCTAGTTCAGGATTCTCAAAGGTTAAAATATAGGTTCAGTTGGCAGTTAGGAAAATAAATGCAATGTCAGCATTATTTGAAAATTGCTAGAGCACAAACGCAGAGATGTGCTGCTGAGGCTGTATTTGGTCGCATTTGGAATATTGTGAACAGTTTTGGGCCAGTATTTGAGGAAGGATGCATGCATTGGAGTTGGTCCAGAGGAGGTTTACAAGAGTGATCCCAGGGATGACGGGCTTGTCAACATGAGGAGCAGCTGAGGACTCTGAGTCTAGACTTGATGGAGTTGGAGGGATGATTGAAACTTACAGAGTATTGTGAGGCCTGGATGGAGTGTGTGTGGAGAGAATGCTTCCACTAGTGGGAGAGACTAGGACTCAAGGGCACAGCCTCAGGTTAAAGAGAGGACCCTTTAGACCTGAGTTAAGGACGAATTTCTTCAGCTAGAGGGCAGTGAGTCTCTGGAACAGAAGACTGTGGAGGCAAGTCATTGAGCGTATTTAAGACAGAGATAGGTAGGTTCTTGATTAGTCAGGGGGTCAAGGATAATGGGGAAAAGGCAGCAGAATGGGGTTGAGAAATATATCAGCAATGATCGAATGGCAGAACAGACTCAATGGGCAGAATGGCCTAATCCTGCTCCTATATCTTATGGTCTTATCTCATTGAAGTAAGTAAACATTCCTGCATGGTTTGGATGCTCGGAACTGGTTGGGGAGTCTAAACTATTGGGCAGAAGGCTAAAGGATCAGCCTTACAACTGATAACTTTGGATCTTTGGAGTCCACACCTGAGGGTGCAGGCTCACAGATCCTTGAAAGGGAAGAAGGCTTTGGGTGCACTTACCTTTATTGGTCAGTGCATTGAGCATAGGAGTTGGGAGGTCATGTTGCGGCTGGACATGACATTGGCTAGGCCACTATTGGAATATTGTGTACAATTCTGGTCTAGAATGGTGCTGGAAAAACACAGCAGGTCAGGCAACATCCGAGGAGCAGGAAAATCAATGTTTCGGGGAAAAGCCTTTCATCAGGAATCTCCAGCATCTGCAGTTCCCACTTCTGCCTACAATTCTTGTCCCCCTGCCCTTGGAAGGATGTTGTGAAATTTGAAAGGACTCCGAAAATATTTACAAGGATATTGCCAGTGTTGGAAGATTTGAGCTATAGGGAGAGACTGAAAAGGCTGGGGCTGTTTTCCCTGGAGCGTCGGAGGCTGAGGGGTGACCTTATGGAGGTTTACAAAATTATGAGGGGCATGGATAGGATAAATAGACAAGGTTTTTTCCCAGGATAGCGGAGTCCAAAACTACAGGATATAGGCCTAGGGTGAGGGGGTAAGATATTAAAGGGACCAAAGGAACAACTTTTTAACACAGAGAGTGGTGTGTGTATGGAATGAGCTGTCAGAGGAAGTGGTGGAGGTTGGTACAATTGCAACATTTAAAAGGCACCTGGATGAGTATGTGAATAGGATGGGTTTAGAGGAATATGGGCCAAGTGCTGACAAATGGCATAGATTGAGTTAATTTGGTCGGCATGAATGAGTTGGACCGAATGGTCTGTTTCTGTGCTGTACGTTTCTATGATTCTATATCTCTATCTCAGAAATCAGTCTGGTGCCCAGTCATTGACTTTAATCAAGATCTGAGATATTGAGGGATATGTGAATGGAAGAGTTGTTATCCAACTAAACAGTGAAACAAGCTCAAAGAGTTGAGTAGCGTATTCCAGCTCCTCGTTCTCATCTGAATGACTGATATGTTTTCTATTTAAAGTGGAGATTGTCTCTGAACAGCACCACCTGGTGGTGAAGTGCCATTAGTGTCCATCTGTCCCATGACCATCAATCATTCACTGAGTGAAGGTATGGTGACCTCTCATACCCCAGGGAGTGAGGGGGTTAATCTTCCATTGCTTTGCAGCTAACATCAGAGATTTCACAGCTATGAAGCTGACTTTGGAAGAACCTTTTCACAATCAAGTACCACAAATGTGGAATTCTATTCCCAGAAAGATGGTGTAGAGATGGTGGTTTTCAGATCTGGAATTGATGGATTTTTGTTGGGGTAAGGATGTTTTTAAATATTCACTCACGGGATATGGGTGTTGCTGGTTGTGCCAGCATTTATTGCCCATCCCCAAGGGGCAGATTAGAGTCAACCACATTGCTGTGGGTCTGGAGTCACATGTAGGCCAGACCAGGTAAGGTTTCCTTACCAAAAGAGTATCAGTAGTCCAGTTTGGTTTTCCCTAACAATGCTGGCCTGGTCTTCATTATTTTGATTTTACACGAGTTCAAATTTCACCAAATGCTATGGGCAGCATTTGAACCTTGATCCCTAGAACACCACCTTGTGTACCTGTATTAGTAGTCCCGTGATTGTATCACTTTGCTAAGAGTGTTAGAAATGAAAAAGGGATAAATGGCATTGAGGTACAGGTCAGCTGTGATTTAATTGGTAAGTGGAGCAGGCTCAAGGGGCTGAATAGCCTCCTCCTATTCCACTGTCTCAAGCTCCATGTCTTAAGTTTGGCTTCCCAATGGAAGTGGGAAGATTCCCTCATAAAAGCCCCCTTCCCAAACTTTTCCAAACACCAGCTCGGCTTCCCACAAGACTGAAGGGGATTACTGGGACCAGGAAGCTTGAAGCCAGAGAGCGATTTGAAGTGGAGATGAAAATTTTACAAAATTGATGCCCAGCAGGGAATGAGGAGCAAGAAATGAAAGGGACCGATACAAGGGACCAAAATTTAAACCATGCAAAAGAGATTTGTCAATCCATGAAACACAAAGCAATATTAAGTCACACCATGGAAAGTTTTAACTATTTTGAACATGTTTCTTCAGTTCCACTTCAGTTGTTAGTTCTAGCGAAGGGTGTAATGCTTCCTAGCTGAGTGAAATCAATCGAGTGAGACATATCGATCACAGCTTTGGTCTTCTACCCTTGAGTCAGCTTATCTACAACACACAGGAGTAAACAGGAGGCAAGGCGTCCATCAAACAGGCTCCTGTCTCTGCAGCAGTGTCTACTCTCAGGATTTCGGCTGCTCTTGCTCACTCAGGAAAACTTTCGCTCCCATCAAAAAGTTCGACAACACACATTTCAGGCCAAGGCAGTCAATAGCCTGACAGTATTATCACTTGCCTATTAATCCAGAGACACCATTTTGGGGACCTGGGTTTAAATCCTACCATCGCACGTAGAATCATACAGCACAAAGCAGATCCTTTGGCCCAAGTAGTCCATGCTGACCGTAATCCCAAATTAAACTAGTCCCACCTATTTGTTCTTGGCTCATATCCCTCCAAACATTTCTCATTCATGTGCCTATCAAAACATTGTAATTGTACCCATATCCACTTCCATGGTGGAATTTGAATTCAATAAAAAAGTCTAGAATGAAGAGCTAATTGTTTGCTGGTGGAAGTCCATCTGGTTCACTTTAGAGGAGGCAATTTGCTGTCTTTACCCGGTCTGGCGTACATGTGACTCCAGACACACAGCCATGTGGTTGACTTTTCCCCCTAAGCCAGTGACACTTGTGAATAAATGTTTTTAGAATAGAACATTGAACATCACATCGCAGTACAGGCCCTTCAGCCCTCAATGTTACGTTGACCTGTGGAACCAATCTGAAGCCCGATACTATTCCATTTTCATCCATATGTTTATCCAATACCAGTTAAATGCCCTTAAAGTTAGCAGGCGAGGCGTTCCACATCCTTACTACTCTCTGAGTAAAGAACCTACCTCTGACATCTGTCCAATATCTATCACCCTTCAATTTAAAGCTATGCCCCCTCTTGCTAGCCATCACCATCCGAGGAAAAAGGCTCTCCCTGTCCACCCTATCTAATCCTCTGAATATCTTATATGTCAATTAAGTAAACTCTCAACCTTCTTCTCTCTAACAAAAACAGCCTCAAATCCCTCAGCCTTTCTTTGTAAGACCTTCCCTCCATACCAGGCAACATCCTAGGAAATCTCCGCTGAACTCTCTCCAAAGCTTCCACATCCTCCCTATAATGCAATGACCAGAACTATACACAATACTCCAAGTGTGGCCCCACCAGAGTTTTGTACAGCTGCAGCATGACCTCATGGTTCTGAAACTCAATTCCTATAACAATAAAAGCTAGCGTACTGTATGCCTTTTTAACAACCCTATCAATCTAGGTAGCAACTTTGAGGGATCTATGTACCTGGACACCGAGATCAATCTCTTCATCCACACTACCAAGAATCTTACCATTAGCTCAATACTCTGTATTCCTGTTAATCCTTCCAAAGTGAATCACCTTCCATTTTTCTGCATTAAACACCATTTGCCACCACACAGCCCAGATCTGCAGCTTAGCTATGTCCCTCTGTAACCAACAACATTCTTTGTCACTATCCACGATTCCACCGACCTTAGTGTCATCCGCAAATTTACTAACCCATCCTTCTACACTCTCATCTAGTAACTGAACGCCAAGACAAATGTTTCCTCTCAACAACCACACTCTGTCTTCTTTCAGCTAGCCAATTTCTGGTCCAAACTGCGAAATCATCCTGAATCCTGTGTGTCCGTATTTTGTGCAATAGCTCAATAAATGGGGAGCTTTATCAAATGCAGCAGGTCAGGCAACATCCAAGGAGCAGGAGAGTCGATGTTTCGGGCATGAGCCCTTCTTCAGGAAGGCTGCCTGACCTGCTGCGCTTTTCCAGCAACACATCTTCAGCTCTGATCTCCAGCATCTGCAGTCCTCACTTTCTCCTAGAACTTTATCAAATGCCTTACTGAAATCCATATACACCACTTCAATTGCTTTACCCTCATCCACCTGTTTGGTCACCTTTTAAAAAAATGTATCACCGACTCCCACACGAGTCACCAGAGCCTGTGGGGGGAAGGCACGTGAATGAGGCAGAGCATTGGGGATGTGGTGCAGTGGAATACCTGCATAGATCATACTTTGGGAATTCTGAAAGACAACAGAGCTGACTACCAGGGAATGTGTAAAACTGAGCAAAAACAAAAACAGAAATTGCTGGAAAAGCTCAGCAGGATTGGCAGCAAAAGCTTTATCTGCAAACAAAATGACTGGGTTTCCAATTGACTGCCACTTTACCACCCCACCCTGTTCCCTGGCCAACATCTCTGTCTCAGGCTTGCTGCAGTGCTCCAGTGTAACTCAGCACAAGCTGGAAGAACAGGACCTCATTTTCCATTTAGGAACTCTACCGTCTCCTGACCTCAATATCGAGTTCAATAACTTTCGTGCTTGAGCTCTCCCGTGTCCTTACCCCAAGCCTTGTTAATACATAACCTCCAATACACACAATCCATTGTTAGCCACTAATAGTCTACATTAACAGCTATTCACCCTCCGGGCCAGATCGCTATCCACTCGTTTGTCTGTCCAACTGTTCTTCTCTCTCTTTGGGCTCTATCCCCATCTACCATCTACTCCTTACCCACTCCCCCAACTCTATCTTCTGCATATAAACCATCAGGCCCTTCCTCATCCCCTGAGCCATCCCTCCCTGAGCCTAACTTTGGTTGTGGGTAAAGTGTTGGAAAAAGTTATAAGAGATAGGATTTATAATCATCAAGAAAGGAATAAGTTGATTAGATTCCGTACAGTGTGGAAACAGGCCCTTCGGTCCAACCAGTCCACACTGACCCTCCGAAGAGTAACCCACCCAGACCCATTTACCCCCTGACTAATGCACCTAACACTATGGACAACTTAGCATGGCCAATTCACCTCACCCACACATCTTTGGACTGTGGGAGGAAACTCACACAGACACGGGGAGAATGTGCAAACTCCACACAGACAGTTGCCTGAGGCTAGAATTCAACCTGGGATCCTGGTGCTGTGAGGCAGCAGTGTAACCACTGAGCCACCGTGTATTAGGTCTTGAAAAGGGTAGGTCATGCCTCATAAACCTTCTTGAGTTCTATGAGAAGATGGCCAATCAGGTGTAGAGCAGTTGAGGTGGTATAAATGGATTTCAGTAAAGTATTTGATAAGGTTCCCTATGGTAGGCTATTGCAGAAAATAGGTAAAAACAAGGACTGCAGATGCTGGTACCAGAGTCTAGATTAGAGTGGTGCTGGAAAAGCACCGCAGTTCAGGCAGCATCCGAGGAGCAGGAAAATTGACGTTTTGGGCAAAAGCCCTTCATCAGGAATAGAGGCAGGGTCCCTGCAGAGTGGAGAGATAAATGACGGGGGTGGAGGGGAGGTGGGGTTGGGGTGGAAAGTAGCACAGAGTACAATAGGTGAATAGGGGTGGGGATGGAGGTGATAGGTCAGAGGGGAGGGTGGGGGAAGGTAGCAAAGAGTACAATGGGTGAATGGGGGTAGGGTCCCCATGACCTGTCCCACCTGCCTATCTTCCTTTCCACCTATCCACCCCACCCTCCTCTTTGACCTATCACCTCCATCCCCACCCCCATTCACCTATTGTAGTCTATGCTACTTTCCGCTCCCCCCCCCCCCACCCCCACCGTCATTTATCTCTCCACTCTGCAGGGATCCTGCCTCTATTCCTGACGAAGGGCTTTTGCCTGAAACGTCAATTTTCCTGTTCCTCAGATGCTGCCTGACCTGCTGTGCTTTTCCAGCACCACTCTAATCTATTGCAGAAAATGTAGAGGCATGGGATTGAGGGTGATTTAGTGGTTTGGATCAGAAATTGGCTAGCTGAAAGAAGACAGAGGTTGGTGGTTGATGTAGTTCAGTTACTAGTGGTGTACCGCAAGGATCTGTTTTGGGGCCACTGCTGTGGGTAATTTTTGTAAATGACCTGGTTGAGGGCGTGGAAGGCTGGTTTAGTAAATTTGCGGGTGACACTAAGGTCGGTGGATAGTGCTGAAGGATGTTATAGGTTACAGAGGGCATAGATAAGTTGCAGAGCTGGGCTGAGATGTAGCAAATGGAGTTTAATGTTGGAAAGTATGAAGTGATTCACTTTGGAAGGAGTAACAGGAATACAGAGAACTGGGCTAATGGTAGGATTCTTTGTATTGTAGATGAGCAGGGAGATCTCGATGTCCAGGTACATAGATTCCTGAAAGCTGTCACCCGGGTTGATAGGGCTGTTAAGAAGGCATACGGTGTGTTAGCTTTTATTAGGAGAGGGATTGAGTTTCAGAACCATGAGGTCATGCTGCAGCTGAGCAAAACTCTGGTGCGGCCGCACTTGGAGTATTGCATACAGTTCTGGTCACCCCATTATAGGAAGGATGTGGAGGCTTTGGAAACGGTTCAGAGGAGATTTACCAGGATGTTACCTGGTATAGAGGGAAGGTCTTACAAGGAAAGAGTGAGGGACTTGAGACTGTTTTTGTTAGAGAGAAAAAGGTTGAGAGTTGACTTAATTGAAACATATCAGAGGGTTAGAGAAGGTGGACAGTGAGAGCCTTTTTCCTCGGATGGTGATGGCTAGCACAAGGGAACATAGCTTTACATTGAGGGATGATAGATATAGGACAGATGTCAGAGGTAGGTTCTTTACTCAGAGAGTAGTAGTGAAGTGGAACGCACTGCCTGCAACAGTAATAGACTTGCCAACTTTATGGGCATTTAAATGGTCATTGGATAAACATATGGATGATAATGGAATAGTACAGGTTAGATGGGCTTTTAGATTGAACATAGAACATAGAACATAGAAAAATACAGCGCAGTACAGGGCCTTTAGCCCTCGATGTTGCACCGATCTGGTTAGCCTTGGGAAATGCATAGTTATAGGGATCAGGTGGCTCTGGGTGGGATGCTCGTCGATGGGCCAATTGGCCTGCCTTCACATTGTACTGATGCAATGGAAGGCTGGATTTTACACATCTCCTCCCCCACCCCTTGCCCTCAGCACATTTGAAATCAGGATTGGTGGGAAGGCAAGGGCTCATAAAATTCAGAGTGTGGAATTCTAGTATGTCTTGGTGATAGTGAGGACTGCAGATGCTGGAAAGCCAGTGTTGATAAAGTGTGGCGTTGGAAAAAGCAGAGGTCAGGCAGCGCCAGAGGAGCAAAAGCAGGAGCGATTGATGTTCCAGGTCTGGCCTACAGAACAATCCCTGATGAAAGGTTCTGAACTGAAACATCAGCTCTCATACTGCTTGATCTGCTGTGCTTTTTCCTTGTGTGTCACCCACTTCATTAATCCAGTGGTCAGTCAAATGATGTCTGCTGACCAGGAGCACCCCAAACCCTGGTAATGTCCCAAAGAATGGCCTGAAACATGAAAGAGAAGCCCTGACTTCTCAGACTCAGCTCCTCTTTTACCAGTGAGTAAAAACATTCCCACCGAGCCTGAAAATATCATGGTGATCTTCAAAGAGCCAAAAGTAGAGTGAATAGTTTCTCTGCTAATCACGAGTACGCACTTTCAGCTGAAAGATACAAACATAAGACCATAAGACATAGGAGTGGAAGTAAGGCCATTTTGCCCATCGAGTCCACTCTGTCATTTAATCATGGCTGATGGGCATTTCAACACCACTTACCCACACACTCCCCATATCTCTTAATTCCTTGCGAGATTAAGAATTTATCAATCTCTGCCTTGAAGATATTTAATGTCCCAGCTCCATTGCTCTCCATAGCAATGAATTCCACAGGCCCACCACACTCTGGCTGAAGAAACATCTCCTTATTTCTGTTCTAAATTGACTCCCTCTAATTCTAAGGCTGTGCCCACAGCTCCTAGTCTCCCCGGCTAACATAAACAAATTCCCAGCGTCCACCCTTTCTAAGCCGTGCATTATCTTGTAAGTTTCTATCAGATCTCCCCCCAACCTTCTAAACTCTAATGAATACAATCCCAGGATCCTCAGCCGTTCATCATATATTAGGCTTACTATTCCAGGGATCATCCGTGTGAATCTCCGTTGGACACGCTCCAGTGCCAGTATGTCCTTCCTGAGGTGTGGGGCCCAAAATTCTAAATGGGGCCTAACTTGAGCTTTGTATAGTCTCAGAACGTGCAGCCCTCCACTCCCTCCGTTCCAACCCCAGCCTCACTATCAAACTGGCAGACAAGGGAGGCGCGGTAGTAGTTTGGCGCACTGACTTTTACTCCACTAAGGCTAAACGCCAGCTTGTGGACACCTCCTCCTACTGCCCCCTTGACCATGACCCCACCTCCCACCACCAAACCATCATCTCCCAGACCATCCATAACCTCATCACCTCAGGGGATCTCCCATCCACCGCCTCCAACCTCATAGTCCCACAACCCCGCACCACCCGTTTCTACCTCCTGCCCAAAATCCACAAACCTGACTGCCCAGGCCGACCCATTGTCTCATCCTGCTCCTGACCCACCAAACTCATCTCTGCATACCTCGACACAGTCCTGTCCCCTTTAGTCCAAGAACTTCCCACCTATGTTCAGGACACCACCCACACCCTCCACCTCAAACCAACCGACTCCCACAGCTACCTAGACTACACCTCCTCCCACCCTGCCCCCTGTAAAAACACCATCCCATATTCCCAATTCCTTCGTCTCCACCGCATCTGCTCCCAGGAGGACCAGTTCCAATACCGTACAACCCAGATGGCCTCCTTCTTCGAAGACCGCAATATCCCCTCAGACGTGATCGACGATGCTCTCCACCCCATCTCCTCCACTTCCCGCTCCTCCACCCTTGAGCCCCGCCCTTCCAATTGCCACCAGGACAGAACCCCACTGGTCCTCACCTACCACCCCACCAACCTCCATATACATCGTACAATTTGTCGTCATTTCTGCCACCTCCAAACGGACCCCACCACCAGGGATATATTTCCCTCCCCGCCCCTATCAGCGTTCCGAAAAGACCACTCCCTCCGTGACTTCCTTGTCAGGTCCACACTCCCCACCAACCCAACATCCACTCCCGGCACCTTCCCCTGCAACCGCAAGAAATGCAAAACTTGCGCCCAAGAGATCCTTCCATATCCACCACAAATTCACTTGCCTGCTTGGCACACCTTCCTCATTCCTGAAGAAGGGCTCATGCCCGAAACGTCGATTCTCCTGCTCTTTGGATGCTGTCTGACCTGCTGCGCTTTTCCAGCAACACATTTTTTGCAGTGCTTCTGACATTAGAACAGCGAACACATATCAACAAATGATATGTTGATCAGCTGTCACACTTTTTGGGATATCCTAGTGTTGAGCACCACTCTAGAAATACAATTCCTTTGTTTAATACTATCAACTGAAGCTGGTGTAAAGGTTGCGATGGTGGGGTTTGTGCCAGTGGGGTGGAAGAAGGGAGGTGGGTATTTGCAAGGGGTGATTGGAAACAGGAGGTCAGAGGAAGGGTTCAGGGGCTTTGGCAGTGAGGAAGAGGTTGGAAGGCGCGGGGTGAGATAGCATAGGCCAGCAACATTTACCATCTTCATGTGAAGGGAGTAGGAAGGGGGTTAAAAGTCCCTTTAAGAGCCGTTGCTTAGGCCATGAGTCAGCCCTTTGCAGCAATCACAACTTGGACTCTGTTCTTCCTTATGCAGATGCTCACTAGCCTGTTGATCCTTTACACTACAGCCTTGTCCATAAGTCATTTACCCTCCATCCCTCACCTTTGTGTTCAGCCCTGGATCACCTTCTTCATTATTCAAGTCTGCCCAGACAGACTGGCAGGGAGAGAGAGATAGAGAGAGAGAGAGAGAGCTGAAGTGTGGTCTGACCCTGAATCCTTCACTACATTACTGATGCCTTGTCCCATCTTGCCTTGGCTGTAAAACTGTTAACAGGCCCACACAGCAAGACTGATGAGGCTGCTAGTCAACAGAATGGTCAAAATCAAAGCTCTGGAATATGTTCTATGAAGTATGACAGATGATAGATTTCGATTCGGAACCCAGGTCATGAAGGATTTAAACTTTTCAGTCTTGCTTGAGAGATCAGCTCCAGTCTCCAATCGCCCACTTCATTCTCATTGCAGTCTGAGCTCAGCAGCTTGAGAGAGACTGAGAGACGAGAGGTTCAGTGTTTTAAAGACACAGCTGCAGAGGCATCCAAGGTGTGACTGGATCTCACGCCCCCTGCCAGAGCCACTCAGAAAGCAGTCAGGGCATGTTGCAAAAAAAAACTAGATCAAGCCTTTCCTGCCCCTGCCTCAAACAGGCCAGTTGGCTGGACATCTGGTTTGCGGTGCAGAGTGGTGCCAATAGCATGGGCCCAGTTACAGCACAGGCTGAGGTTACCATGAGGCACTCAGCTTCTCCCCTCACCTGAGACATCGTGTCTCGCAGGTTAAACCAACACCAGTCATCCCCCCCTAATGAGAGAGCAGGTAAGGCGATGGCAACTTTGCACTTTCTGATCAAATTAACTTAGATTAGATGATGAGATTCCCTACAGCATGGAAAAAGGTCCTTCAGCCCAACCAGTCCATCACCGACCCTCTGAAGAGTAACCTACCCAGACCCATTTCTCTCTGACTAATGCACGCTAAGGGTAATTTAGCATGGCCAATCTTTGGACTGTGGGAGGAAACCGGAGCAAACCCACGCAGACACGGGGAAAATGTGCAAACTCCACACAGACAGTCACCCGAGGCTGGAATTGAACTTGGCGACCCTGGTGCTGTGAGGCAGCAGTGCTAACCACTGAGTCACTGTGCCACTCAATGCCAATATGTGACATTTTCCAAATAACACATTAACCTTATCACTCGTGTTCTAGCTGGTCCTAAAGAAGGGTTAATACCGAAAACGTTGACTTCTTCACCTCCTGATGCTGCCTGACTTGTTGTGTTCTTCCAGCCTCCTGTTTGTCTACTTTGGATTCCAGCATCTGCAGTGTTTTTGTCTCTAACTTTTATAAAGACTAGATTCTTGTTTCCCTGTATGGCAACACTGACTGCATAGGAAGAGTAGGACTGTCTGTCCATTGAGCTTGTTTTACTGTTTAACTGGATCTTGGTTGATATGCAACATGTGTTTATGTTAATCCTCTTGGTATAAGAGACTAACCATGAATACCAAGGTATTGAAGGATTCAACAGACATTTATTACACCTGACTATTATATACAGTTGTCATATTCAGAGGCAGAAAAGTGTCTGGGCTCATGCTAATTTATTCAGTTACAGCAGAAGAACGTGCTTCTAGTTGCATCTCAAGCTTCATGTGATCCCACTTAAGAAGTTAGGAGGTATCATTAATAAATTTGTGGATGACACCAAAATTGGTGTTATAGTGGACAGTGAAGAAGGTTACCTAAGATTGCAAAGGGATCTTGATAAATTGGGGCAATGGGCTAAGGAGTGTCAGCCAGAGTTGAATTTGGATTAAAGTGAGGTATTGCATTTTTGTTAAACTAACATGGACAAGACTTAAACAGTTAATGCTAGGGCCTTGCATAATGTTGTAGGTTAGACAGAACTAGAGGTTCAGGTGCATAATTCTTTGAAAGTTGCGTCACATCCAAACAGGGTGGTTAAGAAGGTGTTTAGCATGATTACCTTTATTGCTCAGACCATTGAGTGTGGGAGTTGGGATGTCATGTTGAGGTTGTACAGGACATTAGTGAGACCACCTTTGGAGTACTGTGTTGCCCTGCTATAGGAAACATATTATTAAATTGGAGAGAGGTCAGAAAAGATTTATTAGGATGTTTCCAGGTCTAGAGGGTTTGAGTTATAAGGAGAAACTGGATAGGCTGGGACTTTTTTTAACTGGAGCGTAGGATGCTGATGGGTGACCTCACAGAGCTTTATACAATCATGAGAGGCATAGGTAAGGTGGATAGCAAATGTCTTTTCCCTGGGTTAGGGGAGTATAAAACTAGAAGGCATATTTTTAAGGTGAGAGGAGAAAGATTTAAAAGGGACCTGAGGGGCAACATTTTCACAGAGGGGGTGGTTCGTATGTGGAATGAACTGCTGGAGGAAATGATAGATGCAGGTACAATTACAGCATTTAAAAGACACTTGGATAAGTCCATGAGTAGGAAAGGTTTTGAGGGATATGGGCCAAATGGAGGCAACTGGGATGATTTTAGTTTGGGAAACTTCATTCGCGTGGACTGGTTGGACCAAAGGGTCTGTTTCAGTGCTGTATGACTCTATGCAGATACCATAAGCATATCTCTTAAAGACATAGAGATCATGTCTGGTCTGATAACCCACAATTCCACTTTCCTGCCTTTTCCCTATAGCCCTTGGTTCCCTTACTGATTAAAAATCTGTCTATCCCTGCCTTGAATATATTTAAAGCTCAGCCTGTACTGTCCTCTGAGGCAAAGAATTCCAAAATTCACTGACCTCTGAGAGAGGAAATTCCTCCTCATCTCTGTTGTAACTAGGCAACTCCTTACTCTGGTTCTAGACTCTCCCACAAGGGGAAACAATCTTTCCACATCTCCCTTGTCAAGTCTCTTACGAATCACATATGTAAGAACAACTTCCTCATAGTCTTCAAGAGAAAGATGATTCCCCTCAAGACACACGGTGGGGACTTCAGGAACAACACCAGTTCAGCACATGAAAGCTCAAAGTCACAGCCTCCAGTAAATGAACAACTTGGGTGGTGGGCATCTTTTCTGTACCAGTGTGGGGAAAGAGAAAATCAGGTCCAGGATGCCCTGATAGTTGGCATGTCTTTCTTTGTAACATTTCTTCTAGTCCTTTGGAGCGAAATCAAGGGAGTGCTTTCTTTTCTGCAGTCCAAGGGCCGGAGTATTTTGTTATTGGGAATGATTCCCAGAACATTGAATTGTTTTCATTGCCTCTAAATATTAAAAGCTACATATTCATCCCTGCTTCCTAAAGAAGCCCTAGTGTTTCAGAATGACAAACAGGATTCTGTGCTCCATTGACATCAATGTCATATTCCTCTGAGCCCTAGTAATCACTGAGTCCATCGGTATCAGGGGGCGAACTCTCCATTGGTTGGAGTCAGACCTGGCGCTTAGAAAAATGGTTTTGGTTTTTGGAGGTCAGTCATCTCAGCTCCAGGACATCCCTGCAGGAGTTCCTCGGTGTTGTGTCCTAGGCCCAACCATCTTCAGCTGCTTCATCATAAGATCCGAAGTGGGGATGTTCACCAATGATTGCACAATGCTCAGAGGCATCCATGACTCCTCAGATACCAAAGCAGTCCATGTTCAAATGCAACAAAATCTGGACAGTTTCCAAGCTTGGGTTAACAAGTGGCAAGTAGTGTTTATTCCACACAACTGCCAAGCTATGACCACCTCTGACAATCTAACCCTTTGGATGTAGGTTTGTTCACTAAGCTGGAAAGTTCCTTTCCAAACGTTTCATCACCCTACTAGGTAGCATCTTCAGTGAGCCCCTGGGTGAAGCACTGTTGATAATTCCTGTTTTCTTTTTGTATGTTTGGTTTTCTTTGGGTCCGTGTTGTCATCTTCTGTGGTGACATCAACCCAAAGAAACCCAAACATACAAATAGAAAGCAGGAATTATCAACAGTGCTTCACCCAGGGGCTCACTGAAGATGCTACCTAGTAGGGTGATGAAACGTTTGGAAATGAACCTCCCAGCTCAGTGAGCAAACTTATACCCAGAACCTCATCCTGAACTTCAAATCTTCTCAAAACTCGCGAAAATCTAACTCTTGCTCTTGACATTCAATGGTTTTACCATCACTGACTCCCCACTGTAAACATCCTGTGGATTATCATTGCCCAGAAATTGAACTGGACTTGCTATATAAATACAGTGGTTCCAATTGCAGGTAAGAGTCTAGGAATCCTACCGAGTAACTCACTTCCTGACTCTCCAAATCCTGCTTATGATCAATAGGATACAAGTCAGGAAGTGTGATGGAATACTCCCCACTTGCCTGGATGGATGCATTTCCAACAGCGCTCAAGAAGCTTGACATTCAGGACAAAGCAGCCCGCTTGGTTGGCACTACATCCACAAACATCCACTCTCTCCACCATCAATGGTCAGTAGCAGCAGAATGTGCTATTTACAAGATGCACTGCAGAAATTCACAGAGGCTCCTTCAACAGCATCTTCCAAACCCTCGACCACTTCCATCTTGAAGGACAAGGGCAGCAAATACATGGAACAACACCACCACTTTCAAGATCACCTCCAAACCACTCATCACCTTGTTTTGGAAATAAATCCATTCCTTCACTGTCGCTGGGTCATAACCCTGGAATTCCCTCCATAAAGGCATTGTGGGCTCACCTACAGAATGTGGACTGCAGTTGTTCAAGAATGTAGCTCACCTGGACACTTTCAATTACATCTAGGGCAATAAATGCCTGCCTAACTAGTGAAACCCACACCCCATGAATGAATTAAGACCATAAGACAAAGGAGCAGAAGTTAGGCCATTCAGCCCATTGAGTCTGCTGTACCATTCAATCATAGTTGATAAATTTCTCAACCCCATTCTACCACCTTCCCCCTTTAACCCTTGATCCATTGATACTCAAAAACCTATCGATCTCAGTCTTAAATATATTCAATGACCCAGCCTCCACAGCCTTCCGTGGCAATGAATTCCATAGATTCAACACTCTCTGGCTGAAGAAGTTTCTCCTTATCTCTGTTCTAAAAGGTCTTCCCTTCAGTTTAAGGCTGTACCCTTGGGTCCTAGTTTCTCCTACTAACGGAAGTATCTTCCTAACATGTACTCTATCCAGGCCATTCAGTATTCTGTATGTTTGAGTTAGATCCCCCCCTCATCCTTCTAAACTCCATCAAGTATAAATCCAGAGTTCTCGAACGTTCCGCATACATTAAGCTTTTCATTCCTGGGACCATTCTTGTGAACCTCCTCTGAACACACTCTAGGGCTAGTACATCCTTCCTGAGATATGGGGCCTAAAACTGCACACAATATTCCAAATGTGGTCTGACCAGAGCCTTATACAGCCTCAGAAGTACATCCCTGCTTTTATATTCAAATCCTGTCAAAATAAATGCCATCACTGCATTTGCCTTCCTAATTAATAAGAAACTTGTGAGTCTCTTTAAAATTGGATGGATTATGTTCCATCTGGTATAATGACTTTGATTACAATATATTTCTTTGTGCATTTGCATTCGGTGATATTTCTGTGTGCTTGTTTCTTCCCTGATGCTGTAAATATTTTCAAGTTACACTGATTGTTTTTATACTGTGGTCAATGGATAGCTGTTTCCTGCTTACACTGTCATACCAGCCTGCTCTGGTGCTTCTCCAGCCTCCTGCTGGGCTTTACCTCTCCTTGTTTTGTTACCTACACAGACCTTGAAGTCTGTCTCTCAGTGCTCCTTGTCCCTGCCATGATTGTCCTATTGCATTTCCCCCACTTCGTGAGTCAGGTCCCTGGGCTGACCTGGTAGTTTATCCATAACACTGCCCTGGTGCTGGGCTTCAATTCAAGCTGTTACCATCACTTTGTCTCCCATTCTGAGAGTCTGGGGTCACCACCACCATGTCGTAATGTGAGGTCTAACCTCTAATGCATAAATATTCATGATACCTTTATTAACAATACCTTAAAAAGGACACTCTGTTGCAGAGTTAAGGCCCAGTTCCATGAAGAGCTTGTTTCACATCTGCCCCACTCGCTAGCTTTGGTGTTAAAGAACAGATGTTATTTATTGACAATAATCTTCTCATGTCGTGGCTGTTATTAATGAGATTAGGTTGTTTCCCCAGCTTTACTTGTTTTAATTGGATTCGAGTTTCTGTGACAGCTAGGGAAAAGTCTCAACCAATGCCCCTGGAGAATTAATGTAGGTTTCTCAATGGCAAAGGCAGCCAGGTCACTTCCAAGTTACTGCCTCAATAAATAGTTCCTGATAATTATAATCTCTCAGTTCAGGTACTTCAGCTCAACGTATACTTCTTCAAGACAACCATGCATGGCCTCCAAACATATTCCTGAACATAGACATGGCGGCTCAGTGGTTAGTACAGTTACCTCACAGCACCAGGGTCCCAGGTTCAATTCCAGCCTCAGGTGACTGTCTGTGTGGAGTTTGCACATTCTCCCCAGTGTCTGCATGGGCACCCTCTGGGTGCTTTGGTTTCCTCCCACAGTCCAAAGATGTGCAGATTAGGTGAATTGGCCATGCTAAATTGCCCATAGTGCTAGGTGCATTAGTCAGAGGGAAGCAGGTCTGGGTGGGTTACTTTTCGGAGGGTTGGTGTGGACTGGTTGGGCCAAAGGGCCTGTTTCCACACTGTAGGGAATCTAATATATTTTGATGGAAATCCACACTTTTTCAGATGTCTTCATAACATATTTATATAATGACATAAGAATGAGGAACAGGAGGAGGCCATTCAGCCCCTCAAGCCTGCTCTACCATTTAATACAATCACGGCTATTCTCATCTCAGACTCAGCTCCATTTACTTCCCAGTCTCTGTAACATTTTAACCCATTACTAATTGAGAATCTGTCTATTTCCTCCTTAAATTTACTTAGTGTCCTAATGTCCACCACACACTGTGGCTGTGTGATATCTTGACCATTTGAGAGAAGCATTGTCTCCAAACATTCAATCCCTTCATCACCGATGCTCAGTAGTGTGTCCTATCTACAAGATGTACTGCATAAATTCATCAAAGATCCTCAGACAGCATGTTCTAAACTCACAAGCACTTCTATCTCGGAGGATAAGGGCAGCAGACACATGGGAACGCCATCACCTGCAAGTTCCCCTCCAAGACACCCAATCCCTGCTTTAATTCAACCACCTTTAGTGTAACACTATGACCTCTCATTCTAGATTTCCCTAAAACAAGAAACATCCTCTGTGTCTACTTGGTCAATCCCCTTTAACACCTAAAGGGTGGCTTAGTGATTAGCACTGCTGCCTCACAGTGCCAGGGACCTGAGTTTATTTTCACTGTTGGGTGACTATCTGTGTGCAGTTTGTACATTCTCACCGTGTCTGTGTGGGTTTCCTCTGGGTGCTTAGGTTTCCTCCCACAGTCCAAAGGTGTGCAGGTAAGGTACACCTACTCACTATCCAAGGGCCTAAACAGTCTCTCCAGGTGAAGCGGCATTTCAGCTGTACCTCCTCCAATCTTGTGTTTTGTATTCACTGCACTCAATGTGGCCTACTCTACATTTATGCAAGACTGGGCTGACTGCTTTGTGGAACACCTTGGGTCTGTGCACAGTCAGGACCCCAACCTTCCCGTAGCCGGTCACTTTAACACAGTGTCCTGCTCACATGCTCACATGTCTGTCTGCGGCAAGCTGCAGTTTTCCAGTGAAACACAGCGCAAACTGGAGGAACAACAGCTCATTTTCACATTGAGCACTTTACAACCTTCTGGGCTCAATATTGAATTCAACACCTTCAGATTTGTGGGCGGCACGGTGGCACAGTTGTTAGCACTGCTGTCTAACAATACCAGAGACCCAGGTTCAATTCCTGTCTTGAGCGATTCTTTGTGTGGAGTTTGCACGTTGTCTGCATGGGTTTCCTCCGGGTGCTCTGGCTTTCTCCCACAATCCAAAAAAAATGTGTAGGTTAGGTGGATTGGCCACGCTAAATTGCCCATTGTGTTAGGTGAAGAGGGGAATGGATCTGGGTGGGTTCGTGTGGACTTGTTGGGCCGAAGGGCTTGTTTCCACACTGTAAGTAATCTAAATTAAGTTTAGATTGTGAATTTACTTCTATTCCTTTTCTTTTAGCTTTGCTTGTTAGACTCTCTGTCACCATGTCCTCTGTCCCCTAACCCCCTACCCCAGTGGGACTGTCTGTCCTTTCCAGTCTGGCAGTTAGACATGCCATTGTTCTGCCATTCTCACATTCCGATCACTTAATCTGAACTATCAACATCCTTTCTACCCCAGCACTCCACACCCCCCACTATTGCTTCAATGCTGTCCCCACCACTTCATGTCAGCCCTGATGAAGAGTCATCTAGACTCGAACCGTTAGCTTGCTCTCTCTCCAAGGATGCTGCCTGACCTGCTGTGGTCTCCCGTACAGACTCCAGCATCTGTTATAATTTGCTTCTACAGGTTGGGGTGGATTGGCCATTCTAAATCACCCATAATGGGCTACCTTGGGATCCTCCAACCACATGGCATCAACATTGACTTTATCAGTTTCCTCCCCCCCACCTCATCCACCTTATCCCAGATCCAATCCTCCAACTTGGCACTTAAAAATGTGTTGCTGGAAAAGCGCAGCAGGTCAGGCAGCATCCAAGGAGCAGGAGAATCGATGTTTCGGGCATGAGCCCTCAAAACGTCGATTCTCCTGCTCCTTGGATGCTGCCTGACCTGCTGCGCTTTTCCAGCAACACATTTTTAAGCTCTGATCTCCAGCATCTGCAGTCCTCACTTTCTCCTCCAACTTGGCACTGCCCTCTTGAACTGTCCTACCCGTCCACCTTCCTTCCCACCTATCTGCTCCAGACTCCTCTCCGGCCTATCACTATCACCTCCCACCTTCATTTAGCTATTGCCTTCCCAACTACCTTCCCCAGCACCACCCCCACCCTCCTATTTATCTCTCAGCCCCCTTCCCCTCTCCACATTCCTGCTGAAGGGCTTATGCCCAAAACATCGATTCTCCTGCTCCTCAGACACTCCCAGACCTGCTGTACTTTTCCAGCGCCACATCTTTTGACATTAAATCACCCCACAGTGTCCAGGCTAGGTGGGTTAGCCAGAGGAAAATGCAGGGTTACAGGGTGGGGCTGGATTGGATGGTCTTCGGACGGTTGGTGTAGACTTGATGGGCTGAACGGCCTGCTTCCGCACCAACTGAATTCTTTGATTCTATGATCTTATATACCTCAATTCGATCTCCTCTCAATCTTCTATACTCTAGCAAGTACAGACCTGAAATGTTCAATCCTTCTTAAGATAAACCCATCATCTCTGGAATCAATCCAGTGAACCTCCCCTGAGCTGACTCTAATACAATGGCTCCCTCAAGTAAAGGGACCAAAATTATATGCAGCGTCCCAGATACAATCTTACCAATGCCTTGTACAATTGCAACAATGCTTTGCTATTTTCATAGTCCATTCCTTTACTTGCCCTCCTTTGGTTTGCAAATGGAAACCCCTCACAAATAGCAATGTGATAATGACCTGATGAGCTGTTTTGTGTGAAGCTGGCTTTGGTTTCACATTTAGAATTTATTGTCATGTGTACAGAAGTACAGAAGTACAGGAGTACAGTGAAAACTGTATAATGTCATCACACAAAGCACCATCTGATGTATAAAGGTCCCCATGTACAACAAACTTTGGTAACTGGAGGGGGAGGTTTGTGAGGACATTTGGTGCAATTCAGCTCCCCGGGGACTATACCCCAGTGGCATTCAATAGAGACAGGGAGGTGATTCGTGAGGAAGGTATAAGTTTTGTAAGAGGCAAAAAAAAACTGTGGATGCTGGAATCAAAATTAGACAAGCAGGAAGCTGGAAGACAACAGCAAGCCAGGCAGGAGGTGGAGAAGTTAACGTTTTGGGTACTAACCTTTCTTTTGGAAGGTGGAACTAGATTGGGTTGGGTTATCTGGTCAACATGGACGTGTTCGACCGAAGGGTCTGTTTCCGTGCTGTTCATCTCTATGACTCTATGACTCCATGTCTCACTTGTTTATCGACTGTCTCTACTCGCTGACCTACATTGGGTCCTGGTCCAGCGCTGTTTCAAATTTAGTATTTTTTTCAACTCCTTTGACGGCCCAAGATCAATCCAGCCCTACAAATCCTCTGGAATTTCAGCATCCTTTTAATATTGGCTGCTGAGCATCCTGGATTTTCATTCCTCTACTCTGGGGACCTTATCTTGACTTTCCTGTGCTCTGGGCTCCGAAACTCCCTCCCTTAAACCTCTCCACCCTTTTACCTTTCTCCCTTGAAGGCACACCTTAACAATTCTCTTTTTGACTGAATCTTTGGCCACCCATCTCAACATCGTGCACAGCGCCGTAGTAGACTTTGCTCATTGGATGTTCCCGTGAAGTGTGTCTGGGCGTGTTTGACTTGGTTACCGGCGCTTCACAAATGCAAGTTACTCACGGATCCGTTTGACCCAAAAAAGGTTGCTCATCGATATTTTGACAAAACGAATATTTCAGTAGACAGAAACTTCTTTTTGTCTCGAAAATGGATTTCCTCACTGTGCTTGTGTGACAGAATTAAAAGGCTTTGAAGACGCTGAGGCTGAGAGTGAGGCTGAGACAGGCCAGAGTTGTTACCATGGTAACAGGAACTACGGCTGCATGGACTCAGCTGCCAGATGTCACGATTCTGGAAGACTGCAAATTGTGGGTCATTGTAGTTATGGGGGTTGGAGGGCAAAGGCCTCGTGGTATTATTGCTAGACCTTTCATCTGGAAACTGGATCTGGTTTGAGTCCTGTCATGGCACAGAATGGAATTCAATTCGCTTTAAAAAATAATCTGGAATTAAGAGCCAACTGATGACCGTGAAACCCTTGTTGATTGTCATACAAGCTCATTCAGCTCACTAATGTCCTTCAGGGAAGGAAATCCGGCCTACGTGTGACTCCAGACCCACAGCAATGTAGGTGACTCTCAACTGCCCTCTGGACAATTATTGATGGACACTAAATGCTGATCCTGCCAGACTCCTCACATCCCACGAATGAATTAAAAATAAAACTCTTAAACGCAGAGGAAATCAGGAGCACAGGGTCAAGATGGGGTGGGTGCGTGGGTAGAGGGCAAGTTAACCCAGTATTTCCTTTTCAATCCTCACTCCTTCTCATCCGAGGCCACTTGCCTGTACTGTAATTCTTGTCCTGTCAACACCCCTCATGAGTGCATTACACGATACATTGGATAATGGTTCTCTTCAAGCCAAGCCAATCAGCTTAAGCTTGTGTCTTCTGATTCTCAAACCTCTCCTTGATTTCTGCTGAGGTGGAAATAGTTAAAGCTGACCGTGGTATGCTATCAAGACAGAATAAATCATCACAGGAAGTGAAGCAATATCACATGATCTGGCTATTTCACAGGAAGGTGTTCCTTAAGTTTACCCTTACCTCAGTAGATATTCTTCAGCAGTACAAGGCTGAGAATATTAGGGGCTCTAGGGCCTTAAACGTAGAGCCAGAAGATCTGGGTTGAAGTGCCACTTGCTCCAGAGATGCGTCACAACTAGCGAGTTTTGAGAAAATCTGTAGTTCAGGTTGAGGTTCTGGATGTAGGTTTGCTCGCTGAGCTGGAAGATTCGTTTTCAGACGTTTTGTCACCATACTAGGTAACATCTTCAGTGAGCCTCTGAATGAAGCACTAGTGATGTAGCCCGCTTTCTATGTATATGTTTGAGTTTCCTTGGGTTGGTGATGTCATTTCCTGTAGTGACATCATTTCCGATGGTGATGTCATTTTCTGTTCTTCATCTGGAGGCTCACTGAAGATGTTACCTAATATGGTGACAAAACGTCTGAAAATGAACCTTCCAGCTCAGCGAGCAAACCTACATCCATGTGTCACAATATCTCTGAACAGACTGATTGCTAAAAATATTACGAGGATCCCTCAAGATTTTTGAAGACCTCTATCAAATCTCCTCATTTCCAATCTCTAGCTTTTCCAGTCTATCCGTGTAATAGAATCTCATTCTTCTGAGCCCTCACTAATGCCTTCTCAGCACACATCATAAACAATACTGGCATGGTGGGGGCCAAAATTCCTTTTGGTGATGATTTTGAAAGTACCATAGAAGCAGATACAACAGCAACATTTAGAATGAGAATCCCTATAGTGTGGAAACAGGCCTTTTGGCCCAACAAGCTCACACTGCCCCCCAAAGAGTAACCCACCCAGACCCATTCCCCTACTTAATATATTTACACTATCGAATGCATCTAACCTACACATCCCTGAACACTATGGGCAATTTAACATGGCCAATTCACCTAACGTGCATATCTTTGGACTGTGGGAGGAAACCAGAGCACCGGAAGGAAACCCATACAGACATGGGGAGAATGTGCAAACTCCACATTGGCAGTAACCCAAGGCTGGAATCGAACCTGGAACCCTGGTGCTGTGAGGCAGCAGTGCTAACCACTGAGCCACCATGTTGCCCCAAACAGGTGCATGAATAGGCACAGAATAGAGAGGTATGGATCATGTGCAGGTAGACATGGTGGGCTGAAGGGCCTGTTCCAATGCTGTACTATTCTACATTTAATTTATGCCCAAAGTCTCATACAACGTGACCTGCCTGGACCGATCTTTGATATTCTCCATCATCCTCAGGGAAGTGAGTGAGAAAGGAACTCCGAAACTTTCCCTACCTTTGACGATATCTCTCTGATGTGAAATCCACCCAGACGGAAAAACCAACAAAAAAATCCAAAAGCCCATGACATTAGAAATGTGGTCGCACCCAGTGCTCCATTTGAAGTGTACAAGACTAATCAGGCCAGTATGTTTGCAGGTTTTGGGGATTTCTTATGGAGTTAGAACACAGCTGTGTGGTTGTAACATTTCTGGAGGCCTGGACTAATCTTGGAAGGAATATGAGGTAGAATCTTAATCTCTGAGATGGTTGAATCACATTTCGCAATAAACTGGTGAACATCATGATGATACGGCTGCTTTGATGTAACTTGTTTGCCCACAGCCTCTACTAGGAAAGAGTACTGTCATCATTGTTCAGCCAGGTTTATATCCAATCCCTGACTTCTTAAAAGTGCCTGAGTAAGTCAGATCAAACTGTGCGATTTTTTAGAAACAATTAGTTCCTGGCTTGCATGCTTCTCAAGGCTATTTCCAAGTCAGTTTAATGTTGAAATATTGCATTGATCCCAGAAAAACCTTGAAGGAAGCTAGGTCACATCATAATATGTAATGGTCTCATATAACATGTCTCCATTTTACCGTCTGCACATTCAGTTGATAGTCAGTCTGTTAACCAACTTGTTAGTCAGCCAGTCCACTGTTAATATAACAGGAAAATTAGAATTTAATTTAGCATATACAGGTTGTTCTGCTATAAGTGGCGTCTCGTTAATTTGAACTCGCTATAACACGATTGACGAATTGGGCACACTTTTTCTATAGTGCAAACTTTTAAACTGTGTATTAGTTATAATGTGATTCCAACCCCATTAGTTTAAATGGTGCTGCTATTATGTGATTTTCTTATAACACGGGATTGCACGAGAACAGAACTATGGTGTTACAGCAGAACCGACTGTAACTCAGTCTGTATATGCAAGTCTGAGATTTTATGTCAGTGTGCTGTTGTATGTAGTTGTTAATAAAGTTATGTAGTTGTTAATAAAGTTCCAGATTGCTGACTCAGCACAAACCTGTGCTATATGTTGAAATAACTCTTCAGAGGCTGACATCCCATCACCAAACCCCTTTACTCACAAATTCACAGCTTTTGACAGGATCACTGCCTCTCACTGAGTCAAAGTAAAAAAATCACACAACACCAGGTTATAGTCCAACAGTTTATTGGAAGCATTAACTTTCAGTGTGCTGCTCCTTCAGGTAGCTACGGGACAGGATCCAACAATTTAGCATGGAGAAAGTGAGGACTGTATGGCCAAATTAGCGTGGCCAACCTATCTAAGCTGCACACCTTCGGACTGTGGGAGGAAACCCATGCAGACAGGGGGAGAATGTGCAAACTCCACATAGACACCTGAGGGTGGAATCAAACTCAGGTCCCGAGTGCCGTGAGGCAGCAGTATGAACCACTGAGCCAGCATGCTACCCAATCTTTGGACCTGAAAGGGCCTGGATTCACATTCCATCTCAGGAGACATTGGTCACAGAGATAGGTCAAAATGCAACCGAGCAGGTTGACTATTGCACAGTGGTAGCATCCATACCTCTGAGCCATAGTTCAAGTCTCTCCTACTCCAGATGTGTATCATAATGCCTCAGAATGGGTTGATTAGAAAATATCTGTAAGAAGTCACACATTTTATTTTTATGTATTCTTTCTTGGTGGGCCAAAAGGCCTGATCCTGTGCTGTATTGAATTGTAAATTCATGAGATGTGGGTCAGGCCTAATCCCTCATTGCCTTTGAACTGAGTGACTGATTTGACAATTTCGGGTAAAGTCATGAGTCATAGACATAATTGAAACTTACAGAATACTGAATGGCCCAGACAAAGTGGACGTTGGGAAGATGTTCCATTGGTCGGAGTGAGTAGGACCGGAGGGCACAGCCTTAGAGTAAAGGGAAGACCATTTAGAATGGAGATAAGGAGAAACGTCTTCAGCTGGAGAGCGGTGAATCTATGGAACTCGCTGCCGCATAAGGCTGTGGAGGCCAGGTCATTGAGTATAGTTAAGACCAAGATAGATAGGTTCATGAGTAGCAAGGAGATCAAGGGTTACAGGGAGAATGTGGGAGAATGGGGTTGAGAAACTTATCAGCCATGATTGAATGGTGGGGCAGACTCAATGGGTTGAATGGGCTAATTTCTGTTCCTATGTCTTATGGTCTTATGGTAAGCCTGAACTTGTAAGGATGGCACAAGTTCCTTCCCTAGAAAACATTCATGAAGCAAAAGGGTTTTCTTTTTATAATGAAAACTGTTGTATGCCTCAGGCAACTGTCTGTGTGGAGTTTGCACATTCTCCCCGTGTCTGTGTGGGTTTCCTCCAGGTGCTCCAGTTTCCTCCCACAGTCCAAAAATGTGCGGGTTAGGTGAATTGACCATGCTAAATTATCTGTAGTGTTAGGTGAAAGGGTAAATGTAGGGGAATGGGTCTGGGTGGGTTGCTCTTCGGAGGGTCGGTGTGGACTTGTTGGGCCAAAGGGCCTGTTTCCACACTGTAAGTAATCTAATTTACCTAATCGTGATTCGCCGTCACTGAGATCCACTTTGTTAATTCGAGCTTTATTAATTGAATTTAAATCCCACCACCTGCCATGGTAGGATTTGAACTTGTTTCCTTAAAGCATTAGCCTAGGTCTCTGGATTACAAACCCAGTGCCATTAGAGGTCCTCAGCTGCCATACTGAGGAGAGAGGTGGTCCACTCAGAGGTTCAACTGACAATATTTTCTTTACAATTACCAATCCAATTTCCTTATGAAAGTTGTGATAATGAATCTGTTTCCATTACACTTTCTGTCCCTGGAATCCAGATCACAGCAAGTCTCTGTGTAAATTTAATTTTCCTTCCGGTTCTTTCATTGATTAATCTTAAATCCTCTGGATTACTGAAACCTCCTGCCACTGGAAAATCATCATCTGATTGTAACCCCCAACAACAACAATTAACTTACATTTATGTAGAGCCTCCCCAAGAGCATTGTCAAACCAAACATGAAACGAGAGATGTCAGGACAGTTGACCAAAAGTTTGATCCACTGGGTAAATTATAAGGAGCATCGTAAAGGTGGCAGGGAGGTTAAGGAAAGTAATTCCAGACTCAGACAGTCAATGGTGGATACTCAAGGGGAAAAAGTGGGGACTGCAGATGCTGGAGATCAGAGTTGCTGGAAAAGCACAGCTGGTCAGGTAGCATCTGGAGGAGCAGGAGAATTGACGTTTCGGGCATAAGCCCTTCATCAGCCTCATTCCTGATGAAGGGCTTTTGCCTGAAACGTCGATTTGCCTGCTCCTCTAGATGCTTCCTGACCTGCTGTGCTTTTCCAGCACCACACTCTCGACCCTGGATACTCAAGAGGCCATGGTTTGGAGGAATACAGAGGACTGAGAAAGGTGAGACACTGGAGGTGGTTAGAGAAATAGGAACAAGCAAGGACATGGAGGGATTTGAGAGGAAAAGTGTAAGTTGAAACATGGTGACACTAGCCCTTGGAATTACTTACATTGGAACAGCATCATTGCCAGCTATAGGTTTAACCATTTCAACTAATGAAATTTAGGAGATTGAGTAACATTGGAGAGGCCTTTGTAATGCTCTATGGTGATAACTGTGTGTTTAATATATTCACTGGTGGGTCATGGGCATCACTGGCTGGAAATCACTCCACCTGACAAAGGAGCAGCTCTCCGAAAGCTTGTGATTTCAAGTGAACTTCTTGGACTATGATGTGATGTCGTGTGACTTCTGACTTAGTGATATTCTGTTTCCAGGTTCAGATTTGGAAGAAATACATTATGATATCCAATCAGTTCTGGGCAGGGGGGACACAAAACAGGTGATATTGTAATTTCTGACAGTAATTGTTCTATTCAAGTGCATGGATTTAAACAACAGGAGAGGTGATAAAATACAATCAACGCTCCATCGACCACATCTGATGTGAGTCAAAAAATTCTGACCTTTAAGACGTGTTAACATCTGAGTAACGTCCAACGTTTTAACCTTGTCCTTGAAAGAGATGACATCTCACAACGACAAAGCAAAGTAGATCTAACAGACTTGTGAACATGCCTTCCTGACCTGCACCATCAAATAGATAAGGGACTTCACTGTTAGTGTCATCAGCATTACATCCTGCTGAAGGTACACTAATGATCTGCAGTGCAGTCAACTCTTTGTGGGCTGAGTCTGCAATGAGACAGAATTACCCATTCCGATGTTTGCTGACCTCAGAGGTGGATAATTGTTTCCGTTCTTTCGTGGGTAATTGTTGACATTGGGTAATAATGGGAAACAGGCAAAATCAATTTAATTTTCCACGATCCATTCTGCATTCTCACTGCCATAAGTACCAGATGGTGACAACAATATAAACAGACATCCTCACAAAACAGGCAACTGTAGTTAAGGGATACTTAACAATGGACCCAAATAACTCATGGGATAAAATCTACAAAAAGCACCCGAAAGCACAGACCCTGATAATTCCAATGCACAAACAGACTTTGATGAACCAAATATTTACAACTGAAAGCACAGCAAGCAGCCTGTGCAGAGCTGCAGTAAAGGGCACTGTTAACTGAGTCAGAGGCCCCTTGTAGTTCTCCTCACAGCTTGTCTCCTATCCACAGTCCCTGTGAAAACAGCACACACCAGTCAAGGTGTGGGAACAGCAGGTTCTGTGAGAGAAATACCTTTTAAACATTGTTGTTCAATTCAGCATTCACTTCCCCTCCCTGATAGCCCTTCACAAGGTGGTGCTGAGCTGCTTTCTTGAATCGCTGCAGTCCCTGGTGCATAGTGTTATGGACCAGACCAAACCCCTCAGAAATGTATTAAGAAGTGTCTATTTTAGAAGGGAATGCAAGGCATTGCGTTCCAGATGTAATTTGATTGGCCAAACTGTCAACTTTAAGCAAAACACGCTTTATTTTTACATGGCCAGTAAAATACAGACAATATTCAGGAACCTGCCTGGTTGCGTGGTGGGTTTGAAAGTTCTGTTCAGGTCTGGGTGTGGGGTTACACCAAGGAGCAGACCAGCTGGAGGACATAAAGGGACAGGACCTACAGCAATACTCCTTCAATGTCTGAGTTTCATTGGAAACTCTAAAACTCCAAATGAGTTTGGTTATTGTCCATCCGTAGTTGCCCCGTTGTTCTTCTTGATGCCTGGACTTGCTGCCGAATGGTTTGGGCTGTTTGGCTACTTTGGAGGGTAATTCAAGAGCCAAGCCCATTGGTATGAGGCCTGGAGTTACCTGTACGCCCAGATCTAGTCAGTTTTAATCCTTAAAGGACAGTGGGCTTTCAAAGACAATCCAGCAGCTTCACAGCCACTCGAAACTGATTACAGACTTATAGCGAAACAGATCTCATGGTCACAAATTGTCATGGTAGGGGTTGAGCTCACAGGGCTGGATATTACCAGGGCTTTGAGGACTGATTGGTAGGCAGGGAGGAGACTGGCATGTCTAACTGCCTTGGGAGCTACAGGAATGGGTGCCTCTGGTGGGTCCATTTGAGGGCATTTTGCCTGCATTGTAGAGGGGGAGGGTGGATTGAAGGGGGTGGGGGGGTGAGGTGAGGGGTAACCTGCTGTTGTCACAGTGTAGAATCACCCAGTGAAAACTGGCACTGTCCCACTGGATTTCAGGCTTTGCCAGCCCTTCTTGACAGGGAGGGATTTCTAGGTGGCATTGGTCACTGTTGTGGCAATAGGATTGCGTGTTCTTAATAACCCTTCCCCCTCTGCTGCCAGCCTTGGTGTCTACACTTCCTCATCGAGAACACTTACAACCTTGCAGCTGCTCAGGCCTTTGTATTGCTCTATCCATGCAACTGCAGTGCCAGCAACGTCCACCACCATTGGTGGTGCTGTTGTGCTGCCAGCTATCCTTATCTGGTCAGTGCCTCCTGGGACGAGCAATCATTCTTAATGAAGGGCTTAGGTTCATTGGTCACATGGTGGAAGGTGCCTCTCTGTGCCCTGCCTCCAAACTTAAAACAGGTCACCTCCTGCTTTTATTGCTGTTGACAGGACCTCAACTGTTCTGGCAATATTCTGATCATAGAGTCATAGAGATGTACAGCACGGAAACAGACCCTTCAATCCAACTCGTCCATTCCGACCAGATATCCTAACCTAATGTGGTCCCATTTGCCAGCAGTTGGCCCATATCCCTCTAAACCCTTCCTATTCATATACCCATCCAGATGCCTTTTAAATGTTGGAATTGCACCAGCCTCCACCATTTCCTCTGGCAGCTCGTTTCATACATGCACCACCCTCTGCATGAAACAATTGCCCCTTAGGTCCCTTTTAAATCTTTCCCCTCTCACCTTAAACCTATGCCCTCTAGTTCTGGACTGCCTCCCTCCAGGGAAAAGACCTTGTCAATTTACCCTATCTGTGCTGCTCATGATTTGATTGACCTCTATAAGGTCACCCCTCAGCCTCCAATACTCTAGGGAAAACAACCACAGCCTATTCAACCTCTCCCTATAGCTCAAATCCTCCAATCCTAGCCACATCCTTGTAAATCTTTTCTGAACCCTTTCAAGTTTCACAACATCTTTCTGATAGAAAGGAGACCAGAATTGCACACAATATTCCAACAGTGGCCTAACCAATGTCCTGTACAGCCGCAACATGACCTCCCAACTCCTGTACTCAATACTCTGACCAATAAAGGAAAGTATAGCAAATGTCTTCTTCACTATCCTATCTACCTGTGACTCCATTTTTAAGGAGCTATGAACCTGCACACCAAGGTCTCTTTGTTCAGAAACACTCCCTAGGACCTTACCATTAAGTGTATAAGTCCTGCTAAGACTTGCTTTCCCAAAATGTAGCACCTCGCATTTATCTAAATTAAACTCCATCTGCCACTTCTCAGCCCATTGGCCCATCTGATCAAGATCCTGTTGTACTAAGAGGTCACCTTCTTCGCTGTCCAGTATACCTCCAGTTTTGGTGTCATCTGCAAACTTACTAACTTTCCTTCCTATGTTCACATCCAAATCATTTATAGAAATGATGAAAAGCATTAGACCCAGCACCGATCCTTGTGGCGCACCACTGGTCACAGGCCTTCAGCTGGAAAGGCAATCCTCCACCACCACCCTCTGTCTTCTACCTTTGAGCCAGTTCTGTGTCTAAATGGCTAGTTCTCCCTGTATTCCATGAGATCTAACCTTACTAACCAGTCTACCATGAGTAACCTTGTCGAACACCTTATTGAAGTCTATATGAATCATGTCCACTGCTCTGCCCTCATCAATCGTCTTTGTTACTTCTTCAAAAAACTCAAGCAAGTTAATGAGATGTGATATCCCACACACAAAGCCATGTTAGCTATTCCTAATCAGTCCTTGCCTTTCCAAATACATATCCCTGCCCCTCCAACAACTTTGCCCACCACTGATGTCAGATTCATCGGTCTATAGTTTCCTGGCTTTTCCTTCCCACCTTTTTTAAGCAGTGGCACCACATTAGCCAACCTTCAGACTTCCGGCACCTCACCTGTGACTATCGGTGATACAAATATCTCAGCAAGAGACCCAGCAATCATTTCCCTAGCCTCCCATAGAGCTCTATGGTACACCTGCCATGTTACATTTTGAACTGTAGCTTTGTACTATTACCACAGGGCCTTGGAGATGGTAGGGAATGAGTAGAATGGATCCAGTCATGAGGAATTACAGTCACATTGGGAGACCAGATGAGTTGAGTTCAACCAAAAGACATATGCGCAGAAGTAGGCCATTCAGCCAATCAAGTTTTGTAGCACTGTTCAATGAGTTCATGTCCGACCTAATAATCCTCAACTCCACTCTCTTGCCTTTTCCCCATAACCCTTGATTCCCTCACTGTTAACAAATCTGTCTTGAATATTTCTCATGACCAGCTTCTGTGGTGAAGAATCCCAAAGGTTCACTATCCTCTGAGAGAAGAAATTCCTCCTCATCCCTGATTTAAGTGTGCAATTCCTACTCTGAGCTTACACCCTTTCGTCCAAGACTCCTCCTAAATTCTAATGAGTACAGGCCCAATCTACTCAACCGTTCCTCCCAAGACAGCCTCTCCATACCTGGGATCAGTCTGGTGAACCTTCTCTCACTGCCTCCAATGTCACTCTATCTTTCCTTCGATGAGGGGCCCAAACAGAAAGCTAAAAGGAGGCAACAACAGAAAGTGTTAGAACTACTCCGCACCTCTAGAGAAAGAAAGAGTTGATGTTTTAGGTCAAGTAGAACAAAGAACAAAGAACAATACAGCACAGGAACATGCCCTTCAGCTCTCCAAACCTGCAAAGACACATTTTGCCCTTCCATACTCAAACTGTCTTCATTTACAGGATCCGTATCCCTCTATTCCCTTCCTATTCATATATTTGTCCAAATGCTTCTTGAACACTGCTATTGTGTCTGCTTCCACCACCTCCTCTGGCAGCGCATTCCAGGCACTCACCACCCTTTGTGTGTAACACTTGTCTCTCACGTCTCTTTTAAACATCCCCCTCGCACCATGGACCTGTGCCCCCTAGTAACTGATCCCTCTATCCTGGGAAAAAGCCTCAGACTTTCCACTCTATCCATGCCATTCACAATCTTATAAACTCCTATCAGGTCGTGCCCCTCAACCTCCTGCATTCCAGTGAAAACAAATGCAATCTATCCAACCTTTCTTCATAGCTAAAGTCCCCCATACCAGGCAACATCCTGGTAAACCTTTTCGGTACCCTCTCTCCAAAGCATCTACATCCTTCTGGTATAGTAGTGACCAGAACTGTGCACAATATTCCAAGTGTGGCCTAACTAAAGTTCAATAAAGCAGCAGTGCTAACCACTGTGCTACCATGCCGCTGTGACTCTGTGACTCGCAACAATCAAGATGGACGGTAAATGATGGTGTACCCAGCAAGGCCCACAATCCTGAGAATAAATTTTAAAAAATTACTTTGACTAACAAGATTGGTGCCACAAACTTGGTGTTGTGGAACAAATTGAAATAATTTGCTCTGGGGAAGGGTCACTTGATCCAAAACGATAACCGTGGTTTCTCACCACAGATGCTAAGATCTTCCAGCAGTTTTTTTTAATTGTTTTTGAAATAATTCAGTCCACAGCTATATCACCTTCACATGATGAGGCACTACAAGGTCAATGAACGGACTTGGATACTATTTGCATCGCTTGAGGGACCTCCAAGACAGAATTAAAACTGGTTTGTATTTTGTGTTTGTGCCTATCCCTCCAAGGATGACATTAAATAGTATTGAGGAGGATTATTCAAGATACCATCCGAATAATTACTGGTTTAAAGCTGCATTCTTTCCCCCTTTGCTATCAAGCTGCTTGTCAATTTTAGGTTACATTTCACATATTCAGAATCAACCAACCAGCGTCCTCACCCTAATCAGGCTGAGCAGACTGCAACATGCAGCAACAACATGGTCAGAGGTGACTCGAATTATTCAGAGGGATATGACCTGACTTTTCCGAAGGTGCGGGGATGTGGAGCGTGCTCTGGAACCACCCCCCCCACCCCCTCAGAATCTCAGCACGTGTAGAGCATTCAGACTCAAGGACAATCAAGGAACCAATCAGCACACAGGGAGGCCATTGGGCCTATTGTCTCTGTACTAGCTCTAGTGAAGCACTATCCCACTCTTCTTATTGTTTTCCAAAACTCTACAATTTGTTTTTTTTTAACAACAAAATTGATCAAATTCCCTGCTGAAAGTTCTTGACTTTGCTACATTGCTGATCGGAGATGCTTACTGTCTCAAATAAATTCCCCTCATCTCCCTCTCCAGTTCTTCCTGTGATTTTCTTAACTCTGTCTCTTCTTTCCTGATGGGATAAGGGCATCACTGGAAGGGAAACGTTTGTTGGCCATCCCTAATTACCCCTGAATTTACCACCTTTCCAGGGCAACTAGGGACAGGCAACAAGTGCTGACCCAACCAGTGATTTCCATGTCCCACAGTAAATAAATTTTTTTAAAAACTGAATGGTGTTATTGGGATGTTTAAGAGGGTTTTATAGGAACTGGCTACGTTGTTGTGGATCTAGAGTCAAATGTAGGCCAGGCCAGTTACAAACAAAAAGTCTCCTCAGGGAGCCAGGGGCTTCACTGTCACTATAACTGAGTCTAACTCCGGATTTGTTAATTGAACGGGATTGATGGGATTTGAAAGTGGAGAAAGTGAGGATCACAGGTGCGGGAGATCAGAGTTGACGAGTGTGGTGCTGGAAAAGCACAGTCGGTCAGGCAGCATCCGAGGAGCAGGAGAACCGATGTTTCGGGCCTAAGCCCTTCATCAGGAATTTGACCCCATGTCCCCCAGAGCATTAGCCTGGGTCTCGGGGGCTGCCTCTTCTCACACCATTGAAAATAATTTCTTCCTCCTTAGACCATCAAAACTGCACACCATTTTTTAAAAAAACCTTTCATGGGATGTGTGTGTTCCTAGCTGGGCCAGAATTTATTGCCTCTCTCCAGGAGAAGGTGATGGTAAACTGCCTTCTTGAATCATTGCTGTCCTTGGGATGTAGGGACACATCCACATAATCACAGTAGATAACGATGTACTTCCAAGTCAGGATGGGGAGTGACTTGGAGGGGAACCTGCAGTGAGCAATGTTCACGTATATCTGCTACCTTTGTCCTTCTAGATGGTAAAAGTCACAAGTTTGGTGCTGTTGGAGAAACCTTGGAGTGTTGCTTGTAGATAGTAGACATTTCTGCTACTTAGCTTTGGTGGTGGAGAGAGTAGATGTGGTGTCAATCGAGTGGGATGCTTTATCCTAGATGGTGTCAAGCTTCTTGAGTGTTGTTGGAGCTGCACCCATCCAGGCAAATGGGGAGTATTCCAACTCACTCCTGACTTGTGCCACAGTGAGAGCAATCTAAGCAAACAATTAAACAAATGAGGAAAACCATGGGCAGCTTGTATTTCTACACTCTTCTCAGAATACTGAGCAGCCTGAAGGGTTTTGTGCTAGAGTGTGTGCAGTTCTCTAGGTGACAAGCTAACCTTTACAACATTCAATTCAACCCCAAGGTGGACCTTGCCTTCCCAGTCTTGTGCAGAAATCAGGCCATTCATTGTGGTCCCAGTGTCCCCATGTCACCACCAGTTGCAATCACTAGGGTGAGATCAGGATAAAAAATGCTTCATCTGGTCTTGAGCCCCTCCCTTCCAATGCAACAAGGATAGAACCCCACCCCAGTCCTCACCTTCCACCCCACTAAACTCCAGATATAATGCATCATCCTCTGCCATTCCTGCCACCTACAGTCAGACCCCACCACTAGAGATATATTTCCCTCCCAACTACCATCAGCATCCTGCAGAGACCACTCCTTCTGTAATTCCCTCGTGAGGCCCACACCCTCCACCAACCTACCCTCCACTGCCAGCATATTCCTTTGCTACCACAAGAGGTGTAAACCCTGCACCCACACCTCCCCCCTCACCTCCATCCAAGGCCCCAAAGGATCCTTCCACATCCAGCAGAGATTTTCCTGCACCTCCACACACGTCATCTACCGTATCCATTGCTCCTGATGTGGTCTCCTCTACATGGGGGACACAGAACGCCAATTCGCAGAACATTTCAGGGAACATCCTTGGGACACGCGTGCTAAACAACACACCACCCTCTGGCCGAACACTTCAACTCTTCCCTTCCACTTCGCCAAGGACATGCAAGTCCTGGGCCTCCTCCACCACCAAATCTAAACCACCCGTTGCCTGGAGGAAGAACGCCTCATTTTCTGACTTCAGTCTCTCCAACCTCACAGAATCAATATTGATTTCACCAGTTTCCTCATCTCCCCTCCCCTCCGCTCACCTCATCCCAGATCCAACCCTCCAACTCGGCAGTGCCTTCTTGAAATGTCCTACCTGTCCATCTTCCTTCTCACCTATCTGCTTCACCTTCCCCTCCGATCTATCACCTTCACCCACTTCCATCTACCTATCACATTCCCAATTACTTTCCCCCCAGCCCCACCCCAAAACGTCGACTCTCCTACTCCTTGGATGCTACCTAACCTGCTGTGCTTTTCCAGCACTACGCTTTTCGACTCTGATCTCCAGCATCTGCGGTCCTCACTTTCTCCAAGATATTATGAAGCTGGAGAGGGTTCAGAAGAGGATGTTGCTGAGATTGGAAGGTTTGAGTTCTAAGAAGAAGCTGAATAGGTTTTCACTGGAGTGTAGGAGATTGAGAGGTGACCTCATAGAGGTTTATAAAATTATGAGGGGCATAGATAGGGTTAATAGACAAAATCTTTTCCCTGGGGTTGGGGAGTCCAGAGAGTATAGATTTAGGGTGAGGGGAAAAGATATAAAAGACACCTAAGGGGCAACGTTTTCACACAGAGGGTGGTATGTGCATGGAATGAGCTGCCAGAGGAAGTGGTGGAGGTTGGTACAATTGCAACATTTAAAAGGTATCTGGATGGGTACATGAATAGGAAGGGTTTAGAGGGGTATGGGCCAAGTGCTAGAAAATGGGTCCAGATTACATTGGGATATCTGATTGGCATGGACAAGTTGGACCAAAGGGTCTGTTTCTGTGCTGTAGATTTCTATGACTTTATGACCCTTTGTGCAAATTAGGTGGATTGGCCATGCTAAATTGCCTATAGTGTCCAGGGATGTGTAGGCTAGGTAGGTTAGCCATGGGATATGTAGGGTTAGGGTAAGGAGCTTGGATGGGCTGCATGGCCTGCTTCCACACTGTCAGGATTCTATTCTATGCCTCTAATCTGTGAACGAACACTGCTGCTCCTAACCCCTATGCTTGTATTGTTTTGCTTTATTGGGATGCCCAAGGAAAGATTGAGGACCTAAGGGCCAGGTCATCGCTGACCCTGAAAAATGTAGCCAAAAACATCACGCTGATAGTGATTGAGCAAGTGTAGACCTGAGGATCCGCAGGTGGCTGGAGACTGAACATACAGAGAGACTTGAGAAGCTAGGATTATTCTCTTTAATACAGTAAAGGAGAAGAGGAGATCAAGCAGAAATCTTTGAAATCCACATTTATTCACCTTTGATAGTGTAAATGAGGACAAACTGTTTCCGGTGATGGGGTGATGGAAAGGCAGATAATCAGAGGTCATGGACCTGCGATAATTGGTAAAACAAGTTGAGGTGTTACGGGGAAACATAGGAAGGCATTTTTCTGCCATTAGTAGAGGTCTCAATAATAAAGGGCATAGATTTCAGAGGTACAAGGCTAAGAGGACCATTGACAAGATTTCTTTTCAATTAAAGGGTGGTGTGAGTTTGAAACTCATTGCCTGAAAGGGCAATTCAGTCAGAAACTCTTGTAACATTTCAGCAGCATTTAAACATTCACTTGCATTGTTGTAGCCTCCAGGGATACGAAACAACAGCTGAGAAGTAGACCAGACGTGGTCAGATCTTTGTTGTTCAGCACAGACATATTGGGCTGAATGGTCCCCTTAAATTCATCCTGTCATTCCCGATGAAGGGCTTTTGACATCGATTCTCCTGCTCCTCGGATGCTGCCTGACCTGCTGTGCTTTTCCAGCACCACATTCTCAACTCTGATCTCCAACATTTGCAGTCCACTTTTTCCCAGTTGTTTTCTCCTTAGGTTCCCTGCCCAGTGATGGTACCTCGTTTTTAAGAAAAAACAGACAGAGTTTTGAACAGTCAAGGGTTATGGTGAGAGCGCGGGTAAGTGGAATTGAGTCCATGATAAGATCAACCAAGATCTTATTGAATGGTGGAGCAGGCTCGATGGGCCAGTTGGCCTATTCCTGCGCCTAGTTCTTATGTTCTTAAGTGCTGCGATGTAAAAATAAAGCGATCTGTTAGGATCTGAGGTGTACTGACTTGGAAACCATATTAATTTCCAAAAGGATGAATGTTTGATGGCAAAAAAAATCCTGGTACATAAGGAAAGAATAGAGGGGGATGGAATTAATTAGATAATTCAAAAGGCTGACAAAGTATATGTGGGTCAGATGGTGGTGTAGTGGTAATATCGCTGGCCTAGTAATCTGTAGGCCCAGGGCTTTGGGTCCCTGGGTTCATATCCCACTGCAGCTATGTAACTAATGTTCATTTGATCCAGAAACAAAACTGTTTTTCAGTAATGGTCACCATTTAGCTGCCATAGATGTTGTAAAAACCCAGCTGGCTTGCTCACATTCAGAAGAAGTGTGACCTTAACCTGGTCTGGCCTACATGTGACTCCAGACCCCCAGCAATGTGATTGATGAAAGAGCGAGGGATGACCTGTTTGATGCGTATAAGATCTTGAATGGCCTTTACAAAGTAGAAAGTGGAAAGGACCTTTGCTGTGGGTCAGTCCCGAAGTAGGGACGCTGTTTTAAAATGGGGCATCATCTTTTTTTTTAAGACAGATTTAAGGAGAAATCCTTTCTCTCAGAGCATTGTAAGACTTTGGAACTCCTTAAGACAATAAGAGCCTTGATGAAGGATCAGAGGTGGGCCATTCAGCCCATCAAATCTGCACTGCCGTTCAATGAGATCATGGTTAATCTGATCATCCTCAACACCACTGTCCAGCCTTTTCCCCATTACCCACAATTTCCTTGCTGATTATTCTATGTCTATCTCAGCCTTAACTTCAAAAGGCAATGAAAGTGGAGTCTTTGAATTTTCTTTTTAAGATAAAGGGAGGCACAGATTATTGGGGAGATGGGAATATGGAATTTTAAACACAAACAGTTCAGCTGTGATCTTATTGAATGGCAAAACAGGCTTTATGAGCTGAACTGTCTACATCAGCTCTTCTTTCAAATGTTTGTGTGCTCGTATAATTCTGAACTGATCTAGTTTTCTTTTAGCGTCATAGAGTCCTACAGCACAGAGACAGGCTCTGTGGCCCAAACTGGTCCATGCCGACCAAAATGTCCATCCATTTAAACCCCATTTCCCTGCACTTGGCCCATATCTTTCTAATCCTTTCCTGCCCATGCACTTGTCCAAATGCCTTTTAAATGTTGTTAATATACCTACCTCAACAACCTCCACTGGCAGCTCATTCCATATGCGTACCACCCTCTGTGTAAATAAAGTTGCCCCTCAGGTTCCCTTTTATTCTTTCCTCTCTCACCTTAAAGTGATGCCCTCTAGTCCGTGATTCCCCAACCCTGAGAAAAAGACTGAGTGCATTCACCCTTTCCATGCCTCTCATGATCTTATGCACCTCCACAAGGTGTCCACTTAGCCTCCTACTCTCTAAAGAAGAAAGTCCTAGTTTATCCAACCTCTCCCTGTAACTCACACCATTGAGTCCTGGCAACATCCTTGTAAATTTCTTCTGCACTCTTTCCAGTTTAATAATATCCTTCCTATAGCAAGGTGACCAAAACAGATCCAAGTGCGGCCAACGTTCTGTATAACTGCAACATAACTTCCCAACTTCTATACTCAATGCCCTGACTGATGAAGGGCAGTGTGCCAAAAGCCTTCCTCACTGCCCTGTCTACCTGGGACTCCACTTTCAGAGAACCGTGCACTTGAACTCCAAGATCCCTCTGTTCCACTACACTCCTTAAGGCCCTACCATTCACCATGAAACTCCTACCTTGCTGAGCTAGCCACTCAGTTCAAGGGCAAACAAGGATGGATAACAGTTACTAGCCTTTGCAATAAGTGACAAATTGTAGAAAGTAAAATAAAGTATCTTTATTTGAGAAAGGATATACTGACACTGGAAGGGGTGCAGAGGAGATTCACTTGGTTGTTCCAGAGTTGAGAGGGTTGGCTTATGTGAGATTCAGTAGACTGGGACTATACTCATTGGAACTTAGAAGAATGAGGGGGAAGCCTTATAAATACATATAAAATTATGAAGGGAATAGACAGGATAGAAGCAGGGAGGTTGAAACTAGAGCACGGCGAAACTAAAACTTTGAGGCATAACGTCAAAATAAGGGGAAGCAGATTTAGGACTGAGCTGAGGAGGAACTTTTTTCTCTAGAGGGTTGTGAATCTGTGGAATTCCCTGCCCAGGGAAGCAGTTGAGACCTTGTTGAATGTTTTTAAGGCAAAGGAACAGTAAAGGAATTAAGAGCTATGGTGATGGATGGGTAAGTGGAGCTGAGTCCATGAAAAGACCTTATTGAATGGTGGAGAGGGCTCGGGGAGCTAGATGGCCTCTTCCTGACCCTATTATTAATGTTCTTTTGTACTCCTGTGCTGCGTTTAATTTTCTAGAATTCTACAGAACCTCCTGGTTATAATATGCCGAAATGGAAATTGTGGAAGAAACTTGACAGGATCTGTCGAGAGAGAAAGCAAAGTCGACATTTCGGGTCCAGTGGCCGTTCTTCAGAACTGATTATGATGTCCTCTTCAACTGATGTTAAAATGCTAGGTTTATTGTGAAAGGTCTTGTTCCCCTTGGTGTAAGGGAAACTCACCATAGTCCCATATCTCTCATTCGAGACAAATGGCGAGGGTTGAGTTGAACTTGAGGGTCATCGCACTTCAGGCATGGGGTGAGGTTGAGAAGGAGGGTCCTTCATGGTAACCTCAGCTACTTAACCCAATCTGTTAGCACCACCCTCCAGCCATCCAACTAACTGGGCTAACCAATCCTGTCCTTTCTGCAAACCCCTGATGTTATCCTTTAGTGAGTCAATCAGGAAAGGTAGAACTTAACACAGGTCAATTATAAAATCATAAGAGGTATGGATAGGGTAAATAGACAAGGTCTTTTCCCTGGAGAGGGGGAGACCAGAACTATAGGGCATAGGTTTAGAGTGAGAAGGGAAAGATTGAAAAGGGTCCTAAGGGGCAATTCTTTCACTCAGTGGGTGGTGTGTGTATGTGGAATGAGCTTCCAGAGGAAGTGGTGGATGCTGGTACAATTACAATATTTTAAAAAGGCATTTGGATGGGTACATGAATAGGAAGGGTTTGAAGGAATATGGAGAAATTGAGGATTGCAGATGCTGCAGATTGGAGTTGAGATTGTGGGGTTGGAAAAGCACAGGAGGAGCAGGATGCTGCCTAACCAGCTGTGCTTTTCCAGCATCACACTCTCTGGTGGGATATGGGCAAAGTGCTGACAAATGGGACGAGAGTAGGTTGGGATACCTGGTCAGCATGGATGAGTTGGGCCGAAGGGTCTGTTTCCATGCTGTACATCTCTATGATTCACCAAAGACAGAATTTTCTTCTTCTGAAGGATCTCACTGGGTCACTAATGTAGTGCCCAAGGGGACCTGTGCAGAATGCAAGGTAATAATGCCAAGAATGGCACCGGTAAGAAATGTCTTGTGCCTTCCCAGTAAAACTGGATCCCATCTCAGCTGTGGAGCATGAGTGCTGAGCTCCAAATATTGCCTTTGTTGTGGGATCAAAAGTTACTGCAGAAGCTATCAGTGTCATCAGCCTACACAGAAGATTAGTATTCACTGCTGCCCTTAACATTCTCTTCAGGAGCCCTGCTCTAATCTGATTATGCTGCAGTTGTAAAACATGCTGAACTTGTGCCTTAAACTGCAGGGTTATCGAGGCTGGGTTACCAGCACTGGAGCAGGCAAGCTGCGTGTGGTTAAATTACTAGTCAGTGCTAGATTACTATCAGCTGGCATCAACAACAAGGAACACATCTCCCCATTGTTTAACACATTAAAGCTCATAGAATTGTTACAGCATGGAAGGAGGCTATTCAGGGCCTCGTATCTGTACTAGGTCGACTACCCAGTACCAATCTCCTGCCTATTCCCTATATCCATGAACACCATTTTTAACCAAATGCTTCAGTCAATCCTGCCCTCCAGCACATTTCCAGGCACACAACTCTTTGTGAAAAAGTCTGTTTCTCTCATCACGTTTATTAAGTTGCAAATCACTTTAAATCCACGCCCTCTTGTTCTTTTTCATTTGGCCAGTAGGAACAGCTTCTCCCTACTCCTGTCTCCAGCCCTGTGATGATTTTGAAAACCTCCGTCAGATCTCCTCTTAGCCTTTTTCTCTCCAAGGAGAACATTCCCAACTTCTTCAGTCTGTCCTCATCTCTGAAGTTTCTCATCCCTGGAACCATTCTTCTACGCTGCTTCTACACTCTCTCCATGGCATTCACAATCTTTCCTATAATGTGGCACCTACAATTAAACACAAAGTCTAGCTGAGCTCGAGCAAGTGTATTGTACAAGTGCGCCATCACCATCCTGCTTTTGTACTTTATGCCTCTGTTAATAAACCTGAAAACACCATATGCTTTATTAACTGTTGTCTCAAACCACCTTCAATGATCTGTGCACATGTGGTGTCAGGTCATTCTGCTCCTCAACCCTTTTAGGATTGCACTCCCTATTTTCTTTCCGATGCTCCTGCTCAACGGCTCCCCTCACGCGAGGTGAGAGGGCAACCGTGAGGACGATGTAGGACTGTCACAACTTTACCTTACCTTACCACATGGTGCTTTACTTGTGTAAATAATAAGCTGGAATGAAGCTAAATGCGCAAGAAAACTTGACATTGCCTCAAGTGGTAGTGCCCGGTACTTTTAAACATGGAAACATATGAGATAGGAACAGGAGTAGGCCATTCGGCTCTTTGAGCCCATTTCACCATTCAATATGATCATGGCTAATCATCCAATTCAGTCCCCTGTTCCCACTTTCCCCCATCCCCTCTGTACCCTTTGATCCCTTTAAGCACTTGGAACTTTAGGCCTGAAGTCAGAAAAAAATCGCCTTATATTTGTCTTCACAAGAGCAAGGTAGCTTTGGCAGCTATCCTGGGCAACTAAATGACTATTTCTTGATTTTATTTAAATTTTATTTCCTCTTCCAAATACAGAGTCTAACCCATCGCTCCTCTCTACCTGTCTCAGCATCTTTAAGATGTTCCTTTAAGAACAAAAGGCCACCTTATTGATTCCTACATGATTCTCGGGGGAGTTGACAGGGTGAATGCTGAGAGGTGGTTCCCCTGTGGGTGAGTCTAGGACCGGGGGTGGAATAAAGGATCCCTTAGTTAAGACACAGCTGCAAAGAAAGTTTTCTCTCGGATGGTAGTGAATTTGTTTATTTCCTAGGGCTGTTGAGGCTGCCTATTTATTGATAACTCAAGGTTGAGTTGGACAAACTGTTAATCAGAAAGGGAAGATGTTGCCGGCTATGGAAGGTTTGAGTTATAAAGAAAGGTTGGAGAGGCTGGGACTATTTTTACTGGAGCTTTGGAGGTGAAAAGGCGACCTTCTAGAAGTTTATAAAATAATGAGGGTTATAGATAATAGTGAGTTTTGAGAAGATTTGGAGCTAGGTTGAGGCTCTGGTTTTAGGTTTGCTCGCTGAGCTGCAAGGTTTGATGCCAGCTCAGTGAGCAAACCTACATCCAGGATATAGATAGAGTTAATGGTAGTTGTCTTTTCCATAAGATGGGGGATTTCAAGACAAGGAGGCACATTTTAAGGTGAGAGGACAGAGATTTTAAAAAGACATAAGAGGCCATTTTTTTACACAGAGGGTAGTACGGCTGTGGAATCAACTTCTTGAAGAAGTTTTGGATGTAGGTACAACTACAACATTTCAAAGACATTTGGATGGATACTTGAATAAGAAAGGTTTGGAGGGATATGGGCTAGGAGCAGGCAGGTGGGACTAGTTTAGTTTGGGATTGGACTGGTTGCCCGAAGGGTCTGTTTCCATACCGTATGACTGTAAGAATCGAGGGTTTTGAGGAAATAAAGGACAGTGTGTCGAGAATTATCAGATCATTCAGGATCCAGTGGTATGGCGGAGCAGACTTGAGGGGCTGAACGGCCTACTTCAGCCCCTATGTCTTACGGTCTCCTTAGACCCTCCCTGTTTGCTCAAGCTGCTGTTTACCTGTCCTCGTGTCTCCTTCTTGAGCGACAACCTTAATTATTTTTAGTCTGCTTGCATTCCCATGAACCGCTTTGGAATGTCTTGCTGCGGTAAAGGAAATGCAACCGTTGATGCACCCTGCTATGCGTGAGCGATGTTCCCCTCCCTCCTAAATGCTTAGGGGTTGGATCTTGGAGATTCTGCATTAGAATATTGCATTTTGAAAAGGGAGTGACAAAATAAACTGCATCGGGAAAAGGAGTGTTGATGGTTTGTTGTTGAGTTGTGGCTATGAGAACGCACCAAGGAACTCGCGTCCCTCCCATTCCCTTTTCTCGCTGACAACTAAAGGCCCAAAACCCTGATTGTGTCCCTTTGCCCTGTGGGGATGGGGAGGACTGGCCTGTGCATTGGTTTTCTTGTAACTTCTGGCCGATGAGTGAAGCTTAATCGAAAGTCATTTCAGTGCAGGCAGAGTGAAGGGTAAAGCTGAAAAAAGGATTGATCATCAGACAGCAAGCTGTCCTCTCTGTCAAACCCATACTGGAGGAACCTCCTGAGAGATAAAGCAGCAGCTTTTGAGTTGGGGCTATCGGACAGAGCAGGGAGCTGTTGACTGGAATGCTGAAGGAGAAGCAGAGAGCTGGAAAAACCAAACAAAGAAAATAAAAGTTCATCAGCCCCCAAACTATTTTTCTCCCTGAGAAAGCAACAAGACGGAGGTCATGTTGGCAGCTGATGAAATGAATGAATGTCAAATGGCAAACTGCAGCTTCACAATTAAATTGACCGAAGCGATAAATAACCTTTCAGCTCGCCAATGATTTTCATTAAGATTAGAACGAAGAAGAAAGTAGAGTTATGGTTTTAAGTGCACAGAAAGTCAATAGATTTCTCTTCGCGCACTATTGATAATCAATTCTCACACCCACGGTATAATTTGCTGAAATCCGAATCCCTTGTGTCTTGTCAACACTTATTTAGAAGCACATTAATAGGATGTTGTCGTTATGAGTCATTGTTAAGTTTTAATCTGTGTCTGGTACAGCTCTTCCACAATGTAAGCAGTCTTCATTCTGCAGCCACTCCACAAATGTGTCATCAGCATAAAGCTAAGGAATGTTCCTCCTAGGTCTGAGAGAGTTTCAGATTCAAACCCTATCCGACTCCTGAATCTTAAACATGAAAATGCACTTGAAATGATGAGGGAGTGCTACACTGTCAGAGAAACCACCTTTCAACTGCAAGCTGGAAGAATAGCACCTCATCTTCTGCTTTGGGGGACCCTGCAGCCTTCTGGACTCAATATCAAGTTGAACAGCTTTAACGCTTGAGCCCTCCCATGTCTTTACCCCAATCCCCACACACTAGGCCGTGTTATCACACAGTCTGTAATTACACACAACCCATTGGTAGGGACTAACAATCCCGAATAATAACTATTCACCCTGCTAGCAAGATCTTTATCCACTCCTTTGTTCAACTGTTCTCTCTGTTTGGTCTCTATCCCCACCTGTCATTTATTCCTTATCCCCTTCCCCACTCAATCTTCTGCACATGAACTGACATTTATCTCGCAATCATCAGTTTTGAGGAAGAGTCACTGGACCCGAAACTCTGATTTTTCTCCACAGATGCTGCCAGACCTGCTGAGCTTTTCCAACAATTTCTGCTTTTATTCTAGATATACTCTTCTTTCTCCCCTTTCTTCCTTCTCATTCTTTTTTGTAGATATTTTCCCAGCCAACCTGTTCAGAGCTTTCATTAACAGCTTTTTGGGACAGGTGAGGCTTGAGCCTGGGCCTCTGGGCTCAGAGGTAGAGACACTACCACTCACACTGCAAGAATCCTTCCTGCCTTGGGTAACACCACCAGCTTTAAATCAGTGAAAGACTGGCTTGAGTTGAGGGCAGTGTTTGCGAATCCCATTCAGATCATGCTTTGAGTTTGGAAAATTATATTAAAACTTTGTTGAATTTTCCTAATCTTAGAGTCATAGAGTCACAGAGATATACACCAGGAAACAGACCCTTCAGTCCAACTTGTCCATGCTGTTCAGATATCCTAAATTAATCTAGTCCCATTTGCCAGAACGTGGCCCATAGCGCTCTAAACCCTTCCTATTCATAAACCCTTCCAGATGCCTTTTAAGTGTAATTGTACCAGCTTCCACCACTTTCTCTAACAGCTCATTCCATACACACACCACCCTCTGTATGAAAACGTTGCCCTTTAGGTCTCTTTTATATCTTTCCCTTCTCACCCTAAACCTATGCCCTCTAGTTCTTGACTCCCCCACCCCAGGGAAAATACCTTGTCTTCCGCCCTACATATGGCCCTCATGATTTTATAAACCTCTATAAGGTCACCCCTCAGCCTATGATGCTCCAGGGAAAACAGCCCCAGCCTGTTCAGCCTCTCCCTATAGCTCAACCCTCCAACCTTTGCGACATCCTTGTAAATCTTTTCTGAACCCATTCAAATTTCACAACATCCTTCCTGTAGGAGGGAGACCAGAATTGCACACAATATTCCAACAGTGGCCTAATCAATGTCCTGTACAGCCGCAACATGATCTCCCAACTCCTATACTCAATACTCTGACTAATAAAGGAAAGCATACCGAACGCCTTCTTCACTATCCTATCTATCTGCAACTCCACTTTCAAGGAGCTGTGAACCTGCACTCTAAGGTCTCTTTGTTTGGCAACACTCACCAGAACCTTACCACTAAGCGTATAAGTCCTGACCTGATTTGCCTTTCCAAAATGTAGCACCTCTTTCAAGTGTTTCACCTGAATGGAGACAGTAAACCTGCACGCTTTAACAACATGTGTTCTGTGAGAGGGATGTTGCAGTATTGGTTGGTAAACTTCCTGAAAGGCAGTAGCCAGCAGGAATTATTGAACACTGGGAAAAGCCAGAACAAGCCTGACTTTTAAAAATGCAGCCATCCTTATATTTATCCGTCCCTGTTTCTTAGACCCAAGACTCTCCCAGTCGGCAAAGAACCACCCACAAAGTACATTGCAGTGGGATGTTGGGATATGGTCCACAGCGCTATAACAATGCAAATTCTGCTCTCAGTTTGAGCTACCTGATAAAACAGTGGGATTTCCGAAACCATTAGACAATTGTTTTGCTATCTCAATCCTTCCGCAGCACCAAGTGTTAACAAATACAGCCAAAATGGCACATCAAGTAAATGTGGTTCAGGGGACTTTTGTTGTCAATAGTTTCAAATTGAATTGAAAAGCAATAGAGTATCTGAAGAGGCTCTCTGAATAAACCTGTTTGCACCACATATTCACACACTAAATGGCTGCTGGATTAAAGACTCGGAGAATAGCATTTCATATTAACATGCTACCTGAGAAAACGATATCTTTGCTGCATTTTAATGCATGTATATAGCAGAATGGATGTTTCATTATCACTGAGTACTGTTATTATTGAAATGATGGGAGTAAAATAGTGTGGTACTGTGGATGCCAGTGTGTTGATAACAGAAAGCAAATATGAACATTGTGCTGTGGTAGACCAGCTGAGGAGCTTAGATAAGGAGAGAAGAATAAGATTAATTCATTATTTAACAACTAGTGTTTTGTAAGAGATGGAGGTTTTCAGGAGAGAAGTGTCAAGTCAAAATGAGAATTTACATTTTACTTTGTATTCAGGGGAAAGGGACAGTTAGGCGAATGGATTCACATAATCTGCTATGTGTCCAGTCTGGGGTTAGACGTTGCTGTGAGCCAGAAAGTCAGGCGTTCAAACCCCTGTCAGAGGAAGTCTTCCCAAACTCCGGCCTATACTTCAGTGTGGTGCTGAGGAAGTGCCACACTGTCAGAAGTGACAGTCTGATGGAGGAGATGTTAAAACTTGAGCTCCTGCCCCTACAGAAGGCAAAGTGGAATCTGCAGGAAACCTAAGAAACATAAACAGGAGTAGGCCATTCGGCCCCTCCAATCTGTTCTGACATCCAACATGACCATGGCTGATCTGAGACCTGACTCCATATAACTGCCATTGACTTAAGCTACATTTGCTTAATAAAAAAGTATCTATCTCAGGTGTAAAACTAGCAACTGATTCAGCATTAACTGCCATTTGTGGAAGAGAGTTTCAAATATCTACCACTCTTTATGTGTAGAAGTACTTCCTAATCTCTCTCCTGAACAGTCTTACCCTAATTCTCAGTCTATGCTCCCGAGTTCTAGAATTGCCAACCAATTATCTACCTTGTCTTTTCCTTTTAATGTCTTGAAGACTTCAAACAGATAAACCTTAAACTTCTAAATTTTAGAGAAAATGGGCCTAATTTGTGTAATCTGTCCCCATAACAACTCCTGAAGTGAAAGGATCATTCTTGGAAACCTACATTGAACTTCCTCCAACACCAATATATCCTTCCTAGGATATGGTGCCCAGATCTGCTCACAGTACTTCAAGTGGGGTCTAAGGTTAAATTTTCAATTGGCATGGGAGGTGGCAAGTCTGGAATATTCCACTGCCAGCTGACACGGTCCAGTTTCAGTGCCATTTGCATGATGGGAATGGGAAAAGACCTCTGCCCACAATTGGATGGTGGCCAGTTCAGCTCATTGAAGGCCCTCTGCTACTTTGTCTCAGTATTCATGTTCCTCATAAACCTTCTCTCAACTTTGTCTCACAATGTATCTCGATATTCAGCTGCACTTTACACTCCACTGTTGCTGTCTTTTAAGGTTGGAGGGGCTCGTAAAATCACAGAACCACAGAATTGTTCTGATGTAGAAGGAGGCCATTCAGCCCATCGAGTCTGTAACAGCTCTCCAAAGAGTGATATGATTTGGAACTTTGGACCTGTCTTTTCCCATTATCCTTCACATCGTTTCATTTCAAATAACCATCCAATCCCCTCTTGAGTAACTCCAGGCAATTTCCAGGTAATGCATTCCACAGCCTAACCATTTGCTGTGTGAAAGTTTTGTTTTTCTCACATTGCGTTTACTCTTTTTGCAAATCACTTTAGCTCTGTGTTCACTCGTCCCTACTGAGTCGACTTATCGAAAAGACAGAGAGGTGGGCAGAGGGGGTGGAGTTGCCTTGTTAGTTAAGAACAAAATTAAATCTATGGTATTGAATGACATAGCGTCGGATGATGTGGAGTCTGTGTGGGTGGAATTGAGGAACCACAAAGGCAAAAAAACCATAATTGGAGTTGTGTACAGACCTCCTAACAGTGGTCAGGACCAGGGACGCAACATGTACCGGGAAATAGAGAAGGCATGTCAGAAAGGCAAGGTTACATTGATCATGGGTGACTTCAATATGCAGGTGGACTGGGTAAATAATGTTGCTAGTGGATCTAAAGAAAGGGAATTCATGGAATGCTTACAGGATGGCTTTTTGGAACAGCTAGTCATGGAGCCCACAAGAGAGCAGGCTATTCTGGACCTAGTGCTTTGCAATGAACCAGACTCTATAAAAGATCTTAAAGTAAGGGAACCCTTAGGAAGTAGCGACCATAATATGGTAGAGTTCAGTCTGGAGTTTGAAAGGGAGAAGGCGAAATCTGATGTAATGGTGTTACAGTTGAATAAAGGTAATTATGAGGGCATGAGAGAGGAACTGACTAAAATAGACTGGAAGCAGAGGCTAACCGGGAAGACACTAGAGCAAAAATGGCAGGAGTTTGTAGGTATAATTGAGGACACTGTACAGAGGTTCATTCCCAAGAAAAGAAAGATTAACCGGGGAGGGATTAGACAACCTTGGCTGACAAAGGAAGTCAGGAAATGTATTAAAGAAAAAGAGAGATCCTATAAAGTGGCTAAGAACAGTGGGAAATCAGAAGATTGGGAAGGATACAAAAGCCAACAGAGGATAACAAAGAGTGTAATAAGAAATGAGAGGATCAAATATGAAGGTAGGCTAGCCAGTAATATTAGAAATAATAGTAAAAGTTTCTTTCAGTACATAAGAAACAAACGACAGGCAAAAGTAGACATTGGGCCACTTCAAACTGATGCAGGGAGCCTAGTGATGGGAGATAAGGAAATAGCAGGAGAACTTAACAAGTACTTTGCGTCAGTTTTCACAGTGGAAGACAGGAGTAATATCCCAAAAATTAAAGGGTGTCACGGGGCTGAGTTGAGTATGGTTGCCATTACGAAAGAGATAGTGCTAGAAAAGTTAAAAAGTCTTAAAATTGATAAATCTCCTGGCCCCGATGGGATACACCCTAGAGTTCTGAGAGAGGTTGCTGAGGAAATAGCAGAGGCATTGGTTGAGATCTTTCAAGAGTCACTGGAGTCAGGAAAGGTCCCGGACGATTGGAAGATGGCTGTAGTAACCCCCTTGTTCAAGAAAGGATCAAGGCAAAAGATGGAAAATTATAGGCCAATCAGCTTAACCTCGGTTGTTGGTAAAATTCTAGAATCCATCATTAAGGATGAGGTTTCTAAATTCTTGGAAGAGCAGAGTCTGATTAGAACAAGTCAACATGGATTTAGTAAAGGGAGGTCATGCCTGACAAACCTGTTGGAATTTTTTGAAGAGGTAACAAGTAGGTTAGACCAGGGGAACCCAGTGGATGTGGTCTATCTGGACTTTCAAAAGGCCTTTGATAAGGTGCCACACGGGAGACTGCTGAGCAAGGTGAGGGCCCATGGTGTTCGAGGTGAGCTGCTGGGATGGATTGAGGATTGGCTATCTAACAGAAGGCAGAGAGTTGGGATAAAAGGTTCTTTTTCAGAATGGCAGCCGGTGACGAGCGGTGTCCCGCAGGGTTCGGTGCTGGGGCCACAGCTGTTCGCATTATATATTAATGATTTGGATGAGGGAACCGGGGGCATTCTAGCGAAGTTTGCCGATGATACAAAGTTAGGTAGACAGGCAGGTAGTACTGAGGAAGTGGGGAGGCTACAGAAGGATCTAGACAGGTTGGGAGAGTGGTCCAGGAAATGGCTGATGGAATTTAACGTGAGCAAGTGCGAGGTCTTGCACTTTGGCAAAAAGAATATAGGAATGGACTACTTTCTAAATGGTGAGAAACTTAATAAAGCCAAAGCACAAAGGGATCTGGGAGTGCTAGTCGAGGATTCTCTAAAGGTAAACATGCAGGTTGAGTCTGTGATTAAGAAAGCGAATGCAATGTTGTCTCTTATCTCAAGAGGGTTGGAATATAAAAGCAGAGATGTACTACTAAGACTTTATAAAGCTCTGGTTAGGCCCCATTTGGAGTACTGTGTCCAGTTTTGGTCCCCACACCTCAGGAAGGACATACTGGCACTGGAACGTGTCCAGCGGAGATTCACACGGATGATCCCTGGAATGACAGGTCTAGCATATGAGGAACGGCTGAGGATACTGGGATTGTATTCGTTGGAGTTTAGAAGATTAAGGGGAGATCTAATAGAGACGTACAAAATAATACATGGCTTTGAAAAGGTGGATGCTAGAAAATTGTTTCTGTTAGGCGAGGAGACTAGGACCCGTGGACACAGCCTTAGAATTAGAGGGGGTCATTTCAGAACGGAAATGCGGAGACATTTCTTCAGCCAGAGAGTGGTGGGCCTGTGGAATTCATTGCCACGGAGTGCAGTGGAAGCCGGGACGCTAAATGTCTTCAAGGCCGAGATTGATAGGTTCTTGTTGTCTAGAGGAATTAAGGGCTACGGGGAGAATGCTGGCAAGTGGAGCTGAAATGCGCATCAGCCATGATTGAATGGCGGAGTGGACTCGATGGGCTGAATGGCCTTACTTCCACTTCTATGTCTTATGGTCTTATGGTCTTATGGTCTAACCCTCTCATGATTTTGAAAACCTATCACATCTCTCTCTCCAAGGGAAACAGTCCTCTTCAAACTATCTTCATAGCTCTCATTTCTCAAACCACTTCTGTGAATCTCTTCTGCACACTCTCCAATCGTTCACACCCTTCCTAAGGTGGGGCACCCAGAACTGTACACAATACTTGAGCTGAGGTCCAGACAGTGTCCTATTTAAGTTCAGCATTACCTCCTCACTCTTGTATTCTATGCTACTATTAAAGCTGTGGACACTGTATTCTTTATTGACTGGTCTCTCCACCTGCCCTGACACCTTCAGTGGTCTTTGCACATACACCCAAAGACCTTTCCTCCTGTACTTAGGTTTTGCATACCCTATTTTATACTGTCTGTTCCTGATCTTCTGCATGCTCCACCAAATTGGTTGTGACCTTTGGAGGTTCTATTTTATCCTCCTCACAGTATACAATGTTTCCAAGTTTGTGGACATAGATTTGTTCGCTGAACTGGAAGGTTCATTTTCAGACCTTTCGTCACTGTACTAGGTAACACCATCAATGAGCTTCTGGACGATGTCCGGAGGATCACTGAAGATGTTGGGATCAGAGTAGTGCTGGAAAAGCACAGCAGGTCAGGCAGCATCCAAGGAGCAGGAAAATCTACATTTCGGGCAAAAGGGGCAGAGGAGATGACCTTGAGATTCTTGTGGAGACAGGAGAAGAACTTCTTCAAGGCAGACATCCTTGCAAGAGGATTTGCAATAAGTTTAAAATCAACTAGGCAAAAGTGAGGACTGCAGATGCTGGAAACCAGAGTCTTGATTAGAGTGGTGCTGGAAAAGCACAGCAGGTCAGGCAGCATCCAAGGAACAGGAAAGTCGACGTTTTGGGCAAAATTCCTGATGAAGGGCTTTTGCCCAAAACGTCGATTTTCCTGCTCCTTGGATGCTGCCTGACCTGCTGTGCTTTTCCAGCACCACTCTAATATAGACTCTGGTTTCCAGCATCTGCAGTCCTCACTTTTGCCTCACTGAAGATGTTACCTAGTATGGTGATGAAACATCTGAAAATGAACCTTCCAGCTCAGCATCCAGAACCTCAACTTGAGCTATAAATCTTTTCAAAACTCACTTCCAAGTTTTGTAACATTCACAAATTACATCATCATCTTTGAAGACTAAGACAATTGATATATATCAGGAAAAAGACAATTGATATAGATCAGGAAAAAGGTCCGAATACTGACCCCTGGGGAACTCCATCACAAACGTTCCACTAGCCCAAAATGTATCCATTGCTTCTGACCACTCAGCCAATTTTGTATCCATGTTGCTACTGTCCCTTTTATTCCATGAGGTATAACTTTCCTCATGAGACTATTATTTGGCATTGTGAAACTCAGCTAGCATGCTGGGGAATCAGTGTTCAAACGTTGCCATGATGGATGGTGGAATTTGAATTCAATAAAAATCTTCTGATGACGATTGCTGATTGTCAGAAAACCTATCTGTCTCTCGAATGTCGTTCTGGTAAAGGAAATCTGCCATCCTCACCTGGTCTGGCCTACATGTGACTCAGCACTATGGTTGACTCTCAATTGTCCCCTGAAGTAGCCTCGCAAGCCACTCATTTCTATCAAGTGCCCAAGCTCTCAACAAAGAAATGAAACCAGACAGACCACCTGGTGTCGACCTCAACACCAGAGAAGACAATGGCAGAAACAGTCCTGTCGATCCTGCAAAGTCCTCCTTACCATTATTTGGGAGCTAGTTCTGAAATGGGAGAGCTGTCTTACAGACTGGTCAAGCAACAGCCTGACAGAGTCATATCATGGAATGATACAGACAATGTCCCAGACATCACTATCACCATCCCTGGCTGCGGTCTAGTCCCACTGTCAGGACGGACCTGGCAGAGATGGCGGCACAGTGGTACGCAGTCAGGAGGGAGTTGCCCTGGGAGTCCACAGCATTGGTGCTGGACCCATGAAGTCTCAAGGCTTCAGGTTAAACATGTCAGTCTTCAGCTAATTCGATTCGCTCTATGGAATACCAAGAAATGGTAGGAGGCACTGGATACTGCAAAGGCTACAGGCCCTGACAACATTCCAGCAATGTGTTCCAGAACTTGCAGCCCTCTTGGCCAAGCTGTTCCAGTACACTTCCAACACTGGCATCTTCCCGTCAACGTGGAAAATTTCCCAGGTGTATCCTGTACACAAAAAGGAGGACAAATCCAACCCGACCAATTATAACCTTATCTGTCTGCTCTCCATCAACAGTAAAGTGACAGAAGGGGTCCTCAACAGTGCTAACAAGCCGCAACTGCTCAGCAACTTCCTGCTCAGTGATGCCCAGTTTGGGTTCCTCCAGGGCTACTCAGCTCCTGATCTCATTACAGCCTCGGTTCAAACATGGACAAAAGAGCAGAATTCCAGAGGGGAGGGGGAGAGTGATAGCCCTTGATATCAAGGCCGCATTCTCCTGAGTTTGGCATCAAGGAGCCTGAGCAAAACTGGAATCAATGGGTATTGGAGGGCAAACTCTCTAGTGTTTGGAGTCATATGTGGCACATAGAAAGATGGATGTGGTTGTTGGAGTCATCTCAGCTCTATGGTAGTGTCCTAAGGCAAAGTAGGCATGATTGGCACAATGTTTAGCCAATGTTCCTGAGATACTGGGCTGACAAGTGACAAATAACATTTGTGCCACACAAATGCCAGGCTACAACTATCAACAATACGAGGCAATCTAACCAGGGCCCCTTCACATTTAGAGTCATAGAGATGTACAGACCGTTCGGTCCAACTCGTCCATGCCGACCAGATATCCCAACCCAATCTAGTCCCACCTGCCAGCACTCAGCCCATATCCCTCCAAACCCTTCCTATTCATATACCCATCCAAATGCCTTTTAAATGTTGTAATTGTACCCACCTCTGGCAGCTCATTCCATACACGTACCACCCTCTGTGTGAAAAATTGCTCCTTAGGTCTCTTTTATATCTTTCCCAGCGGAAAGACTTTGTCTATTTATCCTATCCATGTCCCTCATTATTTTATAAACTTCTATAAGGTCACTCCCCCAACCCACGGTTTCTCCAGGGAAAATAGCCCCAGCCTATTCAGCCTCTCCCTATAGCTCAAATCCTCCAACCCTGGCAACATCCTTGTAAATCTTTTCTGAACCCATTCATGTTTCACAACATCCTTCCAATAGGAAGGAGACCAGAATTGCACACAATGTTCCAAAAGTGGCCTAATGACATTACTATCAATGAATCCCCCACCATCAAAATCCTGGGAAACTCAACTGGACTTGCCACGTACATGGAGTAATCCACTCTTGCCTGGATGGGTGCAGCTCCACCAACACTCAAGAAGCTTGACACCATCCAAGACCAAGCAGCCTGCTTTATTGGCACCACATTTACGAACATCCACTCCCTCCACCACTGATGCTCAGTAGCACCAGTGTGTACGAGCTGCAAGATGCACTGCAGAGATTCACCAAAGATCCTTCGGCAGTACCTTCAAAACCCATGACCACTTCCATCTAGAAGGACAAGGGCAGCAAATACATGGGAACACCACCTCGTGAGAGTTCCCATCCAAGCCACTCACCATCCTGGCTTGAAAATATATCGGCATTCCTTCACTATCACTGGGTCAAAATCCTGCAACAAGGCATTGGTTGTCCTGAAGGGCGGATCTTAAGTTGTGACATCAATTAACCCTTTCAGGTACTAACTGCCTTGTTACAGATGATAATTGACTTCAGGAAGACAAGACAGACTGTTCAATTAGACAGACAGATGGTAGGTTCGAGGATGGATAGAGTGTCACAAATTCAGCTACCCAAAACAAACAGGCGCTGAAAGCCAGGCAGCTTTATCATCTTCCACGCCTCAATGTTAATTATGGGTAATTAAAAAAGAAATTTATTGAGTCAGATTTTTAATCAGTAAGGGGAAAAAGAAAGTATAGTTGAGGATGATCAGATCAACCATTGAATGGCAGAGCTGGCTTGATGGGCTGAATGGCCTATATCTTATGCTTTTGGACCATTGGGTAGTGCCCTATTTCTGTGGTGTGACTAATCAGTGGCTTCGCCAGCTGTAGCCTGTGTGTTAAGCCCTTGACCTGTCCGACCCCGGGTTGACCCGAACAAACCCCAATCTAAAACTTGGAAGTCTCCAAGAGCCAGTCTAACCCCTGACCTGGAAGGTGTCAGATTCCGTAAGTATTGGTGGAGTTATACAATCCCTACAGTGTGGGAAACAGTTCCTGCAGCCCAACAAATCCACACCAACCCTCTCAAGAGTAACCCACCCAGACCCATTCCTGTTATCCTATATTTACCCGTGACAAATGCACTTAACCTACAGATCCCTGAACACTATGGACAATTTAGCATGGCCAATTCACCTGACCTGCACAAGTTTGGATTGTGTAAGAAAACCAGAGCACCCAGAGGAAACCTACACAGACACAGGGAGAACATGCAAACTCCACACAGACAGTCGCCCGAGGCTGGGATCAAACCCAGGTCCCTGGCGCTGTGAGGCAGCAGTGCTAACCACTGAGCCACTGTGCCGCCAAGTGAAGGGAGGTAAAATGGCGCAGTTTGAGAGCAGCAGGGGGCACACAGGGGACTTCAGAGCCCCGTTCTTGGTGCCACCCTCAGGGAGACAGCTCCTGCTCTCAGCGGATTCTCTGGGAGTTTGTACCCAATTCTGTCAGCCTCAGCCTTGGATTCCACTTGGCTAGTTAACTTTTGTTGTTTCCAAAGAGTGAATGATGTGGCTTTTCAAAGCTGATGAGTAGAAAAGAGCAGCTCCCACATCACCCACCAATAGATTCTGTGGGGAAACAGCCCATGGCTCATTGTGCATGACATTGCTGTTTATTATCCAGAGGATTTGCTGTGACTGCATTGCAGGTTCTGCCTGGGTTCGGCTCACTTGCTGTCTCCGGCAGAGGGAAAACAGCTCAATCCAGGCAGTGTAAATTACTGTAGCACTACAGAGACGTCAAATCATTGGTTTGATAATAAAGATGCATCTTAATAGTGAATAAACTGTCAGCTCTCACCCAGCTGACTGTAACAAAACATCGCCAGTGAAGGTCTCTCTCTCTCTCTCTCTCTCTTTCTCTCTCCTCACCCTCTCACATTTCTGCCCTTGGTTTCCTCACCTTATTCACGGTCCCTTGGGGCATCTATTGCACAAGTGAAATTGACCTTCACACAGACTCTAATGCCGACCAGCTTAAACACTCCAACTCTTGACCCCTGGATTAAAGAATCTATTTTTATGTGTTGTTTATCCCTAAGGGTTGCTCATCCCTAATTGCCCTTGAACTGAGAGGCTCGCTTGGCTGTTTCAGAGGGCAGTTTAGAGTGAACCGCATCGCTGTCAGTCTGGAATCATGTGGAGACCGGGCAGGTTGGAATGATGGATTTTAATGAACTAAATGGACTATTACAGCAATAGATTGCCATTTCACAGTCACTGTTTCAACTCCAGAATTATAAATTGAAGTTTAAAATTTAGCCAGCTGTGGGATTTGGACCCATGCCCTGACATTATCAATCGATCGTCATTTCTCTGCACATGCTCCTTCCTTCAGACTGCATTCGTTCTGATTAACATTGGTAAGAACTTCGGAGCAAGTGAGGACTGCAGATGCTGGCAATCAGAGTTGAAATGTGTGGTGCTGGAAAAGCGCAGCAGGTCAGGCAGCATCCGGGGAGCAGGAGAGTTGACGTTTCAGGTATAAGCCCTTCATCAGGAACTTAGTAAATGGGGAATGACTTCAGAAATCTGAAGTACAAAGGGACTTAAGAGTGCTAGTTCAGGATTCTCTTCAGGTTAACGTGCAGGTGTAGTTGGCAGTTAGGAAGTCAAATGTAATGTTAGGATTAATTTCAAGAGGGCTAGAAAACAAAAGCAGGGATGTACTGCTGAGGCTGGATAAGGCTGTGGTCAGACTGCATTTGGAATATTGTGAACAGTTTTGCACCCCGTGTTGAAGGAAGCATGTGCTGGTGAGAGTCCAGAAGAGGTTTATGAGAATGATTCTGGGAATGAAGGGCTTGTCATATCTGGAGCGGTTGAGGACTCTGGGTCTGTATTCGATGAGTTTAGAAGGATGAGGGGGAATCTGATTGAAGCTTACAGGATACTGAGATGCCTGGATAGAGTGGATGTAGAGAAGATGTTTCCACGAGTAGTAGACGCGAGGGCACGGCCTCAGAGTGAAGGGACGACCCTTTAGATGGGAGATGAGGAGGAATTTCTGGGGAACTCTGGGGAACTCATTGCTGTGCACAAATATGGAATCCAAGTGACTGAGTGTAATTAAGACAGAGATAAACAAGTTATTGATTGGTAAGGAGATCAAGGGTTACGGGAAGAAGGCAGGAGAATGAAGTTGTGAAACACACCAGCCATGATCAAATGGTGGAGCAGACTTGATGGGCTGAATGGCCTGATTCTGTTCTGATATATTAAGTGACAATTTCTGGTCCCTACATTTGCTACTTAGTTCATTCTGTTTCTGGCTAATACTTAAGGCTGAACATATGTAATCTTCAATTCAGTCGCTGAGTTCAGAGGTCATTCTATACCCTCCCCACCATAACTGACTGTCCTTGCCTGACTCCATCCAATAACTCAAACTGTTTGAACGCTGTTCTGACCTTTGCCCAGGTTTTTGAAATGATAGCTCGATATTTTTCGACATTGATGCTGTCTCAGGGAAACAGGTTGCAGATGTTGTTGCTCTCAGTCCAAGAATAACCACTCAAGTAAGAATAATGTGAAGTCAAATTTGCAACTGCAGGAAATGCTGGTTTACGGATGAAAATGTGGAAAGAAATTGTTATATCTTGCAGATAAAATCAAATAATTATCAATTGATCAGATGGGCCAATGGGCCGAGGAGTGGCAAATGGAGAAAATTTAGATTAATGTGAGATGCTGCATATTGGAAAAGCAAATCAGAGCAGGACTTATGAACTTAATAATAAGGTCCTGGGAGTGTTGCTGAACAAAGAGATCTTGGAGTGCAAGTTCATAGCTCCTTGAAAGTGGAGTCATAGGTAGATAGGATAGTGAAGACGGCGTTTGGTATGCGATCATTTATTGGTCAGTGTATTGAGTGTAGGAGTTGGGAGGTCATGTTGCAGCTGTACATAACATTAGTTAAGCCACTGTTGGAATACTGTGTCCAATTCTGGTCTCCCTGCTTTAGGAAGGATGTTGTGAAATCTGAAAGATTTACAAGGATATTACCAGGGTTGAAGGGTTTGAGCTACAGGGAGAGGCTGAATATGCTGGGATTATTTTCCCTGGAGTGTTGGAGGCCGAGAGGTGACTTTATAGAGGTTTATAAAACCATGAAAGGCATTGATCGGATCAATGGACAAGGTCTTTTCCCCAGGGGAGTGGGAAGTCCAAAACTAGAGGGCATACGTTTAAGATGAGAGGGGAAAGATATAAAAGAGACCTACGGGACAATGTTTTCATGCAGAGGGTGGTACATGAACTGCCTGAGGAAGTGGTAGAGGCTGGTACAATTACAACTTTTAAAAGGCATTTGTATAAGTATATAAATAGGATGGATTTAGAGGGATAAGGGCCAAATGCTGGCAAATGGGATTAGATTTACTTAGGATATCTGGTCGGCATGGAAGAGTTGGACCAAAGGGTCTGCTTCTGTGATATACATCTCTATGACTCTAAATGCAACAGTATGAAATGATCTTGGTTTGGAAGGTGTTGACTCCATATGAGGTGGATGTAAGAAATTAGAAGGGGAGGAAGATGCTGGTAATTCTGTAAAAGTAGCTATAATGTAGGACAGAGAATAACTCAGGAGATAATAGAAAAGGCAGTGCATTCATCTTTAATGGGGCCTTTAATCTTCCTGTAAGTTTTGAAATACAAACTGGCAGAGGTAGCAACACGGAAGAATTTATTAATCCTTGAAAAATTGTGGATCCAACCAGAGATCAGGCTATTACAGATTTGCTAATGTGGTAATGAACCAGTTTTAATAAATGACCTCAGAGTAAAAGATCCCAAAGGAACCATTGATTGTAACACTGTAGAACATAGCATTCTGTTTGAAAGTGAGAAACCTGAATTGAAAAAGCAGGATGCAGCCTTCATTGAAAGGTTTAGGATGTGAGGAAAGACTGAATAGAGCAGTGAGGTTTGATAACAGCATATAGTATTATGAGAGGCATGGATAGGGTGGAGAGGTTTAGATTCCTGAGGGAGCCCTATGGGGATGGCACACTGGCTCAGTGGTTAGCACAGCTGCCTCACAACACCAGGGACTCAGGTTCGATTCCAGCCTTGGGAAGTCTGTGTGGAGTTTGTACATTCTCCCTGTGTCTGTATGGGTTTCCTCTAGGTGAGCCGGTTTCTTCCCAGAGTCCAGAGATTTTGCAGGTTAGGGTGGATTGGCCAGCCTAAATTGCCCATGGTGTCCAAGGATTTGCAGGCTAGGTGGGTTGGCCATGATAAATTTGGGATTATGGATTTGATCTGGGTGGGATGCTCTTCGGAGGGTTGGTGTGGACTCAATGGGCTGAGTTAGCTTCTTCCCACATTATAGGGATTCTATTATTAGTAAAGGGGTCAATAACCAAGGGCATAGATTTAAGGTAAGAGGGAGAGACTGGAACTCCCTGTTCGGAAGGATGAGAAAGTCAGAAACTCTTTAACATTTAAGAAGTGGTTAGATATTCACTTCCAGGGCGACGTGCCACAAGCTTGAAAACGTGATTTGCATTGTCAGATCTTTGTTGACTGGTGCAGACACAATGGTGTAAATATCTATGAGTCTATGGGTAATAGAGACAGGTTGAGCGAGTGGGTGAAACCTGGGCAAGTGGTATACCATGTGGTGAAATGTGAGGTCAAGCATTTTGACAGAAACAGCTGAATATTATTTAAATGGAAAAAGACTGCAGAAAGTTGCAGCACAGAGGGATTGGGGTCCTAGTGCCTAAGTTACATAAAGCTAGTGTGCAAGCTCAGTGGATAATGGGAAAGGCAAAACGACTGTTGGCGATTTCAAAAGGAATTAGTATTAAAATATGGAAGTCTTGCAATAACTATACAAGGTATGAGTGAGACCACAGCTGGAATACTGTGAACAGATTTAGACTCCTTATCTAAGCGACAAAGGCTGTCCAGAGAAGGTTCACTTGGTTGATCCCAGGTATGAAGGGATTTTGTAAATGTTGACAGGTTAGGCCTGTACTTGATAGGGTTAGGTTCGGATTAAGGCTGCTTCCACTTCTAGGATAGTCTAGGGCACAATCTCAAAGTAAGAGATCACACATTTAAAGCAGCGATGTGGAGGAATTTCTTCTCTCAGTGGGTAGAGAATCTGCGGAGTTCTGTACAGTTACTGATCCATTAAATCCTGTACATACATTCACGTAAGGGGCAGCACAGTGGTTAGCACTGCTGCCTCACAGCACCAGGCTCCCAGGTTCAATTCCAGCCTCGAGGACCTGTCTGTATGGAGTTTGCATGTTCTCCCTGTGTCTGTGTGGGTGGGCTCCGGTTTCCTCCCACAGTTCAAAGATGTGCAGGTCAGGTGAATTGGCCATGCTAAATTGCCCGTAGTGTTAGGTGAAGGGGTAAATGTAGGGGAATGGGTCTGGGTGGGTTGCGCTTCGGCGGGTTGGTGTGGACTTGTTGGGCCAAAGGGCCTGTTTCCACACTGTAATGTAATCTAATCTAATCTTGAATCCACACCGACCCTCCAAAGAACATCCCACCCAGACTGCACCATCCCTGTAACTCTGCATTTCCCATGGCTAACCCACCTAGCCTACACATCCTTTGACACTATGGGCAATTTAGCATGGCCAATTCACCTAACCTGCACATCTTTGGACTGTGGGAGGAAACCAGAGCACCCGGAGCACACCCACGCAGACACTGGGACAATGTGCAAACTCCATACGGACAGTCACCCGAGGCTAGAATCGAACCCAGGTCCCTGGCCTGTGAGGCAGCAGTGCTAACTACTGAGCCACCTGTGATTTATTATTATCACATGTACCTAAGTACAGTGAAAAATTTTGTTTTGTGTGCAGTGTAACATACAAGGACATACAGATCACAGCTTGTTTAGACACAGCGAGACATACAAGATTACAGCTACACAGGAAGTACACAGGAACATGAACAACATTCGATTTGAAATTAGAGAGGTCCATGCAACAGTCTAATAACAGTGGGGAAGAAGCAGTTCTTGAACCTGTTATAGGACATAGAACATAGAACATAGAACACAGAACATAGAACACAGAACATAGAATTACAAGCCCATTGGCCCTTGATATTGTGCCGACCTTTTATCCTAAGATCAAACTAACCTCCATAACTTACATTTTACAATCATCCATGTGCCTATCCAAGAGTCACTTACATGTCCCTAATGTGTCTGACTCTACTCCCACTGCTGGCAGTGCATTCCATTTACCCACTACTCTCTGAGTAAAGAACCTACCTCTGACATCTCCCCTGAACCCTTCACCAGTCACCTTCAGATCATGCCCCCTCATGATAGCATTTCCACTCTGGTGATCCACTCTATCTATGCCTCACATCATCTTGTACACCTCGATCGAGTCACCTCTCATCCTTCTTTGCTCCAATGAGAAAAGTCCTAGCTCCCTCAACCTTTCTTCATAAGACATGCTCTCCAGTTCAGGCAGCATCCTAGTAAATCTCCTCTGCACCCTCTAAAGCCTCCACATCTTTCCTGCAATGAGATGACTAGAACTGAACACAATATTCCAAGTGTGGTCTAACCGGGGCTTTATAGAGCTGCAGCATAACCTCACAGGTCTTAAACTCCATCCCCCTGCTAATGAAAGCCAACACACCCTGCATCCTCTTAACAACCTTATCAACCTGGGTGGCAACTTTGAGGAAACTATGGACATGGACCCCAAGATTCCTCCACATCATCAAGAATCTTGTCTTTAACCCTATAATCTGCATTCGAGTTCAACCTTCCAAAATGAATCACTTTGCACTTTTCCAGGTTGAACTCCATCTGCCATTTCTCAGCCCAGCTCTGCAAACTGTCAATGTCTCGTTGCAACCTAAAACAGCCCTCCACACTATCCACAACTCCACCAACCTTCGTGCCATCAGCAAACTTACTAAGCCACCCTTCCACTTCTTTATCCAAGTCATTTATGAAAATCACAAAGAGCAGAGGTCCTAGAACTGATCCCTACAGAACACCACTGGTCACTGGGCTCCAGGCTGAAAATTGTCCATCCAGCAGCACCCTCTGCCTTCTCTAGGCCAGCCAAGTCTGTGCTGAAAATGTGTTGCTGGAAAAGCGCAGCAGGTCAGGCAGCATCCAAGGAACAGGATGCTGCCACTTTCTCCTCAGCCAAGTCTGTATCCAGACAGCCAAATTTCCCAATATCACATGCCTCCTTATTTTCTGAATAACCCTACCATTGGGAACCCTATCAAGTGTCTTGCTAAAATCCATATACACCACATCCATAACTCTACCTTCATCAAGGTGTTTTGTTACATCCTCAAGGAATCCAATAAGGTTTGTGAGGCATGACATGCCCTCACAAAGCTCTGCTGACTATCTCTAATCAAACTATGGTTTTCCAAGTAACCATAAATATTGTCTCTCAGAATCTTCTCCAATATATTGCCCACCACAGATGTAAGACTGACTGGTCTGTAATTCCCAGGCTTATCCCTATTCCCTTTCTTGAACAAGGGAATAACATTTGCCACCCTCCAATCATCTGGTACTATTCCAGTGGACAGAGAGGACACAAAGATCATTGCCAAAGGTGCAACAATCTCTTCCCTCACTTTCTGTAGTAACCTAGGTTATATCATGGCTGTCCCAGGGGACTTATCATAGATTCATTGAAAATGTACAGTGTGGGAACAGGCCTTTGGCTCAACAGGTCCACACTGACCGTCCAAAGAGTAATCCCTCCCAGATCCTACTCTATTATTCTACATTTATTCCTGTCTAGGGCACCTAACCTACACTATGGGCAATTTAACATGGTAAATTCACCTAACCTGCATGTCTTTGGATTGTGGGAGGAAACTGGAACACCCAGAGGAAACCCACACAGACATGTTTTTCAAAATGTTTAGCACATCTTCCTTCTTAACATCAACCTGTTTGAGCATATCAGCCTGTTTCATGCTGTCCTCTCAAACGACATGATCCCTCTCAGTAGTGAATACTGAAGCAAAGTATTCAGTAAGAACCTTCCCGAACTCCTCCGATCCACAACAAGTTCCCTCCACTATCCCTGATTGACCCTACCCTCACTCTGGCCATTCTCTTGTTCCTCACATAAGTGTGGAATGCCTTAGGGTTTTCACTAACCCTACCCATGAAGAACTTTTCATGCCCCCTTCTAGCCCTCCTCAGGCCATACTTCAGTTCCTTCCTGCCTACCTTGTAACCCTCCAAAGTCCTGTCTGATCCTTGCCTCCTCAACCTTAAGTCAGCTTCCTTTTTCCTCTTGACTAGATGTCCCACATCCCTTGTCACCCAAGGTTATTCACCCGACCATCCCTTCCTTGTCTCAGTGGGACAAACCTGTCCAGCACTATCTGCAAGTGCTCCCTAAACAACCTCCACATTTATGTTGCGCATTTTCCTGAGAACATCTGTTCCCAGTTTAGGTGCCCCAGTTCCTGCCTACTAGCATTGTAATTCCGCCTCCCTCTGTTGGTGTGTGTGTGTGTGTGTGTGTGTTTAAGCTTCTGTACCTTCTGCCTAACGGAAGAGTTTAACTGAGGTTGGAGGGATCTTTGGTGATGTTGGCAATGAGGAGAGGGAGGAAGCTTTCTCAAAGTTTGACCTGGTCTGTGCCATAAGGGAGCTCTGATTTCCCATCGGCATCACTCAGTCATCTGAGGAAATTCACATACTCAGATCCCATTCTCTCTCAAACCAAAATTAACAAAACCTGATTCACTGCTTGTGGGATCTTCCTGCATTGAAGGTAGCTGTCACGTGCTGCACTCAAAACGGTTTATTAATACAGGATGCGTCAGAGATCAGATTAAAATGTGAATCTTTATGGAAATTTAATGTTCAAGTAATAATTGCAATCTCAGTCCTTCGTATTTAGTTTTGCTGTGATCCTTCTCCAAAATTGGAAGAGATTTTTCCCAGAAAAAAAATAACACGATATTTTTAACAGAGTCTATTTTTGTTGAAGTCCTTTTGCAGTAATATTGACTCAAGGTGATGTTTTCTGTGATATGTCAGAGAGGTTTCGATGACTGTGCAATTATGTTTGATGTTTGCTTGTGGTTTCCAAATGATTTGAGTTTCTGAAATGAGTTTTGAAAGTATTTATTGAACTTCTCTCCCTTGTGTCGAACTTTCCTCATTAGGCATCACATCAACGTACAAGGCAAGTTCGATCTTGTTTTGTGTTTTTCGGTTTGCTGATGCTTTTGTTACAATGCTGAGTCAAGCTGGGGTAGAGTTCCTCAGGCGTGAGTGGTCCTCCTATAATCTCCCCCAGTGAGGATAAACCAAAGAGATGACACACCATCACAATGAATATGAACTGATTTTCGACTGTAGCATCACATTACAGGAACAGTCACTACATATGGTCAGACATGGAGACTCTGGCTGCTTTGCTTTTAAGGCATTCTAGAAAGTGTCAAGGTCGTATGTAAGGAGGGCATCTAAACTCAGCGTTTGAGGTGGCACCCCTCTGGCCCAGAATAAAAAGCAGCAAAGGTTTTCAGTACTTCTCAAAACACACCACGGGCAATGCAGTTTATTGCTGCTGTAACAATATAGTCCGGAGAAGGATCACTGGACTCAAAACGTTAGCTTTGCCTTCTCTTTTCCCAGTGATTTCTGATTTTGCTGTTGTAATGTCTGGGACACAGCAACCGGTTTGTTCAAAGCAAACTCCTACAGCCTGCAATAAAGGTTGTGGATGCTGGAATGTGAAACACACGCAGATTCATACACACACATCACACACACACACACACACACACACACATATAACACACACACAACACACACACGTTCACACACACATTCACACACACACACATTCAAACACACACATTCACACACATATTCAAACACACATAACGCACACACACACTCACATACACACATAACACGCACACACATCACACACACACATAACATGCACACACATACACATCACACACACACATTCACACACACACACATTCACACACACACATAGCACACACACATTCACATACACATAACACGCGCACACACACACATTCACACACACTCACACACATAGCACACACACACACATCACATGCACATAATACACACACATTTACACACACACATAGCATGCCCACACACACACATTCACACACATAACATACACACACTCACACACACATAACACGCACACACACATCACACACACACATTCACACACACAACACACACACATAACACGCGCACACACACACATACACACACATCACACGCACATAACACACACACATTTACACACACACATAACATGCCCACACACACACACAACACGCACACATTCACACACACATAACACACCCACACACACACATTCACACGCACACAACACACACACATAACATGCCCACACACACACCTTCACACATAACGCACACACTCACACACATTCACACACACACACACATAACACGCACACACACAACACACATACAACATGCACACACACACACATACATTCACATACACACACATAATATGCACACACACACATTCACACATACATAACATACACACACAAACACACACACGCACACACACACTCAGACCCGCATAGACACACTCACACAGACACACACAGATACACACAGACATACACACTCACACAGGCACGCACACACTCACACAGACACACATTCACACAGACACACACTCAGACACATTAAATACACAGACACAACATGCACATACACAACACGCAGCACACAACACGCAGTATATTGCTGCTGTAATAATATAGTCCAGAGAAGGATCACTAGACTCAAAACGTTAGCTTTGCCTTCTCTTTTCCCAGTGATTTCTGATTTTGCTGTTGTAATGTCTGGGACACAGCAACCAATTTGTTTAAAGCAAACTCCTACAGCCTGCAATAAAGGTTGTGGATGCTGGAATGTGAAACACACACACACACACATATTCACATACACACACACACATAACATGCACACACACATCACACACACACATTCACCCACACATACATAACACACACACATATAACATACACACAACATGCACACATTCACACACACACATAACACACACACATTCACACACACACACACATAACGCACACACACACACACATTCACATACACCCATAACACACGCACACACATGTTCATACACACACATTCACATACACACATAACACGCGCACACACACATAACACACACACACATAACACACACACATTCACATACACACATAACACGCGCACACACATCACACACACACACATAACACACATACACACATCACACACACACATTCACATTCACACATAACATGTGCACACACACACACACACACACACACATACACACACACATAATACAGAACAGGGACAAGTGATGGGCTTGTTAGTGGGTGAGCATTTTGGTGTTGGTGACCACAATTCTGTGACTTCCACCTTGGTTATGGAGAGAGATAGGTGTGTGCAACAGGGCAGGTTTTACAATTGGGGGAAGGGTAAATACGATACTGCAAGACAGGATCTGAGGAGCATAAATTGGGAGCATAGGCTGTCAGGGAAGGATGTCGTTGAAATGTGGAACTTTTTCAAGGAACAGATACAATGTGTCCTTGAGATGTATGTACCTGTCAGGCAGGAAAGAGATGGTCGTGTGAGCGAACCTTGGTTGACGAGGGAGGTTGAATGTCTTGTAAGGAGGAAGAAGGAGGCTTACATAAGGTTGAGGAAACAAGGTTCAGACAGAGCGTTGGAGGGATACAGGATAGCCAGGAGGGAGCTGAAGAAAGGGATGAGGAGAGCTAAGAGAGGGCATGAAAAATCTTTGGCGGGTAGGATCAAGGATAACCCCAAGGCCTTTTATGCGTATGTGAGAAGTATGAGAATGACGAGAACGAGGGTAGGTCCGATCAAGGACAGTAGTGGGAGACTGTGTATTGAGTTGGAAGAGATAAGAGAGGTCTTGAATTAGTACTTTTCTTCAGTATTTACAAATGAGAGGGACCGTATTGTTGAAGAGGAGAGTATGGAACAGACTGGTAAGCTAAAGGAGATGAAGGGCTTTTGCCCGAAACGTCGATTTCGAAGCTACTTGGATGCTGCCTGAACTGCTGTGCTCTTCCAGCACCACTAATCCAGAATCTGGTAAGCTAGAGGAGATACTTGTTAGGAAGGAAGATGTGTTGGGCATTTTGAAAAACTTGAGGATAGACAAGGCCCCCGGGCCTGACGGGATATGTCCTAGGATTATGTGGGAAGCAAGAGAGGAAATTGCAGAGCCGTTGGCAATGATCTTTTCGTCTTCACTGTCAATGGGGGTGGTGCCAGGGGACTGGAGAGTGGCATATGTTGTGCCCCTGTTCAAAACAGGGAATAGGGATAACCCCGGGAATTACAGGCCAGTTAGCCTTACTTCGGTGGTAGGCAAAGTAATGGAAAGGGTACTGAGGGATAGGATTTATGAGTATCTGGAAAGACACTGCTGGATTAGGGACAGCCAGCACGGATTTGTGAAGGGTAGGTCTTGCCTTACAAGCCTTATTGAATTCTTCGAGGAGGTGACCAAGCATGTGGATGAGGGTAGAGCAGTGGATGTAGTGTACATGGATTTTAGTAAGGCATTTGATAAGGTTCCCCATGATAGGCTGATGCGGAAAGTCAGGAGGCATGGGATAGTGGGAAGTTTGGCCAGTTGGATAGAGAACTGGCTAACCGGTTGAACTCAGAGAGTGGTGGTAGATGGTAAAGTTACAAGTGGAGTTCCGCAGGGATCAGTTCTGGGTCCTCTGCTGTTTGTAATTTTTATTAATGACTTGGAAGAGGGAGCCGAAGGGTGGGTCAGTAAATTTGCAGGCGATACGAAGATTGGTGGAGTTGTGGATAGTGAGGAGGGCTGTTGTTGGCTGCAAAGGGACTTAGATATGATGCAGAGCTGGGCTGAGGAGTGGCAGATGGAGTTCAACCCTGTCAAGTGTGAGGTTGTCCATTTTGGAAGGACAAATAAGAATGCGGAATACAGGGTTAACGGTAGGGTTCTTAGTAAGGTGGAGGAGCAGAGGGATCTTGGGGTCTATGTTCATAGATCTTTGAAAGTTGCCACTCAGGTGGATAGAGCTTGTAAGAAAGCCTATGGTGTATTAGCGTTCATTAGCAGAGGGATTGAATTCAAGAATCGTGAAGTGATGTTGCAGCTGTACAGGACCTTGGTAAGGCCACATTTGGAGTACTGTGTGCAGTTCTGGTCGCCTCATTTTAGGAAAGATGTGGAAGCTTTGGAGAGGGTGCAGAGGAGATTTACCAGGATGTTGCCTGGAATGGAGAGTAGGTCGTACGAGGATAGGTTGAGAGTTCTCGGCCTTTTCTCATTGGAATGGTGAAGGATGAGGGGTGACTTGATAGAGGTTTATAAGATGATCAGAGGAATAGATAGAGTAGACAATCAGAAACTTTTTCCCCGGGTACAACAGTGTGTTACAAGGGGACATAAATTTAAGGTGAAGGGTGGAAGGTATAGGGGAGATGTCAGGGGTAGGTTCTTTACCCAGAGAGTGGTGGGGGCATGGAATGCGCTACCTGTGGGAGTGGCAGAGTCAGAATCATTGATGACCTTTAAGTGGCAATTGGATAGGTACATGGATAGGTGCCTAAGCTAGGACAAATGTTCGGCACAACATTGTGGGCCGAAGGGCCTGTCCTGTGCTGTATTGTTCTAGGACATAGGTGCAGGAGTAGGCCATTAGCCATTCGAGCCTGCACCACCATTCCATATGATCATGGCTAATCATCCAACTAAGTATCCCATTCCAAACAACAATTGATAATGAGCAGTCTTCAGTTTTAGTGATAGACAAGCAGGAGGCTGGGAGAACACAGCAAGACAGGCAGCATCAGGAGGTGGAGAAGTCAATGTTTTGGATGTTAACCCTTCTTCAGGACTCAAGTTCTCTGAGTCCTGGGGAAGGGTTATACCTGAAGCTATGACTTCTCCATCTCCTGATGACCCTTGGCTTACTGTGTTCTTCAAGCTTCCTGTTTGTTTACTTTGGATTCCAGCATCTGCAGATTTTTTTGGTCTCTGCAGTCTTGGTTGCTTAGTGTGTGATGAATATTGACCAGAACTTCATGGAAGATAGCCTACCCCTGAATAGAGAGACATTTTTGTTTATTTATACATAATATGTGGATGCCAATGGCTGGACCAGCATTTATTGTCCATTCTTCCTAACTGATCTTTAGCCCCAAGTGCCACGTCCAATTCCCTTTTGAATATACCTAACATAACATGCACACACACAGACAGACAGACACACACTCACACAGACATACATAGACACACACACAGACACATACAGATACACACAGACATACACACTGACACAGTCACACACACACTCACACAGACACACACACTCACACAGACACACACACAAACACACACACACACACACACTCACACAGACACACATAGACACACACACAGACACACACAGATACACACAGACATACACACTCACACAGTCACACACACACTCACACAGACACACAGACACATCACATACACATGCGCACACACAGACACAACATGCACACCTCAACACGCAGCACACAACACGCATAAACAGACACATAGCACTCACACACACAGAGGCACATAACACGCACACACACAACATGCGTACACAGACACATAGCACGCACACACAGGCACATAACATGTGCACGCACACACATACACATAACACACACACAGAGACATACTTAACACATGCACACACAGCTGCACACACACATAACACACAGACACATGCAGACATGTGCACACACACACCCACAGAGTCAGGAGTGTGCTGCTGGAAAAGCAGAGCAGGTCAGGCAGTATTTGAGGAGCAGGAGAATCGACGTTTCGGTCATAAGCCTACTCCTCGGAAGCTGCCTGACCTGCTGTACCTTTCCAGCACCACACTCTCCACTCTGATCTCCAGCATCTGCTGTCCTCACCTTCTCCACATACAGAGACACATAGACACACATAACACGTACACGCATGCACAGTCACGCATACACAGACAAACACACACATACATAACACACAGACACAGATAGAGAGACATACATACACAGACACACACAATGCTGGAGAAACTCAGCAGGTCTGGCAATTTCACGTTTGGTATGAGTTGTCTTGTGTGGCACTGTGGCTCAGTGGTTAGCACTGCTGCCTCACAGCACCAGGGACCTGGGTTTGATTCCAGCCTCGGGTGACTGCCTGTGTGGAGGTTGTACATTCTCTCTGTGTCTGCGTGGGTTTCCCCCAGGTGCTCCAGTTTCTTCCCACATTCCAAAGATGTTCAGGTTAGGCAGATTGGCCATGCTAAATTGCCCAAAGTGTCCAGGAATGTGCAGTCTCGATGGGTTAGCCGTGGGAAAGGTAGGGTTATGGAAATAGTGTGTGTGTGGGGGGGTGGGGGATGAAGTCTAGGTGGAATGCATGTTGAAGAGTCAGTGTTGGCTTGTTGGGCCGAATGGCCTGTTTCCACACTGTAGGGATGCTATGAACCCTAGAGATTCGGCAGAAGAGTCATATTGGACTCAAAATGTTAATTCTGTTTCTCTCTCCACAAATACTGCCAGATCTGCTGAGTTTCTCCAGCACTCTTTGTGTTTCCTGTGAGTTGCACTCTGACAATAATCTGATAATGTCAATGTGGTTGTGTGAGGTTGATCAAGTGTTAAATATTTGGCAGAACACTAGAGATGACACCTCAGATATTTTTAAATGGTGCATCCAAAACTTTACTATCTACTTGAGAGGGAACATGGGGTTTTGTATTGTTGCTTCATCCTTGAGATAACACCTCCAATGGAGGAGCAGCACTCTCTCATCAATCACTAGGGGATCTGCCCTTCATTTTTATATTCCTTTTGTGAGATGTGGGCATTGCTAGATGGCCAGAATTTAATGCCTGTCCCTAGTTGCCCCTTGAGAAGGTGGGGGTAAGCTGTCTTCTTAAACCACTGCAGTCCACCTGCTGTGGGTTGACCCACAATGCCATGAATGAGGGAATTCCAGGATTTTGACCAGTGACAGTGAAGGAACGGTGATATATTTCCAAGTCAGGAAGGGAAGTCGAAAGTGGTGGTGTTTCCATGTATCTGCTGCTCTATCACTATGTATTTCCCTTGGTTAATCCAACTAGCATACTCAACTCTGGACGCTACTGGTCAAATCCAGGTCGTGTTTTGGAAGGTGCTGCCTGAAGATCTTTGACAAATTTATGCAGTGCATCCTGTAGATGGTCCACACTGCTGCTACTAGGTCAAGTGCTCAAGTCTCTGTATTGTGACCATCTCCCCATACATTTCTAATTCATCGGTGATGGTTCTTCCAACTGAGCATAGCTTACAATAAGCCGATCATCTGCTTTTTTCAGTGATGCTCTTTGAGAGATAAATGTTACTTCGGACGCTGGGGAACATCTTTGATATGGCTCCTGGGGAGCTTCAACCTTGAACTGAATAGAAACGGTATAGTGATGTTAAACTATATATAATCACAGCATGTGTGTGCGTACGTGTGGGTGCGTGTCTGCATGTGTGCGTGTATATGTGTGGATGTGTGTGTGCCTGTCTACGTGTGTGTGCATGTGTGTGGGTGTCCGTGTGTGCGCATGTGTGTGTGCATGTGTGCGTGTGCCCGTGTGTGCATGTGTGCGTGTGCATGTGTGTGTGTGTGTCCATGTGTGTCTGTGTGTGCGCATGTGTGTGTGTGTGTGTGTGTGTGTGTGCGTGTGTGTGTGTGTGTCTGTGTGTCTGTGCGTGTGTGTGTGTGCATGTGCGTGTTTGTGTGTGTCTGTGTGCGTGCGGGTGTCTGTGTGTGTCTGTGGATGTGTGTGTGTGTGTGTGTGTGCATGTGTCTATGTGCGTGCGGGTGTCTGTGCGTGCTTGTGTGTGTGTGCATGTGTGGAGGTGTGTGTGTGGATGTGTGTGTGCGGGTGTCTGTGTGTGTCTGTGTGCGTGTGTGTAAGTGTATGTGTTTTATTCCTGTTGCTGTAAATTACTTTCTGTACACTACAAAATATCAGACTCCTCCCTTATAAAAGGAAATGTGATTAGTTAATCAACCATTATGGGTTTTTGGATATACTGCACATAACCTGCCCAGAGTAATCCAGTGAATTTGCATAAGATTTGCTATTTTCTTTCTAAAAAAAACAGTTTATTAGCAATATGATTATGATCTGTAATTTGTACCTTCGCTTAGTTCACTGGCCCATTGCACCTAATGAAAAGCTCTTGCAGATCCTATTGCATGCTATCTGCACATAAATAGCAGGTTCAATTCAGTGGAAATGGAGCATAGCTTCTGCACTAAAGATCATTTGGATAGTTTCAAAGGTGCTTTATGCAGGAATCTGAAGCAGCAGGGAAGGCTCATTAGGGCTCGACAAGCCATATCTCCATTTGACTGATCAGGAGGTTGGTTGCAGGGATTAAAACAAACCATTATGATTATTCAACTCCTTATCCATTTTATTTCCAGAAATGTATCCAGCTGTGGTGTAGGTCCAGTCATCATACTTGAATCTATGATTCAGATTTGGTTTTAGTGAGGCTATCAGCAAAACTCATTGAGAGACTTAACTTTGTGTGGAATGGCATTGCCATACCTATCAGTAGAAAAATGAACATAGGGAAACATGTGGTGCTAACCACCAACAGGTTCCCTGGACCTGATGGGATGCACCCTAGGATTTTAAAGACAGGAGCTACAGAAATAGAACATAGAACAGTACAGCTCAAGAACAATCTTGTGCTGAACATGACACCAACTGAACCTAATCCCTTCTGCCTGTCCTTGGTCTATATCCCTCCATTCCTTGTATATTCATATGCTTATCTAAAAGTCCCTTAAATGCTGCTTTCGTATTTGCCTCCTCTACCACCCCTAACAGTGCGTTCCAGACTCCTGTCAGTCTCTGTGTAAAAAGACCTGCCCCTCACATCACTTTTGAACTTTCCCCCTCATCTTAAATGCATGCCTCACAGTAATAGACAGTTCAACTCTGAGGAAAAGGATTCTGACCGTCATCCCTATCTATGCATCTCATAATTTTATAAACTTCTATCAAGTCTCCCCTCAGCCTCCGCCGCTCAAGAGAAAACAACCTGAGTTTTTCTAGCCCCTCCTTAGAGCTCATACTGTCTAATCCAGGCAGCATCCTGGTAAACCTCCTCTGCACCCTCTCCAAAGCCTTCACTACCTTTCTATAATGTGATGACCAGAACTGAACTAATGGATAGATTCTTCAGGTTCTGGAGAATTAGTAAACTGCCACTGTTAAGCTCTTATTCAAAAAGAGAGGGAGACAAAAAGAGGTAACCATAGGTCAATTAGCTGAACAGCTCTCATTGGGAAAATGTTAGAGTCTGTTCCTAACAATGTAAAAGCAGTCCATTGGGGAAATACATAATATAACCAAACAGGGTCAGCATGACCTCACAAAGGGGAAATCATGCTTCACAAATTGTATTAAAATTCTTTGATGAGATAACCAGCAGGTTAATTAAAGGGAAAGCAATGAATGTAATACAGAACAACCTCAATTATTCGAACATCAATTCTCCGAATTTTGGATTATCCAAACAAGATCTCAAGGTGGTGTAAAAACACTATCCATTATCCGAACAATCCATTATCTGAACTCTCAGTTATTCGAACAAAATACTTTTCGCCCATCGCATTCAGATAATCAAGGTTATTCTGTATATTTACCTTCTATCCCTTTTGAATAAAGACCAACTTTCTCATTGCCTTCCCTATAACTCAATGAACTTGAATGCTAGCTTTTTATGAATCAGGCACCAGCACTCCAAATTCCTCTTTCTTCAGCTTTCTGTAACCTTTCTCCAGTAAAATAACATTCTGCTGCTCTATTTTTCCTGCCAAAATGTATAACCTCCCATTTTCCAAAAGGCATTTGATAAGGTACCGCAGATAATGGTACTTGAGAACATAAGAACCCATGGTGTTGGGGTAGTACATGAACATGAACAGAGGATTAGTTAAGACCAGAGGACACAGGAGCAGAAATTAGGCCATTCAGCCCATCGAGTCTGCTCTGCCATTCAATCATGGCTAATAGCCGATAGAAGACAGACAGTTGGGATAGATGGGCAATTTTCAGGATGGCGACCTCAGTGTAAGCAATGGTGTGCCATAGGGATCGTTCTGGGGCCAGTTATTTATAATACTTGGGTGAGGGAAGTGAATGTTTTGTCTTCAAGTTTGTGGATGATACAAATGTAGGTGGGAAGGCATGTGGAGATGATGACTGAAGTAGTATACCATGGAGGGAAATAGACAGATTAAGCGAGTGGGTCAAAACTTTGCAAATGGAAACAGACCCTGAGGTCCGTGCTGAACATAATCCCAAATTAAACTAGTCCCACCTGCCTGCTCCTGGCCCATATCACTCCAAACCTTTCCTCTTCATAGATTTATCCAAATGATTTTTATATGTTATACTTGTACCCACATCTACCACTTCCTCACGTGAACCACCCTCTGTGCAAAACATTTGACCCTCATGTTCTTTTTAAGTCTGTCTTCACTCACCTTAAAAATGTGTCCCCATTCCTGAAATCCTCCATCCTATGGAAAAGACAACTCCCATTAACCCTAACTCTACTGCTTATTATTTTATAAAATTTGATTAGATCATCCCTCAAACCTCCTATGTTCCAGTGAAAAAGGTCCCAGTGTGACCAGTCTTTTTTTTATAACTCAAACCTTCCATTCCTGGTAACATCCTGGTAACTCTCTTCTGAACCCTCTCCAGCTTAATAGCATCCTTCCTATAACAGGGCAGCCAGAACTGGACGCAGTACACCAGAAAAGGCCTCGCTAATGTTTTATGATGTGGGAAAATAGGAGGTTATACACTTTGGTAGGAAGAATAGAGGAGCTGACTATTATTTAAATGGAGCAAGATTACTTAAAGCTGCAGCAAGAGGAATTTGGAGGTGCCAGTGCCTGATTCATGAAAAGCTAGGATCCAAACTCAGTGTGAAATAGGGATTTTGAACGGGATGTTGGCCTTTATTTCAAAGGGAATGGAGTGTAAAAATAGAGAGATCTTGCTAAAACTATACAAGGGATGAATTAGACCACAGCTGGGATACTGTGAGCAGTTTGGGTCCCTTATCTAAGGAAAGGTGTGTTGGCATTGGTGGCAGTCCAGGGAAGGGTCACCCAGCTGATTGTGGGGAAGGAGAGACTGCCTTTTGATGACAGGTTCATTAGGTTGGGCCTGTACTCATTAGAACTTTGAAGAATGAGAGGAGACCTCATTGAAACATAAAATTTTCTCAAGGAACACGACAGGATAGAGAGGATGCATTCCCTTCAGGGAGAGTCTTGGTTTGGGGGTACATTAAGGAGTTGAGGCAGAATTCCTTCTCTCAGAAGGTCAGCCATGTTTGGAATTCTCTCCTCTCAGTGAGAGGTGGAAGCTAGGTTGTTGAATAGATTCAACATCAAATTGGATGGATTTTTGACCCAAAAGGGAGTCAAGGGTTATGAGGGGACAGGCAGGAAGTTAAGCTCTTCATAAGATCAGCTCTCATCCTGTTGACTGGCAGAAGAGGGCTGAGAAACCTAATACTCTAAATACCTGCTCCTGTTTCATACATTGTTAAACAGGAAGCGTCATTCCACAGATGTGACTTGGTGCTGGTGTGACACTTCCCTGCCGTATCACTGCACCAATACTTCACTGCACTTGGGTAAAGCTTTCCCTATTGCTCACAAAGATCTCCAAGCCACACTGCTCTGCAGCTTGAACTTGTGCCAATCTAGTGAAAAAATATCGTTCAATACTAATTCAGCATTTCCTAATTGGTTTGCAATGATTTGTTTCAGGATAAAGCAATACATCACCCTAATGCATTTTGAATAGAGAGATGTTAAAAGCAGTCAGGATAACTTTATCACTGGCAGAAATGTTTGTAAGAACCCTTTCATTTAATGACATTGCATGAGATCCTGTTGTCAACAGAACAATAGGAAAATACGGGGTCACTCAAATTCTCTGCCCATTTGCATCATTGGTAAGCGAAGTTTATTTAAGGAAAGATATTAATTCATTGGAGGCAGTTCAGGGAAGGCTCACTAGATACAGATGGACTGTCTTATGAATAAAGGTGAAACAGTTTGGGACTTTACTCACTGGAGTTTAGAAGAATGAGAGATAATTACATTGAAAAATACAGGATTCTTTAAGGGTAAATACTGAGAGAGTGCCTCCCTCCATTGCAGAGTCAGGGACCAGAGGGTATGGTCTCAGAATAAAGAGGCACAATTTCAGACTGAGATGAGGAGGAATTTCTTCTCTCAGAGGGTTGTGGGTCTTTGGAACCCCTTTCCACAGTTAGAGCTGTGAGGGCAGAGTCCGAGTGTATATTTGCAGTTGAGATAGATAGATTCATGATCAGTTGGGGGATCAAGGGTAATGCAGGAGAATGGGGTTGAGAAACACATGATTGAATGTTGGAGCGGACTGGATGTGCTGAATGGCCTAATTTCGATCCTTTATCTTAAGGTCTTACGGGGAAATGGCAGGAAAATGGGTGTGAGGAATGTTGGATCTGTCATGATCCTGTTAAATGGTGGAGTTGGCTCAATGGGGTCAAATGGTCTCTTAGTTTCATTATTTCTTATACTCTTATGGTTTAAGATTGCTACAGTCTTTTGTAGCCAACTCTAGATACCCTGAGAAAGTAATAATACAATTGAATAGCTGAAGCTGCTTAAGAGGACCATTCAGAATCATCCATGATAATATGGGACTGGAGTCACGTATGGGCCCAGACTAGGAAGGACAGCAGCACCGTTCCAGAGGATGTCCCTATTGAAGCAGTTGGTTGTCACCTTCATCACTACTTTTACTGAGATCAACAGCTTAAAAATAGGTTAAGGTTCACAAACATCCATGTTACAATTTGAGCTCTTGTTCTGTGAATTATCAGTCCTCATCTCCTTAATGTGCAACCACACCCAGGAACCTTTGGGTTTAGATCTTTGCTCTTGCTCTGCCCAGGGCATTTCCAACTAGCTCCTTTGCTGTGGGAACTGAAGGTCAGATTCATTCCCACAGGGCTGGTTGATGTAAATTGTTCTCGAGCTGGTCTTGTATTCCACTCCTAGTGAAAGCGGCTGGGAGCAAGCCTGCTTTTCTCCACTCCCTCTTCGGTGCAGCCTCTGGATGCTCTGGTTTCCTTTCGCAGTCCAAAGATGTGCAGGTCAGGTGAACTGGCCATGCTAAATTGCCCATAGTGTCCAGGAGTGTAAAGGTTATGTGGATTGGCCATTGGAAATGCAGGGTGTCGGACGTAAGTCAGGGGGCTGGGTCGGGGTGGGATACTCCTTGGAGAGTCGGCGTGGATTTGTTGGGCTGAATTAGAGACAAAAGAACCTGCAGATGCTGAAATCCAAAGTAGACAAACAGGAGGCTGGAAGAACACAACAAGCCAGGCAGCATCAGGAGGTGAAGAAGGCAATGTTTTGGGTGTAAACCCGTCTTCAGGATTGGCTGAAGAAGAGTTATATCTGAAATGTTGACTTTGCCACTTCCTGATGCTGCCTGGCTTGCTGTGTGTCCTTTCAAGATTAGAGTGGTGCTGGAAAAGCACAGCAGGTCAGGCAGCATCCGAGGAGCAGGAAAATCAAGATTTCAGGCAAAAGCCCTTCATCAGGAATTCTTGGATGCTGCCTGACCTGCTGTGCTTTTCCAGCACCACTCTAATCTTGACTCTGATCTCCAGCATCTGCAGTCCTCACTTTCACCTGTGTGTTCTTTCAACCTCCTGTTTGTCTTCAATGGGCTGAATGGCCTCTTTCTGCACTGTAGGGATCCTACGATCACATTAATGCTTGTGAAAGCTTGCAGTGCATAAATTGAACATTGGGTTCCATCCATTGTAGCAGTGTTATGACCTGGAGACAGATAAACCAAAGCAATCTGTTTATCTCTGCATTTGTAAATTAAATCCTGAATAGTCCCTCCAGTGGGTCCTAACCAGACTTTTGAATAACCAGTCACAGTCTTTGTGAACAATTAATTTCCAGGCACCTTTTTTTGTACCTGGAACAAAAGCCTTAACAATTTATTAAGTACAAACTGACATTAGCAGATTGAAAATTAAGCAGCATGGAAGCTGATTATCATCTGTGCTTTAAACCTGAAACATTTGCTTTCAGTTCCATTTGGACAGACAGACAAATGAACATAGTTAATAAATAAATAAAATTGCTTAAGTGGCTTTCACAGTGAATTGTTTTCCAGGCATAAATGTGGACTCCTTGTTGGTTTATCCTGAAATATTGAACAGAGTCACCTTAGTTAACCCAAGCAAAGGCAGAAAGGTCTGAAGCAGCCAGCTTTTCTCTCTTTGAGCTTTCAGAAGCTTAGATTAGATTCCCCACAGTTTGGAAATAGGCCCTTTGGCCTAACAAGTCTATACTGGCCCTCCAAAGAGTAACCCACCCAGACCCATTGGCCTACCCTATATTTACACCAACTTGGCAATTTAGCATGCCCCATTCCCCTGATCTGCACATCTTTTGGGTTGTGGGAGGAAACTGGAGCACACCCACGCAGACACAGGGAGAATGCTCAAACTCCACACAGACAGTCGCTCGAGGCTGGAATCGAACCCAGTTCCCTGGCACTGTAAGGCAACAGTGCTAACCACTGACCCACCATGCCACCCCGAGTGTAGCAGATTAGGCACGGAGCTTTCGAATCGTCGTGTGGCCTCTGCAGCATTCCAGAAAGCATAGTACTGAGAAACAGTTTTAATTCTGGTTCCTCTCTGATTGTCTCTCCCCAAGAACCTCAGACCACCATTTGATGACTGGCATCTGCTTGAATCTGCCTTCAGATTGACTGGCACCAGCTACTTCCAACCTCTGCTATCTGTTTAAAAATCAACTGCGTCTGGAGGACCATCAACTCAGTGAAAGATGTCTCTTTGGTCTGCCCAAAGCTTGTTGGTCTTCCGTTGTAAGGGGTTGATCCTGACCGGGTCACACATTCCAAGCTTCACGGCCATGTGCTGAGGGACGTGTCCCACTGAAGCTTGAGGTACCTGCTGCCAAGGAGCAGTGGGGAAAGACCACCATCTGAGATCTTTCTGCCAAAGTACAACAAGAGTTGCTTTCATTGTCAGATTCCACTCTTCGTTTCAATGTATAGAAATAGTTTGCTGCCTGAGTAAGAAATGCCTTTGGTTTCTGCAACTGCAGGGAATGTCAATTTCCAATGGTTCATATTTCTTGATCCGCAAAGACTGTACAGAGCTGCTTTAATACCTGTAAATGCAGATAATCGTTTTTTATGAATAAAATACATTTCCGCAATAACATAAGATTCTGTTTAAATGCAATGCACTTCCCGGGGGGGTCACTGTGTTTGTTCGAATTGTGTCAGCTCATAATTAGCCTCTGGGCCTGCCCTCACACACAGACAAAACTTGTGTGGCCTTTGCTTTTTAACTCAGGCTGTCCCATAATCCATCACTCATATCTGGCTCATAAATCAAAATTGATAAAAGAATAAACTAAAAATCATGAAAACTTAAGATTCTAACGATAGTAACTGGATTCCAAAAGTCTCTGTATTGTTTGCAAAGCACTTTAAACTAGAGATAAGGGCAAGATTAGACCATTTGGGCTTATTGACCCTCCACATTCAGTACAATTGCAGCTGATTTTAGGATTCAACTCCAATTTCCCACCAACTGCCCTCCCTTGATTCCCTAAGAGACCAAAAATTTGTCTATCAGGGAGTGTGTGTGAGAGACAATGTGTACATATGAGTGAGAGAGTTTGTGTTTGAGACTGTGTGTGTGAGTCTGTGAAAGAGCATATATGTGTGTTTGTAAGACTGTGTGTATGTGCGTGAGAGAAAGTGTGTGAATGTGAGACAGTATATGATTAGATTACTTACAGTATGGAAACAGGCTTTTCGGCCTAACAAGTCCACACTGACCCTCCGAAGAGCAACCCACCCAGACCCATTCCCCTACATTTACCCTTCACCTAACACCATGGGCAATTTAGCATGGCCAATTCACCTGGCGTGCACAATTTTGGACTGTGGAAGGAAACCCACGCAGACACGGGGAGAATGTGTAAACTCCACAGAGACAGTTGCTTGAGGCAGGAATTGAACCCAGGTCTCTGGCACTGTGAGGCAGCAGTGCTAACCACTGTGCCGCTCATGTGCATGTGTGTGTGAGTGTGTCTGTGAGAGAGTGCATATGTGTTTTGAGACTATGTGTTTGTGTATATGTGTGCATGTGAGAGATTGTGTGTTTGAGAGAATGTGTGTGTGTAAGAGAGATTGTGTGTTTGAGAGATAATGTGCGTGTGTGAGAGAGTGTATGTGTGTGTGTCTGTGAAAGAGTGTATGTATATGTGAGACAGTGTGCATGAGCGTGAATGTGTGAGAGAGAATATGTAACCAGTCCACACGTGTGAATCAAACATATGTGCATGCAAACATTTTTGGACATCTTGTGCTATCCTGAGTTTGTGACAGTTGCTATATAACTGTCGTGAGGCCCCACAGAGCTGACTAGCAGATGCCAACTTTGGGTTACTTAAAGAGGCTCTGACTAACACTGACTGGCCACACTCCTGACAGTACAGCACTTCCTCAGTCCTGCACTGGAAAGGTCAGGCTGGAGTGGGGATTGAACCAGTGACTTTCTGACCCAGAACACCATCCAGTGAGCTATAGCCAATACCTCCAATACAAAGTGGGCACTGTGTGGGTGACCCTTGATATAGCAGGTGACTTGGTGACATCAGCAGGCGATGTGGTAACATATGATTAAAAAGGGAAACCATCAGAGCTTGGACAGAAAATTTCCAACCTCATAAAAAATGGATTTCAATTGCAATTGAGGTCTTTGTACAGATTGCTTTCAAAGGCATTTGCCTTCATGCAATAGACAAACCAAGGTTATTTCTCCTGCAGCTTTATTTATATGTTAATGCTGTCTATCTGTAGCAGAAGCCTGAATTAGGGGCCTCATTTATTCTACAGATATATTTTTCTTGCAAATATCTGAACACCTCTGATATATTAACAGGAGAGAGAGTGTGAGCGAGAGAGAGAGAGAGAGAGAGAGAGAACTGTTACTGAACAGAATGCCACAATACAGGTAGAATTACTGAGGTGGTTTACTGGGAACATCACACAGTTTACAGGATTCCTGCACAACACTGTTCCATCCTTTTCTGATGATGATTCAGGGGAAGTCGAGACTTCTTCAGTCGAAGTGTGAGATTGACCTTTGGAGTCTGGGAAGGGTGATTGCTGGAAAGGGTTTTGTCTTTGGGAGACTGCAGGATGTCAGAAAGAAGCTAAATGTGCCGAGCTGGTATTTTAGCAAAGGAAGGCTCCCGTTTGTGGGTGACACGGTGGCATAGTGGTTAGCACTGCTGCCTCACAGTGCTAGAGACCTGGGTTCAATTCCTGCCTCAGACGACTCTCTGTGTGGAGTTTGCACATTCTCCCTGTGTCTGTGTGGTGTGCTCCGGTTTCCTCCCACAGTCAAAAAATGCGCAGGTTAGGTGAATTGGCCATGCTAAATTGCCCATAGTGTTAGGTGAAGGGGTAAATGTAGGGGAATGGGTCTGGATGGGTTACAGTTCGGTGTGGACTTGTTGGGCTGAAGGGCCTGTTTCCACACTGTAAGTAATCTAATCTAATTTATTCAATGTCTTCCACAACTTTAAGACGCCCTAAAGGTCCCTTCAACTGGTGAAAACGTAGCCACGAGGGAAACACGGTAGCCAGTTTGAGCACAGCAAGCTCTCTTGCACAACAATGATTGGAAAGTCACAGATGCATTGAATTTATTGTCACGTGTACCGAGGCACAGTGAAAAGCTTTGTCTTGTGAGCAATACAGGCAGATCACAGAGTTAGGTAGCATAGATAGTAAATAATAGGTAAACAGCGGCAAAAACAAAAACACAGGTACAGGCAAATGTTAAGAGTTTGTGAGTCCATTCAGTATTCTAACAACAATCGGGTAGAAACTGTTACAAAACCAGCTGGTGCGTGTGTTCAAGCTTCTGTACCTTCTCCCTGAAGGTAGAGGCTGTAGAAAAACATTGCCAAGGTGGGATGGATCTTTGAGAATGCTGGCGGCCTTTCCTTGACAGCGGGCCTGGTAGATGGATTCTATAGATGGGAGGTTGGCCTTTGTGATTGTCTGGGCTGAGTTCACCACTCTCTATAAATGTCTCCGATCTTGAATGGTACAGTTGCCATACCAGGGAGTGATACATCCAGAGAGAATGCTCTCGATAGCGCACCTATAAAAGTTGGCAAGGGTATTTCCCACCATGCCAAATTTTCTCAGCTGCCTGAGGAAGAAGAGACATTGTTGGGCCTCTGTAACCAGTGCATCCACATGAAGAGTCCAAGAAAGCTTGTTGTGGATGACCACTCCCAGGAACTTGACACCATTTGGCCCATCATGCCTACACCTGTTCTATTCCCCAGTGCCAATCTCTTCCCTTTTCTCCCCATATCTCTTCACACTATTTCTATCCAAATAATCATCCAATGCGCTTTTGAAGTGACCCTGCTTCCACCACGCTTCTGGGACGTTGACTCCATACTCTAATGACACGCTGCACAAGAAAGGTTTTTCTCACAGCACCCTTGTTTATTTTGCACATGACTTTCAACCTACGCCCTGCCATTCTTGCTCATCTCTCCTTTTTCAGTCTGTCGTGATAATGAAAACTGCGATCAAATCTCCTCTCGGTCTTCTCTCCAGGGAGAACAGTCTCAACTTCTTCAATCTTGCCTCATCGTTGTGGTTTCTCAATCTTGTAAATTGATTCTTGGTTTCAAATTGGTTCTTAGTGATGTTGGTTAGACCATAAATCAGTAGTAGGCCATTTGGCCCATTGAGACCACCTTGCCATTCAATAAATCCTGACCGTTTTGATAATCCTCAACTCCACTTCTCTGCCTTTTACCCATTACCTTTGATTCCCTTATTGATCAGGGAATTAATGGTTCTGGGATAAGGATTGGCCACAAGGATGAAGAGCAGGATTAAGTCATCTTCCTTCCACCATTCAGTAAGTTCACGGCTGACCTGATTGTGGCTTCAATCCCAATTTCATGTGTGGCCAAATGATCCCTAACACCTGAGTTGATCCAACGAATTCAGCCTGAAATGTACTCAGTGATGTAGCCTCCACTCCTCACTAGGGAGGAGTGTTCCAAAATCTCTGAGAGAAGGATTTCCTCCTCAGCTCTGTTTTAAATGGAAAACCACCCCCATTTCTTTAAACTGTGACAATGGAGAAAACTCCTTGGCACATCTGCAAACAGCATCATGAAATCTATTCTTGATCACCCAAGAAGACCAATGGGATTCCTGGTTTAATGTCTTATTGGATGGATGTCACCTCTGACAGTGCAGCACTTCCTCAGTACTGCGCAGTCATGCAGCATGGAAACATACCCTTCGGTCCAACTAGTCCACGCCGACCACGTTCCCAAACTGAACTAGCCCCACCTGCCTGCATTTGGCTCATGTCCCTCCAAATCATTCCTTTTCATATGCTTATCCAAATGTTATTTAAACACTGTAACTGCTCTTCAATTGGTGGACACAGCCTCTTCTGTGGCAGTGTTGAGCACATCGTAGCTGGCCCAAGGCCCTGATTCCAGGGGGTGGACTTTGCCTGTATGTTTGCTGTGTGATTCAGTGCAACCTCTTAGAAGGGGCGAGATGGGGGAGTTTATCTAATCTCTAGTATCAAGGAAGTTTCCACCCTGTGAGCTCCTATGCTTCTGTTGACTCTGAGGCCAAAGATCAGTAGCTAAAGCCCAAGTCTTGGTCTTTTATTCATTCACAGGATGTGAGGCGTTGATGGCTCGGCCAACATTTATTGCCCATCCCTAACAATTCAGAAGGCAGTTAAGAATCAACCACATTGGGTCTGGAGTCATGTGTAGGCCACATCAGGTAAGGATGGCAGTTTCCCTTGCTAAAGAACATTAGTGAACTAGATGGGTTTTTCCGACAATCAACGATGGATTTTGGGGTCATCAGTAGTTTCTCAATTCCAGATTCTTAATGAATGCAAATTCCACCTTCTGCCGTGGCAGGGTTTGAACCTGGGTCCCCAGAATATTACCTGGGTCACTGGTTTAACAGTCCAGCAATAAGACCACTAGGCCAGTACCTCATCAATAGCAGAAAATCTAAATTGACAGTCCTGGAGCAGTACGGGGGAGTGTTGGGTGAAATCAAAATCCCAGTTGCTTGCTTAGGTAGAATAGGAAGATCCCATGGCCCTAGTGGAGCAGGGAAGACCTCCCTTTATCCTGTGCAATATTTCTTCCTCAACCAATGTTATGTGGAACCAGATGGAGTAATGAGTCTTTATCGCCTTGGATGCTTGCTGTGCATAAGTCAGTTGCCCCATTTCCTACATTCCAACAACAGTTACACTCTAAAAGAAATGACTTAGTTGTCTGTAAACCACTTTCTGACGAAAGTGGTGCTGGTGCTATGTGAATGCAACTTCCAGCTGGTGGGAGGGTAGAGGCAGGTTTGGGCAGAGGGAACAATTGCTACAGGTTTATCAGGGAATGAGTTCCCAATGACAAGGCAATGAACTTAGCCTTCTCTGTTAAAAGTTAAAAATCACACAACACCAGGTTATAGTCCAACAGGTTTATTTGTAAGCACCATCTTTTAGAGCACTGCTCCTTCGTCAGGTCGTTGGGGAGAATAAGATTGTCAGACATAGAATTTATAGCAAAAGTTTACAATGTGATGTAACTGAAATTATATATTGAAAAAGACCTGGATTGTTTGTTAAGTCGGTCATCTTTTAGAATGACCATGTTGGTTTCAGTTCTTTCACATGTAAATCGCAGAATATTTTTTTAGAAGTGACTTTCTCAAGTGAACTTTAACAATTGGTTAAAAATCACACAACACCAGGTTATAGTCCAACAGGTTTAATTGGAAGCACACTAGCTTTTGGAGTGACTCTCCTTCAGCTAGTGTGCTCCTCAGACTACAGTCTGAGGTCTTTGGGCCAAAGTTAAATGGGAATCCGTTCAGTTATCAGACTCTCCCAGTGCCTCAAATATATGTAAATATAATCCTCCACAGGTAAGAAATTCCTTGGGCTTGTTCTGTTGGATGGAGCCAAACTCCACTGTTTCTTTCTCAGAACAGGAGGAAGGGTCACCAGACATGAAATGTTAACTTTGATTTCTCTGCACAGACCTGCTGAGCTTTTCCAGCACCTTCTGATTTTGTTTCTGTTTTACAGCATCGGCAGTCTTTATAATTTTTATCCTTTGTTCTTCGATATGCTATTATACAGAATCGAACTGTGATTGTGACTAAGTACATATATAAAGTATTTTTATGAATAAAATATATTTTTGAAATAAAAACAATTGAGCCCAAAAGTCAAGTTAGAGACTCTAGTAGGGGACTGCATAAGGTGCTGATGAGTTGGAATTGCTGCCTTTTGGATAACGTGATAAACCAAGAGCTAGTCTGTCCTGACCTTGGGTGTACATGATTCATCCCATCAAAGCAGATTTAACTGGGAGTGGTAACGTCTCTGGCACATTCTAGGGATGCTGCTCAAATCTCAACATGATACGTGGTGAAATTTGAATTACATAAAAATCTGAAACAATTTGGTGATCAAGTATCAATTATCGTAAGGTAAAAAAACCCACCTGGTTCACTCATGTCCTACTGGGAAGGATTTCTGCCATCCTCACCTGGTCTGGCCTACATGTGACTCCAGACCCATAGCAAGATGGTTGACATCTCCTCTCTGAGCTCTGGGCAATTAGAGAAGGGCAATATTTGCCAGTGATTCCCATATCTCAGGAACAACTTTATAAAAGAAAAGGGCAGAGGAGTTATCCCAGAATTCTCACCCAACCAATACTTATCCTCCAACCTGTGATGGAGCTGCTCCTTTAACAAGGTTATGCCGTCCTTGGCTTTTTCATTCAGAGAGATCGTAAACGACACAGATTCTGAAAAGACTGGGGCTGACGGGTTTTAGGCCCAAGTTGATTATAGCTAACAGATACTGCCTTAGGCAGAAGGCTTTTGAGTTAAAAAAACACACTTGGACAATGAAAGGGGAATGGCCAGTTCTCCCAGCTCAGCTTCCCTCTGGTTTGGTTTTTAGCAGTAGTGTAAAAAAAGCTGCTGGACCCAAAGGAGCAAGTCCAGGCTAGTACTCTCTCTGTGTGACCTCTTTCCTGTGAGATCCTGTGTTTGGTTTTAGCTGTTGTGCCAAGGGGTGTTTATGGGGATTGTTGGAAGTATTTGGAACAGCATCATTAAGATGGGATGATCTGTTGGATTTTTGGATAGGTTAAGTAATTCGGTATTCTGTTTTCTGTTGTTTTTGCTTCATTCAGTAATCTTGGAAATAAATTCTGTTTTGTTTAAAACTAAGTGGTTGGCCCAGCAGCATCGCTCCTGAAATATCCACCTTACATCTGCTTCCTGCAACTAGCAAAGTCAGGGTCTCGGCTGCCTTCTTGAAATGTTTGGAGGGGGTCTGGCCTGGTCCATAACATATTGATATCAGAAAAAATAGATTATTGATTCATTGAACTAGAATCCCTACAGTGTGGAAACAGGCCCTTCAGCCCAACAAGTCCACAGCAGCCCTCTGCACAGTAACCCACACAGATCCATTCCTCTGACAAATGCACCTAGCCTACACATCCCTGGACACTACGGGCAATTTTGCATGGCCAATTCACCTAACCTGCACAGCTTTGCGAGTGTGGGAGGAAACCCATGCAAACACAGGGAGAATGTGCAAACCCCACATAGACAGTTGTCCGAGGCTGGAATTGAACCCAGGTCCCAGATGCTATGAGTCAGCAATGCTAACCACTGAGCCACTGTGCCACCCGTTAGCGCAGTGGTGCTGGTAAAGGTTGTCTGGCTGCTTACTTACAAAACTGATTGCACTACTTGAATGGTTGCAAAGCATTTTGAGATGTGGGTGTGAAAGGTGTTATGTAAATGCAAGTCTTTGCTTCTTGTCCTCCCTTTTGGTGGAACACGGTGTTTTGGACAACCCTGAGAGAAGGTTTCTCCAGTGGTGAAGACCCAGGAGGGAGCAGCCACATGAGTATGGGGTCATTCCAAAACGTGGCCTGGAGTTTGTAAAGCCGGAGTAGAGGCATTTAATGGTCCAGGTACTCGGTATGTTCAGATGGGTTTAGATGACCAGTCAAAGCTGAAGTGTCACCTGATGAGAAAGGGCAAGTCAGACAGATTGCCAGGCACCAGAACTGTCCCATTCTGGCAATAAGCCACCAATTGTATATGCAAGGGTTGAGGCACCTCCCAACCCAATCTACCCAAGTCACACAACCAACATGGTCATCGCACAGCACGGAAACAGACCCTTCCGTCCAACTCGTCCATGATGACCAGATATTATAAATTAATCTAGTCCCACCTGCCAGCACTTGGCCCATATCTCTCTAAGGTAAAAACAATGACTGCAGATGCTGAAAATCAAATACTGGATTAGTGGTGCTGGAAGAGCACAGCAGTTCAGGCAGCATCCAACAAGCAGCGAAATCAACGTTTCGGGCAAAAGCCCTTCATCAGGAATCCTGATGAAGGGCTTTGCCCGAAACGTTGATTTCGCTGCTCGTTGGATACTGCCTGAACTGCTGTGCTCTTCCAGCACCACTAATCCCATATCTCTCTAAACCTCTCCTATTCATATACCCATCCAGATGCCTTTTAAATGTTGCATTTCCACCAGCCTCCATCACTTCCTCTGACAGCTCATTCCACACATGCACCAGCCTCTGTGTGAAAAAGCTGCCCCTTAGGTCCCTTTTAAATCTTTCCCCTATCACCCTAAACTTATGCCCTGTTGTTCTAGACTCCCCCACCCTGGGAAAAGACCTTGTCTATTTATCCTATCCGTGCCCCTCATGATTTTATAAACCTCTATAAGGTCACCCCTCAGCCTCTGACACTCCAGGGAACACAGCCCCAGCCTGTTCAGCCTCTGCCTATAGCTCAAACCTTCCAAACCTGTCAACATCCTTGTGAATCATTTCTGAAACCTTTCAAGCTTCTGAACATTCTTCCTGGAGTAAGGAGACCAGAATTACATGCAACATTCCAACAGAGGCCTAATCAATGTCCTGTACAGCCACAACATGACCTCCCAACTCCTATACTCAATGCTCTGACCAATAAAGGAAAACATCCCAAATGCCTTCTTTGACCCTGAATGAAGTAATCCAGGAAGTTGCTCACTCTGAAGACAATATGCATAAACCTTAATGCCATTGGAGTAGCATTTTTATCACATGGACTAAAGCTATGCATGAAGTGGGCACATTACAGCTGGGTAACTAGGGATGGGCAAAAAAAACCTGCACCCAAAGAACAAATATATTATCATTTTGAGTGCTGCTGAGAAAAATTATACACTGTTAAGGTTTCTCATCTTGCACTTCTCAGGACATAATCGCAAGAACACCAAATCTCATGACAATGCTTTGACCAATCTTGCTTGGTTGAAGTTTAAACAAAAGCTTGGCAGTTAACTGGTTCCTGGTGCCTATCTGTGGCAAGATCGGGACCAATGAGAGCCCACATGCCAACCAGTAAATCCCTATATCTCATACAGTATAAATTGTTATTCTCTTTGTGATTTGGTATTCTTGTGTCTGTCCTGATAAGTACAAGATGAAGATCCTTGACAAAGCATTTTTCCAGTGGTGTTTAGTAATCCCTTTCTCTCCAACTGTTTTCGATCTTCTGGTTCCTTGCAATTGCTTGACATTTCCCTCAGCTCTAGTCCAGTTAAAATCCCACGGGATGGCAGGAGCACAGCCTGATGTGCCAGGGTGCGGACAAGAGTAAGAGTTTATGTTGCTGTGACACCGTTCATATATTCAGCACATCGTGAAGTAGTTCTTCAAAATAACACGGGGAAAACAGCAGTGAACTTTGTGCACAGCAAGCTCCCTTATGAATAGCAACTAGGTAATGACCAGCTAACTTGTTTCAGTGATAAATAATGGGCAAGTCACTGGAGGAAACTGATTGCTCATGCTCTCCTTCAATGCAGTATCGTTTGATCCTTTATACTCCATTTAGGGGTGGCTCAGTGTTTAACACTGCAGCCTTACAGCATCAGGGAGTCAGGTTCAATTCCAGCTTTGGTTCACTGTGTGGAGTTCACACATTCTCCCAGTGTCTGTGTGGGTTTCCTCTGGGTGCTCCGGTTTTCCCCCCCAAAGTCCAAAGATGTGCAGGTGAGGGTGGATTGGCCATGGGAAATAACACATAATGGCCAGGGATGGGCAGGTTAAGTAGATTGGCCACAGGGAAATGCAGAGTTTACAGGGTGGGAGGGGGGAGGTGAGTCTGGGCAGGCTTCTCTTCGGAGGGTTGGTGTGGACTTGTTGGGCTGAATGGCCTGTTTCCACACTGTAGGGATCCATGGATGTGCGCATGATTATATGTTTTGGTCTCTGACCCACAGCTTTCAGCTTCTGAGAGAAGGGCACTCCTCATTGCTCCACTGTTCCTGGCTGTATTTGCATTCGACAATTAACTGAGTGAAATTATCCAACATATTCTGATTTCATGTTAGCGTTTCACCTTTCACCCACTGTGGTGAGCCGGGGAACGAGGATGAAGAGTCGAGAGCATAGTGCTGGAAAAGCACAGCAGGTCAGGCAGCATCCGAGGAGCAGGAGAATCCACGTTTCAGGTAAAAGCCGTTCATCAGGAAGGTGCTTTTCCAGCTCCATACTCTCGACTCCAGCATCTGCAGTTCTCACTTTCTCCAACGAGACTGGAGAGGCAGGGTCAGCAGAAGGAAGGTTGTGTGTGGGTTGTGCTGGCAGTCCACTGGCAGGCAGGTTGTGATAGAGCTTGGCTTTTCATGGGAACAGAGTGATGAATTATGTGGAGCCCTTCGATTCTTCAGCATGTGGTTGGAGAGCTGTGTGCACTACCTCTTCTGACCAAGGTCTATCAAATTCCTTTCCCAGCCCCTCCCCCCTCCCTTCCACTCCTCCCAGCCACCAACTGGATTCCTCCCTCCCATTGACCAACCAGGTCGTACCCTCTACCTGTCTTCACCTATCCCCACTTCACCATCCTGCCCCTGCCACCACCTTTATCTGCAGCTCCCCCCACACCCACCCCAGTCCTGAAGAAATATTACACCCGAACCATTGACTTCTCCACCTCCTGAAGCTGCCCTGGCTTGCTGTGTTCTCCCAGCCTCCTGCCTGTCCCTCTTGATGCTGCCTGGCTAGCTGTGTTCTCCCAGCCTCCTGCCTGTCCCTCTTGATGCTGCCTGTCTTGCTGTGTTCTTCCAGCCTCCTGCCTGTCCCTCCTGATGCTGCCTGCCTTGCTGTGTTCCTCCAGCCTCCTGCCTGCTCCTCTTGACACTGCCTGGCTTGCTGTGTTCCCCCAGCCTCCTGCCTGTCCCTCCTGATGCTGCCTGCCTTGCTGTGTTCCTCCAGCCTCCTGCCTGCTCCTCTTGACACTGCCTGGCTTGCTGTGTTCCTCCAGCCTCCTGCCTGTCCCTCCTGATGCTGCCTGCCTTGCTGTGTTCCCCCAGCCTCCTGCCTGTCCCTCCTGATGCTGCCTGCCTTGCTGTGTTCCTCCAGCCTCCTGCCTGTCCCTCCTGATGCTGCCTGCCTTGCTGTGTTCCTCCAGCCTCCTGCCTGTCCCTCCTGATGCTGCCCTGGCTTGCTGTGTTCCCCCAGCCTCCTGCCTGTCCCTCCTGATGCTGCCTGCCTTGCTGTGTTCCCCCAGCCTCCTACCTGCTCCTCCTGACACTGCCTGCCTTGCTGTGTTCCTCCAGCCTTCTGCTTGTGGAGAGTGCAGAGTAGAGTAGCCTTTATTGTCATTTCTACCATATGCAACTGAGACGGCATTCCTCCAGGACCGAGGGTGCTACATAGACAGCACAAACTACACAATCGTACACGGCATAACATGCCTAAGAAGTGCAAAACACCCAAGTTACACTGTTACTGAAGAAAGATGAATAATAGACATTTTTCCAGCAGCAAAACAAAATAATATCAGATGGGTAAGAGTCCCATTATACTGTGTTAAGGAGCCTGATGGCTTGGGGGGAAGAAACTGTTGCACAGTCTGACTGTGAGAGACCGAATGCTCTGGTATCTTCTGCCAGATGGCAGGAGGGAGAAGAGTTTCAGTGAGGGATGTGCGGGGTCTTCCTCAATGTTCTTAGCCTTTCGGATGCAGCGTGTGGAGTAAATATCTGAAATGTAGGGAAGAGAGACCCAGATGTCTACTCTCAGTTGGTTGGACGGCTGGTTTGTGATGCAGGAAGATGTCAACATCGGAAGAAGAACACCAGAAACAGGACTCGCTCTGGTTGAACAGAGACGGTTTATTAAGGAGCACTTGTTTAATAGCTAGGGACACCACATCAATGGGATCGCTGTGCTTGGGTTGGGAATGGGACTCTGGAGCCAGGTTACGTGCAGCATCAGGGCCTGTGATATCTGTCTCTGCCCCTGATTATACTTACACTGTGTGGGCAGCACAGCATCAAGAAGACGTCCCACCACCACATTCTCGATGTCAGTTAGGAATGGCCAATAAACACTGGCCTGGGATTTATAAACTGAGGCATGGAGTACAAGGATGATATAGTTCCAGAGGATAATTGGGCTGCTGTTTCATTGGAGAGATGGAGAGAGAGGGAGAGAGGGAGGGCAAGTGAGAGAGATGGAGAGAGAGAGAGGGAGGGCAAGAGAGAGAGATGGAGAGATGGAGAGTGAGGGAGAGTGAGGGAGAGGGGGATAGAGAGAGAGAGAGAGAGAGAGGTTCATCACATCTCAGGTGATGTTGAGAATCAACATGTTCATGGTAATCTCAGTTGGTGTGGAAATTGAATCCATTGCTGATCACATCATGCTGTTAATCAGTTATTTGAATGAACCAACTCTTCAATGTTACTATGAACATCTCCAAAACATTGACTTGGCCTCAACTGGACTGTTTCTCCAATTCTGGATATTGTGTTTTAGGAATACTGCGAAGGCTTTTGGAAGGTGGAGAGCACAGTTACAAGAGTAGTTCTGAGATTAGGGAGTTTATTGACCAGGACAGATTGGAGAAGCTAGGACTGTTCTCCTTGGAGAAGACAAGGTGGAGCAGAGATTTGACAGAGGTGTTCAAAACCATGAGGGATCCGGACCAGGTAGATAAATAGAAATTATTCTTTCTGGTGAACTGTTCAAGATCAGAGGCCACAGATTGAAGATAAATGGTAATAAGGAAATGGGGTAAAGAGTTTTAGGCAGAGAGAATTTAGGATCTGGAATACCCTGTCAGAGGGTGTGATGGACGATCATAATGTTTGCAGGGCTACAGGGAAAGGTTGAGGGAGTGGCTCTGAAAAGGAGTTGGCATGGTTAAGATGGGTCAAATGGCCTCCTTGAATGCAATAGAGCTGAAAAATGTGTTGCTGGAAAAGCGCAGCAGGTCAGGCAGCATCCAAGGAACAGGAGAATCGATGTTTCGGGCATGAGCCCTTCTTCAGGAATGAGGAGGGTGTGCCAAGCAGGCTAAGATAAAAGGTAGGGAGGAGGGACTTGGGGGAGGGGCGTTGGGAAGGCGATAGGTGGAAGGAGGTTAAGGTGAGGGTGATAGGCCAGAGAGGGGGTGGGGACGGAGAGGTCAGGAAGAAGACTGCAGGTCAAGAAGGCGGTGCTGAGTCCGAGGGTTGGGACTGAGACAAGGTGGGGGGAGGGGAAATGAGGAAGCTGGAGAAATCTGAGTTCATCCCTTGTGGTTGGAGGGTTCCTAGGCGGAGATGAGGCACTCTTCCTCCAGGCGTTGTGTTGCCATGGTCTGGCGATGGAGGAGGCCAAGGACCCGCATGTCCTTGGCGGAGTGGGAGGGGGAGGTAAAGTGTTCAGCCACAGGGGGATGGGTTGGTTGGTCCGGGTGTCCCAGAGGTGTTCTCTGAAATGTTCCGCAAGTAGGCGGCCTGTCTCCCCAATGTAGAGGAGGCCACATCGGGTGCAGCGGATGCAGTAAATGATGTGTGTGGAGGTGCAGGTGAATTTGTGGTGGATATGGAAGGATCCCTTGGGGCCTTGGAGGGAAGTGAGGGGGTAGGTGTGGGCGCAAGTTTTGCATTTCTTGTGGTTGCAGGGGAAGGTGCCGGGAGTGGAGGTTGGGTTAGTGGGGGGTGTGGACCTGACGAGGAAGTAACGGAGGGAGTGGTCTTTCTGGAACGCTGATAGGGGAGGGGAGGGAAATATATCCCTGGTGGTGAGGTCTGTTTGGAGGTGGCGGAAATGACGAAGGATGATACGATGCATCTGGAGGTTGGTGGGGTGGTAGGTGAGGACTAGTGGGGTTCTGTCCTGGTGGCAATTGGAGGGGCGGGGTTCAAGGGCGGAGGAGCAGGAAGTGGAGGAGATGGGGCGGAGAGCATCGTCCAGGAATTGGGAGTATGGGATGATGTTTTTACCGGGGGCACGGTGGGAGGAGGTGTAATCTAGGTAGCTGTGGGAGTCGGTCGGTTTATAGTAAATGTCTGTGTTGAGTCGGTCGCCTGAGATAGAAATGGAGAGGTCTGGGAAGGGGAGGGAGGAGTCTGAGACAGTCCAGGTAAATTTGAGGTCGGGGTGGAAGGTGTTAGTAAAGTGGATGAACTGTTCAACCTCCCCGTGGGAGCACGAGGCAGTGCCGATACAGTCATTGATGTAGCGGAGGAAAAGGGGAGTGGTGCCAGTGTAGCTGCAGAAGATGGACTGTTCCACATATTCTATGAAGAGTCAGGCATAGCTGGGGCCCATGAGGGTGCCCATTGCTACTCCTTTGGTTTGGGGGAAGTGGGAGGATTGGAAAGAGAAGTTGTTTAGAGTGAGGACCAGTTCAGTCAGTCGAAGGAGGGTGTCAGTGGAAGGGTACTGGTTGGGGTCGGCGGGAAAGGAAGAAGCAGAGGGCTTTGAGTCCTTCGTGATGGTGGATGGAGGTGTATAGGGACTGGATGTCCATGGTGAAGACAAGGTGTTGGGGGCCGGGGAGGTGAAAATCATGGAGAAGATGGAGGGCGTGGGTGGTGTCTGAATGTAGGTGGGGAGTTCTTGGACTAAGGGGGACAGGACCGTGTCGAGGTATGCAGAGATGAGTTCGGTGGGGCAGGAGCAGGCTGAGACAATGGGTCGGCCGGGGCAGTCAGGTTTGTGGATTTTGGGCAGGGGGTAGAAACGGGCGGTGCGGGGTTGTGGGACTATGAGGTTGGAGGCGGTGGATGGGAGATGCCCTGAGGTGATGAGGTTATGGATGGTCTGGGAGATGATGGTTTGGTGGTGGGAGGTGGGGTCATGGTCAAGGGGGCAGTAGGAGGAGGTGTTCACGAACTGGCGTTTAGCCTCAGCAATATAAAGATCGGTGCGCCAAACTACCACTGCACCTCCCTTGTCTGCCGGTTTGATGGTGAGGTTGGGGTGTCCAGGTGGATGGGGTGTGTTGGAGGCGGGAGAAGGGGTCATCAGAGGGTGGGCGAGAATCCTGGTTGAAGAAGTAAGCCCACTTCCTCCAAACCAAAGGAGTAGCCATGGGCACTCGCATGGGCCCCAGCTATGCCTGCCTCTTTGTAGGATATGTGGAACAGTGCTACACTGGCACCACCCCCCACCTTTTCCTCCGCTACATCAATGACTGTATCGGCGCTACCTCGTGCTCCCCACGAGGAGGTTGAACAGTTCATCCACTTTACTAACACCTTCCACCCCGACCTCAAATTTACCTGGACTGTCTCAGACTCCTCCCTCCCCTTCCCAGACCTCTCCATTTCTATCTCGGGCGACCGACTCAACACAGACATTTACTATAAACTGACCGACTCCCACAGCTACCTAGATTACATCTCCTCCCACCCTGCCCCCTGTAAAAACATCATCCCATATTCCCAATTCCTTCGCTTCCGCCGCACCTGCTCCCAGGAGGACCAGTTCCACTACCGAACAACCCAGATGGCCTCCTTCTTCAAAAACTGCAATTTCCCCTCAGACATGGTTGACGATGCTCTCCATCCCATCTCCTCCACTTCCCGCTCCTCTGCCCTTGAATCCCGCCCCTCCAATCGCCACCAGGACAGAACCCCACTGGTCCTCACCTACCACCCCACCAACCTCCAGATACATCGTATCATCCTTTGTCATTTCCGCCACCTCCAAACAGACCTCACCACCAAGGATATATTTCCCTCCCCTCCCCTATCAGCGTTCTGGAATGACCACTCCCTCCGTGACTCCCTCGTCAGGGTCCACACCCCCTACCAACCCAACCTCCACTCCTGGCACCTTCCCCTGCAACCGCAAGAAATGCAAAACTTGCTCCCAACCTCCCCCCTTACTTCCCTCCAAGGCCCCAAGGGATCCTTCCATATCCGTCACAAATTCACCTGCACCTCCACACATATCATTTACTGCAACCGTTGCACCCGATGTGGCCTCCTCTACATTGGGGAAACAGGCTGCCTACTTGCGGAACGTTTCAGAGAACACCTCTGGGACACCCGGACCAACCAACCCAACCACCCCGTGGCTGAACACTTTAACTCCCCCTCCCACTCCGCCAAGGACATGCAGGTCCTTGGACTCCTCCATCTCCAGACCATGGCAACACGACGCCTGGAGGAAGAATGCCTCATCTTCCGCCTGGAACCCTCCAACCACAAGGGATGAATGCAGATTTCTCCAGCTTCCTCATTTCCCCTCCCCCAACCTTGTCTCAGTCCCACCCCTCGAACTCAGCACCGCCTTCTTGACCTGCAATCTTCTTCCTGACCTCTCCGCCCCCACCCCCTCTCCGGCCTATCACCCTCACCTTAACCTCCTTCCACCTATCACATTCCCAACTCCCCTCCCCCAAGTCCCTCCTCCCTACCTTTTATCTTAGCCAGGCCAGCATTCATTACTCACCTTAACTGCCCAGAAGGTGGTTCATTTTACTGTAGGTCTGGGATGACATGGAGGCCAGATCAGGTAGGGAGGGCAGGTTTTCTTCCCTCAAGGGGCAGTACTGAACTAGATGGGTTTCTACGGCAACTGACAGTGGTCACAAGATTGCTACTAGACTCACTCTTTATTCCAAATGTCATTCAATGGCAGAATTCAACCACATTGACCTGGCCTTCTGGATTATTATTCCAGAGACATTACCACTACACCACCACCGCCTGTTAAAATATATATTGCAAATACAAGTCCTATGGTTATGATACTGAATTATAAGTAATAAGATCCTGATTGTAGTCCACCCATCGTGTCCTGGAGGTACGTGCTGACCCTTATTTAGGATCTTTGGAAGGATAACAGATTAGTTTTATTTTGTCTTCAATACAGTCAGTTCTGATATAATGCCTTAATTCCATTCCCATGCGATCCTGCATTATAAGAAAACCACATAATAGCAGCACCATTTAAACTAACGGGGGCCGGACTTGTGACATAGCCAATCCAGGTAAGGCAAGTTCACATTCTACAAATAATGCTGTAAATTCTTCAGTCATGTTAAAGCCAAATTGTGATGAAGAGATGTGCGTTCTAGCAGAACTGCCTGTATTGTATGAGCACTGAAGCATGTTCAAAGATGACATCATGTCTTACAATGATGCAGTCACCAGTCTTCCTGAATTCTTTCCCCAGTCTTCGGAAGATTCCAGGCTAACTCTGGACTATTGGTGACTTTAACCATCCCCTTTTAATAGGAGAGTGGGTGATTGTGATACTGAACCAATAACCCTTTCCTGACTAAATCCCCAGTATTTATGGTCACATATGTCTATTCTACTAGACATGTAGCTTAGAGTCGTGAGTGTGGTGCTGGAAAAACATAGCAGGTCAGGCAGCATCCGAGGAGCAGGAAAATGGACGTTTTGGGCAAAAGTCCTTCATCTGATGTCGATTTTCCTGCTCCTCGGATACTGCCTGACCTGCTACGCTTTTCCAGCACCACACTTTTGACTCTAGCATCTGCAGTCCTCACTTTCACCTATGCAACTGAGAGTCCAGGACTACTGATCTGGTTATGCAATTCCAACCACAACATGGGAATTTAAAAGTAATGACATATATTTTGGACTAAACCACTTGCAATGGTTAGATTATTCTTAAAACCCTAGTCTTTCTAGCCCAATCTGACCCCGAACCTGTAGCAATGGCCTCTATGTTGTAGTTTAACACCATTGTCTCAAGGCGTTTTCCCTAGGGATATAACTTCTTGTGAAACCCCACATTCTGTGAATGAATTGACAGAAAAGGCAAGCTGGTGAAACTCAGTTGAATGATGTCCGCTGTCCATGGGCTGCCAATGGATACAAGTGTTCATTTGCTCCATTCCTGCATTCGCACACTGTCTCCAGCAGGGTTTGCAAGATAGCAATTTGGCAAACGACGCCCCTTGAAAACCACTCTCAGAAAGACATGAAGGCAGAGAGACAGTTAATTAAAATTTCACGGGAACGGTTCCTGGGATGAGGAATTCCACATTTGTAGTCAATAAGAAAAGTTTTACTTGGGGTATGTTGGCAGGTAACTCAATGGAGATATTCAAAATTACAATGGATCTCAACAGAGTAGAGGGTAAAAGGTGTTCCTCTTGGTGGAAGAATCAAGAACAAGCATGTACACATTATAGGTAACTGGTAATAGGAGGAAGTGAAGACAGGAGGAGAAGCCTTTTAATGCAGTGGTTAATTAAGGCCTGGAATGTGTTGAGAGTATGACGGAGGCAGGTTCAATCAAAGCAGTTAGGAGGAGATTAGAGTATTCTCTTAATAGAAACATTGTTTTTTTCTTTGCATGGGACAGTGGGCACTGTCGTTTAGGCTGGCATTTATTGTACACCCCCATAGCCCTTAAGAAGGTATTGGAGAACTATCTTCTGAAAGTGTTACAATCCATGAGCAGGGTACGTTTATAGGTTCAGTGCTTCTGCAAAGGTAGACATCTACAGTCAGAATCGTAGAGTCATAGAGATGTACAGCACAGAAATAGACCCTTTGGTCCAACTGGTCCATGCCAACCAGATATCCCAACCTAAGCTAGTCCCATTTGCCAGCACTTGGCCCATATCCCTCTGAACCTTTCCTAATTCATATACCCAACAGATGCCTTTTAAATGTTCTGATTTGGAGATGCCGATGTAAAAATTTGATGTCTGTGTCGATATGTGCGATCTTCTTGGAGATCCTCTCCACTTCAAGCTGAAAGCTAGTGCTTCCAATTAAATCTGTTGGTCTATAACCTGGTGTTGTGTGATTTTTAACTTTGAAATGTTGTAATTGTAAGAGCCTCCACCACTTCCACTGGCAGGGGAGACAATGGCCTAGTGGTATTGTTGCTGGACTCTTAACTCAGCAACCCAGGTATTGTTCTGGGAACCTGGGTTCAAATCCTGCTGTGGTAGATGGTGGAATTTAAATTCAATAAATATCTGGAATCAAGAGTCTATGATGACCAGGAGTCTATTGCTGATTGTTGGAAAAACTCATTTGATTCAATAATATCCTTTCGGGGAAGGAAACTGCCATCCTTACCTGGTCTGGCCTACATATGACTCTAGACCCACAGCAATGTGGTTGACTCCTAACTGCTCTCTGGGTAATAAATGCTGAGTGATGTCCTCATTTTGTGAATGAGTGAAAACAAAGCTCATTCCATACATGCACCACCCACTGTGTGAAAGAAATGCACTTCACTTTTTTATATCTTTCCCCTCTCACCCTAAACCTATGCCCTCTATTTCTGCACTTGCCCACCCCAGGGAAAAGATCTTGTCTATTTACCCTATCCATGCCCCTCAAAATTTTGTAAACCTCGACAACCTCATCCCTCAGCCTCAGACCCTCCAGGGAAAACAGCCCCAGTCTATTTAATGTCTTCCTATAGCTCAAATCCTCCAACCCTGGCTACATCCTTGTAAATCTTTTCTGAACTCTTTCAAGTTTATCAACATCTTTCCCGTAGCAAGGTGACCAGAATTGAACACAGTGGACATTGCCATGTAGTCAGTTTCTCCTTCAGACACCGAATGTCTTCCTTCTGTGCTGTAACTATTCTGTGATTCTGAGATTGCAGATGATAATCCTGGAGGTTTGATGGCCATCTATGAGTCAGCTCAGGAGGTCTGTAATGCTTTTAGCAACAGCATCTACTCATTCTCACTTGGCTGGGGGAGAGGCAGGGCAGTGGGGTGAGGGGAAAGGAGCAAAATCGTTTGAGTTCTCTACTACCTGGAAACTTCAGTGATCACATCTTGCCTTCAGCCATGTTGGCATCCCTGATTATACTTTGTGTTGTATTATGTTGAAGCTATGATGTACTCATTGTTTCAGACACCTAGCTTCTCTTGAGCGTTTCACGTAATGTCTGTCACACAGTTGCCCTTCCCCTATGATCACATCTCACTGACAGACACACATAACGTAAGGCTTGTATGAAGAATTCAAGGTGGAAGACGAGAGGACCTGGGACTGTTCTTCGTGCAGATAATAAGGCTGAGAAGAGACTTAATTGAGGTTTTCACACAAGCAGATTGGATAGTGTAGATAGGGGGAAACTCTTCCCGTCATTAAAAGGGAAAACAAAATAAAAAGAGGGCACAGATTTCAAGTGATGTGCAAACAAAGAGAGGGTGATGTGAGGAAAAAAGTTTTTTTTTAAAATTAAACTATGGAATGCACTGCCTGGAAATATCAGGGAGGCAGCTTCATTTGAGGTACTCAAGAGGGCATTGGATGGTTATATGGATAAAAATTATGCATAGGGCTATTGGAAAAGGCAGGAGATTGGTATTTGGTAATAGAGCTAGTGCAAGCTCAATGGGCTGAATGGTCTCCTACTGCTCTGTACAGTTCTATAACTGTCATACTGTCAACCCTCAAGGAAAGAAAGTGCAGGGGAGAGTTGATAGCAGCATCCAAGGTCATGATTGCTTTTGATAGGGTCAGTAAAGGAGGTCGAGGAGCCTATCATTCCCTATTACTTTATCCATGGTAATGCATTTGTCAATCAGAGTTGACTCTTCAATGTCCTATACTATAATTTGCTATGATCGTATGAAATTTGGCATTCTTGCATTTGTCCTGATGAATGCAATATGAAAGACTTTGCTAATGTGTCTCTATTTTCAGCAGTACTTAAGAGAAAATAATTTCACTGGCCAAGAGAACACGGATTTAAAAGAATTTGCAAATGAACCAGGTGAGAGATGAGATTTTCTTTCCAATGTAACAAATAGTTATGCTATGGGTTTCATTGCAAGAGCATAGACTCAAACTGAATCGATAAAAGTAAATGGCACACGATAGTGGGAAAACTGCAGGGAAGGAGGACTAATTGGAAAGTGTTTTCAAAGAGCTAGCATAAGTAGGGTGGGCCAAATGGCTTCTTGCTGGTCTACACTATATATAATGCACCAATCTAGGAAGGTGAAGAACAATTGTATCACATAGATGTTTGCTGTCAATCTCTGTTGCTCACTGCTTCATATTGCAACTGTTTCTCATAGACAACGACACTCTGTGTTTCCTTCAAGTTTGAATAAACTGTCTCATAACCCATCAGCTTCTCTAACAGATTGTGATATTAATCCTTTCAGTTTACAGTGTGATAAAAAAAATACAAATAACCTGCATTGATATAATGCCATTCACAACCTTACTGTGTGCTGAAGCATTATGCAGAAATCAGGCTGCTTTTGGAATATTGTGATGTTTATGCTGTGGGATAAAAGGGCATAGCATTTATGCACAGAATGATCCCATACACAGCAGCATGATTACCAAAGATTAGTGAAGAGTAGTTCTTAATAGTAATGTACTCCTTGCGATGAAAAGTGTGTGATCTGTATATTACATAAGAAAGTTATTTTAGAGTTTGGATTTTGAACTAGTGGCATGGGGGTTTTGTTCTATGTATATGAAAGGGTTTAATGATTAATTTGCTAGCATTTCTGGAGCCATGACTTTTTAAAATCAGTACGAAAGTGGGAGTCCATGGATGTTAATGGTAATTTATTTGAATTGGGAGAGTTTGATGAATGGGCAGTGTAAACACTGAAGAGCATCAGCTGGCTTTCAGTTAGAAGAATCAGGAAGTTCTTTTTGCTGAAGGGAAAATTCCATAGCTTAGAAAGTTTCGTTTTCAATTGACAGGTGGCCTGGTTGATGTTAGATGTATGAAACAGTTTCTCAGAGAAAAAAGAATTAATTTGATAAAGTTACGAAATAAGTTACTTCCATATAAGTGCTTCAGTTGAAAGCACTGGACCAGAAGTATTTAGGTAAGACCATGAAGGTGATTATTTGGATCTGAGGAAGTCTAAGCTCAGTTGTATGAATAATCGAGGAAGAGGCTATCAAGCCCTCACAAGCTAAAATTGAAAGGAACCATTAAGTTAAACCTATAGTGCAGGATGGCTTAGTGGTGAGCACTGCTACCTCACAGTGCCAGGGATTCCAGCCTTGGGTGACTGTCTGTATGAAGTTTGCACATTCCCCCTGTACTTGTGTGGGTTAGGTGCTCCGGTTTCCTCCCACCGTCCAAAGGTGTGCAGGTTATGTGGATTGATCATGCTAAATTTCCCATATGTCCAGGGGTGTGCAGGCTAGATGGATTTGCCATGGGAATATGCAGGGTTACAAGGATAGGATAGGGGCATGGATCTGGGTGTGATGCTCTTTGGTGGGTCAGTGTGGATATGATGGGTCGAATGGCTGGCTTCCACACTGTAGGGATTCTATACATGTGACAGACATACAAACTCTCTTTGCTGTTTGTGTATTGTGAAGTGATGATGTTGGGATAGATGTGTTTTCACTCTGTGTTTTGAAATGTGTTTTATATCAATCACATGTTTTATTCTGTTTTAACTTCATTGTTTTCGCATAATAAAACCCAAATCAAATCTACGTCATTCTGTGGTTTTATTTCAGTGAAAGATGACCTTGTTAAATAAAATCAATCAAGGCAGATTTCAGACTGGGATCTGACTTGTCCTGCAGTAACATTACTTGTGGTTATCATATCCTCAAATGAATAAGTTTCTCAAAATTGAAAAACAGGATGCCATAAATTTATGAAGGTGGCAGGTTATATAATTGCCTTACTTGCACTTAAAATACAATGTTTACAACAAGACTAACCCATAGTCAGTTGGGTTGTGAATTAAAACTTATTTCTGGTTAGGTCCTTGGGTCGATACAAATCCAGATACCTACTGCAAACAGCTAGCTTTTCCATACCTTCCTCACCATCTCATATATAATTCCGCATCGCATGATCATAAATAAGTCAAAATACATTCCTTGTTAGAAGATTCAGTTTGAAAACAGCAGGACAGAGATTGATTTTTGTTGGGTAAGGGATAAGTCACCAAGGTGGGTAGATGAAGTTAAGATACAAATCTGTCATAGTCTAAGTGAATTGTAAGCTCAAGGGGCTGAATAACCATCTCTAGTCCCTATGCATTTAATTGTCTTTCCCTAATCAAAAGGCTACCTTTCCTCAGTGCGCAAGTTTGTTTTTTGAAAGACCAGTAGGACTCCCTTACTTTGTTATCATGTCGATATTTTCACTCTTGTTACATATAATTGCTATTCTACCAAGTGTAACTTTCCATTATAGGTCGGTCAATGATTCCATACCAGTTAGTCTCAAGACTCTACAGAAATCCCAGTTGTAACAAAGGTTGTCTATCCAGATGTTTCCATTTGCGTTTTAACTTACACTGATTCAGTGATAATCTTTAGTTAAACCCCTTATTTCTGGCCATTGCTGCAGGGTCAGCTCTGAATCAATAGCCCAGCAGTTCTTTAGATTGGTTTAAATCTCTCTGCTTAACAGAAGGAGGCCAAAGGTTAACCTTGCCTCAATGGATAATCAATAGCAGGATAACTTTCATAGCAATCAGGTCAAACTGATTAACTGTTTCCTTTCAAGATAAAGACCAAATAATCTGTTATTACTGATGTAGATTGAGAGATAAATATTGGCAAGGGCATAAACTTACATACTATAACTTCTCTTTTCATACATAGTTGCATTGGTCTTTTACTAGGTATCTAAAAATGCCCCTTATTGTTTCTTCCTAATCGCACAGGTGAGACTTAAGAGTCAACCACATTGCCAGGAGTCTAGAGTCACATGTAGGTCAAATTATCTGTCCCTAACAGGCATGAATGAAACAGATGAGATTTTAAACAAGAATTTACAGTGGTTATTTGGTCACAACCATCCAAGTTTTTAATTTCCAGATTTGCATTGAATCCAATTTTTACCATCTAACCTGGTGGGATTTAAACCCATGTCCCAGACAATTAAGTGGGATTCTGGATTACCTTGTCCAGTGAAATTACCACAAACTCCCACCTCCCTTGGTACTGCATTAAATCATCAGGTTAGAATTTGTGGCATACTGTCTCAGGAGGTGGGAGTGCTATTAGAGAAGACCAAACTCTCAGTCAAAGTATAACCAAACAAAAAAGAGGGGAAGCGGTAGAGAGACGTGCTACTGTAGAATTGTTGGTAACAGAGTAAATGGTTCAGGACCGGAGCTGAGTGGAAGCGAACAGAGAGCAGCCTGAGAAGGGAAGAGACTTTGATTTGAAAGTTTCCGATGAGAAGAAACTGAAAAGTGACTTCACAGGATGGCTGTGCTAAATTTGAACCTGTGTTAATTGTGTCTTGTTAATTTATTGGCTATAACTTGCATAAGCAGAGATACAAAAACAGTAAAAAATTTACAAAAAAAATTTAAACTAATTAAACAAAATAAGGATGGAAGGTCAGGTGATGTGTTGTTTCAGCATGATGGGGGAACTGGTGCATCCCACTGTGGTTCCTAGTGACCATGTCTGTAGTAAATGTTGGCTGCTGGAAGAAGTCGATGAGCTGGAGTCTGAGCTTCAAACATTGCGACACATCAGGAAGGGGGAGAGTTACCAAGATGCTGTGTTTCAGGAGACAGTCACACCCCTTCGACTAACTAACTTGAATTAAGCCAGTGGTCAGGAGGCAGCAGGTTGTAGCTGTGAGTGAGGCAGGTGGAGGAATCCAGGAGGTAAAGTTTGCTTGAGCCGCAGCCCTTGTCCTTGTCCAACAGGTTCAGGAGTTTGTGTGTGGACAGGAATGGGGCCTACAGGGAGGATGAGCTGACTGACCACAACACCGTGGTGCAGGGATCCTTTCAAGATTAGATTACTTAAAGTGTGGAAACAGGCCCTTCGGCCCAACAAGTCCACACCGACCTGCCGAAGAGCAACCCACCCAGACCCATTCCCCCACATTTATCCCTTCACCTAACACTATGGGCAATTTAGCATGGCCAATTCACCTAACCAGCACATTTTTGGTCTGTGGGAGGAAACTGGAGCATCCGGAGGAAACCCACACAGACACGGGGAGAATGTGCAAATCCACACAGTCAGTCACCTGAGGTGGGAATTGTACCCGGGTCTCTGGTGCTGTGAGGCAGCAGTGCTAACCACTGTGCCACCGTGCCGCCCATAAAGTGGAGGGAGAGAAGAGAAATGTTGTAATTGGGGGATGGTGTGGTTAGAGGCACAGGCAGTGTTCTCTGTAACCAGGATCGAAAGTCCCGAAGGTTGTGTTGCCTGTTTGGTGCTGGGGTTCGGGATATCTCATCTGGGCTGCAGAGGAACTTAGAGTGGGAGGGCAAAGATCTCCCATTATAAGGTTGTAGTCCTCATAGGTACCAACGACAGAGATAAAACTATGGCAGAGGTTCTGCTAAGGGAGTATGAAAAGCTAGGAGCTAAACTGAAAAGCAGAACCAAAAAAGTAATAACCTCTGGGTTACTACCTGAGCCATGAGCTAATTGGCACAGGGTCAATAAGATTAAGCAGCTAAATGTATGGCTCAGAGATTGGTGTGGGAGAAATGGGTTCGAATTCATGGAACATTGGCACCAGTTTTGGGGAAGAAGGGGCCTGTTCTGATGGGATGGTCTTCATCTGAACCGTGCTGGGACCAGAGTCCTAGCGAATCGCATAACCAGGACTGGAGACAGGGCTTTAAACTAAATAGAGGGTGGGAGACTCAGTTATCGGGGAAATTAGAAAAGCTGAGTTAAAGGACGAGGTAAAAGTGCAGAACTCAGGAGAGGTTATTAAAATCTCCAGCACAGACACAAAAAAGCCGGAGTGTATGGAAAGGGTTAGCAATCAAACTCGAAGCATGTTGAGACAAAACAATGAGAAGAGGGATGGTTAATACAGGACTGAAAGTGTTATATCTGAATGCACAGTGTAAGGAATAAGGCAAATGAACTTGTGGTGATGATTGAAATTGGCAGGTATGATGTGGTGGGGACCACAGACACGTGGCTGCAAGGGAATCAGGATTGGGAGCTGAATATTCAAGGATATCCTTCCTGTTGAAATAATGGGCAGAAAAGGGGTGGGTTCGCCTATGAGTAAGAAATGAAATTAAATCAATAGTAAGAAACAAAGTAGGGTCAGATGATGTAGAATCTGTTTGCATAGAATTGAGGAACTGCAAGGGTAAAAAAAAATACAGTTGCAGTTACGTACAGGTCTCCAAATAGTAATCAGGAGATACAAACGCTGTGTAGGAAAGGCAAAGTTACAGTGATCATGGGGGATTTCAATATGCAGGTGGACTGGGAAAATCAGGTTGGCAGTGGATTGCGAGGAAAGGAATTTGTGGGATATCTATGAGATGGCTTTTTGGAGCAGCTTGTGCTGGAGCCCATGAAGGAACAGGCAATACTGGATTTAATGTTATGCAATGAGACAGACTTGATAAGGGAGCTGAAGGTGAAGGAACCCTTAGGAGGCAATAATTATAATAAAACAGAATCAACGGTAATGGTATTTCAGCTGAATAAAGGCAACTATACAGGCATGAGGGAGGAGCTGGGTAGGATTGACTGGGAGAGGAGCCTAGCGGGTAAAACAGTGGAACAGCAATGATGGTAGTTTCTGGGAGTAATTCAGGAGACTCATCGGACATTCATCCCGAGGGAAAAGAAGCATGTACAGGGAGGATGAGGCAACCATGGCTGACTAGGGAAGTCAGGGATAGCATAAAAGCAAAAGAGAAAGCAGATAATGTGGCGAAGGGCAGTGGGAAAGCAGGGGATTGGGAAGCTTACAAAGATCAACAGAGTCTAGATTAGAGTGGTGCTGGAAAAGCACAGCAGTTCAGGCAGCAGCCTTTATACCTAAAGATCACCAGAGGGCAACAAAAAGAGAAATAAGCAGGGAGAATATTAAATATGTGAGTAAGCTAGCCAGTAATATAAAGGAAGACTGTCAGAGTTCTTTAAATATAGAAAGGACAAAAGAACATAGAACATAGAACATTACTGCGCAGTACAGTCCTTTGGCCCTCGATGTTGCACCGATCTGTCATACCAATCTGAAACCCATCTAACCTACACTATTCCACGTACACCCATATGCTCGCCCAATGATGACTTAAATGCACTTAAAGTTGGCGAATCTACTACTGTTGCAGGCAAAGCATTCCATACCCTTACTACTCTCTGAGTAAAGAAACTACCTCTGACATCTGTCCTATATCTATCACCCCTCAATTTAAAGCTATGCTCCCTCATGTTCATCATCACCCTACTTGGAAAAAGGCTTTCCCTGTCCACCCTATCTAACCCTCTGAATATCTTATACGTCTCTATTAAATCACCTCTCAACCACCTTCTCTCTAATGAAAACAGCCTCAAGTCCCTCAGCCTTTCCTCGTAAGACCTTCCCTCCATACCAGGCAACATCCTAGTAAATCTCCTCTGCACCCTTTCCAAAGCTTTCACATCCTTCTTATAATGTGGTGACCAGAACTGTACACAGTACTCGAAGTGTGGCCGCACTAGAGATTTGTACAGCTGTAGCATAACCTCATGGTTCTGGAACTTGATCCCTCTATTAATAAAAGCTAAAACACTGTATGCCTTCTTAACAACCCTGTCAACCTGGGTTGCAACTTTCAAGGATCTGTGTACCTGGACACCGAGATCTCTCTGCTCATCTACACTACCAAGAATTTTACCATTAGCCCAGTACTTTGCATTCCAGTTACTCTGACCAAAGTGAATCACCTCACACTTGTCTGTATTAAACTCCATTTGCAACCTCTTAGCCCAGCTCTGCAGCTTATCTCGGTGTCTCTGTAACCTACAACATCCTTCGTCACTATCCACAACTCCACCGACCTTAGTGTCATTTGCGAATTTACTAACCCACCCTTCTATGCCCTCATCCAGGTCGTTTATAAAAATGATGAACAGCAGTGGACCCAACACCGACCCTTGCGGGACACCACTGGTAACTGGATTCCAGGATGAACATTTCCATTAACCACCACCCTCTGTCTTCTTTCAGCAAGCCAATTACTGATCCAATCTGCTATATCTCCCACAATCCCATTCTTCCACATTTTGTACAATAGCCTACTGTGGGGAACCTTATCGAATGCCTTGCTGAAATCCATATACACCACATCAACCAGTTTACTCTCATCTACCTGTTTGGTCACCTTCTCAAAGAACTCAGTAAAGTTTGTGAGGCATGACCTACCCTTCACAAAACCATGCTGACTATCCCTAATCAAATTATTCTTTTCTAGATGATTATAAATACTATCTCTTATAACCTTTTCCAACACTTTACAACAACTGAAGTAAGGCTCACTGGTCTATAGTTACCAGGGTTGTCTCTATTCCCCTTCTTGAACAGGGGAACCACATTTACTATCCTCCAGTCTTCTGGCACTATTCCTGTAGACAATGACGATTTAAAGATCAATGCCAAAGTTTCGGAAATCTCCTCTCTGGCTTCCCAGAGGATCCTAGGATAAATCCCACTCAGCCCAGGGGACTTACCTATTTTCACACTCTGCAAGATTTCTAATACCTCTTCCTTGTGAACCTCAATCCCACCTAGTCTAGTAGCCTGTATCTCAGAATTCTCCTCGACAACATTGTCGTTTTCTAGAGTGAATACTGTTGAAAAATATTCATTAAGTGCTTCCCCTATCTCCTCTGATTCCACACACAACTTCCCATTACTATCCTTGATTGGCCCTAATCTTACTCTCGTCATTCTTTTATTCCTTAAGTACCTATAGAAAGCCTTAGGGTTTACCCTTATTCTATCCGCCAACAACTTCCCATGTCTCCTCCTGGCTCTTCTGAGCTCTCTCTTTAGGTCTTTCCTGGCTACCTTGTAACCCTCAAGTGCCCTAACTGAGCCTTCACATCTCATCCTAACATAAGCCTTCTTCTTCCTCTTGACCAGAGATTCCACTTCCTTCGTAAACCACGGCTCCCATGCTCTCCAGCTTCCTCCCTGCCTGACAGGTACATACTTATCTAGGACACACAGGAGCTTTTCCTTGAATAAGCTCCTGAGTGAATAAGCTCCACATTTCTAATATGCCCATCCCCTGCAGTTTCCTTCTCCATTCTATGCTTCCTAAATCTTCCTAAATCTTCTATACTCGAACTACAATTTTGGTTCCCATCCCCCTGCTGGAGTAGTTTAAACCCACCCCAATAGCCTTTGTGAATTCCCCCCACCCCCAGGATATTGGTACCCCTCTGGTTCAGGTGAAGACCATCCTGCTTGTAGAGGTCCCACCTACCCCAGAAAGAGCCCCAATTATCCAAGAATCCAAAACCCTCCCTCCTGCACCATCCCTTTAGCCACATATTCAACTCCTCTCTCTCCTTATTCCTTGCCTCACTAGCATGTGGCACGGGCAACAAACCAGAGACAGCAACTCTGTTCATCCTAGCTGTAAGCTTCCATCCTAGCTCCCTGAATTTCTGCCTTAAATCCCCATCTTTCTTCCTACTTATGTCATTGGTGCCTATGTGGACCACGACTTGTGGCTGCTCCCTCTCCCCCTTAAGGATCCCAAAAACATGATCAGAGACATCACAAACCCTGGCACCTGGGAGGCAACACACCAACCGTGAGTCTCTCTCATCCCCACAGAACCTCCTATCTGTCTCCCGAACTATGGAGTCCCCAATGACAAGAGGCAGGAGTAGACATTGGGCTGCTGGAAAATTACACTGGAGATATTAGTGGGGAACAAGAAAATGGCGGAGGAACTGAATAATTACTTTGCATCAGTCTTCATGCTGGAAGACATGAGCAATCTCCCAAAAGTTCAAGAGAGTGAGGAGGCAGAGCTGAGTATGGTGACCATCACCAAGGAGAAGGTGCTGAAGGTGGATAACTCACCTGGACCAGATGGACTATACTCCAGAGTTCTAAGGGAGTTAGCTGAAGAGATAGTGGATGCGTTAGTGGTGATCTTTCAGGATTCACTAAAATCAGGGAACATCCCAAAGGACTGGAAAATCACTAATGTGATATCCCCGTTTAAAAAGGGAGTAAAGGGCAAAAGACAGAAAATTACAGACTGACTAGCCTAACCTCAGTCTTAGGTAAGACCCTGGAATCCATTGTGAAGGATAAGATTTCTGAATACTTGGAATTGTATAGTAAATAGGACAAAATCAGGATGGCTTCATCAAGGGAATCTTATTTAAAGACATAATGAGCAGGTTAGACCAAGGAGAGCCAATGGATGTTATTTACCTGGACTTCAAGAAGGCCTTTGACAAGGTGCCGTACAGGAGGCTACTGAATAAGGTCAGGGCCCATGGTGTCAGAGGCATGGATGGAAGTTTGGCTGTCTGGCAGAAAGCAGAAAGTAGGGATAAAGGGTCCTTCTCAAGATGGCACCTGGTGACAAGTGGTGTTCGGCAAAGGTCAATACTGGGGCCACAGCTTTTCACTTTATAAATTAACGATCTAGGTGAAGGAACTGAGGTCATTCTGGCTAAGTTTGCAAATCATACAAAGATAGATAGAAGCTGCAGAAGGATTTGGACATGTTAGGAGAGCGGGCAAGAAAGTGGCAGATGGAGTACGTTGTAGGAAAGTGTGAGGTCATGCACTTTGGTAGGAAGAATAGAGGCACAGACTATTTTCTAACTGAAGAGAACATTCAGAAGTTTGAAGTACATAGAGACTGTGGAGTTCAATTCCAGGATTCTCTCAACATAAACTTGCAGGTTGAATCAGTAGTTAGGAACACAAATGCAATGATAGCATTTATTTTGAGAGGACTTGAATATAAAAGCAGGGATATTCTTCTCAGGCTCCATAAGGCTCTGGTCAGACCACATTTGGAGTATTGTGCACAGGTTTGGGCCCCATATCTCAGGAAGGATGTACTGGCTGTGGAGGGGGTTCAGAGGAGGTTCACGGAAGTGGTCCCAGGAATGAAAAGCTTAACATATGAGGAACGTTTGAGGACTCTGGGTTTATACTTGATGGAGTTTAGAAGGATGAAGGGGAATCTAATTGAAACGTACAGAATACTGAATGGCCTGGAGAGAGTGGAAGATGTTTCCATTGGTAGGAGAGACTAGGACCAGAGGGCACAGCCTTAAAGTAAAGGAAAACCTTTTAGAACAGAGATAAAGAGAAACTTCTTTAACCAGAGAGTGGGGAATCTATGGAATTCATTCCAACAGAAGGCTGTGGAGTCCAGGTCATTGAGTATATTTAAGACTGAGATCAATAGGTTCTTGAATATCACGGGGATCAAGGGTTACGGGGAGAAAGCAGGATATTGGGTTGAGAAACTTATCAACCATGATTGAATAGTGGAACAGACTCAATGGGTTGAATGGCTTAATTTCTTCTCCTATGTCTTATGGTCTTATAGTTCCATGCAACTCTTGGGAGATATCTAACACTCCTGTCTCCTCCATAGCATTGGGATATGGAGAGGGAAGAGATTAACATTGAACAAGGGTTAGGGAAGATTCCTACTTTATTTTTAAGGTAGAGGTAAGTCAAAGAGAATGAAAGATTATTGGGGTATGCTGTAATGTAGAGTTGAGGTTAACATCATAACAGCCATGATCTTACTGAATGAATTACTTTTCCTTTTTGTTTGTGTGTTCATATGTAGCTCATGACATCACCCATGTCTTGAATGGATTCGGGTCAGTGCTGGGTAAAAACGAGGACTGCAGATGCTGGAAACCCGAGTCTAGATTAGAGCAGTCCTGGAAAAGCACGGCAGGTCAGGCAGCATCCGAGGAGCAGGAAAATCGACGTTTCGGGCAAAAGCCCTTCATCGGGTCAGTGCTGTCCATTGTCTTCAAAGGAACATGGAGGCAGGGATCTCTGCTGGGTCAGTGATGAGATAGTGACCCTTTGGGTGTATCAGTTCTATAACACTGTCCAAGGTTTAGAATGATCCTGAGTGAATGGAGAGTTGGATGTTGGAGAACAATCAAAGTGTGTTGAAATAAATTAAGTCAGAAGTGAGCAAGGTATTAATGAGTGTTTCAGGAGCAGATGAACTGAGACTGGACAGATTTGGGTGATGTTGTCGGGCTGGAAATAAGTGGCCTTAGTGACAGTGTGAATCAGAGGTGAGAAGGTTACCTCAGGGTCAAATACAATACCAGAGTAATGTACAGATGAGTTCATCCTCAGACTGTTGCCAAGAAGAGACAGTGGCAGAGACTGAAAATAAGAGGCTAACCCAACAGTTCTGAAGAAGTATCAAACCAGACTTGAAATGTTAATCTGGTTTCTCTCTCCACGGCAGCTGCCAGAGCTGCTGAGTTTCTCCAGCATCCTCTGTATTGTTTCAAATTGCCAGCATCCACAGCTCTCAAGATTTGATTGGAAGAAATTTCTGCTTATAGGATACAGATTACTGTACAAGCAATTTGATAATTTCCAAATAGTGGGAGGGGGGCTAAGAAATGTGTCGGTCAAAAAACCATTTTTGTTTGCAATTTCTCCAGTCTGTCCACATCCTTTGTCTCATAAAGAACCCAGAACTATTCATTCCAAGTGCCTGAGAAAAAGATTGAACGTGGGTTTAATATAACCTTTTAATGAACTTATTGTAGGGCATATTGGGGAGCACTCTCCCCTCTCACTCACAAACCTCTGGGTTCAAAGCTGTTAGTTCAGGGCAGTACGAAAGGAGTGCTGCACTGTCAGTGGACCACTTTTCAGATAACTTAGGGGCCTGCTTGAATGGATGTAGGACATCCCTTAGTGACTATGTTGAAAAAGAGCAGGGGAGTTCTTCCTGTTGTCCTTGTCAATATTTATCCCTCAATCAACATCACAAAAGCATATTATCTGATTATTTCACACTATGGTTTGTGGGAGCTTTCTGTGCATAATCTGGTTGCTACATTTCTTACTTGGTAACAGTGCCTACACTTTTGAAAAACACTTCACTTGCTTCAAGGCATGTTGAGATAGCCAGCTGTCATGAAAAGCGCTAAATAAATGCACCACTTTCCTTATTAGAGTCTAGAGCCGTACAGCACAGAAACAGACCCTTTGGTTGAACTCTTCCATGGCAACCAGATATCCTAAATTAATTTAGCCCCATTTGCCAGCACTTGGCCCATATCCCTCTAAAGCCTTCCTATTCATACCACCATCCAGATACATTTTAAATGTTGTAATTGCACCGGCCTCCACCACTTCCTCTTGCAGCTCATTCTATACACGCACTAATGTCTGCATGAAAAAGTTGCTCCTTAGCTCTCTTTTAAATCTTTCCCTCTCACCTTAAACCTACCCCCTCTAGTTTTGGACTCCCCTACCCAGGGTAATAGATCTTGACTATCCATGCCCCTCATTATTTTATAAACTTCTATAAGATCACTACTCAGCCTCCGATTCTCCAGGGAAAACAGACTCAGCCTATTTAGCCTCTGCTATCGCTCCAACCATCCCACCCTGGCAACCTGTAAAATGTTTTTGAATTCTTTCAAGTTTTGTGGTGGTTCAGTGATTAGCACTGCTGCTTCACAGCACCAGGGACCTGGGTTTGATTCCAGCCTTGGATTACTGTCTGTGAGGAGTTTGCACATTCTCCCTGTGTCTGCGTGGGTTTCCTTCGGGTGCTGTGGTTTCCCCCCCACAGTCACAAAGATGTGTAGGTCAGGTGAATTGGCCATGCTCAATTGCCCATAGTATTAGGTGCATTAGTCAGAGGGAAATGGGTCTGGATGGGTTATTCTTCGGAGGGTTAGTGTGGATTTTTGGGGCCAAAGAGCGTGTTTCCACACTGTAGGAAAACTAATCTTTCCAAAGCAAGGAGACCAGCATTGCACGCAATATTCCAGAAGGGGCCTCACCAATGTTCTATAGAGCCACAACATGACCTCCCACTTCCTACACTCAGTGCACTGACCAATGAAGGCAAGCGTACCAAACACCTTTTTCACTGCCCTGTTTACCTGTGACTCTGCTTTCAAGGAGTTATGAATCTGTACCCCTTATTGTTCTGTAGCATTAATTTTAGCAAATCCTGCACCTCTATTGCCAGATACTCCTGCTTCTCCCATTCCCTCCTGGGGAGACCATCTTTTTTATTCTGAAGGGTCTCCTTCATTTGAAATATAAGAACTCTTACTCTTTCAGATGATGACAAATCAATATTGATCTATAGTTGGACCAATACTTATTCCTACAATTGCTGTCCCTTTGCAGTGTGTCAATCTCCCAATATTTAAATGGAAAAATCCATATTGCTTCATATCTAAACCAGCTCTAGCAATAAATTACAGGTCAGGCAGAGTTTCTTATTCATTTCAATACAATTTATCATGTTTTTGTGTCATAATGTGATTTGTTTAATATTGGATGGTTTTATTAATTCCTTGGCTTACTTCAATAACTTCAGAGAGAGTATTTCGTGTTGCTGTTATTAATTTTTTGCAACAAACATATTGCTGCATCAATATCTCTGACCTTTAATGGCTTATCACTTTTTTATAATCTTTCTGAAAATGTCTCTGCCTTGTTCAATAAGGTGAAAGTAATCTAAAATATGACTATCGCTGTCTGAAAATAGTCAAGTGATCTTTTCAGTCCAAGTTCCTAATTTTGTCAGAATGGGTTCAAGGGATTACAGAGCCACTTAGATAAATGTGTAAACATAGGAACATAGGGAACATAGAATCTGGCTCTGGTTATGGGTGACATGGTGGCTCAGTGGTTAGCACTGTTGCCTCACAGAGCCAGGGACCTAGGTTCGATTCCAGCCTCAGGCCACCCACTGTGTGGAGTTTGTACGTTCTCCCTGTGTCTGCGTGGGTATTCTCCGGGCTGCTCTGGTTTTCTCTCACAGTCACAAAGATGTGCAGGCCATGTGAATTGGCCATGCTAAATTGTGTCAGAGGGAAATGGGTCTGGGTGGGTTCCCCTTTGGAGGTTCAGTGTGGACTTGTTGGGCTGAAGTGCCTGTTTCCACACTGTAGGGAATCTAATTAATGTAACTGGGCTAGTCATCCAAACCCCAGGCTGTTGGGCTGGAGCACAGGTTTCATGGTCAAATTTGAATTCAATAAAGTTTGGAATAAGGAGCTGGCTCAGTAGTGGCCATGTAGCTATTGTAAAAGCTCATCTGCTTCACTAATGCAATTTCGAGAAAAAAATCTGCTTGCCTACACGTAACTCCAGACCCATAGCATTGTGGTTCACTCTTAATTACCATCTAAGCATAAATGCCAGCCTCGCCAACACAGCACACATCGTACTTATGTGGTAGGCCGTTAAACCTGAAAATGTCTCAGTCTCACTCAGTAAAAATATGAAAATGGTCGTTATCCTGAACTAAGCTCCTCTGTGCTGTGTTCCTTTGTGGATATTCTACAGGAAAACAAAACATATGGACCAAATATTGAACTACAGAAGCAATCATCCCAACACCCACATACGAAGCTACATCAGAACATTATTCCAACGAGCCAACACACACTGCAGCACAGAGGAACTGCGCAGAGCAGAGGAATTTCACCTGTACAGTGTATTTAAAAGAATGGGTACCCAATGAACACATTCTGGATTAGTGGTGCTGGAAGAGCACAGCAGCTCAGGAAGCATCCAAGTAGCTTCGAAATCGACGTTTCGGGCAAAAGCCCTTCATTTTACCTCGTTTTTACCCAATGAACACAGTCCGTTGATTTCTCAGCAACCAACCCAAACAAGCAGACAAAACACGTCAGAAAGCCTAGCCACCCTCCTTTACATCAAAGACATCTCAGAAATGACTGCCATTCTACTCAGCCCCCTTGGCATCATGGTAGCCCACAAACCCACCAACACACTAAAACAGCCGCTCATGAACCTAAAAGACCCTATACAGACAACAAGCAAAACTAATGTCATTTATAAATCACTGTGCAAGGACTGTAACAAACACTACATTGGACAAACAGGCAGAAAACCAGCCACCAGGATACATGAACATCAACTAGTCACAAAATGACATGACCCACTCTCACTAGTATCCTCACATACAGATGAGGAAGGACACCACTTTGACTGGGACAACACATCCATTCTAGGACAAGCCAAACAGACATGCATGAGAATTCCTCAAAGCATGGCACTCTATCAACAAACACATTGACTTGGACCTGATCTACCTCCCCCTGAGAAAAAGAACAGGAAATGACATCACCTTATGGTATGACATCACCACAGGAAATGACATCACCAACCCAAACATATAAATAGAAGGCAGGAATCATCAATAATGCTTCATTTGGAGGCCCACTGAAGCTGTTACCTAGTATGGTGACGAAATGTCTGAACATGAACCTTCCAGCTCAGCGAGCAAACCTATATCCAGAACCTTAACCTGAGCTACAAATCTTCTCAAAACTCGCTGAACTAAGGATGCTTTACTTCAGCTTTACAGGTATTGGTGCAATCAGATCTCAAATACTATGTGCAGTTTTGGTCTCCTGTTAGGATGGTTGTAAATGCATTGGAGGTGATTCAGAGGATGTTTACTCAACTGATTCTGGGAATGCACAAACTCTTTTATGGGGATAAGTTCCATCTACTGAGCCTATTTGCATGGGAGTTTAGAAGAGTGAGTGGAAGAATTGATGGATCCCAAATGTTCTTGGCAAGATGAACATGGAGAGGATGTTTACTCTTCTGGGTCAGTTTAGAAATAGGCTGGGGTGTGGGCACTATATTAAAATGAGGGATCCCCAAAGGGCTGAAGAATATTTTTCTCTCAAATGTTGGAACTCTCTGCCTCAGAAAGAAGTGGGGGAGGAGGTTGTTAAATATATTTAAGACAGTGTGGATAGCTTCTTGCTAAGGTGTATTTGAATTAAGTTTATTGTCACATGTACTCTCACATGAGTACAGTGAAAAATTAACAACTCTCAACTCACAACGCCATTTTAGGTATGAAGGTACCTAGGTAAAGGAATCAAAAATTATCAGGCTGGGACTGAGGTAAATGGGAATGTGAAATTCATAAAACCAAACAGATCTACCATGATCTTATTTAATGGTGGGCCAGTTACTAGGGCCCAAATTGTCTACTTCTGCTCCATTTTTGTTTCTTCCTATGTATGTTGTATTTAGGTCACTGTTCCAAATTGGCTTTCTGACCCTTTTAAAACAAAGTCTTTGTAGAAAACGCCTCCATCTGCCTCTATTTTGAAATCCAAACATAAAAACATAACATTTATCATAGACCTTCAGTGAATAGTGAGTATAGTGTGATGGAATTCTCTGTTAAGTTTGAAACTATTGTAGTTCAATCTGAAACAAGGGTCTTAAATCTAAACAAGGACAATTACAGAGTTATGAGGAGGATATTGCCTGTGGTGGATTGAAAAGAATATGTTAAAAGACTTGATGCCCAATAGGTTACAGCTTTCAAATCCGACAATTATTTTCCAAAAATACAGTAATGGTATCTTTAACAATAGACTTCAGTATTTCCTCTACCACTGATAATAGGCTAACTTGTCTATCATTCTTTGTTTTCTCTCTCTCTCTCCCTCTTTGCTTAAACAATGGGATTACATTTGCAGCCTTCCAATCTGTGGACTCTGTTGCAGTATTAATACGATTTTGAAAGATGACAAGAATACATCCATTATTCTCAAGCAATCTGTTTTAACACTGTTGGTTGAAGGTTATTGGTTTCAGAGAATTTGTCAGATTTCAGTCCCCTTAACTTCTTATAAACTATTTTTAACAACTAACTAACATTTTACTAGTTTCTTTCAGTGCCTCATCCTCACCCGACAGTTGGATCTTAATTATTCCATGGAGTCTTCTTGTGTCTTTCTCAGTGAAGACAGACACAAAGCATTTATTTAGCTTCTCTGCAATTTCTCTATTTGCTATTACATAATGTCTTCTCTCTGCTGGTATTGAACTTACATTTGTCTTTACTAACCTTATTTTTACAAACTTAAAAATGACTTTAAAGTTTGTTTTTACCATTTTCTGCCATTTTACACTCATATGCAATTGTCTCTTTTTTTTTCAATCAAATGCTTGGCCATTCTTTGCTGAATTCTAAAATTCTCCCAATCCTCAGGCTTATAATGTTTTGGGAACTTTATTGGCATCTTCCTTTAGTCAAATACTTTATTTGACTTCACTTGTTAGTAATGGCCCCCTTGCCTTTCCTGATAGTTATTTTTGCCTCAGAAGAGCGCATATTTTTTGAAAAGCAAGCAATAAAAAATACTGGCTGTAACCTTTTGAGCATCAAGTCTTTTAACATATTCTTTTCAATCCGCCACAGGCAACATCTTCCTCACAACTCTACAATTGTCCTTGTTTAGACATAAGACTTTAGTTTCAGATTGAACTACAGCTTTATCAAACTCAATGGAGAATTCTATCACACTGTGCTTACTATTCTGTAAAGGTTGTTTTACAACAAGATTATTTATCAGTCCATTCTCATTGCATAATACAAGATGCAGGAAAAACCTGTACCTTACTTCACCATATTAGATGAAATGTTCAAACACATCATAGGAATTCTTGCTCCACAGCATTGGTGCTCATTAAATTTACCCAGTCTATCTGTAAGTCAAAGTTTCTCAAGGGGAGGTGATGGCCTAGTGTTATTGTCGCTGGACTGTTAACCCAGAGACCCAGGAAATGTTCTAGGTTCGAATCCTGCCATGGCTGATGGTGGAATTTGAATTCAATTAAAAAAAACAAGTCTGGAGTTAAGAGCTTAATAATGATCATGAATCCATTTCCAGTTGTTGGGGAAAAAAACCCCATTTGGTTCACTAGTGTTCTTCAGGGAAGGAAACTGCCATCCATACTTGGTCTGGTCTATCTGTGACTCCAGACCCACAGCAATGAGATTGACTCTTAACCCCCCTCTGGGGTGGGCAATAAATCCTGGTCTAGCCAGTGACACCTGAATCCCATAACTGAATACAAAATACTGCATTCCCCTTGCTATCTGCAATATAATTGCTTGAATTATTCTGTGCCCTACATTACCACATCAGCTCGGTGGCTATGAACTATTCCTACAAATGTCCCTTAGCTGTTTCACAGATCCACTCAAACAGATTCTGCATCCTGTTCTTTCAGTTAGAGATTAGTTCTCATGAATACTGATGCTGTCTCTTATTATTCTGTTTCCTTTTCGCTTATACTTCCTAAATGTCAAATACCTTTCAATGTTCAGTTTCCAGACTTGGCCATCCTGCAGCCAAGCCTCTGTAACAGCAGTTAAATCATACCCTTTATGTGTAATAGCACCATCAATTGACCTAACTTATTGAAAATGCTTTTAATTCTGCTTTTTAAAATACTGTTATGATGTTTGATGCTGGTTGATCCTATTTCTGTTGATTTCCCCCTTTATTTACAGTTTTTCTACTTCCCAGAAGCAGCTTTGATAGTTTTCTATTGAATTCCCTCTGAAACTCCCCCTCCTAAATCCCTGACCAACTGTTTTAAGCCCTCCTTAAAATCTTCCCATGGGATATTAGTCCAGCTCCTGCTAAGGTGCAGTACACCATTCATCTTACACTGGAAACACTTGCCTCAGAGCCAGCTCCAATGTCCCAGGAATCTAAAACCTGCTTCCAGCACCATTCTCCCAGCCACATGTTCATTCACTTCATTATCTTATCTCTACATTTGCACAAGTGTGATACCGGATGTAATTCTGAGATTACTGCCTTCGAGGTCCTGCTTTCCAGGCTCTTGTCTTGCTCTGCAAATGCAGCTTTTCTGGATCTCATCCCTCTTTCTGCTAATGTAATGGATGCCAAGGTAGAGAATGGCATTTGGTTTTTCAGCCTCCCCAAACAAATGTCCTGAGGTAAATATGACATCATTGGTACCAGGGAGGCAACCTACCATCCCGGAGTTACATTTCCAGCCCCAGAAACCACTGCTTATTCCCATATCAAATCACTTATCACTTAATGCTGTTCCATTGTTTTTCCTCCCTGTCCATCCCAGCCCTCACACCTCTGCAGTTATGCCACTTGCAAGCTTGGCTCTCTCTAAAATCCTCTGATAAACCTCCACCCTCACCAGTTTCCAGGGCAGCATGGTGACTCAGGGTTAGAACTGCTGTCTCACAGTGCCAGGGACCTGGGTTCGATTCCAGCCTCAGGCAACTGCCTGTGTAGAGTTTGCAAGTTTTCTCTGGATGCTCTGGTTTCTTTCCATAGTCCAAAGATACCTATTGTATTTGGGTAGGTGCAGGCTAGGTAGATTAGCCATGGGAAATGCAGGGTTACAGGGTTTAAATGGGATGCTCTTTGGAGGGTTGGTTTGGACTGAATAGCCTGCTTCCACACTATAGGGATTTGAAGATTTGAAACAGAAATTGGGTTATTGAGTGAGAAATAATCAGCACTCTACCTATCTGCTTTTTCCAGACTGACTCATGGTCACCCATTCCCTTTTGGCTGCCTGATCCTAATATAAAGTGTGACCACTTTGTGAAATGTTCTTTCAAAGTAGATGTTACCTTCATGAACATACCTCAGTGACTCCCCGTAGCACTCAAGTTCCAAAACTCTCAGCTATAGATTTTTCAGCTAGAGCCACTTGCTCTATATGTGATTATTGAAGCATCCAAGACTTCTCACAGGGTGGGAATTCTATGCAGCTGAGCTATCCTGCCATTCCCGAAGGCTACTTTTAGGCTATTTACCTTAAATTGGAAATAGAAGTTCAGAGAATAAAATTACTCATCAATCAACTCCAATGAATCTAGTTTTATCTTTGACTGCCTGCCTTGGGGTTTATTTTTCATTTATTCCTTTAGGTGATGCTGATCACCCATCATAGGCTTCTCACCTCGCCATCACAGTGCTGACTGCCTGACTTGGGTTCTTGTCTTACCTGCTCTTCTGGGTGCTTTTGGCAGCCTGTTGCAGGGTTCTCATCTTGCCTGCAGCTCAGATGTACAGATTGGCTATCGTCAAATCAAATTGCAGAAGAGACCGGACGCACTGAATGGCCTCTTGATCCTCTGTTTCACGATTGCATTTAAAGATAAGGAAGTAAGTTCAACTCCGTCAAACCTTTACAGATGCACCATAGAAACCAAACTAGCTGGATGCATAACAGCCTGGTACAGCAACTGCTCTGCCCAGGACCATAAGAAACTACAGAAGGTGGTGTGCACAGCCCAGACCATCACAAAAGCCATTGTCCATGCTCTCCGTTTATATGCTTCATTGCCACAGAAAGGCTGCTAACATCATCAAAGACCCCTCCCACCTGGTAATGCTCTCCTACAACCTCTTCTGTCAGGCAGATGATACAGAAGCTTGAACACAGGCAAACTGCAGGTTCAAGGACAGCTTCTTCCCTGCTATTGTTAGACTGATGCATGGATTCTCTAACTTCAAACAATGCTGATCTTGTTAATGTTGATCTTGCTTCATGCACCTCCTATTCAGTGTAACCTGTATGCCTAACTCTGTCCAAGCACCCTATGATCTATATGTCCTTGCTTACTATAAGTTTTTCACCGTGACTAAGCGATTACAATAAATGAAATTAAATCAGGTGACAGAGGTGCAAAGAATAATTAGTTAAGTGGATAGACAGAGTAACCATACATTTAATTTATGTTTGAATGTATATAAAAATTAACTTCTGACCATCAAAGTTTTCATCTTTCGTATACTTGTTCGAATCTGTTTCACAATTTGTTTTTTCCCACTCGAGTATCAGAAACACCAGGAGATATCCTGGTCCAGGCGGGCCCTGCTCATTTCAGCACCATGGTCAGCGACCAGCGTTACGAGTTTATCCATGCTCCGGCACTTCCAAGGATCCAGTCAGGATCCCAACGCCTTGAAAATCCTGCTCATCAAGTTTCAATCCCCTTTCCAAAGTCTTCCCTACAATTTGGTTTGAAAAAAACAATCAGACTTTTACATCAGGAATTGGAAAGCGCCTGTTAATTTGAAATGAAACTGAAGAGGGGTGTGAATTTCTTGGACGATACAGAGGGATGACGATAATGTGAGTCAAAGGCTGCAGAAAGTCAGCAGCAAGATCGAAATGAGGCGAACTTCCATCCACAGGGACATCCACAATTGGATATAGAAACATACACAATCCTGATGGGGCTGGACTGGCTTGTTGAGTGTTCCTGATGTAGGGACGTCCAGAACTTGTAGTCACAGTCTAAGAATAAGGGGGTAAACCATTCAGGAGTGAGCTGAGAAAGAATTTCTTCACTCCGCAAGTCGTGAACCTGTGGAATTCTCTCCCACAGAAAGCTGTTGGGGCTAGTTTGTTAGATATGTTCAAAAGGGAATTGGATGTGGCCCTTGCGGCTAAAGATCAGTTAGGAAGAATGGACAATAAATGCTGGTCCAGCCATTGGCATCCACATATTATGTATAAATAAACAAAAATGTCTCTCTATTCAGGGGTAGGCTATCTTCCATGATGTTCTGGTCAATATTCATCCCATTCTAAGCAACCAAAACTGCAGAGACCAAAAAATCTGCAGATGCTGGAATCCAAAGTAAACAAACAGGAAGCTTGAAGAACACAGTAAGCCAAGGGCCATCAGGAGGTGGAGAAGTCTTAGTTTCAGGTATAACCCTTCTCCAGGACTCAGAGAACTTGAGTCCAGAAGAAGGGTTAACATCCAAAACATTGACTTCTCCACCTCCTGATGCTGCCTGTCTTGCTGTGTTCCCCCAGCCTCCTGCCTGTCCCTCCTGATGCTGCCTGGCTTGCTGTGTTCCTCCAGCCTCCTGCCTGTCCCTCCTGATGCTGCCTGGCTTGCTGTGTTCCTCCAGCCTCCTGCCTGTCCCTCCTGATGCTGCCTGTCTTGCTGTGTTCCTCCAGCCTCCTGCTTGTCTGTCACTAAAACTGCAGACTGCTCATTATCAATTGTTGTTTGGAATTGGATACTGAGTTGGATGATTAGCCATGATCATATCGAATGGTGGTGCAGGCTCGAATGGCTAATGGCCTACTCCTGCACCTATTTCCTACATTTCTATGTTTTCCTAAAATGTCTGATAAATATTGAGAACACCATTTTCCACAAGATTTTCCTTTTTTCCACTCTAATTAACCATAATCTTCCTTTAAATACTCTTCCCTTAAGTCATACCATCTTCATATTCCCTCTTATATTTTATCATCTTTGATTGACTGATGAGACAGGCTGGCCTCTCAGGTTTAAAAGGAATACCAGCCATAGTTGATCTGGAGACAGTCTCTCCCTAGTATAGAGCTGGAATTGCTGTAATTCTATGAAATTTAGTACCTCTTGTATATATCCTGATGAGTGCAGGATGAAATATGTCAACCACATGGACATTTCAACCAGACTAGGCAATAGCCATTTCCAACAAGGGGGAATCTAACTATTGTCCCTTGATGTACCATTGACCAGAAACTGAACTGCACTAGCCATATATAAAGAACAAAGAATAACACATCACAGGAACAGGCCCTTCGACCCTCCAAGTCTGTGCTGCCACATTTTGCCCTTCCATGCTAAAACTGTCTTCACTTACAGGATCTGTATCTCTCTGTTCCCCTCCTATTCATGTATTCATCCAGGTGTTTCTTGAATGCTGCTATTGTGTCTGCTTCCACCATCTCCTCCGGTAGCACGTTCCAGGCACTCACCATCCTTTGTGTGAAAAACATGCCTCGCACATCTCTTTTAAACTACTCCACCTCCCCCCCCCCCCCCCCCCCCCCACCCTCATACCTTGAACCTGTGTCCCCCAGTATTTGACTCCTCCACTCTGGGAAAAACCTCATATTTTCCACTCTATCTATGCCATTCACAATCTTGTAAATTTCTATCAGGTCACGCCTCAACTTCCTGCATTCCAGTAAAAAGAAACCCAGTCTATCCAACCTTTCTTTATAGCTAATGTTATCTGTACCTTTAAGAGAGAGAGCATACTGTTCTAAACTGAGAGTTTACAAGTGCCTGTGTGTATGACTAGATGGCAGTCCCAGAGTGCACTGGAAAATTGAAAATTAGTAATATTTGGCTGTGAAATGGATATCTGAGTTTTGGTTGCTGTTTTGACAATTCAAATTTAACCAATCAACTTAAATTGTTTCCCAGGATACTAAAACCCAATTGAGTTTGATTTTATTGATTTGCCAACATCGAACCAATGAGATGATCTGATGTTGGGGGGGGGGGGGGGGGGTGGTGTGGAGTATAAGATTGTGGACATTTTCAAAATTGATCAGAGAAAAGTGCCATGGAGAGAAAGTGGAGAGTTAATTGCCCATCTAACAGCTTGTGCTCAAAGAAATTAGGAAACACTCTATCAAAGGTACCTTTTCACGTGAAAGATATTCTCAGTAAAAAGAAAGAAGATGACCTAGGGAGATCGTCAGCTGGAAGAGTGAAGTGACAGAGAAAGACTGCGACTGTGTAGTTTTGAAATTAAGTTGATGTAATTTTAATAGATGTCTTATTGGAATGGGGGAAAGTGAGTACTGCAGATGCTGGAGACTAGAGTCAAGAGTATGGTGCTGGAAAAGCACAGGCAGTCAAGCAGCATCCGAGGAGCAGGAAAATGGATGTTTAGGGCAAAAGTCCTTCATCAGGAAGTCCTGATGAAGGGCTTTTGCCCGAAATGTCGATTTTCCTGCTCCTCGGATACTGCCTGACCTGCTGTGCTTTTCCAGCACCACACTCTCGAGTGTTATTGGAACAACATATTGTTATAGAGTTAGAGTAGATAGTAAGTAGTTAAGAGAAAACAGGGATTAGAGTTGTGAATAGTTGTTGTTTAATGTTCACTTTCAGAGTTTAAAAAATAAATTGATGTTATTTTCTTTAAATAGTGGAATTTGTGAGTTCTCTGTCACTCATATTTTAACAGATTACAAGGTGAGGTGAGCTTTTCTGAGTGTTTGGTTTAATTAACAGAGGGGTTCACCGCCGTGACATAGCATCAAAAATGCTTGTATAAATGCTGTGGCTGCAAGAGCACTTCAAAGCCTGGGAATTCTTCAGAGAGTAGCTCACCTCTTGATTCTTGAATGTTTGTTCATTTTCTCAGAGAATTACATTGGAGTGTGATGGAATAGGCTCCACTGTCAGAATGGATGCAGCTCCAACAGATGGGTTACCATCTGGGACGAAGAGGTTCTCTTGAGTGATTCACAAAAAAATCACCGTGTTCAACATACATATGCTTCAGTAGTGACACACAGTAGCAGCTCTATGTACCATCTCCAAGATGCACTGTGTAACTCACCCAGACTTCTCTGACAGCTCCTTCCTAACTCACTGTCTCAACTATTGAGAAGAAGGAGGGCAGAAAACACGTGGGAGTTTTGGCAATGTGTTCCCCTCCAATCCACTCACCATCCTGACTTGGAAATATGTCAGCCATTCCTTTACCATCACTGGGTCCAAGTCATGGAAATCCTTCCCTCGTAGTATTGTGGGTGTGCCCACACCCTAATGAATGTACCAGTTCACGAGTCAGCTCACAACAATCTACTCAGGAGCAATTAGGAAGGATGGACTTATGCCCGAAGGGCTTACGCCCAAAACGTCGATTGTCCTGCTCCTTGGATGCTGCTTGACCTGCTGCACTTTTCCAGCAACACATTTTTCAGCTCTGATCTCCAGCATCTGCAGTCCTCACTTTCTCCCAGCCAGTAGCATCCACAAACCATGTCTCAGTAAATAAACAAAAAGGTTGTGAAACTTGAAAGGGTTCAGAAAAGGTTTACAAGGATGTTGCCAGGGTTGGAGGGTTTGAGCTATAGGGAGTGGCTGACCAGGCTGGGGCTGTTTTCCCTGGAGCGTCGGAGGCTGAGGGGTGACCTTATAGAGGTTTACAAAATTATGAGGGGCATGGATAGGATAAATAGGCAAAGTCTTTTCCCTGGGGTCGGGGAGTCTAGAACTAGAGGGCATAGGTTTAGGGTGAGAGGGGAAAGATATAAAAGAGACCTAAGGGGCAACTTTTTCATGCAGAGGTAGGTACGTGTATGGAATGAGCAGCCAGAGGAAGTGGTGGAGGCTGGTACAATTGCAACATTTAAGAGGCATTTGGATGGGTATATGAATAGGAAGGGTTTGGAGGGATATGGGCCGGGTGCTGGCAGGTGGGACTAGATTGGGTTGGGATATCTGGTCGGCATGGATGGGTTGGACCGAAGGGTCTGTTTCCATGCTGTACATCTCTATGACTCTATGACTCTATTCAGGTGCTGACTGTTCTCCCTGATGTTCTGGCACTGTTCATCTTGCACTGAACATCACTAAAACTGCAGAGACCAAAACAAACTGCAGACACTGGAAACTAAAGTAGGCAAACAGGAGGCTGGAAGAACACAGCAAGGAGGTGGAGAAGTCAATGTTTCGGATATTATCCCTTCTTCAGAACTCAGCGGACTTTAGTACTGAAGAAGGGATATATCCAGAGAGTTGGCTTCTCCACCTCCTGATGCTGCCTGGCTCACTGTGTTCTTCCAGCCTCCTGTTTGTGTCTCACTAAAACTGCAGACTGCTCATTATCAATTATTATTTGAGCAAGCTTACTGAGTACAAATTAGTTGCATGGTACCTATATTACACCAATGTGTAGACTTCAGATATAGTTCATCAGCTGCCAGGCACTTTAGGATACTTGGAGATTGTAAAAGGTATTATATAATTGGGTTGGCACGGTGGCTCTGTGGTTAGCACTGCTGCCTCACAGCGGCGGGGACCCAGATTTGATTCCAGCCTCGGGCAACTGTCTGTGTGGAGCTTGCACATTCTCCCTGCATCTGTGAAGGTTTCCTCTGGGTGCTCCAGTTTCCTCCGACAATCCAAAGACATGCAGGTTAGGTGGACTGGCCATGCTAGTTTGCCCAGAGTCTCCAGCGATGTGCAGGCTAGGTGGGTTGGCCATGGCAAATGTGGGGTTACACTGGGGGTGAGTTCTAGTGGGATGCTCTTCAGAGGGTCTATGGGCTGAATGATCTGTTTTCATACTGTAGTGATTCTATGATAAATGCAAAATCTTTGTTTTTTTTTGGGGGGGGGCGGAAGTCCAACACATTGTTTGCAGTTGTATTGATTTTCTTGCACTATCACCCCTGAAGTTGTCAATTAAGTGGATTTTGTTTCGCACATAATTTGTTATGATCTAGACTGCACTGACAAGGAAAGATTTGGATTCAGAAGGGAATTGGATAAATACTTGGTGAGGGGAAGATTGCTTGGAAGAGCTGGAGGGAAAGAGAAGGGTGAACTGGACATGTCTTTAAGCTTTCTGGCAGAGTGTGAGATGGGCCAAATGGTCTCCTCTTAACAGTTCACCATTCTACAATACTATGACATCCCTCTTCAACAAAAGATTGCAAATGTGGGAGAATCAATTGTAGATTCCTTACAACAGAGGAGATTATAGTGAGATTGAGCAAAATTGATCAGATAAAATCTTCTATCCTTACCTGTGACTTTTGACCTACTAATGCAATTAGGCAAAAGTGGGGACTGCAGATGATGGAAACCAGAGTTTAGATCAGAGTGGTGCTGGAAAAGCACAGCAGGTCAGGTAGCATCCGAGGAGCAGGAAAATCAATGTTTCGGGCAAAAGCCCTTCATCAGGAATTCCTGATGAAGGATTCCGGCCCGAAACATTGATTTTCCTTCTCCTCGGATGCTGCCTGACCTGCTGTGCTTTTCCAGCACCACTCTAATCTAAACTACTAATGCAATTGCCTCTTCACTGCCCTCTGGGTAATTAGGGATTGGCAATAACTACTGGCCTAGGAAAAGACACCCATTAATGAGAAATAACAAAAATCATCCAATCATCTTTTGGTCTCCATACATAAAGAAGGAGATACTTGGCTTAGAATGGGTGGTGGGTGAAAATGTGTTGCTGGAAAAGCACAGCAGGTCAGGCAGCATCCAAGGAGCAGGAGAATCAACGTTTCGGGCATCAGCCCTTCTTCAAGTGGACTAACTAGTTATTAGATAGATTCCAGGAATGAGAAGACATGGGAAAAAGAGCAAAATAGGCTTATCTCATCTGGCATTTAGAAAATGACGTTACCTCATTGGAATGTATACAATTATTTGAGGCTGTAATAGAGTAGATGGTGAAAGATAGCTTCTCCTGGGGGTCACAGTTGCAGAACAGAACTAGTTTGGACTGAGAGAGGGAGGACTTCCTTCACACAAAGGATGTGAATCTTTTGGATTCTTCGCCCCTTACAGCTCAGTCTTTAACAACATTCAGGCAGCTAATTAATACTGAGGGGATGAAGGAATATGGGAGCAAGGTGAGAAAATGAAGTTGAGATGCCAGGTCGGTGAAAACCCTACTGAATAGCAGCTTGCAGGGTTGATATTGGTTAACTTAGTTGGTTGGATTGCCAGTTTGTAATGCAGTGTTAATGCCAGCAACATGGGTTCAATTCCCACATTGGCTAAGATTATTTCCTCGATCTCTCCCCTTGTCTGAGGTGTGGTAACCCTCAGGTTAAATCACCACCAGTTATCTCTCTCTCTAATGAGAGATCAGGCTGATGGCAACTTTTTCTTTGACGGGCTGAATGGTCTAATTCCACTCCAGTTCCTTATTTTAAGCAAGAAGCACTCTGCCACTTATATACAGCTTTCCGAAGAGCTTTAGCTAGCTCATGTCTGCTTCCTGTTGTGTGTTATGGTTGAGATCACATTGCTGGTTCATTTTAGTTTAACTTTATGATGGTCTACAGAATTTAATCTATCAGTTGATGGGATTTTGTTTTGCAAAACGTCTCATCGTTGCATTTATATAAAATGCCTGCAAAGAATTGAAGACACCCTGCAGTGAGTATGCGTACTGCCCAGGGTCGTCCTGCACATGTCAAACGTTGGGTATAAAGGAAACATGCTGCAGGAAATCTGAAACAGAAAACAGGGAGACCGACTGGAAACCCGCAGGACAATGTGTGCACAGGTGTCATAGTGGTTAGCGCCATGGACCCAGGTTTGATTCCAGCCTTGGATCATAGAGTCTGTGTAGAGTTTCCATATTGTCCCTCTGTTTGCGTACGTTCCTCACACAGTCTGAAGATGTGCAGCTTAGGTGGAGTAACCACGGGGATTGGGATGGGTGTTGGGGTGGGTCTGTATGGGATGCCCTTTGGAGGGTCAATGCAGGCTCGGTGAGCTGAATGGCCTCCCTCTGTGCTTGTAGGGATTCTATGAATATGTAATGCAGGGGCCAGGGGCTTTGAACCCTCAGGCTGAGGGCACTAGTGAGATAGCCATGTAGCTTCTCCAAAAATGCTAATCAGTTAGCTCACCCAAGCAATGCAATTCCATGTTCCTCTGAAAACAGCTCTTCCATCAAGAATCAGCAGTTTGTTGGTGTTAGAGGTTGTTCTTGACAGGAGTGAACTTACCCAAGGACCCAGGACTGTACAAGCATTCAGGAATACATCTCCCTGTCCTGGCACAGACTTGAATGAGCCAAGCACAGACTTGAATGAGCCAAGCACAGACCAGAGTGGGCCCAGCACAGATTCAAGTGGGCCCAGTATGGACTGGAGTGGGCCCAGTATGGACTGGAGTGGGCCCAGTATGGACTGGCGTGGGCCCAGCACAGTCTCAGGTGGGCCCAGCACACACTGGAGTAGGCCCAGCACAGACTCAAGTCGGCTCAGCACGAACTGGAGTGGGCCCAGCATGGACTCATTGGGCCCAGCACAGACTCGAATGGGTCCATCACGGTCTGGAGTGGGCCCAGCATGGACTGGAGTGGTCCAGCACAGACTCAGTGGGCCTAGCATGGACTAATTGGGCCCGGCACAGACTCGAATGGGTCCATCACGGTCTGGAGTGGGCCCAGCATGGACTGGAGTGGTCCAGCACAGACTCAGTGGGCCCAGCACGGACTCAGTGGGCCCAGCACGGACGCAGTGGGCCCAGCACGGACGCAGTGGGCCCAGCACGGACTCAGTGGGCCCAGCACGGACGCAGTGGGCCCAGCACGGACGCAGTGGGCCCAGCACGGACGCAGTGGGCCCAGCACGGACGCAGTGGGCCCAGCACGGACTCAGTGGGCCCAGCACGGACTAAGTTGGCCCAGCATGGACTCAACGGGTCCAGCACAGACTAAGTTGGCCCAGCACGGACTAAGCAGCATTCAACGAGCAGCGAAATCGACGTTTCAGGCAAAAGCCCCTATTCCTGATGAAGGGCTTTTGCCCGAAACGTTGATTTCGCTGCTCGTTGGATGCTGCCTGAACTGCTGTGCTCTTCCAGCACCACTAATCCAGTATTTGGTTTCCAAAATCTGCAGTTATTGTTTTTACCAGCATGGACTCAGTGGGCCCAGCACGGACTCAGTGGGCCCAGCACGGACTCAGTGGGCCCAGCACGGACTCAGTGGGCCCAGCACGGACTAAGTTGGCCCAGCACGGACTCAGTGGGCCCAGCACGGACTAAGTTGGCCCAGCACGGACCCAGCGGGCCCAGCACGGACTAAGTGGGGCCAGCACGGACTCGAGTGGGCTCATCATGGACTCATTCGGCCCAGCACGGATGAAAATGGGCCCAGCATGGACTCGGTGGGCCCAGCGTGGATGCATGTGGGTCTAATAGCTTGCCAGTGCGTATGCCTGAAGGTTGGTCAGCTGCTTGAGGCACTAAACTGTTGTTACCTTCTGAGAAACAGTGCTGTCAGTGTCTCCAGGATGCAAGAGTGGATTAGAGTAAACCATCTTTTAAGTTTAAAGTTAAGTTTATCTTTAAACCAATCCAATCCTTGGATGGTTAAGTTTGCTTTGGACGAGTACCAACCACCTTACACTGCAAAAAACTGATGGATCAGTCACCCTGCCTCCTATAATGTCTTGCTTCATCACCTTCACCACTCCTGCATGCATGAGCAAGCTTACTCATGCAGTTCCCATTACAATCTACTCACCGTGGGTCTGATTCTATCTAACTTCCAAGAGTATTATTATTCAGTTCATCATGTGTGGGAAATCATATAAATAGCACTACAAAATAAAATTAAGCGGCATAAATCATTTTAGTTAAGTTATTCATGCAATACCTCCTGTATTTTGCCTTACCTTGCTGATGGAATCATTTGTTTTTCACCTGCATACATTTTCTCCCTTTTGCACAAATTGCAGTTTGTTAAGAATGGATTGTGTTAGATATTTTTGCATAAACATAAATATGAAAGGGTCAGAGACTGAGGAATGGCAAGCACAGTTGATTGCTGCTCTGCTCCTACTTTTTATTGCAATAATGGAGCTCCACACTTTTGACTGGGACTTATATACCTGCCTCTCTAGAAATTTATTCACTTGCGAGATATAAGTGTCACTGGTTGGACCAGCATCCATTGCCTGGCCCTAGTTTTCTGAGCAGGAGGGGGTGAGCTGCCTTCATGAACCACTGCAGTGCGTGTGCTGTATGTAGACATACAATTCAAATCTCCCTCCCACTCTGCCGAGGACATGCAGGTCCCGGGCCTCCTCTGTTGCCACTCCTTCACGACCATTCTGGGGGAAGAATGTCTCATTTTCTGCTTAGGGACCCTTCAACCCCAGGGCATCAATGTGAACTTCACCAGTTTCCTCATTTCCCCTTCCCCCCGGCCTTACCTCAGTTCCAACCTTACAGCTCAGCAACGTCCTCATGACCTGTCCCACCTGTCAATCTTTCTTCCCACCTATCCACTCCACCCTCCTCTCCAAGCTATCATCTTTACCCCTTCCTCCATCCACCTATTGCGCTCTCAGCTACCTTCTCCCCAGCCCCACCCCCCTCCCATTTATCTCTCCACCACGGAGGCTCCCAGTCTCATTCCTGAAGAAGGGATCCGGTCTGAAACATTGATTCTCCTGTTCCCCAGATGCTGCCTGACCTGCTGTGCTTTTCCAGCAACACACTCTTGACTCTGATCTCCAGCATCTGCAGACCTCACTTTCTCCTGGTGGACTTACAATGCCCTGCAGGAGGGAATTCCAGGATCTTGACCCAGTGACGGTGAACGAACAGTGACATATTTCCAAATTAGAATGGTTAGGGACTTGGAGGGGAACATGCAAGTGGTGAAGCTCCCATGTATCTGCTGCCCTTGCCCTTCTAGATGGAAGTGGTCATGAGTTTCAAAGGTACTGTCTTGAGATGTTTGGTGAATTTCTGCAGTGCATTTGGTAGATAGTAGCAGCAGTGTGTACTGAGCATCGATGGAGGGAGTGGATGTTTGTCAATGTGGTGCCACTCAAACAGGTTGCTTTGTCCAGGATGATGTCAAGCTTCTTGAGTGTTCTTGGAATTGCACCCATCCCAGCAGGTGAAGAGTATTTTATCACACTCTTGACTTGTGCCTTGTAGACTTGGATTGGTTTTGGGGAGTCATGAGGTGAGTTGCTTGCTGCAAGGTTCCTAGCCTCTGATTTGCTCTTGTAACCTCAGTATTTGTATCACTACTCTATTTCTGGTCAATGATAATCCTCAGGATGCTGACGGTGAAAGGTGCAGTGATGGTAGTACTGTTGAATATCGAGGGGCAATGGTTAGATTCTTTCTTGTTGGAGGTGGTCATTGCCTGGTACTGTGTGGCATAAATGTCACTGTGAGTCATTGTCATAGAGTCATGAGGTCTACAACATGAAAACAGGTCCTTTGGCTCAACTTATCCATGTTGCCATATTTTCACAATTACAATATTCCCATTTATTTGTGTTTGATCCAAATCTCTCCAATCTCATCCCAACTATGCACCTATCCAAACGTTTCTTAAATGATGAAGTTGTCCTCACTTTAACCACTACCAGCATCCGCAGTCATTGTTTTTAACCCACTACCTCTGACAGCCTGTTCCAGACACCCAGCATCCTCTGTGTGAATAAGTTGTCCCTCTGGCCCCTTTTGTACCTCTCCCCTCTCACTTTCCAGTTCTCAGACAAAATCTAGAAATTGTCCAAGTAGAATTAATGTTTCAAATCCAGTGACTCTTCATCAGAACTGTACTGATGAAGAATTACTGGACTTGGAATGTTCATAGAATCCCTATAGTGTGGAAGTAGGCCATTCAGCCCATTGAGTCCACACCAACCCTCTGAAGAGCATCCAACCCAGACCCACCCCGTCCCTGAAACCCTACATTTCCCATGGCTAACCCATCTAGTTTACACATCTCTAGACACAATGGGCAATTTAGAGTGGCCAATCCGCCTAACCTGTGCATCTTTGGACTGCAGGAGAAAACCCACGCAGACAAGGGTGCAAACTCCACACAGCCAGTCGCCCGAGTGTGGAATTGAACTCGCGACACGGGTGCTGTGGGGCAGTCATGCTAACCGTTGAGCCACCGTGCCTCCCCATTATATCTGCTTTCTTCCCATTGATGCTACCTGACCTGCTGAGTTTCGCTAGCAATTTCCATTTCAGATCTCCAGCATGTGCAGTTCTTTGTTTCCTTGTTGTCCGGGTAGCATTGGTCTTGTTCATTGAAGTTTGTACCAAAGACAGAATACAGTGACTGGGGGTATTTGGGCTTAGCTGGCTAGGACAGCATTTATTGCCCATTGTGACTTGCTCTGGAGGAGGTAGTGGCGATCTTTCTTCTTGCAGCGATGAGGTCCCAATAGTTTATGGCTGGCCATTGTGCTGCTGGGGAGGGGGGTGTGGGGGGGGTCCCATTTGGGCTTCACATTGATGATTCCAATGTAGGCTGGTGCATGGAGTGAGCTTGTAATTTTCATATGGCAGAGGTGGTGGGCTGATGGGATGTCAGTGTGAGTGGGGCAGGACGATACAAAGAAAGAAAATCCAAAATAACCAGTTGAAACAAAACAAAAAAGCTGAAGCCTTATGAATGGAAGGCCCTTATCTGTTTAGATTCATTGTTAAAATATTGTCTCCTTCTGCTTCACAGCAAATGCCGAGAGAATCACAGACAGCAACTGGAAATCAATTGAAGAGTCTTATTAAAAATTTACCACAAAAATTCACATATCCTTAGTCTAATGGGAATATCAAGCTCCACACTATTTACTTACCTGACATTCGGCAGCTCAGGATCTATGTGAGAGCTCAGCATCTGAGTGCCAGAGAGAGTTCCCCAGTGGGTACATCGTCACAATAATTGCCCAGCTTTGCTTTCATGTCTTGTCTCGATGTGTTTGAGTGGTGCTCTTTGTATTTTGCTTCACTGTAATAGGAAAGTTTGGGACAGCTCCTCAGCTGCCAGAACAACACCTTGCCTTGTCTTGTTCTTGAGTGCTCAAGGAATAATGTGGTGGCAGGGCCTGAACTGATTGGCAGCGCAGTGAGCTGAGAGTCATTCAGAGCAGGGGGAGGCAATGTCCTAGTGGTATTATCATTAGACTATTAATCCAGAGACCCAGGTAATGCTCTGGGGACCTGGGTTCAAATCCTGCCATGCAGATGGTGGAATTTGAATTGAATAATAATTTGGAATTAAGAGTTTAATGATAGCCATTGTTGGAAAAACCCATCTGTTACACTTTAGAGAGGGAAATTGCTGTCCTTATGTGATCTGACGTACATGTGACTCCAGACCCACATCAATGACTCTTAACAGCCCTCTGGGCAATTGGGGATGGGCAATAAATGCTGGCCTAGCCAGTGACACCCACATCCGTAGATGAGTAATAAAGTAAAAGACAGGGGGAGTGGAGCATTGCAGGTGGAATGTGGGTAGCAGCGTGATGTGGGGCTGGGTGTTATGTAGGGGCCCCTGGAGATGATCTCTTCACTGATTTTTCAGATGAAACGGTGGACAGGGTGGAAAAGAGGGGAGAAATTTTGTATTCATCTCAGAGAAGAGGAGGGTTAGTGGGAGCTTTGGGCAAATGGTCTCAAAGGCTCTGAATAGGTTGGGCAGATGGGCTAATGGTCAACAAGTAGTTTGTGAAGAGGGAGCAGATAGGGGGTGGAATGATAACTGGTTACAAAGTGATTGGCTGTACCTTGGTGAGAAATGGAGGAAGGAGAATGGCTTGAAGGGCAAGCATTGAGGAAGTCTATCTTGAGTCTGGAATTACAACCTAGTCTCAGAGATGGTGATTATGAAATTATCGTTGATTGTCATAAAATCCCCTCTCTTAGGGAGGGAAACTGTCATCCTTACCTGGTCTAGCCGACTTGTGACTCCAGACCCACATCAATGTGGTTGACCCTTAACTGCCCTCTGGGCAATTGGGAACGGGCAATAAATACTGATCTAGCCAACATCTCAAATTCTAAATTTGATGTTGATCTCGCTCTCTGTGCACCTTCTCTGCAGCTGTAACATTGTTTTCCTCATTCTGTTCTATTACCCTGATGCATTTTGTACAGTCTGATCTGCCTGTACTGCATGCAAAACTAAACTTTTCACTGTAGTTAGGTAAACCTGACAATAATAAATCAAATCAAAAAGTCACCAAGACAGGAATCCATTATGACAAGAAGGAGGCCATTCAGCCCATTAATACTGGTCTAGGCAGAGATGCCCACATTTGATGAATGAATAAGGCAATGGGAGGTGGCCAGTTCCAGAAACCATCTCAAGTCAGCTTGCTGACTACCTCACTTTCTGTGAGAGTCTGAAGAAGGGGAGGAAGTCATTCAGCCCCTCTGCCCTCTTCCATCATTCAGTTATCCCATCATCCCCCATCTCTCTGTGGAGCCATCCAATCAGCCCCATGGCCCACTCCATTCTTGCAGCTGTGAAAGTTTATTTCTTTCACGTGCCTGTCCCAAATCTCTTTCAAATCATTGACCCTCTTCTCTTCCAACACCCTCACTGACAGGTGGATACAGACCATTATAAGCCGCTACCGATGAGAAAAGTTCTTCCTCTTAATACCCTGCCTCCCTCCACCACTGTCCCCTGCTCCTCTCACTCAACACCATGAACCCTAACCTTACATGGGCTGCTACTGACCTGGATGATGCAATGGCTTGAGTCCATAGTTGGATTTCCTTTCTCTGATGGAAGGAAGCCCTCATGTAACTTCATGGTTTTAGAGAGAAAAAGGTGGAGAAGAGAGTGAGAACCAAAGAAGAAAGGATGAAGAAGATGAGAATGCTGTCCAAACAAGGGGATACAGGATGGCCCTTCTGTCCCATGTACAGTACTTCTCTGTGCAAAGACCTGCTCTGAGCCACAGTACCTCGGTCTGTCCCATTGGGTAGGGCAGGCCCTCAATCCAGCCCAACAGGAATGGACATCAAACCCCCTGTATGTTGGAATCAACATGATCCACACCAAAAGCTGACCCGACAAACAAGTCAACCAGTACACACAGTTGCCATGCCAACAACACGTTCCATATACTTTGTCAGATATTGTTGGGGGAATCTAGCACAAGGGGAGATAAGCTTGAAATCAGAGCTGGATTATTTAAAAGTGAGGGTAATGGAAATGTTAGCTTTCTTTACAAAATCCTCTACATATTGGGACTGATTTACAATGAGAAAGGATTTCAAGGGGCCTAAGTCTCAGGCAGGCAAATGAAGCTGAGACCAGCTATGACCAAATTGAATGACAGAACAGGCTCCGGGGCCGAATGGCCACCTCCCATTCCTTACAGGGAGATACTCATGCTTTTAGACATTTGTTGACTTCTGGCAAGAGCTGGAACTGAAAGTCTCTCAACCTGAGAAACAAATGATCTAGTCTAATGATGTAACCTTTAATTGGGGAACTTCATGCTGCAGTGTGCCTGGTGTAATCAGGTTTGGAGATGAACCTCAGAAGATTCAGGGTCAATAACGTCAAAGCACTGAAGAAATAATCAATGGACATCCTATATGGCTGTGACAAAGGAAAATGCCCTCCTCCTTCCTTCTTGCCCTGTCTTTTGTTACCTTTGTTCATAATCCTTGTCACCCAATGATCCAAACAGATGCAAATATCATCCCCATATCTGGGAGCAAGTGGTTGGTGAAGAAGCCTTTGATTCAGGATCCAATCTTTCAGCATTTGCCACTTCATTCCCTGCAAAATGAAAGGGCTTACATAACTTTACAGATCGCTGAACATTTCTACAATTACAGCAAGGACCAATTGCAACCAATCAGAAAAGGTCAAAACTCCTTCATGGTCCATTTAAATGGTGCTGATGGGGGTGGACTAGGTCTATCTTGCTGAGCATGTGTAAGAGATCATGGCTTTGGCTCCCAAAAGCACCACATCACACATTAATTAACTTCCACCCTGCAAATGTCAGGTAGATACTCTCTGCATGAAGGGCCTTTGCCCGAAACGTTGATTTTCCTGCTCCTCGGATGCTGCCAGACCTGCTGTGCTTTTCCAGCACCACTCTGATCTAAACTCTGGTTTCCAGCATCTGCAGTCCTCACTTTTGCCTATTCTCTGCACCTACACCAGTGTGCCTACAAAATGGTATCCAGTGAGGCTAGCAGCAGTAGCATGTATATGGCCCTCAGACTCCAAAAAAAACATACACATGATATCAGACCCAGACACGATGAAGCTGAGTGGTGTGGGCATCTATCTGGGCGTTCTTGCCCTGTTGGTTACCAGAGCTGGTGCTGTGCTAATTTGACCACCAGCTTTCCTGCATACCAGAAGTTCTGACTTCATTGAAGTGTTTCAGAATCAATTGAAAGGTGCCCTCTGTAACTGCCGCAATTTTCCATTTGCAAGTTAGCTTACCACTTGCCCGATGCTGCTCCTTTAACAAAGTTATGTTGTCCTTTTTTTTTCCCAAAGAAGGGTTGTAAAAGGCAGTGGCTCTGGTTTGTCTGGGATTAGGGACCTTGCTCATGGCTAACGGATACTGCCTAAGGCAACAATCAGGGAAAAGGGATTTTAGGGTTTTTTTAAAAAACGCTTGCACAATGAAAAGGGAGTGGCCATTTCTCCCAGTTCAGGGTTTTTTTTTCTGGTTTGGTTTGGGTTTTAGCAAGCAGTCTGTTCAAAGCTCCTGGACAAAGAAAGCTGCTGGAAAAAAAGGGTTCCCTGACTCAGTAGATGTTTCTGACTGACACTCCCTCTCTCCAAAATCTTTCCTGTATTTTAATTTACCTTTTTACACCAAGAGGTGTGTTTATAGGGACGTTGCAGGAAACCGGAACAGCTCCTTTGTTAAGTTGCAGGGGAAATAGTGTCGGTTGGGTTTCAAATGTTGCTATTCGAAATTCCGTTTTCTTTTGCTTGTGTTTTATTCGTGTAAATAAATTTTGTTTCACTTGAAACCAAGTGGTTTGACCAGCTGCATCACTCCTGGAATATCCACCTTATAACTGCCTGAAGCAACCAGAAATGTTATGCTCTGGGCTACCTACTTAAAAGGACTTTAGGGAACATCTCCGAGACGCCCGCACCAATCAACCAAACCGCCCCGTGGCCCAACATTTCAACTCCCCCTCCCGCTCTGCTGAGGACATGGAGGTCCTGGGCCTCCTTCACCACCGCTCCCTCACCACCAGACGCCTGGAGGAAGTACGCCTCATCTTCCGCCTCGGAACACTTCAACCCCAGGGCATTAATGTGGACTTCAACAGTTTCCTCATTTCCCCTTCCCCCCCCTCATCCTAATTTCAAACTTCCAGCTCAGTTACTGTCTCCTTGACTTGTCCGACCTGCCTATCTTCTTTTCCACCTATCCACTCCACCCTCTCCTCCTTGACCTATCACCTTCATCTCCTCCCCCACTCACCCATTGTACTCTATGCTACTCTCTCCCCGCCCCCACCCTCCTCTAGCTTATCTCTCCACACTTCAGGCTCACTGCCTTTATTCCTGATGAAGGGCTTTTGCCCGAAATGTTGATTTCGCTGCTCGTTGGATGCTGCCTGAACTGCTGTGCTCTTCCAGCACCACTAATCCAGTAGTTGAAGGGGTTTGGCCTGGTCAATAATGCCAACTCACCAGATGTAATTAAGGATCTGAACGCTGACTGGATGCATTATTGAAGGTTTCAATACATGCCCACCCACCTCCAACAGTCTCATGCACTCATATGATCATTTAACAGCCCCAGCACCCGCTCCACATCTCCAATCGTGATATGGAAGTGAACTGCTATTCAAGGTAATCATTCTGAAAACGTGAATGTTGAAGCTGCCCATTAAATTTCAACCAATCTGTAGACGTATCACAGTGTTTGGGAGGAGAATTGAGGAATTGAGCGTAAGATTCCAGTGGAGACAGACCCGTCAGCTCTGCCTCTTGGTTCTCATGGTAAGAAGGCCTAACTAGCTAATGTACTTTATACCTATTGATATCAGGGGATAGATGACACTTTGTTATGTTAGATATGTGCCTTTTCTCAATAAAACTCAATAGTGCTTTATCCTCTACCACTGCTAAATAGAAAGAACCTCAAAATCAGCACAGTTGTAGTGCCCATAACGTTGTACCAGGATGCCCAGGTCAAGTCCCACCTGTGCCAGAGGTGTGCCATTACACATCTGAAACTAGTTCATTAGAAAATATTTCGAAATTTAGATCCATTTTGGGCTGGATTAGGTGAAGTGGTATTTTTACCGAGTTGATTTTAACCCTACTGCGAATCCTCTTGCAAGGATGCCTGCCTTGTTTTCCTCCTCTCTCTACAAGAATCTCAGGGAGTTCCTCTCCCACTGCAACTCCCAGGTCATTTCCTCTGCCCTGAAGCTCTTCAACCATGTCGTGAAACAAACTCGCTACCACAGCCACATTCGCTTCCTCAGTGCCTGCCTCCATAACCAACTCATCCCACGTGGACTCCGGACCACCGTTAAACCAGCAGAGTTCGGACCCGAACAGGACAAACAGTACAGACTACAGATTCAAAAACACCAGCAACAGTTCTCCTTCAGGATCCTCCGCTCCACGCTTGCAGCAATGCGCCGGCACCTAACCTCTCTCCAGTCAGCCCTGCCTCAGCTGAGGGCCACACTCTCTGAGTATTGCAAAGGACCCACTCTGTACTACATCCTCAGGAGAGTTCATACTCTCAACAAACAGTATTTAAATTTCATCTCAAACATCAAAAACTGTAAGTACAACAAACTTTTATCCACCCACCTCCATAATCAGCGCTCCTCAAACATTCCAGAAGATTCCCCTGGCCTCGGAACCTATTCCACCATTAGCCATGCGGCTGATGCAGCTACCACCCCCACGCTGATTGATAATGTCACTTCCGCCCCCATCATGGCCACTCCCACAACCACTTCCACCCTTCACAATTCCTCATGCATCACATGTGACATCACTTCTGCCCTTCACATCATCGCTGATGCCACATGCTCAGTGACTCCCGCCACCCCTACTGCCATGGTCACCACCACGTCCGCCCCCACCAGCGCCACTCACCTGCATTCTGCTGACATGCCCCCCACAGACCCCACTGACACTATCCCCACCCCCCAGAACCCCAAGGGGAACACTACCCCTGCTCATGACTCCATCCCCATTCCCCCCACCATCACACCCACTCCAGTTACAGGTTCCGCCCCCACTCCCAGCTCTACACCCACACCAGATCCCAGCTCCCATCCCTACCGAGTTTTCACCATCCCCCCAGACCTCCCCCTCACTGAGGACGAACGATCAGTCCTCAGCAAAGAACTCACCTTCATCCCCCTCCGTCCACGCATCAATGAATTTAATACACGCCGTGACGTCAAACAATTCTTCCGCCGCCTCCAGCTCCGAGCTTACTTTCACCATCAGGACTCCCGCCCACCTTCCGAGGACCCCTTCACCCACCTCCAACATACTGCATCCACCTGGACACCCCGCGCTGGCCTATTACCTGCCCTCGACCTCTTCATTTCCAACTGCCGCCGGGACATTAACCGCCTCAACCTGTCTACCTCCCTCCCCCACTCCAACCTCTCACCCTCACAACGCGCAGCCCTCCAATCCCTCTGCTCCAATCCCAACCTCACCATCAAACCAGCAGATAAAGGGGGCGCAGTGGTAGTCTGGCGCACTGACCTCTACACCGCTGAAGTCAAACGTCAACTCGAGGACACCTCTTCCTACTGCCCCCTCGACCATGACCCTACCCCCCCATCACCAAACCATCATCTCCCAGACCATACAGAACCTCATCACCTCAGGAGATCTCCCACCCACAGCTTCCAACCTCATAGTCCGGGAACCCCGCACTGCCAGGTTCAACCTCCTTCCCAAGATCCACAAGCCTGACCACCCTGGCCGACCCATTGTCTCAGCATGCTCCTTCCCCACTGAACTCATCTCTACCTACCTCGACACTGTCCAGGAACTCCCCACATACGTTCGAGACACCACCCACGCCCTCCCCCTCCTCCAAGACTTCCGTTTCCCTAGCCCCCAATGCCTCATCTTCACCATGGATATCCAATCCCTCTACACCTCCATCCGCCATGACCACGGCCTCCAAGCCCTCCATTTTTTCCTCTCCAGACGACCCCAACTGTACCCTTCCACCGACACTCTCATTCGTTTGTCCGAACTGGTCCTCATCCTTAACAATTTCTCCTTTGAATCCTCCCACTTCCTCCAGACCAAAGGGGTAGCCATGGGCACACGTATGGGCCCCAGCTATGCCTGTCTCTTTGTTGGCTACATAGAGCAGTTGGTCTTCTGTAATTACACCGGCACCACTCCCCACCTCTTCCTCCGCTACATTGATGACTGCATTGGCGCCACCTCATGCTCCCGCGAGGACTTCACCAACACATTCCACCCTGACCATAAATTTACCTGGACCATCCCTGACACCTCCCTCCCCTTCCTGGACCTTTCCATCTCCATTAATGACGACCGACTTGACACTGACACTTTTTACAAACCCACTGACTCCCACAGCTACCTGGATTACACCTCTTCCCACCCTCCCTCTTGCAAAAATGCCATCCCGTATTCATAATTCCTCCGCCTCCGCCGGATCTGCTCCCAGGAGGACCAGTTCCACCACAGAACATTCCAGATGGCCTCCTTCTTTAGAGACCGTAATTTCCCTTCCCACATGGTTAAAGATGCCCTCCAACGCATCTCGTCTACATCCCGCACCTCCGCCCTCAGACCCCACCCCTCCAACCGTAACAAGGACAGAATGCCCCTGGTGCTCACCTTCCACCCTACCAACCTTCGCATAAACCAAATCATCCGCCGACATTTCCGCCACCTCCAAACAGACCCCATTACCAGGGATATATTTCCCTCCCCACCCCTTTCCGCCTTCCACAAAGACCGTTCCCTCTGTGACTACCTGGTCAAGTCCACACACCCCTACAACCCACCCTCCAATCCTGGCACTTTCCCCTGCCACCGCAGGAACTGTAAAACCTGCACCCACACCTCCTCCCTCACGTCTATCCAAGGCCCTAAAGGAACCTTCCGCATCCATCAAAGTTTTACTTGCACATCCACTAATATCATTTATTGTATCTGTTGCTCCCAATGCGGTCTCCTCTACATTGGAGAGACTGGGCACCTCCTAGCAGAGTGCTTTAGGGAACATTTCCAGGACACCCGCACCAATCAACCACACCGTCCCGTGGCCCAACATTTCAACTCCCCCTCCCACTCTGCCGAGGACATGGAGGTCCTGGGCCTCCTTCACCGCCGCTCCCTCACCACCAGATGCCTGGAGGAAGAACGCCTCATCTTCCGCCTCGGAACACTTCAACCCCAGGGCATCAATGTGGACTTCAACAGTTTCCTCATTTCCCCTTCCCCCACCTCACCCTAGTTCTAAACTTCCAGCACAGCACTGTCCCCATGACTTGTCCGGACTTGTCCTACCTGCCTATCTCCTTTTCCACCTATCCACTCCACCCTCTCCTCCTTGACCTATCACCTTCATCCCCTCCCCCACTCACCCATTGCGCTCTATGCTACTTTCTCCCCACCCCCACCCTCCTCTAGCTTATCTCTCCACGCTTCAGGCTCACTGCCTTTATTCCTGATGAAGGGCTTTTGCCCGAAACGTCGATTTCGAAGCTACTTGGATGCTGCCTGAACTGCTGTGCTCTTCCAGCACTACTAATCCAGAATCTGGTTTCCAGCATCTGCAGTCATTGTTTTTACCTTAGGTGAAGTGGTAGTGTATCCCTGGACCAGGAGGCCTAGGTTCAAGTCCCATGCACCCAGAGGCGTGTAATAACATCCCTGAACATGTTGATAGGCAAATTAGTTTAGGAAAGGGGTTTCTGTCGAGGGAGGGGTGGGCAGGTAAGAGAGCCTCCTCATGGGATTGGCCAATGTTGGTGTCAGGAGGTCCAGGCAGTGGCATTGGACAAGGCCATAACATGTGACTGTCTGTCCCTCTTTTACAGTTACAGAAACCCTTCAGCCCTGGCTGTCTATTGAGAGGACCCGAGAGACTGATGGGTACTACAGTATCACCACTCTGGAGCATGGTTGGTTTTGATAAACTTCTATTCTATTTCTATGAGTTTCTGTTAACAGTTTGATTTTGTTACTGCTGCAGTGCCCACCTGGGGCTACCTAATCTATTGAAGTTTATCTTCCGAAAAACAGAATTCTCACCCTCTTCTAACATTTATAAATTCATTTATGCCGATGGGCGTTGCTGGCTAGGCTAGTATTTATTGCCCAGAGGGCAGTTAATAGTCAACCACATCATGGGTCTGGAGTCACATGGAGGCCGGACCAGCTAAGGATGGCGTTTTGCTTGCCTGAAGGAAGTTAGTGAAACAGATGGGTTTTTACCAACAACAGTTACATGGTTTCCATCAGATTCTTAATTCCAGGATTGTTTTGGTTGAATTCAATTTCCACCAAGTGCCACAGCAGGATTTGAATCCATGTCCCCAGAACATTACCTACATCTCTGAGTTAGTGGTCCAATGACAATACCACTAGGTCATCACTTCCCCTAATAGCAAACAGGAGTCTCTCTTTTATGGCTATGACTGCACCGAGGTCTCCATAAAGAGGGAGCATCCGAAGGTGCAGTTTAGGTCTTACATGATCTGTTTCTCCCACTAGAGCTAAGAGAACATGATCACTCCTGAATTCAGTATTTTAATTTCACTTCCATATGCCTCCTTTTAGATTTTCACTTTTGTTACAGAACCCCTGACGGACTGTCAACCTTGAATCTGGTTGTGTGGCTTTACCATTGGGAAAGGAGGATTGGTGGGATGATGGACGATGTCATGTGGGGAGAGGTTGATTAGATCGGGCCTGTACTTTTGTTTTTTTCCCTGTTTTCATCTGTAACCTGTTGGATCTCTACCACACACACCTCCAACACCAGAAATACTCGCACCAATGCTGGATTCATCTGATCTGAAGCGTAGAAGATTCTTAGGGGACTAGACAGGGTATTTATGGAGAGGTTGTTCCAATTTATGGGAGAGTCTAGGACCAGCATGCATAATCTCAGAATAATCTCACAATTTAAAACAGAGATGAGGAGGAATTTCTTCTCTGGGAGGGGAGCGAGTCTGTGCAATTCTTTACTACAGAGGGCTATAGAGATTATGTCATTCAATACAGACAGAACTTTAATTAGTAAGAAAATCAAGGGTGAAAGGGGAAGCCAGGAAAGTGGAGATGATGATTGTCAGGTCAGCCAACTCAATGGGCTGAATGGCCTGTTTCTGCTTCTGGTCTTATTCAAATATATTCAACAAAAGGTGGAGTCACTGTGGTCCTACTAGGCCAATGGATGCTCTCTGCTTAGATAGAGAGAGAGAGAGAGAGAGAGAGAGGGGTGACTGGTGGTGGCTTAACCTAAGGGTCACCACACCTCAGGGGGAATAAACACACTTCTTATGTAGCTTCCAGCTGGTGTCTTTAATTACAGGACACTCCAAGCAACCCCTGCATCTCCCTAGGGATCAGATGAATTCATTGGTGCGGGTGTTTCTGGTGGTGGAGTTGTGTGTGGTAGAGATCCAACAGGTTACTGGTGGTAAGAGTGAAAGAAACAAAACTAAGCACTTGACATCTCTGGTATTTTGTGGATAAAGACTCCAGATGCAAAAGAACATTTTTTTTATCTCAAATTTTCCACGTGGCTGCCATAATATCTGTTTATTGAGCTCATCTGTACAGTATTTACCTTGGAGAACTCTGTGCTGCTAACATCAGATTATCCCCATTGAGCTGACACCACCTGCTGCTCACACTTACTGTGCTCACTTTGTGCGGCTTCCTGATGTTTTGTATTGACATACTTTATTTTCTGTTATAGATTCTTTGTTCTTCTAGAAGGTATTTCATGCCAAGCAAGAATTACTTTGACAAAGGCTTATGGCAGAGATGAGTTTCTTCTGACTTTATTTTTCCCATGCAGTTTTCTTTTCCAATGACAATCCCCCTCTATCACTGTACCCTTGCAGCTCAGAGTATGCCAAGTATATTTATCTGAACAAAGCCCTTTGACGGGCAAATCTAGCGTTGCATCAAACACTGATCATGAAATTGAAGAGTTATAAAATTGGTGCATTTATTAAGGCTGTACCAGTCAGACAATTCTGATGTGTGTTATGTGGACTCTCACACAGTGCAAAACCATTCGCTCAGCACGGGTAGTAGGAGTTGAGGCAAGGATAACTAGAAAGAAATATATCAATTCGGAGTAGGTCAATCTGACCTTTGAACCTGCTCCACCACTCAATATGGCTCATCATCCAACTCAGCACCCTGTACCAACGTTCCCTTCCCTGCTTACCCAGAGTAAGGATCGAGCTTTCATACTTGTGACTGAGGATTCAGCGCATCATGTCCTACCTGTTCATTGGAAGATGTTCGCAATGTCTTCCAAGCCTAATATCTCTATGTACGTTGTTTCAGGGAATGTAACTTAGATATTTTCTTTATGAGCCTGTTCAGAGATTTAATTGCACATCTCTGGAACAGGTGGGAGTTGAACCCTGGAGTCCTGGCTCAGAGGTGGGAACACTACTGTGCCACTAACCTCCCCTCCCACCTCCACCTCCACCTCCTCCTCCCCCCTCCCAACCCCACCCCAGTAACCTAAGAAAGGTCTTATTTGAGCTTGCTCCACCATTCAATGGTTGATTTTGAGCCAGCGACAGTGAAGGAACAGCAATATATTTCCTCATCAGGACGGCAAGTGGCTTGGAGGGGAACTTGCATGTGGTGGTCTTCCCATGTACCTCCTGCCTCTTGTCCTGCTAGGTGGAAGTGGTTGTGGGTTTGGAAGGTGCTGTTTAAGGAGCCTTGGTGAATTACTGCTGTGTTATATGTGTTACACATTGCATCAGTGGTGGAGGGAGTGAATGTTGAAAGTGATGGATGTGATGTCAATGGGAAGGTTTGTCCTCAGTTATGTCAAGTTTCCTGAGTATTGTTGGAACTGAACCAATTCAGGGAAGTGGGGGATATTCACCTCACTTGGAGATAGCAGACAAGCTCTAGGATTTCCTTCTGTTATTTAAATCAACCCAGTCCAGTTATTGACTTCACTGCTGATGGAAATAGGTTTTGCTGATACACTCTACCTGACCCTCATTATTTTAACCACCTCAGTTACATCTCCCCTGGGCCTCCACTTTTCTGTGATAAACCTCCCTATCTTATCCAATCTTTCTTCAAGGCCAAAATGCCCCACTCCTCGCTACCACTCCACAACACTGGAGAATGATGGAGATTGAATCAGCTACACTGCAGCCTATGTGGAGTATTGGCAAGGGCAGAGTGGGGAGTGGTTTAGGAGGAGGTGTAGCTATGACTGGGTTAATACTTTAAACTGCAGTGTCACCAAACCTAGTTTCTTTTTTTTCTAAAAACTGCTCCTTTGTTCAAGGATACACTGTCCTTGATTTTTTTCAGAGGGATAATAAACCAGGCCGGGCTCCGATCAGTCTGGTTTGGTACAGAGATGAAAGGGATTTTGAGAGGCCTTTTGTTTATATACAAACAGATGAGACTTCAGGCCAAAGTGGGCATGTTTTAGAAGTGATCTGCATAAAGAAAATTGAGTGGTCAGCTCTCTAGTTGATTCTGGATTCGTGGTGCTGGAAGAGCACAGCAGTTCAGGCAGCATCCAACGAGCAGAGGCCAGTATGCCATAGTCTATCATATACACAGTGAGAGAAGTGAGACTACTGTGTTCAGTGACTATGAAGGATGGTCAGCTTTCCATAGCATTTCCCCCTCTCCGACTCTGCAACCATTGACCTGTGCTTCCTGCACCTCAGTGGTATTGAGTTATCTCTAAATGTCACCTTGATAGATGTTGTGGAGAGTCCCAAGTCGAACACCTTGGAAAATTAAGAGTTAACAAGGACAAGTTGTTCTGTCATAATGTGCGTTTCGTCTGCGCGAAATCGCTGTGATGCTATTGATGAATTGTTTCTAAAGTGTGAACTTTTAAAACGTGTGGTGGCTGTAACGCGATTACATCACCAACAGTTTAAGCGTTGTTTCTTAAGTGCGATTTTTCTATAATGCGGATTTACGCAAGAACACACAAGAACTGACTGAAACTTGTGCCTCGGTGTACTGATTCAGATCATTCCCAACTCTGTGTTGTCAGTGCACAGCCTGCTGCAGAGACTTGAGCTGAGAATCTAGCTTGACTCTCCGATGCAGTGCTGAGGAAGTGCTGCATTGTCTGATGTGCCGTCTTTCAGATAGGAAGCTGTTCGGAGGCTCAATCTGCCCTCTCTATCCATACTATAAAAATTCTCATTGCAGTATTTAGAAGAAAATCTTGGAGTTGAACCTTACAGGAGCCTGACAATGTGATAAATGCTACAGGATTACACAGTGTTGCAGTGAAGCTGATCCTTGCTTTGGGCAGAATTTGCTTGAATCTTTTAATTCTGCTCCGGGCATCACGGTGTGATTCCGAGTAAAAACCAAAAGGACTGCGGATGCTGGAAGTCAGAAACAAAAACAGAAATTGCTGGAAAAGCTCAGCAGGTCTGGCAGCACCTGTGGAGAGAAATCAGAGTTAACTTTCAGGTCCGGTGGAGGTCAGTACAATTATAACACTTAAAAGGCATCTGGATGGGTATGTGAATAGGAAGGGTTTAGAGGGATATGGGCCGGGTGCTGGCAAATGGGACCGAGCTTGGATTGGGATATCTGACAAATGGGACTAGATTGGATTGGGATATCTAGCAAATGGGACTAGATTGGATTGAAATATCTGGCAATGGGACTAGATTGGATTGGGATATCTGGTTGGTTCAGATGTGTTGGACCAAAGGGCCCACTTCCATGCAGTATGAGGCTATGGCTCTCCCCCTGGGCACACTCCATTACGCACGCACACTTCACATCCATGGACATTGGCATCTGATACGTGCCATCCTCTGAGAACATTCTCCGATCCACCTACAGTTTGCTTCAGTTCTTCATTGCTGATCCTCTGGGCACATCAGCAAATCTCACTGTCACACTGCAGCAAGGACACCCATACGCTCAGGGAGACACTCCCAGCTCAGGGACTGCGCCAGGCAGATGTGCTCACTTGCACCGAGCCAGTCTGGTTGCCCACTTTGCCCTTCCTTGCTTTTCCTTCTTTGCCACTCGGCCAGAGCGACAAGGACGCTGGCACTGCTGCTTAACACACATACAAAGCCAGGAAACTGGGTACCAGCCCCCAGTTAAGTCAATGGCAGAGACTGCACTTACCCCAGGTGGCAACCTCTGGCCAGACTGGCATGGTCTGGTATTGTGGCCTCCACTATCAGACTGGGGAGCGAGGATGTCTCCTGTCTGCACTAGCCCATTCAGTAGGACTGCCAAGTTCCTGTCTGCATGGTGAGTGAAGGGCAGTCAGAGGCAGTATTCCCTTCTCATTCGGGCTGAGGAGCTGAATGCCTGGCAGCCCACCTCCTGTCTTGATTCCTCCTGTCCTTTTGAGGGCTGTTTTCCTCCTGGAATGAGAGACAGGGAGATATTAAAGAAGATGAAATGGAGTGACATAGCTGTTACTGTTGGTACAGGTGGGGAGTGGTCTTGAGTGAGTGACTAAGTAAGCAGACAGCTTTAGTGATGCCAGGGGTTGGGGTGGGTGAGAGAGAATGAAGGATGATGCTGCAGGCAATAGAGAGAGAGAAAGAGTGGCTGCATGTGACACTGTAGGCATTGTCACAGAGACAGAGTGAGTGGGAAGTATCAGAAGGAAGATGGTGGAGAAGGTCACTGACCTTCTTCCTAATCACAGGGCATTCCTCCAGATGGCTGAGATTGCACTCAATGAGGTGGCAGCCTCTGGCCAGGCTGGCATAGTCTGGTATTATGGCCTCCACTATCAGACTGGGGAATGAGGGTGTCTCCTGTCTGCACTACCCCATTCAGGAGGACCACCAGGTTCCTGTCTGCACAGCGGAACACCAACTTAGTCTGTTATATTGGGGGCAAGTGTCAGAAATTGTGCAGAGCATTGCCAGACTTAGGGAGCATGTTCAGGTGCGTAGCGGCCTCTTATAAGAACATAAGGAGCAGGAGTAGGCCATCTGGCCCTTTGAGCCTGCTCCGCCATTCAATAAGATCAAGGCTGATCTTCTCATGGCCTCAGCTTCACTTATCCGCCCTCTCGCCACTACCCTTAATTCCTTTACTGTTCAAAACATTATCTTTCTTAGCTTTAAAAACATGCAATGAGGAAGCCTCAACTCCTTCACTGGGCAACCCTCTGGGTGAAGAGATCCCTTCTCAATTCAGTCCTAAATCTGCTCCCCCTAATTTTAAGGCTATGTCCTCTTGTCCTAGTTTCACCCACCAGTCAAAACATTCTCTCTACTTTTATCTTATCTTTTCCTTTCATAATTTTATATGTTTCTACATGATTCCCCCTCATTCTTCTAAATTCCAATGAATATAATCCCAGTCTACTCAGTCACTCCTAATAAGCCAACCCCCTCAACTCCGGAATCAACCCAGGGAACGTCCTCTGTACCCCCTCCAAGGCCAGTACATCCTTTCTCAAGTATGGAGTCCAAAACTGCATCTAATACTCCAGGTGTGGCCTCACCAGCACCCAACAAAGCTGCAACATAACCTCCCTCAATCCCTTTAGCAATGAAGGACAAAATTCCATTTGCCTTCTTAAATACCTGTTGCACCTGCAGATCAACCTTCTGTGATTCATGTACAAGGACACCCAGATCCCTCTGCACTGCAGCATGCTGCAATTATTTTTACTGTTCAAATACAAAATGTCAGCCCACACCAGGATATCCCAGTGGCAGTGAGTCATTCCGGTTATGGTGAATGGTATGATGGGGTGGAATTGGGAAAGATACAGGTGAGCTCGGTAGTTAATGAGGCAAGTCTGACAAGTTTGGTGAGTGACCTCATTTGACCTCAAAGCGAGAAACTGTCCTGGAAACTGAACAAAACTTGTACTTTGCCAAAAGAAGATTCCGCTCAGGGTGTTGTCCCTGAAAACCCACACAATTTCAATCCCTCAATTAACATCACAAAAACAGATAATGTTGCCATTGTCAGACCACTGTATGGGAAAGCTTGCTGCATGCAAATTCATTGTGATTCTTTCATTACAACACTGAGAACATTTGTTTCATTGGCTACAGTTGTGAAAGATGCTACATACAGGCATAGAGTCTTTGCGTGGTACAGCATGGAAACAGATCTTTTGGACAACTGCAATCTAAAGCAAAAAGACTCAGTAATATGAACTGGACAGCTGTGGACCACGATAGGAAGAAACCATGTTTTCTACTCTAGCTGTACGCTATCAACAAGAATCACTTTATTGAGGCAAAAGTAATTAGAATGACTTCAAGGGATAAAAATTTATTTTAGTGGCCAGTACATTGAATAAAGGTATGAACTCCATTTCCTGAGAACAATCTAGCTCTCAATGCCAGCAAAACCAAGGAACTCATTATTGCCTTTCGGGGGGATGTTACTCATGCCCCCTCTACACATTAACAGCACAGTGGTGGAATGAGTGGAGAGTGTCAAGCTCCTGGGAGTGGTCATCCACAACAAGCTTTCTTGGACTCTTCATGTGGACGCACTGGTTACAAAGGCCCAACAATGGCTCTTCTTCCTCAGGCAGCTGAGGAAATTTGGCATGACGGTGAATGCCCTTGCCAACTTTTATAGGTGCGTCATCGAGAGCATTCTGTCTGGATGCTTCACTACCTGGTATGGCAACTGTACCATTCAAGATCGGAGATGGTTACAGAGAGTGGTGAATTTGGTCTGGACAATCACAAAGGCCAACCTCCCATCTATAGAATCCATCTCCCAGGCCCACTGTCAAGGAAAGGCCGCCAGAATTCTCAAAGATCCATCCCACCCCGGCAATGTTTTTCTCCAACCTCTACCATCAGGGAGAAGGTAAAGAAGCCTGTACACACGCACTAGCCTGTTTCAAAACAGTTTCTACCCTACTGTTGTTAGAATACTGAATGAACTCACAAACTCTTAACAGAATAAAGTAGGGATTACAAAAATCAAGAAATAATGAGACCAAGCTTTTGAAAGGCTGGAGGTCATTGGGGTGTGCGTGTGCATGCAAGTAACATAGAAACTTAGAAAATAGGAGCAGGACTATGCCATTCAAGCCATTTGTGTCTGCTTCCCATTCAACATGATCATTGCTGATCATCTAACTCTGTAACCCGTTCCCACCCCCCCCCCCCCACTTATCTCTTTAAACCTGAGAATTACATCTAAACTCCTGCTTGAAAACGTTCAATGTTTTGGCCTCAGTCATTTTCTGTGGCAAAGAATTCCACAGGCTCCCCACTCTCTGAGGGAAAACATTTCTCTTCACCTTAGTCCAAAATGACCTCCCTTGTATCCTTAGACTGTGACCCTTGTTTCTGGACTCCCCTGATATCAGGAACACTCTTCCTACATTTCTCCCATCTAGTCCTGTTAGAATTTTATAGATTTCTATGACATCCCCTCCCACCCCCATCTTTCTGCTAAACCTCAGTGAGTATGGGCCTAACCAATCCAGTCTCTCTTCATACATCAATCCAGACATCCCAGGAATCAGTTTGGTTGGGTAAGTGAATTGTTTGAGAATCTGGGAAAGATTGGGCTTCTTATAGCATGAACTCAGTGGGCTGAATGGCCTTCCTGTGTGCCCTAATACTGTACAGTACAAAGTTGGGTTGGGAAGCAAGCAGCGAAGAGGACACCAAGAGGTTACGGAGAGGCTGGAGTTATGATGTGCCCATTGGCAAGACAATGGCAAATTGAATACAGTGGAGTGGAATTGGGGGGTAGCCCTGGTTATATCCATACTCTGAACCAGGAGGGTTGGGTTCAAGTCCCATCTGGTATGCCATAACATTTTTGAACAGGTTGATACAAAATATTTACAATGTGGCAGAGTCACTTGGCATTCTAAAATTGATTCTCCTTTCCAAGTTGCTGATTTGAATGTAAATCATTCTTGACCTAACCATTGGAAGTTCTGATCCCGAAGTGCATGACCCCAGACTACGGGACGGTAAAGTTAAACAAAGAACTTTAACGAAAACAGAACTTCCTGGACAAACTCAGAAATTACCAAAGAAACTCAGCAAATCTGGCAGTATCTGAGGGAGGGAGAAAGCAGAGTTAACGTTTTGGGGTCCAGTGACCCTTCTTCAGGACTCTGGTTGGTGACCCAAAACGTTAACACTTCCTTCTTTCCACAGATGCTCCCAGACAGGATCTTGCCGATGCCCATTGAAATGGGGGACCGGGGGGGTGGGGGGGAAGGGGGAGAGGTAAATGGAGGGGGACATGAGTGCTGTAAAATCGAAGAGGTACAACTAACATTATGGCAGCCCCCCAACTGTGAGCTAAAGCCTCCACTTACCTTCCTGAGAGAAAAGGCATCACTCAATATTACCATCCAGCCCACACCCTACCTCAAAGTAACATTCCTTTTATCATCTCTTCCTAGCTCCTCCCTCCCCTCACCCACTCGTCTTCCCCAGTATTTCAAACGACCTTAAACAGAAACAGGGACTGAGATAGCTGATGTTTCCACAAAGCAAATTTGAAGTAATTTAAGCATTAATAAAATGGTCAATAAAACACATCGAATCTCATGCACTCTTCTCCATAAAAAAGGATTTAGAAGCAAATTGAAATGGATGAAGTGGCAGTGACAGTCAATCACATCAAATAATTTCATTGACACTACTGTAGGATCCGTAAAGGTTCCCTCAAGGGATGGGACATCTGGGGGCAGCTTGTGTTTCTGATGTAGGCTTTGAAGTCTCTAAGAAATCCACTCAAAAATTCAAAGAAAGCTGCTGTAGCCAACGAACAGAGAGTGTGTGGAACAGGCTGCAATGGGGAAATGGATCAAGGTACAGTCACCTGAGTCCCATTCCCTCATTAGGGAGAGAACGAGTGACAATTTTAACTTAAGGGTCACTACACCTCAGGCAAGGGGCAAGGGGCAAGGGGCAAGGGGCAAGGGGCAAAGTTGAGAATGAAGGACCCGCATGATAACCTCAGCTGGTAAAGGCATTGAATTTACTGCGTTAGTGGCATGCTGCATCACTGGCCAGTCAGCCGAGCAAACCAATCCCCATTGAAGTGCAGATATATTTAATGGAGACCTTGACGGAGACAAGACAGAGAAAGGACGAGAGGGTGGAGAAGCTGGATTTGAAGAGAGAGGCTGGGGGGAGGCTGAAGTGGGACATAAACTATAGCATCTATTGATTGGGCCAAATGGCTTGGTTCTGTGCCACATATCCAATCCAATTCTAGAAAAAAAGGTTCTTGAAAACTATTTGTTGGACAAGAATTGCATCTATGGTATTGCACATTTTAAGGTGCTGCATGACTCAGAGCAGCAGTTTTACATTTGAGTTGGAAGGCCATAGATTTTAAGGGGTTCAGAGAGCTGAAGGTGTAATCCAGGCTCATGTTCCAGTGGTGGACCTGGGGCAGCTGTGGATGTTTTGGATAAACTGAAGTCTCCCATCTGCCTTCATGGTCAAGCGATTGCATGGCCGCTATTGCAAAGTGAAGCAAGCAGAATTCTCCAGATTTGCTGGCCAATATCTTTTGCTGAAGCAATTCACCACTGCAGAGATTCTCGTTGTTTCTTGTGGGATCTTGCTGAGTGCAGATCTGCCACTGGGTCTCTCACATTGTAACAAAGTGCTTGTGGGAGTCTGGGAGTTGTGAAAGGTGATATATAAATGTGAATATTTACTGACATTGCATTTGATTTAAAGCAGCATCAAAAGGCAAAGGCAGCAGATACATGGGGACTCCAATGCCAAAGTGATCCCGTCCATGTGCCCACACACTATCTTGACTTGGAAATTATTGGCACTCTTTTGGTGTCACAAGGTCAAGATCCTGGAAGTCCCTTGCTAACAGCATTCACAGAATTATAGAATCCCAACAGTGTGGAAGGAGGCCATTAGGCCCTCTGAACAGCAGCCCACCCAGACGCACACCCCTACTCTATCTGTGCATTTCCCACAGCCAATCCACTCTAACTTGCACATCTTTGGACTGTGGGAGGAAATCGGAGCACCCAGAGGAAACCCACACAGACACACAGTCACCTGAGGGGGGCAGTCAAGCCTGGGTCGCTAGCGCTGTAAGGCAGCAGTGCTAACCACTTCTATAGCCCAAAACAAACAGATGAGTGGATAAACTAGGAAGGGATTTGTCGCCACCCCCTACCCCACCTCCCCCAGCCTCTCTACCACTTGATCTGACAGGAGCCTCAACTCCACTTCCTTGTTGAACCCCAATAACCTTTGACTCTCTTGCCAATCTATAATCTTTCTACCTCAATCTTAAAAATATTTCAGGATCCTATCTCCAATGGTGTCTGGGGAAGAGACTTCCACAGGTTCACAACCTCTTGAAGAGAACACAAATTCCTCATCTCCATTTTCAATGGAGCACTGCTCACTTTTGAACTATGTTCCCCTTGTTCCACTCTCTCTCGTCATAAGAAGTATCCTTTTTTGCATCCAGTCTATCAACTCCCCCTTATGATTTTAGACGTTTTTATTAAGATCACACCTCTTTATTCAGAGCTCCACTCCTCACAGACTTAACCTTCACAGAATCTCTATCCATCAAGCATTCCACCACCCTACATAACACTGTTTTCGGAATGTTAGATTTTTGTAAATAAGATTGTGAAAGCATCGGGTGGTAGTGGCATATGGAATTAGGTCACAGCTCACCCACACAAAAAAAAATACACCTTCAAGGGATGAAATGGCATTCTCTCGTTGGGTGTTAACTCTAGTGATTATGGAATCCTGACAGGGCAGGAAGAGACCACTTGGCCCATCAAGTTTTCACCAACCCCTCCAAGATCATCCTACCCAGACCCAGGCAAAGGTCCCCACCCTATCCCTGTAATCCCGCATTTCCCATGAATAATCCACCTAACTTGCACATCCCTAGACACTATGGGTGATATAGGGTGGCTAATCCACCTAACCTGGACTGTGGATGGAAACTGGACAACCTGGCAGAAATCCACGCAGGCAACTGGGAAAATGCGCAAAGTCCACACAGACATTCGTCTGAGGGTGGAATCGAACCCAGATCCATGGTGCCATGAGCAGCAGTGCTAACCACTGAGCCACTGTGCCACCCAGATCACTGTCATGCTCTTGAGCTGCCTTTCTGACAACATGCTCCCTGTTAATTCCTCACCCTTCAATTCCCTCACTCTCACTGCCTTGAGGACCATTAAGTTGATTCTTGGACCTGTTCTTGGCTTTAAGAACAACTTGATGCATTTGTCATCCCCTTCGTAATCCTTCATTGCAGCATTTGGATCGACATTTGCAAACATATCCTGAAGGTGGTGCTGTTTTAGTTCTGTTGCTGAAAGCAGCGTCACCTTCAAAGATACAGTTTCCTTGGTCAGGAACGACAACTGAATTACAGAATCCTCAGCAATCAGAGATATACACACACAGAACAGAAAACAGGCCCTTCGGCCCATCAGCTCTGTACTGCAAAACATACGCCACTACCAAACCCAGGCCCACGTTCCACAGCCTTGAATGTTATGACACTTGAAGTGCTTATCCAAGTAGATTACATTATTTACAGCGTGGAAACAGGCCCTTCGGCCCAACAAGTCCACACCAACCCGCCCATACATTTACCCCTTACCTAATACTATGGACAATTTAGCATGGCCAATTCACCTGACCTGCACATCTTTGGACTGTGGGAGGAAACCGGAGGGAACCCACGCAGACATAGGGAGAATGTGCAAACTCCACACAGTCAACCGCCTGAGGTGGGAATTGAACCTGGGTCTCTGGCACTGTGAGGCAGCAGTGCTAACCACTGTGCCACCATGCCACCCACACTTGAGTACTTGAGTCTTCCCACCTCAACAATCCTCCTTGGCAGTGCTGCATTCCTGGAACAAAAAACCGAGAACAGTACAGTACATAAGACCTATCGCCAAGGCCAAGAATGTTTAGAACAGCCATTGTAGGAATCTCTTCCCCGTGGTAGGTGTGTCTGAGACCAAAGGACAGTAAGTTTAAGGTGAGGAGTAAGTAATTTACAGGAATTCCAAGCGTTTTCCTTTTTAGATTAGATTACTTACAGTGTGGAAACATACCCTTCGGCCCAACAAGTCCACACCGACCTGCCGAAGCGCAACCCACCCATACCCCTACATTTACCCCTTCACCTAACTCTACGGGCAATTTAGCATGGTCAATGGACCGAACCTGCTCATTTTTTGAATTGTGGGAGGAAACCGGAGCACCCAGAGGAAACCCACGCAGACAATGTGCAAACTCCACACAGAGAGTCACATGAGGCAGGAATTGAACCCGGGTCTCTGGTGCTGTGAGGCAGCAGTGCTAACCACTGGATGGTAGAAATATGGACCGTGCTGCCTGATAGGGTGCTGGAGGCAGGTACACTTGTTATATTCAAGAAGCTCCTGAATGAGCACTTAAAATGCCAGGACACAGCAGGCTATGGACAAAGTCCAGCTAAATGGGATTAGTTTATTGGTCGGCATAGACATAGTGGGCCGAAGGGCCTGATGCTATGCTGTGTGACTCGAGTTTGGATATAAATGATAAATGTGGTTGCAATCGGGAATGAAGAAGTCAGAAAATCCTGCAATGTTGTGCTTTCAAGTCTGTTGGTGCCCAGGCTGGCCCCCACCCCTCCCATTTATCTCTCCACTCTGCAGGCACCCTGCCTCGATTCCTGATGAAGGGTTTTTGCCCAAAACATCAATTTTCCTGCTCCTATCAGCATTCTATCTCCCTTCTTTGTTGAATAGAGGAGATATATTTGCTATTTGCCAATCTAATGAAACCTTACCTTAATGTAGAGAGTATTGAAAAATTAAAACCAACCCATCAATTATCTCACTAATTGCTTCCTTTAAGATCTTATAATGAAATCATCGCAACTAGGGCACTCGTTGGCTCCAGCTCCAACAATTTACCCAGTACCTCTTTCCTAATTATTGTAATCACCTCCTCCTCCTCCTCCTCCCCACTTGTTGATCAACTCCATTTCCTTATATATCATTTGATTTCCGTTCTATTGAAAAATCATCGGAGTTTTTAAATGGCTGTGGATGGGTCTGCTCTGTTTGTATATGCTGATATTTGCTGAGTCTCATGACCCAAGACCTCTCTCAGAAAGTACAAACACACAATTTAACTCACAACCATCCTTTATCAATCCTTAGTAACCAAGTAAACTCTCATGTTCAGAATTAGATCCCAACTCTGATAAATTCAGTGTGAGATCTGTGGGCTCAGTGGTTAGCACTGTTACCTCACTGTGTCAGGGAACTGGGTTTGATCCCAGCCTTGGGCGACTCTCTGTGTGGAGTTTGCACACTCTCCCTCTGTCTGTGTGGGTTTCCTCCCACAGTCCAAAGTTGTGCAGGTTAGGTGGATTAGCCATGGTAAAATATGGGTATAGAGTGGGTCTAGGTGGGATGCTCTTTGAAGGGTTCCTGTTGGCTGAATGGTCTCTTTCATATCGATTCTATAGGGATCAACAGCACAGAAACAGACCCTTTGGTCCAACTTGTCCATACCAACCAGATATCCTCAATAAATCTAGTCCCATTTGCCAGCATTTGGCCCACATCCCTCTATTCATATTCCTATTGATGTATCCATCCAGATGCCTTTTAGATGTTGTAATTGTACCAGCATCCACCACTTCCTCTGGCAGCTCATTCCATGCACACACCACCCTCTACATGAAAAAGTTGCCCCTTAGGTCCCTTTTAAATCTTTTCTCTCTCACCCTAAACTTACATCTTCTAGTTTTGGACTCTCCCACCCCAGGGAAAAGACTTTGCCTATTTACCCTATCCATGCCCCTCATGATTTTGTAAACTTCTATAAGGTCACCCCCTCAGCCTCCGACGCTCCAGGGAAAACAGCCCCAGCCTATTCAGCCTCTCCCTATAGCTCAAATCTTCCAACCCTGGCAACATCCTTGTAAACCTTTTCTGAACCTTTTCAAGTTTCACAACATCCTTCCTATAGCAGGGAGACCAGAATTGCATGCAATATTCCAAAAGTGGCCTCACCAATGTCCTGTACAGCCGCAACATGACCTCCCAACTCCTGTACTCAATGCTCTGACCAATAAAGGAAAGCATACCAAACGCCTTCTTCACTATCCTAGCGACCTGCGACTCCACTTTCAAGGAACTATGAACCTGCACTCCAAGGTCTCTTCGTTCAGCAACACTCCCTAGGACCTTACCATTAAGTGTATAAGTCTGATTTGCTTTTCCAAAATGCAGCACCTCGCATTTATCTAAATTTAATCCCATCTGTCACTCCTAGGCCCATTGGCCCATCTGATCAAGATCCCGTTGTAATCTGAGGTGACCTTCTTCGCTGTCCATGACACCTCCAATTTTGGTGTCATCTGCGAACTTACTCATCATGCCTCCTACCTTCACATCCACATCATTTATATTAGTGACTGTCCTGAGATTTTCACGCTGGTCCTGAGAGAGAGCTGCAATGGCTGAGGTGCTTTCATCAGAAGAGGCTTTAAACCAAGATCCTAGAAAGATAGAAAATAGGATCAGGAGTAGGAGGCCATTTGGCCCTTTGAGCCTGCTCCACCATTCAATATGGCCACGGCTGATCATCTAACTCAGTCCTCTCCTCCTGCTTTTGCCCCTATACCCTTTAGCCCTCTATCTCCTTCTTGAAAACATTCAATATTTTGGCCTCAGAGGCAGAGAATTCCACAGGCTCCCCACTCTCTGGGTGAAGGCATTTCTCCTTCTCATAGGATCCCTACAGTATGGAAACAGGCCATTCAGCCCAACAAGTCCACACCAACCCTCCAAAGAATAACCCATCCAGATCCATTCCTCCTGATTAATGTACCTAACGTACACATCACTGAACACTATGAATAATTTAGCTTGGTCAGTTCACCTAACCTGCACATCCTTGGACAGTTACCCAAGACTGGGATTGAACCCAGGTCGCTGGCACTGTGAGGCAGCAGTGCTAACCATTAAGCCACCATGCCATCCTCCTTAGACTATGGCTCCTGGTTCTGGAATCCCTGGTCATCAGGAACATCCTTCTGTCTTTACCCTGTCTGATAATGAAGTCAAGTGCTATGGATGCTGCAAGTCTGAAACAAAACAAAAAGCAGTGAAAACGCTTCAGATTTATGGCTGCATCTGTGGAGAGAGAAACAGAATTAATGCTTCGAGTCACATAAAACACTTGCTCATAAGCAAGGCATGTTTCCTTTGCAAAACGACATTAATAAATCAGATGGGTTCCCGCAATGTTTGACCTTGGTTGCAGGGCTGCCAGTGGACAAACTGATTCTATTAAAACCTGAATTCATCAGGCATGGTGGGACTCGAACCCTCAGAGTCCTGTCTTCAGTACAAGGGGCTGCTGCAGTTCAAGCAGGCAGCTCACCCCCACCTTCTCAAGGGCAACTAGGGACAGGCATTAAATGCTGACCCAATCACGTCCCACAAGTGAGAGCATATAACCCACCTATCAATTCTGAGGAAGGGTCACTGGACTTGAAACATTACCACTGCTTTCTCTCTCTCCAGATGCTGCCAGACCTACTGAGTTCCAGATTTCCAGCATCTGCACAGTTCTTTGTCTGATTTTATATCAGTGGAGGGTACTGGATCAATAATGTTACCACTGCACCAACAGCTCTTCTGTTCAAGCTAGGTGAGTTGTGGTGACACAAATCAAAATTGCTGGGAAAGCTCAACAGGTCTGCAAACATCTGTGGGGAGAAATCAGAATTAACGTTTCAGGTCGAGTCACCCTTCCTCAGTTAGGAGCGATATCAGGAAACATTTCTTCACTCACAGCGTAGTGGAAATCTGAAATTCTGAAAAGCTTTTGTGCCCACTGTGAAATCCTATCAATTAGAATGTTCAAAACTGAGACTGGTTTATTACCGGCAAGGGTTACAGAACCCAAGCAAGTAAACGGAGTCAAGCTAGAGATCAACTAGATTTTAAATAAACAGTGAAACCATCTCAAGGGAGTGAATGATGTTCCCCTCACCAATTGGCTGCTGACAACAGATCATATCCATTTACCATAGGCAGCCCCACACAATGCAGAGACTCCCATCACAGCCAGGCATTAAAATGAAGTGTGCGTCTTGGGAAATCATTTACACAGACTCAAACCAAATATTTGCCTTGGGATTAAAATCTATTATCCCATTGTAAGTCTGTCTAATGTAACACGCTCACCTTTCTGTAAATCCAGAGATAACAGTCTTTCACTGCAAAGATGTACTAAAAGCAAGACAAATTATGCCAAGCTCAAGCTAAACACTTTTTTTTTAAATGGAGGCCCTGCTCTATTTAAAGTGGGATTCTTCTGAATTAGGTGACCTTAACGCTTTTGCAGGCAGTGCATGAGAATTTTACCACGACTGGATTTTTAAATTGCAATAATTGATTTTCTTTTATTGTTGTCTGCATTCTCAGGATCCCAAGGAAGTAATCAAATCTAACTTAAGCTTTCCGGCCACATGTGTCAATATTATTACCATGCTAATTTTCCCATTCCATACTGTAATATTCATTTATAAAACTCAAAGCCACACATGAGCAGGCAAATGCTAGTAGCTTCCTATCTCTCTCTCTCTCTCACACACACACACACATACTCACACTCTCACACTCACACACACGCACACATACTCACACTCTCACGCACACACACACACACACATTCTCTCACACACATGCACACACACACACTCACCTGCACACATTCTCACACTCACACACACATTTTCACACACACACTCATTCTCATACTCACATGCACACACACGTTCTCACACACACTCACCCACATAATCATCCACACACATTCTTACACACACACACACACACATTCTCACACTCACACACACATTCTCACACTCACATACACACATTCTCACATTCGGACACACACTCTCACATTCAAACACACTCTCATTCACTAAGTCCCTCAAACATGCGCAACGGCATAATCTCACACACTCTCTCACACTATCTCTCGCATACACTTGCTCACAGACACAGACAGACAAAAACACTGTCTCTCTCACACACACACAGACACACACACACACGCACACGCATGCATGCACACACACCTTCTCATACTCACACACTCTCATTCACTCAGTGCCTCAAACACACGGATCGGCATAATTTCACACACACACACACACATTTACTCATTCCATATACAGTCACAACATACTCTCACGCAAATTTTCTCAAACATATAAGCACATGTACAGACATACTCTCACACATACACAAACACACGTGCGCACACGCACATACACACACACACACATACACACACACATTCTTTCACACATACACTGTCTCACACTCACTCTCTGAATATATGTTGGGACTGTGACTGACAAATGCCTAGGTTCTGATGGATTTCCTTGTCGGTTATTAAAAGAAATGACAAATGAGATAATTGGTGTGTTGGTTTTAATTTTCCAAACTTCCCCTTGTTCTCGTAAGGTTCCATGAGATTGGAAAATAGTGAATATAAATCCTTTATTCAACAAGAGAGGAAAGACCAGGCCAAGTAGCTTAACACCTGTCAGAGGGAAGGTGTTATTAGCTATTATTAATGACATTACAACAGTGTCAGAGATCACACTACACCAGGTTACAGTCCAACAGGTTTACTTAAAATCACAAGCTTTCAGAGCTTTTAAACTTCACCTGATGAAGTGGCAATGCTCTGAAAGCTTGTGATTTCATATAAACCTGTTGGACTTTAACCTGGTGTCATGTGACTTCTGACACTGTCCACCCAAGGCCAACACTGGCACCTCCATATGATCATAACAGTGCACATCAGGAAACCATCACTTTCTCACACTCATTATCTCTCTCTTTCTCACAAACACCACCTATTAGATTAGATTCCCTATGGAAACAGGCCCTTCAGCCCAACAAGTCCACACTGACCCTCCAAAGAGTAACCCACCTCCCTCTGACTAATGCACCTAACACTACGGGCAATTTAGCATGACAAGTTCACCTAACCTGCACATCTTTGTACTGTGGGAAGAAACCAAAGCACCCAGAGGAAACCCACACAGACATGGGGAGCATGTGCAAACTCCACATAGACAGTTACCTGAGGCTGGAATCAAACCCAGGTCCCTGGGGCTGTGAGGCAGCAGTGCTAACCACTGAACCACGAAGCCACCCTAGTTTGTACAGCTTTGGATTAAATATTACTTTGGTTACTTTTGGCAGGTGACTCTTATACCGATCATGTTATTCCAGTCATTTGGTTTGTTTCCAGCACCACCTTATTTTAAATTTTTTGTAATTATCTCTCTACCTCAACTAATCGGATCATTGGTCATCTCTTCACTTGCTATTCAGCCTGCTGACACTCAACTCACACCATTTGTATCATCTTTGACACTCTTAATTATCTTGCAATGATCTATCCGCCTGTAAATTCTGTGCCTGTGTGCTTCCCTCCATTTCACCTGACGAAGGAGCAGTGCTCTGAAAGCTTGTGATTTTAAATAAACCAGTTAAAAAAATCACACAACATCTGGTTATAGTCCAGCAGGTTTAATTGGAAGCACTAGCTTTCGGAGAGCTGCTCCTTCATCAGCTGGTTGTGGGGGTTAAGATCATGCTCACAGAATTTATAGCCAAAAGAGTCCATGTTATGGAAACGTGATACAGTAAACAATCTTAGGTTGAAACTTCATTCTTTTATAATGGGATATGCCGGTTTCTGTTCTTTGAATTGTAAATCCCAGAATTTCTTTTAAATTACATTCCCAAGATAGCTCAGGTTTTTAAACAACAGGTGTGAAATCTGTCTGTGTCCCAATGCTATGTCAGACTGACAAACCCTCTGTTTAGTTTTACATGGATTTGTGCAGTTTTTGAGCAAAGTAAAATGTAATTCTGCAAAAACAAATTCACCCCATAAGCTTATATATGTAGGAGTGACAGATTGAGTGTGTGTGTGTGTGTAAAGAGAGAGAGAGAGAGAGTATCGTGCATTGGGGTCACCTGTAGTGTGATATGAATCCAATCCTGGTTGAGGCCATTCCCATGGGTATTGAACTTTGCTATCAGCCTGTGTTTGGTCACCATGCATTGTTGCTTGTCCTGAAGTCCGCTTTAGTGGACAGTCACCCAAAGGCCCGAGGCCGAAGTATTCCCTGACTGGGAGGGAACACTCCTGGCTGGTGATTATTTTGCGGAATCCATTCATCCGTTGTCATAGCGTCTGCTCAGTTCCCTCCAATATACTAAACCTCAGGGCATCCTTGCCTGCAGCGTAGGAGATAGACCCATGCTGGACTATAGCCTGGTTATGTGTGACGTCTGATCTTGTCTAACCCAGTCCAACACTGACACCTCCACATCCTACACAGTATGACCACCGGTCGGAAAAACCAAGATGCAATGTTAAAAAGACAAACATCACAGTCTCTCTCCAAAGGCTGTCTGAGGCAGACCAACATTCAAGTGTTGATCTAAATAACTTAAATCCAGTCAAATCCTCAAACTGAATTAAATAATCTCACCAGAATAATACTGCAGTGTAGAGGGTTAAATTAAACATATTCCACTAGCTTGATGTGTGTTCTCTTGCACTAGAAGATGACCTGTTTGATGGCAATAAATTTGAAAGGATTCAAGTGGGTAAATACAGAGAAATGATTCCCAGCAAATCCATGCTTTGAGAAAATTTAAATCTTGCTAAAAAAAGAAGCATGTTGTTAAAGCTTTTTATATTGTGCTTACCTGGACAAACGCAAGAATGCCAAATTTTGTACAGTGACAGCAATGTCATTGTCAGCTGCCCCTCGATTCGAGGATAATGTGTTCACAGAGTTGTGGTTTTGTACATGTTGATGTGGATTTAAGATACTGGCTTTCGTATGACAGAATAAGTAAATTTTTGAACTGGGTATGCTGGGCAGTGGAATCTAGAGAGCATAATCTGCTTCCTTGGCTTTCCTGAATGCTACCGCTCTGCTTTGTTATTATACTGTTTAGACTCAGGCCACAGTACACCTTCAGGGAGAAACTGTTGCCTTTTTGAGTGAGTGGTGACCAACCTGCTCCCACTCACTAACCTCAATGTTCCCCATGAGGGGAAACTTCTTTATCCATCTTGAAGCATTTCAAGAGCTCTATGAGGTCATCCCTCAGCCCTGTTTGGAAAAAAGAGCAGGGATTCAGGTTGCCAATTGTTTCCTGAAGTATGTTCTCCCCTTAGTTCATTCCAGCTCCTCACAGGAGCTTCAAATCAATTGGGGAAAGAACCCTTAAGAAAGAGTATTTTTCTTATAAATCTTTGCTGCAACCTCTCCAATCCTTCAGTAACTGATCTATAATATGGTCACCAGAGCTAAACATGTTATTCCCAGTGGGGTCAAATCAATCTTGAGCACATTTTGCCTACTTTTCAATTCTGTTCCAATAAAAATAAAGCTTACTGCTTTGTTTACTATTTTCTTTGATGGCCTTGCTAACCTATAGCACAACACGAATGGTATGGTTGTACTTCCAGGCCTCATAATTGCACAGCCTCACCTAGACTTACACCTTATTATCCCTCCTCACAACCTGCACAAGCTCCTCATTATCTCTGTGGAAACTTCATTTGCCTATTATTTGCCCCACTCTGTGAAGTATTAATCCTCTCCTGTAACTTCAGTAGTCCTGATCAAATGTTCAGATCTGAAACTTCGACTCCCCTTCTCCTCTGATGCTCCCTGTCCTGCTGTGCTTTTTCCAGCTCCACTCTCTATCCATTCTGACTATCCATTGTCGGCAGTTCTCAGTATCACCTAGAAGTCACATAGAGTCATAGAGATGTACAGCATGGAAACAGACCCTTCGGCCCAACCCGTCCATGCCGACCAGATATCCCAACCCAAGCTAGTCCCACCTGCCAGCACCCAGCCCATATCCCTCCAAACCCTTCCTATTCATATGCCCATCCAAATGCCTCTTAAATGTGGCAATTGTATCAGCCTCCACCACTTCCTCTGGCAGCTCATTCCATACCTGTACCACCCTCTGCGTGAAAAAGTTGCCCCTTAGGTCTCTTTTATATCTTTCCCCTCTCACCCTAAACCTATGCCCTCTAGTTCTGGACTCCCCGACCCCAGGGAAAAGACTTTGTCTATTTACCCTATCCATGCCCCTCATAATTTTGTAAACCTCTATAAGGTCACCCCTCAGCCTCCAACGCTCCAGGGAAAACAGTCCCAGCCTGTTCAGCCTCTCCCTGTAGCTCAAATCCTCCAACCTTGGCAACATCCTTGTAAATCTTTTCTGAACCCTTTCAAGTGTCACAACATCTTTCCGATAGGAAGGAGACCAGAATTGCATGCAATATTCCAACAGTGGCCTAACCAATGTCCTGTACAACCGCAACATGACCTCCCAACTCCTGTACTCAATAATCTGACCAATAAAGGAAAGCATACCAAATGCCTTCTTCACTATCCCATCTACCTGCGACTCCACTTTCAAGGAGCTATGAACCTGCACTCCAAGGTCTCTTTGTTCAGCAACACTCCCTAGGACTTTACCATTAAGTAAGTCCTGCTAAGATTTGCTTTCCCAGACACCAGGTTACAGTCCAATGGGCTTATTTGAGATCACAAGCTTTCGGAGCGCTGCTTCTTTGTCAGATGAGAAAGGAGCAGAGCTCCAAAAGCTTGTGATTTAAAAAAAAACCTGTTGGACTATAACCCTGGCGGTCCTATGACCTCTGACCTTGTCCACCCCAGTCCAACACCGGGTCCTCCACATTTTGGCTCCTGTAATTTGTTACAATCTTATTCAGTGCTGACTAACCTGCAACCCCCCACAATTTGTTGTCAGCTTCATGTTTGGAAATTGTGCTTTTTGATTACAAAATCCAAATTGTTAATCTGAATTGTGAACTGCAGCGGTCCCAGCCAAGAGAAACAAAAAAAAAAGCCTTGTAACCTGGGCAGCTGCTGTGTAGTGGAGATATCACTAGTCAGGTTGCCTAGAAATTGCTTTGGGGATGTGGGTTCAAATCCCCTCAAGGATACTGGTGGGATTTCAACTCTCTTAATACATCAGGAACGCAAAGTCAGTCTCAATTCTGATGATCTTGAATCTATCATTGTTTATTACCAACACCAATGTGATTCATTAATATCCTTCTGGTCAGACCACATTTGGAATATTGTGTGCAGTTTTTGGGTACCATTTCTCAGGAAGGATGTACTGGCCCTTGAGCGTGTTTCGAGGAGATTCATGAGAATGGTCCCAGGAATGTTTGAGGACTGTGTGTCTATACTCAATGGAGTTGAGAAGGATGAGGGGGAATCTAATTAAAACATACAGAGTACTGAATGGCCTGGACAGATGGATGTTGGGAAGATGTTTCCATTGTCAGGAGAGACTAGGACCTGAAGGCACAGCCTTAGAGAGTAAAGGGAAGACCTTTTAGAATGGAGATAAGGAGAAATCTCTTCAGCCAGAGAGTGGTGAATCGATGGAATTCATTGCCACGGAAGGCTGTGGAGGCCAGGTCATCGAGTATATTTAAGACTGAGATCAATAGGTCCTTGAGTATCAAAGGGATCAAGGGTTACAGGGAGAATGAGGTTGAGAAACCTATGGTGGAAACATGGTAGAGAAGACTTGATGGGCTCAATTGCCTAATTTCTGCTCCGATGTCTTATTGGAGGGATAAGGGAAGGAATTTTGTCTTTCTTACCTGATGTGGCCATATGTGACTCCAGACCTGAAATGACCTAGGAAGGTGAGAGGGGAAAGATTTAAAAGGGACCTAAGGGGCAACTTTTTTCACGCAGAGGATGATGTGTGTATGGAATGAGCTGTCAGAGTTAGTGATGGAGTCTGGTACAAATACAACATTTAAATGCATCAGGATGGTTACACGAATAGGAAGGGCTTAGAGGGAAAGGGGCCAAATGCTGGCAAATGTCAGATTAATTTAGGGTATCAGGTTGGCATGGACGAGTTGGACCAAAAGGCTTGTTTCTGTGCTGTACATCTCTCTGACTCTTTGACTGTAAGTCACTCAGTTCAAGGGCAACTAAAATGAGGCAACAAATTGTGGCTTAAAAGAATACATTCCTTTAAAAAGATGTCAACAGGGTTTCTTATAGTTTTGAACTTTCAGTCCCCCTCGAATCTGGAAGGAGTGGTCCCAGAACCGAATCACCCCTAACCTGACCTATTCCCAGTTGTGGGATCTGCATCATCACACAGGCTCCAGCTGGTAAAGGATGTCTGTCTGACCAGCACCAACAGAGAGGCACAGCTCATCTGTCACTGAGTATTACACAAATTGCAGCTTGATTAGCAAGAGGAAATGCAGAGTCAGTCCTGGGTGAATCACCAGAACAGAGGGCTGCACTGCCATTAGAGAGAGGTTTAACCTGAGGGTCACCATGCCACAGGTGAATGGAGACTTTGAGAGGGAGAGTCCTTCATGGTAACCTTAGCCATTGCAGGAACTGAACTCCTGCTGTTACCGTATCCTGGCATGGCCCAAACCAGGTGTCCAGCTGCCCAGCTAACTGAGCCCCTGGGGGATACACACATGTGGATTGCAACACCTGATTCAAACCCACTGGGGTCTTGTGGATGCCTGGAGTGGAGTGCGGATGGCCCGGAGTGGAGTGGGGGTGGATCTGAGTGGAGTGGGGGTGGTCCGGAGTGGAGTGGGGATGGATCTGAGTGGAGTGGGGGTGGTCCGGAGTGGAGTGGGGATGGTCCGGAGTGGAGTGGGGATGGATCTGAGTGGAGTGGGGGTGGTCTGGAGTGGAGTGGGGATGGATCTGAGCGGAGTGGGGGTGGCCCGGAGTGGAGTGGGGGTGGTCCGGAGTGGAGTGGGGATGGTCCGGAGTGGAGTGGGGGTGGATCTGAGTGGAGTGGGGGTGGTCCGGAGTGGAGTGGGGATGGTCTGGAGTGGAGTGGGGATGGTCCGGAGTGGAGTGGGGATGGTCCGGAGTGGAGTGGGGGTGGATCTGAGTGGAGTGGGGGTGGTCCGGAGTGGAGTGGGGGTGGATCTGAGTGGAGTGGGGGTGGTCCGGAGTGGAGTGGGGGTGGTCCGGAGTGGAGTGGGGGTGGTCCGGAGTGGAGTGGGGGTGGATCTGAGTGGAGTGGGGGTGGTCCGGAGTGGAGTGGGGATGGCCCGGAGTGGAGTGGGGGTGGTCCGGAGTGGAGTGGGGGTGGTCCAGAGTGGAGTGGGGGTGGTCCGGAGTGGAGTGGGGGTGGCCCGGAGTGGAGTGGGGGTGGTCTGGAGTGGAGTGGGGGTGGTCCGGAGTGGAGTGGGGGTGGTCCGGAGGGGAGTGGGGATGGCCCGGAGTGGAGTGGGGGTGGTCCAGAGTGGAGTGGGGATGGTCCGGAGTGGAGTGGGGGTGGATCTGAGTGGAGTGGGGGTGGTCCGGAGTGGAGTGGGGATGGTCTGGAGTGGAGTGGGGATGGTCCGGAGTGGAGTGGGGATGGCCCGGAGTGGAGTGGGGGTGGTCCGGAGTGGAGTGGGGGTGGTCCGGAGTGGAGTGGGGGTGGTCCGGAGTGGAGTGGGGGTGGTCCGGAGCCGGAGTGGGGATGACCCGGAGTGGAGTGGGGGTGGCCCGGAGTGGAGTGGGGGTGGCCCGGAGTGGAGTGGGGGTGGCCCGGAGTGGAGTGGGGGTGGTCTGGAGTGGAGTGAGGGTGGTCCGGAGTGGAGTGAGGGTGGTCCGGAGTGGAGTGGGGGTGGTCCGGAGTGGAGTGGGGGTGGTCCGGAGTGGAGTGGGGGTGGTCCGGAGTGGAGTGGGGGTGGTCCGGAGTGGAGTGGGGGTGGTCCGGAGTGGAGTGGGGGTGGTCCGGAGTGGAGTGGGGGTGGTCCGGAGTGGAGTGGGGATGGCCTGGAGTGGAGTGTGGATGGTCCGGAGTGGAGTGGGGGTGGTCCGGAGTGGAGTGGGGGTGGCCCGGAGTGGAGTGGGGGTGGCCAGTGATCCAGAGCAGGGACAGCAGCCAGTGACCTGGAGGGAAGATGTCCACTAATTGGGAACTGGTGGATCTCAGTTTGATCACATGGAAGCCCTTACAGAAAGTCTGTAATGTCTGTCTTTTTAGCTTTATTTTCCTGACTTAGATTATGTATATCTGTAATGTGGTATAACTTGTTTCCTTTATTTTCTCTATTTTTTGCAATAAAATTTATACCGAGGTACCCTTGTATCCTGTGTTGGCGACAGTGTACACCTTTTCCTGTATAATCATTTCTTCCAAAACGTGATGGTTGCGTTCTTACACAACCCTGTGTTACAGAAAAATTGCGCTTTAGAAACAGCGGTTAAGTGTTGGCGATGTAATCACGTTACAGCCACAACACGCTTTAAAAGTTCATACTTTAGAAGCAGCATCCCCAATTCATCAATCACGTTATAGCGAATTTGTGTTCACGAAACATGCGTTATGGCAGAATGACCTGTATTGCTGTTGTTCTGTAACTTGAGTACATGGGACAATAAAGCTCATTCTAATTCTAATTCATGAGAATTACATATCCTAATGTTTTGTGGCCCCAGTGAGGAGCTGGAATGAATTAATGGGAGAACATGCAACACCAGCTTATCCCTGGTGCTCTGGCTGCGCAGCATGGCTGATCTGAGCTCCCTTGTTCCTCTCTATCTAGTTTTGCGCTCAGCTCAGAACTGCACAAAATCAAAGAGGTTACTTCCAAATTGAGAAAAAAAAACAGCATTTACTTTAGGTCGAATTATGCTGGGTTGGGGAGTAAATTAATATTCTAAAATGAACTTATTTCTAATTGAGGCAAATGAGGCATAATTGGCCTAATTTATTAATCTCTCACCCATACATATCAATATTAATTACGTGTGGCTTTGCTCTGCATGTGGCACTGATTTATGGCATCAAAGGCGAATTGTTTCGGAGTACTTACCATACTTTGGCCCTGATTTGCACTGATTCCCATCTAATCCTGCATTAGAAGCAGGATGTATGCATTAATACCCAAGGAGATAATCAGCTATTAAATCAATGAGAGAAAAAAAACCAGGACAGCATGAGATAAACCCTGTTACTGCATTGACAATGTTTTTGTCATGTTAAGTATGACTTTATTAAGGTTTCATTTAACTTGCATTGAAATTCTTTAGGCTTTATGAATTTGGGTTCATAAAGTTGAGGGAAAGGCAAAATCTGCCTTAAGACTTGAGTTTTCTCATAACACTGTTTACTATATATTAATACGGAATACATCGATACATGGTATTATCAGGCTCAAATCTTACTGTAACATTACAGAAAAATTATTCCATAAATCTCCTGCCTCACACTAATCAATCAACTCCACATGCTTCCTTGCATTTATTTCTGACATCCGCAGGGCGAGATTTCAGGCTTCTCTTGCTCACCATGTGTTTAATCACTCCTTTTCCTAACTCCGCCCACACTTTATTATTTACACCCAGTGGTGAGCAGCTCTGTGACATCTTTGCAAAGATGTTCCAGGGTCTAACAGTTCTTATGTGGCAAGAACTCAAAAGGGTCACCACTGATCTTCCCTTCAGGTTCAGGAACATTCTATTCGGCCCATTTAGACTGTGTCGGTGATTTTCTTTAACTGTCTGTTGTGTAACCTCACTCTTGTCACACATTGTGCCTCTCTTTGGCAAGTGACAAATTCTTTTTGCTGGAGTGAAAGAAATAATGAACTCTGCTTTTGTATTAGATTTTGCGATTTTGAATAAGAAAGAAGAAGGACCTTGCATTTCTATCACACCTCAAAGTGTCCAAAAATGCTTTTACAGCCAAAGTTGACCATTTGAAGCTTACTCACTATTGTCCTTCAGGAAGTTCAGCAGCCATTTTGTTTACAAGCTTCCACAAGCTGCAGTGTGACAATGGACTTGGCCAGGTCACATCAGATCAGTCATAGAGTCATAGAGATGTACAGCATGGAAACAGACCTTTTGGTCCAACCCATTCGTGCCGACCAGATATCCCAACCCAATCTAGTCCCACCTGTCAGTACCCGGCCCATATCTCTCCAAACCCTTCCTATTCATATACCCATCCAAATGCCTCTTAAATGTTGCAATTGTACCAACCACCACCACTTCCTCGGGCAGCTCATTCCATACCTATACCACCATCTGTGTGAAAAGGTTGACTCTTAGGTCTCTTTTATATCTTTCCCCTCTTACCCTAAACCTATGCCTCTAGTTCTGGACTCCCCGACCCCAGGGAAAAGACTTTGCTAATTTACCCTATCCATGCCCCAACAGTGGCCGAACCAATGACCTGTACAGCCACAACATGACTTCCCAACTCCTGTACTCAATACTCTGGCCAATAAAGGAAAGTATACCACACACCTTCTTCACTATCCTATCTAACCTGCGACTCTACTTTCAAGGAGCTATGAACCTGGCACTCCAAGATCTCTTTGTTCAGCAACACTCCCTAGGACCTTACCATTAAGTGTATAAGTCCTGCTAAGATTTGCTTTCCCAAAATGCAGCACCTCGCATTTATCTAAATTAAACTCCATCTGCCACTTCTCAGCCCATTGGCCCATCTGATCAAGATCCTGTTGTAACCTGAGGTAACCCTCTTCACTGTCCACTGCACCTCCAATTTTGGTGTCATCTGCAAACTTACTAATTGTACCTCTTATGCTCGCATCCAAATCATTTATGTAAATGACAAAAAGTAGAGGTCCAGCACCGATCCTTGTGGCACTCCACTGGTCACAGTGAAAAACAACTCTCCACTACCACCCTCTGTCTTCTACCTTTGAGCCAGTTCTGTATCCAAATGGCTCGATCTCCCTGTATTCCATGAGATCTAACCTTATTAGTCAAATCAGCCTCAGGGTCCTGGGTTCGATTCCAGTCTCGAGTGACTGCCTGTGCAGACTTTGCACATTCTCCTCATGTCTGTGTGGGTTTCCTTCAGGTGCTGCAGTTTCTTCCCACATTCCAAAGATGTGCAGGTTAGTGAGGATTGGCCATGCTAAATTGTCCATAGTGTTCAGGGATGTGTAGGCTAGGTGGGTTGGCATGGGAAATGCAGGGTTACAGGAATAGGGTGGGTCTGAGTGTGTTGCATTTCAGAGGATTGTGTGGATTTGATGGGCCGAATGGCCTCCTTCCACACTGTAGGGATTCTATGATAATTTAGAAGTAAGATACATCACAATAGATGTGGGAAATACTCCACAGGTCTAGAAGCATCTGTAGAGAAAGAGTTCAAATTTCAGGACAATGGCCTTTTAACACAATTGAGGATTACTCCTCTGTTCTTCAGATAGCACTAATAGTACTTACCTTTACCTGAGAGCATTGAAGAGGTATTAGCTTCACATTTCATCCTAAGGACAGATAACATTAGTAAATAGGTAAAACAAATGGTTATGTGGTAGTACAGAAATTGAGTATTGCTGAATAAGGACACATTTTATCAAAGCCTTTTTTTTTATCTTACACTTAACAGGATATTCTGCAAGTGTATAAATGCAAAGGTTTAAACCAACATTATTGGTGTAGTTTTTGCCTTGAATTTTTATTCTTGTGAAATGTCCTGATTAGTGCAAGATGAAAAACTTTTGACAAAATCTTTTCTTCAGCAATACTCAAATTGGTTAAAGGCAATAATAGTGTTCACTTTCTCCTGTACCAAAGCAACACATAATTAAGATGGACCTTTGTTCATATAACACATAAGTTTTTAAACTATATTCGCTATCTGCACTCATTGGTGTTAGATACCACCAGGATTTGACAATCTCTTCACCTATTTCTGAAATTATATTCAAGAGTACATTGAGTTTTGAAATTAGGAGAACATGTTGTGGCTGTACAGGACATTGGTTAGGCCACCTTTGGAATACTGTGTGTAATTCTGGTCTCTGTGATATAGGAAGGACGTTGTGAAACTCGAAAGGGTTGAGAAAACATTTACAAGAGTGTTGTCAGGATTGGAGGGTTTGAACTATAGGGAGAGGCTGAATAGGCTGGGACTGTTTTCCCTGGAGGCTGAGGGGTCACTTTACAGAGATTTATTAAATCATGAGAAGCATGGATAGGGTGAATAAACAAGGTCTATACCCCAGGCGGGGGACGAGGGGGTGTCCAAAACAAGAGGGCATTGGTTTAAAGTGGGAGGGGAAAGATTTAAAAGGGACCTAAGGGTCAATATTTTTACTCAGAGGGTGGTGCGTGTATGGGATGAGCTGCCAGAGGAAGTGGTGAAGGCTGGTACAATTATAGCACGTAAAAGGCATCTGGATGGGTATACGAACAGCAAGAGTTTAGAGGGATATGAGCCAAGTGCTGGCAAATGGGACTAGATTATTTTAGGATATCTGGTCAGCATGGATAAGTTGGATCAAAGGGTCTGTTTCCATGCTGTACATCTCTATGATTCTACTTAGACAACTGAACATAGATAATAAATGATAGCGATTCCAGAAAAATGTTTTTTTTAAAAATGCACAATATGCATATTTTAAGAAACCAAAGGAACAAAATGAATATTTCATTTTTAAAAAAAAAGTCATTCTATCCTTTTAGGATTTTTAATAAATCATTTAACTTATTTGATCTTGAAGGATGAGGGAACACATATTCTGCAGTCTGTTTCTCCTCGTGATGATTTCTATATGGTTAGGGATATATACAGTCCGGGGCTCCACAGGGGACTCATTGATACATGTCTTGGATACTGTGTCACCATGGAAACTGGGCCAAGCCACAGGCAGCTGGAAACTTGCATTAAGGTCATTTTCTTGTGCTAGCATTGAGCGATAGGGACAGAGTAACTTGGAAATCGAGAATCACTGGAAGATTATATTGACTAAATGCGAGAGAGGCTGCTTTCATATGCACAAAGAGTTCGGTGTTTGAAGTGGTTAAATCTCTTTCATGGTGATGGATGTGCATTTATGAGAAGGACTCGTTTAATATCTTTGCCATTTTATAAGATCAGTCTGCGTAAAAATTTCCTTTTACAATGGCAACTGGCCCAAACCGCTCCTATTCTTAGACTTTTAATTATGTTAATCACATTGCTCGGGTGTGTTATGATATACCTCCAGGGTTGGACTGACTTGAACCAGGCCCTCTGTTCTTAGATTTTTGCGTGTTAAAAATCCTGTAAGAATTATAAGTTTTTAACAGCCTCATTTTAAAATCTTGTGGCACAGTGGTAGTGTCCCTACTTCTGGGCCAGAAGGTCTTCGTTCAAGTCTAACCAGCTTCAAGGGTATGACATAACATGCCTGAAGAGGTTTATTCTTGCTAAGCTTCTTGGTATGTAAATGAGCAGAGAGATCTTGGTGTCCATGTACATAGATCCCTGAAAGATGCCACCCAGGTTGATAGGATTGTTAAGAAGGTGGACAGCATGTTTGCTTTTATCAGTAGAGGGATTGCGTTTCAGAGCCATGAGGTCATGTTACTGCTGTACAAAACGCTGATGCAGCCACACTTGGAGTTTTGCGTACAGTTCTGGTCACCGCATTATAGGAAGGATGTGGAAGCTTTGGAAAGGGTGCAGAGGAGATTAACCAGGATGTTGCCTGGTACGGAGGGAAGGTCTTATGAGGAAAGGCTAAGGGACTTGAGGCTGTTTTCATTAGTGAGAAGAAAGTTAAGAGGTGACTTAATAGAGGTGACTTAACAGATGATTAGATAGGTTGGGCAGTGAGAGCCTTTTTCCTAGGGTGATGACATCTCCTTGTATGAGGGGGGTATAGCTGCCAATTGAGGAGTGATAGATTTAAGATGGATGTCAGAGGCAGGTTTTTTTACTCAGAGAGTGGTAAGGGTGTGGAATACCCTGCCTGCCAATGTCGTTAACTCAGCCACATTCGGGGCATTTAAACAATCCTTGGATAAGCACATGGATGATGATGGGATAGTGTAGGGGGATGGGCTTAGATTAGTTCACAGGTCAGCACAGCATCAAGGAATGAAGGGTCTGTTCTGCGCTGTATTGTTATATGTTCTATGTTCTAATCGCAGTCTAGGAAGATTTAATTGAACTTTATTGTGGTAGGGAGTTATAGCATTTCTAGTCAATGTTGGGGAAGTTAAATTCCTCCATAAAGACCACCCTGTTCCTTTCACTCCTACCTGGAAATGATTTGCTGATCCTCTCCTCCACATCCCTGGAACTTTGTGGAGGCCTATAAAAACCTCCTAGCAGTTTGGCCTCTCCTCTCTTGTTTCTAACCTCAGTAGACGAGAGCTCGTCAAAAGTTCTTTCAGCCACCATTATACTGTCCTTGACTAACAAAGCCACACCTCCTTCTCTTTTACTACCTTCCTTGATCTTGATGTCACATCTAAACACTGGAACCTGCAAAATCCATTGAAGCATTGTAATTGGGTAAGAGAGTCAAAAGATATGAAATTCCCGCCTCAGGCGACTAACTGTGTGGAGTTTGCACGTTCTCACCGTGTCTGCGTGGGTTTCCTCCGGGTGCTCCGGTTTCCTCCCACAGTCCAAAGATGTACAGGTCAGGTGAATTGGCGATGCTAAATTGCCCGTAGTGTTAGGTAAGGGGTAAATGTATGGGTGGGTTGCGCTTCGGCGGGGCGGTGTGGACTTGTTGGGCCGAAGGGCCTGTTTCCACACTGTAAGTAATCTAATCTAAACTCGTCCCATTGCTCCAGGAAACGGAACCATTCCCTCCTAGACCATCTTTCTTGCCTCCTGGTTAGTGTTCTTGACTTGCAAGACTATGTCTTGAGTAACACCATAAAAAAAAGAACAGGATTAGGCCATTCAGCCCCTCAAGCCTGCTCCGCCATCCAATAGGATCATAGCTGAACCGACATTCCTCATCTCCACTTTCCTGCCCTTTACCCATAATCCTTTATTCCCGGACTGATCAAAGACTCTACCTCAGCCTTAAACATATTCTGCCCCCTCACTCTCTGTGGCAAGGCGTTCCAAGGACTCACAACTCTCTGAGGGAAGAAATACTCACCTCAGTCTTATATTACTGCCCCTTTATTGTGAGATGATGGCAAAGGGGAAATCATAAGGAGGTAGATGCTAATCACTGAATCATACCATACATCATTTGGTTGCATTGTTGTTGCATTTTCAGCACTCTTTGCACAGTTTCAGATCCAAAATGGTGCTCATGCCATAGGTACATGCCTCTTGTGTGAGTTGCTCTGAACACACTTTCGTTGGTTATTGGTCCAGATGCTGACAATCCAAGTCTGAATGATGTGAGGCCTTTTACACTTGGATGTGGACTGCTTCAGTATGTGAGGAGTCGCAAACGGTGCTGAACATTGCGCAATCATTGGCACTTCTGACCTTGTAATGGAGGGAGGGTCATGGATGAAGCGGCTGAAAATGGCTGGGCCCAGGAAACTACCATGAGGATCTTGTGCGCAGATGGCCCTCTCCATACCTCGTGACCTAAAGCATGAATTCAGCTCACCACCTCATTCCCCACAGCCCACACCACCACAAAACAGCAAGTGGTATTTAATGGCTGTATCGATCATTTTCAGGATAGTCTCTGGTTGAATGCTTCGACAAATGAGGAACATTAGTCACGTGGAAAATTAGGGCCCTTTACAGGATAAATGCTGAAAAGCTGTTTCCCCTTGTGGGCGAGTCTAGGACCAGAGGGCATTAAATCAGAAGAAGGGGTCATCCAGTTAAGGCAGAAATTAGGAGAATTTATTTTTTCTCACAGAGGATGGTGAATCCGTGGAGATCTTTACCACTGAAGTGGCCAAGGCTGAGTTATTACCTATACTTAAGGCTGAGATAAACAGATTTCTAATCATTAAGGGAATCAAGGGTTAGGGGGAAAATGCAGGAAAGTGGAGTTGAAGGTTATCAGATGAGCCACGACCTCAATAAATGGCAGAGCAGACTTGATTGGCCTACTCCTGTTCCTACACCTTATGGATCTATGGATTAATTGGAGAGGCTAAGGGGTGTTCTCCTTTGGAAAGGGAAGTGAGGGTGGGGAGGTAATTCTGTGAAATGCATTCAAAATCAGGAGATGTCTGGACAGAGTCACAAGAGAGAAACTGTTCCCTTCTGGGGGATGGATGGAGAATGAGAAGACCCAAATTTAAGCCATGATGGAGGTGCTGGTGTTGGACTGGGATGGACAAAGTCAGAAGTCACATGACACCAGGTTATGGTCCAACAGGTTTATTTGAAATTTATTTCGAAGCAATGCTCCTTCATCGTTTCATCTGATGAACGAGCAGCACTCTCAAAGCTTGTGATTGCAAATAAACCTGTTGGACTACAACAGTGGCTTCTGACTTTGTCCTCAAATTTAAGATCTCTGGTCAAAAGAGAGCAACAAAGACCTGAAGAGAAACGTTTCCGAGCTGGCGAATGGTTGGGATCTGCAAAGTGTTCCCTGAGGGTGTGATGGAAACAGGATCAATCACACCTTTCAATTAGAAATCAGATCAATACCTGATGAGGAAACAACTGCAGGATGATTATGGCAAAGGGTGTGGAGTGACATCAACTGAAGCGCTTCCAGACGTATGATGGCCTGAATGGCCTCCTTTGTGTCGATAACTCTCTGATTTCTACTGACTGTAACGAAGTTAGTAAGAGTGTGTGGAGACTTTTACTGCTAATTCATGCTCTTGAAGCCTACAGGGAGAGCTGTGGTACATAGCAAAGGCCTCAGTTTTTGATGTAAAGGACCTGATCCGATCGCATTGGCTTTCAGTCCAGTGAGATTAGCACTGCTGCCTCACAGCGCCAGCGACCCCGGTTCAATTCCGGCCTTGGGCGACTGTATGGCATTTGCACATCCCCCCCATGACTGTGTGGGTTTCCTCCGAGTGCTCTGGTTTCCTCCCACAATCTAAAGATGTGTAGGTTAGGTGAATTGGCCAAACTAAATTGCTCGTAGTGTTCAGTAATGTGTAGATTAGGTGCATTAATCAGAGAGAAATAGGTTTGGGTGGGTTACTGTTTGGAGGGTCGGTGTGGACTTGTTGGGCTGAAGGGCCTGTTTCCACACTGTCGGGATTCTATGATTCTATGAACAATGACCTGTGTCCTTCGGTTATCTCCCCTCTTGTCAGACATGGGACTCAGGATAGTCCAGCCTCGATAGCCTGAATGGCTTTTCTTCAGCTCAGCCTCCTCCTTGATCTGACAAAGTGTTGATGTAAAATGGAAAGGAATGACTTGCCAGGTGGCTGTAACAGATAGGGTCGAAGGAGTGTGACAAACAAGCATTAAGGGATTAATGGATTATAGTGAAGATCAGAGTATGGGACATGTTGTATCTAACTAAGCTTATCACACAACCATTCACACTGTGAAAAGGTTAACATTAATGCAAATTACATTCATGTTAATGGTCATGAGCTTTCTCAGATTTGCATTAATATCTGACTTTAAAGTGCACTTTTACAGTGACATTTAATGAGTTAGGTTGCTCCAGAAGTTTGCATTCAGCAATAATGACCAGCCGCTGTATTATTAACTCTAGAATTCTCTCCTTTGGGATTCTACATTCCTCTATCTCAAAATCACTCCTTAAGGATATCTACAGTGTGGAAGCAGACAATTCAACCCATCAACCCTCTGAACAGCAGCCCACCCAGATTCTTCCCCCCCACCCGCCACCCATTTCTGTAACCCTGTATTTCCCATGCTAACCCACCCAGCCTGCACATCCCACAACAATTTAGCATGGCCAATCTACCCTAACCTGCCCACCTTTAGACCGTGGGAGGAAACTGGAGCATCCGGAGGAAGCCCACACAGACACGGGGAGAATGTGCAGACTCCACACGGCCAGTTGCCGAGGCTGGATTCAAACCTGGGTCCCTGGCACCGTGAGGCAGCGGTGCTAACCATCGAGCCACCGTGCCACATTTTGTCTGACTACTGCATGCATTAAAGGGGAAGAAGATAGAAACTGAGGCATAGAAAAAGGTGTGCCCATTAGATATTTACAAAGCTCTATAGAAGTTTCATTAACCATGCATAACTGCCCCTGAGCAGTTGATAGTGAGCTGCCTTCTTCAATACTACAGAGCAACTTGCTCCAACATTTCAGACAGCAGTTATGAGTCAATCACATTGCTGTGGGTCTGGAGTCTCATGTAGGCCAGACCAGGTGAGGATGGTAGATTCCCTTCCCTAGAAACAGATGGACGTAGAACATAGAAAATTCAGTACAGAACAGGCCATGCAGCCCACGATGTTGTGCCAAGGATTAATCCTAATCGAAACGAAAATAACCTAACCTACGCACCCCTCCATGTGCATTCCCAGCAGTCACTTAAGTGTACCAAATGGCTCTGCTTCCACCACCACCACTGGCAGCACATTCCATGCATTCACAACTCTCTATGTGTGAGTTTTATAACCACTGAACAAATGCCTGTTTCTACACTGTAAGGATTCTACTATTCTCCCACTTGATAGTTTTGTAGCTAGCTGTCTGTTCAAGAAATGTCTTAATTGATTGAATTTAACTGTTACCTGTTCATGTTTATCATGAGGCACGTTATAAGTTCAAAAGATCACAAAGCCTGGGTGATTTAATGCACGAGGAGCTCGATCTTACTGTCAAAATCTGGGTTCGAATTTAATTGTGATAGGATGCAATAAATCTGTCCTCATCCTGCTGAGAGTTAGGGCTTTTATGGGTTTGAGATTCTTTCTGTCCTAATGCCAATGGGTAAGAGTTCTCTCAGAGAGAGGCCAGCATGGCTCATGTGGGAGTAGCAAATATATCAGTGTATATTGATGGAGTGGAAGACAGTCTTTTGTATGGAGGAATACTTTATGGCGAGTATATCACAGAGAATGGGGAATCTCTGCCTCATTTAAGGGGGTGCGGGGAATAGGTTACAGCCATTTCACTCAGCATACAACCATTGCTGAAAAAGCACAGACGGTCAGGCAGCATCAGAGGAGCAGGCAAGTCACCATTTCGGCCCCAAATCCTTTTTCAGTCCTGAAGCGTTGACTTTGCTGCTCCTCAGATGCTGTCTGACCTGCTGTGCTCTTCCAGCTTCGTGTCTATTAACCCAGGCTTCCAGCATCTGCAGTCCTCACTGTGTCCTACAACTGCTGCTGGCCTAGGAATGCTTTAACTGATTTCCCATTGGAGAGAGGGTCTGTTCCTTGGAAGAAGCTTTGCTCGCTTTCATGAGCAGGGAAAGGGGATTCATCATAAAGAAATTTCCAGGAAAGAAAGATCAAAGTGTGTTGAGTTTGCCTCCCACCAATCTCATCATCCCTTTGATGAAAGATACAAACTCTTTTATATTTCAGTTTTGGATTTGAGACGTATAAGTGGGACCATAGAATCCTTACAATGTGGAAGCAGGCCACACTTGATTCCACACTGGCCCTCTGAAGAGCATCCCACCCCCTCCCTGTAACCCTGCAGTTCCCAAGTCTACACCACCTAGCCTGCACATTCCTGGATACTACGGACAATTTAGCATGGCCAATCTATCGAACCTGCACACCTTTGGACTGTGGGGACGAACTAGAACACCCAGAGGAAACCCAGACAGACACGGGGAGAACGTGCAAACTCCACACAGACTGTCACCCAAGGGTGGAATTGAACCTGGTGCTATGAGACAGCAGTGCTAACCACTGAGACACCATACCACCCCATGATCAGCTCGTCATTTGCAACTTTTGCTGTTTTCTTTCTTTCTGGGCATTGCAGACCACAGTTGTTAGATAATGAGAATGCATACATCAATGATATGATTATATGTGATAAATATAAATCCCTTCAGTTATGAAAGAGAGTCATGTCAGACTTAAAGCATTAAATCTGTATCTTTCTCTCTCCACAAATGCTGCCAAACCTGGAATTCTGCAGCGAGTAACTGACCTCCTGACTCCCCAAAGCCAGTCCACCATCTACAAGTGTGGGATGGAATACTCCCCACTTGCCTGGATGGATGCAGCTCCAACAACACTCAAGAAGTTTGACACCGTCCAGGACAAAGCAGTCCCTCAGTTCCAAAGCCAGAGCCACTTCCATCCAGAAGGGCAAGAGTAGCAGATTCAAGGCTGCAGCATCAACCACAAGTTCCCCCACCAAGTCACTCACTTCCCTGATCATCAGTGTCTAAGTTCTGGAATTCCCTCATTAACAGCCTTCTGGATCTACCTCCACTAAATAGACTGCAGCGTTTCCATAAGGCAGCTCACCATCACCTTCTCAAGGGCAACGAGAGACAAGGGAATAAATGTTAGCAAATTTTGAGAAGATTTGTAGCCCAGGTTCAGGTTCTGGATGTAGGTTTGCTCGCTGAGCTGAAAGGTTTGCTTTCAGATGTTTTGTCACCCTACGAGGTGACATCATCAGTGAGTCTCCGGATGAAGCACTGGTGGTGAGGCCCGCTTTCTATTTATGTGTTTGGGTGTCCTTGGGTTGGTGATGTCATTTCCTGTGGTGACATCAATTCCTGTGGCACCAGGCAATAAATTTGGCCCAGCCAGTGATGCCCATGTCCTGTGAATGAAAAATAAAACTGCCAAGTTTCTCCAGAATGTTGGTTTTTTTTTTCAATCTCCAGTATCTTGCTTATATCTTACTGGATTTTTAAAATATTAATTCTTCAGATGCAGGGCGTCAACTTCAAAGCTATTATTTAGTGTCCACCTGCAGGGGCGTCTGAGGTGCTGATAGCTGTGTGCCTTACACGAGGAGAAAGCAGATGCTGGAGATCAGAGTCCAAACGTATGGCCTGGAAAAGCACAGCCAGTCAAGCAGCATCCAAGGAGCAGGTGAGTCGACGTTTTGAGTATAAGCTCTTCATCAGGAATGTCCTCATATCAGGCTGACTCAGAGGGCAGTTAAGAGTCAACCACATTGCTGTGACTCTGTAGGCCAGACTGGATAAGGACAGCAGGTTATCGACCCTGAAGGACGTTGGTAAACCAGGTGGGATTTTACAACAATCTGTGGATTCCATTTTAGCGAAACATATTTTCGAAGGATGAGGAGGGATCTGATTGATAGGCCTGGATAGAGTAGGCATGGAGAACACCTTTCTACCAGTAGGAGAGACAAGGACACCAGGGCACAGCTTCAGAGTGAAGGGATGACCCTTCAGAACTGAAATAAGGAAGAATTTCTTCAAGCAGAGGATGGTGAATCTGTGGGACTCATTACCATAGGGGGCTGTGGCCAAGTCATTGTACATATTTAAGACAGAGGTATACAGATACGGGGTGGGGGTGGTTTCAAGGGTTATGGGGATAAAGCAGGAGAATGGGGTTGAGAAACGTATCAGCCATGATCGAATGGCAGAGCAGACTTGATGGGCCCAATGGTCTAATTCTGCTCCTGTAACATATGGACTGATTACAGATTTATTAATTAATTCTTTGACATTTCCTGGTGGGATTTAGACTCATGTCTGGAGCAATAATCCAGACCTCTGGAGTAAGGGTCTGATTGCACAGATATGTAAATCGCTGATCTCTCCTTTCAAACTGGGGCATGGCTTTGTCCCTGCTGCTGAACACTATTCCTACATTCTCCTGCCTCTGCGACCAGTCGCTTACATCTCAAGTTGCTTTTGATCTGTTTCCCCTGAGTGTCTCAGCCCCAAGGGCTTCAATCATTTCTTTCTGCTAATGTCTGTGCTTGTAACCTCTCGAAGATCTTGGATTCAATTCAAGTTTCATCTTCAAGATAACTGAGGCTGGTAATTGTATTCTTCAAGTGAAATTTCTCAGAAGTGATTAGATTTGAACAGCCTTGTGCAATTTCTGCAACTTTGAATCGGAGTAGAAGTTTATATCTGTTATGAAAAAAAAAATCATCTTTGTTTGGCTAAAGGATTGAGATTACACGCTCCAGACTGAGGATTGCGGAACTTTACAGCATGGGGAGACTTTGACAGAGGAGATTTTGTGTCGAGACCGAAGCCCTATGCTACTAGTCTGTGCCCTCTGACTACACACTTTTGGTTAAGCTTGCTATGTTCCTCCAGCCTCCTGCTTGTCTACTTTCGATTCCAGAATCTACAGTTCTTTTGCCTCTTTTGGGTCAAGTAAACACAGTAGATAATTTCTAATCAGTCTGTTCAGAGATGTTATTACGCAATCCTTGAGCAGGTAGGATTTGAAACTGGACGTCCCGTCTGAGAGCTGGGGTCATTACCACTGCGAGAGTCCTGGTAAACTAGGGGAGATATTTTCTAATCAACTTGTTCAGAGATGCTATTACACACCTCCAGAGCAGGTGGGACTTGAACTGGGGTCTCCTGATCCAGATGAAGGGTTTATGCCCAAAATGTCGATTCTCCTGCTCCTCGGATGCTGCCTGACCTGCTGTGCTTTTCCAGCACCACACTCTCGACTCTGATCTCCAGCATCTGCAGTCCTCACTTTCTCCTCTCCTGATCCAGAGGCAGAAACATTACCACTGTGGCACAAGACCCTCACAGTAACCTAGGTAAAGCTGGTAATTGTGTAATTGTTTTCAGGAGCAAAATTGATAAGAGCTTATTTGTTGTCTCATATAAAGCAAATAAGGACAGGGAATGGGATTTGTTAGTTCAGATGGCTAGTGTCTGGTTGAGGATAATTCCAATAGTTATCGATTCCCATTCCTGGTGAGGTTGACTTCTTCACAGAATCCCGACAGTGTGGAAGCAGGGGCCGTTCAGCCCATCGAGTCTGCACCGACCCTTTGGCGATCAGCCCAACCAGACCTACCCCTGTATTTCCCATGGCCAATCCACCTGACCTGCACATCTTTGGACAGTGAGAGGAAACCGGAGAACCCAGAGGAACCCCACACAGACACAAGGAGAACGTGAAAAGTCCACACAGACAGTGACCTGAGGGTGGAAGTGCACCAGGGTCCCTGGCGCTGTGAGGCACCATGCCATCCTTAGAGTTAGGACCTACATCCTCACTTTGCCCCTGAGAATAGAAGTTTATTTTTTCCCCTTTTCTCTGGTTAACTGTTATTGGTTTTTAAATCTTTCCTAATCCTCTGGTTTATCATTCAGTGCAGTATCCCTTGCTGTCCCACTTTGGGTGTTGTTATCTAAAGAGCTACCATGCAATGCTGTGGTATCCTTTTGCTTTGTCAGCTTACCATTCCCCTCTCCCACACCATTCCCACTCTATTTCATTTAAAACCCCCTCTACATCCCTAGTCCTGACTTTCCCAGGTGCTGGACCCAGCACAGTTCAAGTGAAGCCCATTCCATTTCTCTTCCACCTTGCTGTACATTTGGAGGTGCCTTTTCTCAGATGAGCTATTAAACTAAGGCACTATCTGCTCTCTGTGGTAGATCACAGAATCCATTCAGTGTGGAAACAGGCCATTTGGCCCAACAAGTACACACCGACCCTCCGAAAAGTAACCCATCCAAACCCATTCCTGTACCCTGTTACCCTACATTTCCCCTGACTTATGCACCTAACCTACACATCATTGAACACTAAGGGCAATTTAGTACGGTCAATTCACCTAACCTGCATATCTTTGGACTGTGGGAGGAAACCAGAGCAGGGAATCCATGCAGAAACGTGGAGAATGCGCAAACTCCATACAGACAGTCACCCAAGTCTAGGACTGAACAGAGGTCCCTGGCGCTGTGAGGCAGCAGTGCTAACCACTGAGCCACCAAACTGCCCTCTGGTTTCCTTTCACAGTCCAAAGATGTGATGGCTAGGTGGATTGGCCATGGGAATACAGGGGTAGGGAGATGGGTCTGGGTGCGATGCTCCTCAGAGGGTCAATGTGGACTTGATGGGCTGAATGGCCTGCTTCTACACTGTTGGGATTCTGTGATTAAAAGATGCAAAAGATCCTGTGGTATTATAGTGAGGAACAGCAGGTGAGTTCTCTCTGGCACCCTGGTCCTTTGTATCCCACATTCAATGTCACAAAAACCATCTTGCCATCAGTGCATTGTTATTTGTGGGATCTTACTGTGCTGCTGCATTCACGGCTGTACAACAATGGCTACCCTACAAAAGTAGTTCAAATGAAAGCAAAGCACTGTGGATGTCCAAGATCTGAAAAATAAACAAAGAATGCTGGAGAAACTCAGTAGGTCTGGCAGCATCTGTGGAGAGAGAAACAGAGTTATCACTACAAGTCCGAGAGAACTTCTTTGGATGGAGGAAGAGCCATATCAGACTCGAAATGTTAACTATGTTTCTCTCTCCACAGACGCTGCCAGACCGACTGAGCTGCTCCAGCATCTTCTGTTCTTATTTTAAGAAGTATTCCATTTTGTACGAAGCACTTTGATAGGTCCTGGGGATGTAAGAACATTAGAACATAAGAAATAGGAGAAGGAGTAGGCCATCTGGGCCCTTTAGCCTGCTCCACCATTCAATAAGATTCTAAGACCATAAGACATAGGAGCAGAAAACAGGCCATTCACCCACCCACTTACCATAACTCTTAATTCCTTCACTGTTCAAAAATCTATCTTTGTCTTAAAAATGCAAGGTATGCCCTTTATTATCTATAAATCTGGAGGTTAAAGGATGAGAGAAACATGGTAAGATTATAATCACTACAGAAGCCGTACTGAGCAAATTGGAGGTTGATAAGTCTCTGAGTCCCATCAATCTGTTTCTATGGTTTTAATAGAGGTGACTAGTGAGGTGGATGCAATGGTGTTAATTTTCACAAATCCATCAGATTCTGGAAAGTTTCCATTGAAGTAGGCAATGACAAAAAATAACCCCTCCATTCAAAAAGGAAGGCAAGTAGAAAACAGAAACTGGTAGATTCAGTTGGTTTGACATCTGTCGTGAGGCTCCTGTTAGAATCACCACAAAGGAAGTTATAACTGGGCACTTGAAAAAATGCAAGGTAATAAACAAGAGTCAGCACGGATTGTCAAAGGGAAATTCTGTTGAATCAATTTATTCAAATTCTTTGAAGGTGTAATAGAGTGTGTTGATGTGCTGTCCTTGGATTTCTAGAAGGCATTTGACAAAGAGCCGCATAAAAGGTAACTTCACAAAATGGGAACTCATAGCATAGGGGGGTATTATAACAGAATGGATTGAAGATTGGCTGGCTGGTAGAAAATAGAGAGTATGCAGCAATCAGTTGTTTTCTGATTGATTGAATAAGATAAATGGAGTTCCACAGGGGCCTGTGCCAGACCCTCAATCCTTTTACACTCTACATCAATGACTTCAATGAGGGGACTGAAGGTAAGTTTGCTGATGACACAAAGACAAGTAGGAACACATGATCATGACCAGTCATGATTTCATTCATTGGTGGAAGAGCCTTGAGGGGCTGAATGGTCCACTCCTGTCCCTCAGTTCCTGTCGAAGTATGTTGTGAAGATGAAACAACAAGAATGCAGAGTGATATGTACAGGTTGAATGTGTGGGCAAAAATCTGGGAATATAATGTGGAAAAGTGTTGTTCACTTTGGCAGGAAGAATAAAAAAGCAGATTATTCCTTGAGTGTAGAATTTCACAGTGCAGAAGGATCTAGGTGTTCTGGTGCATGTGTCACAGAAAGTTAACGTGCATGTACAGCAGATAATGAGAAAATCAAATACAGTGATATAGGAGGAATTTAATGTAAAAAAAAAGAATTGAGGGAGGGGTCACTGGACCCGAAATATAAATTCTGTTATTGCTCCACAGACACTGCCAGATCTGTTGAGCTTTTCTGGCAATTTTTGGTTTTGTTTCTGATTTCCAGCATCTGCAGTTCTTTTAGTTTTAATTTTGTAAAAATAACAATATTATGCTTCAGTTGTGCTGTAGGGCATTGGTTAGACCACATCGTGAAAACTGTGTGCTGTTTTAGTCTCCATATTTAAATACAGATGTAAATGCTTTGAAGACTGTTCTAAGAAGCTTTATGAGATTCATACCTGGAATGAGTGGGTTGACTTTGAAGAATAGGTTGGCTTGCTTCCACTGGCGTTGAGAAGAGTTTGGGGTGATTTGATTAAAGTGTATAGAATTCTGAATGGCCTTCAAAGGGTGCTAGAGAAAGGACGTTTACTCTTCTGGCTGACTTTAAAAATAGCAGACACTGTGATAAAATTACACGAGGAGATGAGGAGAATTACATGAGGTTTCTGTGTCGTTGGAACTCTCTGCAAGGCACTGGAAGCAGGGTCTTTGAATATTTTTTGCAGATAGATTCTTGTTAGTTAGGGGATAGATGGGAACGTGGAATTTGGAACATTAGTCATAATCTTAGTGAATTGCTGAGCAGGCTTGGAATGGCGAATGGCTCACTTCTACTCCTGACATGAATGCTCATAATCTCTTCCTTTTCACCTGTTCTTTTCTGCAGTGTGATTCTGTAAGCATTCACAGTCAGCACCAATAAACTATGAAGGAATTAAAGTTCATCTGTCTGCCCTCACCCACCACACATTTAGACTTTCAAATTCAGTCACTCCTCCTCAAACATTTCCTCTTAAGGGTACACCCACCTACACACACACACACCCACCCACCCACACCCACACACACATCTACATACACACACCCATACACAGACACACCCACACCCACACACCCACATACACCCACACACACAGAAACACACCCACACAGACACACACATGCACACAGATACACACACACACAGACACACCCACACCCATACACACATCCACATACACACAGACGCACACACACACCCATACACAGACACACCCACACCCACACACACATACACACACACCCACACACACACACCCACAGACATCCACACCCACACAGACACAGACACACACACACACCCACAAACACAGACACACACCCACGCACACACACACTGACACAGACACACACACACCCACACAGACACACACACAGACACAGACACACACATGCACACAGACACACACACACACACACAGACACACACAGACACAGACACAGACACACACACACAGGCACACACATACAGACACAGACACACAGACACAGACATGCACACAGACACTCACACACACACACACCCACACACACAGACACACAGAGACAGACAGACAGACAGACACACACATGCACATACCCACATACTTGGACACACACACACACACACACACTCACAGGCACACACACACACTCACATACACACACATATAGACACACACGCACATACAGACACACCGACGTAGATAGATACAGATACACACAGACACACACACACACATACAGACACACACACAGACGCACACACAGACACACACACACAGACACACACAAAAATACAGACACACCGACACAGACAGATACACACACAGACACAGATACACTTCTAAATATCTAAACTCATTCACACAGGTATAAACTGTCATTCATAGTTTTTGTAATGTGTATGTATATTTCAGAACTATGTGGAACATTGATAGACATGGAATAGTTTGAAAACTTTCTGGATTGAAAGTGGCTTTATCAAGGAAGTAAGTCAACAGTTTAACAAGTGTTTTAAGTCACCTGTTGTCTATTGAAAAATCATGTGACATTGAAGAAAAGGCAAGCAAATCTTTCAAGGAGATAAAAGATGGAGCTAATGGTGTTAAATACTAGAAGATCTGTTTTTAAAAAGACTAGCAAATCTTTCTGCTGATGGTTGCCAACCAGTTGTGCATTTGGTTTTCAGCTTTATGCTGTGATGTAAATATGTGATTTATAATAATTAAGATCATTTATTTTAGAGTTTGGACTTTGAACGAGTGCCATGTGAGCTTTAGTCTGTGTGTATGATGTCTTTAATGTCCAGCAATGTCCATGAATGGGTTTGCATCCATGATACACTGACTGGTGTAGAAGAGAACACCTCACTGAGTTTAAATAAAAACAACGTACCAACGATGCTGGAGATCTGAAAGAAAAACAGAAAATGCTGGAGAAACTTTGCATCTGTGGAGAGATAAGCAGAATTAACATTTTAAGTTCAATATCACTTGCCTTTGGAACTTATTGAGTACAAGGAAGGAAAATGAGAACATTTAAGAAAAAATATTAAAGTATTAGAAATATTAATATATACCTATTAATTATAGGTAGACCCAACATTCCCTTTGGGAGGGAATTCCAGAATTTTGACTCAATGACTATGAAGAAACTGCGATATATTTCCAAGTCAGGACGGTGAGTGGCTTGGAAGGGAACTTGAAAGTGCTGGTGTTCCCATGTATCTGCTGCCTTTGTCCTTCTCGGTGGAAATGGCGGTGGGTTTGGAATGTGCTGTTTGAGGATCTTTGGTGAATTTCTGCAGTGCATCTCGTAGATAGTACACACTGGTGCTACTGAGCATTGGTGGCGAAGGGACTAGATGCTTGTGCATTATCCTGCTTCTTGAGTGTTGCAGGAGCTGCACCCATCCAGGCAAGTGGGGAGTAGTCCAAGACACTCCTGACTTGCTTATATCCTTAAAGGCCTTGTGCATTTTGGAAGAGGCTTGAAAGGCAGTTTGGTTGCAACAAATATGGTAGCAGTCGCATTTGACAATGCTGTAACTGTATGGGATATATTTCCTAATGTGGGCTGGTTAGGAAATTAATTAATCCTTCATCATTAATGTCATTTGGCTCAGGTCAAGATTTGCTTTCTGCATGGGATTGATGAAAGAACTTGGGGTACATAAACCCAAATTACTCTCACAGTGATAACAGAATCCAAACTGATGGGGGACACATCACACAGAGGCCCCTTTGAGTTGGTGCTCAATGCGTTTGTGAGATCTCATTCTTCTATCGGAATGGAAATCCATTGACATTACTTGCTCTCTGTAGTTGATTTTCAGAAACAAAAGCAGAAATCACTGGAAAAACTTAGCAGATCTTCAGAACTGCTCTGAAGAAGGATCACTAGGTCTGTAATGAGTTTAAAAAAATCACACAACACCAGGTTTATTTGGAAGCATTAGCTTTCAGGGCACTGCTCCTTCATCAAGTGGACATCAAGTAGACCTGTAATGTTGACTCTGATTTCCCTTCACAGATGCTGCCAGACTTGCTAAGTTTCTTCCAACAATTTCTGTTTTCATTTCAAGTTTCCAGCATCCACAGTTCTTTGGGATTTTTGGACAGCCAAATTTTGACTGCCTGTTGAAATGGCTCATTCACTGAGGGCCAGAGCTCAACCTCTCAAGGGCGATAAATGTTGCCAGTCTGACCCAGCAACATTGCTGGAATCAAATAAATGAAACACAGCACTCAGGCCCTCGGGGGAAGGGGTGTGACAGGCAGGCTGAGGAGATGTTCAAAAACTGCTCAGGAGAGCCGGACAAAATTGAAGCTTGAAGAGAAAGAAAGAGAGATTTCAGAAAGCATTATAGGAGGCTGTAATATTAAAGGGTTGAGGTGACATTGTGTGTCAGAGTGTGAGACTTGATAGTTAATGATTATCTGCCCAGGGACAAACGTTACGACCTGCAAGACATTGTGACATATACTTTCATTTTATGTTTCGAGCATTTACTCACATTACGATGATGGAGTGTCAGACCGAAACGATGCCCAGTGTACAGCGTTCGGCAGAAAGGCGTGAGACCAGATTTAGTGGGAAGGAGGAGTGTGAGGTAGTGATGGAGAGAGAGGCTAACATTCCAGAATTTCACAGGAATTAAGGATAACTTTTTTAAAAAGCCAATTGATTGCATTTGTAGATTAGATTACTTACAGTGTGGAAACAGGCCCTTCGGCCCAACAAGTCCACACCGCCCCGCCGAAGCGGAACCCACCCATACCCCTAACCTAACACTACGGGCAATTTAGCATGGCCAATTGACCTAACCTGCACATCTTTGGACTGTTGGAGCAAACCCACGCAGACACGGGGAGAATGTGCAAACTCCACACAGAGAGTCACATGAGGCAGGAATTGAACCCGGGTTTCTGGCGCTGTGAGGCAGCAGTGCTAACCACTGTGCCACCATGCTGTCCAAACTTTTGTTTGAAAGTTTTATAAGACACAAAAATATAATTAGATTAGACCATAAGACATAGGAGCAGAAGGAGGCCAATCAGCCCATCGAGTCTGCTCCACCTCTTAATAAGATCATGGCTGATTGGATAATCCTCAACTCCACATTCCAGCCCTTTTCCCCATAACCCACGATTCCCTTCCTGATTAAAATTTGTCTATCTCAGCCTGGAAAATACTTAATGACTCAACCTCAACAGCTCTCTGTGGTGGAGCATTCCACAGATTCACTGAGAGAATAAAATCCTCCTCATCTCTGTCTGAAATATGTGACCCCATGTGGGATTCTTCCACAAGGGCAAGCATCCGTTCTGCATCTACCCTATCAAGTTCCACGTGATCCTTGTTTTTTTGTTGTGTTTAAATCATTCACGGGGTGAGGGTGTCACTGGCCGATCCCTATTTATTGCCCATCCCTAATTACTCAGAGGCCAGTTCACAGTCAATCACATTGTTGTGGGTCTGGAGTCACAGCCACATCATAATGGGACTTATCAACTTACTGAAGCATCCTGTGTCTGACCCTATCATAAAGCATTGCCTATTTTCCAACTGGAGCCTCTGAGTAACACTCTAGTGTGCCTTATAATTTGCCTCCCTTGACTAACACTGTGACCCATGCGTCTCTTCCCAAAACAGCCACTGACCCTGGGACCATCAGTGTTGGATGACCAGTTCCCAGTTACATGGAACACACCCACAGAGCCAGCAAGGTTCCTGGATCTCCTTTACCATTCTAACTTCCCTCTCTCAAATTGTTTATGTGCCATTATTACTTATTTTTTAATTGAAATCAAATGTACAAAAAGTAAAACAAAATTCCTCTTGTGAAACCTTTCGCAACTACGATAGAAGGACAGAGGTGGCAGATTCAGGAGCAAGTTCCTCTACAAGGTGCACACCATCCTGACTCAGAAGTACACATCCTCTGGAGAATGTAGCAGTTAATGATGATTGACTGTTAACTGCCAAGCTTTGAACCCATGCAGGTAGATTTGATTTGTCAGGACACTGGTGGGAGAAGTAGACCAGTGAATGGCAATCCCCGATTTAGTTGAATTGAAACGTGTACATATCCTTTTTGTTCACAAAGAGCTGGGTATTAATGATTGTGCTGTCCGTGGAAACGTGTCGACCAATCGAAAGCCCAGCTAACCAATCAGCGCTCTCCTTCATACAGTTTAAATGCTGGCATCCACCCCCCCCCCCCCGATTTGGAATTCTTGTGATTCGTCCTGAAAAGTGCAAGATGAAAAGCTTCTAAACAAAACTTTCTTTTCAAGAAAAGGAAAGTTCCTGAATACTGTCCCTCACCACCTCCGTTCCCTTTAATTTCTGCAGCTACTGTGTGGAGTTCCAAGATCTGTGCATGACAACAACTGAAGAAACTGGAAGTGGATGTGTTGGCATGGCAACCGCTGTGTACAGCCCCTCGGGTGGCCGCTCAGCTTAGGGAGAACATTGCTCAGCACCAGTCAACCTTCTCCAGCCCCCACCCACCCCAACGTCAACCCTTGGTGAGAGAATGGTGTGGGGCTCTCTCACTCAGAAAGCTATTTCCCTTGGGTCTTCCTTCCAGCAGAACAGAAACCTCCTTGCACATTACTGAAGGTGACTGGACAACAGTTAATAAAGCACATGGCGTTCTCAGCCTCAGTAGGAGCAAGAGGTGATGTTGAATTTGTAGCAGACCCTGGTTAGACCTCAGCTGGAGTATTGTGTACAGTTGTGGGCACCACATTATCGGAAAGACATGAATGCATTGGAGAGAGTGCAGAGGCGGGTTTACTGGAATGGTTCCAGGGATAAGAAACTTCAGCAGTGAGGTTAGATTGACGAAGTCATGGCTGCAGAGCTTCTCCTACACTTTCTATTTTCATGAAGGGTTACAGAAGGAAGGCGGGTGGATGAAGTAGAGACACAGATTAGCCATGATCTAACTGAATATAGGAACAAATTTGAGGGATTGAATGGTCTCCTCATTCCCCTTAGAAGTGTTTGGTAAAAATAAAAACAACCTTTTATTTTCAGATTAAGCCCTTTGCATTCAGTTTAATATGGAAAGGGAAGCAAAGTTAGAGTGACAATGTTGCATTAGGTTCGACTGTGAAAGGACCCCCATAACTCATAGCCACCACATTCACAAGTGATTTATGACAAGCTTTCAGATGAATGAAACTCTGTCAGTGAAGTGCCATCAATGATGAGATATTTATTCAACAGGGAGTTCATTTTGCACTTCAAGTGCATTCTGAAAGGCATCTTGTAGATTGGACCGTGCACAGATAATTCACTGTGGTGAGCTGCGATCATTTTCGGTGGGCTGCTGAAATGATTATCGCTATCAATGGAATAATTAATGGCTTTCTCCGTTTACGAGGTAAGAGCAAGCTCTGCAAGAAATCCACTGCGTGAATGAAAAGACTTTGGTGGCTATGAGCAGCAAGAGGAAATTTCCCTTATCCCTTGCCCACCCCCTGAAATTAGGTTGAGGTTCGAATTCTACCTCATGCTACCTGTCCATTAAAAATCAAATGACAGTAGCAGTCACAGGTTGTAATTTCAGTTATCAGCTTCAGAAAGGAACATCTACCATGAAGCAGGGATAAGGCACTTGTTTCTAGGTATATTATTATGCCCCAGTTCTGGTACTTAATTGCAGTTAGGAGCCCCAAGCCACCTCCACCCATCAATGTTGAAACGAAATAAAGGACATGAAAAACTTTTGGGAATCCCAAAGTTACAGTTGGTAGATTTGAGCATATCATGATATTAATGGATGTTATAATTGACCATTATAGTGTGCAGATTTCTAGGGCATGTCAACATAAAAAGGAGGTGGTGTTGGGTGTTTTGAAAAGCATTAAGTTAGACAAGTCCCCAGGACCTGATGCAATCTATCCCAGAATGCTGAGGGAGGAAATTGTTGGCACCTTGTGTAAAATCTTTGAATCCTCTTTAGTCACCGGAGAGGTCCCAGAGGACTGGAGATGTTTCTCCTTTGTTTAGGAAAAGCAGGAGGCATAATCTGGGAAATTACAGGCTGGTGAAATTATTGGAGAAAAGTCTTAAGGAGAGGATTTATTCATGTCTGTAAAAATATGGACTTATTAGCAACAGGCAGCATGGATTTGTGTGGGGGAGGGTTGTGTCTCACAAACCTGATTTTTTTTTGGGAAGGGACAAAGGTGAGGGTAGAACGGTGGATGTTGTTTATATGTACTTCAGTAAGGTCCCTCATGACAGGCTGATACAAATGGTGGAGTCACGTAGGATCTGTGGTGAGCTGGTAGGATGGATGCAGAGCTGGTTAGCTGGAAACCTGTGACCAGTGGTGTTCCACAGGAATCAGTGCTGGGATCCTTGTTGTTTGTGATATATAGTAATGATATGGAGGAGAATGTTGGTTACCTGATTAGTAAGTTTATAGATGATTCAAAGGCTGGTGGAGCTGCGGATAGTGAGGAGGATTGCCTGAGGATATAGCAGGATATAGATAGGCTGAGGACGTGGTTGAGAAATGGCAAGTGGAATATAATCCAGATAAATGTGAGGTGATGCATTTTGGTAGGTCTAATTCAGGAGAGAAGTGTACAAGCCAAGCCTATACAGTAAACAGCCTGTGAGTCCTAGGGGTTTTTTTTAAATAAAAAAAATTGGAACAATAGAAGCAGCCTGAAGGGGTGGGGTCAAGCTTCTGCAGAATTAGGATTTTAGTTTAGCTTTCAGGGGTTGTTGGTGTTTGGAAGCTGTTTTACATCTCTCCCTGTGACAGTAAAATGCTTGATTTTTCTCTACCTCTGTCAAAATTTTCTCATGATGTTCTTTTCTCTTGGACTGGAGAAACATTGCATGTGAAATTACCTATTTTATTGCACTTGCCTTTGCGAAGGGTGTGTTTATGGAATGTAACTATATTAGAACAGCTAATCAGTGGTAGTTAACATATATGTTATCTTGGAGAAAGTGAGGATTGCAGGTGCTGGAGCGTTAGAGTCAAAAATTGAGGTGCTGGAAAAGCACAGCAGGTCAGGCAGCACCCAAGGAGCAGGAGAGTCGACATTTCAGGCATAAGCCTTTCATCAGGAATGTTCAATTCCCGGTCAGGGAATAGGATTTCTGCATGTGTATGTTATCTTGTTAGGTAGTTCGATAGGTTTATGTTCAGCTAATTTTGAATATTCTTAGTTCGTCTGTATTTTAACTGGAGTGAGAGTAAAGGATGGAGAAAGTGTGGACTGAGGATGCTGGAGATCAGAGTCGAGAGTGTGGTGCTGGAAAAGCACAGTAGGTCAGGCAGCTTCCTCAGATATTGCCTGACCAGCTGTGCTTTTCCAGCACCACACTCTCAACTGAGAGTGAAGGATGTTTTACTTCAAGTCTGGCAGATTGACCAATCAAATTGCATCCAGAACACAACGCCTTACACTTGCCTTCAAACTAAGAAAATGTTAGGTCTAGGTTATCATCTTAATGTATTTTGAGGAGGTTTGGGACATATCTGGTCCATAACGAGATGTATAAAATTGTGAGGGGCATAGACAGGAAGAAACCTTTCCCACTGGTGGAAGGATCAATGACCAGGGGCCGTGAGGAGAAATGTTTTCACTCAGAGGACAGTGGGAATCTGGAACTCGCTGTCTGGAAGGGTGGGAGAGGCAGAAACCCTCATCACATTGAAGAAGGATTTAGATGTGCACTGGTAATGCCAAGGCTTGCAAGGGGATGGGTAAAGTGCTGGAAAATTAGGTCAGAATAGTTAGGTGGTTGCTTTTAACAGTGCAGACTTGATGGGCTGAAAGGCCTTTACCTGTGCTGTTGATCTCTATGACACGATGACTATAATCATGTACAAAATTGGATAACATATCATGTGTATGACCTTGGTCTGAAAGGTGGAAGGAGCGTTGTTGGATAGAGGTAGGAGGGTGTGAATGTGTAACCTTTTTACTGGAGAACTATTAGCTGTAAAAATGTTATTTTCTGGATTAGAGTGGTGCTGGAAAAGCACAGCAGTTCAGGGAGGATCCGATGAGCAGGAAAATCGACGTTTTGGGCAAAAGCCCTTCATCTATTCCTGATGAAGGGCTTTTGCCCGAAATGTCGATTTTCCTGCTCCTTGAATCCTGCCTGAACTGCTGTGCTTTTCCAGCACCACTCTAATCCAGAATCTGGTTTCCAGCATCTGCAGTCATTGTTTTTACCTTGTAAAAATGTTATAAAATCATTGCTTTGTATCAGATCGGAGAATTGTGTGTAGTCATTGATGGCTTCACATCCCATGCATGAATGAAAACATCATTTAGACAAAGAAACCTAAGTCTCATTTTGTCTTTAAGGGATCAAAAGGTTAAAAATGTTTCCTTTCAATGTTGACCCTACTCTGAATCCCAGCAGACAGGGTCATTGGGATGGGTCCCTTGTTCCAACTTGCTTCCAGCAAAATAAAACAGAAGCAGTAATAGATTTCCCCATGAGTCACCCAGGAGTCCTTCCCAAGAGCTGGATGATGTGGCCTTTGGAGAAGTTGAGGACTGCAGGTGCTGGAGAGTCACAGTCAAAAAGTGTGGTGCTGGAAAATCACAGCCAGTCAGGCAGCATCCGAGGAGCAGGAGACTTGACATTTTGAGCATAAGTCCTTCACTAGGAACGCGGGAAGACCCATGGAGGCTGAGAGATAAATGGGAGGTGGGGTGGGGCTGTTGGGAAGGTAGCTGGGAATGCAATAGGTAGATAAAGGTGGGTGGGGTGGGGTGGCGATGGTGATAGTTTGGAGAGGAGGATGGAGCAGATAGGTAGGAAGGACGATGGACAGGTAGAACAGTTCAAGAGGGCAGTACCGAGTTAGAGGGCTGGATCTGGGATAAGGTTGGGGGGAGGGGTCTGGCAAATTTACTTGGTAGCCATTTCCCTCGCTCCAGGATTACTCACCTTCAAAGGAACTTCCGTGGTACTGACTCAGGACTCTGCTGCTCCATGAGGCCCTTCAGAATGTCGAGGGGCGCAATTCCTGTGGTGGCCCAGTTGCAGAGCTGGCAACGGAGGATGGCAGATGCCGAAAGCACATGGAGGACGTGTCACTATGTTCCTACAGGCCAGGGGCTGACCGCAAAGTGACAAGATGCCATCATAGAGAGGACTTGCAACAAATGGAGATCTGTCCCATGGAGATCCTGGGCCTGAATAACACCAACCAGACCACCAATCTATTCCTCACAGAATTACATCTACTGGCTCATAACCATCTCCTTTGTAGAAATGGAATTGATAATCTCATGAACCTGGGATGAAGGGCTTATGTTATGAGAACAGGGTAGGCCAAACCAAAAGCGAGATGATATTATTGAAAAGCATTAGTTACTAAGGGAACTGGATGAAGTGGTCACCTGAATTTTGTTTCCTTTAGTGAGGGGGATCAGCACTAGGGGCCACAGTTCAAAGAATAAAAGGTGAGCCTTTGTGAGACAGCAATAGAGTTTTCTCTTAGAGGCTTGCTAGAGTGAAGGAAGTAGAGGTTTAAAATGGTTCAAAACTGAGACAGATTTTTTGATAGATCAAGGAGTCAAGGCTGATGCAGAGTAGACAGAAAAATAGACAATAATCAAATCAGCCATGATCTCTTTGAATGGCAGAAGAGATTAAAAGGACCAAATGATGTACTCCTGTTCCTAAATCCTACGTTCCTATGAATCTGTGGTATTTTACTCTTCACCAGCGTTTTTCTCTAATATCAATCTCCCTTTCTTGGTCTATCCAAAATTCAACCTATAATTGTTTCATTGCTCTGAGTGAGATATTCATTGCTCAGCAGACTTATTCACACACTTGCCTTACTTAAATCAGTTCAGGCAGTTCAATAAATTATAAATACTTTCCCCGTTTTGGGGTAGCATGGTCTCAGTGGTTAGCACTGCTGCCTCACAGTGCCACAGACCTTTCAATTCCCCCCTCAGGCAACTGTCTATATCAAATCTGCACATTCTCTCCTGTGTCTGCTTGGGTTTCCTTCAGGTGCGCTGGTTTCTTCCCAAAGTCTGAAGAGGTGCAGGTTAGTTGGACTAGCTATGATAAATTTCCCCATAGTGTCCAGTGATGGGCAGGCTGTGTGGACTGGCCATGGGAAATGTAGAGTTACAGGGATGGAGTGGGTCTGGCTGGCATGCTCTTCAGAGGGTTGGCATGAACTTGATGGGCTGAATGGCCTGCTTCCACACTGTAGGGATTCTATGACTCTGTAACCATGGGAGTGCCAGAGGTTCTGTTTACTCTCTGAGAGCTTGCTGTGAGGGAGCTGGGTCAGTGAGTGAAGGACTCTTCACTTTTCTGAAGAAAAACAAATCGGGAGATTCAGCTCCAGGCAGTGGACCGTGGAGGGGGTCGTAGTGGCTGATTGCCTGCCCCTCTTCTGTGGTTACATCTGAGCCCAGGTGTCCCTGGAAAAGGAGTACGTGGTGTCCACCAACTCCCTCGAGTTGTTCAGGGAGAGGTGGGCGTCGCAGGGAGTGGAGTGCCTTATTTCCCCCTCCAATTCTATTTTGATTTAATCCCTGCCCTCCCCTTCACCGTTTGATCACGCAGCATTGCCCTTTGGTGTGAAGGGCACTGCTTGTCACTGGCCACTCGGATGTTTCCTTTCTTCCTGGTGGTGGAATATAAATAAAGATTTACACACTTGATTGCTCTTCACTGTGTCCGACACCTGCACACACACACAACATAGGTGCTGGGGAAAAAATAAGCACTATCACTGTTAAGTGGTAGTGTGGGGGAAAATTTAATAAGAAAAACAAAAGAAAAAAAAAACCCAGAAAATTCAGTTCCAGACAGCGGGCCGTGGAGGGGGTTGTTAGGGCTGATTGCCTGCCCCTCTTCTGTGGTTATGCTCAAGCCCGGGTGTCCCTGGAGAAGCAACACGCGGTGTCCACCAACACACTTGAGCTGTTCAGGGAGAGGTGGGCACCTCAGGGAGTGGAGTGTTTTATTTCCCCCTCCAACTCTATTTTGATTTAATCCCTGCCCTCCCCTTTACTATTCAATCGACACCATCGCTCTTTGTTGAGAAGGGCACTGCTTGTCACTGGCCACTCGGGTGTTTCCTTTCTTCCTGGTAGTGGAATATCAATATAGACTTACGCACTTGTTGTTCACTGTGTCCTGCACATGGGTGCTGGGCAGTCGTGTGGTGGAGAAAAGAGAAAAAGAAAAGGACAGGAGCATCAGACATGTCTGTGCACTCTGAGAGCTGGCTCTGAGGGAGCTGGGTCAGTGTGGAGGAGTCCCCATTTATGTCAGGTGACTGCCTCTGACCTGGCTGGGCCACAGTCACTGTGTTACTGCTGTTGTTGGTTTCTGTTGGTTGAAAAAAATAAACAGGAGATTCAGAGAGTCTCCTCATTCTAAGGACTGGCTCTGAGTTGGCTGGTCAGAGCCCCGTGTGCTGTGTGTAGGCCAATAAAGGGTGACTTGGTGACTGGATACCAGCCTTTGTGCAGTGATTTCACAGACTGTTCCATCCAACCAGTCCACGTTGACTAAGTTTCCCAAATTAAACCAGTCCCATATGCCTGCGTTTGGCCCATATCCTTCCAATCCTTTCCTAATCAGGAACTTATCCAAGTAACGTTTAAGTGTTGCAACTGTACCTGCGTCCATCACTTCCTCTAGCAGTTCATTCCACCTACGGACCACTGTCTGTGGTAAAAGAGTTGACCCATGACTTTTTAAAAACTTCCTCCTCTCACCTTAAAAATATGCCAAAAAACAAAAGAAATGAAAAACAACAAACAGGAGATTCAAAAAATCTCCCGAGTCTAGGGGGAAGATTTAAAAGGGACCTAAGGGGCAACTTTTTCATGCAGAGGGTGGTGTGTGTATGGAATGAGCTGCCAGAGGAAGTGGTGGAGGCTGGTACAATGACAGCATTTAAAAGGCATCAGGATGGGTATGTGAATAGGAAGGGTTTAGAAGGATATGGGCCAAATGCTGACAAATGGGACTAGATTAATTTAGGATATCTGATCGGCATGGATAAGTTGGACTAAAGGGTCTGTTTCATTGCTGTCCATCTCTGAGACTCTCTAACTCTATAACTGGCTGTGAGCGGGCTGATCAGAGCCCACGTACTGTGCAAGTGTAAATAAAGGGTGACTTGGTGAGGGGATACTGGCTTCTGTGAAATTATTTCAGAATCCTGACCTAGTTTGGCCTGAGGGTGACAAGCCCGATTCTGAACTGCTCTCTGGACTGACTTTACCAAAGCCACACAAATTACTATGAAGTGTCTCAAGAAGAGAATTACCTTTCCAAAAGAATTAAGAGTACACAATCACTAAAGGCTTTAGCATGAAACCCATATTCTGACAATGATTTTTCTTTAAACTACATGATGATCTCCAGGTGCCTGACAACTAAGGTTATTTTCATTAATATTTCCCTCATTTTCAAACTACATGAAGAAGTTAATCTCTCAAATGTCTTTGGTTTTATTAAACTTGCTGGAATCTTTTAATTAATTTTACAGTAACTGAATTTAGAAATTAATTTACTCTCAATGATATTTTGCAGAATACAATTCTCAGGGCTTCATTGAAGGTCTAAATCTGATAAAGGTTTCCTTGAACAGAGCTTTAATGTCAGACTGTTACAGTGGGGAACCATTGCACCCTCTTAGTTGGTTTCAAACCCAAATTAAGAAACTTAAGCACATTACCCAGATGGGAACTGCTAGAATTGGACTGAGGGAGCTCTGCATTGTGTAAGCGCCTATGGCCCTATTTCCAAGAATTCTTGGCTAATACATCCCCGTCGACCACCATTGCTGAAAAACAATATGTGATATCGTCATTAACACACTTCTATTTGTGAAAGCTTGCTGTGTGAAGATTGGCTGCTGTTTCTCCCACATTATAACACACCTGATCGATTGCAAATTACCTTTAGACATGCTGCAGGTGCTATAGAAGGGTAAGAGGTGAGAAATTTGTTTACCCTGACTTCTGGGCATGGGGAATTGTGACTTGCTCAGCGCCTGCCATTGCTAAGAAGGATGAAGGATATAAAATTGATGGACGCACATCCTCCAATGCAGTGCTCCGAACTTTGACACACTCTCTGCCTCTGAATATTGTTGGACAGCTCTTCACAAAGCAGACTAACCCGGCAATGTTGGCTACTGACCCATAGGCTGCAGGCAACAAAATGCTTCTTAAAGGTAGTCTCTCCCTTAAAAGGGGAGATGAGCACAAGAACAATAGGTGCAATGGAAGAGAGGTGGTAGTGAGGTACCAGATTGCTGCCTGAAGCAACATTCTCCTCATGATATCTCCTGGTTTCTCTCCTTTGGAAAAGGTAGACAATATAGAAGGACTGAATCTTATGTTTTTTTTGGTTAAGTCTGAGTTGCATTGAAGCTTTGGGAAGGTTTGTCCCTGACAGGCCTAGTGAATTTCTTCAACTTATCTTACCAAACTTGCCATATTAATGGCCCACCTCCCCCATCTTACCATGTGGTGATCCTGGAATAACTTGCCAGTGAGTGGACATCCTGGAATTCCATCACCGGCATTCCATTGCCCCTTGTCCTCTTTGTAGAGCCAGACAAGTGCTGCCAGTCCAGAGCTGCCCTGCACAGACCCTGACATTTACCCTGGATGTGGCAGACAGGGGGCATTCGGTGTCCTGCTGTACTGGGCAGTGACTTGGAGGTTCTGGTGGGTGGGACATCCTCTTTCTCCAGAACTGGCAGTGCAGGTCCAATACCAGACCATGCCCACCTGGTCCATGGTTACCACCCGAGTCAGTGCAGTCTTATCTGTATGGTGGAATGCCCAGCAATGCAGGAAGGTCACCATCTTCTCTCTGAAACTCTGTCTCTCCTTCTGTACCCACTCTCACCAAGACTCATGCTTTCCCCTCCCTCTCTTTATTGCCTGCAACACCTTCCCTCATTCGGCCTCACCCAACCCAACTCCCAACAGCACTAAACCTGTATGCCCTCTCATTTCACTTCATTTCATCTCCTTCCATATCTCCCTCTCTCTCATTTCAGGAGGAAAACAGCCCTCGATAGGACAGAAAGAACCACCAAAATGGTGGGCTATTAATGCTGGAAAATGCAGCAGCTAATTTGCACATTGCAAACTCCCATCGACAGCAATATGCTGGGGGAAAAAGAAAGTTTAATTTTGTGTTTCACGTGTTTTGGAAATTAAATTTGCATTCGAAGGTGTAGCTGGAAAAAAAGTCACTTTTGTCAAATCTTTTCATCTTGCAATCAACAGGACAACACACAAGAATATCAATGCAAAGCTTAAAGAGCATGTAGGTTAAACGGGAGGATGGTGCTGATTGGTTGGTAAGATGTCTCTGGTTGATACAGGTGTTGCTACGGAGCGTTGGGCAATCAACATTGTTCAGAACAGGGAAGCAGCACTCCCATTGGTTCACCTGGATATTAGCTACTCTTATTGTTACAACTGTATAGAATGTCAGTTAGACCATGGCTAGAGTATTGTGAGCAGTTTTTTTTTATAATTCATTTGTGGGTCATGGGCATCACTGGCTGGCCAGTATTGAAGCCCAACCCTATTTGCTCTTGAGAAGGTGGTGGTGAGCAGCCTTCTTGAATCGCTGCAACCCACCTGCTGTGGATTGACCCACAATGCTGGTAGGGAGAGAATTCCGGGATTTTGATCCAATGACTGTGAAGGATCAGCGGTATATTTCCAAGTCAGCGTGATGACTGGCTTGGAGGGGAACTTGCAGGTGGTTGTGTTCCCAAGTACCTGCTGTCCTTCTCCTTCGAGATGGAAGTGGTCATGGGTTTGGAAGGTGCTCTCTAAGGGATATGATAGCACTGGAGAGGCTGCAGAGGGAGATTTACCAGGTTGGTGTCTGGCCTGGAGAGTTTCAGTAATGAAGAGAAATTGGACAGACTTGGAATTGCTTCCTCAGACAGAGGAGATTGAGAGGGGACATGACTGAGGTGTATAAAATTAAAGTAGGCATAGACAGGGTAGACAGGAAGAAACATTTCCCTTTAGTGAAAGGATCAATGACTGGGGCCCATAGATTTAAGTGAAGGAGAAACTCTTTTCACCCAGAGGATGGTGGGAATCTGGATTCACTGCCTGGAGCAGAAACCCTCATAACATTTTAGAATTATTTTGATGTGCACTTGCAGTGCCCCAGGCATAGAAGGCTATGGGTGAAGTGCTGGATAATGGGTTTAGTCATATAGTCATAGAGATGTACAGCACGGAAACAGACCCTTTGGTCCAACCCGTCCATGCTGACCAGATATCCCAACCCAATCTAGTCCCACCTGCCAGCACCCAACCCATATCCCTCCAAACCCTTCCTATTCATATACCCATCCAAATGCCTCTTAAATGTTGCAATTGTACCAGCCTCCACCACATCCTCTGGTAGTTCATTCCATATCTGATTCTGTGCTGTGAACTTCGCCCAAACAGGTTCCTCCAAGATCAATGTGAATTTCACTGTTTGTTCATTTTCCCAGAGGCACTCAGATATCCAGCGATACGTGAATTCAAACATCAAAAGCAGTAACTGTCATAGAATAGTTCAGTGATTGATTTTGACTGGTGCAGATGCAATGGGCCAAAGGGCCTTTCTGTGCTGTAGATTGCAGTGACTTGATGACTCTATGACTCCCATCGACTTGATAATGGGATTGAATTGTACTTAAAATTATTAGTTGATGTCATGATCAGCCGTCAGGATTCAAAATACTGTGGATATTTTTAACTTGTAATTTTAAAACGTGTCAACTTGTAAAATTTTAAAAAGTCTGTGACGGTACTGTAGCTTTAAGAGAGATATGCTCTGTACTGTTTCTCTTGAAGAGATGTGTGGCCACAGTGGTAGTGAATGTCTGCTTCAGAAGCAGTGGGTAAAACAGTATAGGCTCTAAGTTATTTATTAATCAGACTGGGTGGAGTCAGGCTCACACTGACCCAGGTTTTTAGTTTTGCTTTCAGTCAAGGTTTTTTGGAATTGAAGCTGCTAGATATTGCTCTCTCTCTCTCTCTCTGCAGCAAAAAGCTTCAGTTCTCTCTCTGTTGCTCAATTGTTTCTTTGAGTGTTCACTTTCCCTAGACTGGAGGAGATAGCACATGAGGAAAATCTGTTTTACTGAATTTGCTTTTGCTAACGGTGCGTTGCTGGGATGCTACTATGTTGAAACACTTGGTGATAAGTAAATAATATTATTTTATTAAATATTACAATAGAGTTACGCCAATCCTTTTTTTTTGTTTGTAGTTTGAGTGCATTCTAAGAACAAAGTGTATTTTGCTGAAAGCCTAGTAGTTTAATCAATCGAATCACATCTAGAATATTCTGTGCAATTCTGGTCTCCTTCCTATTGGAAGAATGTTGTAAAACCTGAAAAGGTTCAGAAAAGATTTACAAGGATGTTGCCAGGGTTGGAAGGTTTGAGCCATAGAGAGAGGCTTAATAGGCTGGAATTGTTTTTCCTGAAACATCTTATAGAGATTTACAAAATCATGAGGGGCATGGATAGGATAAATAGAAAATGTATTTTACCTGGGTTTGGGGAGTCCAGAGTCGAGGGCATAGGTTTAAGATGGGAGGGGAAAGCTGTAAAAGGCACCTAAAGGGCAACATTTTCACGCGGCGGGTGATGTGTGTATGGAATGAGCTGCAAGAGGAAGTGGTGGAGGCTGGTACAATTACAACATTTAAAAGGCATCTGGATGGGTATATGAATAGAAATGGTTTGGAGGGATATGGGTCAAGTGCTGGCAAATGGGATTAGATTAGGTTAGGATATCTGGCAGCATGGACCAATTGGACCGAAGGGTCTGTTTCTGTGCTCTAATTCCCCATGACACGATGGAATGCAGTGCCTTCCACTTGCTGTTTAAAAAAAAATAAAGTTAGGAGCTGAGCTATTTCCTTGATATATTTTGATATATTTTGGTCTGATCCCATAACAGACTGACACATCCAAAGATGGCTGTGGATATAAATTAAGTGGCTGCCTGGAGAGAGAAAAACACCTGCAGAATGTCATGTTTAAAGGTGTGAAGGGCCCTTCAAACAATAACCCTTTAAAGGGGGAAGAGACAAGTCTAAACAGACTGAACTGTGAGCTCATTTAGTTAAAAAAAAGCAAAAGGCTTATAATATAGTCTTGTGCAGGTCATTCTGTTTCATCAGCGCATATTGACTATGATGCGATTGACGACTTGTAGAAGCTGTTTGGATAATGTGAACTTTTTTACTGAACAGGCATAGCAATTTTCTATTAGCGATCTTAGACAGCATGATTTTCTACAGCGGTTTTCCAGAGCATGATTTTCTATAGCATAAGGTTGCAAAGGAACACAACTATCATGTTATCGCAGGACGACCTGTATAAGTAAGAGATACAATTAGTTTATTTGTTGGACAGTGTCAAACTCCAATGTTTGATTGTTTCCTTAATATGCTAATGTACAGAACTGAACTGTGTTTGTGACTATGTAAAGATACAACAATTTTTTTATGAATAAAGTATATTTTGAAATTAAAAAAGCAGGGCTGATAATAACTTGCTCTGCAACAAACCACCCACTGTGGTTTACATCCAGAGCCCTACCACAATATGTTTTTACCTTTGAAAAGTATCCAAGGAGAGAGGTTAAAAGGCTAGTTTCAAATGTATTGGAGTGAAATTGAGGTTCTTCTGTGTGTTAGTAGGCTGGCATATGTGTGTAAACTAGCCTGGGTTTGTGCAGTAGCCTTCTGTAAAGGTCACAGGTGAAGAGCTAACCCTTACTCACTATATGTTGCAGGGTAAGGGACTCTCACTCTGAGTTCTCACAGCTCTCCAGCTAGTCAGACAGAGAGAGAGGACCATACAAAAGACTCTTTGCCACTCTGAATGTTGGAATTCAGACATTGCAAAAAATGAATCCGAACAACAGAATCACACCCAACCTGCAAAGCTAAGAAGCGTGAAGTTCCCTAAACCACTCCCAAAGATAACATTTCCACTAACATCCACTGTAATCACCATAATGCTTACCTACCCACTCGTCATGAACAATTCAGACTGATCCATATACTGGTTTTCTAATTTTTATCATTTTGGACTTACCTCTTCTAATCTGTGTTACATTACTAATCACTTCCAGGTTTGTTAATTAATAAACTCACTCTTTGTTAACTCAAGAAGACCTGATTAAACAGGCTCCTTTTAAAACATAAATTCATTCAGGTCTGGAAGAAAGGGAAGAAAACCATTTTTAAATGATGTGATAATCTGAGGAAGTGCATGAATGAAGAAGGGGCCAGGTCATCATTCCTCTTCAGGGAACTTAACCTGTTTGTAAATGCAACAATTTGGGGAATGTCATCTTAGATTAGATTACTTACGGTGTGGAAACAGGCCTTTTGGCCCAACAAGTCCACACCGACCCATTTCCCTGCACCTAACACTACAGGCAATTTAGCATGGCCAATTCACCTGAACTGTACATATTTGGACTGTGGGAGGAAACCCACACAGATATGGGAAGAATGTGCAAACTCCACACAGTCAGTCGCCTGAGGCAGGAATTGAACCCAGGTCTCTGATGCTGTGAGGCAGCAGTGCTAACCACTGTGCCACCGTGTGGGTCTTAGTAATGATGCTTCTCTAATCCGGATTATTTAAAAGGTGGTTCCAGACAGTCGCTATATTACAAATGGGTTCTCGTCCTGACTACGTCCATAAGTCAATCTGGGTGCAAGTTGGAACACAGTATAGCATGAAGTATCTATCTGAGTTTTGAGAAACCTATCAATCATGACTGAATGGTGCAGCAGACTCGATGGGCAGAATGGTCTAATTCTGCTCCTATCTCTTAAGGTCTTAAGTCAGGATGGTGAATGGCTTGGAGGGGAACTTGCAGGTGGTGGTGTTCCCATGTATCTGCTGCCCTTGGCCTTTGAGATGCAAGTGGTCATGTGTTTGGAAGGTTCAGTCTGAGGTGAAGTTCTCTCTCTGGAGCGAAGATTGAGTGATTGTACATCTTGAAGACTGAGTTGAACAGGATTGTGGTCAATAAGGGACTGAAGGATTATGGGGGCCAGGAAGCAGAGTGGGGTTGATTGACGATCAGATTACTAATGGTCATATCGAATGGCACAATAGATTTGTGGAGCCAAATGACCCACTCATGCTTTTAACTCATGTGCTTCATACCCTCCCCACACTCACCTCCAACGAGTGGGAGGAACATAGGGACTGCTCACTTGCTAAGATTAAAATCTTCCATTCAGTTGTTTCTCCTGCTTTATGCTGGTTATCTAAACCTTCTGAAAGACACCCCCTAACCTGGATCTAGCCCTGAACCCACCTCACTCTCTCCCCTGTCTTCCAACCCATGTCCTTCATGAGATCCTTCCCCATTTCTCCATGTCCTTGCAGCCCCCCCCCCCCCACCACCCTCTCAACTGTGCTCTTCTTGGCCTCATTTTCACCAAACCCTTGACCATGCAACTGCCCCACCTGGTCTTCACACTGACTCACTAAGCTCAGGGCATTCAAAACCATCTGACCTCAACGTCCTGTTAATCTAATTACTCATACAACTGAATGTCTGGACTATGTGAGAATGAAGATACATACTATTCAGTCAGGAATGATGGGTATTGCTGGGGTTGGAGGGTTTGAGCTATAAGGAGAGGCTGAATAGGCTGGGGCTGTTTTCCCTGGAGCATCGGACACCGAAGGTTGACCTTATAGAGGTTTATAAAATCATCAGGGGCATGGATAGGGTGAATAGTCAAGTCTTTTACCCAAGGTAGGGGAGTCCAAAACTAGAGGGTATAGGTTTAAGGTGAGAGAGGAGGTATTTAAAAAGATTTTTAAGTGCAGCTTTTTCAGACAGAAGGTGGAGTGTGTATGGAATGAGCTGCCAGAGGAAGTGGTGGAGGCTGGTACAATTAGAACATTTAAAAGGCACCTGGAAAGGCATATGAATAGGAAGGGTTTGGAGGGATATGGGCCAAATGCTGGCAAATGGGACTAGATTAATTTAAGTTATTTGATCGGCCTGGATCAGTTGGACCATGTTCCGTGCTGTACATCTCGATGACTCAATGTGTCTATGATCAGATTGGAGTTTAGATCAGAGTGGTGCTGGAAAAGCACATCAGGTCAGGCAGCATCTGAGGAGCAGGGAAATTGATGCTTTGGGCAAAAGCCCTTCATCAAACTCTGATCTAAAGCCCTTGATCTAACTCTGATTTCTAGCATCTGCGGTCCCCACTTTTGCCTATGATCATATTGAAGTACACAGCAGGCTTGAGGAGTCGAATGGTCTGTCCCTGCTCCTAATTCTCATGTTTCCAAACGTCTTAAATATTTTGTCACTCCTTCCCTCTGTTATCTGCTCAAATCCTCTGAATCTGGTTTCTGTCGCTGTCATTGTCCTAAATCCGCTCAAGCTAAATTTGCAGATGCCACCTCCATAAGACCATATGACATAGGGGCAGAAATTAGGCCATTTGGCCCATTGAGTCTGCTCTGCCATTCAACCATGGCTGATAGGTTTCTCATCCTCAATCTTCCACTTTCGATTGTCTTGCCTTACCTTTGGTGGACTATTGCTCTTCACTCTCTCCGCAGTCTGTGTCATGTTCAATCTTTTCCACCAGAGACGATGAAAAGGGACTATCCATTTACTCGCGTCTATCTAGTAACAGTCAGAGTATCTCTGGCAGCAGCTTTTCCCTGATCTCAGCAATGTTACCCCTGGACTCATTGCCCAGGGGTATAATCTTGTTTTCCCATCTTGCCTTCTTCACTTCCACGGTGCATCTTAGCAACAGCATTCTCAAACATAGGGCCAATTCCTCATGAAGCCTGACAACATTGTGGAGGAGGCAAAGGCCTAGTGACATGGCCAATGCATTATTGAATGCACTGAGATGAGAATGGACTTGATGTGATCCATTTCAGCAGCGGGAGTCGAGAGAGCGCAGGCCGGGGGCAGCCGGGAAGGTAAATTTGAACATAAAATACTTACTGCGTGAATCAGTGAAGCCATGGCTGAGCAGGAGTGGACATGGACATAGGCACTGTTGGGTATGTGATCTAATATGTTCAGCAGTGGCTAAGCCTGAAACACTACATGTGTGGTGTCTCCCCACCCACCCTCCTCCTCTAACCAAAACAAAAGACTCTGTGTGGAGGGTTGGGAAGGTAAGGGTTTTTTAAAATCTCTTTTGGTAATTTAGAGCAGAGAGGATGGAAGCTAGAGCAGTTGCGTGCTCCTCTTGTAGGATGTGGGAGGTAAGGGTCACTGCTAGTGACTTTGCCTGCGAGAAGTGTACCCAACTCCAGCTCCTCACGGACCGCATTAGGGAACAGGAGCTGGATGAACTGTGGATCATTCAGGAAGCGGAGGGGGTGATAGAGAGGAGTTATAGGGAGGTAGTCACTCCAAAGTTACAGGATAAAGGTAGCTGGGTGACTGTCAGGCAAGGGAAAGGCAGACAGTGCAGAGATCCCCTCTGGCCATTCCCCTCAATAATAAGTATACCATTTTGGATACAATTAGAGGGGTGTGGGTGACCTACGAGGGGAAAGCCACAGCAGCCAGGTTTCTGGCACTGAGCTCAGAGGGAAGGGGGGAGAATAGGAGGGTGATAGTGGTCGGAGAATCTGTGGTTGCAAACAAGACTCCCGGGTGGTATGTTGCCTCCCGGGTACCAGGGTCAGGGATGTCTCGGATCGAGTCTACAGGATTCTTAATGGGGAGGGTGAGCAGCCAGAAGTCATGGTACACATTGGTACCAATGACATAGCTGGGAAAAGGGATGAGGACCTGAAAAGAGATTATAAGGAATTAAGTTGGAAGCTTGCAGGCAGGACGAGCAGAGTAGTAATCTCAGGATTGCTGCCAGTACCATGTGCAAGTGAGGCTGGGGACAGAGAGCGAGTGCAGCTGAACACGTGGCTGCAGGGCAGATGTAGGAGGGAGAGTTTCAGACATATGGATCTGAAGCGTGGAGAGATAAGCTAGAGGAGGGTGGGGGTGGGGAGAGAGTAGCATAGAGTACAATGGGTGAGTGGGGGGAGGGGATGAAGGTGATAGGTCAGGGAGGAGAGGGTGGAGTGCAGAGGTGGAAAGGGAGATAGGCAGGTAGGACAAGTCCGGACAAGTCATGAAGACAGTTACTGAGCTGGAAGTTTAGAACTAGGGTGAGGTGGGGGAAGGGAAATGAGGAAACTGTTGAAGTCCACATTGATGCCCTGGGGTTGAAGTGTTCCGAGGCGGAAGATGAGGCGTTCTTTCTCCAGGTGTCTGGTGTTGAGGAGCGGCGGTGAAGGAGGCCCAGGACCTCCATGTCCTCGGCAGAGTGGGAGGGGGAGTTGAAATGTTGGGCCACGGGCGGTGTGGTTGATTGGTGCGGGTGTCCCGGAGATGTTCCCTAAAGCGCTCTGCTAGGAGGCGCCCAGTCTCCCCAATGTAGAGGAGACCGCGTCGGGAGCAACGGATACAATGAATGATATTAGTGGATGTGCAAGTAAAACTTTGATGGATGTGGAAGGCTCCTTTAGGGCCTTGGATAGAGGTGAGGGAGGAGGTGTGGGCGCAGGTTTTACAGTTCCTGTGGTGGCAGGGGAGGGTGCCAGGATTGGAGGGTGGGTTGTTTGGGGGCGTGGACCTGACCAGGTAGTCGCGGAGGGAACGGTCTTTGCGGAAGGCGGAAAGGGGTGGGGAGGGAAATATATCCCTAGTAGTGGGGTCTGTTTGGAGGTGGCGGAAATGTCGGCGGATGATTTGGTTTATGCGAAGGTTGGTAGGGTGGAAGGTGAGCACCAGGGGCGTTCTGTCCTTTTACGGTTGGAGGGGTGGGGCCTGAGGGCAGAGGTGCGGGATGTAGACGAGATGCGTTGGAGGGTATCTTTAACCACGTGGGAAGGGAAATTGCGGTCTCTAAAGAAGGAGGCTATCTGGTGTGTTCTGTGGTGGAACTGGTCCTCCTGGGAGCAGATCCGGTGGAGGTGGAGGAATTGGGAATACAGGATGGCATTTTTGCAAGAGGTAGGGTGGGAAGAGGTGTAATCCAGGTAGCTGTGGGAGTTGGTGGGTTTGTAAAAAATGTCAGTGTCAAGTCGGTCATCATTAATGAAGATGGAGAGGTCCATGAAGGGGAGGGAGGTGTCAGAGATGGTCCAGGTAAATTTATGGTCAGGGTGGAATGTGTTGGTGAAGTTGATGAATTGCTCAACCTCCTCGTGGGAGCACAAGATGGCGCCAATGCAGTCGTCAATGTAGCGGAGGAAGAGGTGGGGAGTGGTGCTGTTGTAATTATGGAAGATGGACTGTTCTATGTAGCCAACAAAGAGACAGGCATAGCTGGGGCCCATACGTGTGCCCATGGCTACCCCTTTGGTCTGGAGGAAGTGGGAGGATTCAAAGGAGAAATTGTTAAGGGTGAGGACCAGTTTGGACAAACGAATGAGAGTGTCGGTGGAAGGGTACTGTTGGGGACGTCTGGAGAGGAAAAGACGGAGGGCTTGGAGGCCCTGGTCATGGCGGATGGAGGTGTAGAGGGATTGGATATCCATGGTGAAGATGAGGTGTTGGGGGCCAGGGAAACGGAAATGTTGGAGGAGGTGGAGGGCATGGGTGGTGTCTCGAACGTATGTGGGGAGTTCCTGGACTAGGGGGGATAGGACAATGTCAAGGTAGGTAGAGATGAGTTCAGTGGGGCAGGAGCATGCTGAGACAATGGGTTGGCAAGGGTGGTCAGGCTTGTGGATCTTGGGAAGGAGGTAGAACCGGGCAGTGCGGGGTTCCTGGACTATGAGGTTGAAAGCTGTGGGTGGGAGATCTCCTGAGGTGATGAGGTTCTGTATGGTCTGGGAGATGATGGTTTGGTGATGGGGGATGGGGTCATGGTCGAGGGGGCAGTTGGAAGAGGTGTCCTCGAGTTGACGTTTGGCTTCAGCGGTGTAGAGGTCAGTGCGCCAGACTACCACTGCGCCCCCTTTATCCGCTGGCTTGATGGTGATGTTGGGATTGGAGCAGAGGGATTGGAGGGCTGCGCGTTGTGAGGGTGAGAGGTTGGAGTGGGGGAGGGAGGTAGACAGGTTGAGGCGGTTAATGTCCCTGCGGCAGTTGGAAATGAAGAGGTCGAGGGTGGGTAATAGGCCAGCGCGGGGTGTCCAGGTGGATGCAGTATGTTGGAGGTGGGCGAAGGGGTCCTCGGAAGGTGAGTGGGAGTCCTGATTGTGAAAGTAAGCTCGGAGGCAGAGGCGACGGAAGAATTGTTCGATGTCATGGCATGTATTAAATTCATTGATGCGTGGACAGAGGGGGATGAAGGTGAGTCCTTTGCTGAGGACTGATCGCTGCGATGTCCTTACCCCATAAATGAATTTTTAAAAAAATGATGATCCAGTCAGCACTACCCATATCTCATGAATAAAAGAAATCCCATCCATCATGCAGATGTTTATTGACCTGTAGGTGTCCTGATCTCCCAACATCTCAGAGTTCATGGCTTTCCTGTTTCTTTTTGAAGCCTCCACCAGCCGCACAATCATCCTGGTCTTCCCGGTTTTCCTGATCTTAAATTCCAGCGGCTCCCTCTCTGCCCCACCATTCAACAAGTCTGTTTTCACCAACTTCCATTCAGTTGACAGAAATCTTTTCCTTGAACATTCCATTACACCGGAGCAGAATTAGGCTGTTCGGCCCATCAAGTCCGCTCTGCCATTCAATCATTGCCAATATGTTTATAACCCATTTTCCTGCCTTTGCCCCTTAGGTCTCTTTTATATCTTTCCCCTCTCACCCTAAACCTATGCCCTCGAGTTCTGGACTCCCCGACCCCAGGGAAAAGACTTCGCCTATTCACCCTATCCATGCCCCTCATAATTTTGTAAACCTCTATAAGGTCACCCCTCAGTATTTAGAACTAAGATGGAGAAGAATTTATTTCTTCAGCCAGAGAGCGGTGACTCTGTGGGACTCATTGCCACAGAGGGCTGTGGAGGCCAACTCATTGAGCATCTTTAAGAGAGAGATAGATAGGTTCTTTATTAGTGAAGGGATCGAGGGTTATAGGGAGAAGGCAGAAGGATGGGGTTTGGAAACATATTAGTTATGATCGAGTGGTGGAGCAGACTCAATGGGCTGAATGACCTAATTCTGCTCCTGCATCTTATGGCCATATAGTGTTATAGTTCCCAGCACTAGGTGTCCTCTGGTTCAAATGTGAAACATCCCAATAGGGAGAGACTGAACAGGCTGGGGCTGTTTTCCTTGGAGTGTCAGAGACTGAGGGGTGAACTTATAGAGGTTTATAAAATCATGAGGGGCATGGAAAGGAGAAATAGACAAGGTCTTTTCCCTGGGGTGGGGGAGTCCAGAAGTAGAGGGATTAGGTTTAGGGTGAGAGGGAAAAGATATGAAAGGGACATAATGGGCAATGTTTTCATGCAGAGGGTGGTGCGTGTGTGGAATGAGCTGCCAGAGGAGGTGGTGGAGGCCTGTTACCAAGAGAAATCACCCTCAACGCGTGACTCAGTGATTCCTCAAGGACTTTGTAGGGTTTATTGTGAATACCTTTGATCTATCATTGTAAAATATATCCTCAGCCTCAGCTGGTGCATTAAGAGCAGCAGAGTTTAGCTTGAGTTTGTGGTTTCCTATTGGGCGTTATGTCCCTTTTATATCTTTCCCCTCTCACCCTAAACCTATGCCCTCTACTATTGGTCCCACAACCAACATTGTTAACACCAGATCAAAGCAAAATCCTGCAGAGTCTGGAAGTCTGAAGCAATAACAGAGAAACTCAGCAGATCTGGCAGCATCTGCAGGGAGAGAGACAGAGTTAACGTTTCGGGTCCAGTGACCCTTCTTCAAAACTGTTCAGAACTCAAGGCCTGCTGAACGGTCACTGGACTCAAAATATTAATTTGGTTTCTCTCCTCACAGATTATTCTGGCTGGTCACTGAACAGTCTTTAATTTCTGAGGCTGATATACTTTACAATGAAAGACCGAAGGTATTCATGATAAACCCTACAAAGTCCATGGGCAATCACACCATGCCTGAGGACAGCGTTGAGGGTGGTTTCTCTTGGTAACAGGCAATGGCCCAATCAGCTGGACCTCAGCGCCTGAGCTCTTTCTGAAGCAGATCCTCTCTAACTCCATGCTCATTTCTTGCAATGCTCTGCCCCTCTTCCATGGTTACATTCAAAGTCAGACTGTCCGACGAGATGGAGCACTGTGTCCATCAATGTTCCCACAGCCTTTAGAAAGTGAGGTGGGTACTGTGGGGCAAACAGTGCTTTATTACCCCCTCATTCTCCTCTTCCTACCTCCCGCTCACTTTTGATGGTTCGCATTGCCCATATTTAATTGGCTTACATGGGCAGTTTTACTGGGAGCGGTTAATAGTTTTTAAAAAAGTCATGGTGATTTGTTGGTGGGAAAGTCATCCCATTGTGTGCGACAACATTTCCGGATATTAAAGAAAAGTAATTCCGACTTCTGAGGGCTTTGTGATGCAATGGCAGTGTCCCTACTCTTCAGCCAGGAGGCCTGGCTTCAAGTCCCACCTGCTCCGGGGGTGTGTAACAAAATATCGAAACAGTTTGGTCAGGAAATTGTATAAAACAGACCCTGAGGGATTCTTGTGGTGTAGTGGCAATGCCTGTATCTCTGGGCTGTGGAGGCCTGAGTTCAAGTCTCACCTGCTCCAGGAGTGTCTCATAACAGGTTAATTAGTGGACCCCAAATGGCTACACAGTCATTTTACTGGTGGAGGTTGATATGTTAAAAACAAAGTAAACATCACAGTGAATTGGTGGAAGCTAGTCAGTTGTATGTAAGATTACTTCCAGATGTAAAACGTAAAGCAAACCCAGCTCCATTTTGGTTTAGCCCCTCCCTGCTCTCCCTACCCTGCCCTCAATTTAAATGGGTTGCATTGCTTGACACAGACTTTGAATGTGAAAACCTGTAGTCAGTTCTTCTATAACATGGTAGTTCTGTGCTCGTGCAATCCCGTGTTATAAGAAAATCGCTTAATAGCAACGCCATTTCAACTAATGGGGCCAAAATTGCATTATAACCAATACACACTTTAACAGTTCACACTTTAGAAACAGTGTCCCCAATTCATCAACTATGTTATAATGAAATAGTGTTAACGAAACGCACGTTATAGCAGAATGACCTGTAATTGGCGACACTGATGTTTTACTGGTGGTGGTTAATAGCTACAAAAAAGTCATGGTGATTTGGTGATGGGGAAAAGATGTGAATAAAAGCACATCTGGATATGAAAAAGAAGGAAGAGTGGCAATGTGCATACCTCTCGACAAGTCCCACCTGCTCCAGTAGTGTGTAATAATAGCTCTGAACAGGTTGGTTAGTAAATTATACAAAGAAGATTCAGTTCCCTCACATTCAATGCTTTGCATTGCCTGTAATGGGTGTTGCATTTAAATTATTCACTTGGAAACGTGGAATAATGCTGGTGGTGCTCAATAGAGGAAAGAAACAAAAACACGGTGATTTGGTGATGGGGGAAAAAAAACATTCAGTTGTACATAAGAGCTCTTCTGGACAAAAAAGGAGACCAGATTTAGGGACGGGTCTGTCTATTCCAGGTGGGGATTAGCCTATGCACACCATGAATAGAGGTCCTATTTTGGTGTTCAACAATAAATGATGTTTTTTATCATTCTGATTTTCTGACTTATTAGAGTATTCAAAACAAGCTGGACCCGAAATGTTAACTGTTTCTCTCTCCACAGATGCCGCCAGATGTGCTGAATTTCTCCAGTATTATTTGTTTTATTTTTGTATCCTTAGAAGCAGATTATCCAGTCATTATCACACGGGTGTTCAGGGGTGGATGCAGATTGGTTGCAGCATTCCCGACATGATAACCGTCACGTGTCCTGGGACATGTTATGCTTGTGAAAGGCAAATCTTCTTTTGGCAAGCCAGCACTACGCAATCACATTAAATATTTTGTTTTGTCAGCAACTCTGCTGGTCTCTCACTTCTTTTAGCTGAGGTTAGCACCCGATATTCAAAAGGGAAGGCAGTGTGAAACCCACTTCAGCTTGACCAGCCCAGCAATACTGTGTGATCTTTCCAGTATTTGAGTTTCTACTGTAGTTCTGGTCGCCCTGTTATATTAAACTGGAGATGGTTCAGAAAAGATTTACCAGGATGTTGCAGGGAATGGAGGTATAAAAATAGACTGGATAGGCTGGGGCTTTTTTCACTGGAGCATAGGAGTTTGAGAGGTGACCTTATGGAGGTTTATAAAATCATAAGGGGTATAGATAAGGTGGATGACAAGGGCCTTTTCCCTAGGGTGGGGGAGTTCAAAACTAGGGGGCATAATTGTAAGGTGAGAGAAGAAAGATTTAAAAAGGACCTCAGGGAAAATGTTTTTATACAGAGAGTGATTTGTGTGTGGAATGAACTTCCAGAGGAAGCAATAGGTGCAGGTGCAGTTACAATCATAAAATCCCTACAGTGTGGAAACTGACCGTCCAAAGAGACACCCACCCAGACCCATTCCCCTGACTCCTGCACCTATCACTCTGGGCAATTTAGTGTGGCCAATTCACCCTAACCTGTACATCTTTGAACTGTGGAAGGAAACCCACACAGCCATAGGGAGAACATGCAAACTCTACACAGAGAGTCACCTGAGGCTGGAATCAAACCCAGGTCCCTGGTGCTGTGAGGCAACAGTGCTAACCACTGTGCCACCATCCTGCCCCAACATTCAAAAGAAATTTGGATAAGTTCATGAAAATGAAATGTTTGGAGGGATATGGGCCAAATGCAGGGAGGTGGGACTAGTTTAGTTTGGGAAATATGATTGACATGGACTAGTTGGACCAAAGGGTCTGTTTCTGTGTTGTATGACTCTATGATTCTCCTGCCCCAGTCGCTGTCATCCACCACTTTTTTGCCTATGATTTTGTAGCTAAGTGCCCAATGATGCTCAGCTTGTGTTGCCACTGTAGAGATCGCCAATGATTATAGGGGAGGAAGGGAGTAAAGAACGTTTGATTGGTAATGTTTTGCCAGAAGAGGTTTTGAATGTTGAAAAACAGCTTCTGACGCCAGAGGAAAAGGTAGATCAACATTCATCAGCTTTGAGAAGAACATTTTATTGCTAAGCATATTGTTTATATAACAGAAATACAACAAAAGCAAAGAAGATGAGAGATGTATGAAGAAACATCACATTAACTCAAAAAACCCAATCAAAATTTTCACATTGATGTGGAACAAAAATAATATAAAATATGATATAAAGCCCACATACAGATTTTCCAAGTCCAGGTTTTCACGGTAAAAAAGAGTGAAGTAAATACCAAGAAGCAAATCCACAGCACAATCGTTAACAATAGACATTGAGGTATAAATATTTTTGTGTTTCTTTTATATATTTATTAAGTTGACCAACAAGTGCTTGGATACCCTACAGAACTCACCCGCACTTTGTGTGAAAGTAGAGTCGCACTCGACAAACAATGTATAGCAAAAGAAACTCCAGGTGGATCGAGAATGCTAACCATGTATTTAATGATGACCACTGTTTCTAAAGAGAAAATATTCATGCGACTTAGAAATACTAGAGAAGGTGGGGAGGGGGCGAGGAGAGAGACAGAGAGGGAGACAGAGCAGAAATTCTATACCTAGGTGATAACAATTGTGTCAGCTTCTTTACAAAATAAAAAAAAAATTACACCTTTGCACCAGGGTTCTCATCTAAACCACGTTCACCCTCAGGTCTCCACGGGAAAGTTATTGCAAAAAAAAACTTTGCAAAAGTTTGGAGCGATACAAATACCCAAAAAGTTTAAACTGAAAATGTATGTACAACAGTTCTAACTACAAAGTACACAGCTATATAATAATGTAATAAAATTATGTAAACAAATTGTGTTTTTATTCCTTGACACAGTTGTGATGGTTTGAATGATTTGAAAATGCATACCTTTCAGGTTTGCATTTTTTTAAATATATATTTATATATAATTAGGATGAATGCTTGAGTGACCTTAAACAGCATTTCCCCTTGAAATCCAGTAAAAGTGATGACAGAGAGGAGAGAGAGAGAGAGAGAGAGAGACAGACAGACAGATAAAGCGCACATTAACCAAACTAAATCAATAAAATTAAAACTCATCATGTTACGTTTGGCCAGCGAACATACTTCTTTCTCATCAAAACTGAACACCATATTGTATATGATGTGGTTAATTTTATTTTTTCTTTTGAATGTGCATGCACCACAGTCATTTACTGAAACTCAGAACCACAGCTATGGTTTTTAATTAGCTGTTTTCTAACTAGCACAGTCTAAGAGTAATATGTTGTACAATTAACAGCTCTTAAACAGCAAGGTGGTCACTTCAGTTGAAGATTGGCACAGACCTGTCTGATCTGTGTACGTCTCCCACTTTTGTCTCTGTTCTTCATCTGTCTCTTGTTTGTTCAATGTTCATATACCGAAGTACAACTTTTATTGCGGACAGCAAATCATAAGGAGGACTCCACAATTTGAGATGTAGAAACGATACAAAGTTGAACGGCCAAAAGTCCCGTTTTCCAAGAGGAGGAGGAGGCAATAGAGGGAGTGGGGCTGGTGGGGGAGGCTTGGGCGGGGGGGGGAGACAGAATCTGACCGTAGACATACACGCACACACGCACACACACACACACACATACACACAGCCAACAATCCCCACATCTCCCCTCTTTCCCAACCTCCACCTCCACCCCCCCCCCAAACCCCACACATAACTCCATCTCTCCCAAGGTCCACATAATTAGCTGGTCACTATCTACACATAGGTCGCAATTACATGCTCCACACGGCAAAGAGCAAGAAAAGGTGTTTTTTTTTTCAAAATAAAAAGACAAAATTCAGTTACACAGCTTTTACAACCAGATCAAAAGAAGAATCTCGAGAAAATGTGAAATGTCACAAAGTCTTAACAGTCGCATCCAGGATTAAAAACCGAGGAGGCCGTGGATGTATTCTCTAGTTGGAGGTTCATTCACCAGAATACAACACTCTGCTCTCTGTGACAGCTCTGTGTGTGTGCATGTGTGTCTGTGTGTGTTTATTGTCTTAAAGCAGGTACAGCATCACTCTGCAAGTTCATTGTCTTTTTGTTTGACACAGTGCATATCCAAGTTGTATTTGGAGTTTGTACTTTCATTTCCCCAAAAGAGTTTATCTTTTCATTTATTGTGTGTTTAAAATCTAAGTTGAGTGGCAGATTTGCACTGTCAGAATTCACATATATATATATATTTCTGTATAATATATATTTTTGATTGTGTCTCCTTTTTTTTGTCATATTGTTGTTCAATTCTCCTTCCCCTCTTTTGTTAGTTTGTTTTCTTTTGTCCGCTCTACACATAATACTCTTTATCCTTGTTTTTGTGCTTCTTACTGCTGCCTTTAGCGCTCTGCTGTTTCTCCTTGACAACAGTGCCGTTGGTCTGTGCGGAGTTGCTGATATAATTGCGAGTCTCGTCCACCCGGTAGGAGCCTTCATCTCTGTTGCGGTACTTGTACATGGCATAGAGGAGGATCAGGATGCAGAGAGCTGCTGCCGCCACAATCCCCACCACCATCCCGGTCGTGCTGCTGGATTCCCGCACCACCTCTGAGGCCCCAGGGCCCCGGCGCACTCCCGGCTCCGTGGGGTTGGCTGTGGGTACATTACGGAACATGGGTGAGGTGACTAGGGGACTCTTCAGCTTTGTGCTGTCTACCTCGTACGCGGTGGGCAGGGGAACCAACACCAAGCCGGGGTAGGGCTTCTGCTCACGCGTGTTCAACTTGCCCGCGGGCACTTTGGGCAACTTTCCGGGTGGCGCGGAGACTGCGGAACTGAGCAGCTCAGGGGGAGAGGCCGTGGTAGCAGTCCTACCGGATTCAGACGCTTTGCTAGGTCTAAAGTCCTTGTACTCCCACTTGGGTGCGTGCGCTTTGTAGCCACCTTCAAAGGCCGATGTGGACAAGGTCTTATCTGTTACCAAGGACAAGGTGGTGTGAAAATCTTCATCATCAGTAGGGGGTAGATTAGAGTCAAGTGCCTCCCCTGAGCCATAACCAGATATCACCAAGCCAGCATCACAATCACCGTGGTCCTGCTCCGACAGGCAAGGTAACCCCACCTCAGGGATCATGGACAGGGAATCTTTGGTGTTCTCAATAATGGTGAGAAGGGGACGGAAGGTAGGGAGGAGGGAGATGAAGGGTGCACGAGTGGCGAGAGGAGGGATTGCTAAGGCCTCTTCTGTCACTACAGGGAAAACTAATTCACCTCCTAGGATTGAAGGAGAAAGAAGCAAGTTAGAGACGAGAGGCATGCTCGAACTTCCACACATACGCACGTTTCTCTCCGGCCAAAGTAAAACCAAACCAAAATCACACCACACAGAGATGCAATAGCTGAAAGGAAAGCACAGCCCTTTAACTCCCTCAGAGCACAGCAAATCAAAAGAAAAAAAAACTTGACACCAAACATTACAGTTTAAACATCAAGATTCAACACACACTTAACATAAGCAGTTATAGAGGAAAAAGAATCAGATTTTTTTTATTATAAATGAAATTAACACACACACACACTTAAAAAAAGCAATCCGGCCTACAGTGCATCCAAGAAAGAAGAGAGGATATATATATATATAATATATATATACATGGTTTTATATATATACATTTACAGAAAAAATATATACCATGTAATTCTTCATCAACTTACATCAACAAATTGCCCGCATGATTTTGGCATGAAGAAAGAATTTATAAAAAAGAAAGTTGTGTAAGATGCTTTTGGACAAGATTTCTATATTGTTGTTGTGTTTGTACTTAGCAAAAAAAGTTGCTCGTTGACAAAATGATCACAAGGGGAGGCAACATCACATATACATCCACACCACACAACATGAAAAGTAACTCTGTACTAATAGATTATTCTTTACTGCTGTCGTCCGTTTTTAAAATATTTTAGGTATTACAAAAAAAAGACTGTACATTGTTTAATCTCGAACATCTCTTTTTGCTTGTTAAATATCTACAAATCTAACACTTTCCTTTATTTTTCAAAATCTTTTACGCTGATATATATTTTCCTTTTTAAATTAAATCCTCTTTTGTTTTTAAATGTCTTTGCCTATTCTGACTTTGAAAGACTGGACGACTGATACTGTACATTTTTGTCAACGCTGCTAAAAGTTTTGGGGGGAGGTGGGGAGGTGGTGGAGGAGATGAAGGAGTGAGTGGGTGGGTGAGGAGGGGGTGGTGTGAAGGGAAGGGAAATGATCTGTTTTAAAATGCTTTTTTTTTTCAGATTCCACCCTATGAGTGCACTATGTGGGGGATGAAAATGACAGGAATGAACGTGTATAAAAGTTGCCATGTCCAGGTAAAGGTGGGACGTAGCGTTCTGCCAGCGTTAGAGCTTTTAGCTGTAAGGAAGGGATGGGGGATATACAAACAAATGAGCATATACATGCCCATCTATGGAAAAAAAACATAACTCTAACACTGACATTTCACAAACCCTAAACTGCAACTTCTTCATCATGCAGTCCATAGAGAGAGCAAGAGAGAGAGAGAAAGATAAATATTCTTTTTTTAAAAAAAACTTTTAACAGCTTTTCCCGAAAAAGATAAATAATCATTAAAATCGTTCCAACTGCTCCCTCTACATGAAACCACTTCAAACCGTGTACGCTGTAACTCTTCAATTTTGTTTTCCCACAATCTCCATGTGCTCCTTTAGCTGAAAATATTTCATCGGGTGCCAATGAATCCTGAGCATATCTTTCTCCTTTCTCGCCATTCTGGCAGGAATCAGCGACTAGATGGAATTGGGGAATGTGGACAAAAGGCCCAAATAAAATACACATGAAAAAGAAAGTAAAAACAGCCATCCCATATGGAAGCAAACTTGACGTTTGACTGGGAGAAAAGGAACAAAGTCCACTGTGACTGGCCAGGAAAGGAGGTCTTATGATGTTGGTATCGCCTGATAGATGTCTTGGTCTCGAAAGGGTAAAACCAGAATTCCAGGGTAATTATGGCGCAGTGTTAGCACCCCTACCTCTGAGCTCGGAGGTCCCAGTTTGAGTCCACCTGCTCCAGAGTTGTGTTGTATCATCCCTGAACTGGTTCCATCATAGGAAGTTACTATGCAGTTACGGCAAGTAATGAGGAAAAGTAACTGAATCCAAGAGAAGGGAGCTTATACTTCAGTTATACCGGACATTGATAGGACCACGTCTGGAGTACTGTGTATAGTATTGACCACCAGACTTACAGTAGGAGTTTAAAGCATTGGAAGAAGTTCAGAGAAGGGTGGCATGGTGGTTCAGTGGTTAGCACTGCTGCCTCACAGCACCAGGGCCCTAGGTTCAATTCCTGCCTTGGGCAATTGTCTGTGTTGAGTTTGCACATTCTCCCTGTGTCTGCGTGGGTTCCCTTTGGGTGCTCCAGTTTCCTCCCACAGTCCAAAGATATGCAGGTTAGGTGAATTGGTCATGCTAAATTGCCCGTAGCGCTAGGTGAATTAGTCAGAGGGAAATGGGTCTGGGTGGGTTACGCTTTGAAGGGTCGGTTGGGCTGAAGGGCCTGTTTCCGCACTATAGGGAATCTAACCTAATAAAAATTTACGAGACTAATTCCTGGAATGAGCAGATTGCCTTATTAGGAAACATGAGAAAGAGATGGCCTTTTTCAATCCTTAGGGGACTTGTCTGATTGGATGCTGAAAGGATGTTTCCTATTGTGGGAGAATCTAGAACTAGGAGTCACAGTTTAAAAGAGAAGGGGGTACACATTTACAACAGAGATGGGGAACCATTTTTTTCCTCTCAGAGGGTTGTGAGTATTTGGAATCCCCTTCCTCAAAAAGGCAGTGGATACAGAAGCTTTAGATATTTTTAAGGCAGAGGGAGCTTATTGGGAATAGACTGAGGGGTGACCTTCTTGACATTTATAAAATCATGAGGGGCGTGGATAGGGTGAATAGTCAAGGTCTTTTCCTCAGGGTAGGAGTCCAAAACCAGAGGGCATAGGTTTAAGGTGAGAGGGGAAAGATTTAAATGGGACCTAAGGGGCAACTTTTTTCAGGCACAAGGTAGTGCGTGTATGGAATAAGCTGTCAGAAGAAGTGGTGATGGTGGGTACAGCTACAACATTTAAAAGGTATATGAATACGGGAAAGTGAGGACTGCGGATATTGGAGATCAGAGTCAAGAGAGAGGTGCTGGAAAAGCACAGCAGGTCAGGCAGTATCCCAGGAGCAGGACGATCAACGGTTCAGGATGATGAAGGGCTTATGCCTGAAACGTTGATTCTCCTGCTCCTCGGATGGTGCCTGAACTGCTGTGCTTTTCCAGCACCACATTCTTGACTCTGGGTATATGAATAGAAAGGGATATGGGCCTAATGCTGACAGATGGGACTAGATTAATTTAGGATGGCATGGACAAATTGGATCAAAGGGCCTGTGCTGCTGTAAGACTCTACCATGGGTGGCACGGGGGCACAGTGGTTAGCACTGCTGCCTCACAGCGCCAGAAACCTGGGTTCAATTCCTGCCTGGGGCAACTGTCTGTGTGGAGTTTGCACATTCTCCCCGTGTCAGTGTGGGTTTCCTCCGGGTGCTCCGTTTTCCTCCCACAGTCCAAAGATGTGCAGGTTAGGGTGGATTGGCCATGCTAAATTGACCTTAGTGTTAGGTGAAAGGGTAAATGTAGGGGAAGGGGTCTGGGGGGGTTGCTCTTCAGAGGGTCGATGTAGACATGTTGGGCCGAAAGCCCTGTTTCCACACTGTAAGTAATCTAATCATATTGAATGGTGGAGCAGGGCTCAAAGGGTCAAGTGGACTACTTCTGTTCTTTGTGCGATTAGAACATTTCTACCTTGAGGTTCCATCTGCTCCATAGGTGTTTAAGAACCCCTCTGAACAGGTTGGTGAGAAATATAGTCATCCGCACATTGTGGAGATGACATATAAAACCAGAATTCTGGATGCATTCAGACAGTCAAAACATTTGGTCTTGTTTATACTGGAGTCAATGGACCAACACGGTACGCGTGGATGCATATCGAGGTGGTTTGACAGCATTTGGCTGAAGTGAGGAGGCCAGGCCCAGGCTGGAGTTGGGGAAGGGGTGGGTGCACGATGGGGTGGAGGTGTGGGGTGGCGGAGTGGGGGGGGGGTGGGGTGGACATCCAATCTTCCCTGATCCACCGCCTCATCCAAGCTGTGAAACAGAGTTGCTCCAACAGGCTGATCGCCACGGTAACCATCCGGCAAAGGGAGAAGTGGGCATTTTCTGGATAAATACGTATTTTTAAAAAAAATCCCCCAGCCACCCCTCCCACCCACCGTATGGAATCTGCTGTCACGCATTGAAGTGGTTTGACCCTCACAGAAAAAAAAGAAGAAAATTATCAGCACAAATATTTTGTTTTTTTTTCTCAATAAAATGTTAATCAGAATCCAAAAAAAACTTCACAATTTTAAAAAAGAAACAAAGGCACCCAAACATTAAAAAAAGTTGACAAAAACAATGACTTGTTTCCCCCAGAAACTGGGAGGAAAGTGTAAATCAAAGCAAAATCTTTTAACCCCTTCACCTCCTCAACACATTCTTCATAGAAAACCAGCCAAGTACACAGCTACAGAGAGTAAATGGGAACTCAAATATTTCCTGGTGAATTGAGGCGACTTTATCTCTCATTTACTATAATTTCTCCTTCAATTTTACTTTGTTTTTAAATGAGAGAGAGAGAGAAAAAAAAACTTTTGAAAATTTTCTGTGTGTAAAAGTGAGTGCGGTCTGGTTGTACATCAATACAGAGGTTGAAGAATTGGCTGAAAGTGGGGTCATCTTTATTGCAAGTGTTAATAATGCATGCTTAAAGTAAGTTGCATTTAGGGCAAGTTTGAGAACAGAACAGCAAGCTAGAGCAAAGGTTAGCAGGAGAGAGAAAGGTCAAAGGTTAGGAGAGCACAGTGTTTTTATATTAAACAGCATCATTTGGCAAGTCATTCTGGGGGAGGGGGGAGGCAAGAAAGGGGGTTGGCAGGGGAATTGCAATAATTCCACAAAACAGCACTAAGTTTTGCAAACTCAGGAAAACATCTTCAGAAGATATCACAAATATATTGGTTTCTTTTTTCTCCAATTGCTTAATTTCTGAACGTCTGGTCAAATTGACCATTTTCACAGGTGCAAATGCTTTTCACAAAAGGAATCTGTCCTATCTCCAGATGCTGATTAGTACCAGTGATAAACATGGCTTGTCCCAGACATTAGCGCACACTGTGAAACCAAATGGATTCAGCTATGGTTTTTTTTCGTAAACTCCCTACTTGCTCTGAGGATGGAAACTCACTCTCCCCTCTGCGCACCCCAATTCCACAGCACGACGCAAATTAAATTCCAAAACTTAGCTACCTTCGGCGCTTCAGATTTATTTCCCAAGGGGAGCTTCTGATCTGACACTCAAGCCATCAGCAATGCCACCTCGGTAACACCTGCCCAATTCACTGCTGTCTCAGCTCATCTACTGTGGAAGCCTTCACTCATGCTTTTATGCCTTATTTGAGAAGGGTGGCAGTTTAGACAAGGTTCACTGGATTTGTTCTGGAGATGAGGGGCTTTTCTTATGAAGAGAGATTGAGTAGTTTACTGTCTTGAGTTTAAGAAAATGAGAGGATGTCTAAATGAGAATGATAAAGCAGACACAAGGCAGATGCTTCTGCACGTGGGACAATTTAGAATAAGAGGTCATAAGTCATAGATAAGGAAGCAGGTTTGAAACAGAGATGAGGAGGAATTCGGTCTTTCGGAGGGTTCATGGAATTCAATACCCCAGAGTTTGATGAATGACAGGACAATGAATATATTTAAGGAGGAAGTGGATGTGGTTTTCATCAGCAATGGGTTAAAGGGTTCTGACAGCATACACCTTTTGCAAAACCTGTACCTTTGGCCAAACATTTGGTGATTTTACCAACTTCCCTGGAATGGTATTGCCTTGTTGCGTGGACCTCTGAGGTGGCAGGAGTCTGAAAACCAGGAGTGGACAATGGGCACTCCGACTGGAGTGCACAGAACATCTGAGGGGGCTATGTTGCTTAGAGGGACCGTTGCTGATAACTCCTTACGTGGCTCACTATCATAATGGAATGACCCTGGGAAGCAGCTCAGGAGGTTTCATTATCTTAAAGCGGAGACATCATTATAACTTGTTGCTTTTGTTAGTTATTCCTAAGCAGAGAATTTCCGGAAGGATAGCAGGAGAGATGGCCATTCAGCCTCTTTAGCTCTCTGTCCTAGCATTCAATCAAATCTGACTGATCTGTATCTTAACTCCATTTACCGGCCTTGACTCCATTTCCTTTAATGCATTTGTCAACTAAAAACCAACTGCTGTAGTTGCCTGAATTGGCAGTGAGCATTCCAACACCAATTAAATGGAATAGCTGAGTGGGTAATGACAGCTCCAATCTCATGCCCCTGTATCTGTGGCTATCTGCCAACCATTAATCAGCCTGGTGACGATAGTCCTGGCAAATCGTTCAACTGGAGAATCTGCCAGCAACTCTCCATCGGACAAGGTTCGTTCCTGGCTGGCAAGAAGTATCAGTTTGGCTATTGGCCACTATTGGCGGCACAGTGGCTCATTGGTTAGCACTGTTGCCTCACAGTGCTCGAGACCTGGGTTCGAATCCAACCTTCGGCAACTGTCTGTGTGGAGTTTGCATATTCTCCCCGTGTCTGTGTGGGTTTCCTCCAGTGCTCCAGTTTCCTCCCCCAATCCAAAGATGTGCAGATTAAGTGAATTGCCCATGCTAAATTGCCCATAGTATTCAGAGATGTGTAGGTTAGGTGCATTAGTAATGTAAATGTGCATCTTCTTCGGAGGATCTGTGTGGACTTGTTGGGCTGAAGGGCCTGTTTCCACACGGTAGGGATTCTATGAACCTGTGGCCATTATTTCAGTAGTGAATGTTGCAGACATTAGACCTCAGACCTATCTGAGGTTTATATCTTCAGTGTGCTTTAAAGTGTCTGTTCCACGCTCCTTATTATAGTCTCTGGCAATCTCTCTATTTCATTAGACTTCTCTCTCAAGCTGCAGAGCTGGTCAGTCTGTTATACTACTGGGGGAGAGTGGTGCTGTCCAAGGCGCTGCCCGTCAGTGAAGGTGGAGGAAGAGGCCATGTGGCTGATAGCCAAACATCATAAAACTGCATCACACGTCTTTTCATTTTCAAATTGGTGTAACAAGGTAGTCTGTCATAAACTTGGAAGCATTTTATTAAAGAATAACTTTATTCATACACGAGATCTGAGCATCTGGGCCAGCATTTACTGATAGTTCGGGGCTTGTGGAAGGGTTCAATGATGGTAACACCATTGAAATCCAAGAAGTGATGGCTAGATTGTCCCCTGTTGGAGATGGACGTTGCCTGGAACTCTTATGCCATGTATGTAACTTGCCACTTTCCAGCCCAATCCTGAATATTGTCCAGATCTTGCTGCATTTAACCACCAACAGTATCTGAGGAATCGTGAATGGTGCTGACCGTTGTGCAATCATCAGTGAACATTTCCATCTTTGACCTTATGATGGAGGGAAGATCATTGATGAAGCAGCTGAAGATGGTTGAGCCTAGGACACTACCCTGAGGAACTCCTGCAGAGATGTCCTGGAGCTGAGATAACTGACCTCCAACAGTCACAACCACCTTCAGCTATGACTCCAACCAGCAAAGAACTTGCCCCCTGAGAACCATTGATCCCAATTTTGTTAGGGATGCTTGATGCCGCACTCAGTCAAATGCAACCTTGATGTCAAGGGCTGTAACTTGCACCTCACCTCAGGAAGTCAGCTCTCTTGTTCATGTTTGAACCAAGGCTGTATTGAGACCAGGGGCTGAGTGAGACTGGTTGAACCCAAACTGGTTATTGCTACTTGATAGCACTGCTGAATGACACCCTTCCATCACTTTATTAATGATGGAGAGTAGACTGATGGGGCAGTAATTGGCTGGTTGAATTTGTCCTGCTTTTTAAGAACAGCTGGGCAATTTTCCACATTGTCAGGCAGATGTCCAGATTACAGAGGAGGAAGTGCTGGATGCCTTGAAATGGTGAAAGGTGGATAAATCCCCAGGACCTGATCAGGTGTACCCGAGAACTCTGTGGGAAGCCAGAGAAGTGATTGCTGGGCCTCTTGCTGAGATACTTGTATCATTGATAGTCACAGGTGAGGTGCCAGAAGACTGGAGGTTTAAGAAGGGCAGTGAAGACAAGCCAGGGAACTATAGACCGGTGAGCCTCACCTTGGTGGTGGGCAAGTTGTTGGAGGCAATCCTGAGGGACAGGATGAACATGTATTTGGAAAGGCAAAGTCTGATTCGGGATAGTCAACATGGCTTTGTGCGTGGGAAATCATGTTTCACAAACTTGATTGAGTTTTGTGAAGAAGTAACAAAGAAGATTGATGAGGGCAGAGCAGTAGATGTGATCTGTATGGACTTCAGTAAGGCGTTTGACAAGGTTCCCCATGGGAGACTGATTAGCAAGGTTATATCTCATGGACTTCAGGGAGAACTAGCCATTTGGACACATAACTGGCTCAAAGGTAGTAGACAGAGGGTGGTGGTGGAGGGTTGTTTTTCAGATTGGAGGCCTGTGACCAGTGGAGTGCCACAAGGATCGGTGCTGGGGCCTCTACTTTTTGTCATTTATATAAATGATTTGGATGTGAGCATAAGAGGTACAGTTAGTAAGTTTGCAGATGACACCAAAATTGGAGGTGTAGTGGACAGCGAAGAGAGTTACCTCAGATTACAACAGGATCTGGACCAGATGGGCCAATGGCCCAGATAAATGTGAGATGCTGCATTTTGGGAAAGCAAATCTTAGCAGGACTTATACACTCAATGGTAAGGTCCTAGGGAGTGTTGCTGAACAAAGAGACCTTAGAGTGCAGGTTCATAGCTCCTTAAAAGTGGAGTCGCAGGTAGATAGGATAGTGAAGAAGGCGTTTGGTATGCTTTCCTTTATTGGTCAGAGTATTGAGTACAGCAGTTGGGAGGTCATGTTGCGGCTGTACAGGACATTGGTTAGGCCATTGTTAGAATATTGCGTGCGATTCTGGTCTCCTTCCTATCGGAAAGATGTTGTGAAACTTGAAAGGGTTCAGAAAAGACTTCCAAGGATGTTGCCAGGGTTGGAGGATCTGAGCTACAGGGAGAAGCTGAACAGGCTGGGGCTGTTTTTCCTGGAGTGTCGGAGGCTGAGGGGTGACCTTATAGATGTTTACAAAATTATGAAGGGCATGGATAGGATAAATAGACAAAGTCTTTTCCCTGGGGTCGGGGAGTCCAGAACTAGAGGGCATAGGTTTAGGGTGAGAGGGGAAAGATATAAAAGAGACCTAAGGGGCAACGTTTTCACGCAGAGGGTGGTATGTGTATGGAATGAGCTGCCAGAGGAAGTGGTGGAGGCTGGTACAATTGCAACATTTAAGAGGCATTTGGATGAGTACATGAATAGGAAGGGTTTGGAGGGATATGGCCAGCTGTTGGCAGGTGGGACTAGATTGGGTTGGGATATCTGGTCGGCATGGATGGGTTGGACCGAAGGGTCTGTTTCCATGCTGTACATCTCTATGACCCTATGACTCTATGTTGTAGGGGCTTGGCTAGGGGACCGGCAAGTTCTAGAGCACAAGTCTTCAGTGTTATTGCCAGAATGTTGTCAGGACCCATAGCCTTTGCGGTATCCAGTGTCTCCAACTGTTTCTTGAAATCATGTGGAATCAATCAAATTGGCCCAAGACTGGCATGTGTGATGCTGGGGACCACTGGAGGAGACCGAGATGGATTATCCACTTGGCATTTCTTGCTGAAGAATATTGCAAATGCTTGAGCCTTTGCACTGAGGTGTTGGGCTGTCCCATTATTGAGGATGGGGACATTTGTGGAGATCTCATCTCTCCTATCCAGCACCATTCGTGACTAGATAAGAACCTAAGACCTAGGAGCGGGAGTAGGCAAATCAGCCCCTTGAGCCTGTTCCAGCATTTACACAATCATGGCTGATCTCATCTTGGCTTCAACTCCACATTCCCACTTATTCTCCATAACCTTTCAACCTGTTACTGATTAAACATTTGTCTATATCCTCTTTAAATGCGGTGTCCCAGCATTCATGCACCTGGGGTAGTGAATCCCACAGATTGACGATCCTTTGAGAGAAATAATTCCTCTTTATCTTAGTATTAAATCTGCTATCCCTTATCCTAAAGATATGATCTCTCTGTCTAGATTGCCCCAGGTAAGAGACTATTTTCTGTATCTACTTTGTTCATCCCTTTTAGTATCTTGTTTACCTCAATTAAATCAACTCTCATCCTTCTAAACTTGAGACAGTGTAGGTCCAAACTGCTCAATCCCTCCTCATATTTCAAGCCCTTCATCTCTCGGATCAATCAAGTCAACCTTCTGTGTAACAGGGGACAATGGAGCTTCGATCTGATCCATTCATTATGGGATCACTTAGCCTGGTCTATTGCATACAGCTCCTGTTGTTCAGTATGCAGGTTTTCCAATGTCATAGGTTCACAAGGTTGACATGTCATTTGTAGGAACTTGTCATTGAGTCAGCGTTGATCCCCTTCTTGGATAGTAATGGTTGAGTGGGGAATATGCCAGGCCATACTGTCACAGATTGTGATTGAATATAATTCTGCTGTAGTTGGTAGCCCATGTGGATGCCTAGGTTTGGGTTGCTAGATCTGTTTAAAGTCTGTCCCATTTAACACAGTGACAGTGCCACACAACGTGATGGGTCATCTGATATTGTGATGGGCAAATACATCTGCTAGGTGGCCAACTGTGGGGTAGGTGGGTGGGGGGGAAATGTGTGTGCTTGTGTCCCTGTCTGTGTGTGTCTCTCTGTGCATGTGTCTCGATGTGAGTACATTTGTGTGTGTCTGTGCGTATGTGTGTGTGTTTGTGTCTCTGTGCGCGCGTGTGTATGTTTGTGTGTGTATGTGTGTGGTCTTGCAGGGGACTGTGGTTGGAGGCTGGAGATCATTGAATGAGATTTCCAGGACCATGTCCAACTAGAATTTGCAATAACAAGTCTTCAGTCTTCCCTGCTCACCATGGTGCGATATCTCAATGTGGAATTGATTGTTTGCAAATAAAATGAGGAAACAGGCTGGAGCTCAATGAGCAGAGAGTGAGGGATGACTTCGGCACAGGTCTATGAGATTATGAAGAGGTTGATGTAAAAACAGTTACTCCCCAAGAATATAAGATAATCACGAATAAACCCAAGGGAGAGTTCAGGAGAAAAGTCTTTAACCACAGGGGAGTGACAATGTAACAGGGAGCATAGTTCTGGTCAAGAGGAACCTCAACCAACATACTGATGGGACCAAGTGAACAGAAACAGCAATTGGAACATACATCATGCCAGGTGTTGTTGGGCCGAATGGTCTGTTGCTGTTCTATAATTGTTATCTGTTACTTTTTGTGATCATCCAGCTATCACTCAGCTCATTCACTCAATCATCCCTCCCCCTCTCCCACTTTCCTAAACATCAAGACTCAAGCCTTCCTGACTTGGAACAATATCAGCGTTCCTTCAGTGTCACTGGGTCAGAGTTCTGGACCTCCCAAGTTAACAGCACTGTCAATGAAAACTACAGCAGCAGTTCCACCTCCTTCCTGATGCTAATTGTCAAACCAATGATACCCACATTTGGTGAACAAATAAAGAAACAGCTGTACATTGTGTGGGAGTATTAACAGTGAGAATTCTGGCTGATTTCATCTTTATACGTCGAGGGAAGACAGCTGGGTGGATATTCTGGCTGACCCCTGGCGAACCCTGATGACTCACGTATTAATTTCAGCATGCCAAGTATGAAGGCCTGGTGACATACTGATTTTATTTTTTTTATTCACTCACAGGATGTAAACCTTTCTGGCAAGGCCAGCATTTACTGCCCCATTCTGAAATGCCCAGTGGGCAGTAAAAGGTCAACCACATTGCTATGAGTTTGGTAGGCCAGACCAGGTGAAGATGACAAGTTTCCCTCCCAAAAGGGCATTAGTGAACCAGTGTTTGAATCAAACAGCATGTTCCGACAAAACAGACAGTGCTGGAGAAGCTCAGCAGGTCTGGCAGCATCTGTGGAGACAGAATCAAAGTTAATGCTTGTGGGTCTCATATGACTCTTTGGAATATATTCCTCAAGCTGTTCAGAATAGATAGAGACAGACTGTACTCACACAGCTTGTATTTGCAAACTCAAAGCAATTCGCCCACTGTTGGACATGATTGGGAAGTACTTGCTGAACGATCCCAAGTGTGCTGATGGTTATGCCAATAAAAAGATTAAGATAATCAGTCATATAGCCACAGAAATATACAGCACAGAAACAGACCCTTTGGTCCAACTTGCCCATGCCAACCAGATATACCAACCCAATCTAGTCCAACACCCACCCCATATCCCTCCAAAACCTTCCTATTCATATACCCATCCAGATGCCTTTTAAATGTTGCAATTTTACTGGCCTCCACTCTTGGGTCATAAACTCATCGAGATGTACAACGTGGAAATAGACACTTCAGTCCAACTTGTCCATGCTGACCAGATATCCTAACCTAATCTCGTCTCATTTGCCAGCACTTGGCCCATATCCCTCTAAACCCTTCCTATTCAGGCTCGAGGGACTGAATTGCCTACTCTCTAACAATTTTTTTAAAATTTATCAATCTCAACCTTGAATATATTCAATGACTCAGCTCATCTCTGGGGTCGAGAATTCCAAAGATTAAAGATTCATTGGGAGTAGAAATTTCTCCTCATCCTCAACTGAAGTGGCTGGTTCTTTCTGAAACTGCGTCTCCTTGGTTTGGGTTCGCCCTTTTGGAGAAACACCCTTCATCAGGTGATTTCGGAGCGTCGCTCCGAAAGCTAGTGTGCTTCCAATTAAACCTGTTGGACTATAACCTGGTGTTGTGTGATTTTTAACTTTGTACACCCCAGTCCAACACCGGCATCTCCAAATCAAGCCTCCTTAGTATATGATGTGATTCAATAAGTTCACCCCTCATTCTTCAATATTCCAGTGAGTTTAAGTTTGTTTATCCAGCCTGGGAATGTAATTCAACCTTTCCTCATGGGACAACCACTTCATCCCCGGAATCAGCCCAGTGAAACGGCTCTGAACTTCCAGAAATATAAGCACATCACCCCTTAAATAAGGCGACTAATACAGTACACTGTAATCCAAGTGTGGTCTCACTAATGCCCTGTTGAGAGTGTGGTGCCGGAGAAGTACAGCAGGTCAGGCAGCATCCGATGAGCAGGAAAATCGACTCATCTCATTCCTGATGAAGGACTCATGCCCGAAACGTTGATTCGCCTGCTCCTCGGATACTGCCTGACTGGCTGTGCTTTTCCAGCACCACACTTTTCGACTCTGATCTCCAGCATCTGCAGTGCTCACTCTCTCCTCCATTTTGGTCCTTCTGGTCAATGTCAGTGTTCACATTCTCCAGACCACTAATCCAGAGAGACTCAGGTAACATTCTGGGGACCCGGGTTCGAATCCCACTGCAACAAATAGGGGAGTTTAAATTCAATAAATATCAGGGATTAATAGTTGAATGATGACCATTACCAATTGTCAGAAAAGCCCATCTGGTTCACTAATCCCTTTTAGAGAAGGAAATCTGCCATCATTACCTGGTCTGGCCTATGTGTGACTCCAGACCCACAGCAATGTGGTTGATTCTCAACCGCCCTCTGGGCAATTAGGGATGAGCAATCAATGCTGGCCTAGCCAGTGATGCCCATGTCTCGTGAGTGAGTTAAAGGTAAAGAGCTTTGCCTCACCTTCCTCCAATGCACAGCACCAACATATCCTAATTTAAGTCTTCTAATTTAAGGGGAGCCATGTGACATGATGGCTCAATGGTTAGAACTGCTACTTCACAGTGCCAGGGACCTGGGTTCGATTCCAGCCTCAGTTGACTGTCTGTGTGGAGATTGCTCATTCTCCCTGTGTCTGTATGGGTTTCCTCTAGGTGCTCCAGTTTCCTCCCACAGTCCAAAGATGTGAAAGTTTGGTGAATTGGCAATTCTAAGTTGCCCATAGTGTTCATGGGTGTGCAGGTTACGTGCATTAGTCAGGGATAAATGTAGAGTGATGGGATAGGGGTATGGGGGTGGAAGGGTTACTCTTCGGAGGGTCAGTATGGACTTGTTGGGCCAAATGGCCTGCTTCCACACTGTAGGGATTCTATGAAATATGATCCTTCTGCTCTTTTCTCCCTCATGTATCCATCTCGCTTTCCTTAATACAACTGGTGGGCGGCACGGTGGCACAGTGGTTAGCACTGCTGCCTCACAGCGCCAGAGACCTGGGTTCAATTCCTGCCTCAGGCGACTAACTGTGTGGAGTTTGCACGTTCTCCCCGTGCCTGTGTGGGTTTCCTCCGGGTGCTCCGGTTTCCTCCCACAGTCCAAAGATGTGCAGGTCAGGTGAATTGGCCATGCTAAATTGCCCGTAGTGTTAGGTAAGGGGTAGATGTAGGGGTATGGGTGGGTTGCGCTTCGGCGGGGCAGTGTGGACTAGTTGGGCCGAAGGGCATGTTTCCACACTGTAAGTAATCTAAACTGTGCTCTTTGCCCCAGTGACATTGTGAGCTACAACTTTTCCACATTCTTTCCACGCTTTGAGTAAAGATTATCTCTTACACTCCATGTTAGATTAACTGACTCGTATCATATCTTCATTACCCAGAGATGGATTTCTGCAGGTCCTCTGGGGATGGGCTCTGAAGTCGGAAGACTGGCAAACGGACGTGGGAAGATGTTGCGCAGTGTGCTTGATGGCTTCCCGATGCCATGCCATCTTGCCAAAGGCCCATTGCTAAAGCAAGCCACTTTAGTGGCCAAATACAGGCCTCTGCCCAATGTCCTCCATCTCAATCCACCTCCCCACCCACCCCTCTTGCCCACACCTTGACTGACTCCTGTGCCACATGGGAAATTTGGCAATGGCAAACTTTGGTGAATTAGTGGGTGATTCACTCTGGGCACACTTTGGTTCACCACCCTGGGTCTACCTGCCTGCAGCAAAAACCCTGTGCCCTCTCACCCAGGCTGTGGTACTCCAGCATCGCTCCCTCCCCAACACCACTAACCACAATCAGTCCACCCCCTCAGCCGCCAAACTCACTCCCATGCTCTCACTAAACCTGGTTATGAAGGTGCTCATCTATCAATGTCTTTTCCTCTTTGAAGTGCATCCCTAGTGCTGACCATCACCAGGGGATGGCACTACTGAAGCTGCTGCCCTTGAATTCAGCTGGCAGCTCTTGGGAGGTGTTCGTTTTATAATAGGCTGAGAGACCTGACTTCATTCCTCACAGCTCCGTCAGCACCCTCTCCCTCAACAAGTGGCAACAATTCTCTACTTCTTCAATGGTAAACCCTTCAGGAAATGAGAAGCTTCCTCTTTTTGAGGCTTGTTCAATCTTTCATGATAGTTTTAGCTTTGCCTTTCCATAATCTTTGCAGCAAATTCTTCTGTTTGCTCCTCCAGCAGTCCCTGCATGTCCTTTATGGGCTCTTTGTAAGAGATTTCATGCTGTGATTGGCCCATGTCCCAATGACTTCAATAGAGTGCAGAAAGAAAGATCAGCAACATGAACCACTAACTCCTAACTCTAACTCTGTTCAACTGCAATGGAGCAAATTGAAGAGAAACTCTTTCCAATGGCAACATGATTTGCAACTATATGACCAAGATTTAAGATAATGAACAAAGAATTTTGAGGCAAAATGAGGACCATTCTTATTTTCTAACATGGTATGAATTGTTGTGATCTGGGATGCGCCTTCTGTGAGCATGCCCAGAAACATATTCTGTAATAATTTTACAAAAGGCTATTAAGGGCTTTTGTGGCTCAGTGGTAGCGTTCCTGCCTCTAGGTCAGAAGGTCCGGATTCAGGTCTCCTTCTGTCTCAGAGGTGTATCATTATGTTCAACGAACAGGTCAATTCAGATGAGGAATTGGTGGGGTGAGATGGAAATGAAAGGTGGGTATTAGAAATCTTGAAAATACAAACAGAAAGTTCTGGAGAAACTCAGCAGGTCTGGCCTCATCTGTGGAGCATAGAGAAGATTTAATGTTTAGAGTTCAAGGTGACTTCTTCAGAACAATATGCCTTCTGCTTCATTGTTCCTTTAGTGTGGCCCTAGATAGACAGGACAGTGAAGAAGGTGTTTCGCATTCTTGCCTTTATTAATCAGTGCATTGAGTATAGGAATTGGAAGGTCATGTTGAGGCTGTACTGGACATTGGTCAGGCTACTTTTCTGTGCAGTTCTGGTCTCCCTGCTATACGAAGGATGTTGTGAAACTTGAAAGGAATCAGAAAAAAATTGACAAGGATGTTGCCAAGGCTGGATGGTTGGAGCTGTTGGGGAGGTTGAATAGGCTGGGGCTGTTGTCCCTGGAGCATTGCAGGCTGAGGGGTGACCTTATAGAGGTTGATGAAATTATGAGGAGCATGGATAGGGTGAATAGGCAAGGTCTTTCCTCAGGGTAGCAGAGTCCAAAACTAGAAGGGATAAGTTTAGGGTGAGAGGGGAAAGATTTAAAAGGGGCAATATTTTCACACAGTGGCTGGTGTGTGTATGGAATGAGCTGCCAGAGGAAGTGGTGGAGGCTGGTACAATTACAACATTTAAAAGGCATCTGGATGGGTATATGAATAGGAAAGGTTTAGAGGGATATGGGCCAAATGCTGGCAAATGGGACTGGATTAATTTAGGATATCTAGGTTGGTATGGACGAGTTGGACCGAAGGGTCTGTTTCTGTGCTGTACATCTCTATGACTCTATGACTCTTCGGTAGAGTGAGTCTCATTGGCCAGCTGCTTTAACACGGTAGCACGCGGGTGATGGTCTGAATAGCCTCATTTGTGATTCCACAATTCCGGATCTTTCCTGAGGCCCCAGCATAACACAGTCCATGCTCAAAATATATTAGACTGTGCACAGCTTCTGTCAGACCCGTTCAGGAGTACAGTGGTCAGTTTTGGATAGTATGTCCTTGGTAACAACATTCCAGCACAGTAACACCAGAGTGATATCAGAGCTGCCAGATTTCTCACCACGTTGCCATTCTCTGGACAATTGAATGGTGTCAACAGGTCACGATGCAGAAAATGTTAAATAGGATTAGAGTTAGATAGAATGGCCAGCTATAGAGAAACTATATTGTCTGGCAAGGTTGGGCTGGGGGATGCAGAGCAATATTGAGGAATAAGGAGGGACCCAAGCTTTAAGTTAGAATTGAGTCCTTTAAGGCTGCAAGGGGGTAGAGCTTAAAATGTACTGGAAATCTTGCATATTCTCCCTCAACGGGTGCTTTCGTTTTGAGATCGACAGGTAAGGATCTTCAGGGTTACGGAACCAAGGTGAACTCCAGCCCAGTCATGATCCAATTCATAGGATTATAGAATCCAACATAAGATTTTGTGGTAATTTGATACCGTGCAATATCTCAGCTATGCAACCGGTAATTTAATGTGAAATATTGAAAGTTATCTGGAGAGCTGCTTTGTGAAGAGTCAGTGCAGCCTATGTTTTGGCAAGATAAAAGATAAATAGCAAAATTAGCTCGAATCGGTGAGAAATTTTGAGAGGATTGCACAGGGACCTGAGGAGGATTCATTTCTGAGCAAATTCTAATCAGCATTTTTCTCAATCACCATGGCATTTCATTGCTTGACATTAACCAAATGCATTCAAATTTACAGGAGATGTATGAGACGAATATTAAAAGATTGACTCGGGGCTCATTGAAAAGACGGAGAATACAAGTGTGAAAGACTGGTGCCTGGGGATTAATAAATTATCACTGACACCAAGAGAGTGATCAGTTTCATCAAATAAGACGGCAGTGATCCTGAGTGCAGGAAGTCATGTATTAACAGAAGCAGAAGAAGAAGAGAAGGGCATTCAGTCCCATAAGCCTGCTCTGTCAGTCCATTGGGTAGCTCAGTGGTTAGCACTGCTGCCTCACAGTGCCAGGGACCCTGGTTTGATCCCACCCTTGGGTGACCCTTGGTTTGTTTGGAGTTTGCACTTTCTCTCCGTGTCTTATCGGTTTCCTCCCACAGGCCAAAGATATGCAGGTTGGCTAGGTTGGCCATGCTAAGTTGCCCTGTCATACTCTTCAGAGGGTCAGTACAGACCCAATGGTCCAAATGGCCTTCCTTCTAACTTGTCCATGCTGTCCTTGCTCCCAGACTAAACTAGCCGCACTTGCCTACATTTGGCCCATTTCCCTCTAAACCTTTCCTATTCATTCCAAATGTCTTTTAAATGCTGGAACTGTACCTGCGCCTCCTCTGTCAGTTCATTCCACATAAGAACCACCCTCCGTGTGAATTTCTGTAGTGCATCTTGTAGATAGTACGCACTGCTGCTACTGAGTGTCAGTGGTGGAGAGAGTGGATGTTTGTGGATGTGATGCCAATCAAGTGGGCAGCTTTGTCCTGGATGGTGTCAAGCTTCTTGAGTGCTATTGGAGCTACACCCATCCAGACAAGTGGGGAGTACTCCATGACATTCCTGACCTGTGCCTTGTAGATGGTGGACAGGCTTTGGGGGGGGGGGGGGTCAGGTAAGTTATTAACTGCAGAATTCCTAGCCTTTGACCTGCTCTTGTAGCCACTATATTTATGCATGGTCCAGTTGAGTTTCTGGTCAATAGTAACCCTTGAGGATGTTGATAATGGGGGATTCAGAGATAGTGAAGTGTCAAGGGGTGGTGATGAAATTATCTCTTATTGGCTGCTTAATGGTTTCAACTCGCTACCTCCCCAATCCTTCCTCTGCTGTGGCTGAGACAGCTTAGAAACTGGGATGGCCTATCTGATGGGTTTAAAGGTGGCAGGGTGGGTTGGGGTTTGGCTTCAATTGCCTTAATGGTAGGTGCAATTGAGTGCATGGATAGTGGGTATAGAAGGGGCTTCCACAAGCCTTGCTTTTGATCCTCTCTCACATGATTGTAATACCCTCTCATTGTAGCTCAGGAATAGACCTTGACAGGAGGTCCTTAGGCCAGAGTTGTTACCATCTTCTGAATGGCTGGCACTTCCTGGGCACCTCAGAACAGAAATAAAAACCCTGTAAAACTTACAAATAACATACCCTAGTCTAACTTACTTAATACCACAGAATAGTGATCCAGTTCAACCAGGGCATTCATTTCCAAGTGTATGTGTCTTGTTTTCTCTCTGGGACAGTAGTTTTGAGGTGTCTGTTAGAGCAGGAAACTCACTAATGCTTTGTCTAGCAGCCTTTCAATGTATTGACAGGCTTGGAGAGTCATCTCATTGGTAGGGCTTCTGTGTTTGGAACCATCTTACACACTTACTCACACTCTGAGGAAAATGATTGGAAACATCAAGGCCAAAGTATTGCATTTACTTCTTTCAGGTAGTGCATTTCACATCACAACAACCCACCACGTTAAAAATAAAGATCATTTCTCCACATTTGCCCCGCCCCCCCCCTTTGCCAGTTATGATGATTGTCTGAAAAGCTGATGAAACAGTTGGTGCTGTTGAGAGATGCAAGTGATTATTGATCCTGACTCATCTCCACAGGACACCATAGAGGTCCTTGACTAGAGGCATTTAGAGACAGCACTAAATAGGGCCGTGTAAGGGCTTGGGGACTGCAATTGCTTTGCTATCCTGGGACCTGGACTCAAGGGAAAAACTGCCTGGTACTTTCTGCCTCTTATTGCTATCACGTCAAGTTGTTGAACCAGCATTGTCAAGGGAAGCACCTTTAACAGAGCATGGGGAGAATAGTTGGCACGACACTGCTTTTTATCCCTTTCATTAGAGGCTGTCTCATTAGGTAAAAGGTAAAGTTTCCCTAGTCCTATTCTCTTATCAGAGAGAGAGAGAGAGAGACGACTGGGTGGTGGTTTAACTTGAGACTCATCATACGTCAGCTGAGAAAGAGAGTCCTTTATGGTAGCCTCAGATGGTGTGGGAATTGAACCTCTGCTGTTGGCATCACTCTGCATTGCAAACCAGCTGTCCAGTCAACTGAGCAAACCAACGTCCCCCCTGCCTATTAGCATAAGCTCACTGCACAAGCAGCATTTCTGAAATATCTGTTCTATGATTGTATAAATACGTGCTCTGAAACCAAATTTCAAAACACCACTGTGCTTTGAGTCAGCATCTGAAATGGTCCCTGCTGAACAGGAGAATCTAGGTGGCAGTAATGTAGAGGTTTAATCTTCATAGCCGAGCAGCAGGAGCGCTCCGAATAAAAAGCAGTAGACTGGGATTTCAGACACGCAAAACTAAACTGGAGTACATGGATGCAGATGTTGTGCTGCAGTTATACAAAACCCTGGTTGGACCCCACCTGGATTACTGAGTTGGGCACCACAGATTTGGGCACCACACCTTAGGAAGATACATTGGTCGATGAAATACAACATGGGTTCACAACAATGATACCTGGACTTCAGGAGTTCAGTTATGAGCAACGATCACACAAACTAAGCCTGTTTTCTCTAAACATTTAAAGGGTGAAAGGGTGATCAGATGGAAAACTTCAAAATATTAAAATGTTAGATAAAGCTAAACTGTTTCCACTGGTTGAAGAATCTAGGACTAGGGGAAATGGTCTGGGTATTAGGCTCAGACTGTTCAGGGGAGATGTTAGGATACACGTCCACACACAAAGGGTGGCAGAGGTCCGGAACTCTCTTCCACAAGTGGCAGTGGATGCTGGATCAGTTGTTATTTTGAAATCTGAGAGAGATATATTTTTGCTAAGGAAAAATACTAAGGAATATGGGCCAAAGGCAGGTATACGGAGTTAGGCCACAGGTTAGCCAGTAAGTTATTGCATGGTGGAACAGGCCTGAAGGGGCTGAATGACCTACTTTTGTTCCTATGTTCCTACACCCCCTGAAATTTTAATTTCAGATTTGATACAGAATTACATGGAGTGGGCATTGTAGAAACAGGCCGCTTAGTCCAAATGATCCGTGCTGGTGTTCATGCTCTGTGTACGCCTCCTACCATCTCGTCCAGATCTAACCCGAACTATCTGATTCCTTATCTGGTTTCCCTTTAATGCTGTTCACCTCAATGACACAGGTGAAGCTGTGAGTTCCATAGTCTAACCACTCCTACTGGGCTATGAGTGAAAATTGTAGATTGATAATGTGAGGAAAGTTTGATGTCTAATGCAACCAAGAATGCTACATCTAAATCCAAGTAATGGGCTCCTCAGTGGCTCCCATTGAATCTTCCAAGAGACAATATGATTACATGGGATCAATAGCTCAGCTGAAGGACAACTGTTACATGACAAAAAGGCCGTTTGACCCTTGCTGTCTCTCTGACTCTCTGAGCGTTTTGACTTTGTGCCAATCTCATGCCTTTTCCAGCCCATCTTTGACACGCTGGCCGAAGGACAAACGCCATGCATGTTGTTTCCATTGAAATTATTATCACCACATCTCCAGGCAGTGCTTTGCAGATCCGAATTGTGTGAAATCATTATTTCTCATCCCGCATTTGCTACTTCTGCAAAATATTGTGCTCTCATGTGCAAGAACAGTCTACCTAACTATCCTGCACAGATGTGACATAATCTTAAAAAGCTATCTTTGATCTCCTTTGAGCCACCTTCTCCCCAAGGAGAATGGTCCTAATCTCTTCAATCTATCCTCATACTTTAAGGTTGTCATCCCTGGAAGCAGTTTCATGAACCTTGTACATGTGCTCTCCAATGTATTCACATCTTTCTATAGCGTTGTACTCTGAACAGGATACAACAACCCAGCTGAGGTTGGACAAATCTCCTATCTAAGTTCAGCATCACCACCTTACATTTGCACTTTATGCCTCTATTAATGAAGATAATTGGGTAACAATTGATTCTGGTCTCCCTCCTATAGGAAAGACGATATGAAATTTGAAAGGGCTCAGAAAAGATTTACAAGGATGTTGCCAGGGTTGGAGGGTTTGAGCTATAGGGAGAGGCTGAATAGGCTGGGGCTGTTTTCCCTGGAGCGTCGGAGGTTGAAGGGGTCACCTTAAAGAAGTTTATAAAATCATGAGGGGCATGGATAGGGTAAATACACAAAGTCTTTTCCACAGAGTAGGGGATTCCAACACAAGTGTGGACAGGTTTAAGGCGAGGGGAAAGATTTAAAAGACACCTGAGGGGCAACATTTTCATGCAGCGGATAATGCGTTGATAGAATGAGCTTCCAGATGAAGTAGTGGACGCTGGTACAATTACAACATTTAATTGGGCATCACGATGGCTCAGTGATTAGCATTGCAGGCTCACAGCACCAGGGACACGGGTTAAATCCCAGCCTCGGGTGACTGTCCTTGGGGCGTTTGCATAGTCTCCTCGTGTCTGTGTGGGTTTCCTCCCACAGTCCAAAGACATGCAGGTTAGGTGGATTGGCCATGCTAAATTGCCCCATACTGTGCAAAGACATACAGGCTAGCTGGATTAGCCATGGGCATTTCAGGGATAGGGTAGGGGTGTGATGTTCTTTGAAGGGCCAGTGTGGACTTGATTGGCCGAATTCACACCACAGATATTCCAAGAGGCATCTGGATGGGTATATAAATAGGAAGAGTTTAGAGGGATATGGGTCAAGTGCTGGCAAATGTGTCTAATTTAATTTGGGATATCTGGTCAGCATGGATAAATTGGACCGAAAGGTCTGTTTCTGTACTGCACACCTCTGCCTGTCCTAAAACCTTTAATGACTTATGTTCACATACTCCCAGATGTCTCTGTTCCTGCAAGCCCTATATTTGACACTGTCTGTTAATGACCTTTGCACAAAAATGTACTACTTCACACTTATACACAGTGAACATCATCCTCGTCTGAATCTGCACTCGACCTCCCCAAACCTCCTGGTCAATAGAATTGTACCATTCAGAGAACATTGCCGTAACAAGCAATCTTTGAGATGGTATATTATCGTTGCTGAATGGGGAAAGAATCCTTCTCTACACCAGGTAAGCAGGGGGAGGAAGGTGAGGCAGATTAATCTCTCATGATCAATAACACTTCGAAACCAATCGCATCATCGTGCTGTGTGTTTAGTAAGAAATGATGAACAACAAATCACTTAGTCATCCCTTCTCTTTGTCAAGGTAGTTCCAGTTTAATTACTGAAGCAGTTATTTACGACCCCAAATGCAGTGGACAAACAGAAAGTTATTACTTTAGGAAGGCTTCTTATATACATTGTAAATCAGGGCATTATTAATAAGCTAGTGATCTTCCAAACTCAATGGCCTGTTCAAAGGAAATGGATTAAGTCTCTCTCCACATTCAGATGTTGTTTAGGAGTGCTGGAGATTTATGACATCCCATTTGTGTGGAAGCCAATGCAGAGAAGTCACAGCAAAGCAAAAGACCTTAATTGCCACACTTTTCTTTCTGAAAGGTTCTGTGAAGTTGTTAAAAAAAGCTGTCATTGGAGCGACATGGAGTTGGCCAGTTTCAAAGGAATGCTTTCCAACCTGAAGCTCGGGACGGAGGGTGCAGGTGATAAACATGAAGGCTCGCCTCCACGCTCTAGACTCTCAGGTGGCTCATTGCTACAATCTCTTCCTATACTAAGCCGCGCAGCATTCGGAAGTCAGAGTCATCCAACCAGACCATAATCCCAAACTAAATTAGTCCCACCTGCCTGCTCCTGGTCCATGTCCCTCCAAAGCTTTTTCACACAGAGGGTGGTACGGGTATGGAACAGGAAGTGGTACAATTGCAACATTTAAGAGGCATTTGGATGGGTATATGAATAGGAAGGGTTTAGAGGGATATGGCAGGTGGGACTAGATTGGGTTGGGATATCTGGTCGGCATGGACGGGTTGGACCGAAGGGTCTGTTTCCATGCTGTACATCTCTATGACTCGATGACTGTATCCATGTAATTATCCAAATGTTTTTTAAATGTGCCCACATCCATCACTTCCTCAGGAAGTTTGTTCCAAAAGCCAACCGCCCTCTTTGTAAAAAATCAATCCCGCATGTCTTTTTCAAATCTCTCTCCTGTCACGGTAAATATGTGCCCCCCCCCCCCCCACCCCCAGTCTTGAAACCCCCATCCTAGGGAAAAGCCACCTACCACTAATCGCATCTACACCCTCACCCCCCCCCCACCTCTTCCCCATGATTTTATAAACCGCTGTAAGGTCACCTCTCAACCTTCTGTGACAAAGTGAGGACTCCAGGTGCTGGAGATCAGAGTCAAAATGTGTGCCGCTGGAAAAGCACAACGAGTCAGGTAGCATCCGAGGAACAGGAGAATTCATGAAGGGCTTATGCCCAAAACGTCGATTCTCCTGCTCCTCAGATGCTGCCTGAACTGCTGTGCTTTTCCAGCGCCACACTTTTCGATGCTCAACCTCCTACGCTCCAGTGAAAAAAGTCCCAGCCGCCTCTCATACCCGGCAACATCCTGGTAAATCTCTTCCAAACCCCCTCCTGCTGAATAGTATCCTTCCTGTGTCGAAACGCAATGGCGAGGGATGGAGAAGAAAAAAGAGAAGGCACAATTTCAAACTATTTTGAATGCGAGCTGGAAACACAGGAATTCATAACCCGGCTGAATCGTAACTTAGGGATTCACAGGCAGTTGCCGGCCTTTACTGACACTCGCCATGTCTTTGCATTGGAGGGGTCGCATTTTGTCGGAAGTGAAAGATGAGGGCCAATTTTGTTTCCCATTTTATTCTTGCACGGCATGTGTGCATCGCTGGAAAAGCCAGCATTTATCACTTGCCCTTAATTATCCTTAAACTGGGTGGCATGCCAGGTTGCTTCAGAGGGTGGGTGGAATTCAAAAGGCATGTTGTCAGCGTGGAGTTGGGTAGGCCTTCTCTTGTCTGCCTGTGGTGTGGCTGCATCCTTTCTTGTATGTGGTTTGGCTGGCATCCTGGTTGGCACTTGTCCCTTAACCAGTGTGTCAAGGATGGGTTGGCTGGTTCTTCATCCACTGCTGTTTGCAGGAGACTATTCTCCACAGGGAGAGGCTGAACAGGCTGAGGCTGTTTTCCCTGCAGCGTCGGAGGCTGAGGGGTGACCTTACGGAGGTTTATAAAGTTATGAAGGGCATGGATAGGCTGAATAGCCAAGGTCCTTTTTCCAGGATAGGGAAGTCCAAAACTAGAGGGCATAGGTTGAAGATGAGAGGGGAAAGATTGAAAGGGGACTTAACGGGAAACCTTTTCACACAGAAGGTGGAGCATGTATGGAATGAGCTGCCAGAGGAAGTGGTGGATTAAAATTACAAGTTGGGATTTGGATGGGTACATGAATAGGAAGGGTTTAGAGGGATATGGGCCAAGTGCTGGCAAATGGGACTAGATTACTTTAAGATATCTGGTTGGATGAGTTGGGCTGAAGGGTCTGTTTCTGTGCTGTACATCGCTATGACTCTATGTCTCTTTGATAGAGTGAGGTTAATTGGCCAGCTGCTTAAACAAGGTAGTACATGTGTGATGGTCTGAATAGCCTCATCTGAGTTAGTGGATCAACCATGATCATGTTGAATAATGGTATGGTCTTGATGGGCCAAATGACCTACTGCTGCTCTTATTTTCTATTTTTCAATGTAAGCCAGACAGAGTAACATTAGCAGATTTCCTTTCTTTTAAAGGGGATTAGGAACCAGATGGGTTTTTACAACAACTTATAACAGTTGCGTGGTCACCAGCATGGAACGTTACACTGCAGAAGGAGGCCACTTTGCCCATCATGCCTGGACTGACTTTTCAAATGAGCACTTAGTGCCAGTCTCCTGCTTTTCCTTCTGCTAAGTCCCTCACTGAGATTAGTTTTCAATTCAACCTGACCCTGTGTTCACACAGCACCATCCTGGGTCTTTGGATGACTAGTCCAGTGCCATTATGCCCAATCATCTCCCCACATCGATCGTTGACTCCAGCTGACAACAAAAGCTACCATTCATTTTGAATGATCCTGGTACACCAGCCATGTTAACAGCAGCAGGCCATTCAGCCTCTTGATTCTGTACCTCTATTTAATTAGGTTACAGCTGACTTGTACTTTTATTCATGTTGCGGCTGTACAGGACATTGGTTAGGCCACTGTTGGAATATTGCATGCAATTCTGGTCTCCTTCCTATCAGAAAGACGTTGTGAAACTTGAAAGGGTTCAGAAAAGATTTACAAGGATGTTGCCAGGGTTGGAGGATCTGAGCTACAGGGAGAGGCTGAACAGGCTGAGGCTGTTTTCCCTGGAGCGTCAGAGGCTGAGGGGTGAGCTTATAGACGTTTACAATAGACAATAGACAATAGACAATAGACAATAGATGCAGGAGTAGGCCATTCTGCCCTTCGAGCCTGCACCGCCATTCAATATGATCATGGCTGATCATTCCTAATTAGTATCCTGTTCCAGCCTTATCTCCATACCCCTTGACTCCACTATCTTTAAGAGCTCTATCCAATTCTTTCTTAAAAGAATCCAGAGACTGGGCCTCCACTGCCCTCTGGGGCAGAGCATTCCACACAGCCACCACTCTCTGTGTGAAGTAGTTTCTCCTCATCTCTGTCCTAAATGGTCTACCCCGTATTTTTAAGTTGTGTCCTCTGGTTCGGCACTCCCCCATCAATGGAAATATGTTCCCTCCTGCCAGAGTGTCCAGTCCTTTCATAAGCCTATACGTTTCAATCAGATCCCCTCTCAGTCTTCTAAACTCAAGGGTATACAAGCCCAGTCGCTTCAGTCTTTCCGTGTAAGGCAATCCTGCCATTCCAGGAATTGACCTCGTGAACCTACGCTGCACTCCCTCAATAGCCAGAATGTCTTTCCTCAAATTTGGAGACCAGAACTGTACACAGTACTCCAGGTGTGGTCTCACCAGGGCCCTGTACAGCTGCAGAAGCACCTCTTTGCTTCTATACTCAATCCCTCTTGTTATGAAGGCCAGCATGCTATTAGCCTTCTTCACGACCTGCTGTACCTGCATGCTTGCCTTCATTGACTGGTGGACAAGAACACCCAGATCTCTCTGAACAGCCCCTTTACCTAATTTGATACCATTGAGGTAGTAATCTGCCTTCCTGTTCTTGCCACCAAAGTGGATAACCAGACATTTATCCACATTAAACTGCATCTGCCATGCATCTGCCCACTCACCTAACTTGTCCAGGTCACCCTGTAATCCCCTAACATCCTCATCACATTTCACCCTACCACCTAGCTTTGTGTCATCAGCAAATTTGCTAATGTTATTGCTGATACCATCTTCTATATCATTTACATATATTGTAAAAAGCTGCGGTCCCAGCACGGATCCCTGCGGTACCCCACTGGTCACTGCCTGCCATTTCGAAATGGAGCCGTTAATCACTACCCTAAATGAGGTACAAAAGCATGAGGGGCATAGATGGGATAAATAGACAAAGTCTTTTCCCTGGGGTCGGGGAGTCCAGAACTAGAGGGCATAGGTTTAGAGTGAGAGGGGAAAGATATAAAAGAGACCTACGGGGCAACTTTTTCACGTAGAGGGTGGTATGGGTATGGAATGAGCTGCCATAGGAAGTGGTGGAGGCTGGTACAATTGCAACATTTAAGAGGCATTTGAATGGGTATATGAATAGGAAGGGTTTGGAGGGATATGGCCCGGGTGCTGACAGGTGGGACTAGATTAGGTTGGGATATCTGGTCGGCATGGACAGGTTGGACCGAAGGGTCTGTTTTCATGTTGTACATCTCTATGACTATATGACTCTATTTTATTGATTCATATCCTTTCAAGGAATCTTGGAGCACAGAAGGTGACTCTTTGGCCCATCATTCTGTGCTCATTCTTTGGAAGAACTATGGAATCAGACTCATTGGCCTGCCTCTCTCTCTCTCTCTCTCAATCACCGCAGACGTTATCCCCTCAATAATTCATCTCGTCCTGTTTCAGGAACTAGATTCAAATCTGCTCCACCACCTTCTCAGGCATGCATTCCGAATCACAACAACTCGCTGCTTTAAGAATATTTCTCCCTGTCTCCCTCAATAGATCTTTCACCAATTAGCTTAAATCTGTCTCTTCTGGTTAATGACCCACCCTCCAGGAGAAATAGTATCTCCTCATTCTCTCCAGCGAGTGCTTACAGTCATTGCTCTATACCTGTGAGGGTTCCACTCCTGAGAATCTCTGTGAATGATGAAACACATCTAAGTGTGGAGATTGTTTAAAAATAGGTTAAAAATCTTCAATATGCAACTTTTCCTGCAGATGCTGATTTTTTTTGGGTTGCTATTTATTTGTTGTCATGGATAGGCAAATTTGCGTGATCTCACAGATGCTGAGGATTTACTAAATCTACTAGGAGAAAGTGAGGACTGCAGATGCTGGAGACCAGAGCTGAAATATGTGCTGCTGGAAAAGCGCAGCAGGTCAGGCAGCATCCAAGGAGCAGCACTCTGAAAGCGTCCAATCAAACCTGTTGGACTATAACCTGGTGTTGTGTGATTTTTAACTTTGTCCACTATTCAATGAGATTGGAGCTGATCTGTGGCCCCAACTCGATATACCAGCTTTTGGCTCATTTCCCTTAATACCTTTGCTTAACAAAAATGAATCAGTCTCAGATTTAAAATTGACAACTGATCCGGTGTCCACTGGCATTTGTGGAGGAGAGTTCCAAACCCTTTGTGTGTGGAAGTGCTTCCTAACATCTCTCCTGAACTGCCAGGCCTGAATTCTCAGACCATGCCCCCTAATTCTAGAATCCCCAACTGATTGAAATAGTTTGAGACAAAAATAACTGCCGATGCAGATGAATTGAAATAATTTATCTTTATCTACACTGTCTCTTCCTGTTAATATCTGTGAGAAATTTTCACTCCTGTATTGCTCAGTCTGAATGTTAACATGATTTCCTGTCCTGCATATCTTTGTGACTGTGAGAGGAAACTGGGGCACCCAAAGGAAACCCACGCAGACACGGGGAGTATGCGCAAACTTCAGACAGACAGTCCCCCAAGGCTGGAATCGAGCCCAGATTCCTGGTCCTGTGAGACAGCAGTATTAACTCTGCATTACAAACCAGCTATCCAGCCAAATGAGCTAACTAGCTCTGGCCTAATCCCAGTGAATCTGCACTGGACCCCTTCGATGGTTCAGCCCTGAGAACGGAAGCCTATGTGTCTGACCGAAACTCCATACAACTGAAGCATCATCTCATTGCACCACCCTTCGCGATGGAGCTTCCAAGACAACACAAAGCCGTACTCAAATAAAACTCGCACAAAATTCTCTCCATATTGTAAAAGATCCCCCAAATCACATTTATTCTCAGTGTGTGGTCAACACTGCTCTGACAGCTGAGTGGGTTCCTAGGTTACGTTTATAAACTCATATGGATTAGGAACAGATGTAGGCCATTGAATCTGACTTGCCATTTGATAGGATCATGGTGGATCTGATTGAAGCCTTAACTCCATTGTCTTGCCTGTATACCCCTCCCCATAGTCCTTACAATCCCTTCCCTTTTGACCAAAGTTCGACTTAACTCAGCCTTTTTCTATCCAACCTCTGCTGTTCACCATGAAAGAGAATCCCAAAGTCTAACAATGCTTTGGGAGCGGAAATTTCTCCTTCTTTTCAGTGGTGACTAGTTGGGGTTGATAGAAAGGGTGATGGTGTTGATGATTAGCATCAGAATAGGGTCATCGGGATGGTCTCAGGCCACAGACCCCAGCCTCAAACTGAGGAGGAGGAGAGTGCTCAGGTCAGGAAGCAGTCGGCTGTCCAGATTGGAATGGGGCAAAACGAACCCACAGCAGATGGTGCAACATAAACTCAATTAATTCAACTTTGAATATAAGGGTCATCTCAGTAATTAGAATTAGAATCTCTACAGTGTAGAAACAGGCTCTTTGGCCCAACAAGTCCACACTGACCCTCTGAAGGGTAACCCACCCAGACCCATTCCCCTCTTACTTGACATTTCCCTCTGACTAATGCAGCCAACTACATCATCCCTGAACACTATGGGCAATTTAGCATGGCCAATACACCTGAGCCGCACATCTTTGGACTGTGGGAGAGAACCAGAGCACCCAGAGGAAACCCATGCAGACACTGAGGAGAATGTGCAAACTCCACACAGACAGTCACTCAAGGCTGGAATCAAACCTGGGTCCTTGACACTGTGAGGCAGCAGTGCTAACCATTGAGCCACCATGTCACCCTATAATGTTGTTGCAAAGACCCATCTGATGCCTTTTGGAAATCTGTTGCCTTTACCCGATCACGCCCTCACATGACTGCAGACCCAGTACAATTCTTGATTTTCCACTGAAATAGCTGAGGAAGGCAACTAGGTGAAAGAGATGGACAATGAATGCAGTCCTTGTCAGTGACACTCAGACCCTACGAAAGCCTGTTTAAAAATTATGACTACTTTAATCTTTATTGCCTACTGCCTCTTCTCATTTAATGCAATCAGGGAACTTCAATTTACAACTTATGTTATCTGTGAGTTATATAAACTATATTAAAGTCAGAGAGTCATAGAGATGTCCAGCATGGAAACAGACCCTTCGGTCCAACTTGTCCAGGCCGACCAGAATTCCCAACCCAATCTATCCCACCTGCCAGCACCCGGCCCATATCCCTCCAAACCCTTCCTATTCATATACCCATCCAAATGCCTCTTAAATGTTGCAACTGTACCAGCCTCCACCACATCCTCTGGCAGCTCATTCCATTAACGTACCACACTCTGTGTGAAAAAGTTGCCCCTTAGGTCTCTTTTATATCTTTCCCCTCTGACCCTAAACCTATGCCCTGTAGTTCTGGACTCCCCAGGGAAAAGACTTTGCCTATTTATCCTATCCATGCCTCTCATGACTTTATAAATCTCTATATGCTCACCCGTCAGCCTCCAACCCTCCAGGGAAAACTGCAGCAGTCTATTTAGCCTCTTCCTATAACTCAAATCCTCCAACCCTGGCAACATCCTTGTAAATCTTTTCTGAACTCTTTCAAGTTTCACAACATCTTTCCGATAGGAAGGAGACCAGAATTGTACGCAATATTCCAACACTGGCCAAACCAATGCCCTGTACAGCAGCAACATGACCTCCCAACTCCTGTACTCAATACTCTGACCACTAAAGGAAAGCATACCAAATGCCGTCTTCACTATCCTATCTACCTGCGACTCCACTTTCAAGGAGCTATGAAGCTCTTTGGTCAACAACACTCCCTAGGACCTTACCATTAAGTCTTGCTAAGTCCTGCTAAGATTTGCTTTCACAAAATGCAGCACCTCATATTTATCTAAATTAAACTCCATCTGCCACTTCTCAGCCCATTGGCCCATGAGATAAAGATCCTGTTGTAATCTGAGGTCACTTTCTTCACTGTCCACTACACCTCCAATTTTGGTGTCATCTGCAAACTTACTAACTGTACCTCTTATGCTCACATCCAAATCATTTATATAAATGATGAAAAGTAATGGACTCAGCACCGATCCTTGTGGCACTCCACTGGTCAGAGGCCTCCAGTCTGAAAAACAACCCTTCACCAACACCCTCAGACTTCTACCTTTGAGCCAGTTCTGTGTCCAAGTGGCTAGTTCTCCCTGTATTTCATGAGATCTAACCTTGCTAATCAGTTTCCCGTGGGGAACCTTGTCGAACACCTTACTGAAGTCCACATAGATCACAACAACTGCTCTGCCCTCATCAATCCTCTTTGTTACATCTTCAAAAAACTCCATCAAGTTTGTGAGACATGATTTCTCATGCACAAAGCCATGTTGACTGTCCCTAATCAGTCCTTGCCTTTCCAAATATATACACATCCTGTCCCTCAGGATTCCCTCCAACAACTTGCCCACCACCGATGTCAGGCTCTCTGGTCTATAGTTCCCTGGCTTGTCTTTACTGCCCTTCTTAAACAGTGGCACCACGTTAGCCAACCTTCAGTTTTCCAGCATCTCACCTGTGACTATCGATGATACAAATATCTCAGCAAGAGGCCCAGCAATCACTTCTCTAGCTTCCCACAGGGTTCTAGGGTACACCTGATCAGGTCCTGGGGATTTATCTACTTTTATGCATTTCAAGACTTCCAGCACTTCCTCCTCTGTAATATGGACATTTTTCAAGATGTCACTATCTATTTCCCGACAGTCTATATCTTCCATGTCCTTTACCACAGTAAATACTGATGCAAAATACTCATTTAGTATCTCTTTTATTTCATTAAAATCATTGAATTAAATTGTGAATGATTGAGATGTTTTCACATACCTAGGGAATTCCATTTGTCACCTCATTACAGTCAGAGTTGTTGCCCAATAATCCAATGCAGTTTCTCTGAACTCAGGTCAACTTCCAAGCTACATTATAAGGCTATCTCCATTGCAATGCACTCTGCCAACAATCTGCTGTCAGCAACATCATTGAGAAGTCCATATAGAAAGCATCCACTGATATCCTCAAAAAATCCAACAGGATGCTGGATGTTCTGTTGAATAATATTACGCTGGTGCTCCCTAATCAGTTCACACTTTCTCATGTACTCAATCTCATCATTTCAACTGACTGATTTGATTTCAACTGAAAAATATATGAACCTTGAATTAATCAAACTGAAAGGTAAAAATGTCTATTTATCCAATCAATCGAAAAAAGATTGAAAATTCAGTAAGTTTTGCATTCAGGCACACTTAAAATTCAAGTGCCAATCAGAGAAATCTGTTCAGTATTAAAGGACTGAATATCAAATGAATATAAATGCAGTTAATATTAACGCAGGGACATGTTTTTGACATCAAATTTCTCTTTCAGTAGCAACAAGTGAATTATAAGGCAGTTAAATAGTCTGAGACATGTTAAGAGGTGGGATGCATTTTGTCATTGAGGGTTTGGACTGAACGATCTACTGGGGGCTTCATGTAGATATGATGAATAGGACAGCTCAGTTATTTTTGAGTTATCTAAAACAGAAGCAAACTGAACGTTCCATAGTGGAGATAAAGTGGCAGGGAAAATGTGTGGAATAACCTGTAAACTGGTGGACATTGTGAATTTTTGATCTGAGGGAGTTTGGGCCCATAACCAGGTGGCAGCCATCTTTGTCAGGATGATAGCAGAAGACTTGAAGGACTGAATGGACTGTGCCTGGAAATGGAATAGAGGTTGGAATTGGATAGGGGAATACAGAATTCCAAAGACTTATAGACACTCTGAGAGAAGAAATTCCTCCCCATCTTTCTCTTAAATATGAGACTGTGTATCTTGCCAGACTGAGTGCTGAGATGATGTTAACCATGTCTACATTTTAGATTTTCCCACAAGGGGAATGTCATCTCAGCATTCACTCTGGCAAGGTGCCTTAGAAATTTATTGACGTAAAAAATTCCAAGTTCCAATCTGTATAAGCCCAATCTGCTCAACCTTTCCTCATTCAACAACCCTTTCATTCCAGGAATCGGCCTTATTTTCAGGAGTCACTTGTATGAAGAGCCCTTATTATATGGGAAGGAAAGGAGATAGTGGGAATGTCACTGAGCTACAACGCAGAACTTCAGGCTGATGTTCTGGGGTTGTGGGTTTGAATCCCACAGACGGCAGGTGGTGAAATTTGAATTAAAAAAAAATGCCAGCCTAATGTTGACCATCTATCCACTGATGGACGTTATGAAAGAAATAACTCCATTTCGTTCACTAATGTCATTCAGGACAGGAAATCTGTCTTCCGTTCCTGATCTGGCTCACATCCTGACTGCTAACTGCTATTAATTATTGGAATCAATGATGGCCTAGCCAGCAATACTCACAAACCTCCACTGTCTATTGAAACAACGGAGCAAAATCTCCATTACAACACATTTACTAATCTCCAAAGATTAGCAAAACTCCACTGTCTTCATCCATTTCCATCATTCAGCTGATTCTCTTGAAAACATTGATGGGAGCTGGATAGAGCAGGGCTAGACTTTGAACTGGGGAGGGCAGGATTGATGAATGGGGAGAGACTGAACTGGTTGGTTTAGAAGAATGAGGGGAAGTAAGGGCAGATCCGTGGCTCAGTGGTTAGCACTGCTGCCTTACAGCGCCAGGGACTCAGGTTTGATTCCACCCTCTGTGTGGAGGTTTACATATTTTCCGTGTCTGCATGGGTTTACCCTGGGTTCTCCGGTTTCCTCCCGCAGTGCAAAGATGTGCCATAGTGTCCAGGGATGTATAGGTTAGGTGGAGTAGCCATGGCTACTCATTCTCCATGTCTGCATGTGTGTACCCCGTGTTCTCCAGTTTCCTCCCACAGTCCAAAGACGTGCATATTAGGTGGATTGGCTGTGCTAAATTGCCCCTTAGTGTCCAGGGGCTAATAGGTTAGGTGGAGTAGCCACGGTTAACACCGGGTTGTGGGGATAGGGTGGGGGACAGTGTCTGCTTGGGATGCTTTCTAGAGGGTTGGTGCAGACTCAATGGCCCTGTAGGGATTCAAAGATCTCATAGAAATCTCTAACATTCTGATATGACCAAATAGAGTAATTTCAGGAAATATGTTCCACATATTTGAGCCAGGGGTCACAGTCTAAGGATATGGAATGGGCCAGTTAGTACTGAGCTGAGGAGTGGTGAGCCTGTGGAATTCTCTGCCACAGAAAGAGGTTGAGAGACCAAAGCGTTGAGGAAGGAGTTAGAGATAGCTCCTTGGGTTAAAGGGATCAAAGGTAATGGGGAGAAAGCAGAAACAGGGCACTGAGTTGGATGACCAGCCATGGTCATATTCAATGGTAGACCAAGCTTGAAGGGCTGAATGGCCTACTCCTGTTCCCATTTTCTACGCTCCTATGTTTAATGAAGGTACAAAGGAGCTTATTTACGTTATTTGTTTTCCGGCATTTTCGGAAGGGAGAACTGACCTAATTACTGACTGAAAAACTGTTCACGGCTGCAAGAAGTGGTCATCAAGTTTGGAAAAGGGGAGAATGAATCATAATTAAAAAAGGAAGTAGAAGGAATATAAGTGAGAACATCACACAAGAACAGCACAGTGCAGCAGAGCTCTCGTATAAATGTGAGGGTGTATGAATCAGCCATTTGCTGTCTTGCTGTCAGAAGGCTGATACAATGAGCTGCTGGCAGCTTTGTTTCCCCCAGAAGGGAAGGGGTGTGAATAGTTATAAATTTAACAGGTAAAGATGAGGGACATCAATCCTCTTTTCAAGTGGAATACCATGTAGCCTTGCACTTACTTCTCCAATACAAGTTAACACACGCATCCTAACTGTTTGTTGACATACGTACCAACTAATAAGCAACATTTAGTGGCCCAATTCATTCTCGTTTGACTGTAAAACCACCACATGACAGAGAGGCTGGAGGACATACTTCAGTCAGCACAGAATGTACACTGCAGAAACAGCCCATTCAGCCTGCATATATCCTCCATTCGAGTCTCCTGCCAGTTAATGTTATGTCACTTGAATGATTAAGTTTAAGGATATACAGGCTGGAGAGAACTCATCGATTGGGAATCTTGAGCAAACATAGGAAGAGACTTTAGGGATGCTCACCACTGGTGAACATGGAGACACACACCTGTAATGCTGCATTCTGTCATTAAATCTCATATTAGTGCCCTCTTCCTTTAACAAATGGTTTCAGAATGGATTCATGCTTCCACTCCTTTGCCTCTCACTCCATCAGACTGGACATGAGATGATATGCAATCAATTTACGTCCTTGATTTAAAAAAATTTCTTGCACGCTTAATATAGGGTTTGAATTATAAAGAGGCTGGATAGGTTGTGACCTTTTCCATTAGAGCGCAGGAGGTTGACCTTATACAGGTTTATAAAATAATGAGGGGTATAGGTATTGGCAGGTATCCTTTTCCTACAATGGGGGATTTTAGAATTGGGGGCATATTTTTAAGGTGAGAGGAGATAGGCTTTAAAAAGATATGAAAGGAATTTCTTTTACACAGGGAGTGGTTTGTCTGTGGAATGAACCTCCAGAGGAAGTGGTGGATGTGGGCACAGTTACATTTAAAAGACTTTTGGATAAGTACATGAATAGGAAAGGTTTAGAGGGATATGGGCCAAATGCAGGCAGGTGGGGCTAGTTTAGTTTGGGATTATGGTCAACATGGACCGGTTGGACTGAAGGGTCTGTTTCCAAGCTATATGACTCTCTGATTCTATGACTAGAACTGAGGATCATAAATACTAGAGCCTCAAATAAATCATAGCAGGGAATTTAAGAGAATGTCATATTCTGAGAGAATGATTAGAATGTGGAACCTATTACACATGATACTGATTGACGTATCTAGCACCCAAGAAGAAGCTAACTAAACATACGGGAGAGGAAAGGAATAGGAGAACATGTTGATCCGGTGAAATGAAGAAGGAGGTTCATGTAGAGCATAAAACCAGCATTTATATGATAGGCAGAATGGCCTGTCTCTGTTCTCAAAATGCTAAGTAACAATGGAATGCAGATTGGATTTCTTTAGCCCACAGTACATGGCTGTCCCTAGAGAAAAGGACTGTTAGTCAATAATTACTATCTGTCTTCCATTCATATTTTCCATTCAAGGTCATGGTGAACCCTAGATCTTGAATCAATTCCACTGTCATGTTGAGAAGGTACTCATTCTTGATCTTTCCCTGTGGGGAAGATAAGGTCCGAGTCTCAATGGTCAATGCTGAGGGCTCATGGTTCAGGACCAGTCCGTTACAAAAAAAATCACACGGAACTTTCAGTCAGATGTAGGCCACTCAGGTCAGTCTAATGAAAATGGGCTAGGTTAGGTCAAGTTCCCTTTACACTTACCTCAGTCCCAACATCTATGTCTATTTCCCACATTACAACACCGACCAGGCATCAAAGATGCTCCATTGATTCTAAAGCATCCTCAGGTTGTGAAGGGCACTGCAGAAATGCATATTTTCTATTTTTATCACCAGACTTCTCTCCTTCTATATTTTATGTCCCACAACCAATCAACACGACCCTGCAACTCAGCGCATAAGCATGTTTTCCTGCTTCCTCTCAAGAGGGGAGGCAATGATTGAGTGGCATTGTTAATAGGCTCAAAATCCAGAGACTGTGTAATGTTCTGGAGATGTGGGTTCAAATCCTGCCATGACAGATAGTGGAATTTGAATTCAATCATTCAAGCCTTGATAATTCAATAAAACAAAAACTGGAACTGAATGTTTAATTACGATGAGGTGACCACTGGCAATTATCATGAAATCCCCTGGTTCACCAATGTCCTTCAGGGAAGGAAATCTGCTATGCTTACCTGGTCTGGCCTACATGTGACTCCAGACCCATAGCAACAGCCTCTGGTCAGTTAGAGATGGCCAATAAATACTGGTCTAGCTGGTGATGCCCATCGACTATGAGCGAATGAAGTAAAAAAAAGCCCAGTTTTATGAGCTTCAAATCAAATCAATGGTAAAAGTATTGCTCTCAATCTCCCACTCCCCACTGCAACACTTAACAAGTGACAAGTGTACTTGGCAAGACCTACATCCCCAGCACACTCTGTGTTAAAACAGCATTAACATGCATTAACATTATTATAGTTACACAACCCTTCCCTGAGGCATGCCCCCGCCTGGTTGAGTGCTTTGCAATTAAAAATGTGGGAGAAATATGTCTTTTTATGAAAACTTCAAGATCAGGCTTCAGGCCAATCTATGTCCAACAACCTGCTCCGAATACTCTGCGCACATTCTGACACGTCAGCAGCTGAGGCGATCCACAAAATTCGAAAACAACCAGGGGCTAACTAAAATAATCCAAAACACTCCAAAGAAAAGGTCAAATAATTCTAAAGGAATCCTTAAAAAGTTTCAGGAATTAGATCTGCATGTTTGCTAAAGGCAAATCGATTTTTGCCTGAGCCATACCCTGTCTGTTTGCCAATTTTCGTTGGAATACATCCATTAGATTTAGAGAAATCTACAGATAGACTAACAAACGGGAGTGAAATTATTCTGTCTGCCACTCAAGAGCACTGCAGTGTGAAGTTATAGCGCGGAAACAAAAATATAATTTTACGCAAATGCATCTACAAGTTCCCAATATTTCCAACATCTAGTAGCGTGGGTATAGTATGGGCATCTTCCTACCACTTCTCAATTTCCATTTCCATACATGTGCCAATTTATCATGGTTCAGCATCTGGTAACATTGACATTTAAAGCGCTTTCCAATTGGTAAGAGTTGGAAAAGTAATCACAAAACAAGTGCAGCCACTTTCCAAAACAATACACTTTCTTTTGCCTGTTGCTCTTTTGGGAATTTGCTTTTCCCTGGAAGAAAGAATTGGGAAAGGGAACAAGGTAGGATTGCAGGGTCTGGGGCAAGAAGATGGGAAAGTTTTAACAAACCTCTACAAAAACAGAGAACAGAATCACATGACGTCACGACATCAAGAACCATAACAAACCACGGACACAAACCAAGGATATCACTGGTTCCCCAACCGGGAATTTGAAAATAAACACAGGAGCAGGTGGATAGGCAGCAGCTCCCGGGCCATGACCACACAGACACCAAAACAAAATAAACAGTTTCTGAGCAAACACAGCAGAGCGTATGACTGACCCCCAACAGCTCGCTATGTGTCACAGCAATGGCCCCCATCACAGTCCATGCACTGACTGCGGAGTCATGAAAAGGGTGGGTTTTCTGTTTTGGCAAAGGAACTACTGCTGCAATGTGCCAACGATGAATTTTTTTTTTCACGAGATCAAACATGAATTCGCAATTGTTTGGCAGGTAACAATGCTTCCTGACAATAAAATTCTTTTTATGCCATCTGCATTCTCTTTAACAGAAAGTAAGTTGTTACTCAGCACCAATAAAGATATTTGGAGGGGATAGAGATAAACGTAAAGGCTAGACAGAGCAGTGACAGTGAGAAAGAAGTAGAGGATTGGGAAGGCAAGGAGAGGAGGGGCAGAGTGATTGTGTTTCAACCTTCTACATAATTCAATTTTTAGTCTTTCATACACAACTCTCTTTGGCAGCCCAGGGCAGTAGTCACCACCCATCCTGCCTAGTTCGATGGCAAGAAAGGATTTTGTTGCCTCTAAACATAAAAAAATGTACTTTTTTTGCATTAAAAAAAAATTCAATTGAAAGAAAAAATGTAATTCTTAAAAATGGAAAAGAAATTGCCTCCAAAAATTCAAAATTCTTGTTTTTTTTTACAAAATATATATGAAGATATGATATATATATGTGTCATGTGCATATATATACATATACAAATCTCGTCATACCACCAAAATTACATGCAGTGCATGATGAAGTGTGAGAGCAAATAATACCAGCTATAACTGCTGCTTAACGACAACATAAACTGAACTATAAACCACACATGCATTAACAGTGAAAACGACACTGCATGCAGTTGTTCAAGTTTGCTGATGCTGGGGTTAGAAATGAGGGAGTGAATTTCTGTGTAAACATATGATTTGATGGTGAGGGACTGCTGACATCTGTCTTTTTCTTAAAAAAAATATTTTTCCAAAAAAAAATTCCCCAAAAATTAAATTAAAAAAAATGCGAAAAACTTAGGGAATCTTAAGTCTTAGAAGTTTGATCATCCTGTACCAAATATGTTTACTTTTTTTAAAAAAAAAGCAAATGTGAGCCCAGTAAAATATTTTTGCTATCAAAATCTTTTGCTGAATATCTCTTTATATATCTGCGCTATTGTTTATATATCAATATATGTACAATCATACATATGTGTATATATGTACATATTTAAATATATAGGTAAGCCTGAAAAAATTATGCTAGGTTTAAAAAAAACATACACAGAAATTCTTTGATATCTGTTCTCTATTACAATGGCCTAACCCATGGCAAGCCTTAAGAGAGATAGAGAGAAACGAAAAAAAAGGACAAGCCTAATATTTGCAATAAATCAGCTCAATATCACTAGTTCGTTTGGCAGTGACAGTCAAAATGCTTCCGCCAGTGAACAGAAAAAGTAACTGGAGTGGGGAAGAACAGAGAAAGGGGAGGAGGTCATCTCAAGGAGGGCAATCAATCATGTGACTGACGGCAGGCATTTTGGGGCATCTGTCAGATTAACATGGCCCCGGTCTATTACTAATTTCGGCTATCTGTAGCTGGGCTCAGCTCCGGCAGCGGCAAAATTAGTGCCAAAACGATACCATGTTAACTGCACTAGAGGTCCCATGGATCTGTGTGTTATCACCAAAGAACAGGAGAACAATTAGCAGGCTTAACGTGAAATCTTTAATTATCCCCAGCATAAACATTTCATTCATCATGATGAGACTCCCGAGAGGAATCTGGGCAGTAATTTCAATTTGTCAAACGGCTTATTCCATTTTAAATTCCCACTTTTTGGGTTCCATCATGTGGAAGTGGTCATCATTTAGATCTCAGGTTCCTCCTCAATTTCCTTCCCCACACTGGTCCATGGGACCTGATGCCTTGGGCTTGGATTCTGCTATCCAATTCTATCAATAATTACTGTTCAACTTCTATCGGTTAATTATCGTTGCGAAAGAAGGAGCAAGCAAAAAGGACTGACCTAACCCACCTGAGCTGGGCTCGCACTCATCGAGGTCCTCATCGTCACTTGCACACTCAGCTGAGGAGACAATAAGGTCATCGGTGACCTGCAATAAGAAAAGGGGGAAAGAAATGTTACAGAAAATATCACATACTCTTCCGACAATTTGAAACAGAAAAAGAGCAAATTTCTATTTATATAATCACAATACAGACAATTTTCAAGATGTCACATTCTATTTCCCCACATTCTGTATCTTCCATGACCTTCTCCACTGTAAACACTGATGCAAAATATTTGTTTAGGACCCAACCTCCCCATCTCCTGCTGTTCCACACATGAGTCGATGTGCTGATTTTTGAGGGGTCCTGTTCTCTCCCCATTTACCCAGCAATCACTTCCTGAGCTTCCCACCGATTTTGAGGGTATATCTGATCAGGTTCTGGGGATTTATCCAGACATTCAGTACCGCCTCCTCCGTAATATGGACACTTGTGAAACTTGAAAGGGTTCAGAAAAGATTTACAAGGATGTTGCGAGGGTTGGCGGATTTGAGCTCCAGGGAGAGGCTGATTAGGCAGGGGCTGTTTTCTTTGGAGTGTCGGAGGCTGAGGAATGACCTAATAGAGGTTTATAAAATCATGAGGGGCATGGATAGGGCAGATAGACAGATAGGGGTGATAGGGGTGGGGGAGTTCAAAATTAGAGGGCATAGATTTAGGGTGAGAGGGGGAAAATTTAAAAGGGACCTATGGGGAAACCTTTTCACACAGAGGATAGTGTGTGTATGGAACAAGCTGCCAGAGGAAGTGGGGAGGCTGGTACAATTGCAACATTTAAAAGGCATCTGGATGGGTATATGAATAGAAAGGATTTCGAGGGATATGGGCCAAGTGCTGGCAAATGGGACTAGATTAGTTTAAGATATCTGGTCGGCGTGGATGAGTTGGACGAAAGGGTGTGTTTCTGTGCTGTACATCTCTATGACTCTATTCATCTTTCACAGACCGCACCTGGAGTATTGTGCACAGTTTAGGTCACCTTACTTGAGGAATGATTTAGTGGCATTGGATGCAGTTCAGAGGAGGTTGTTATAGACCAGGCCAGACCCCCCCTCAAAACATATTAAGAATGTAGCCCAGACCCTAACTTTTCATTTTTTGTAAAGACAGATGTACAGTGGATACTCCAGGAGTGATGCAGCTGGTCAAATCATTCTGCTTTAAACAAAACAGAATTTACTTAAGTATTACATCTGAAATACAAACAAAAGTAAACAGAATTTAGAATAACAACTCATTTGATAACCCAACCGAGACTTAACGAAGCTGTTCCAATCCCTGCAACGTCCCATGAACACACCCCTTGGCAAAAGGTAAATTCAAACACGGGTTCTTACAGACAGGAGAGGATTCAGGGAGAAAGTTCAGGCAAGACCCCTTGTTGAAACATGGAACCTCGTTTCACTGCAGCTGCCTCTCTCAGTCCCCGGCTAAAACTAAACCAACTCAGAAAGAAAAACTTGAACGGAGAGAACTGGCCACTCTACTACCACTGTTTCCATATCTGATACCACTGCCTTTATGATCCCTCTTGAAAAATACCAAGGACACGTTAACCTTCTTAAACGGGCAGCATTATCACAAGGTTCACTAGATTGATCCCAGAGATGAGGGATTTGTCGTATGAAGAGAGATTGAACAGTTTAGGCCTGAACCCCCTGGAATCTAGAAGAATGAGGGGAGATCAAATTGAAGTATTCAAGATGATGATAGGTGTGGATAAAATAGATGTGGAGCTTCCTCTTGTGGGCCATTCACGGATGAGAGGTCACAGTCTTAAGATAAGGGATAGCAAATTAAAGCAGAGTTGAGGAGAGACTACTTCTCCTCAAGGATTGTGAATCTGTGGAATTCGCTATCCCAAAGTGCAGTGGGTGTTGGGATAATGAGTAAATTTAAGGACGAGTTAGGCAGATTTTTAATTGGTAATGGGTTGAAGGGTTATGGGGAGAAGGCAGGAAAATGAGGGTGAGAAGCATTTCAGTCATGATTGGATGGGCCGAATGACCTAATTCTGCTCCGATAACTTATGAACTTATGAACTTCACAATGCTCCAAAAGAGTTAACAGCCAATGAAATGCTCCGATTGTCAAAATGTCGGAAATAGAACAGCCAACTGGCATGCAGCACACCCAGACAAATGACAACACAATAATGACTGGATCTGTTATATGTGCACTGTTAGTTGAATAATAAATGACGGCTAGCTAGCAGGGCGAGTGTGTCTGCTCTTTGGTATAGAATGTGGAATTATTGGGTGGCTCAGTGGTTAGCATTGCTGCATCACAGCATCGGGGAGCGGGTCTGATTCCAACCTCAGGCGACTGTCTGTGTGGAGTTTGCGCATTCATCCCGTGTCTGTGTGGGTTTCCTCTGGATGTTCCGGTTTCCTCCCACAGACCAAAGATGTGCAGGTTAGGTGAGTTGGCCTTGCTAAATTGCCCATCGTGTTCAGGGATGTGTCGGTTAGCTGCATTCGTCTGGGGTAAATGTAGAGGAGTAGGGGAATGGGTTACTCTTCGGAGGATCGGTATGGACTTGCTGGGCTGAAAGGCCTGTTTCTCCACTGTAGGGATTCTATGATTCTATGTTCACCTCCACCTCAGAGACGAGGCCTCAATTTAACAAAGGTAAACTGATTGCTCGGACTTATGAATAAAGGACATGTTAAGGTTGTACAGGAATTTGGTGAGGCCTCTGAGAGTCATAGAGATGGACAGCATGGAAACAGACCCTTCTGTCCAACCCGTCCATGCCAACCAGACATCCCAACCCAATCTAGTCCCACCTGCCAGCACCAGGCCCATATCCCTCCAAACCCTTCCTATTCATATACCCATCCAAATGCCTCTTAAATGTTGCAATTGTACCAGCCTCCACCACTTCCTCTGGCAGCTCATTCCATACCTGTACCACCCTCTGCATGAAAAAGTTGCCCCGTAGGTCTCTTTCATATCTTTCCCCTCTCACCCTAAACCTATGCCCTCTAGTTCTGGACTCCCCGACCCCAGGGAAAACACTTTGCCTATTCACCCTATCTATGCCCCTCACAATTTTGTAAACCTCTATAAGGTCACCCCTCAGCCTCCAATGCTCCAGGGAAAACAGTATGGAAGGTTTGAGTTCCAGCTTTGAGGCTGGGTAGGCTGGGACCTATTTCACTGGCATATAGGAGGTTGAGGGGTGACCGAACAGAAGTTTATAAAATAAAATAAGATTATAGATAGGGCTAATGGTAGTTGTTTTTCCCCTGGAATTGGGGAATTTCAAGACTAGGGGGTACATTTTTAAAGAGTGATTTTAAAAAGACACAAGTGGCAAAGTTTCTGCACAGAGGGTGGTTCGCATATGGAATGAACTTCCTAAAGAAATGGCGGATGTGGGTATAATTATAATGTTTAAAAGACATTTGGATAGGTACATGAATAGAAAAGGTTTGGAGGGATGTTGGCCAGGAGCAGGCAGGTGGGACTTGTTTAGTTTGGGATTGGGATTATGGTCGATATGGACTGGTTGGACCGAAGGGTCTGCATCCCTGCTGTATGACTCTATGACTCCATGACAGTCCTGTAACCTGAAATCTTTGGCCCCAGATTATCGACCATTTTTAAATTTGTTCACAGGATGAAAATCTCCGCCCCCCCCACCCCCCACTCCATTGCCACTGGGTCAAAATTCTGGAACTCCCTTCCGAACTGCACCCTGAGTCTATTAAACCTCAAGGACCACCATTGCTGGGAAATGAGGCTGGAGTAGCAGTAACGGAGAACACAGAAATGGCAGACAAACTGAATAGGTACCCTGCACCAGTCTTCATGGTGGAAGACAGAAGTAGCACACCAGACCTACAAGAGAATCAAGGGGTAGAGGTGAGTGCAATGGCCATCACTAAGGAGAAGGTGCTGGGGAAGCTGAAAGATCTGAAGGTGGATAAATCACCCAGACTGGATAGACTACATCCCAGGGTTCCAAAGGACATAGTTGAGGAGATTGTGGAAGCTTTGGTGGTGATCTTTCAGGAATCATCGGAGTCAGGAAGCGCCCCAGAGGACTGGAAAATTACTAATGTAACGCCTCTGTTTAAGAAGTGATCGAGGCGGAGAACAGGAAATTATAGGCTGGTTGGCCTGGTGTCAGTCGTTGGTGAGATTTTCAAGTCCACTATTAAGGATGAGATTGTGGGGTACTCGGAAGTATGGTAAAATAGGACTAAGTCAGCATAGCTTCGACAAGTTGGGGGAGGGGGGTCATCACACCTGACAAATCTGTTAGAATTCTTTAAGGAGGTAATGAGTTAGACAAAGGACAGCCAGTAGACGTAAACCATTTGGATTTCCAGAAAGCCTTTGACAAAGTTCCACACAGTAGGCTGTCAAATAAAATAAGAGCCCGTGGCCTTAGGGCACGGTGCCAGCATGGATAAAGGATTCGTTGACTGGCGGAAGGCAGAGAGTGGGGATAAAGGGGTCTTTTTCAGGATGGCAGCTAGTGACTAGTGGACTTCTGGAGTGGTCAATGTTGCGATCACAACAATTCACGTTGTATATTAATGAAGGGACTGTTGCTAAGTTTGCAGATGGCACAAAGATAGGTGGAGGAAGAGGCAGTGTTGAGGAAGTGGGGAGGCTGCAGAAGGACTTGGACATGCCAAGAGAGTGGGCAAAGAAGTAGCATGTGGAACATGATGTGGAAAAGTGTGCGGTTATGCACTTTGGTAGGAAGAATCGAGGCATCGACTATTTTCTAGACGGGAAAGGCTTTGGAAATCTGAAGCACAAATGAACTTGGGAGTTCTCATTCAGGATTCTCTTTAGATTCAGTTGGCAGTTAGGAAGGCAAATGCAAAGTTAGTGTCCATTTCTAGTGAGCTCGAACACAAGAGCAGAGATGTGGTTGTGGCTTTGCCTAAGGGTCACCACATCTCAGGTGAGGGGCTAGGCTTGGAAGGTGCAGCATTCATGGTAACCTCAGCCAATGTGGGAATTGGGAAAAAAAGGCCTAGTGCATGCTTACCTTCATTGGAAGGGGCATTGCGTCTAAGGATAGACAAGTTATGTTGCAGCTTTACTGAACTTTAGTTAGGCCAAATTTGGAATATTGTGGACTATTCTGGTCACTACACTACAGTAAGGATGTAGATGCTTTGGAGAGAGGGTAAAGAAAAGGTTTACCAGGATGTTGTCTGGTATGGGGGATTTTAGCGATGGACAAAGTTTGGATCGACTGAGTTTGTTTTCACTGGAACACAGAAGGTTGAGGGCAATCTGATAGGAGTTTATAAGATTGTGAGCAGCATGGATAGAGTTGAAAGTATGAGGCTTTTTTCCCAGAATAGACGGGTCAGTTACTAGGGGACACAGGTTCAAGGTGCAAGGGGGGAAAAGAGATGTATGAGGCAAGTTTTCACACAAAGGATGGTGTGTGCCTGGAACGTGCTGCCAGAGGGGGTGGTGTAAGCAGACACACAATAGCAGCGTTCAGGAAACACCTGGATGAATACATGAATAGGAAGGGAATAGAAGGATATGGATCCTATAAGTGAAGACAGTTTTAGTGTGGAAGGGCAAAATGTGTTGGCGCAGGCTTGGAGGGCCGAAGGGCCTGTTCCTGTGCTGCATTGTTCTTTGTTCTTTAATCTGTGCTGTTGGGCACAACTTTTATTGCAAACCAGCTGTCCAGCCAACTGAGCTAACCAACCCTCCCCCTTCCTCCAATTGAAGAGCAGCCCCCTGGTCCGTTAGGACTGTGGAACCTTTACTTAGTTATACTTCAAAAGCAGCTGATTGGCTAAGGACAGCTTTGGTGTCACAAAAGGCACTGGATAAGTGTAAAGTTTAATTGTCTTCCAGAGTTGTGATGCTGATAATTCTCAGTTTAGCAGAAAGACCATGCATAGCTGTTCTCCCGGGGTCGAATCCAACCCGGGTCGAAGGGATGTCACATTTCCCATTGTAATGCCAGAAGAATGGAAGCCAGTTTGGCCACATCAGGGTCCGACAAACAACAATGACCAGAATGTATTCCGTTTGGAGATGTTTCTCAAGGGAGCTGTATTGGTCAGGGGCCCCCTGCACTGATACGGTAAAACATGGAGTAGGAGCAGGAGTAGACCGCACGGGTTCCTTTGAATAGCCAGCTTGGGATCCTTCCCGGGTTTAACGACACATTCAAAAGCTGTGTGCCCAACGGTGCAGACCTTCCTCAACCCTGGAAGAACGGCCACTCCAGGCTGTAGAGTCAATCGAGGTTTGAAATCACGAAGTGGAAAACAAAAAGTGCTGGAGATCACAGCGGGTCAGGCAGCATCCATGGAGAGAGAGCAAGCTAACGTTTTAAGTATAGATGACTCTGATGAAGAGTTAGCTTGCTCTCTCTCTCTCTCTCCACCCAGATGCTGCCTGACTCACTGTAATCTCCAGCATTTGTTGTTTTCAGTACAGATTCCAGCATCTGCAGTAATTTGCCCCCACATTCTCGAAGCTCCCCACTGGAGTCATGGTTGGTCAATGACTAGGCTCATAATGTAAAATACCAGCATTAAGTTGTTAGGACAGATTGATCCCTCACTCATTCAGCTGTTGCCTCATTTGGGAACGGCATGAGATAGACACTTATGGGGAGGATCCACAATTCCTGGGCAGCATTTCAGTCAGCTGGCTGCCTCCAATAGGCCTCAGTGTTCCCAGGTTAAGGACAGACCAAACCAGGAAGGTTTCTGTTGCTGTCAGCTTGAGTTAAGGGCTGACAAACATAGAACCTAGAACAGTCCACAGGAACAGGCCCTTCGGCCCATTATGTCCATGCCACCCATGATAACATTCTAAATTAACCCTATTTGCCTGCACATGGTCCACAGTCCTCTCTTTCCTGCCTGTTCATGCTCGTTAAACATTGCTATAGTATTTGCTTCTATCCCCTTCCGTAGCAGTGTATTCCAAGCACCTACTACTCTCTCTGTAAAATACTGTCTCTCCCACAGTCCAAAGTTGTGTAGGTTCAGTGGATTGGGTGAATTGCCCAGTTGTGTCCCGGGATATGCAAGCCAGATAGATTAGCCATGGCAAACACGGGGTTACGGAGATAAGGTGGGGGTCTGGCTCTTCAGAGGGTTGGTGCAGACCCGATGGGCCAACTGGCCCCTTTTTGCACTGTAGGGATTCTATGATTTAATGATTTCCTTAAACATTCTCCCTCCTACCTTAAACCTATGACCTGTAGTATTTTACACTTCCAACCGGGAAAAAGACTCTGACTATCCACCCTATCCATGCCTCTCATAATTTTATACACTTCTATCAGGTCACCCCTCAGCCTCTGATATTCCAGCAAAAACATTCCAAGTTTGACCGACCTCTCCTCATAGCTAATATACTCCAATCCAGGCAACATCCTGGTAAACCAGGAAAGTTTCTGTAGATTTTGCCCTGAACACATCAGCTTGCAGGTGTTGCATTGAAAAGTGACACCAACTAACCGATGATAAATTTTGACTGCGCATTTTTAAGAAGTGTGCATGCTCAATAATAAAGCCAATTTCAATAATTAATGAAAAACAACTACTTTATTTAATGATTTTCTTTCTCATCACTAATAGAATTTTTCAATTTTTCAGGGTCTGTTCAGTTTTGATCACTCTTTATTTCAATTTAATTCCCAGATTTAGCTGCTGCTATGCTTGCTCCTGGGTGTCAGCAAAATGGAGCCGTAGGTATTATATCCATGCACCAAATCCACACACCAGAAGAAGGAGCCTGGGATGAATTCAGAAGGTTTCATTGGTCTAGCAGCACGACCAGCTCTGTTTCTCAATTCTTATGACTCGATAAGCTTCTTCCACTGTTTCTTCACAAGGACTTCATAATGGTCTTTCCAAGTTTTCCAATTTGAGACTTTTGCCATCATGAGCATTCCCATTTGATCATCTCTATTTAGTCACTTCCTCTCTCACTTCTCACTACACCTTGAGGATGATATCCACTCAGAGAACCAGACAGCATAGAAACAGGCCATTTGGTCCAACCAGTCCATGCTGACCATAATCCCAAACTAAACTAGTCCCACCTTCCTGTGCTTGGCCCATATCTTATGTACTAAACATTTCTTATTAATGAAGTTATCCAAATGTAACTATGCCCCCATCCATCACTTCCTCTGGAAGTTCATTCCACACAAGAACCATTTCTGTGCAAACTGGCCCCTCATGTCTTTTAAATCTTTCTCCTCATCTTAAAAATATGTACCCCAGTCTTAAAATCCCCCACCTTATGGAAAAGACTTTATCTATACCCCTCTTGATGAAAATTAGAGGGCATAGGTTTAAGATGAGAGGGGAAAGATTTTAAAAGGACCTAAAGGGTAACCTTTTTCACACTGAGGGTGGTGCCTGTATGTAACGAGCTGCCAGAGGCTGGTACAATTACAACATTTAAAAAGATGGGCATATGAATAGGAAGAGTTTGGGGGGATTTGGGCCGGGTGCTGGCAAATGGGACTAGATTAGGTAAGGATATCCAGTCGGCATGGCGGAGTTGGATCGAAGGGTTTATTTCCATGCTGTACATCTCTGTGACTCTAAGTGCTTGAGGCTTTCCTGAGATTGTCAGAGAGACCACTGATCGACAGTTGTTCCTTTTTGTCTTTTCAAGATAGCAAGGAACAAATGCAGAACACTCCAGTTTATCCGATAATCTCTGAAAAGGAAATAGTGCTTGTTATAGCTGTGCTGTGAGAGACTTGGTGGGCATGGCTCCCATATTAATAGTGCCGTTGACCCTGAGCTGCTTTCCGAATGGCCTATAACATGCCAATCACAGCTCAAAGGGTAACTAAGGATAGGCAATGAACGCCTACATTCCCTTCAACAAATATAAAACAAATCTCTGAACAGCAACTAATTGTCCCCTTCTACAGCAGCCCTTCCCAAAGTGGGTACCAGAAACCCAAGTCAGGTTTTGAGCTAAAGATTTAGGGTCATGACCTCCAAGGAAAGGGCCCCTCTCCCATCCCAGGATCCAAACCCTAAGAAACCTTTGCCTCCCGTTGCCACATCTCACTCAGGGGAGTGTTCAAACCTCGAGTCACGGCTCTGGTGGGAAAAAACAGTTGGGGAAACATTAATCTCAAATTAAACTGAGTGTTCAATGACAAAGATAAAGGAAGAGTGGATTTATAAAGGAAAGAGAGAACTTGTGCAGTAAGATTGGGGAAATATAAAGTTTGTTTCTAGCTGTCACTGCATTATATTGGAGTCAGGGTTTTATTGTTAAAGTGAACAGTGTATTCACAGGCAGCTTCAGCCTGGCTGCTGCTATCAAACAGCTTGGATTACAAATGTCACTCAATCCGAGAAGATTAGCTCCCTGTGCTTGTTCAAAGAGAACCTTTCAGTAACAGCCTGCATTATACCAGCTGTCCAATTGGAAATTAAATCTGTATCACCGCATCAACCTTGTGGGCAATTGTTTTCTTATAATCTCCTGACCCTGGATATACACACAGCATGAATTCCCTTGCCCTCCCCCTACATACAAACTTACTTTTATTGACTTTTTCCTATTGATTGTTTGGCAAGACTAGCACATATTGCTCATCCTTTGGTACTAAGTGGCTTGCTTGGCCATTTCAGGGGGCAAGGTAAAAACGATGACTGCAGATGCTGAAAACCAAATACTGGATTAGTGGTGCTGGAAGAGCACAGCAGTTCAGGCAGCATCCAACGAGCAGCGAAATCGACGTTTCGGGCAAAAGCCCTTCATCAGGCATTTAAGTGTCAACCACAATGCTGTGGGTCTGGAGTCACATGTACTCCAGACCAGTTAAGGATGGCACATCCCCATGCCTAAAGGACACGAATGAACCACATGGACTTCTATGATAATTGACAATGGTCATCTGCTAAAGTTTTAATTCAAACTTTCTACTGGATTCAAATTTCACCATATACCACAGTGGGATTTAAACCCAGAACATTAACCTCAGCTTAACCGGACTACTAGTGCAGTGATGTTATCACTATGTCATCACTTCTCCAGCTCACGATGGTCATAGAATCATGCAGTTAAAGAGATGGACATCATGGAAACAGACCCTTTGGTCCATCTCGTCCATGCTGACCAAATATCCGAAAATTAATCTAGTCCCATTTGCCAGAATTTGGCCAATTATCTCTCTTACCCTTCCTATTCATATACCCATCCAGGTGCCTTTTAAATGTTGTAACTTACCAGCCTCCACCACTTCCTCTGGCAGCTCATTCTATACATGCACCACCCTCTGTGTGAAAACTTGTCCCTTAAGTCCCTTTTATATCTTTCCCCTCTCACGTTAAACCTATGTCTTCTAGTTTTGGACTCCCTTACTCCAGGGAAAAGCACTAAAAGTTATCTTTTAATTTCAGCTTCATTAATTGAATTTAACTTTTACCATCTGGCATTGCATGTAGTAAAATCATGGCTGATCAGATTGTGACCTTTACTCTTATCTCCTGTCTGTCCCACAAAACCAGCACGGTGGGCAGCATGGTGGCACAGTGGTTAGCACTGCTGCCTCACAGTACCAGAGACCTTGGTTCAATTCCTGCCTCAGGCGACTGACTGTGTGGAGTTTGCACATTCTCCCCGTGTCTGCGTGGGTTTCCTATGGGTGCTCTGGTTTCCTCCCAGAGTCCAAAGATGTGCAGGGTAGGTGAATTGGCTATGCTAAATTGCCCATAGTGTTAGGTGTAGGGGAATGTGTCTGGGTGTGTTGCGCTTCGGCAGGTCGGTGTGGACTTAATGGGCCGAAAGTCCTGTTTCCACACTGTAAGTAATCTAATCTAAACCCTGGACTTTATTGTCTATCGAGAATCTGTCTAACTCATCCTTGAATATGTTCAATAACCCTGAAGACGTTCAATTCAGCCTCTATTGCTCTTTAGGGAAGTAAATTCCAAAGACTAATGACCATTTCGAAGAAGAAATTTCTCATCATCTCTGTCCTAACCTGGAAACGCCTTATGTTGAAGCCATGTTCACTAATTCCAGATTTGGCCATGAGGATTGCCTAGATTTTCACAATGATGGTGCCCTTCTCTGTGACTTGACAAATAATGGATGAGAGGGTGACTGATATTGGAGTCTGGTTGCATGACGAATTTCATAACCTTCCATTATCATAGCAGAGCTCCTGCCATTTCATAGATTAATGAACAGCTTCAACTGGTTATGGATTCCTTGAAATGGGATCAGAAGTTCCATTGCTTGCTATTAGGAGGGATCATGCAGTTGAAGGGAGTCAAAAGCCAGTAAAAATTTTTCTCATGAATGAAATTATATTTTCAATCTGAACTCTGCAAAGGATAGTTAGATATTTCAAAAATTATTCATTCTCAGCATGAATCCTCAGATCTGCATCTGGGTGGGTTGCCATGGTAGGTGCAGGGACAAAGTATGGTTAGGGTCAGGTGGGCTTGGGTCAAACTACAGATCCTTCCTTTGGGGCAGCACGGTGGCTCAGTGGTTGGCACTACTGCCTACCAGCACCAGGGTCCAAGTTTGATTCCAGCCTCGGGTGACTGTCTGTATGGAGTTTGTACATTCTCCCCATGTCTGCGTGAGTTTCCTCCAGGTGCTCTGGCTTCCTCCCATAGTCCAAAGATGTGCAGGTCAGGTGAATTGGCCATGCTAAATTGCCCGTAGTGTTAGGTGCATTAGTCAGAAGGAAAATAGGTCTGGGTGGGTTACTCTTTGGAGGGTCGGTGTGGACTGGTTGGGCTGAAGGGCCTGTTTCCACACTGTAGGGAATCTAGTCTAAGGAAACTGAAGCTGTACACAGTACTCTAGGCCCACACGAGCACACCACCCGAATGTTCAGCCATCCCCTTCAGCAGATACTTCTAGAACATAGAACATAGAACAATATGTGGGTTTCCTCTGGGTGCTCCGGTTTCCTCCCACAGTCCAAAGATGTGCAGGTCAGGTGAATTGCCCGTAGTGTTAGGTAAGGGGTAGATGTAGGGGTATGGGTGGGTTGCACTTCGGCGGGGCGGTGTATTGGGCCGAAGGGCCTGTTTCCACACTGTAAGTAAACTAATCTAATGTAATCTAATCTAATACAGCACAGAACAGGCCCTTTGGCCCACGATGTTGTGCCAAACATTTGCCCTAGCTTAAGCCTTATCCATGTACCTATCCAATTGCCGCTTAAAGGTCACCAATGATTCTGACTCTGCCACTCCCACAGGCAGTGCATTCCATGCCCCCACCACTCTCTGGGTAAAGAACCTGCCCCTGACATCCCCCCTATACCTTCCACCCTTCACCTTAAATTTATGTCCCCTTGTAACACTCTGAATATTCTATTACCTCCTGCTTCATGTCTTTATCGAGCTTCTCCTTAAATGCATCGCTGATACTTTCTTCAACTATCTGCTTCTGGTAGCAGTTCAACTGTCTAACCACATTTTGGATGAAGAGGTTTATCCCAAATTCCTCACTGGGTCTTTACAGGATTGTCTAGTTTTCATTTCTGCTCATGAATGGAAATACATTTCCTTCATCTCAAAGACCTTTGTCATGTCCAAGACAACTCAGGAGTGTGACTCCTCACTGACCTAGCTGAGTGAAGCTCCAACCACCATTGATCAGAAACCGAATTGGACCAACCATAGACACACCACCACTAAAAGGTCAAAGGCTGGGAATTCTGTGACTCACCTCCTGTCTCTACCACAGCCTTTTCTATAAAGGTATGGTTCTATGACAGCATCCCACGTGACAAGCCTGAATGTACTGCCCATAAAAGCTGCAAGCAGTTGGTTAGCTGATTTGGCTAGACGACTGCTTTGCAAAGTGATGCCAATGGCATGGGTTCAATTCCCACCTGGGCTGAAGTTACTACTGAGGGACTCTCCTTCCCAACTGTTCTCTGGGAAAAGAAACTGCTGAGTGGTATTATCGCTGGAGTGTTAATCCAGCGAGCCAGGTACTACTCAGGGGAACCTGGGTTCAAATTCCTGCCAAGACAGACGATTGAATTCAATACAAATGTGGAATTAAGAGTCTAATGATGATCATGAAGGGTTTGCCAGAAAAAAAACCATCTGGTTCTCTAATGTCCTTTAGAGAAGGAAACTGCCATCCTTACCTGGTCTGGCCTACATGTGACTCCAGACCCACAGCAAGTTGGTTGATTCTTAACTGTTCTATGAGATGGGCAATGAATGCTAGCCAGTGATGTCTGTGTCCCATGATTGAATTAAATAGTTAGACCTCTCCCTTTGCTTGAGGTGTGGTGACCCTCAGGTTAAACCATCCCCAGTTGTCTCTCTCTAATGACAGAAGAGCCCAATGATCTGGTAAAACGATAGCAACTTTACCTTTACTTTGCAGTACAAGTGGAGAGGAATATCTGGGTTGTTGCAAGAAAATCCTCAAGTTGATGATTGAGATGTGGACCAAGTGAAGGGGTAATGATATCCTGTACTCCAGCCACCTGTACATTACACTGCGATCCACTGTTAACAACGTGAGATATTTGTACAGCTTTCCCTTTCTACATGGAAGCATCTCTCTGAGATCCATTTACAGATTTTCAAAGCCCTGTGCATGGCTGATGAATATTAATTTGCCCTGCCATGACTGTGAGAGACAGTATTTTGTGAAAGCACATCAGCCTGGACTGCAAAGGCTTTCCCTGTTCAGTCTGTGCTGGGTTCAGTGCATGAATGAACTGCACAGCGTCTTACTGAGTCTGCTGATTAGGACAGTGTCTGCTCAAACATTGGATCAGAGGTAAGAGAGCATGTGTGCAAGCTAGCACCCAGGAGAGAGGGAAGGAGAGAGAGAGAGAGAGAGAGAGAGAGTGAGAAACAAAACAGTAAGTGAGGAGGACTGTGTGAGGGAGTACACACAAAATGAATGTGTCTGCATGATGAGGAAAATACAGGATAAGAAAATGTCAGCAAGAATGGGAGATAGCAAGTATATAGAGTCATCCAGCAGGGAAACAGACCCTTCAGTCCAACTCATCCACGCCAACCAAATATCCTAAACTAATCTAGTCCTATTTGCCAGCAGTTGGCCCATATCTCTCTCAACCCTTTCTATTCACATTACCATCCAGATGCCTTTTAAATGTAATTGTACCAGCCTCCACCACTTCTGGCAGCTCATTCCATACACACAGCATCCTCTGTGGGAAAGTTACCCCTCAAGCTATCCCTTACATATGATTGCAGACCCAAATCAACATGGCTGCCTCTTATTCCCCCCGACTATGAACAACTGGGGATGTGCAGTAAGTGCTCGCCTAACCACAGATGCCATGAATGAAACAAAATGCTCATTGATCCTGTTGACCATTTGTGAGACCATATATAAAGTGCTTTCTTCATATTACACCCAATAAGTAACCACCTTTGCTGCCATAGATCGTCTGCAATATTTATGTTGACAGTGGACATCAATTGTCATCTTCAGATTTTCAATTAATCATTATTTTCATGAATGTCAACAGCATCCTGGGACTTTGTGAATATCGTCAGAAGTCACATGACACTGGGTTATAGTCCAACAGGCTTATTTGAAATCACAAGCTTTCAGAGCACTGCTCCTTCATCAGGTGGAGTGCTTTTGTCGCCTGGCGAAGGGGCAGTGTTCCAAAAGCTTGTGATTTTGAATAAATCTGTTGGACTATAACCGGATGTGGTGTGACTTGTGACCTTGTCCACCCCAGTCCAACACCAGCACCTCCACATTGTGAATATTGACAAGTTATCAGCATTGCAGTAGACAATACATGCTTAAAGTGCCTGGCTTTTCAATAGCCACACTGAGAAAATCTAGATTTATACAAAACGCTGGTCTCGCCAGTAATGGGCAGACCCTCTGGAGATATGGGCAGGGTTGGGAGTTGCTGGTTGAGAGGGGTAACAGGATGAGATCTCAGATCAGAGGATCCCCACAAGTTCCATTCCCATCGGTGTTATGGGAGGAGGGCAGCTCTCAATTTGGTAACCTCCACTTCCGATTTAATTCAAGACCACTCTTAGACTAGTGGTGTCACTCAATGCTAACATTCTGCAGCAAGAAAAACAGAACTGATGGTTCAAGTCCAGTGACCTTTCACCAGACCCAGTAACTCCGCAGAATCTGCTGTCATTCTCCCTTCCCCTGTGTAGTGTGCTGTTCTGTGAAGTTCTATAAAGACCTCTATCCTGCGATTCATGGACCAGAACTCTGCCTGACCATCAAACCACCCTTGTTACTCCTTCCCCTTCCATGACAGATAGTCATCCAGACTTTGCATTCACATACCAGTTAGATTTTACAACAATTTCTAAAAACAAAGCAGTGTGGAGTTTGTTGTGCTTTCCAGTGCTGTCACTGACTGGCCCTTGCTGTGTTGACTATATTTCGATTTATTTTACAGTTGTAATCTCAACAATTGGGGCCTCAAATTTAATATTAAACCACAGCAAGGCAATATTATTATCTATATATATATCCTAATCTTTCAACAGCAAGCCATTTGAAGGATTATTGTGTAACGGATGTCGTATTCACTTAGCACTAACTGAGCAAACAACATCAAGTCGGGAGGGAACGATGAGATCTGACCTCAATGATCAGATTTAAGATGGGAATTCTAGTCTGTTCAATGTCTAATCACTCCTGCTCTCAGAATCCTCCAATGAATCATCACTGTTAGATAGTATTTCAGAAAGTTCTGTTAATGTCACTTTAATTTGACTTTGCGGTCAATATGGTGACCAGAATTGATTTCGTGTACATTATGAAACAGCAGACCTGATTCTACATCATACTAACCTCCCTCCACCTTCCTTTCCCGTTGGTGTTACTGGGGAATTTGTTAATATCCACGTAATGTTTTAATCTTAGAGCAGTGGCATAGCTCAGTGCTAAGGTTCTTTTAGCTTAAGGCAGTGTCTGTAGTGAGTCAAGCAGAGTTGGCATTTCAAGGCCAGTGATTCTTCATCGGAACTCAGTAGTTCTGCTTCTCTCTCCACAGATGCTGCCTGCCTTGCTGAGCTTCTCCAGCACTTCCTGTTTTTGGTTCAGATCTCTGGAATCCACAGCACTTTGGTTTATTCTTGAGGTTGGACTTCAGGCTGGACAATTGTGGCTTCAGGTTTTACTGACTTCGATGATTCACCGAGGGAGTGCAACAGTGTCAGTGCTGCTGTTTGGACCACACGTTAAAGCATAGCCCAATTTACCCTGCGATGCAGACTATACCCAGGTGGATCTATGTGAATGACTTGGATTAAGGAACTGCCTGGATTGTACCCAAATTTACTGACAAAGATAGATTGGAGAACAGATTGTGTGGGGGACACAAAACATTCTGCAAAGAGATATAGACAGGTGAAGTGACTGGACAGATGAGAGGTTGGATGTCAGAACAAGGACGATACCTGGTTTTGGCAAGGACTTGCCTGAGAAATGCTTTCACATTTCGTGGCCATTTAAAGTTCTGAACAAGAGGCACACTGGATTTCAAATGCTAACTCTGTCTCACTCTCCATAGATACTGCCAGACCTGCTGAGTTTCATAGAATCCCTACAGCATGGAAACAGGCCATTCAGCCCATACTGACCCTCCAAACAATATCCCACCCAGACCCACCTATCCATGTAAACCTGCATTTCCCCATGACTAACCCATTGAGCCTGCATATCCTTGGACACTATGAACAATTAAGCATGGCCAATCAACCCAACCTGCTCACCTTTGGACTGTGGGAGGAAACTGGAGCATCCGGAGGAAACCCACGCAGGCACGGGGAGAACGTGCAAACTCTACATAGACAGTCGCCTGAGGCTGGGATCAAACCCAGGTCCCTGGTGCTGTGAGGCAGCAGTGCTAACCACTGTGCCACAGGAATTGCTGGAATCTTTCCACTAATTTTGCATTTATTCCTACTGTCTGCTTTCTATCAATCCTCAAACCATGCTACAATTTACCCAGGCACTTTATGCAATGCACACATATGCATCATGTTATTCATTTGTCAGACTCTTAACCATCTGTACAGTAACTTTCCTTCTCCCTTCCCAATACTCACCAAGCTTATAAACAAGATTGCTAAAAGCAAGTAAAACAGAAAACACTGCTCTATTTGGTGCTAATGTGTGACTTTTTAAAAAAAATTAGATTACCAAAACATGGAAACAGGTCCTTCAGCCCAACAAGTCCACACTGACCCTCCAACCAATAACCCTTCCAGACTCATTTTCCTTATCTACCCCAGACCTGCACATCTTTTGGACTGTGGGAGGAAACCAAAGCACCCAGAGGAAACCCACACAGACACAGGGAGAATGTGCAAACTTCACACAGACAGTCACCCAAGGCTGGAATCAAACCAAGTCCTTGGTGCAGGAAGGCAGCAGTGCTAACCATTGAGCCACTGAGCCACCCCTTATACACAGGGTTTACTCACAGTATACTGGATATTTATCTCTAACAGCCAGAGACCCCCAATGTTGATCCAAAATGAATGTCTTGAATGGATGACATGTGTCCCTCACTTTACTATAATCAGTCGACATCTCCGAACTGTTGCTATGCAACAAAACACTGGCATTCATCGTTGAAGTATGCTTTTTTTAGAAGCTTCCTGGCATGTGGTAATGTAATCGTGTCCAGGAATCTTTTTTAACTAATCTCCGCATTTAGAGCATCCAGCCATTATACCAGCACCCTGCGTGCTGCAGAACTGCTGAATGATGTCCAGTCTGCCTTGCTTTCACTCGAGTGTGGTCAATCATACCCTTTGGCAGTCAAAGCTGGCCTTGCACAGACACAAAGAACATAGAACAGAACAGCACAGGAACAAGCCCTTCGGCCCATGATGTTAAGCTGAACATGCTGCCAAATGAAACTAATCCCTTCTACCTGCCCTTGCTCCATATCTCTCCATTCCTTGCATATTCATGTGCTTACTGAAAGGTCCCTGAAACAGATTAATCATATCTACCTCCATCACCACCCCGGTCACGTATTCCAGCCACTCTGTGTAAAAACCTGCCCCTCCAATCTCCTTTGAACTTAACCCCTCTCTCCTTAAATGTATGCCCCCTTGCTTTAGATATTTCAACTCCGGGTAAAAGATTTTGACTGTCAACCCTATCTGTGCATCTCATAATGTTATTGACTTCTATCAAGTATTCCTGTCAGCCTCCGCTGCTCAAGAGAAAACGACTCGAGTTTTTCTAGCCTGTCCTTATAGCTCATACCCTCTAATCCAGGTAGCATCCTGGTAAACCTTTTCTGCACCCTCTCCAAAGCCTCCACATCCTTTCTGTTATGTGGCGACCAGAGTTGACAGCAATTCAAAAACGAAGCTGCTTTGATCACCAGCCCATCCACCAATTTAAGCATTCACTAACTCCTCCTCCACCACTCACTGGTGCACTGCAACAACTCATCCTGGTTCCAAAAGCACACTCACTACCATCTACAAGGACAAGGGCTGCTGATACTTAGGAATACCATTAGATTAGATTACTTACAGTGTGGAAACAGGCCCTTCGGCCCAACAAGTCCATACCGACCCGCCGAAGCGCAACCCACCCATACCCCTACATGTACCCCTTTTTACCTAACACTGCAGGCAATTTAGCATGGCCAATTCACCTGACCTGCACATCTTTGGACTGTGGGAGGAAACCGGAGCACCCGGAGGAAACCCACGTAGACACGGGGAGAATGAGCAAACTCCACACAGTCAGTCGCCTGAGACGGGAATTGAACCACTATGCCACCGTGCTGCCCACGATATAATAGACACAGGGAGAATGTGCAAACTCCACACAGTCAGTCTCCTGAGGTGGGAATTGAACCCGGGTCTCTGGTGCTGTGAGGCAGCAGTGCTAACCACTGTGCCACCATGCCACCCACTGTCATTCCTTCGCTGTCTATAGAGTCATAGATATGTACAGCATGGAAACAGACCCTTCGGTTCAACTTGTCCATGTCGACTAGATATCTGAAATCAATCTAGTCCCATTTGCCAGCACTTGGCCCATATCCCTCTAAACCCTTTCTATTCATATACCCATCCAGATGCCTTTTAAATGTTGCAATTGCACCAAGCTCCACCACTTCCTCTGGCAGCTCATTCCATACACAGACCATACTCTGTGTGATAAAGTTGCCCCTTAGGTCTTTTTATATCTTTCCCCTCTCACCATAAACCTATGCCCTCTAATTCTGGACTCCCCCACCCCAGGGAAAAATCCTTGACTATTTACCCTATCCATGCCCCTCATGATTTTGTAAACCTCTATAAGGTCACCCCACAGCCTCCGATACTCCAGGGAAAACAGCCCCAGCCTAGTCAGCCTCTCCCTATAGCTCAAACCCTCCAACCCTGGCAACATCCTTGTAAAGCTGTTGTGAACCCTTTCACGTTTCACAACATCCTTCTGATTGGTAGGAGTCCAGAATAGCACACAATGATCCAAGAGTGGTCGAACCAAAGTCCTGTAGTACAACATGACCTCCCAACTCAATGTCGCTGGGTCAAAATCCTGGAATTCCTTCAGGATCCACTCTGTGCACTGCCTACGCCATATGGATTGCACCTTCTCAAGAATGGTGATCAACGTTGATGCAGCTGTTCGTGCCGCCATCCTGTGTGTGATAAAATAAAAGCTTGTGTGCAGTACAGTAATTGCTTGGTCATATTAGTGAGAGCAGAATTTGTGCTGTAAAGGGATGGATAAAGCAATGGCCACAGTTTACTGTCTAATCTTCCAGTTATCTGCGCCCCATCAACACGCAACACAATCCATCACAATGTGAGCTCCAATTGATTCTGAATGCAGTGTCATCGTAACTTATAGCTGCAGACTCCTGTCTTGACAGCAATACAATAGCATTCTCATTCATTTCATTACACTCGTTACCCCGAGTACACCCAATTTATGAGGACCACAGCTGCCAAATGGAAATTGGTTATTTCATCAGGCACACTGTTTTACAGAGGGAGCACACACTGCCCGAAACCTCTGGTATGATTTGGGCTGCGGCAGGAGCTCGGTGGGCTCACCCAATGCTGATGATGGTGTATAGGGTGTCCCCCGAATTAAGACCTGACCTGATACAAGCCGGCCGCCTGGGGGAAAGGGGGAAAATAAAAACCCACTTCAAGAGCAATGTTCACAACACCAGCTATGCACATGCATGAGCCACTGCTGCCAAGTCGAAAACCAGGTCACTGACGTTCAGGCACAGCAAGATCCCACTGACAAAAATGAGATCATGAGCAGTTATAGAGTCATACAGCATGGAAACAGACCCTTCAGTCCAACTTGTCCATGTCAACCAGATATCCCAACCCAATCTAGTTCACCATCTTTGTCAATGTGGAGTAGAACAACAGAATTCTTACAGTGTGAAAGCAGGCCATTCAGCCCACACTAACCCTCCAAAGTACACCCACCCTGATGCACCTCATTCTTGTACTTCCCTGGGCAATTTAGCATCGCCAATCCACCTAACCTGGACATGTTTGGACTGCGGGAGGAAACCCACGCAGATACGGAGAGAAAATGCAAATTTTATACAAAGTCACCAAGGCTGAAATCGAACCCTGGTCCCTGGATCAGTGAGGCAGCAGTGAGCCACCATGTGGTCACAAGGATTGAGGGATAAATTTTCACCAGAACTGACCAGGAAGAAATGAGATAATGTCATAATTTTCTCATTGCTTTTTTGATGCACTCAAGGTTAGCTGTGTTTTCCTAAATCGGGACATTCCCAATGACAGGGGAGTCGAGAACCAGGTGTCACAATCTAAAGATACAGGATAGGCTATTTAGGACAGAGATGAGGAGGAATTTCTTCACTTACAGAGTGGTGAGCCTTGGTTCTTCAGGCTAAAGAGTTCAAAGGATATGGGGCGAAAGCGGGAACACAAGACTAATTAAATGATCAGCCATGATAATACTGAATGATGAAGTAGGCTTGAAGGGCCAAATGGCCTCCTGCTAGTCCTATTTTCTATTCTGGCATGTTTACAACATTGACTACACTTCAAAAGTACAGTCTAATGATCAACCAGAAGGTAGGGTCAGAGGTCACAAGAAGATAATGCCATGGTGACAGAAGACCCAATCTGCATATGCCCTCCAGTTGGATAGGGACCTAAACTATTGCCTGCTTTCACTCACCAAATTAAGCTTAATGGCTGATAAGTTCCTCAACCCCATTCTCCTGCTTTCTCCCAGTAACCCTTGTTCCCCGTGATACTCAGGTACCTATCGATCTCAGTCTTAAATATACTCAATGACCGACCTCCATAGCCTTCTGTGACAATGAATTCCATTGATTCACCATTCTCTGGTTGAAGAAGTTTCTCCTTTCTAAAAGGTCTTCCCTTTACTCTAAGACTGTGCCTTCAGGTCCTAGTCTCTCTTACCAATGGAAACATCCTCCCAACATCCACTCTGTCCAGGCCATTCCATATTCTGTATGTTTCAATTAGATTCCCCCCTCAACCTTCTGAACTCCATAGAGTCTAGACCTAGAGTTCTCCAATGTTCCTCACATGTTAAGCTTTACATTCCTGGGACCATTCTCATGAACCTCGTCTGAACACGCTCCAGGGCCAGTGCATCCTTCCTAAGACATGAGGCCCAGTACTCCAAATGTGGTCTGACTAGAGATCTGTAGTTCCAAATCAGGATGGTGTGTGGTTTGGAGAGGAATTTGCTGGTGGCAGTAATACTTCCGTGTATCTGTTGCCCTTCTCCTTCTGCTTGGTACCACTCTTAGGTTTGCTAGGAACAGTCAAAGTAGCCTTTGCAGTGTATCTGGTAGATGCTACCCCCTGCTGCCGCTGGGCATTGGTGGTGAAGGGATTGAATGGTGAAGGTGGTGGACGGGATGCCAAAGCAGACTGCTTTGCCCTGGATGCTGGTGAACATCCTCGTTCATGCTGAGATGTAAGGCATAAGACCTTCTTTGTTCGAGTCAAATTGACTCATTTAGGCTGGTTCGCAAGACAAACAAAAGCAGCTGGTGCGCAGGCATTGAGAGGGTGGTGTGTGGAAATGGTAGTGGTGATGGAGGGCCAGCATGGTGGCTCAGTGGTTAGCATTGCTGCCACATAGCACCAGAGACACGGATTCGATTCCCGTCTCGGGTGACTGTCCATGTGGAGTTTGCACATTCTCTCCGTGTCTGTGTGGGTTTCTTCCGGATGCTCCGGTTTCATCCTACAGTTCAAAGATGTGCAGGTTAGGCAAGTTGACCATGCTAAATTGCCCTTAGTGTTCAGGGATGTGTGGGTTAGGCGCATTAATTAGGGGTAAATGTAGAGTAATAAGGTTGGTGAATGGCTCTGGCTAGATTACTCTTTGGAGGGTCAGTGTGGGTCTCTCAGGCCAAATGGCCTGTTTCCACACTTTAGGAATTCTGTGACGTGACAAGGAACTGTGGTTGGGCCTTTTATCAATCCCTTGCCTCTGCTAGTGCAGATAGATGGGATATAGCTTAGATTACTTACAGTGTTGAAACAGGCCCTTCGGCCCAACAAGTCCACACCGACCCGCTGAAGCGCAACCCACGCAGACCCATTCACCTACATTTACCCCTTCACCTAACACTACGGGCAATTTAGTATGACTAATTCACCTGACCTGCACATTTTTGGACTGTGGGAGGAAACCAGAGAACCCGGAGGAAACCCACGCAGACACAGGGAGAATGTGCAAACTCCACATAGTCAGTCGCCTGAGACGGGAATTGAACCACTGTGCCACCGTGCTGCCCACGATATAAGAGAGAACATATAAATCTGTTGTGAAGATGTGCTCCCTTAATGCCCTCAAATCTAGTTGCTGTTAAGTAATCAGCGGATGAGGTAATGGCGAGATGAACTTTTGCTTTGCTATGCACCTTTGCATATTGGAGGTCAGAGACAAGCGGCATTTTAGGAATGTTTTATAGCAGGGAGGGCTATCTGGGGTGCAATGTCAACACTGTGAGTCTGCCTAAACATGGACTGTTGTCAAGTTATTCAACTTGCCACTGCATGGTATATATTATACATATAGAAGTGCTGGTTGCATGTGCTGGCAGCATGATATATATATGCTGGTGGCATGGTATGTATGCTGGTGGCACGGTGTATATTGCTGGTGGCACACTATATATATAAAAAATATATAGGTGCATGTGTGTGTGAGCACGCGGGCTGGAAATGTGTTGGTGGCAGGGTGGCTCAATGGTTAGCAATGCTGCATCAGGAACCTGGGTTCGATTCCATCCTCGGGCAACTGTCTGTGTGGAGTCTGCACATATTCCCTGTGTCTACGCAGATTCCCTCAAGGTGCTCCGGTTTCCTCTCACTGTCCAAAGACGTGCAGGCTTGGGTGGATTGGCCAAATTATATTGCTCTTAGTGTCCAGCGATAGTGCAGGCTACGTGGATTGGCCATGGGAAACAGAGGGGAGGGGAAGGGTCTGGATGTGGTGCTCTTTGGAGACTCGGTGTCGACTCGATGGGCCGAATGGCCTACTTCCATGCTGCAGGGATTCTCTGATCTGAACTTGGAGTAACATCATAGCCTATCTAGGTTTGACCCTGTGCCTGAAACAGCGCAGTTTCCAGCAACAGTTCTTGTTAAGTTAGCATGAGCCTGTTGCAGCAACATCCAGGAGCTTAATTCTCGCAGTCTCCGGGATTGCAACTGCCAGCTGTTAATCCTTGCCTTCGGCTGTACCTGGGGAATGGTCGGGCAGAGGGACAGGTATAGCACTGCACATACCCCCTCCACTTCATTCAGACACCAACCCAACAAATAGAAAGCAATGATTTAAAAAAGCAATGAATTATATGAATGCTCACAAGCTCCAGCCAATGGTTGACAAATGACCATACATTAATCACTGCGACTAGTCAATAAAAGTTAATACTCAGCTCCTGCATTGAATAGATTGGAATGAATGATATGTATAAGATCTGATTAATGTCTGCACTCTGCTTTCTCTCATCTCTAACTATTGGTGTCTTCGTATAATTAAATACATGGAACACCATCGCATTATCTGCTCAGATCACAACACCAACTAATAGCTCTTTCAAGTGTCGACATGATGCAGCACTGCACTGAAACAGAGATGATACTTCAATAGTACTTCATCGGCTCTGAGGCACTTTGGGCATCTCGAGATTGCAGAGGTTAAGAAAAAGGAACATTCTCTCTCTCTCTCTCTCTCGTACAGTTTCAAGAAACTGCCTCCACAGAGATTGCTCAGATTGCTCACACCTGCATTGTGTACTCTTAAAAAAACAACAACATTGCATTTCACTAGCACCTTTCGCAAACTCAGGGCACTGTAAAGTGCTTTGCAACCAATTAGGGACTTTCAAAGTGTAGGGCTAAGCATTGACCAGGACAAAGTGGATAACACCCCTATTCTGTGTTGAGTAACTGCCACAGGACCTTTTCTGTCTATCTGAAAGGGTCTCAGTTTAATGGTTCAGCTGACAGTACAGCACTCCCTCAGTACTGCACAATAGAACAAACTCAGCTCTCTGCAGTGGGATTTAAACCCACAAATGTTGTCACTCAAAGATGAGAGTCATAGGGATGTACAGCACAGAAACAGGCCCTTTGGTCCAACTCATTCACGCTGACCAGATCACCTAAACTAATCCCATTTGCCAGCATTTGGTCCATATCCCTCTAAACCCTTCCTATTCATATACCCATCCAGATTTCTTTTAAATATTGTAATTGTATCAGCCTCAATCACTGCCTCAGCTTACTCCATACACGCACCACCCGCTGCGTGAAAAAGTTGCCCCTTAGGTTCCTTTTCCCTCTCACCCTAAACCTATGCCCTCTAGTTATGGAATCCCCCCCAACCCTGGGGAAAAGACCACCCGGTCCATTCTCTCATGATTTTATAAATCCCTGTAAGGTCACCCCTCAACCTCCAACGCTCCAGGGAAAACAGCCCCAGCTTATTCAGCCTTTCCCTATGGAGTCATCCTTGAACAGGGCCCACACTGGCCTGAGTGAACAGCATTCAAATGCTTGGAACATAGCTTGGATGAGAGGATGTTCTCTTTTGCAACATTAATGCAGGATGTCCCTTACAGTTCAATCTGCACCTGTCCCCTGGGGAAATAAATAAGAATTTAATTTTACATTTAATAAACTGAAAGCTGCTAATCTTCTATCAGAAAATTCATAGCAATGTAATCCGTTTATTAGTTACATCACTAGAACATTAACTGCATCTCGGCATTATCTCTCTGTGTGTAATGGAAAATCCTACTGTAAGCCCACTTCAAAGCGGCTGCTTCTCTGTATCTGTAATTGGATTCCCAAAAAAAAAGACAGTCAGCAGCAGGCAACAGGGAAAATCATTTCCGAAACACTGGCAGTGGAGGAACGATGGGCGATGCAGCACAGGAAGAGCGCCCATCGTATTGGAAGACCTCACCAGTTTGTCCATCTCCTTCCCAGCCGTGCAAATGTATCTTCCTCAAACATTTGTTCAATTGCTTTTTGAAAAGTTGCTGCTGAATCTGCCTCCACAACCCTTTCAGACCTGGGCATTAATGAAAAGCCGAAATCCCAAAGATGCCCCCACCAATCCCCCCATGACCCCGGATTTTTTTAATGTCAGGATTTCTGTCATATACCCAAAAGAAATTGATGATTTTATTTTGTTTCCAAGGTTTGTGGGGTAGTGTGAGTGGCTTCGGATTCGACCCCAACCAATTTGAGAATGCCACCTCCCCAGCTGCCAGGATCGATGCTGGGTGCCTTCATTTTAGGTGGCTGAGTGGTTAGCACTGCTGCCTCACAGCGCCAGGGACCCGGGTTCAATTCCAGCCTCGGCTGACTGTCAGTGTGGAGTCTGCACATTCTCCCCGTTTCTGCGTGGGTTACCTCCCACAGTCCAAAGACATGCAGGTGAGGTGGATTGCTCATGCTGAATTGCCCATGGTGTTCGCGTTAGGTGAATTAGCCATGGGAAATGCAGGCTCACAGGGATGGGGTAGGATGTTGTTCAGAGGGTTGGTGCAGACTTGATGGGCTGAATGGTCTGCTTCCACACTGTAGGGATTCTCTGATTTTTGTTTTAGTCCACTGCTTCTGAACGGCATTGATATGGAAAGCCAGTGTCGGAACCTCATGGATCGATACACAATGCCCAACTCATCAAAGCTCCCACTGACATGCCTGAATGTCACACTGTTACTGAAGTTACTGAAATAACCTTTTCCTAATATCCATCAGCAGCCATTGGCAATCCCGTTGTTAATCACAGGAGGGGAGTGAGCAGGACGACTGAAATCTGCTTTTATTTTCAGGGTTTTACTGACTGAGGATTTCAAACATTTTTTTTCCTTTTTCCCCCTCTCATATTATGAGGGTGTCACTGGCTCAGCCAGCATTTATTGCCCATCCCTAATTGCCCAGAGGGCAGTTCAGAGTCAAGCCCATTGCTGTGGGTCTGGTGTCACATGTTGGACAGACCAGCTAAAGGAGATACCTTCCTCTACAGGACCAGGTGGATTGTTACACAATTGACAGTATTCACGTGGTGGGGATAACTTTTTTTTAAAGAATCCTAGCTATTACATTGAATTCAAATTTCACCTTCCGTCATGGTGGGGTTTGAACCCAGGTGCCGATAGCATGACCCTACGGCTCTGGATTACAAGTGCAGTGACATCACTGCCACACCACTGCCTCTGCTTTCATCCACAGCACTATCAACAGTTTACCTCCCGATGCACCGTTCCCCCACACACATCCTACTCTTCCAAGCCCCTAACAATTTCCTCCTCCCTGTGGCTCAGTTGGTAACACTTTTACCTTTGAGCCTGAAGTTGTAGGATTTGAGTCCCATCATAGAATAGAATCACTACAATGTTGAAACAGGCCATTTGGCCCAACAAGACCACACTGACCCTCTGAAGAGTATCCCACCCAGACCCATTATCCTACATTTTTCCTAACTAATGCACCAAACTCACACATCCCTGAACACTATGGGCAATTTTGCATGGCCAATTCACCTGACCTACACATCTATGGACTGTGGAGGAAACCGGAGCACCTGGAGGAAACCCACACAGACACGGGTAGAATGTGCAAAAATCCACACAGATAGATGCCCAAGGCTGGAATCAAACCTGGATCCCTGGAGCCATGAGGCAACAGTGCTAACCACTGAGCCACCATGCTGCCCTCTCAGGTGAACATCAGAGGTCCTATCATCCCATTACAAAGAAGACTGAGGAAGTCCTTCCCATTAAGGCTAAGACAAACTATCCAGTCATCCTAACGTTGTGTAGGAATTTATGAATTGGCTGCTCCATTCTCAGCATTGCAACTTCCAAAAAAATGTACTTCACTGGCTGGAAACTGCTTTGAGACATCTCAGGCTCATGACTGTCACAACACAGGAATATAGAAGATAAGACCAGAAGGTCATTCAGCCCTTCAAGCCTGCTCCACCATTCATTACAATCATGGCTGATCATCCAACTCAAGAGCCTAATCCTGCTTCTCCCCAAAACCTTTGATCTCATTCACCCCAAGTGCTATATCTAGCCACCTCTTGAATAGGTTCAATATTTTGGCACCAACTACTTCCTGTGGTGATGAATTCCACAGGCTCACCATTGTTTGGGTGAAGAAATGTCTCCTTATCTCCATCCTAAATGGTCTACCCTGAATCCTCAGACTGTGACCCCTGGTTCTGGACACACCCACCATCCTCCCTGCATCTACCCTGTCTAGTCTTGGTAGAATTTTATAAGTCTCTGCGATCCTCCTCCCTCATTTGTCTGAATTCCAGGGAAAACAATCCTAACTTATTCAATCTCTCCTCGTATGTCAGTCCTGCCATCCCTGGAACCAACCTGGAAAACCTTTGCTCACTCCTGAGAGCAAGAGCACCCTTCCTCAGAAAAGGAGACCAAGACTACACACAATATTCTTGGTGTGGACTCACCAAGGTCCTGTATAACTGCAACAACACATTCCTGCTCCCATACTTAAAACCTCTCGCAATGAACACGAACACACCTCTCCAGATTTTCTCTGACTTCGTTAGAATTGTCGATAGCTCACAACAGACCTGACAGAGGCCAATCAGCCCCAGCGAGTCTACATTTATTCCCAGGAGAGTAACCCAATCCATCCGATTGCCCCATCTTATCTCTGATGCCCTGCATCATTGCAGTCAGATGTCCCAGAATCCTGTGCTCCTAAATGGAACTGTCACGGCAACAGCAAAGTGACACGTACATTTTCCATCACTCTGACATAGAGGACTCTTTTCTTAGCATTTGTAAAAATGAACTGATCAAAGAGAAATTATTTCAGCTAATTAAAATTCCAGCAGTATTGGGCAGTGAATTATGTCAGAACAGAGGCATAGTCAATGGTATAAATGATGCATATAGCTCTGGGGTTTTTTAACTTTCCTTTTCACATTGCTGCTTGCAGTTAGACCGCTTGACTATTTAATTATACCATCCAACACTAGTCTTCTGTTAATGTTTAGAATCATGTATCAATGTCTCTGAAAAGTGTGAGATTTCCTGAGCTGATCTAAAGATGTCACCAGCAGCTATGGACACTAGTCTATCTGATAGGGCAGCCTAATTATTAATTCATTTTATTACAAGGGGTTAGAATTTAGAAGTAGGGAAGTCTCACCTAAAAACAGCCTGGGGATTACCATTGACTAGTTATTAAACTGGCCTAGCCATGGCAATGCTGGTCAGAGGCGAGGAATTCTGCAGCGGGTAACTCACCTCCTGACTCCTCAACACCTGCCTACCATCAACAAAACACAATTCAGGAGTGTGACAGAATACTCCCCACTTGCCTGGATGGGGACAGGTCCAACAACACTCAAGAAGCTTGACACCATCCAGGACAAAGCAACCCACTTGATTGGCACCACATCCCCAAGCATCCACTTCCTCCATCACACATGCACATTAACAGTTGTGTGCATTGTCTACAAGACACACTGCATCAGTTCACCAAGGTTCCTTCAACAGCATCTTCCAAACCCATGACCACTTCCAAATCAGAAAGACAGGCGGCATGGGAACAGCACCATGTGCAAGTTCCCCTCCAAACCACTCACCATCCTGATTGGAAATATATTGCCGTTCCTTCACTGTCACTGGGTCAAGATCCTGGAATTTCCTCCTTAGAGGCATTGTACGTCCACCCACAGCAGGTGGACTGCATACCAAAATTGGAGGTGTAGTGGACAGTGAAGAGGGTTACCTCGGATTACAACAGGATCTGGACCAGATGGGCCAATGGGCCGAGAAGTGGCAGATGGAGTTTAATTCAGATAAATGCGAGGTGCTGCATTTTGGGAAAGCAAATCTTAGCAGGACTTATACACTTAATGGTAAGGTCCTAGGGAGTGTTGCTGAACAAAGAGACCTTGGAGTACAGGTTCATAGCTCCTTGAAAGTGGAGTCGCAGGTAGATAGGATAGTGAAGAAGGCATTTAGTATGCTTTCCTTTATTGGTCAGAGTATTGAGTACAGGAGTTGGTAGGTCATCTTGCGGCTGTGCAGGACATTGGTTAGGCCACTGTTGGAATATTGCGTGCAATTCTGGTCTCCTTCCTATTGGAAATATGTTGTGAAACTTGAAAGGGTTCAGAAAAGATTTACAAGGATGTTGCCAGGGTTGGAGGATCTGAGCTACAGGGAGAGGCTGAACAGGCTGGGGCTGTTTTCCCTGGAGCGTCAGAGGCTGAAGGGCGACCTCATAGAGGTTTCCAAAATTATGAGGGGCATGGATAGGATAAATAGGCAAAGTCTTTTCCCTGGGGTCGGGGAGTCCAGAACTAGAGGGCATAGGTTTAGGGTGAGAGGGGAAAGATATAAAAGAGATCTAAGGGACAACTTTTTCACGCAGAGGGTGGTACGTGTATGGAATGAGCTGCCAGAGGATGTGGTGGAAGCTGGTACAACTGCAGTATTTAAAAGGCATTTGGATGGGTATATGAATAGGAAGGGTTTGGAGGGATATGGTCCGGGTGCTGGTAGATGGGGCTAGATTGGGTTGGGATATCTGGTCGTCAAAGACAGGTTGGACCGAAGGGTCTGTTTCCGTGCTGTACATCTCTATGACACTATGACTCTAAGGCAGCTCACCACCACCTTCTCCTGGGGAACAAACTACAGGCAATAAATGTTTGCTCAACCAATGACATCCATGTCTCAGAATGAATAAGAGGAAAACATCTTGCTGCCAATGCACAAAAATTTGAATTTGAATGAGCTTTATTGTCACATGTACAAATATGAGTGGAGTGAAAGTTTACAAGTCGCTGCTTGTGGCGTCATCTTTGGTACAAGGCACCTCGATGTAGATTCCTCAGCACAACTTCTTATACAGTCATAGAGTCCTACAGCATGGAGACAGGCCTTTCGTCCCAAATTGGTCCATATCGACCAAAGTGTCCATCCACGCTAACCTCTTTCCCTGCACTTGGCCACTAACTTTCCAAACGTTTCCTGTCCATTTATTTGTCCAAATGCCTTTTAAATGTTGTTAATGTACCTGCCTCAACCACTTCTACTGGTAGCTCATTTCATATGCGTATCACTCTCTGTGTAAAAAATTTGCCCCTCAGGTTCCCTTTTATTCTTTCCCCTCTCACCTTAAACAGATGCCCTCAAGTCCTTGATTCCCCAACCCTGAGAAAAAGACTGATTGCATTCACCCTATCCATGTCTCTTATGATCTTATACACTTTTAGATTAGATTAGATTACTTACAGTGTGGAAACAGGCCCTTCGGCCCAAGTCCACACCACCCCGCCGAAGCGCAACCCACCCATACCCCTAACCTAACACTACAGGCAATTTAGCATGGCCAATTCACCTGACCTGCACATCTTTGGACTGTGGGAGGAAACCGGAGCACCCGGAGGAAACCCACGCAGACACAGGGAGAATGTGCAAACTCCACACAGAGAGTCGCCTGAGGCGGGAATTGAACCCAGGTCTCTGGCGCTGTGAGGCAGCAATGCTAACCACTGTGCCACCGTGCCACCCAATAGGACTTCTATAGGATCCTCCCTCAGTCTCCTACACTCGAAAGAAAAAAGTCCGAGTTTATCCAACCTCTCCCTGTAACTCACACCATTGAGTCCTGGCAACATCCTTGTAAATTTCTCATGCACTATTTCCAGTTTAATAACATCCTTCCTGTAGCATGGTGACCAAAACTGAACACAATACTTCAAGTGTGGCCTCACCAATGTTCTGTACAACTCTAACATAACTTTCCAACTTCTGTATTCAATGCCCTGACTGATGAAGGCCAGTCTGCCAAAAGCAACCTTCAAAGCCCTGTCTACCTGTGACTTAACCCAGATATGGGGCATTAGCTTGCAATTAGTTACTCACTTGGTCCCTCCACAGATGCTGCCAGACCTGCTGAGTATTTCCAGTGCTTTCTATGTTGGTATCCAACAGGAACATAGATGGTGGTAGAGCACTGCTGCCTGTATCTTCCCCAATGAGATGTTCTTCAGGTAATGGGACCACCCTTCACCTCCATGAAGGCCTACAAGGCAGTATTAGCAACCGTGGGGGTGGGGGAGGGGGTGGAGATGGGGGGGGGGGTTGGGGAAGGATGGGGGGGGTGGTGGGCTGCGGGAGTGGTATTCGCTCGCAACCCTGGGACAATTCGAAACAACACCAAAGCACGGCTGGAAACCAGAACGAAAATCGGAAATTGCTGGGAGAACTCAGCAGGTCTGGCAACAACTTCAGAAATAAAAACACAGAGTCAACATTTCAGGGGCAGTGACCCTCCTTCAGAACCTGTGACCTCTCTCAGCTGCAAGCCCAGGATTCGGCAAGACATGGGTCAGAAAACCCGCCACAGAAAGAACTACTGTACATGCAGGGGACAGGTGGCTTCAAAACTGGGGTAAGCAGCAGTTGAGCTGCCACGTTGAACCACAGGATTTTCATCTCAAGCTTCCAGAATAATGAAACAATGCACACTGCGTGCCACAGAACTCCTTCCTGACAGTGAATCATTTGCATAATCATGAAGAATGTTCCACGAAATTAAGTCAATCAGGGAAGTCCCTAGTGCAAATTAGAGATCTTTCAATTAACACAGCAGCATGCTTTTGGCTCCTACACAGTTGGGATTATTCCTGATGGCATTGCCAGTCGTGCTCTGCCTCATTGCATTACACACAACACACCTGGAGCAGACCCCGAAAACACTCTGTGTCACTCCAGCCACGCAGGCTGCCTCTGAAGTCTTCTCAGCTCATTAATTACTCAGGCATACTGGGCAACAGATGTCAAGAGGCGGGCACACATGCAGGAAGGCTGCTACAATGCTCTTGCTGGCTGGATATTCCCTTCCCCCAACTTCACCATCCCCAGCCTTGCTTTCCCCAATGAATTCTCTTCAAATTCCCTCAGGGCCCAGCAACCCATCGATTTCCGTCTTGGCTATATGATCAAGCATCCACAGTTCTCTGGGACAGAGAATTCCAAACATTTACAACTGCCTCAATCCCTCCCGCTCACCTCGGTCCAAACCGACTCATCCCGAACCCTGAAACTGTGACTTTCAATTAAGGGGAATCGGTCTGTCAGCATCCAAACCCTCGGAGAGTTTTAAACATTTCATTGAGATTGCTACGTTCCCAGGAAAAGAGCTGATTCGAAGAGCTGATGATTATAAGAAATAATTGGAATTGGCCATTCAGCCCCTTGAAACCATTCTGCCATTTAATGAGATCACGCCTGATCTTCCATATCGTTTTCCTGTACTAGTCCAGTGTTTCTTGATAAGCCACCTTTGGAGTACGGTGTACAGTTCTGATCACCCTGTTATAGGAAGGATATTATTAAGTTGGAGAGGGTTCAGAAAAGACGTCTCAGGATATTGCCGAGACTGGAGGCTTTGAGTTATAAGGAGAGGCTGGGACTTTTCTCACTGGAAAAGTCGAGGGATAAACTTATAGAGGTTTGTAAAATCATGAGGGGCATTGATAAAGTGGATGGCAAAGATCTTTTTTCCGAAGGGCTGGGGAGTTCAAAACTAGGGGGCATATTTTTAAGGTGAGAGGAGAAATGTTTTAAAGGGACCTGAGGGGCAACGTTTTCACACAAAGGGTGGTTCATGTGTGGAATGAATTGCCAGACAAAGTGGTGTATGCAGATATAGTTCCAACATTGAAAAGACATTTGGATAAGTTCATGAATACGAAACATTTAAAGGGGTATGGGGCAAATGCAGACAAGTGGGACTAGCTTAGTTTGGGAAACGTGGTCGGCATGGACGAGTAGGTCTAAAGGGTCTGTATCTGTGTTGAATGACTCCATGACTCTATGTAGACATTGACTGAGCTCAGTCTCAAACATACTCTACAACTGAGTCTCTACAGCTGTCTGGGGCAGAGAACGACATGGATTCATCAACCTCTGAGTGAAACAAATTCTCTCATCTCAGCCCTAAATGACCACCCTTATCCTGACACTGTGCCCCCTGGTTGTAGATTCCTCCCAACACCCCTCCACCACAGCCAGAGATACAACCTCCTGAATCTACCCTGTCAATCCCAACATGGCATATAAGGCATATATATGTATTTTGGAAGAGTTTGACGCTGTTTGTGACTGGCACAGACTAAAGGGTCAATGGGCCTTTTTCTTGCTGTAGACCTCTATGACTCTAAGGAATAAAGAGCTAGGCTATTTAATCCTTCCTCAAACGACAATCCGTCTACCCTGTTAACTAACCAATTCGCTATTCATATTAATGCGGTAGTCCCTAAACTAAGTTCTTAATTGCTGGCAAATGGGAATAGCTTAATTTAGGCTATCTGGTTGGCATGGGTGAGTTGGACTGAAGGGCCTGTTTCCATGCTGTACATCTCTATGACTCAAAATATCTTTTTGGGAAATCTAAGTGCGCCACATCCACAGATTCCCCTTTCTCCATATTACAGATGCTGCCTGACCTGCTGAGTCCTTGCATTTTATTGCCATTCTCAAGTGCCTGCAGTATTTTGCCTTGATTTGTAAAAACTGAATCGTATTTGACCAATTCTTCAGAGTTCTTCAAAATTGATTTAACCACAGTAGTCGCAAGTTAAACACTTCAAGGCAAGACTGCACAGCCTTTTCTGTTCTTGTCTGTCCCAGACATTTCTCCTTTTATAACCAATGTTTACATGTGTGTTTGATGTCACCTTTTTGTCACTTTTGAATCAGAATTAGTCAGTGATAAAATTCCTTCTTCTTTCACTGAAGAAAACCCAGGAATTCGCTCCTTCATTTTGATCTAGTTACCTACATTTTTTAATTGAAGTGGGATAGCTGAATTTTGAAGAAATAAAAATAATTGTTGTGAGAGACTGAGAGATCTTAAAAAGAGAGAAATCAAATATCCCTTAGCATCTGGTCACTTACTTGATTGTTTTTCTTTTCAAATGCCACGGAAATTCTTACTATCTGTCTTCATATTTCTGGTTGTCTTTCTACTCTAATTTCACCTTCTTTATTATTCTTACAATCATTCGTTTTTGCTTTTTATGTTTTTTTTAAAACCTTGGTCACATTGTCTGCTTTTCTTTTCAATTTGACAATATCTTTTGATTTCTTAGTTAGCTTGTCTCCTTCTTTTCTCATTGGAATGTCTCTTTGTTGAGTGCCATGAAGCTGAACTGGATACATTTTTGTTAAACAACGGTGTTAAGGGAAATGAGCCAGAGGCAGGTACATGGAGGCAAAAGTGAGGACTGCAGATGCCGGAAATCAGAGTCTACATTAGAATGGTGCTGGAAAAGCACAGCAGGTCAGGCAGCATCTGAGCCTGACTGGCTGTGCTTTTCCAGAACCACTCTAATGCAGTTACATGGAATAAGGTCACAGCCATGATCTCAGTGAATGGCAGAACAGACTCAAGGGGCTGAATGGCCTACTCCTGCTCCTATAAAACAGCTCCTTAAAACCGGTCACTGCATTTTTACTGACCAATCAATCTAATTTTACTTTATCCAGTTCAGTATTGCATCCCTCATAAGTGCCATTATTTAAGTATGAAACATTCATGGTTAGTTCCACTATTTTCTCCCTGAAACTGAATACAGAATTAAATTATGTTCTGAGCACAGAGGTGGTTCTTTTGTCAGGTGATCATTAATTGAACTTGTCTCATTGCATGCTATAAAGTCGAAAATAGCCTGATCTCTGGAAGTTTCTCGAATGTCCTACAGTACGAAATGGCCTCAAAAAGATCTAAGAATTTGATTGATGATGAAGGGGATTAGGTAATCTGGCTGCATTTCTCCTTGGGCAATGTGATAACTGAGGTTCTTCATTTGTCTACAACAGACCAGAAAATGAACTGGACTAGCAACATCAATACCGTGGAGATGTGAGTAGGTCAGGAATCCTGCAGTGAGTAACTCACGTCCTGACTCTCCAAAAAACTAGTCAGGAGTGAGATGGAATATCGCCCACCTACTTGGATGAGTGCAACTCCAACGAGAAGTTTGACACCATCCAGGACAAAGCAGCCTGCTTGATTGACACCACATTGACAAGCATCCCTCCCTCCGCCTCTAATGCTCAGTAGCATTTACAATATGCGCTTAGTAATTCACCAAGGCTCCTTAGACAGCACCTTCCAAACCCAATAGCACTTCCACCTGGAAGGACAAGGGCAGCCGATACATAGGAATACCACCAGAGAATCATAAACTTCCTACAGTGTGGAAGCAGGCCATTCGGCCCATTGAGTCCACACTGACCCTCCAAGCAGCATCTCACCGAGACCTACCCACCCCCCTACTCTATCCCTGTAACCCTGCATTCCCCATGGCTAATCCACTTCACCTATACATCCCTGGACACAATGAACAATTTAGCACACCAATCCACCTAACCTGTACGTCTTTGGATTGTGGGAGGAAACCCACACAGACATGGAGAGAATGCGCAAACTCCACACAGACAGTCACCTGGGGATGGGAGTGAACCCTAGTCCCTGGCGCTGTGAGGCATCAATGTTAACCACCGAGCCACTGTACCACCACCTGTAAATTTCCCTCCAAGTCACTCACCATCCTGACTTGGAAATAAATCACTGTTTCTTCAGTGCCGCTGGGTCATTCTGCAATTCCCTGACTTAACAGCATTTTGTGTGTACCTACACCAAATGCATTGCAGCAGTTCAAGAAAGCAGTTCCCCACCATCTGCTCAAGGGAATTCACAATAAATGTGGAACCAATCTGCAACCTGCTAAACTTTGTTTAAACATTCAGCCAATTAGGTCAACTCTGTCAAAATATCCCCTTGATATGTCTCGTGACATTACATTTACAGCCCCATCGTCACTTTGAGGTGACTCGGAAGAAGTGAGACTGTTATCCTGGGAGAGAAGAACATCAAGAGAAGATTTGATAGAGGTTTCCAAAATCATGAGCAGAACTTGACAGAATAGCTAGGGAGAAACTGTTCCCATTCATAAAAAAAAAGAATGTTGCCAGGGTTGGAGGGTCTGAGCTATAGGGAGAGGCTGAATAGGCTGGGGTTATTTTCCCTGGAGCATCAGCCTCTGAGGGGTGACCTTATAAAGGTTTATAAAATCATGAGGGGCACAGATAGGGTTAATAGACAAGGTCTTTTATCCAGGGTAGAAGAGACTAAAACTAGACAGTCTAGGTTTAAGGTGAGAGGGGTGAAAGATTGAAAAAAGTATCTAAGGAACAACTTTTTCACAGAGAGGGTGGTGTATGCCTGGAATGAGTTGCCAGAGGATGTGATGTAGCCTATTACAATAGCAATATTTATCTGGATGGTCATATGAATAGAAAGGGTTTAGAGGGATAGGGGTCAAATCCTGGCAAATGGGACTAGATTAATTTAGGGTATCTGGTCAGTGGGGACGAGTTGGGCCATAGGGTCTGTTTCCGTGCTGTATGTGTCGATGACTCTATGTTCACGTTCCTAAGAAATCAAGAACTGGAGGACACAAGTTTGAAGAGATTTGTAAATGCAGCAAATATGATGAGAGAGAACCCTTTTTCAATCATCAACTAGGACGTGGAATGCACTACCTAGAAATGGTATGGAGGTAGGTTCAATTGGGCATTGGATAAATATTTGGACAGAAATAAATGTGCAAGAGGGAGAAAGCAGAAAACTGGCATTGGGTAATGATGCTCATTTGAAGCTGGCACTGATAGGATGGCTGAAAGGTCTCTTTCCACACTGTAGCAATTCCATAACCTCTCTAAATAGAAACTTACATCGTGACCTTCATTGGCTTAGGGTGTTCAAAGCACCTTACAGCCAATTAATCGCCTTTGATGTGTAGTCACTCTTGTCATGTACAAACGTGACAGCCAATTTGTAACCAGTAAGCCCCACAAACAATGTTTGATCCATTTCATTGGAATTAGTTCACTGGATCAATGTTGGCTGGATCAGAAACCATCCCACTCTTTGAGCGAGCTCTTGAGATTTTAACGTCCCCTTGGCATCAGTTGAGCTAATGTTTCATCTGAAAGTTGACGCCCCAACAATGCGGAATTCCCTTTGTACCTCATTTGAAATCTCAACCCTGACTTTATGCTCTGATGTCTGAGTTGAGAATGTTTCCATAAGTTTGAAGGATGGTCTTGCAGCCTGAGTGAGGATAAGCCCCTACATTTCTCACTCTGACAGCCTGGAATGGGTAAATTGTTGAGGTTGTAGTCAAGTTAAGGGAGTTAATAACAGAGACGTGGTGAAGATTAAGTGACTTGTATGCACTTCATAGTCATTGCGGCATGAATCTGCATCTGCAAGGGTAGAACTTGGAACTCTATCTCTTTAATTAAAGCTTAGAGTTAAACCAATGTTGAATGATTTATAATTACAAATCTCGACTTCAAACTGATCGCATTGCATGACAAAACTGCAATTAACTGTATCTGGGGAGGAGTGAGATAACAAAATAGGGAGCTATTGTGTTTGTTTTATAAAAATACATGTGATAACTAAGCTTTTCTCAAATTTAAAATCACCATCCTCTTCAAATTCCTCTCGGTGCCTCCCTCCTTATCTGTATGCTCTAACTTATTGCAGTCACAGAACCCATGGGAGATCACCACATTTTGAAATCCTGGACCCCGGAGCATCTTCGATTTTACTCGCTGTGTAGTTGACTGCGATGCTCTCAGCTGTCTTCGTCCTAAACTCTGGAAGTCCCTGCCCAAAAACATTTCTTGTCCTTTCAGCAGTTCCTCATAGCCTGCCTCACTGACTACCCGCTCTAATGGCTTCTTACATGGCTCTGTGTCAGTTTCCACATGAAGAGACACCTCCCCAAGGGTTTTACAAACTCAAAGGCGCTATAAAAATGCAGGCTGCGGTTGCACATTAATGTTGCGCATTAATGCAGTCGAACCTGATGTGTGTGAACAGTGATATATTGTTCAGGAACACAGATTAAAAAGGTATAAAAAGGGCGGCACGGTGGCTCACTGCTTCCTTACAGCAGGGTCCTGGGTTCAATTCCAGCCGCAGGCGACTGCCTGTGTGGAGTTTGCACATTCTCCCCGTGGTCTGCGTGGGCTTCCCCTGGGTGCTCCGGTTTCCTCCCACAGTCCAGAAAAAAATGTGCAGGTCAGGTGAATCAGCCACGCTATATTGTCCACAGTGTTAGGTGCATCAGTCAAAGGGAAATGGGTCTGTGTGGGTTACTCTTCGGAGGGTCGGTGTGGATTTGTTGGGCCGAAGGATTTGTGGAACCTAATCTAATCTAATCATATTCACTTGCCTGAATCTGACTAACCTGGTCTTTGACCTCAGAATCTGTCGTGATTTTGCATCCACAACTATGAAGTGTCATCTGTGAATGCCATTTCTCCTCTAACCCCTAGTTGTAAGTCTACACTCACCGCATTCTTAAACCACAATCTCCTGCAGTGGGACAGCTGGAGTTGTTTTAGGAATCAGTCAGATTTCCTTTCTTGAGCAGAAAAACAAAAAGATACGCAAGGGATTGTCTTTCTGGGTCAAATGACCTTCCAGAGCTCTTTAAGAAAAGAGAGATGTGCATTTCCGTAGCACTTTTAACAACCTCAAGAAATCCCCATCATGCTCTACAAGTCAATAAAGTGCTATTGAAGTGCAATCACTTTTGTAATACAGGCATCAATTTGCACACAGCAAGCTCCCATGACCAGCAATGAGGATGGAGACCTTATAAAAATAAATGCCAGGCAACATCAGGAGGTGGAGAAGTCAACATTTCAGGTGTAACCCTTCTTCAAGACAGGGGTGGATGGAGGAGGAGCTGCAGGTAAAGGGGGTGGCAAGGGCAGGTTGGTGAAGTGGGGATTGGTAGAGGGTGAGAACAGCAATGAGGATGGAGATCTTACAAAAATAAATGCTGGAGATCACAGCATGTCAGACACCATCCATGTAGAGAGATCAAGCTAACATTTTGAGTCAAACTCTGATGAAGAGTCATCTAGACTCGAAAGATTAGCTTGCTCTCTCTCCATGGATGCTGCTTGACCCACTGTGACCTCCAGCGTTTCATGTTTTCAGAACAGATTCCAGCATCTGCAGTAACCTGCTTCTGCATTGGAGACCTGATGACTAACTTTTAGGAATATTCATTGAGCGATAAATATTAAGCAGGACACTGGGGTGAATCATTGGATCCCTACAGTACAGAAACAGGCTATTCAGTCCACACTGACCCTCTGAAAAGTATCCCACACAGACCCACCCCCATAACCTTGCATTTCCTATAGCTAACACAACTAGCCTGCCCATCCCTGGACACAATGGGGCAATTTAGTGTGGCCAATCCAACCTGTACATCTTTGGATTGTGGGAGGAAACAAGAGCACCAGGACGAAACTCACGCAGACACGGGGAAAATGTGCAAACTCCACATAGATAGTCGCCTGAGGATGGAATCGAACCTGGGTCCCTACTCTCTTCCCAGCCCCTCCCCCTCCTTTCCACTCCTCCCTGCCACCAACTGGATTCATTCCTCCCAGTGACCAACCAGGTAGTACCCTCTACTGTACTCCCCTGTCCCCACATCACCACCCTGCCCCCTCCACCCCCTTTATCTGCAGCCCTCCCTACACCCACCCCCCAACCTGAAGAAGGGTTACACCCGAAACGTTGACTTCTTTACCTCCTGGCGCTGCCTGTCTTGCACATTCTCCCCATGTCTGCATTCTTCCAGCCTCCTGTCTGTCCACTCCAGCATCTGCAGTTTTTTCTTCTCTACACTAATTATTTGCTCTTCTTGGAAATAATGTCAATAGAATTTTCTTATGGCGATCTGAGAGGCCCTTGGTTAAATACTCCATCCAATTGATGATATCTTTGATATTGTAGCACTCCTTCAGTGCTGCATTGTCACTGACTGGTTTGTTGTTTTGGGGCCAGACATAGAAGAGGAATTCACACTGTTCTGTCTCAGTATGCAAGTGAAATGTACAGGACTTCCCGGGGACCTGAGAGGGCAGATGCGGAAAGGTTGCTTCTCCTTGTGGGAGAGCACAGTACAAGAGGACATCATCTCAGAATAAAGGGGCTGCACATTTCAGACAGAGAAATGAGGGGCAATTGCTTCTCCTAGAGAATAGTGAAGCTGCAGATTTTCTTTTACCACAGTTGGGTCATTATATTCAAGACTGAGAATTGAATCAGTAAGGGGAACCTAGGGTTATGGTGAAAAGGCAGGAGGGTGGAGTTGAGGATTATTAGCTGAGCCATGATCTCATTGAATGGCGGACCAGTCTCGATGGGCTGAATGGCCAACTTCGCCTCGTGGCGTGTTTACCCTAAGTGGACCGTGGCCTCAGTAAATTGGAAAACGTTTTCCTACTTTGATTTCCTGGACATTAAAATGCAGGCTGTATATAAGTCTTGGCTTCATTTCATGGCCCACCCCACGGTTTGAATGTTTCTGAAGTTGAAAGCTAAGGCAGTGAGAGAGAGAGAGAGAGAGAGACAGAGAGAGACAGAGAATGAGGTTGCGGCTGATGTTGTCACTGTTTCTCTTCACCTTGATAACTAGTGCATCTGCTCAAAGCCAGTAGCTCGGGATTTATAAACAGCTGCCAACATACAGTCACGTTCTACCAGCAATTAGCCTCCAAGTGACCCCCAGCATGTTTCGCTTTTACCCAGTTCTCTGCTCAGAACACGAAGAGTGATGGTCTTAAAGGGGAAGGTAGCTCAATTGCAGGCCCTTTTCCACAGGCCAAACTCACACCGTTAATTGTCATTAAAATCATGGCTGCATTTTAACCTCAACACCTTGGAAAAATATAACATCATGGCAATAGATCCCTCACTCATTACAGCTGTCCATAATTTGGTTGATTAGGTTCGATTCCCTACAGTGTGCAAACAGGCCCTTCGGCCCAACCAGTCCACACTGACCCCCCGAAGAGAATAACCCACCCAGGCCCATTTCCCTCTGACTAATGCACCTAACACTGTGGGCAATTTAGTATGGCCAATTCATGGAGAGGAAACCGGAACACCTGGAGGAAACCCATGCAGACATGGGGAGAATGTGCAAACTCCACACAGTCATCTGAGGTTGGAATCGAACCTGGGTCCCTGGTGCTGTGAGGCAGCAGTGCTAACCATTGAGCCACCTTGCTGCCCCAGTTTTAAATCGGGACATCTCATTGGAGCGTGCTGAGGCTGGAGACAGGACTGCAGGAATGCAAGTCGTTATTTCTCCTTTTACAAGATTCTCCTCAATTGTGTGAATGTGGTCTTAGGGCAAGCGTAGTCTGCCTCTCAGAACCCCGGCTCCTTTCTCTCTGAAATGGTGGATGTCAAAGTATCCTACAGCAAGCTCCTTCTTCACAGTCTGGGCTTTGGATCCGGGATGAGTGAAAGTCAATCTTCACTCTATCTCTGCCACTGGCACGTGCATCCTATTAGAATCCTAGAACCATAGAAATGACACAGCACAGGAGGAAGCCATTTAGCCCATCCTCTCCATGCTGACCCAAAGACACCCAGATGCCCTTTCTAACCCCAATTTCCTGCAGTTATAGCATTTAAGGTGCCAATTGGGGTGCTTTTGAAAAGAGATTTGGGTTTCTGCTTCCACCACCAGCTCAGGCAGTGAATTCCAGATCCCACCACCCTCTCCTAAAAATGATTTTCCTCACATTCCCCTGATTCATTCTGCCCCATAGATTGAATCTGTGAGCCCTGAGTTTTGAACTTTCTGCCAGGGGAAGCAGGTTCCTCCTGTCTACACTATCTCCCCCCCCTCACAATTTTGTGAACCTCAATCAGTCAACCTCTCAGCGTTCTTTGTTCCAAGGAAAACAACCCCAGCCTCTCTAATCTCTCCTCGTTGTTACAATTTTCCAGCCCTGGCAATGTTCTGGTTCATCTTTTCTGCCCTCTCTCCAGAACAATTATGCCCTTCCTTTAATGTGGTGATCAGAACTACACGTAATACCCCAACTGTGGCCTCTCCAGTGTCTTATACAGTTTCATCATTATATCCCCACTCTTGTATTCTGAACCTCTGCCAATGAAGGACAGCATTCCATATGCCTTCATTACAACATTATTTACCTGCACTGCCACCTTTAGGGGCCTGTCTACGTGCATGCCAAGATCTCTCACATTGTCTACCCCCTCAGTTGATTTCCATTAACCATGTATTCCCTTTTACTGTTTGACCTCCCTAAATGCACCACCTCACATTTATCAGAGTTAAACTCCATCTGCCACTTTCCTGCCCACTCCACCAACAGACCTCTACCCTTTTGCAGCTATCCTCTACACTATCCACGACACAACCAATTTTTGTGATGTCTACAAATTTCTCAGCTGAGCGCCACACCCACCCACCCCAAACCCCCCCCCCACCCCCCCCCCCCCCCCCCCCCCAACATTCAAGTACAAATCATTAGTGTGCAAAACAAACAGCAGGGGTCCCAACACCGAGCCTAGGGAACTCCACGTGAAACAATTTTCCATTCACAAAGCCAGCCATTGACTATTACCTTTCGTTTCCTGTTACTGAACGACCTTTGGTTCTAGTCCAACACATTACCCTGTATCCCATGGGCTTTTACCTTTTTGACCAGAACACATGGTATTTGGCGACCGGTGGGAACATGATGGGTTGAAGAATTTCTGTCCTTGCTGTAAAACCTCTATGACTCAATAATTTTGGTCCCCTCATTTCAGGAAAGATATTAAGATTTACCTGGCGTCAGGATGACCTCCAGGGGGAGGAGACTCGGGGCCAGTCGGCCGGTGAATGGTCTTTTGGGTTCAGTTCCTTTTGGGGGCGGCACGGTGGCTCAGTGGTTAGCACTGCTGCCTCATAGCACCAGGTTCCCAGGTTCGATTCAAGCCTCAGGCGACTGTCTGTGTAGAGTTTACACATTCTCCCCCGTGTCTGTGTGGGTTTCCTCCGGGTGCTCTGGTTTCCTCCCACAGTCCAAAGATGTGCAGGTTAGGTGAATTGGCCATGCTAAGTTGCCCATAGTGTTGGGCACATTAGTCAGAGGGAAATGGATCTGGGTGGGTTACTCTTCGGAGGGTTGGTGTGGACTTGCTGGGCCAAAGGGCCTGTTTCCACACTGTAGGGAATCTAATCATTATTTCCTTGGAGGCAGTTCAGAGAAGGTTCACGAAGATGATCCCTAATTTGGAAAGATGTTCTTACACGGAAAGGTTAAACAGGTTGGGAGTCTACTCACTGGAGTTTAAAAGATTGAGTGATGATCTCATTTTATTAACTGTGATAGAAAGGACTATAAATAAAGCTGGGAAACAGGAAATAATCAGACACTTAGCCTTGTCTGCATCAGTACATAACCAGCTGTAGTACTAGTTTAATACCTGCAATTGCATCCACCTACATATTACATAAGGTTCTTGAGGGACTTGATAGGGTCAATGCTGGGAGGATATCTCCCCTTATGGGAGAGTCTCGGACCAGAGGGTATTGTCTCTGAATAAAAAGGCACCAACTTCAGACTGAGATGAGATGGAGTCTCTTCTCTCAGAGGATTGTGAGTCTTCGGAACTCCTTGCCCCAGAGAGCTGTGGGGACAGGGTCCTTGTGTATATTTAAGACTGAGGTAGATAGATTCTTGATCAGGAGGGGAATGAAGGGTTACGGGGAAAATGCAGAAAAGTGGACGTGTGGAATGTCGGTCAGCCATGATCCAATTGAATGGCTGAGCAGAATCGAGGGGGCCAACAGCCTACTCCTGTTCCTATTTTCATGTTCTTTTGGGTCTTTTAAAAAATGGTGCCACAAAATACAGTCACTTGTGAGTGCTATCAACTTGTTTTTTTATATTTGAAGAAATTGAGTTTACAATCTGGCTGCTTAAGCAGTAAATCCTCATGACCGCTTCCTCTTTTCCCTCAGGAACAATTTCGACCACTTTGGTGCCAATTCCCTCAGGACCGGTTGCTATAGAAACCATCATCCGATGCTTAAAGATGCTCAACTGCTTTCCTCTCCTTTCTCTGCGGCCGACTCTGCATTTACTGGCTTCATCTTTCCCTGAGACTTTGAGTCATTCTCAGCAGTGGACCAGTCCAGGTAAAAGTCAGCAGTTGATCTGTATGCTAAAATGCAAAGACTGTCTCTCTCTCTCTCTCTCTCTCTCTCCAACAGATGGCTCAGCTTGCTATGTGCCTCTACTCTGTGAAGGTTGAGTTTAAACGAGTACCTTGGGAATTCCAACAAAGCGTTTCTTAAGAAAGGGACGAGCAGTGCTACTAAATTTATTAACTGTGATAGAAGACACTATAAATAAAGCTGAGAAACAGGCTTGTCTGCATGGCTACTTAAAACCAGCTAGAGCACTAGCTTAATACCTGCAATTGTATCTACCTACATATTACATACCCACATCCTATTTTGGCTTCAGCCCCCAAATATTTTTCAGAAGATGCACATACCACGAGACTTCTTTCACGCCGACAAAATTTCACAGAGTTTTGTTCACCAAAACCATAAAGCTTTGCCAGTGCTAGTTATTGACAATTTCAAAGTCCTTATACCTTTCAGTTACCACAGCCTGTGAGTGAGGTCACCTTTGATTAATGCCGATGTACGAAAGAAATATGAGTTGTCTTTGACCTCCCGTCTATGACCTCCTTATCCACAGAGACTGTGGATGCCAAGGAATGTGGGCTGGGAACTAAATATCCAAGGATACACATTGAATAGGGAAGGCAATGGCCTGGTGGTATTATCACTGGACTATTAATCCAGAAACTGGCTAATGTTCTGGGGACCAAGTTTTTAATCCTGTTGTGATGGAATTTGAATTCATTTTTTAAAAAATCTGGAATTAAGAGTCTAATGATAACCATTAATCCATTGTTAGCGGGGGTTGGGGAACCCATCTATCTCACTAATGTCCTTAGGGAAGGAAACGGCCATCCTGCATGTGACTCCAGACCCCCAGGAACGTGACTGACTTTTAACTGTTCTCTGGGCAATAAATGCTGGCCAAGCCAGCAACACCTACATCCCGTGAATGAATTTTAAAAATCCTATTGTAAGGACAGGGAGATGGGCAGAGTTAGTCATAAATGAAATTAAATCAATAGCAAGAAGTGAGATAGAATCGGAAGGCAGTGAAGCAGTGTGGGTAGAGTTGAGGAACCTGAACGGGGAATTATGTACAGGCCTTCTCCAGGAGTAGTCAGGATGTGGGGCAGAACATAAATCAGGCGATAGAAAAGGCGTGTCAGAAAGGCACTATTACAGTAGTGTTGACGGACTTCAACATGCAGGTGGACTGAGGAAATCACTGGCAGATTCCAAGAAAAGGACTTTGTGGAATGTCTACAATATTCTTGATTTGGTGATGCATAATGAGGCAGACTTGATTTGGGAGCTACTGGTGATGGAACCCCTGGGGGGGGCAATAACCATAATACGTTACAATTCACACTGCAGTTTGAGAGGGAGAAGTGAGAATCAGATGCAACAGAATTACAAGTGAGCAAAGGTAACCACAGAGACATGAAGGAGGAGCTGGTCAGAGCTGTTGGAAGGGGGAGCCGAGCAGAGAAGACTGTGCAGGAGTTTTCCAGACTAATTCAGGAGGCACAACAGGAATTCATCCCACGGAAGTAGAAACGTTTGATGTAAATTTGACTTTTTCAAACTGAGAATGTTTGGAAGGTTCAGTTTGACTGTAAGTATGGAACTCTGAACCTTGATGGAGACTAAAGGGTGAGGGGGAATCTGATTGAAGCTTACAGAATACTGAGGGGCCTGGATGGAATGGACGTGGAGATGCTTCCACCAGTAGGAGAGACTAGGACCTGAGGGCACAGCCTCAGAGTGAAGGGACAACCCATTAGAACTGAGATGAGGTGGAATTTCTTCAGCCAGAGGGTGAGTGAATCTGTGGAACTCATTGACGTAGAGGGGCTGTGGAGGCTGAGTCATTATGTGCATTTAAGACAGAGCTAGATAGGCTATTGATTATTCAGGGGATGAAGGGTTACTGGGAGAAGGTAGGAAGTGTAATTGAGAAACTTATCAGTCATGATCAAATCATTTATCAAGATTGCCAGGAAGCTTTTCCACTTCACCGTCTTCCTTTTGTTTGAAGTTGTGCATGGATGGTTTGGTGAGGCAAAATTGAGTTTCTAATGGAAAAGAAGTGACATTGACCTAAATTAGACTGGACACTTTACACCCCTGAGCTTGAAGGTTAGAATGGCCATTGGAATAGAGGAAGTGAAAGACTAAGCAGAGTCACTGGAGGACAAAGGACGTTCTGCTCAATCAACCACTGTTAAGCAAATATTAGTTGCCATATGGTCCACTACTCTTCGCTGACTAACTCCCGCCCTCCTCACCAACATTAATCTTCACAAAGGCTGCAAGAGAATACCTTTAGGGTACTGCTGACCTATAGCTTAAGTCACATTGGTAAGAGCACCAACTACTTCATGTCTGTGTGGCCCTTTACACTGAAAGAAGATGTGGAACTCGCGCAGTTTAAATTTGATGAAAATTGAGTTTCAGCTCCTCGGTACTTAGTGTTGACCATTAGGGTTCAACTTACAGATTAAGGTATAGAGCACTGGGGTTGGAATGTAATTCAATAATGCGCAGAGAAAATGCTGAAGAAACTCAGTAGGTCTGTGAGGAGAGAGAAAGAGAATTAGTACTGTGGGTCCGGTAAGACTCTTTTTCAGCAGATCCTTCATTTGTTAGTAAAGAGGTACAGCACATAATTCGGAAAGTTAATCATGTTTGTTGTGCGAAGACTTGAAAATGAAAGTTTGAAGGACAGTGAGATGAGGAGAAACTTCTTTACTCAGAGAGTTGTTGGGATTTGGAATGTGCCACGTGGGAGAGTAGGCGAGGTGGATTCCCTAGAAGTTTCTCCTCATCTCACTCTCCTTCGAACTTTTGTTTTCAATTCTCCTTGCAATAAAAGTGGATTAGAGTTGGTGCCCATTGTGGAAAGGAGTCCTTTCTATTAGCTTCCTGAAGCACTTGCTGTACCTGTAATACAAACGTCTTTGGGGATTCATGAGTTAGGACACCCTAACAGAGCTCAGAGCTCTGTCATCTCTCACCATTTAGGTAACATGCTTCCTTTTTTCTTACTTTTCCATCCAAAATGAACAATACATTATACTCCATTTGCTACACCTGTCAACTCACTGAGAGTCATCGAGATGTATGGACACAAAAACAGACCCCTCAGTCTAACTCGTCCATGCCAGCAGATATTCCAAATTAATCTAGTTTCATTTGCCAGCATTTTGCCCATGTACTTCTCAACCTTTCCTGTTCATATACCCATCCAGAGTCCTTTTAAATGTTGCAATTGTACCAACCTCCCCCACTTCCTCTGGCACCTCATTGCACACACGCACCATCCTCGGTGTAAAAAAGCTGCCCCTTATTCCCTTTTAAATCATTCCCCTCTCACCTTAAAACTATGCTCTAGTTTTGGACTCCCTGACCCTGGGAACAAGACCTTGTCTATCCACCCTAACCATTCCCCTCATGGTTTTATAAACTGCTACAAGGTCAGCTTCTGATGCTCCCGCAAACATTGCACCAGCCTACTCAGACTCCCCCTATGTCTGTATCCCTTTGCAGCCTCCCTATGTCAATTTCCTTCCTAACTTTGTGTCATCAGCAAAGTTAGCAACCACGCTTCATCATGCTCACTCCTGCAGTTACAGCACCAATGCAGTCACTGGTAAGAATTATAAAAGGACGAGGTCCCAGCCCCATTCCCACCACTTATTACACCTTGCTAACCTGAAAGCGCCCCCCCCCCCCCCCCATGAATCTGTTTCCTGCTGGTCAGCTAACCTCCTATTGAAGCAAATGTGTCACACCCTACACCATGAGTCTGAATTTTCCACGCTAACATTTATCAAATGCCTTCTGCAAAGCAATTCCAGTACATCACCAGTCCCCCTTCATCCACAGCCTATGTTACTTCTTCAAACAAATCCAATAAATTGGTCTACTATCATTTCCCTTTCACAACAGCATGCTGACCCTTCCTGACTACTGTGATTTTTTTTCTCTAAGTGCCTAATAATAGCTTCTTATCTCTTCCCTATGACAGATGCTCGATTAACCGGCCTGTTGATTTAAGATCATTAATTGCCCATTTCAGGGTATCTATTGAAGCCAGGCTATGCCTTGCCTGTCCCATTGTCAGAGTTCAGTCAAGTCAGCGTGGGGAGGGCATCCGGGGAACTGAATGTCAGGTTCTCACCCTGAACCTGCCACCTGCAAACTCGCTGGTGGGAGTGTAAAACCTGACCTGTGTTTAAAGCACAGGAGCCTGCGAATACTCAGGTCATTTTCTATTGCCATCCCCTGCTGTCAGCTATTCTGGTGAGGATCCAAGGGAGTTACTGCCTGTGCTGTGGACACACTGATCACTCAGTCAACCGCACAGAAAGGAGAGTTGATAAAGCGAGCTGATAAAAGAGAGTTTGGTGCTGGAAAAGGCACAGCAGATCAGACAGTCGATGTCTCTTGCTCCTTGGATGCTGCCTGACCTGCTGTGCCTTTTCCAGCGCCACACTCCTTCAACTCTGATTTCTCCAGAATCTGCAGTCCCCGTTGCCTCCGAGTTGCTGCAAACCATACTGCCAAGCCTCTTCCAAGGATGCCCACCTTGAAGAAGTGCACAGGAATTGTGTGGTTGTCATCATACTGTGGGTGTTTGGTGCAGGTAAGTCGGTATCTCACTATCTCTCAACAGTAACCAAGCTTCCAAAATGCATCATTACTGAATGCATCAGCACCTTCACCCTCCCCTTCATATAAAGCACCCCGGGATGACCTGGAGTTGCTAAAGGTGTTACGTAAATGCAAACCTTTTCTTCTCTCACTGGTCATCGTGCACAACTACCAATTCACACAAGCATAAAACATGCCTTTTCTATACAGTACTGACTGCCTCACCTTCTGGCTCTGTGTTGCAATTTTTCTCACATTCCACAAGCTAAGAGGTTATCTTGTCGATGTTCTTAGCACTTTTTTTTCTGACTCTGTGGTATGTGTCCACTGCTCCTCGCTTTATAGCCACCAGTTGCTGAAATCCTGGCTGCCATTAACCTGATTATATTGTCCAGGTGTAAGGGAAATTAAGTGAAATACATCCTGTAGGAAGCCACATGATATGACTTGCTGTCATTTCATATTAATTCACTTACAAATGAACAATGACATTCATGGATCAGCACATCAGAGCTGCCTGAAAGCATTAGCAGAGGTATGAGCCCCAAAAGACTCTAATTTTCTGTGGCATCTGAAATTTCTCTCAAATGGGGCAATTTCAAATTGAGTCACAAATGGAAAAGCATCTCCGGTATCACTCGGGTCAATTGTCACTCTGTACTCGATGCTGAAAACGCAGCTATTGTCTCTGTTTTAAAACTAGACATAGAAGCATCCCAAAGCAAGCCGGTCATCTCCACAATCTTCGGACTGATTACCATGAATTAAAAATAAAATGTTGGGGTCAGAGAAAGGGAAAGAAAATGACTTTGAGTTACAAATGTTCAGAGACAGGCACACACAGATAATAGATTGAGATTTTATTGTTCCGTGTATTCAAATACAGAAGTACAGGGGCACAGTGGAAGGTGTGTAATGTCACTACACATGGCATTATCTTAGGTACAATGGTACCTAAGTACAAAAAGCTCAGGTACAAAGTAGTAAAAGAAACAAAGTTTAAGTAGTTCTATTGCCTGAATTGAATTGAATTTATTGTCACGTGTACTGAGACAGAGTGAAAAGAATAATTGGAAAAATAAAGTAATGGTTAACATTAAAGTCCTCGTAACATAAACTAGAAAACTAAAGGAATAAGGTTCTGGAAAAACTCAACAGGCGTGGCAACATCTGCAGAGAGAGAAAAACAGAGTCTGGTCTAACTCCTCTACAAAACGCTCTGAAGTTCTGAAGAAGTTGTCTCGGACTCAGAACCCTAACTCTGTTTTTCTCTCTCTGCCGATGCTGACAGACCTGCTGAATTTTTTTCAGCACACTATTTCCAGCATCTTGGGCACTTCACTTTTGTTTGAAAGGTAGGAGCAGGTTTGAGGAGTAAGGTTCCAATCACCTTGTGATAGGTCAAGTCCATCTCACTTGCCTTTGCACTCTGTCATTCAACACCTTGTCTCTCCAGAAACACATGGAATTGTCCGTTTGAATTACTTGCATTGTCTGCTTCAGTGAAACTTGAAAGGGTCCAGAAAAGATTTACTGTACAAGGATGTTGTCAGGATTGGAGGGTGTGAGCTATAGGGAGAGGCTGAATAGGCTGGGGCTGTTTTCCTTGGAGCGCGGAGGCTGAAGGGTGACCTTACAGAGGTTTATAAAATCATGAAGGGCATGGATAGGGTAAATAGACAAGGTCTTTTCCCTGGGGTGGGGGAGTCCAGAACTAGAGGGCATACATTTAGGGTGAGACGGAAAAGATTTAACAGGGACCTAAGTGCATTAACTGCTGCAGTTGGCACTATACAATGCTGCATTGTGCACCTACTGCTGCAGTTGGCACTATACAATGCTGCATTGTGCACCTACTGCTGCAGTTGGCACTATACAATGCTGCATTGTGCACCTACTGCTGCAGTTGGCACTATACAATGCTGCATCGTGCACCTACTGCTGCAGTTGGCACTATACAATGCTGCATCGTGCACCTACTGCTGCAGTTGGCACTATACAATGCTGCATCGTGCACCTACTGCTGCAGTTGGCACTATACAATGCTGCATCGTGCACCTACTGCTGCAGTTGGCACTATACAATGCTGCATCGTGCACCTACTGCTGCAGTTGGCACTATACAATGCTGTAAAAACAATGACTGCAGATGCTGGAAACCAGATTCCGGATTAGTGGTGCTGGAAGAGCACAGCAGTTTAGGCAGCATCCAAGTAGCTTCGAAATCGACGTTTCGGGCAAAAGCCCTTCACCAGGAATAAAGGCAGTGAGCCTGAAGCGTGGAGAGATAAGCTAGAGGAGGGTGGGGGTGGGGAGAAAGTAGCATAGAGTACAATGGGTGAGTGGGGGAGGGGATGAAGGTGATAGGTCAGGGAGGAGAGGGTGGAGTGTATAGGTGGGAAAGGAGATAGGCAGGTAGGACAAGTCCGGACAAGTCATGGGGACAGTGCTGAGCTGGAAGTTTGGAACTAGGGTGAGGTGGGGGAAGGGGAAATGAGGAAACTGTTGAAGTCCACATTGATGCCCTGGGGTTGAAGTGTTCCGAGGCGGAAGATGAGGCGTTCTTTCTCCAGGCATCTGGTGGTGAGGGAGCAGCGGTGAAGGAGGCCCAGGATCTCCATGTCCTTGGCAGAGTGGGAGGGGGAGTTGAAATGTTGGGCCACAGGGCGGTTTGGTTGGTTGGTGCAGGTGTCCCAGAGATATTCCCTAAAGCGCTCTGCTCGGAGGCGCCCAGTCTCCCCAATGTAGAGGAGACCGCATCGGGAGCAACGGATACAATAAATGATATTAGTATACAATGCTGCATTGTGCACCTACTGCTGCAGTTGGCACTATACAATGCCAGCCTTTTCAAGCAGAGGGTGGTGTGTGTATGGAATGAGCTGCCAGAGAAAGTGATGGAGATTGGTACAATTACAACATTTAAAAGAAATCTGGATGGGAGTATGAATAGGAAAGGTTGAGAGGGATGTGGGCCAAATGCTGGCAAATGCGACTAGATTAATTTAGGATATCTGGTAGGCATGGATGAGTTGGCTGAGGAGTCTGTTTCTGTGCTGTATATCCTTATGACCTTCCCTGGTACCAAGTTAGCTGCAATTCTATTATTATTTGCTTTAAAAAGAATTCCACTTGTCTTCTTTTCCTGTTCCTAACTGTCTCATTATTAATTTGGACCTTGTTGGATTTGCTTTCTCGAGCAATGACCACATGGTGCAACAGGAGTAGCACCACAGCAGCTGGTGAGGCAGCAATGCAACAGGAAAGGTTGCAACTGCAGCAGGAATAGGGCCACTGCTACAGCTACCATGTTCACTGCAGCCGTACAACAGCTAAGACCTGAACGTAACAGCTACAACAACACTGCGATAGCTACTTAACCTGTGGTATTTCTGGGATACCCTCCTGGTATAGCCCTTCAGCTGGCAACTCAGTGCACCAGACAGAGCTACCCTGGTCCCAATGGGCTTGACTTGCTGCATCTCCACCTTCTTACACACAAGTGTCCCAACAATTATTGGACCACTGCAGCAGATCTATCTCTCACCGCACTGAGACCATCACTGCAGCAGGTTACTGTGCCAACTGCAGCAGTAGGTGCACGATGCAGCATTGTATAGTGCCAACTGCAGCAGTAGGTGCACGATGCAGCATTGTATAGTGCCAACTGCAGCGGTTAGAGCACAATGCACCACTGTATAGTACTATCTAGATCAGAGTGGTGCTGGAAAAGCACAGCAGGTCAGGCAGCATCCGAGGAGCAGGAAAATCAATGTTTCGGGCAAAAGCCCTTCAATCAGGAATAGAGGCTGGAAGCCTGCAGGGTGGAGAGATAAATGAGAGGGGGTGGGAAGTGGGGGAAAGTAGCATAGAGTACAATAGGTGAATGGGGGTGGGGATGAAGGCGATAGGTCAGAGAGGAGGGTGGAGTGGATAGGTGGAAAAGAAGATAGGCAGGTAGGACAGGTCATGAAGGCGGTGCTGAGCTGGAAGGTTGGAGCTGGGGTGAGGTGGGGGAAGGGGAAATGAGGAAACTGGTAAAGTTCACATTGATGCCATGGGGTTGAAGTGTTCTGAGGCGGAAGATGAGGCGTTCTTCCTCCAGGCATCGGGTGGTGAGGGAGTGGCGGTAGAGGAGGCCCAGGACCTGCATGCCCTTGGCAAAGTGGGAGGGGGAGTTGAAATGTTGAGCATCTAGTCCAGCATCTGCAGTCCTTGTTTTTACCCACTGTATAGTGCTCACTACAGCAGTAGGAACATCAATGCAGAACTGTATCATGCTCACTTAGCAGTTGGAGCACCAATGCAGCATTGTACAGTGCTCACTACAGTTGGAGCAGCAATGCAGCACAATACAATGCTCACTGCAACAGCCAGAGAACCAAATCAGCACAATACAGTGCTCACTGCAACAGCCAGAGAGCCAAATCAGCACAATACAGTGCTCACTGTAGCAGTTAGAGCAACAATGCAGCAAGACATTATGTTCAGTGCAGCAGTTATAACACAGATGCAACGTGATATAGTGGTCACTACTAAATTAAAGCACCAATGCAGCAAGAGACCTCATCACACCAATAATAGCACTAATGCAGAATATTTAGTGCTCACTCTATCAGCTATTCCTCAACAATGGGGGAGCGCAGTACATCAGAGAAAACATCGGCAGCCAGAAGCGCTGAGTGAATGAACCCTCTCAGGTTTCCCCTGAGGTCCCCAGCATCACTGATGTCCATCATTAACTAATTTGGTTCATTCCCCATGATATAAAGAAACAGTTGAATACTCTGCACACTGCAAAAGCTATGGACCTTGACAACATTGCTGCAACAGGACTGTAGTCTTGTGCTCCAGAACTAATCATAGTCCCCAGTCAAGCCATTCCAGTACAGATACAATCCTGGCACCTGCCTGGCAATATTGGAAACTGCTTGTGTAAGTCTTGCCCACAACCAAGCAGGACATATCCAACCCTGCCAGTTAATACCCCATCAGTCTACTGGTGGTTCTGCTATAATGGGACAGTCGTGTTGCTCTGCACCTTGTACTATAGAAAATTACGCTATGGAAAACTGCTAAAGAAAACTGTGCTATGGAAAACTGCTATAGAAAATTGCTACACCCGCCCAGTAGAAAGTTTGCATTATCCAAACAACACCCACAATTCGTCCATTGCGTTCTAGCCAATTCACATTGACAAAATGCCTGTTTTGGCAGAATGACCTGTACTCTCGATGCATCAACAGTGCTATCAGGCAGAACTCACTTTGCAATGTGGTGCTCAGTTGGGGTTCTGCCAGGGTCACTCACCTCTTGACCTCATTACAGCCTTGGTTGAAACATGGACAAAAAGAGTTATACTCAAGAGGGAAAGTGAGAGTGACTGCCTGTGACATCAAAGCAGCATTTGACTAGGGGTGACATTTTAGAGCCCTGGCAAATCTTGAGTCAAACAATGGGTATCAGAGGCTAAACACTCTGCTGGATGGAGTCATACCTGACACATAGCAAAATGGTTATGGTTTTGGAGGTCATCTCAGCTCCAGGAACATCTCTGCAAGAGTTCCTCAGGGTCATGCCCCAGGCCCAACCATCTTTGGCTGCTTCATCAATGACCTTCCCTCCATCATAAGGTCAGAAGTGAGGATGTTCACCGATGATTGCACAATGTTCAGCGCCATTTGCGACTCCTCAGATACTGAAACAGTCCATGTTCAAATGCAACAAGACCTAGACACACTCAAACTTGGGCTGATGAAGTGGCCAATAGCACTCACACTACACCAAGTGACCATCTTCAACAAGACAGAACCTAATCATCATTCTTCAACATTCAATTGCATCATCATCACTGATGTCCCCACAATCAATATACCTAGGGATTATTATTGACCAGAACTGAACTGTAATTGTCATATAAATTCAATAGCGGCTTCAACAGCAGGTCAGAAGGTAGAATTCTGTGGCAAAGAACTTAGCACCTGACTCCGCCAAGCCTGACCACCATCTATATGGCACAAATCAGGAATGTGATGGAATACTCCCCACTTGCCTGGAAGGGTGCAGTTCCTGGCTTGGGCTGAAAATTGGCAAGTAACATTCACGCCACACGAATGTCAGGCAATGACCATCTTCAATAAGAGGTCATCACTGAACCCTATCCCCACTGTCAGCATTCTGGGGGTTACCATTGACCAGAAACTGGACGAGCCATATAATTACAGTGGCTACAAGAGCAGTTTGGAGAACAGGAAACTGCAGCAAATACTCATCTCTCCAAAACCTGTCCACAATCCACAACACACAAGTCAGGTGTGTGATGGAATACTCCCCACTTGCCTTGATGGGTGCAGCTCCAAGGCTGACACCATCAGGACAAAGCAGCCCATTTGACTGGCACTACATCTAACACTCTACCTTTCACTCTCACCATCACATATAATGTATCGTGGCATTAGTCTGATGGATGGAAATAACTCACCAAGATTCCTCAGATAATCCCTTCCAGACCCGTGCTTTGGACGTCCATGTGAACGAGGTAAACATTGTCATTTCAGTGCAATAAATATCGTGCTCCCTGTAGCGTTATTCCTTTTCTGTGAACAGCCGTTGGAAATCCGAAGGAACTTCAAATTTCCGCCTCACGTTTGGATGAAAATTGTTACCCCCAGCTGGTTATCAGGCCAGTTCTGAAGAAAAGTCATTGAACTGAAAAGATAACGCTGTTTTCTCTCTCCACAGATGCTCCCTGCCTCACAAAATGTTCCCAGTGTTTTCCAACTTCAGCCTTTGGGTTTGATTCTGTTATTCCTATTTAGGTCTCCTCAAGACTAATCTTTTCTTTCTTCACTTACCCCACTACCATCCTCTTTTTCTTCTATCTATTTTTTGTGATTTAATCTTTACAGTCTTCTGCCCTCTGACACCGGGTACAACAGAGTGTTACAAGGGGACATAAATTTAAGGTGAAGGGTGGAAGGTATAGGGGAGATGTCAGGGGTGGGTTCTTTACCCAGAGAGTGGTGGGGGCATGGAATGCGCTGCCCGAGGGAGTGGTAGAGTCAGATTCATTAGCGACCTTTAAGCGGCATTTGGATAGGTACATGGATGGGTGCTTAATCTAGGATAGAAGTTCGGCACAACATCGTGGGCCGAAGGGCCTGTTCTGTGCTGTATTGTTCTATGTTCTATGTTCTATGACAGTCGTGCCCTTTGGTTCTGCCTTTCACTGGCCCCTTCTCTCACAAGAATGTAATACCACATGAGCAACATGGTGGCTCACAGAGCCAGGGACCCAGGTTCGATTCCAACCTCAGGTGACTGTGTGGAGTTTGCAAATTCTCCCTGTGTCTGCGTAGACTTCCTCCGGGTGCTCTAGTTCCCTCCTACAGTCCACTGGGGAAAGTGCCCAGGAATGGGTGGATAAGCCTTGAGGGATTGGATGGGATGCTCTTCAGAGGGTTGGTGTGGACTCTATGGGCCAAATGGCCTGCTTCCTCACTGGAGGGATTCTATGATCGTGTGTGAAGTAGGATCAGGAGTAGACCATTGAGCTTGCTCTGCCATTCAATCCAATCACAATCCATCGTTTGCCTCAACTCCATTGCCCTGTTCTGTGCCCGATACTCAGAGTCCCCTGAGTCTGTCTCAGACTCAAATGTACTCAGCGATTCAGTATCCCTCTGAGGTGGGAACCCCCAGGGATTCATCACCTCAGTGAGGTATAGGGGTGGTCAGGGCCTTTTGGTAGTGGCGAAATCTGGTGTGCCGATGGAGAGTAGCAGCGGTGATGGTCAGTGGTGAAGACAGCTGGCAAACTCAGGCAGATCTTAGCCCAACATGGGTGAGAGCTCAGCTGGCAGCATCTACAGGACCCAGGGCTAAAGAAATGTTTGACATTTTCACCTTATTTTTTTCTAATTTTCTGCTCAGAAAACTGCAGTGCTGAGCTGTAGAATTCATTTTGTTATTTTTCTAGTTCCGTAACTGAGATACCTAAGTACTTTGCACCTAAAATGGCACTATGTGTGGCAATACTATACTCTTGCAGGAGGCGATGGCCTAATGGTGTTATTGCTGGTCTGTTAGGTCAGAGACCCTGGTAATGTTTTGGGGACGTGGGTTCAAACCCTGCCAGGACAAATGGTGGAATTTGAATTCAATACAAAAAATCTCAAATTAAGAATTTAATGAAGACCATGAATCCATTGCTGATCATTTGAAAACCCCATCTGCTTCATTAATGTCCTTGAGGGAAGGAAATCTGCCTTCCTTACTTGGTCTGACCTTCATGTGACTCCAGACCCACAGCACTGGGGTCGGCTCTTAACTGCCCTCTGGGTAATTAGGGATGGGTAATAAATGCTGCCTAGCCAGCGATGGCCTCATCCCATGAACAAATAAAGAGCAATGTACTTTTTTTTAATCCTATGCGTGTGACAATAAATCCTAAAAACAAAACATTTCACTTCTACCCCTGAGGCTGTGCACCACAAGCACCTCTCAACTCCATTCCAGAATCCCAGTCAGGGGAAAGGCCTCTCGGGGTCATCAGTTTGGATCCCCGCTTGATCTATCTCTGCCTCTCAACAGCAAATGGATTCATTCTTTCCAGCTCACGGACTCCAAACATTTCCCTCTCTGCAAACTGCTGCCAGGTCCTCTGCACTTTTCTATTTTTTTTTCATTTAGAGCAAGTCATCATTCTTGTTGTTCAGAAAGAAAGGGTCTTTATCAGCTAGTCTTTAATCATTGCCCTGCCACGATGCACAAGGTCACGGTGAATACCAATGACAAACACGTATTGATAGCAGCAACCATTCTCAGTGATTAGACCGCAGTATGTATTTTGGTTAAATGAATGCTTTATATCATTTAATGACATCTTTTCCCTCATCTGCTGCCTCATAGTCTACCTGACAGAAGAATTAAGAGATGTTTACGGACCCTGGGCAATAAAACAGAGGTCACAGAATACTCGGCATAATCATATCATGTTTGCAATCCTTCAAAGTTCTGCGGCATTCAGAAATCATGAGAAGATTTTTATTCTCATATCTAGCTTTATACGACCGCCAGTGCAGAGTGAGCAGGTTAGCAGACTGCTTATACAAATGGAGATACTCAAAGGCTGCTTTCCCCCTGGTTGGAGAGTCTAGATTTTGGGAAAGGGAGATGGTTAGGATTTTAGCCTTGCAATTGCGGTGTGACCACTTAGAGCTGAGATGAAGAGAGTTTTGTTCACTCCAACGATGGCGAATCATAGAAACCCTATGGTATAGAAACAGGCCATTTGGCCCATTGAGTCCACACCAACCCTCCAAAGGGTATCTCATGCAAACTCATCCACCACCCCTTTAAATGCTGCATACCCCATGGCCAATTCACCTGGCCTGCACATCTTTAGATCGTGGGAGGAAGCTGGAGCACCCGGAGGAAACCCACACAGACACAGGGAGAATTTACAAACTCCACACAGACAGTTGCCTGAGGTTGGAATTGAACGTGAGTTCCTGGCGTTGTGAGGCAACAGTGCTAACCACTGTGCCACCATGCGCTGCCCCTTTAGATTAAGAAAAGGTTGCATCTGGATTTAGAACAGAAAGAAAAAAATTCCATTTGTGTAGCACCTCCCATGACCTTAGGGTATCCAAAAACACTGTCCAGCGAAGGGCGTACACTTGAAGTACAGTTGTAACGCAGGAAACGTGGCAGCCAAATCTGCGCACAGAAAGATCCCACAGGCAGCAATGTGACACTCTGTCCAGACAATCCGGTTTGGTGATATTGGTCGAGGTTCACGGGCAGAGCACAAAAGGGCAATGTCCACATTCCTCTCCAAGATGTCGCCACGGGGTTTGTTTCTGTTTTAACACCGTGTCAGAGAGAATGGCAACACCCTTGACAGTGAAAATTGGCTGGGGGGGTTGAAGATTGGGGTGGTGGTCCTATCCTCCCAAACCACTTTGAGAAACCCACAAAGAAAATGCGCAGTTGGAACTTGCTATAACAGTTTCCTCCCCAGATATTAGAGCATAGGAAATACTGAAGCCTGTCAATAACTCTACAACCTATGAGATAACACAGAGCTGACCAGTGGACTGGGAGGGATATCAATATATCATTACAAAATTAAATACCGTGTAGAAAATGCCCAGAAGAGGTGTAGGGTCAATGTTTTCTGGACCATATAATCCGTAACTGAATGCTTCTGTGTTTTTATCTATATATTTGATTTGGATGTCTGTTTACAAATGCGATTATAGAAACACAGCCACCAATAAAAACAGTCAATAGTGGCAGAACAATTGAATTCAGTCATTCAATTGGTTAGATAAATGGCAAACAGAATTTAAAACTGACAGATATAAGGAACTGCACATTGGGTGATAGCATGAGATTAGAATTGGTTGAATAGAGGAGCAGACTTGATGGGCTGAATGGTCTAATGCTGTTCCTATACCTTATGTTCTCATGGAATGTAGTAATTTTACAGAAACGTACATTACTATATGAAGGGAGAAACACTTGAAGAGTATTCTGAAGAAGTGTCACTGAACTCAAAACATTAATTCTGATTTCTCTCCACAGATGTTACCAGACCTGCTGAGCTTTTACAGCAATTTCTGATTTTGTTTCTGATTTCCAGCTCTGTAGTTTTTTGGCTTTTTGTTGGCATTTGAAGAGCTGTTGGCTGTCACAATAAAGGAAGAGCAGAGGTGTACTCAGTTTAATGTCTGTGCCCAAGGGGTCACTTTGGGCTATATCTTTCATGGGACTTGTAAGTAACTCTTCATATTAGCAATTTTTGAGAAGATTTGTAGCTCTGGTTGAGGTCCCGGGTTTAAGTTTGCTCCTGCTTACATCCTTAAGCGAGCAAACTTACATCCGTAACCCTTCATATTTTCTACCCCTTTGAAAATGTTCCACGTCATATGAATGACTCAGTGGGTAGCACTCTCCTCTCACCCCTGTCAAAATGTTTATCGAGGTCAAGTCCCAATCCAGACTTGAGCATGAAAATCTCGGACCAGATTACTGCAGATGCTAGAATCGATACTGAAAACAACAAATGCTGCAAAGTCAAAATGTTAGCTTGCTCTCTCTGCAAGAAAATCTAAGTTTGACACCTAGGAAGGATGTTCTCAATGACCAGAGACCCAGAACCAGGGGTCACAGTCTAGAGATACCGGGTGGGCCATTTAGGACAGAGATGAGGAGAAATTTCTTCACCCACAGAGCAATAAGCCTGTGAATTCTCTGCCCCAGAAAGAGGTCAAGAGACCAAAGCATTGAAGAAGGAGTTAGAGATAGCACCTTTGGCTAAAGGGATAAGAGGAAATGGGAGAAAGCAGGACTGGTTACCAGACTCTTTACTGAGTTCAAATTCTATTACCTTACCGTGGTCAGATTTGAAACTTGGTCCCCAGAGGATTAGCTGGGTCTCTAGATTCATAAGGTACAAACAAGGTAAAAACAATGACTGCAGATGCTGAAAATCAAATACTGGATTAGTGGTGCTGGAAGAGCACAGCAGTTCATGCAGCATCCAACGAGCAGCGAAATCAATGTTTCGGGCAAAAGCCCTTCATCAGGAGAAGTGCTTTTGCCCGAAACGTTGATTTCGCTGCTCGTTGGATGCTGCCTGAACTGCTGTGCTCTTCCAGCACCACTAATCCAGTCTCTAGATTCATAGCCCAGTGATAATACCACTAGGCCATCGCCTCCCCCTTAATAACAAATACATTTGACCTCAGAAAGCAGAACAACATTTCCCTGGAAGGGAAATCAAAAAGTCAATTCCAGCCAGAGAACAGCCTTTTAGAGACAAATAAAAAACTGCAGATGCAGGAATCCGAGGTAGAACAGCAGGAGGCTGGGAGAACACAGCAAGCCAGGCAGCATCAGGAGGTGGAGAAGTCGATGTGTGACCCTTCTTCAGCCCTGATTAGAGTGTGTCCTCCCAGCCTCCTGCTTGTCTACCAGAGAACAGCCTTTTGCTCTGAAGCAGGGTGAATATCTGGCTCCCCGTTGCATCGGCCAATCAGAGTCACCTTGCTGACCAATCAGCAACCTTTTCTCTTGGAGGGTAGATTGTTCTGAGTGTTTGGAATTTGGCATTCTTGCCTTCGTCCTGATTGGAGAAGCTTCAGCAACACTTTGAAGTCCTTTCCGTTCCCTCTGCCCCACAGTCCCGCTGACCGAAGATACAGAACCATCTAGATAGATCCAACCATTTGCAAGTTTCCGAGTCAGGGAGAGAAATGTGCCATGCTGGGTTAAAATGACCTTCTGGTTAAGAAGACTGATTCGGAGAAAAGGCAATTAAAAATAAAAGTTGGCTGGAAGCCACAGTGATTTAGCTGGAGGGGATAGAAGTCCTTCAGAGTTCTTTCGTTTCCTGCAGTCACCTGTTTTCTCTCCACTCTGCCTCCTTGTACATAAACCTGTCAGTTCACAGGCTACGGTGAAGGATATTCACTTTCACAAACCCCATATTGCCCAGTGAGTCAATATTCACCGATCCCTCCCGCCCTTTCATCACAGCAGCCACTTGGTCATGCCAATAGATGTTTCCTGGAGAACTGGCTGAAATAAAAACTGTCAAAAGAAAAAATTTATTCCTCCCCTAATCTACGTTCCTCTAATACCATTGCACTATTGCTTTTAGAAGCCAGCCACATCCATCATGAAAGGGCAGTGTGAAGATAAAGTTGAATTGGAATTTTTTATTGCCTAGCATTATGAAAGGATTAGTGAAATAATCTGTCATTTTATATATATGACTCTATCACACAAAGCCTGAGTCTGCAGGTCCTTCTGTTCTAGAAATTAAAATCATTCACGTCAAACAGATTTCATTCCAGATCAACTTGTAGAAACACAATAAATTTTCTGAGTGCTAAATTCCGTTCAATATTCACAATTATTTGGACTCACATCTTACCCCAACCCCGTGTTGGTTTTTGAGACACGCGTTTATTACAGCAACCTCTCAATTATAACATTTCACTTGCGTACCTCCGTGGGTCCATTACTCACTACCTCAGGAATCTTGCCAGCAGGTAATGATGGCAAAAGAATTCCCCTCCTCCCTCCCCGAAGAACCGTGGATGCTGGAAATCAGGAATGAACCCAGAAATTGCTGGGAAAACTCAGCAGATCTGGCAGACTCTGGGGAGAGAAAGGCAAAAGTGAGGACTGCAGATGCTGGAAATCCTCATGTCCTACCTGCCAATCTTCCGTCACTTATCCGCTCCACCCTCCTCCCTGACCTATCACCTTCATCCCCACCTCCATTCACCCATTGTACTCTTTGCTACCTTCTCCCCAGCATCCCCCCCCCCCCCCCCACCCCGCCCCCAATTATCTCTCCACCCCGGAGGCTTCCTGCCTTCATTCCTGATGAAGGACTTTTGCCCAAAATGTCAATTTCCCTGCTCCTCGGATGCTACCTGACTTGCTGTGCTTTTCCAGCACCACTCTGATCTAGTCTCTGGGGAGAGAAAGCAGAGTTGACATTGTGGGTCCACTCACCCTGCCTCAAAACTGATGGCAGCATAGAGAAGGTTGGTATAAAGGCTGAAGAAAGGGTGAGGGGAGGGGAAAGGTGTGAACGATAGGTGGAGATGGAGCCCAGCAAGAGAGAAAAACAACTGGGCAGACAAAGGAGTGGGTAAAGGTCAGCCTGGGAGAATAAATAGCTGCTAATGAGGAGCATTAGGAGCTGATAATGGGTTATTTGTGGTATCTCTCCACCCCCAAGGCTCCCGGCCTTATTCCTCATTAAGGGCTTTTGCCCGAAACATTGATTTTCCTGCTCCTCGGAAGCTGCCTGACCTGCTGTGCTTTTCCAGCACCATACTCTTGACTCTATTTGTGCTATCAGTTCATGCGATGATAAGTCCTGGTGTGTGGGGATGGGGTAAGGGCAGGGGAGAAGGTGCTCAGGCCCTAAAAGTACTGAACTCAATATTGAGTCCAAGAGGCTGCAGGGTCCCAAGTGGAAAATGAGGCGCAATTCTTCCAGCTTGTGCTGAACTTCACTGGAGCACGGCAGCAGAGATATTGGCCAGGGAAAATGGTGGTGTGTTGGAGTGGCAGGCAACTGGAAACACAGGGTCATTTTAATGGACAGAACATAGGTGTGTGTAAAGCAGTCACCTAGTCTGTGCTTCAAAGAACAAAGAACATGACAGCACAGGAACAGGCCCTTCGGCCCTCCAAGCCTGCGCCAATCCATATCCTCGAGCTAAACCTGCTGCCTATTTTTTAAGGATCTGTATCCCTTTTGCACCCTGACCACTCATGTATCTGTCCAGTTACATCTTAAATGACACTATTGTTCCCACTGGATTAGTGGTGCTGGAAGAGCACAGCAGTTCAGGCAGCATCCAACGAGCAGCAAAATCAACGTTTCGGGCAAAAGCCCTTCATCAGGAATAAAGGCAGTGAGCCTGAAGCGTGGAGAGATAAGCTAGAGGAGGGTGGGGGTGGGGAGAGAGTAGCATAGAGTACAATGGGTGAGTGGGGGAGGAGATGAAGGTGATAGGTCAAGGAGGAGAGGGTGGAGTGGATAGGTGGAAAAGAAGATAGGCAGGTCGGACAAGTCAAGGAGGCAGTAACTGAGCTGGAAGTTTGAAACTAGGATGAGGTGGGGGAAGGGGAAATGAGGAAGCTGTTGAAGTCCACATTGATGCCCTGGGGTTGAAGTGTTCCGAGGCGGAAGATGAGGCGTTCTTCCTCCAGGCGTCTGGTGGTGAGGGAGCGGCGGTGAAGGAGGCCCAAGATCTCCATGTCCTCGGCAGAGTGGGAGGGGGAGTTGAAATGTTGGGCCACGGGGCGGTTTGGTTGATATGAGGTGGGGGAAGGGGAAATGAGGAAGCTGTTGAAGTCCACATTGATGCCCTGGGGTAGTGCCCTATTGTTCCCACCCCTACCACCTCCACTGACAACGCGATCCAGGCACCCACTACTCTCTGTGTGAAGAACTTTCCACGTATATCTCCTCTAAACATTTCCGCTCTCACTTTGAACTCATGATGCCTAGTAATTGAGTCCTCCCCTCTGGGAGAAAGTTTCTTGCTATCCACACTGTCTATACCTCTCATGATTTTGTAGGCCTCAATCAGGTCCCCCCTTAACCTCCTTCTTTCCAATGAAAATAATTCTAATCTACTCTGCTCATAGCTACCACCCTCCATACAGGTAACATCCTGGTGAACCTCCTCTGTGCCCTCTCCAAAGCATCCACATCCTTTTGGTAATGTAGTGACCAGAACTGTACACAGTATTCCAAATGTGGTCTTATACATCTGTAACATGACTGCAGATGCTGGAAACCAGATTCTGGATTAGAGTGGTGCTGGAAAAGCACAGCAGTTCAGGCAGCATCCAAGGAGCAGGAAAATCAACATTTGAAGAGCTTTTGCCTGAAACGTTGATGTTCCTGCTCCTTGGATGCAGTCTGAACTTCTGAGCTTTTCCAGCACCACTCTAATCCTGAAACATGACCTGCCAACTCTTGTACTCAATACTCCGTCTGATGAAGGAAAGCATGCCTTATGCCTTCTTGACCACTCTACTGACCTGCGTTGCCATCTTCAGGGAACAATGAACCTGAACACCCAGATCACTCTGGACATCATTTTTCCCCAGGACTTTTTCATTTACTGTATAGTTCACTGTGGAATTGCATTTTCCAAAATGCATCACCTCACATTTGTCCGGATTGAACTCCATCAGCCATTTCTCTGCCCAACTCTCCAAACTATCTATATTCTGCTGAATTCTCTGACAGTCCCCTTCAGTATCGGCTACTCCATCAATCTTAGTATCATCTACAAACTTGTTAATGAGGCAACCTACACCTTCCTCCAAATCATTCATGTTTATCACAAACAATGGTGGTCCCAGCGCAGATCCCTGAGGGACATCACTGGTCACAGGTTTCCATTTTGAGAAGCTCCCTTCCACTACTACTCTCTGTCTCCTGGTTGCCCAAAGGGTTCTCTATTCTCGAGCTAGAACACTGTAGACCCCACGCGACTTCACCTTCTTCATCAGCCTACCATGGCGAACCTTATCAAACACCTTGCTAAAGTCCATGTGTATGACATCTACATCCCTTCCCTCATCAATAAACCTTGTCACCTTTTCAGAGAATTCTATTAGGTTTGTAAGACATGACCTTCCCTGCACAAAACCATGCTGCCTATCACTGATAAGCCCATTTTTTTCCAAAAGGGTATATATCCTATCCCTTAGTATCTTCTTCAGTAGCTTCCCTACCACTGATGTCTGTAATTACCTGGATTATCCCTGTTACCCTTCTTAAACAAGGGGACAACATCAGCAATTCTCCAGTCCTCTGGGAACCCCCTCTCCCGTTTTCAAGGATGCTGCAAAGATATCGATTAAAGCCCCAGCTATTTCGTCTCTCGCTTCCCTCAGTAACCTGCGATAGATCCCATCCAGTCCTGGGGCCTTGTCAACCTTCATGCCTTTTAGAATACACAACACTTCCTCCCTCCTTCTGCTGACTTGACCTAGAAGCTGCTCGTTGGATGCTGCCTGAACTGCTGTGCTCTTCCAGCACCACTAATCCAGTATTTGGTTTTCAGCATCTGCAGTCATTGTTTTTACCTAGAATAATCAAAGATCTACCCATAACCTCAGCAACCGTCATGTCTCTCTCCTCGGTGAATACTGACGCAAAGTACTCATTAAGAATCTCACCTATTTTCTCTGACTTCACGCATAGCTTTCCTCCTTTTTCCTTAGTAGGCCAACCCTTTCCCTAGTTACCCTCTTGCTCCTTATATATCAATAAAGGGCTTTGGGGTTTTCCTTAACCCTGCTCGTTAAGGATATCTCATGGCCCCTTTTATTCCTCTTAAGTCCTCGTTTAAGTCCTCCTAAAGAAGGGCTCATGCCCAAAACGTCGATTCTCCTGCTCATTGGATGCTGCCTGACCTGCTGTGCTTTTCCAGCAACACATTTTCAGCTCGTTTAACATTGGTCCTACATTCCCAATATTCTTCCAAAGCTTCGTCTGTCTTCGGTCGCTTAGACCTTATGTACGCAACCTTTTTCCTCTTAGCTAGTCTCACAATTTCGCCTGTCATCCGTGGTTCCTTAATCTCACCATTTCTATCCCTCATTTTCACAGGAACATAGCTCTCCTGAACTCTAATCAATCTTTCTTTAAAAGTCTCCCACATATTGAATGTGGATTTCCCTTCAAACAGCCGCTCCCAATCTACATTCTCCTGCTGCTGCCGAATTTTCATATAGTTGGCCTTCCCCCAATTTAGCACTCTTCCTTTAGGACAACTCTCGTCTTTGTCCATGAATATTCTAAAACTTATGGAATTGTTAAAAACCACACAACACCGCGTTATAGTCCAACAGGCTTAATTGGAAGCACACTAGCTTTCAGAGTGTCGCTCACAATCACCTGATGAAGGAGCGGTGCTCCGAAAGCTAGTGCTTCCAATTAAACCTGTTGGACTACAACCTGGTGTTGTGTGATTTTTAATTTTGTGCACCCCAGTCCAACACCGGCATCTCCAAATCATTGAATTGTGATCACTATTCCCAAAATAATCCCCCACTGAAACTTCAACCACCTGGCTGAGCTCATTCCCCGACACCAGGTTCAGTATGGCTCCTTCCTGAGTTGGACTATTTACATACTGCTCTAGAAAACCCTCCTGGATGCTCCTTGCAAATTCTGCTCCAACCAGACCTCTACCACTACGTGAATGCCAGTCAATGTTGGGAAAATTAAAATTTCCTATCACTACCACCCTGCTGTTCCTACATCTTTCCATAATCTGTTTGCATATTTGTACCTCTAACTCACGCTCGCTATTGGGAGGCCTGTAGTACAGCCTCAGCATTCTTACCGCACCCTTCCTATTTCTGATCTCTGCCCATAGTGCTGCACTGCTCGAGTCCTCCATAGGGCCTCCTTCAGCACAGCTATGATATCCTCTCTGACCAGTAATTCAACTCCTCCATCCCTTTTACCTCCCTTTCTATCCCGTCTGAAGCATCGATATCCTAGGATATTTAGTTGCCAATCATGCCCTGCCCTTAAACAAGTCTCAGTAATAGCAATAACATCATACTCTCAGGTACTAATCCAAGCCCGAAGTTCATCTGCCTTACCTACTACACTTCTCGCATTAAAACAAATGCACCTCAGACCACCAGTCCCTCTGTGTTCATCATCTGCTTCCTGCCTACTCTTCCCCTTAGTCATGCTGACTTCATTATCTAGTTCCTTCATTTTCCCAATGTAGAGGAGACCACAATGTGAGCAGCAAATGCGGGAGACTAGGTTGAGACTAGGTTGAGACTGGATTAGTGGTGCTGGAAGAACACAGCAGTTCAGGCAGCATCCAACGAGCAGCGAAATCAATGTTTCGGGCAAAAGCCCTTCGCTGCTCGTTGGATGCTGCCTGAACTGCTGTGCTCTTCCAGCACCACAAATCCAGTATTTGGTTTTCAGCATCTGCAGTCATTGTTTTTACCCTTTGAGACTAGGTTGAGTGAAGTGCAGGTGAAGCGCTGCTTCAACTGGAAGGTGCGTATGGGGCTTTGGATACTGTTGGCCTAACTGACTCCTGTGAGGCATTGGTCAACCAGATGGGTTTTTACAACAAGTGATGATTACCCACTCTCTATCTTGGAACTAGCCTTCAATTACAGACTTTAATCATTTAAATTCCCTAACCTATTGCATTAGGATTTGAACTCCCGCCCCTGGTCCAAGCCTCTGAACATGCAATCCAGTGGCATTACCATGACACCACCACCAACCCCCTAGTCCTGAGCTCTGCACTACCACCTTCTCCATGCCTCCTTCTGCAACCTTTCTGAAAAGGAGAGGAAAGAGGAAATGATGAGGGGTGAATCGGCTCAGGACCGTGTTCAGATATGATCTCTCATGCAGAAATCTGCTGTCAGCTTGTATTTCACAGGATGACAGTGCAGCACATTATGTAACATCACCCGATGCTCCAGTGTCAGGAGGAGATGGGCATATTAATGAACAAGTCACTGAATATGTTCTCGATTTCAGATTCAATGACAAGCTTCCTAATAGCCTATTGCCTACAATTTGGTAGGTTCTCAGTGCAATATTTCTTATCTTCCTTATTAAGTCATCCCAAATCAAATATATCACTTTCTGTGTGATTTTCTTTCTTTCTCTCACAGACCAGGTCAAATGAGAAAAATAATTGGATTAGAAACTGGAACTCAGTGCGTCCTCCTTTTATGTAACCATTAGTTAAGACTTCGATTGTAACCTAAGTGGCCTCGCTCATTATTTGTTACACTTTTCTGACTGACATTTTTATGGATGAAAGGACTGGGCATTGAAGTGAGGTTTTAAGATTCTTTAAAGACCGGGAGTCTCTCATTAAAACATTCCAATCGCTGCATAAAATCTTTCCAAGGATTTCAGAAAAGGAAATATTTAAAACCTTTTCATGAGTTCGTTAAATTCTCAATATTCAAAAAGCTCCCGCAGCCCAATGGGTGTAAGAATGAGAAATAAGGGGGGAAAGAAGAGCAAATGTGCGTTTAACGAAACATCTCTTTTGTCTGATTCCAGCTTTCAGGGGAATATAAAAGATCCTGTGATAGTTGTCACATGGTTACTTTATGGGATTAGCAGATGTACTCTCCCATCTAGGCTACACCATGGGGATGATGTTAAAATCTCCTGGGACACGGACCTAATGGAATAAGAGTCTGGCGCTGTGCTATTTTATATGCACCTGTACCTAGTGTTAAATAGTTAATCACTGTTCATTGAGTTGTGTTAGTATGGTCTCCAGCCCACGTCTATGAGACAACCTGAAGTGACTTGTGATATTAATACGAGTAGCACAGACGGTTTCTGACTAGGGCTGCCAGCTCAGGTTGGGACGTAATCCTAGAGATTTTCACAGTTCGAACCTGACCAAAATTGCTTCCCCCATTCCTACTGTTTTTATAACCAATAACCAGATGTGATCAAAGAAGGGGCAAGAAAGAATGATTTTATTTTTTTCAACGTAACCCCACATCCCGCAACTTTTTTTTAGCTGGCTGGGTGAGGCTGTTTAATTCTGGATGGCTCCAGGACAATTCCATGCTGACCGACTCTGCAGGCCTGTCATTGATCGAGTCAGTCTCTGCTCCTTCGGCACACAGATGCTGGCACAGCTGGTAAATGCCCACTGCTTGGACAAAGGGGCCAGGGTTCAGCAGCACCTGGCACCACCCCTTTGGACAGACTGACCTCGAAACTGTGGGAATGGGCTTGGTGCTTCACTCCTCTACGTCTTACTACCCCAGCACCTTGTGGAAATACAGACACAAGGCTGAGCATTGTGTACAGCTTCTTAATGGTGACCCTGCAAAGAATGTGGTGCACTGCGGCCTGATGTGACTCTAAGCTTGAACTGCCTCGTTACAGTAAACCATAAAATGGAATTTATTCAGTTTTGAATTGTCTGAATTTGCCCCTGACAAGTGACTATCTTGCAGCTCGTTTTGATGAATCATTGTGTCTGACACTCTTTGGTGACATCATTGTGTCCACCCAAGAATGACACTCTTTGATGGCATCATTGTGTCATTCCAGAGTGACTCACTTTGATGACATCATTGTGTCCATCCAAGAGCGACATTATTTGATGACATCATTGTGTCATTCCAGAGTGACTCACTTTGATGACATCATTATGCAGCTCCTACAATGTCTCACAGTGATGATACTGCATTAATTTGAAGTTACAATCTGGGCTGTGTTTAAAGGTTTGTTTAAAGGTTTGCCCAATTTACGCATAGGGACAGTCAAGAATGGGATTGTTCCCTTAGCACCAAAGGTTTTCAGAATGATCTCAAGCTGGAAGATTGGACATTGGGCAAGGACTGGTCTTTGCGCTTTAGTAACTGATAGGTTTCCCCTTTTACCCAACAGCCCTGAGTTCACTGCCCAACACTGGTTCCCAATCAGGCAATGCATGAACTTTAAACTTTGATTTCAATCTTTCCCCTTGGTCTCACCCTCTCTGTCTCTGTAAGATTAGATTACATTCCCTAGAAACAGGCCCTTCAGCCCCACAAGTCCACACCTACCATCCGAAGAGTTATCCACCCAAACTCATTTCCCTACCTTATATTTACCCCCTGACTAACACATCTAACTCTATGGACAACTTAGCACAGTCAATCTACCTGACCTGCACATCTTTGGACTGTGGGAAGAAACCAGAGCACCCAGCGAAAACCCCCACAGACATGGGGAGAATGTGCAAACTCCACACAGACAGTTGCCCAAGGCTGGAATCGAACCTGGGTCCCTGGCGCTGTGAGGCAGCAGTGCTAATCACTGAGCCACTGTGCCGGCCCACATAAGCTCCTCCAACCTCTGAGATAGCAATGCTCTTCCAATTCTGGCCTCTCAAGCTCTCTGGTATTTATCACAGCACCTACCTGTGCTCTCAGCTGTCTTGGCCCCTGTCTCGGAGATTTTCTCCCACACTCTTCCTAACTCTCTACCTCACTTTTCCCTTTAATAGGTACCTTAAAACCTTCTTGTTTGACCAAGATTTGGATTATGGGGTAATTCAATATAGGGTAGGGGAATGGGTCTGGGTGGGTTACTCTTCGAAGGGCTGGTGTGGACTTGTTGGGCTGTAGGGCCTGTTTCCACACTGTAGGGATTCTGAGATAGTCTGAGGTATTATTTACCCAGGAAGTCCTAAGTTTCAAATTTGTTTCATAATCTCTGCTGTGAATTGGGACTTTTTAACACATTAAAGGCACTTTAGAAATGCAAACTGTTGGCACAGGTACAAGTGAGGTAAACGCCGACTGTCTTGAACATACTGGGGGAGACGGTATCCTAGTGGTGTTATCCCTAGACTATTAACCTTGTAGTTCTGTGGACCTGGGTTTGAATCCTGCTGTGAGTTCAATAACAATCCGGAATTAAGAGTTGGCTAATGCCCATGAATCCCTTGTCAATTGTTGGAAAAACCCATCTGGTTCACTGATGCCCTTTAGGGAAGGAAATTGCCATCCTTACCTGGTCTGACCTACATGTGACTGCAAACCCACAGCAATGTGGTTGCCTCTTAACTGCCCTCTGGGCAATAAGGCATGGACCATAATCGCCAACCATGCTGGCAATGCCCATATCCAGTGAATGAATAAAGGAAAAGATACAAGCAAGGAATAGGAGACCACTTGACCCTGTGACCCAACATCACCATTCAATAAGATCATCCATCTTTTATGATGGAAGTTGAACCAGGCCCCAGGGAACATTATCGATGTTTCTGGGTTAATGATCTAGTAACAAAACCACAAAGGCCCCCATGCTGCCCAACAAGAAAGCAGCTGCTATCTAAATTCAAAGATTAAAAAAGGGAAAGTCCTGGTGTATGTCCAGTCACAGGGACCAAAGCAATTGGGTCGGCTGCATAAGGAACATATGTCTATCCAGGGAAGCAGTAGAATCTTTAGCCATTGCTGTGCGCAGCAGAATCCCACCAATAACCACCAGCAGAGTGGCAAGTTGAAATATGTTATTTCTTTTCCATTGAGGGAGGTAACGCTGGCTCAGACACAGCAGGGAACACCGCAGGGGGAGTGGGGGATTCTGCCGAGGGATGGTGACTGAGCAGAGGCTGCGGTTGGCTGGGGCTTGTAGGGGGAGGAGAGGCCTCAGTTTCACACGCATCTAGAGCTGCTGTGGTGAACCCATGTCCCCTTGCGGGGTCAGCGATGTGAGGGAGAAAAGGCAACAGCCTCGAGAGGATGGAAGCAGGTAAGATTGGTGGCAGGATGGGACAGAATCTCAGCATTGGCCTAGCCCAGCTGGGCTGAGTGGCCTGTTTCTGTGCTGTACAGTTCCAAATTGAGCCATGTCAAATCCCAAGTGTAACAGAGACACCAGGAACAGGGGCAGGTCATTCGGCCCATCGCGCCTGCTACATCTTTCAATATAATGATATTGGCCTACTGGTAACCACTGCTGCATCACAGCTCCAAGGACCCAGGTTCGATTCCAGCCTCAGGCAACTGTCTGTGTGGTGTTTGCACATTCTCTCCATATCTGCTTGGGTTTCCTCCCACAGTCCAAAGATGGTGACCTTACAGAGGTTTATAAAATCATGAGGGGCATGGATAGGGTAAGTAGACAAGGTCTTTTCACTGGGGAGGGGGAGTCCAGAAATGGAGGGCATAGGTTTAAGATGGGAGGGGAAAGATTTAAAAGGGACCTAAGGGGCAACCTTTTAATGCAGTGGGTGGTGCATGTGGGGAATGAGCTGCCAGAGGAAGTGATGGAGACTGTTACAATTACAGCATTTAAAAGGCATCCGGATGGGTATATAAATAGGAAGGGATGAGAGGGCTATGCGCCAAGTGCTGGCAAATGGAACTGGACTAATTTAGGATATCTGGTTGGCATGGACAAGTTGGACCGAAGGGTCTGTTTCCATGCAATACATCTCTATGACTCGGTAACTCTATGTGTAGGTTTGGTGGATTGGCTATGGAAATTTAAAATAAAAATGGAAACAGGCCCTTCAGCCCAACAAGTCCACACCAACCCTCCCTGACCTATTTCCCTATCCCGTATTTGCCCCTGATTAATGCACCTAACCTACACATCCCTATGGGCAATTTAGCATGGCCAACTGACCTAACCTGCACATCTTTCGACTGTGGGAGGAATCCACACAGACACGGGGAGAATGTGCAAACTCCACACAGACAGTCTGCCCAAGGCTGGAATCAAACCTGGTTCCCTGGCACTGTGAGGCAGCTGTGCTAACCACTGAGCCACCGTGCTGCCCCATGTGGGGATAGGGTTGGGATCTGCTCTTCAGAGGGTCAGTGTGGACTCAATGGGCCGAATGGCCTCTTTCCGCACAGAAGGGATGCTATGAATCAATAATCAAACTCTGTACTTTGTCCCCCCTTTCTCTCCCTACCCCTTCGTCCCCAAAGAACTATACTTAACTCCTTCCTCAAAACATTCAACGTGATTCCCATCCCGTAGGTGACTCCAAACTGAGAGCAGCTAGCTGAGCGAGCCAGGATGATGTGAATGAGCACGGTATTTGCCTTGCCAACGCTTAAGCGGAGCTGACTAATTCTGGAGCAAGCAGTCGCAGCAGCAAGCTACAAAAATAATTATCTGCATTAGAATTTTAATACTGCAATGAAAGATTGATAAGAAAATAATTAAACCACTCAAGTGCTAAACATTGCCTTTTTAATTAACTGGTGGAGTTACATTGTTGCTGAAATCTTATAGATATTTCAAACCATGGCATTTCTTCTCATCTCTATTATTACCTTACATTGTCTACAAGCAGCTAAAGAAAGCAATTCATTGCCTTTAGCTATGCCCCACTGTAACCATTGCTTTCAGAAAGCAATGTGGATCATCTTGCTGCTCAATGTGTCATTAACATATAAATTAGTCGAAGAATTCTCGGCAATTTCCCTGTTTGTTTTTTTTCTAAGATCGCCTTCTTCTTGGAACAGAAAATCCCGAATTCCCAGCTGTCTGCAACTCCACATCCATTTTCACCAACCCCCGCCCAACCAAACCTCCGGTTTTAATCCCCGGGTATTCGGAAATCCAAGCTGCTGATAATTGAAGCAGGGGCACTTGCACACCAGGAAGGAGCGAAAGTCCCGCATTTGTCACACAATCGTCAAGTGCTTTCCAGTGAATGGACTCTGAGGTAATCATTGTTGTAATGTCAAGTCATAGAGCCAGAGAGATGTACAGCACAGAAACAGATCCTTCTGCCCAACTCGTCCATGCTGACCAGATGTCCCAAATCAATCTAGTCCCACTTGCCAGCACTTGGCCCATACCCCTCTAACCCCTTCCTATTCAGATGCCGCTTAAATTTTGTAATTGTACCAGCCTCCAACACTTCCTCTGGCAGTTCATTCCCAAAGTTCTCTGCCTCCCTCAGACGTGAACTCAGTCAGTCCCTTTCTCATTGCCACACTGCTGTGACCTCTTCAGTCTCCTCCATTGCCACAGTGAATCAGACCGCAAGTTGGAGCGACAACACCTTGTCTTCCGCCTGGGCAGCCGACAGCCCGGAGGACTCAACAGTGAGTTCTCCAATTTTAAATAACCTTCCCACCCTCTGACCAACCCTCCCTTCCAGCTACCTATCGGATTCATCCCTCACATCGACCAATCAGGTTGTGCCCACCTCCTCTGCCCACCTATCACTACCTCACCATACTGCCCCTCCCCGTGCCCCCCAACCTCCCCCCGCCAGCCCCCGAACCCCACATCTCATTCTGAAGAAGGGTAATATCTGAAAAGCTGACTTCTCCACCTCCTGGGGCTGCCTGACTTGTTGTGTTCTTCCAGTCTCCTGTTTGTCTACTTTGGATTCCAGCATCTGTAACTTTTTTTTCTCTCATTCTATGCATGCATCAACCTCTGCATGTAACAGTTGTCCCTTAGGTCCCTTAGAAGTCTTGCCCCTTCCACCTTAAACCTATGCCCTTAATTTTGGACCCCCATACCCTGGGAAAAGGACCTTGCCTATTCCCCCTATCCATGCCCCTAATGATTTTTATAAACCTCTATTTGGTCACCCCCTCAGCCCCTGACGCTCCAGGGAAAACAGTCCCAGTCTATTCAGCCTCTCCCTGGAGCTCAAACCCTCCAACACTGGCAATGTCCTTTTTGTAAATCTTTTCCACACCCTTTCAAGTTTCACATAGGAACAGCAGCAGCCAATTTGCACTCAGAAAGCTCCTGCCAACAGCAATGTCATAATGACCGATGGCCTGTTCGTTTATGATCTGAGAATTGGAGGATGAATGTTGGCCAGGTCACTGGGGCTAATTTGACTGTTCTTTTTCAAAGCTGTACCACTGGATCTGGTGTTCCAAGGAAGAGTCACATCAGACTCAAAAACCTTTGCACTGTTCCTCTCCCCATGGATACTGAGACTCTCCAGCACTTCCTGTTATTAGATTCCCTACAGTGTGGAAACAGGCCCTTCGGCCCAACAAGTCCACACTGACACTCTGAAGAGTAACCCACCCAGACCCATTTCCCTCTGACTAATGCACCTAACACTATGGGCAATTTAGCATGACCAATTCACCTGACCCGCACATCTCTGGACAGTGAGAGGAAACTGGAGCACCTGGAGGAAACCCACGCAGACACAGGGAGAATGCAAACTCCCCACGGGCAGTCACCCAAAGCTAGAATCGAACGTGGGTCCCTGGTGCTGTAAAGCAGCAGTGTTAACCACTGGGCCACAGAGCCACCTCCTTCTTCTTTTTATTATTATTACCACTTAACCTTGAATGACCATTTGAATGGGCCTCAGTTTAGCTGAGTATCCCTCTTCATTATTAGCTCATGAACAAATAGCCAGAAAACTGATCAAAATATTTAACTTGGGAGCTCAAATTAACTTTGTTTCTGCCAACATAGCAATGGCTCAAAGGCATCTCTCTCGATTCAACCATATGAAGGATGCGAAGGACTGTGTTCAATTTCAAATTGATTCTTTCTCTTTACTGTAGACTAGGACACTGTCTGAGAGAACCCTGTTCATCAATCATGAACACGAACATGTCTTAAAGACTTGGTGCTGTTAGGGATGTGAGTGATTGAGACAAACAAGGTAGAATTCTGAGGAAGGGTCAAAGCGTTAACTCTGAATTCTCTTCACAGATGCTGCCAAACCTGCTGAGCTTTTCCAGCATCCTCTGTTTTTGTTTCAGGTAAAATTCTCAATCAGCAATATGCAGACTGCATGTGTAAGAATCATAAATAGTGTTGCTGGATAATCTGGATCGTTTTTCGAAATCGGGAGCTGGTTTTGACCTTGCTGCTTCAGGCAAAGACACCCTCCCCGGTCTCTACTGAGGATGAAGGTACTCTCTTTAACACCAGGAGTAGTCAGATGCTTTTTTTTCCCAGGGTTGAAATTTCAATTACAAGAGGCACAGGTTCAAGATGAGAGGGGGAAAGTTTAAGGGAGAGGGATGTTTTCACACAGAGTGGTAGGAGGCTGGAACATACTGCCAGATGAGGTGGTGGAAGCAGACACATTGGCAATATTTAAGAAGCATCTGGATGGTTACATGAATAGGGAGGGAATCGAGGGATATGAACCAAATAAGGACAGAAGGTTTGTTTTTTAGTTTAGTTGGGGCATGATGATCGGCACAGGCTTGGAGGGCCATTGGGCCTGCTCCTGTGCTGTGTTTTGATTCTCTCTTGTTCTCTTTTGTACTGAGAATTTCCTGGGCTTCCTCCTTCAGCTAAGCTCCCCAGCTACATTGTGGAACAAGTCTGGAAGGATACTGGAATTGGGGTAACAGTGAGGGAGGGATCTTGGCTGAGTGTTGGAATCTTGAGGGGGTCTTCTCCCCCAAGTTTTAAATGTTTGCAGTTTTTGAGCCATTCTTGAATAAGTTTTAAAGTTGAGGGGGGTGCGGGTTTATGCTATACGGACCATTTGAAGTGTCCAACTCAAGAGAACTGTTGTTGAGTTTATTCAAGATGGGGACTGCTGGACATTGTGAGGAAATCAAGGGATATGGTGGAGAGAAGGAAAACTCTGGTGAGGTGCAGGGTTATTAAATCTTATCAAATATACAGCCCCACTTGAAAAGGTGAATGACTACCCGGCCTTTATTTCTCAGGACCTCTGTATTTCAGACATGTTGCCATCATTGTCTGCTTTAAAGGGGTTGGTTTGCTTGGATGGTTGGTATGCAGTACAGAGTGATGATAACAGAGTGGGTTCAATTCCCATACTAGCTAAGGTTACCAGGAAGGACTCTCCTTCTCCATCTACCCCCCCCCCCCCCCCCCCCCGTCACCTGAGGCACAATGACCCTCAGGGTAAATCACTACCAGTCGTCTCCCTCTTCTCAGACAGCAGCCCTACACTCTGATGACTTTGTCGTCTTACTTTGGCCAGAGCCAGAATGTGTCCACCCTTCTGGGTCAAACCCTGGCATTCTCTCCACATGAGCTGGAGCTCAGTTGGGAGCTTTCCCTTAATTCAGGGACAGAGGTCTTGAGGTTCAAGTCCCAACTGAGGCTGAGGCTCCCAGTGTAATACTCTGAGAGTGTCTCACTGCGGGCTGAGTTTTCAGATGACACGTTAACTCCTCTGCTTCCCCCCAAATACAATCCAGAGTCACAAAACTATTTCACCAAAACAAGATTAGTCATCAGGATTCCAACCAACGTGCCTCAAAAAAGGTGATCCAGTCAATGCGGTTTCTCGGAACTTGTATAATTTGATTGCTATGTCTCCTACATTATGACAAGTGATGATACTTCAAAAGTAAAGCACTTCGTAGCATCCTGAGATTGCTACATAAATGCACATTCTTTCTCACTATGTTGCTATTGTATCTGAATTTACCACCTCCTCTGGCAGCACTTTCCAGACACCTACCACCCTTTGTGTAAAAAACCTTGCCTCACACACCTGCTTTGAATATCCCCCCTCTAACCTTAAACCTGTGCCTTCCTAGTATTTGGTATTTCCACATTGGGAAAGAGACTCCAACTATCCACCCTATCCATGCCTCTCATAATTTTATATCCTTCTATCAAGTCACCCCTCAGCCTCTGATGCCTTTGTGGAAACAATCCAAGTTTGTTCAACCTCTCCTTGTAGCTAATATACTCCAATCCTGGTAAACCTCTTTCGCACCCATGCACAGTATGTACATTATGCTTCACAAGGTTAGATAGGAAATTCTAATGCTTTGAGCTAAAGCAATGGAGAGGAACTGTTTCTATCTGAATTCAGTCAGTGGTTCAGTTTACGCTGAGTTCAAAGAATAGGTACTGCTCTCCAACTTGACCAGACAATGGAGGCTGACACTCCAGTCCAGTACTGGAGTGCTGCACTGTCAGAGATACTGTGATTTTTGTGGATAAGCCACTAATCTGAGTCCTGTCTGCCAAATCAGCTGGATGTATAAAATTCCTGGTCACTGCTTTATAGTCCAGCAACTGCGGGAGTGGTGCCTTTGTGAAAATGTCAGTGAACAAGTTAGTCTCATTGGTGAACACTGTGAAACGATAATCAATTGGCATGAAAGTCTATCTGGATCATGACATCCTTGGGAAAAGGAGACGGGTGGTGGGCAACGAGCTTCTGGTCTTATCACTACGGTATTATTCCAGAAAACCAGACAATGTTCTGGGGACTCAGGTTCAAATCCCACCACAGCAGATTCTGGAATTTGAATTCAATAAAAATCTGGAATTAAGGGTCTAACAATGACCATGAAACCTTTGTCGATTGTTGGAAAAATCCATCTGGTTTGCTATTGTCCTTTAAGGAAGGAAACTGCCATCCTCACCTGGTCTGGCCTACACTTGACTCCAGACCCACAGTGATAAGGTTGGAATCCCAAAGGACATAAAAACTTGATAGTCTTTCGCAACTATCATTAACCTATATTATAAAAATGCTCCCGAGGAACAAAGAGACCTTAGGCTGCAGGTTCATAGTTCCTTGAAAGTGGAGTCACAGATAGATAGGATAGTGAAGGTGGTGTTTGGTACCTTTATTGGTCAGTGCATTGAGTATAGGAGTTGGGAGGTCATGTTGTGGCAATACAGGACATTGGTTAGGCCAATACTGGAATACTGCATTCAATTCTGGTCTCCCTGCTATCAGAAAGATGTTGTGAAACTTGAAAGGGTTCAGAAATGATTTACAAGGACGTTGCCTGCGTTAGAGGGTTTGAGCTGTAGGGAGAGACTGAATAGGCTGGGGCTGTTTTCCCTGAAGTGTCGGAGGCTGAGGGGTGACCTTAAAGAAGTTTATAAAATCATTAGGGGCATGGGTAGAGTGAATAGACAAAGTCTTTTCCCTGGGGTCGGGGAGTCCAGAACTGGGGGATATATGTCTAAGGTGACAGTGAAAATATTTAAAAGGTACTGAAGGGGCAATTATTTCACACAGAGGGTGGTGCGTATATGGAAATGAACTGCCAGCGGAAGTGGTGGAGGCTGGTACAATCACAATACTTAAAAGGCATCTGGATGGATGGATGAATAGAAAGGGATATGGGCCAAATGCTGACAAATGGGACTAGATTTATTTCGGATATCTGTTTGGCATGGATAGGTTGGATCAAAGGTTCTGTTTCTGTGCCGTACATCTCTGTGACTCTATTAATTAATCATTGCTAGGTGCAAGTTGGCTGCTCGGTTCCTTCAGGTAAAGTCATTATCATTCCAGAAGAGTGCTCTTTCATAAGTCAGAGAGGGGGGGGGGGTAGTTCAACTGGGGCATCACCACCAGCTGAAGTGAGAGGAGAGGGTGAGAAGGAGAGTCCTTCAAGGTAACCTCAGCTGAACCCACACTGTTGGTAAATCTCGACATTGTAAATCAACTATCCAGCCAACTGAGCTAAACAACACCCGCCTTGGCCCTTACGTTATGACAATAACTATGAAGAACCATGATGGGTTGAATGGCCTCCCCACATTGGGTTTCAGAAGTTCTCTGGAGGGAAAAGGTATTACGAAAAATGCAACCAGATGGGTTTTTCCTAACAGTGGCTTCATGGTTATCATTGGACACTTAACTCCAGAATTGCTGCTTCCCTTGGTGAGATCTGAACCCAGAACTATCATCTGGGTCAACAGTCCAACAATAGCAGCACTGGGCCATCACCTCCCCAGTGCAATGCAGAAAGCTTCCAGAGCCACTCCGTCCGATACAGTTGAAGACTTCCCTCTGCAACACAATAAAGTGCTTCCTGAGCTACGATTTCCTCCTTATCAAGATTTAATTTACATCAGAAACTTTTCTTTTTTTAAATTCGAAACATCATCCAGGTTTACGGACCATTTAAGATAAATATCTACTTCCCGCTGACCCAAACAGGCGCATGTCAAATCCACTGGCAACTGTAGTGAGTCTGAGATTTAACTGTTTGGTTGCTGACTGACTCAAATGGATTATCAGCTTTTGGGTCTCAGTTGTTCAATTTGTCTCAGGAGGGATGCTGGGTCATTTGTGAGAAATTGGCTGATAATTGCAAAGGATCAGATGAAATAAGGTAAGCAGATGCTCATGTGAAGCATACACATTCAACATCCACTCCCTCCATCACTGGTGCTCAGTAGCAGCAGTGTGTACTATCTACAAGATGCACTGCAGCAATTCACCAAAGATCCTCTTTCAGCAACTTCCAAACCCACGGCCACTTCCATCCAGAAGGACTAAAGCAGCAGATACATGGGAACACCACCTCCAAGCCACTCACCATCCTGAATGGAAATATATCGCCGTTCCTTCACTGTCATTGGTTCAAAATCTTGGAATTCCTTCCCTAATGGCATTGTGGGTCAACCTACAGCAGGTGGACTGCAGTGGTTCAAGATGGCAACTCACCACCACCTTCTCAAAGGGCAACTGGGGACGGGCAATAAATGCTGGCCCAGCCGGCGATGCTCACATCCCATGAACAAATAAATAAACAAAAGAACTATTTAATCAATCCTATATTTCCAAATCCCTTTCACTTCAAGAATATTGATTAAATTTGAATTGCATGTATCAAACACTTTGGAATAGAATGGTGACAGCATAGGATGGGGAGAGACCATTCAGCCCATTGTGTCGACACTGGCTTTCTGAAGGAGTAATGCATGACCTCCCTGCCACGGCCCTAACTCCATATACTCTTCATTTCCAGAATATGATCCCATTCTCTCCTGAATGCCTCACCTGACAACATTTAAAAGACATCTGGATGGGTGCATGAATGGGAAGGACTTGGAGGGATATGGGGTCTATGAATGGGAAGGATTTGGAGGGATATGGGGTATATGAATGGGAAGGGTTTGGAGGGATATAGGGTATTTGAATAGACAATAGACAATAGACAATAGATGCAGGAGTAGGCCATTCTGCCCTTCGAGCCTGCACCGCCATTCAATATGATCATGGCTGATCATTCCTAATTAGTATCCTGTTCCAGCCTTATCTCCATACCCCTTGACTCCACTATCTTTAAGAGCTCTATCCAATTCTTTCTTAAAAGAATCCAGAGACTGGGCCTCCACTGCCCTCTGGGGCAGAGCATTCCACACAGCCACCACTCTCTGTGTGAAGTAGTTTCTCCTCATCTCTGTCCTAAATGGTCTACCCCGTATTTTTAAGTTGTGTCCTCTGGTTCGGCACTCCCCCATCAACGGAAATATGTTCCCTCCTGCCAGAGTGTCCAGTCCTTTCATAAGCCTATACGTTTCAATCAGATCCCCTCTCAGTCTTCTAAACTCAAGGGTATACAAGCCCAGTCGCTTCAGTCTTTCCGTGTAAGGCAATCCTGCCATTCCAGGAATTGACCTCGTGAACCTACGCTGCACTCCCTCAATAGCCAGAATGTCTTTCCTCAAATTTGGAGACCAGAACTGTACACAGTACTCCAGGTGTGGTCTCACCAGGGCCCTGTACAGCTGCAGAAGCACCTCTTTGCTTCTATACTCAATCCCTCTTGTTATGAAGGCCAGCATGCTATTAGCCTTCTTCACGACCTGCTGTACCTGCATGCTTGCCTTCATTGACTGGTGGACAAGAACACCCAGATCTCTCTGAACAGCCCCTTTACCTAATTTGATACCATGGGAAGGGTTTGGAGGGATATGGGGTCTATGAATGGGAAGGGTTTGCAGGGATGGGGGTATATGAATGGGAAGGGTTTGGAGGGATGGGGGTATATGAATGGGAAGGGTTTGGAAGGATATGGGGTATATGAATGGGAAGGGTTTGGAAGGATATGGGGTCTATGAATGGGAAGGGTTTGGAGGGATGGGGGTATATGAACGGGAAGGGTTTGGAGGGATATGTTGTATATGAATGGGAAGGGTTTGGAGGGAAAATGGCCAAATGTTGGCAAACAGAACTTGAGTAATTTAGCATATCTGGTCAGCATGAATGATCTTGATTGAAGGGTCTCTTTCTGTGCTTTATAACTCTATGATTCTGTGATCCTGGCCTCTTCCACCATTGCAGGGTAGCAAACTCCTGATGATGTGTGAGAAAGAGCTTCCTCCTGCTGCCTGTGGACACTATTTCAAATAATTTTCAATGAATGCATTGAGATGGCCTCTTCTTTTGTGGGTGCAGGTACTAGTTAGTGTGTGTGGGGGGGGGGGGGGGGGGGGAGGGGTGGGGGGGGGGGGGGCGGTGGGGATAGGGGGCAGGGAAGTGACAGGACAGTTTAAGGACGTGCTTAATGAGGCTCAAGAAAGCCTTCACTTTATAAACAGCCATTGACATTCAGAGCACAGTATTCTGATAGAGTCATAGAGAGGTACAGCACAGAAACAGACCCTTTGGTCCAACCCGTCCATCCCGACCAGACATCCCAATCCAATCTAGTCCCATCCGCCAGCACCCAGCCCATATCCCTCCAAACCCTTCCTATTCATATACCCATCCAAATGCCTCTTAAATGTTGCAATTGTACCAGCCTCCACCACATTCCCTGGCAGCTCATTCCATACACATACCACCCTCTGCGTGAAAAAGTTGCCCCTTAGGTCTCTTTTATATCTTTCCCCTCTCACCCTAAACCTATGCCCTCTAGTTCTGGACTCCCCAACCCCAGGGAAAAGACTTTGTCTATTTACCCTATCCATGCCCCTCATTATTTTATAAACCTCTACCTCTTCAGCCTTCAACGCTCCAGGGAAAACAGCCCCAGCCTGTTCAGCCTCTCCCTATAACTCAAATCCTTCAACCCTGGCAACATCCTTGTAAATCTTTTCTGAACACTTTCAGGTTGCACAACATCTTTCCGATAGGAAGGAGACCAAAATTGCATGCAATATTCCAACAGTGGCCTAACCAATGTCCTGTACAGCCGCAACATGACCTCCCAACTCCTGTACTCAATACTCTGATGAAGCTGTGTACAGCAGCCGCTCTAGCCCAGATACAGAATTGAGCTCAATTTTGATGCCATGCTTCAGGAAGGAAAGCAAAACGTTCGAGAGAAGTCACAGAAAAGATTTACCCGGATGGTTCCAGGCCTGAGGGACTTGCATTAAAGACCGGAGAATAGTACAGCACAGGAACAGGCCCTTCGGCCTACCATGTCTGTACCAACCATGACACCATTCAAAACTAATCCCATCTGCCTGCACATGCTCCATATCCCTCTATTCTCTGCCTGGTCACATGTTTGGTTAAACGCCTCTCTGAATTCAGTATCATATCAGCCTCTACCATCTCCTCTGGCAACATGTTCCAGGAACCTATTCACTTCTGAGCAAAATACTTTCCTCGCACATCTTCTTTAAACATTCCCACTCTCACCTTAAATCTGTGCCCCCTCATATTTGACATTTCCACCTTAGAAGAAAGACTCTGACTACCCACCTTTTCTATGTCTCATAATTTTATAGACTTCTCGCACCCCTCAGCCTCCTACACTGTAGCGAAAACAATCCAAGTTTGTCCAATCTCTCCTTACAGCTAACACACCCTAAACCAGGCAGTGTCTTGGTAAACCTCTTTTGCACCCTCTCCAAAGCCTCCACATCCTTCCTCGAGTGCAGTAACCAGAACTGCTCACAATACTCCAATTGAGGCCTGACGAAGATTTGATGTGGACAGTTTGGAGACACTGGGGTTTTTTTTCTTGAAATGAGGGAGGTTGTGAGGAGAATCGATGGAGATGTTCAAAACCCTGAGGGACCTGGACAGAGTAAAGAGAGAAACAGCTTGCTTTGTTTGAAGAGTTGGAACCAGACTACTCAAATATGAAGTGATTGGCAAAAGAATCAAAAGTGACATGAGGAAATGTTCGTTTCTGCAGCGAGCAGTTAGGATCTGGACTCAGCCGCATCTGGGAGTGTAGTGGAGAAAGATTCAATTGTGACTGTGAACAGAAAAATCAATACACACCTCCAGGGGAAGGCTTTGCAGCGCTATGTGGAAAGCAAGGGACAGACAGACTGTCTGAATTGTTCTTGTGGAGAGCTGGCGGAAACGTGACGAGCTGAATGGCCTCCTACCCATTCTGTAACACTGAGACATGGCCTCTGGACATACCAGAGTGCTACACACACGCACACACACAAACACAAACCCACACACACACACTCACACACACACACACACACTCTCACACACACACATTCACAGACACACACACACCCACACTCACACACACATTCACAGACACACACACTCACAGACACACACCCACACTCACACACGTACACCGCCACACCCACTCTCTCACACACACAGACACACACTCACAGTCGCAGACACGTGCATAGACACACACACATTCACAGACACACACTCACAGACAGACACATTCACACACCACGCTCACACATACAGACACACACACATGTACACAGCCACACTCACTCACACACGCACAGACTCTCACACACACATGCACCGACACACACACACACATTCACAGACACACACACAGCCACATTCATACACAAACATAGATACACAGACACACACAGACTCTCACACACATGCGCAGAAACACATACATGCACACTCACATACACACATACACTCACTCAAATACACACAAACATACTCACTCACTCACACACATACAGACACACACACACACACAGAGGCACACACACTCACACAGACAGACAGATCAACACGTACATACAGACGCATGCACACACACACACACACACACACAGGCACACATGCACACACACACTGACACAAACACAGTCACAGACACACACATTAATATAAACACACACTCACATATACACACATATACACTCACATATACATGCACACTCATATATACACACTCTGACATCACAAACATGCACTCACATACACATAGACACACACACACTCACTTACATACATACAGACACACTCACTCATACACACACACTCCGTTTCACACAAACTGACACATACACAAACTCACTTGCATAAACATACACACACATGCACACTTAGTCTCTCTCACACACACACACCCATGCACACACATACACACACATATACAGACTCACATATGCAGACAAAGACACAGCGACACACAGTTACACATGCATACAAGGACATGCACTGTGACACAGGAAAAGGTTTGTGTACACACAGGGACATGCACAAAGACACACTCGGGGACACTCACAGAGACATGCACACAGCGAGACCAGAACAGAAACATATACAGGGACACACAGGGCACGCACACATATGGACCACACATGTACAAGGATCTGTGTACATAGGGTCATGCATGTACAGGGACAAGTGCACAGGCAGTGACACTGCACAGAAAGGCACATCCGCACAGACCGATGCCGTGAACATGGTAATGTGGGCTTCAGCCCGCGCCTCAAGTTGATTTGGAGTCTGTCAGCCTTTTGTATTCAGAGTGAAAGAGATGAGACAATGAAGGTAACCCCAAAAGGAGCTGCAGTGCACTCACACTGCTCAGAGTTTGGAGGAGCCAGTGTTGGACTGGGGTGGACAAAGTTAAAAATCACACCACACCAGGGTGGAATATAACTTTGCAAAAGTGAGGACTGCAGATTAGAGCCAAGAGAGTGGTGTTGGAAAAGCACAGCAGGTCAGGCTGCATCCGAGGAGCAGGAGAATTGACGTTTCGGGAAAAAGCTTTACATCAGGAATCAGGAATTTGTAACTTTGTCCACTCCTCAGGAACCTCGTTGTTTTAATGTACCAGGCGAAAGGTAAACTGAAATGTCATGTGCTTTTTCCTTGTCAGTGACAAGGCAACCTTTAGTCTGAACTGCCTTTGGTGTGGACGGAGACTGAGACACAAGTGTGCACCGATCCGAGTTGACTGAGGAGTGTGAGAGAGTGTCCTGAAACGCACCAACAAAAGCAAAAGGAGTTCTGGGATTTACATATTAATGCATCGAAACCTGCAACTCCATTCTAAGTGATTAAAGACTTAACAGCTGTGGGAAAAGATCTGCCACCCTGCCTACCCACAGCATGGCCACACAGAGATCTAGGTGTGTCCAATACAATGCGTCATTTGTAAGACAATTTGATCTTTTACTATAAATTCTGTGTCTTGCGACAGGAAAAGCCAGTTGCAATGAAGACTTTTTTTGCAGTGAATGCAACAATTCTTGGGGAAAGAGTTGTCAGAGGCAGGCGAAAAACCCACCGTTTCCGCACTGGAGCACCGACACTCTGTCAGATCGTTTCTGTTGTCAAAGGAGAAAAGGAAAGACACAGCGGTATCAGAAATCCAAGCATCAGCCAACGCACTTCGGAACCTCCAAAAACAACAGCCTGCCCGCTGAGAGTTATTGCTTTAATATTGCGAGGGAAGTGGCTTGAATTACTGAATGCCTTTCTGCAACGATTGCAGTCATGCTGGGAATGTTTTTCAAATCCCCTGACATTTATTGTCTCGCAGTAAAAGAGTGTTTATGACATGGTTATAATAACACAACTCCACAACGTGGAAACTGTTCGAGGAAGGATACCACCCAACGTCGGCCTTCCCAGGAGGGCTGACAGGGATCCAGGGAACTGCAGGAAACTCAAAGAAAACATGACAGTCATCAAGATCAACTGCATGGGAAAAGGCCCCTCAGTCCATTGAGCCTACCCCTGTTAGCAACAGCTCATTCTAATCCCATCTCCCAGCACTTAGAGTTACCGAGTCAGTCAGTTCAGCCAGTCCATGCCCACAATCCTAAACTAAACTAGTTCCACCAGCCTACACTTGGCCCATATCCCTCCAAACATTTCTTATTTGTCTACTTATCCAAAAGACTTTTAAACATTGCGTCTGCGCCCGCATCCATGGAAACACCTTCAAGTTCCCCTCCGAGCCATTCACCACCTGAATGGAAATATCAGTTTTTATCTCCGGAATGTGACTTGAAAGGAGTTCTGGGATTTACATATTAATGCATCGAAACCTGCAACTCCATTCTAAGTGATTAAAGACTTAACAGCTGTGGGAAAAGATCTGCCACCCTGCCTACCCACAGCATGGCCACACAGTGATCTAGGTTTATTCAATACATTGCATCATTTGTAAGACAATTTGATCTTTTACTATAAATTCTGTGTCCTGTCATCCTGCTCCACTAACTACCTGATGATGGAGCAGTGCTCCAAAAAGCTTGTGCTTCCAAATAAACCTATTGAACTATAACCTGGTGCTGTGTGATTTTAAACTTTGTCCACCTCAGTCCAACACTGACATCTCCCCATCGTGGAAATAGATCGCCACTCCTTCACTGTGGCTGAGTCAAAATTCAGGAACTCTCTCCCTAAGGGCAATAAGTGCTGACTCAGCCAGCGACGACCACATCCCTAAAATTAATTTTTCAAAAACTACTCCTGGAAGTTCGTTCCACACATGAACCACTCTTAGTGCAAAAAAAAATGCCCCTCATGTCCTTTTCAAATCTTTCTCTTCTCACCTTAAAAATATACCCCCTCCTTTTGAAATATCCCACATCAAGGAAAAGACACTTTATCTATGCCCCTCATGATTTTATAAATCTCCAATGCTCCAGTGAAAAAAGTCCCAGCACCTCATCTTCCGCCTGGGAACCCTCCAACCACAAGGGATGAACTCAGATTTCTCCAGTTTCCTCATTTCCCCTCCCCCCCCCCCCCCCGAAATGTAGATTCTCCTGCTCCTCAGATGCTGCCTGACCTGCTGTGCTTTTCCAGCACCACACTCTCGACTATAATATAAATGCTGCTCCCTCTACACTTCAACAGCTCAGATGAAGAGTCATTTAGACTCAAAACATCAGCTTGCTCTCTCTCCACTGATGCTTCCATGACTTGCTGTGATCTCCAGCATTTGTTGTTTGCAGTACAGATTCCAGCATCTGCAGTAATTTGCTCCTACGTCCTGTTAAGTCTGTTCAGTACTATATCCACATCCTTCTGGTAGTTGTGGTGAACAGAACTGTGCACAAAATTCCAAATGTGGTCTAACTATAGCTCTGTACAGCTGCTACATATCTTTGTTACGCAATGTAACTTTTATTTGAATTTCTTGTTATCTGACTGTAATGTCAATACTTTGACTATGTCTTATTTCTGACATGTTTTTTAGACATTGTAAAGTAATGCGACTACTTTTTTTCATTCCCCTTTTTAAAACTAATATCTGTACCTAAGATGGTGCCATAAGAGGCAACATTGTAAAGGTTTTCAATGTACTCCTGTACTTGAGTTGAATTGAATTGAATTTATTGTCACGTGTACTGAGGCACAGTGAAAAGCTTTCTCTTGTGAGCAATACAGGCAGATCACAGAGTTAGGTAGCATACAAAGTAAATAATAGGTAAACAGCAGCAAAAACAAAAACACAGGTACAGGCGAATACTAAGAGCTTGTGAATACATTCAGTATTGTGTACATGTGACAATAAAGGATATTCTATTCTAGCTAATATCTGTCTAAGTTTGCTGTGCACCGAGTCCCACTTGAACTCCTGAGTCTCCTATTTGACAAGCTTGGTCGAATGTACCTCCAGTGCACACGTGTGCACCTAACTTTTGCCTTCGCTGCCTTGAATTTCCCCGATTTTCAGGACATGGACCTACATGCAAGTATTCCAAGACAGCAGACGGAATCCTTCCACCTCTCTGTGCCCTTGAGTAGGTTTCAGAACACTAATTCTCCATGCTTCACTGTGATCTGCAAAAACACAGGCTTGATCATAGCACAGGGCGTTGATGTATCTTTTCCCATTTTACAGTGCAGAACGCCTGATCAAAGAGCATCATTTTATGGTAAATTTGATACTGCTAATGCAATTACAGTCACAGAGTCATAGAGATGTACAGCACAGAAACGGACCCTTCGGTCCAACTCGTCCATCCTCAACAGATATTCTAAATTTATCTAATCCCATTTGCCACACCCCTCTAAACTCTTCCTATTCATACACCCATCCAGATGCCTTTTCAATGTGTAATTGTACTAGCCTCCACTACTTCCTCTGGCAGTTCATTCCATACACGTACCAGCCTCTGCGTGACAAAGTTGCCTCTTAGGGCCCTTTTAAATCTTGCCCCTCTCACCCTAAACCTATGCCCTCTAGTTTTGGACCCTTCCACCCAAGGGAAGATACCTTGTCTATTTAGCCTATCCATGTCCCTTATGATTTTATAAACTTCTATGAGGTCGCCCCTTAGCATCCGACACTCCAGGGAAAACAGCCCCAGCCTATTCAGCCTCTCCCTGTAGCTCAAGTTCTCCAACCCTGGCAACATTCTGTTGAATTCACATCCATTTACTGACCTGCCTGGAATACCAACATTTAACCCTCCTCAAAAGAAAACTCTGCACAATCCTACAAATGAAAGAAAGAACTTTTCATGATGACTCCAAGTATTTTTGTAGGCAGTGTGAAGTGCTGACGTCGTGGCTGCAGGAAATTCAGGAACACATCAGAACACAGTAAGATCCAACCAATAGCAATGGGCGGCTCAACAGTTTTGTTCCACACGTGACGGAAACTGGCAGAGTGATTGGATTTAAGATCCTGACCTCTGTATGGCCTTGACCACAAATTCCCCTCAGGAGTCTGGAAAATTGGGGACCTCCTTCACCAATCAAGTGTTGCAACTTCCCGAAGCTCAAAGGAGTATCATTTCCACTCATTTTTAATTTGATTCATTCAAAGGATGTGGGCGCTGCTGGCTTGTTTGGCATTTATTGCCCATCCCTAGATACTCAGAGGGCAGTTAAGAGTCAACCCCATTGCCATGCGTCAGACCGGGCAAGGATGGCATATGTCCATCTGCAAAAGGCATTAGTGAACCAGGCGGTTTTATTTCTCTGACATTTGACAAAGATTACACGGTCATCATTAGAGTCAGAATTCCATCATCTACCCTGATGGGATTTGAACTCAGGTGCTCAAATCATTAACTGTGTCTCTGGATTAAGAGGAGAAAGTGAGGTCTGCAGATGCTGGAGGTTAGACTCGAGAGTGTGGTGCTGGAAAAGCACAGCAGGTAGGGCAGCATCCGAGGAGCAGGAGAATCAACGTTTCGGGCCAGAGCCCTTTCATCCTCATTGCTGATGAAGGGCCCTGGCCCGAAACGTTGATTCTCCTGCTCCTTGGATATTGCCTGCCCTGCTGTGCTTTTCCAGCACCACACTCTCTGGATTAATAGTCTAGCAACACTGTCAGTAGACCTTCTTCAAACTGCATCATGAGGTGCAAGTTACTGAGCTGGCAAATTTGCATCTGTCTGCGATAAGTTAACTGCTCAGACACTGTCAGCTTCAGTTAATGCAAAATTATATTGAATTTATAAAAACATGTCATTTACCAAATTGGTCTATGTTGGTGTTTATGTATCTCCCACCAAACTCCATATACCCAATTAGCATTGTATTCTCCCTTCTGTGTTATGGGAGACAAGGGAGTTGAGGATGATTGGATTAGCCATAATCTCACAGCAGAGTCCATGGCTGAAATGGCCCACTTGGGCTCTAATGTCTTATAGTCTTGTACGTTTTCTACACTTTCAATTCATCTCTGTTATTTGTTCCAATTACTCTATATGAGAGCAAGCTCCATGTCCTTACTCCTCTCTGGAAATCGATTTGCCCCAAATTCCCTCTTGAATGTATGTGTGACAAACGTTTCTTTGTGATCTTTTAGGTTTGGTCTCTTCCACGAGTGAAAACAACACTTTGACAATTACCATGTCAAACTTCATCATTGCATAATTGGAAAGACCTTCATCAAGGCTTGTCTTCTTGTTTCCAGAGAAAGGGGTCTCAGAAATGTTCATCCTTTCATGGAAACAATAGTCTCTCAGTCCTAGTACCATCCTTTCCCACTGCTTTGACAAACTGAGTCACACCTTTGCCCTTTGTTATACTTCAGTTTCTCATTTGTCACTCGTTTTGTATTCATTCTCTCCTTACCTTGCTGTCACTCAACACAATCAGAATCAACTGAGGCAATCAAGAGGTCACTGGATGACTATTTGGATAAAATGGTGCGCAGGAATATGGGGGAAAGGCAGGAGTTGGTTACCAGGTGTTGGATACAAGTCTAGCGAGGGGGCTGAATGGCCTGCTTCTACACTGTGGCAAAAGTGAGGACTGCAGATGCTGGAGATCAGAGTCTACATTAGAGTGGTGCTGGAAAAGCACATCAGGTCAGGCAGCATCCGAGGAGCAGGGAAATCCTGCTTCAATGCTGTAACAGTTCAGTGATTCTGTAAGAATCCCGATGTCTCACAGCAGATATGGAGGCCAGATAGCCCAACCTTCCTGTGTCGGCTGTCTGGTACAGCTATCAAACCATCCCCACTCCCTGCTGCTCTTTCCCTGTTACCCTCCAAATGTTTTCAGCAACTGGGAGAAAGTGAGATCTGCAGAGTCAGATTTGAAACGTGTAACGCTGGAAAAAGCGCAGCAGGTCAGGCAACATCCGAGGAGCAGGAGAATCGACGTTTCAGGCATAAGCCCTTCCTGATGTCATTTGAGTAATGAATATTGACTGAGACTTTGATGCATTTTTTTCTCTGCTTTCTTTTAGTTTGTCTCGAGTTTTGCTCTTTTCTTCAGTGCCACACTTTTCAACCCTCCAAAAGTTTCCCTTTCTAATTTTTATTGAACTTCCTTTCAAACTTTACCATTGAATCTGCTTCTCCCCTCCATCTCCCTTTTCTGTCAAGGTATTGTTGGCCATGAAAACACAAAAATAATCCTGAAACTAAAACAAAAATTGCTGGAGAGGTTCAGCAGGTCTGGCAGCATCTGTGGAGACAAATCAGAGTTAGCATTTTGAGTTGAGTAGGTTCTGAGGAAGGGTCGAGATTAGAGTGGTGCTGGAAAAGCACATCAGGTCAGGCAGCATCTGAGGAGCAGGAAAATCGACGTTTCAGGCAGGAGCCCTTCATCAGGAATGAGCTCATTCCTGATGAAGGAATTTTGCGTCAAACGACGATTTTCCTGCTCCTCAGATGCTGCCTGACCTGCTGTGCTTTTCCAGCACCACTCTAATCTTGACTCTGATCTCCAGCATCTGCAGTCCTCACTTTCACCCTCTGAGGAAGGGTCACTCAACCCAACTCGTTAACTCTGATTTCTCCCCACCGGTGCTGCCAGACCTGCTGAGCTTTTCCAGCAATTTCTGTTTTTGTTTCTCATTTACAATGTTTTAAGTTCTTTCGATTTTTACAAAAACATTTCTGCTCATTTGCTCTTTTTCTTTAGCAAATTACCTTAGATCTGTGTCAATTGATTACACCTACTTGTACTGGTCAAACAAGATGCCCCCTTCCTCTTCCATTGAAACCCTCTGTAATTACAAGCCTTCAACACTTGGAATAGATTTTCTCCAATCTTTCTCTGCTTTGTGAAGTATAACATTCAATACAGGGCAACCTGGCTTATCCGAACAACATGGGTGGGAAGAACTTTGTTCGGATAATTGAATGCTTGGATAATCAAATGTTCGGATAACACAGTTTTTACCGAAACATTGGGGACCTTGAGATCTTGTTTGGATAATGTTCGGGTAATCGAGGTTGCACTATAGATGTGAGAAAGATTATTAATTTAATTATTTTCAATTGCAAGTACATTCATTCAGCAATCAGAAAGGTCTGGTTCATTGAGGTGGTGGCTATGAGGGCAATTACAAGTCAATTTTTAGAACAGGATTCAAAACAGCAAGCAAACTTCATAGATATTTTCTAAACAAACCATTCAGAGATGCTCTGACACACCTCTGCAGCAGATGGATTTGAACCAAGGCCTCTTAGCTCAGAGGTAGGGACACTACCATGGCACTGCAAGAGCCCCAAAGCAAGTCTCCTAAACCTAATTGATACCAAATCCCCTCCATCATGACAATTCCTGATCTCTATACTTGCGGACAAATAGGAATGTAAGAAGTTAAAAAATAGGAGGAGGAGTAGACTATTTGGTTCCTTTAGAGGACTCTGCCAGGTCCATAAGATGATGTTTGAAGGTCTATCTCAATTCCATTTCCTGCCTCTATCTGCACATCCCCCTGGTTCCCTCAAGTCCTAAAACATCATTGGTCTCCAACCTGAATAAACTTAACGATTGAGTACCCTCCCTGAGGAAGCAAATTCAAGATATTCTCAACTTTCTCAGTGAAGATATTTCTCATCTCACTCTCAAAAGGCTTACTCCTCATTCTGAGACCACAATCCTGGGCTCCCAAGACAGGGGGCAACAGCCTCTCAGCATCTGCCCTTGTGAGAATTTCAGTGAGATCTCCTCTCATTCTTTTGAAACCTTCTGAAAGTGTTTTCTCACATCACCTTTATGTCTTTTGCATTTTTGCTACAAAGCTATGGCTTCTTGTTCCTTTACAAGGGGAATGGCCTCCTCCTGTGCCTATAGGGATGCCATGTCATCAAACAAAAACCAAGGTTAATAACCAAAACCCTCCATAAAACAACAAAACGGCATTCCCAACGGAGAAGAGGAATTACCGGGTTGACCTTCATTGTTCCTCGGACCTTCCTGGCTGTGGTAGTTGCCATTGTTGTGGTTGTCGCCATGATGGTGGTGGACATCTCAGCCGGTAATGTGGTCGCCATCGGCTGGTTGACAATCACCGGGGCCACCTCTCCCACCAGCCTCACGGTTCCGTTGACCTTGACATTGGGATGGCTCTCTGCTGCCATGTTAAGGACCTTTAAGCCATTGTAGTAAAGGCCAGACATTTGTCCCTGGAATGGACGACTCCTATTCTTCCCCCCAATTGTAATCATAGCCTGCGTATTGAAGATTGTCAGCATGCGGCCTGGAAAAGAACAGAGGTATTACTGTATTCATTGGCTTGGGGCTCTGATCTTGAAGGCACAACCACTCAAACCAATGCACATTATGTATGTTGAAATGATCTCAAGATAAGAGCATGCATTACTTTTCTTCAGGCTGCACATAACATCCTCTCATACAGAACGTTTGAAGTGTGACATTCAAAAACAAGAAAGTTGTTTTCTTGAAAGGACAAATGCAATGCAGGCAATAAAAGCCTCTCTGTCAAGCTTATCGGTGCCGCACAGAGCATTAATCTTTCATATGCACTTTTCCTTTTATTCTGACTGGATTTGAGATGTTCTCTGATTGGGGATGATGTGAGAACTTTACATTACAATTATGAATAAATTGGGAAGGGAAATTGGAAACTAAAGTTACCTGTCTATGACTGCGACATGGGAAAAACAATGATATATCTCATTCCTTTGCGTCTAACACTGTCATTTACCTCATTTAGCAGCTGCACTGACATAGCTTGCAAAAGGATGTAATTTGACTGCGATATGTTTATGCACTGATATCCTGATGAGGTCATGCTTTCCGCCACTGGAATTGTGCATGCTGTGCACTATTCTTGTCTACGGTTGTGCACGGTAATCGAGCACATGTCTGTGCATGCAGGCATACTGTCACCTGCACCTTGCTCTAAAGGGAACCTGGACAGATGTCAGAACAGTAGCAACAGAGCTCCGATTGACTCAACAGCCTGTGTGGGACCTTGATCATTTCTGAGTGTTGCAGACTGGCAAGGTCCAGGAGTACGTGCTGATGGATGCTTGGGACAGCTGCCAATGCACGCTGAGGAAAGACCATCGTCTGAGGTCTTTCTGCCGAAGTTAAATGGGAGTCCACGCAGTTATTGGAACCTCCTGGTGCCTTAAGTTCATGTAAACACAGGCTTGTATGTGTAAAAGATGCCTTTGGTTTGTTGGATAGAGTCAAACTCTGATGTTGCTTTGATACACTACTGTACAAAACCGAACTGCAATTGCGATGATGCGCCCAGATGTACACATAAGGCTTTTTTTAATGAATGAAGTATACTTTTGAGATTAAAGAAAAGTCATTTTTGAAAGTGCTAGAAGCTCAGTCTCTGACCCAGTTGTGGGCCTTCACTCTGCCAGAGAGTGTATCCATCCCTCAGTAAAGTGGGGTGTGCAGTACAAGTTAAGGCAAACCCGCTACATATGAGTGACAATGTGAGACCTGTGTAGCTGTCATATCTCCAGGAAGCTCTCAATGACATGGAGATGCTGACTCGGTAGAAAAACGCTGCCTTTTAGAATTATTGCTATTTAATTGTCTTTGCATACAGGCATTGTCAGATCTAAGGGTGCATCATGTATTCTAATTATAAAATAGTTATCCACAATAAAGCTCCAACCACCAGGGGACTATCGAAAAACTCATTAAAAATGCTCTTTCTTACAGCCTATCCCTTGTCAAGAATTATACTTTTACTTTCAATGCCGTGTCATGCATCACATTTGCATTTTAAAGTACTTCATCTTTGGAATGTTAATTCAGATCAACTTGACATCATTTTTAAAGAATTCTTCCAGCAATTATTCGTGATTAAATGACTTTGACAAAAAGGAACTAAATCAAAACTTAGATCAAAAATTTTAAACGAATTCCTGAAATCAAAAATTCCTTTTGTAAAGCAACAAATATATAACACGAGGATGGTCGAAAATGTGGTGAAAATCTTATGCTAATATAAAGCTTTGAAGTTGTGATGCGGGATTTATTTACATGAAATCTCTCCAGACAATGTTTTAACTGAGAGGCTCATTTCTGTGACTCTCTCATCAGGATCAGTGACGTCTGTTTGAGCTCCATTTCAGAGACTCGAGAACACTTCCAGTCTGGTGACAATGCGGGAAGTGCTGTAGAGAGGCCAAAGACCGTGTCTAAGGGTTACTATCCAGACTGTTCTAGTGGTTGAGCTTCAGCCTCCAGGACTCGAACATGAGCAGTGCGGAAGAAAAATAAAATGGAACAATAAAAAGATATCACTTGGGAGGTGCAGAAGGTAAGAGGCACTGGAAAGCGAGACATGTTGCCAAACCTTTTCATCTTGCTCTCATCAGGACACATGCAAGAGTGCCAAATTTCAAATGGTCACTAGAGGGGAAAAAATGCAAGCCAACCTTGATTGGCTGAGGTGTCACCATGGAGAGAAGGAGGGAAACTATAGGCTCTCCAATTCAAAAAAAGGATGCAAAACTTGAACATATGCCTTTTTGTTCATAGGGCCCCTGCATATGAATATATGGTTGTTCTAGCAGGTCTAAATGAACCACATTATGAGCTCCACTGATGATCTTAAATTGGTTAGTCAGGCATTGGTTGTTTATATTATTGACATGGTTGGGATTGTTCAGCGAGTCCTGTGCAATAGCTGAATTACAGCACACATCTTTCTTTCCAGTATCTTTTTATCATTTTCATTTATTGGTTGTGTAACTGTGAAAGACTGTGAATGGGAAAGTAGAAGGTGGTTTGGCTATTAGTAAATTAAATGATAGCCAGAATGTGGAGGAGTTGGTGTTGGACTGGGGTGGACAAAGTTAAAAATCACACAACACCAGGTTGTAGACCAACAGGTTTATTTGGAAATACAAGCTTTCAGAGCGCAGCTTCTTCATCAGGTAGCTCGTGGAGCAGGAACATAGGACACAGAGTTTATAGGAAAGGATCATCGTGTCATACATATTGAACAAACCTAGAAAACTCTAGAAGATGAAAGACTTAACAGCAATCTAGGTTTGTTCAATACATGACATCAGTTGTATGACACTATGATCCTTTGCTATAAATTCTGTGTCCTATGATCCTGCCCCAGTAGCTACCAGACAAAGGAGCAGCACTCCGAAAGCTTGTACTTTCAAATAAACCTGTTTGACTATAACCTGGTGTTATGTGATTTTTTTCAACTATGTAAATTAAATAACTGAGTGGTCATTGCCTAACCAAGAGACGATTGGTGTGAGGTGGGAAATCATGGGGTGAAATCATCAGTTATGTGACCAACTAGAGTCGGCAAGCTCATTTGTACTTGCCTCTACCTTGGGCAGATACTGAGCTTTGCAAAGTAAGAAGGGCAGGGGGTGATCTCGCTCTTCGCAACACCATTAATAAACAGACGTAGCCACTTGTGGAATCTTGTGAGAACTGTACACAATAGTAACTACCTTTAGCCTCAGATCACTGTCATCACTCAACATACACATAAACAGTTTCTTTTGTTCTACAGCATAATTTTAAGACATAAGCTTTCACAAGTTTACAAGAATCAAAGAGAATAAAACGCATATAATAACCATGCATGCATCCATTTGAATATTAAGTCTGAGTCATATTAATGTTTACCTTACAATGAGTGTTAAAGGGACTTTAATGATCGGGAACTTGGGTAAAAGGTGATATTAAGTAACACTTCATTTAGGTTAATTTGAGGTTTCTTATAAAACATTAAATTCTTCAATTGGATGTAAAGTGTTCACTTTAAAAGCAAGCTTATTTTCTGCACATTTACCCAGTGAATTATCATGTATTATGCAAGTTACAATTCACCTTTTTAAGAATTTCATGCATAATTTATTACGAAGCCAAAGGCTGACAGTCCCTTTAACTACAGTTTAATGATGATGAATTATAAGGGTGATTTATCAATATAAAATGAAGTGACTCCATACAAGTTATAAATTACATTAAGTCAAGACTTTTGTTCAATATACATGATTATTTTTTTAATTACTGTTTTTTTCAAATAAGACTTTAATGCAAGCTTTAGATGTTTGTTTTAAAAAAGAATGAACAGAACAGAAAGCGTTAAAGTTAAACTTTTTAATGGAGTTTACCTTTCTCTTGTAGCCACTCATCAAATACTATTCCTCTGAATTTTTTGGGGATTTTCGTTTTAGCAATCGCCAGGCGTTCATTATCAATGTTTCCTTTAAAGTTTAAAGAGACAGCTTAAAAAACATCTGGAAGGTCAAGGGTTAGTTGTTAACATCTTACATTTTAATTACAATTTTTTTTGTTGTGATTGAGATTTATAATGTGTAATATTGAGTTACCACACTTCTAACTGACTCTGCAGACCCTCAGCATGAATAGAATGTCGAGTCTGCAGCAACACTTAATTGCCACTGTTATTTTCCTCAGTGCCTGTCACGAGGGATAGCAATTTAACTTTATTTTTATATGAAGAAGACATCCTTGCCTTTAAACTGCTCTAACTGTTCTACAAATGCAGATTCCCAAATCCAAGCATTTTTTAAGAGGGAAGCAATCCTAATTTATAACTTTCTCAAGAATCGCTGTCAGGAATAACCTTCAGAAATTTCAGCAATCCTCCTTATTTCATTCATCTTTAACATTCTTCACCAAGTGCTGGTGGCTGTGCCTTCAGCAGCATTCCAGGTCTTAGGTTTTAGTCAGACCAAAACTTGAAGTTATCTGATGAACATCGCCCCTCAAACATCCATCCTATTTTAAGAACAAACTGACCTCATGTACTCTTCTTACTTCTTTGGCTTTTCTTTTCTTATCCATTCTCAGAATGAGGGTATTGCTGACTAGGCCAACATTTATTGCCCTTCCCAGTGGGCAGTTAAGAGTTAACCACATTGCTAGGGGTCAAGAGTCACATATAGGCTAGACCAAGTAAGGATGGTAGTTTCCTCCCCTAAGGGCATTAAGTGAACCAGATGGGTTTTTCCAATAATCAACAATGGATTTGTAATCATCATTAGACTCTTAATTCCAGATTTTTTTTCCTCCACTGAATTTAAATCCTACCATCAGCCATGGTTGGATTTGAACATGGGTCCCCAGAAAATTAGCTGGGTTTCTGGATTAACAGTCCGGTGATAATACCATTAGGCCATCACCTCCCAGCCTCCAGCAGCTTCAGTTTGGTCCTTTTGTCTCTGACATGTGTATGTGTGTGTTTGGGAAAGACAGAGAGTGTGAGAGATTGTATATATAACAGTGTACATATGAATGAAAGTGACTGTTCAATTGCATGAAAGAATGCTTGTGACTGAGAATGCATGTGAGAGAATGATGTTATGCGTGTATGTCTGTGAGTGAGAGTGTCTGAGACAGATAGTATGTGTATGTGTTTATGTGTGTGAGTGTGAATGTTGATGTGACCGTTAGTATAAGTATGAATGTGAGAGAGAATGAGAACTTGTGTGAGAGTGTGTGCCCCGGTGTGTGACAGTTTGTGTGTATCTTTATCAGAGAGAGAGAGATTGCGTACTCGCACATGTGCGTACTTGTGTGTGTATGTACGTGTGGGAGAGAGAGAAAGAGAGAGTGTGTGAGTCTGTGTGTGACGGCTTATGCACATGTGAGTGTGAGCATGTTTGTGTGAGACTGACAAACAAAATGTGTAAGACTGAATGTGTGTGTGCATGTGTGAGAGTGCGTTTGAATGCCTGTATCAGTGTGAGACTGTGTGCGTGTGTGTGTGTATATATGTGAGTGTGTGTCTGTGTTTGTTTGTATATATGTGTATGTGTGTCTGTGCGCCTATGTCTGTGCCTGCATGAGAAATAGAGTTATGAGAGATAGAGAGTGTGCATGTTTTTTTTTCCCACATCCATCTTCGACCTGAGATCTGACTTGCCAAACCTCGAGGCTCTCCCTGAAGTTTCCAGGAATCAAAGATTAATCTCCATAAATAGGAAAATACAAGTCTTCCATCTTCTCTACCAGAATGCTGCTGTAAGCAAACTCAGGGGCAAAATCACTGAGTCACGAAACAAATAAAGTACATTTTATAAAATAAATTCTTTGAGCTCCATTAGTTATGCCAAATATTGGAGAAAATTAACAGTCAAGGTGAATATAATTGTTTAATAGAGAGTCTATTCCCCTGCTGATTGATGATGGGAAGGTAGTGAGCCCAGACAATGGTCCAATGATAATTAAGGGATGGCAAATTCAGACTGAGATGAGGAGGAATTTCTTCTTTCAGGAGGTTGTGAGTCTTTGTACCTGTTTGCCAAAGAGAGCTCTGGGGAGCAGAGTCCTTGCATGGATTTAGGAATGAGTTACATGGATTCTTGATCAGTTGGGGGTTCAGGATTATGGAGAAAGGGCAAGAAAGCGTGGAATCAGCAAGGGGCCGAACAGCCTACTCCTGTTCCAATTCCTTATGGCGTTCACAGTCTTAGAATGAAAGTGGGGCAGCTGAAGATGAGAGGTCAATTGACAAAACTTGCCGGAACAACTCGAGGCCAGATTATGGCTGAGAAAGAGCGTACCGTCTCTCCTGAGTCATAATTACAAACAGAATTGTGAGCATTTCAAAATCCAGGTTTATTTATTTTCCCTGATCTACTCGCATACATCTGAACGCACACCAAAGGCCAAAGGCCATTCGGCTCCTCTAGCCTACTTCACCAACCCTAAGAACATGGATGGTCTGATTGTGGCACCAAATCTACTTTCCTCCTTCCCCCTCTTCCAACTCCCTTGTTGGTCAAGAACACATCAAACTCTGTCTTAAAAATACTTAGTAGCCTCCCCACAATCACTGTAGTGATTGTAACGAGATCAGCCGAGTCGATCTTATAGAATATGAGTTCCTTGATTGGAACTGTTAACCTGGTCTCCTCAGGAAGCCCTGACAGAAATAAACCGGAATGTCAGGGTTTCTGTCACTCTGGGAGCTGGCTCTGTGAGAGCTGGAGCAGTGTCAAGTAATATGCACATGTGAATAAAAGGTGACCCGGTGATGGGACACCTGCCTCAGTGGAGTTATTTCACCGACAACTTTCTGAGGCAAGATAAATTCCTCCTCATCTCCATCTTAAATGGTAGGCCCTTTATTTTAAAATGGTGTCCCATAGACATGCTGGACATGCACATGGACAACAGTGAATTGAGGGGTGTGTAGGTTAGGTTATTTTATTTTAGATTAGGTATAATCCTCAGCACAACACCGTGGGCCGAAGGGCCTGTTCTGTGCTATATGTTTCTATGTTCTAGACGTGAGTCTTTTCCGTAAGGGGAAACATCATACTTCACAATTTTCTTCAATTGCCTCCTCCCCCATGATACAAAATCCCAATGACAAGTCCCCAACTTTGACTATTGCCCAACCTTAATGTATGAGCAAAGGCCAGGAAGAGTATAGAGGCTATCACAGCTCAACCATTTACACATTCAAAGAACCACAGAGCCCCTAGAGTGAAGAAAGATACCAACCCTCTGAAGAACATCCCAACCCAACCTCTACCCTATCTCCAGATTCCCTATTGCTAATCCACCTAGCATATACATCCCTGAACACTATGGGCAATTTAGCATGGCCAATTCACCTAACCTGGACATCTTTGGATTGTAAATGTGTTGCTGGAAAAGCGCAGCAGGTCAGGCAGCATCAAAGGAGAAGGAGAATCGATGTTTCGGGCATAAGCCCTTCTTCAGGAATGAGGAGGGTGTGCCAAGCAGGCTAAGCAGTCCTGAAGAAGGGCTTTTGCCTGAAACGTTGATTCTCCTTCTCCTTTGATGCTGCCTGGCCTGCTGCGCTTTTCCAGCAACACATTTTTAAGCTCTGATCCCCATCACCTGCAGTCCTCACCTTCTCCATCTTTGGATTGTGGAAGGAAACTGGATCACCCGTAGGAAACCCACACAGACACAAGGAGAACGTGCAAACTCCACACAGACAGTCACCCGAGGCTGGAACTGAATCCAGGTCCCTGGCACTGTGAGGCAGCAGTACTAACCATTGAGCCACCATATACTTTAACAAAAGAGCTGGGGCTGTCCAGGAATAGACAACCAACTCCTTCTCCCCCCTCAAAGGTCAATCTCCTAACGCGCCAACTAGCTGAGGTCATTCAATTCAGCACATAAAGGGCAATAAACAGCATGATATTCCTAACCCTTGACACCTCATGAGATTCAAGACTTCTTTCAAGATTTTTTTCCAGAAAATAACAGTGGAATTTAGTGACCTACATTGTATTATATCATTTAAATAACTTTTAAAAGACAAATTAAATTGGAATGAAATTTTCCCCTCGTGGAAGAAGCAATTGCAGAGCAAAACAACACTTTGCCTTCTTCATAAGACCTTAAAAAAGAGATATTGTCATTTTAAAATGCATTGTCATGGTCAGGCGACAATTTCCCAGGGTCTATAAAAAATGATTTATTTTATCTTTTAATCATTTTAATGGACTAAACATGCATAGTCATTCCATTTCATTTTCCTTATAAATTGCACTTTAAAAAACATCAGGCACACAGCAGACAGATGTTGGGGTCCTGCTATTGTGCTTATCCAATGAACACTCTGAGTCCAATAGCATGCAAACTTGTCACGGCACCACATTCACTTTCTCAACATCCCCCAAAAGTCTTTCTTGTTTTCAGACAATAAAAAAATTATACCATGGTTCACTGCAATATCTTTTAAAGTAAATGTTTGAAAATGTTTGCTTTAAGTTGCTGGCCATTTTTGGTGTGGCGTTTTATTTCCTGTGAAACATTCCCAGTTGTAACCCTGGATGGAAGTGACCAGAGTCATGCTCCTGATTGGGGTGTTTTCAGGATGCTGGGGTCCAGGTGGACAGGAGTTGGGAAAAGGGGTGGAAGAAAATCTTGTACCATTTCATATCTCAATTGCAATCAAATATTTGCATCTGGAGTCTGAGGAGTGGAGGATAAACTAGAATCAAATCCAGACACTAATGACAGAATCCAAGGCTAGACCATGGTATAAATTCCAAAAACCAATCACTTTGATAAATATTTCCATTGAAAGGACAAATTCCATTTTGGTTGCACCCTTTTCATTGTCAGTGAATTAGCACTGGATACAGCAAGTGAGACAAGGTTCACGTTACTATTTGTACTGCTTTAACCCAACTTAAAATTGAAATGACCACAGAGGCACTGACAAGTTGCTTTTACAACCTCTTACTCAATGGGCATCGCCAAGGATTCAAATCATTCCAGGAAGAGAAATTCATATCAATATTATAAGGGACGGCAGCATTTTGAGGATGGCCCTCGATGGTAAATTCTTCCACAGGCCATGTGAGATCCATCCGAATACACTGACTTTAATCTGTCAGGAGTTACATTCTAGTGAGCCAGCAATTAAATTCCACACTGGAGACAATGACCTAAAGATCCAAGTATCCTCCAGAAACCATGTGTTAGTCTCCAATATCCATGTTACAGTTACCATGGGAATTCAAACCAAGTATCTTTTAAAGAAGTGGGAACAATGAGTGAAACCTTGTGAATATTTGGGTGAGAGTCCAGGTAAAACACTCCAGTGAGACAGGAACTGATTATTCATTTTCTTGACTGTAAGTTAATGTTTTATATGTACCTGACTTTCCAACAGCCTTGTGGCTCTTTTGGATAATTTCATATTCCTGAAGATTTCTGTGAGCCTTTGATAGAGGTGGGGATCTTTGAAACCTTGTTATTTTATATGTATATGTAAGGACTGGAGGCAGAGTGTTTATGAAGAGAATAAAGGTCCTGTTTGTCAATCCGACCAAAAGTCTATTAATATGGGATGACCGCCAAACGGAGCATAATTCACTCAACGTTAGATAATCTCCTTCTTGTATCGGGAAGTTTCAAGGCCATCTTGTGACCTGCATTGTCAAAACTGAAGAGTGAAGTTGCATGTGATTTTTTTTCTGGTGTTTATCTTGCTTGCTCGTGTGAGAATCTCAGCCCAGTGTACACTGAAGCTTTCAGTTCTACTCTCCCCTTTCCTGCAAGCTAGGACCAAGCCTGTATCAGCCACTCCCGTCATCAGCTCAACTCACTAACAACTCATCCATCCTTGATGGTTCCACCCTCCGTCCTATCACCAGTTGTAATTCTTTGCCTCAATCTTCAGACCCTAATGGAACTCTTGTACCTTGTCCCATGCAATACGCAGCAACCCTTCCTTGTGTCTCAAAACACATTTGACCTTGATGATGTCTACCCAGGAGTGTGTTGGAGTCCAGACCCCTGAGACCATTGCCTGGCAAAACAAATAAATTCCCGTCTTCCACGGTTAGCCAAGCTTATTGATTCTGTTAAACTTCCTCCTCCAAAAATAACACACCCATCAACAGCTAGACTTAGTGCTACTGTTTTCTTACTTTACAACTTTTGATGATATCCTGACCTTAGTAACTTGATCTTACCTAAAAAAGAAAGTAATAAATGCTTCCACTTGTCAAGGACTAGGCGAACTGCTGGACCGTATTAGAATGCGATGCAGCAGGACATAAAGGAGACTGTTTCAGGAGAAGGCAATTTTACAGTTTTGAGCCAAATCACACCACACTGCAATGTTGCAAATGGGGGATAATTCAGAGTAAAGTGCAATCTGAGATCGCCTACTGAGTAATGGCAACTCAGATCACAAAGCAAAGCCCAACATCCCAGGAACAAAGCCATTCCCATTGAATCCCAGTCGTTAAATGGCAAAGCAAGATTTTCGAAGGCTATCACTGCGATACTAACAGATAATTACAGACACTCCTTCTTCTTTAGCCTTGATAGCAACAATACCGACATGTTGTCACCAATTATATACTGGGAGCAGTAATTGCACAGACTCAGTGCTGCAGCTGACCTTTCCTGTAGCTGTTCCTTCGATGCTCAGATCCTTCAGTGAGACAGTGGACGTATTATTAAGTATCATTTTCTCTCAATGTGTTTCTTTGTCTGCCTTCGGCAATTGGCAGGCTGTAATTTGCCGAGGTGCAGTAAGAGTTGACCATTAAAGCTCAATTGTCATGTGGCCTTTCCAATCACACAATCTCAAATTCAGCTTCTTTAGCCTCCCATCAATACATCAACAGTGGAACAAGAGGAAGCCCATTCAGATTCATGAGCCCATTCCACAATTCAATGAAATCACGGACAATCTGTATTTTCACTCCATTCACTTACCTTGGGGAGGGAAATGGAGTGACAGTACCCTTTATATTGCAAGAGCTAGCAAAACTGCATCAATGCCAGGCTCTAAAGTTGGTCTGGCATCTCCACCCAGTCTATCAATTCCTGACAAAATCCTGAAAACTAGACAAAAGCGAGGACTGCAGATGCTGGAGGTCAGAGCCAAGATTAGAGTGTGGTGCTGGAAAAGCACAGCAGGTCAGGCAGCCTCCGAGGAATAGGAAAACCGACATGTCATTCGTGATGAAGGGCTTTTGCCTGAAACGCGCTTTTCCTGCTCCTCGGATGCTGCCTGACCTGCTGTGCTTTTCCAGCGCCACACTCTAATCTTGTCTAAAATCCTGACAACGTCAGTCAAACCACTGCTTTGTTTTCAAAACCCCATGTAACACAGGTCTTGTTTACGTCATCCCTTGTCAAGCTAACTCATGGAAATACCATAACACTCTGATGCACAAACACGGCATTTTGCTCAAGGCTGACGTTAAACATTAGTGTCTAGAGGAGCTGCAGGGCTTTTGCCCGAAATGTCGATTTTCCTGCTGCTCGGATGCTGCCTGACCTGCTGTGCTTTTCCAGCACCACTCTGATCTAGAATCTGATTTCCAGTGTCTGCAGTCCTCACTTTTGCCTGATGTTAGACATTACTGAGAATGCGCAGGGACTTAAAGGGCAGGATATCTTGCTGCAATTATGTAGGGGTTTGCTGAGAAAACATTTACTGCAGTACACCAGAACGAAGGGGCACAGCCTCAAAATGAGGAGGAGCAAATTTCGGACTGAGCTGAGGGGGAGCTTCTTCCCCTAAAAGGATTGTGAATCTGTGGAAGCAGTTGAGGCTACCTTGTTGAATGTTTTTAAGGCACAGGTAGATAGATTTTTGAGCAGTAAAGGAATTAAAGGTAATTGTGAGAGGGTGGATAAGTGGAACCGAGTCCTCGAAAAGACCAGCCATCTTATTGAATGGCGGAGCAGACTTGAAGGGCCAAATGGCCGACTGCTGTTCCTAGGTCTTTTGTATTAGTTCACCTACTCAAGGAATGATACCTATGCCTCAGTAAGGAGTTTCTACTAGCGATTTCCTCGATCGATTCCTGGGCATGAGGGGGTTGTCCCTATGAGGAGGGGTTGATTTGATGGGAGCCTGCATTCTCTGGAGTTGGAGGTCGCCTATTGAAGGAAAGATCTGATCTGTCATGTTGCAGTTGTCGGTGAAGGCCACTTTTGGAGGAGCACGTACAGTTCTGGTCTCCTCATTATAAGAAGAATGTTATTAAACTGGAAAAAGTGCAGGAAAGCCTTACAAAAATGTTACTGGGGTTTCAGCTATAAGGTGAGGCTAGGACAATTTTTTTCTGGAGCATAGAAAGCTGAGGGGGTGACTTTAAAGACGTTTATAAAATCATGAGAGGCATAGATAAAGTGAATAGACAAAGTTGTTTTTGTTTCCCAGGGTAGTGGGGGTGCAAAACTAAAGGACATCGTTTTAAGGTGAGAAAGATTTTCTACACACCTAAGGGATGTGTTTTTCACACAAAGGGGGGTGTGTATGTGGAATGAGTTGCCAGAGGCAGGTGCAGTTTCAAATTTAAAAGACATTTGTACAGGTACATGAATAGGAAAAGTTTAGTGGGAGATGGGCCAAATGCAGGTCAAATGGGACTAGTTCAGTTGAGGAGATGTTTCGGCATGGATGGATTGAGTTGATAGGTCTGTTTCCATGCTGTATGACTCTATAGTTTAAAATTTGTGACGGCCGTACATACTGGAGCACAATCTTGGATTGGAGAACCCCTCTCTCTGTCTCTGTGGGACAATGTGGGGAACCATCAAGTCTGGCCATCCCAAGCTGATGGTTGGGGTCGGTAGGGTTTCCTCATGGGAATCATTGTCACGTACAACCCCACAGCTCTCCTTTCCCTCATTATACGGTCACCTTGTTGTGCTGGTTATCTTTAGACCTGATGTCCAATTCTGCCTGGGAACCTCCATCGGCGCAGGATAGGGTATGATAATGACTCAACAGATTAGGATGTTGGCACTGTATTGGCAAATTATGTGGCAGTGTGAGACCACCCACCTAGCTCCTCTTACCCACCCCCAGTCGACAGATTGTCACCTCCTCCAGACCCTACTGTGCAGATTATAGCAATGCACTTACACTGTACATTGCACAGGTTTCCTACTTCTGTGAACAGAGATTCAGCCTGAGGTTCCTAATACATGTGGTTTATTACGCTCTGGGGACCTATTCTGAATCTTATCCTTCACTTTTATTCCTGGCTCCTCATTTTAAATCCTTTGAATGACAGGAGTTCTGTTCAACTAATGTGAAAACAGGCTGCAGCTTATTACCTGCTTAAATCACAGCTATTAAATTGGTGAGTGTGTGTTTTGCATCTTATAGCTTGTTTCTGTTATTTATGGCAGAGCAGCAGTTTACTAATCGTTGGGAGTTCGGAAACACCTTCAGTTTGTCCTTCAATTGAAGGAAGAAAAATCCCCAGGCTTCTCTTCAAATCCCAGCCACCTCTGATGTGGAAGGCTGAAGGGGTTGAGCAACCTTGTGCTCCTCTCGCCTTGGCGTTACTGTCTCACACCAGGTCGTTCAGATCAACAAACCAACCCTGGTTCCCGCTAACCTCACATCAGCCTCACATCAACACCTCTATTTCCTCAGGAGGCTAAGGACAATCGGAATGTCCACAAAGAGTCTCACCAATTTGTACAAGTGCATCACAGGAAGTATCCCAACTGAATGCACGGAATGGCGCTGCTCTGCCCAGGACCCAACAGAGAGTTGTGAACACAGCCCAGTCCATCACACAAACCAACCTTCCAGCCACTGACTCCATCTATCCTTTTCACTCCCTCGGAAAGGCAGCTAACTTCATCAGAGACCCCTCCCACCCCGGTTATAATCTCTTCCAACCTCTTCCATCAGGCAGAAAACACAAAAGCTTAAACGTACGTACCAACAGGTTCAACAGTTCTCCCCCCACCATTATGGGTGGACATCTCAAATTTTACATTTAGAATCTCTACCGTGTGAAAATAGGCCATTCGGCCCCACAGGTCCACACCCAGATCTTCCCACCCAGACCCGTCCCCCTAACATATCCCTGTAATCTTGCATTTCCAATGGCTAATCCACCTATCCTGCACATCTTTGGACTGTGGGAAGAAACCAGAGCACCCAGAGGAAACCCACACAGACACGGGGAGAATGTGCAAACTCCACACAGACAGACACGCGGGGGTGGAATCAAACCCAGGTTCCTGGTGTTGTGAGGCAGTAGTGCTAACCACTGAGCCACCGTGCCACTCAACTCAATGTTGATTTTGTTCTTTGTGCATCTTCTCTGTAACATTGTATTCTTTGCTCTGTTCTATTAAGCTACTGCAATTTGTATGGTATGATCTGTCTGGACTGCATGTAATACAAAACTTTTCACTGTACCTAGGTACACGTGACACTAATAAATCAAATCAAATTTAAGTCAGCCTCTCTCTCTGTATGCCAGAATTCACGTGTCATATCTCAGAGCTGATTCGCTTGGAAGCCTCCACTATGTATTGTCCATCAACCTGAGTCTATCCAAAACTCTGCTGCCTATGCATCCATCACCCCTTCCTTTCCTCACTGACCTGTGCTGGCCAGCAGCACCTCAATATGTAAAGTTATTGAGCCTGTTTTCAAATGCCTTTGTTTGCTTGCCTCTCCCTGTCTCCGTGACCTCCATTAGCCCTGAAGATCTCTGTGATTTCACCCCCACCGATATTCTTGCTCAACCCTGGTTTTTTTTTTCATTCCATCATTGGTAGTTGCAAAACGGGGCCCAAATCTGCAGAATTCCTTTCCACCCACTTTTCACGCACTCTCCCTCTTTCGAATGTTGCTCCAACCCTGACCCTCGGGCCAATATTTCAGTCAATTGTCTTATTATCTTCCAAGTGACTCAGCCAAATTTTATTTGAATGTTAATCCCTTGAAGTGCCTTGAGGCATTTGGCTGTGTTAAAGGCACTATATAAATGCAAGTGTAGTGGAGGAGGTGTACCCTCCAGATATGTATCAAAGTTCCCATGGCACCTATTGCAAAGAATAGTCACTATCATTTAAAGGTAATCATTGATCTCATTACTCTCTATGGAAGGTTTTTGAGTGTAAATTCATAGATGTTGTTCCCAATTTTACAACAGTGACTGTTGTCCAAAATTAAACTGCGGTACAGTGCAAAAGGTTGCTTTGGGATCTCCTGAAGACTTGCAAAGTGCCAGCGAAATGCAAATTTGATTTTAGCTCATTAGAGGTAATGGGTCTCAGGAAAGATACACAGATACTGGAGGCAGTCTGGAGAAAGCTCACCAGGCTGATCCCAGGTTTGGTGGGGGGGGGGGGTGGGGTGGGGTGGGGGGGGTGGTGGTGGCTGCCGTGTGAAGAGACGCTGAATAGGTTGGGCCTCTACTCAATGGAATTTAGAAGACTGAGAGGTGACCTTATTGAAACAAACAAAAGGCTTAGGGCGTAGATGGGGGAAGGTTATTTCCTCTTGTGGAAAAGTCCAGGACCAGAGGGTGCAATCTCAGAATAAAGAGTTCCACATTTAAGGTGGAGAATCATAGAGTCAGAGAGCTATATGGGATGGAAACAGACCCTTCGGTCCAACTCATCTATGCTGACCAGATATCCTCAACTAATCTAGTCCCATTTGCCCTCAAAATTCTTTGTATTCATATTTTAGTTGTTGTACAGTCAGTTCCGCTATAACGCGGTATTTCCATTCTCATGCAATCCCGTGTTATTAAAAAAATCACGTAATAAGCAGCACCATTTAAACTAATGGGGCTAGAATCACGTTATAACCAATACGCGATTTGAAACTTGGCGCTTTGGAAACAGTGTCCCCAGTTCATTGATCGTGTTGTTGCAAATTCACAATAATGAAACAAATGTCATAGCAGAACGACCTGTAATTGTACCAGCTTCCACCACTTCCTCTGGCAGTTCATTCCAAATACACACCACCCTCTGTGTGAAAACGTTGCCCCTCAGGTTCCTTTTAAATGTTTCCCTTCTCACATTAAATCTATGCCCCCTAGTTTTGGACCCCCCCTAACCCTGGGGAAAAAGACCTTGGCTATTCACCCGATCCATGACCCTCATGATTTTATAAACTTCTATAATAGAAAATAGGTGCAGGAGTAGGCCATTTGGCCCTTCGAGCCAGCACCACCATTCATTATGATCATGGCTGATCATCCACAATCGATATCCTGTTTCTGCCTTATCCCCATAACCCTTGATTCCACTATCTTTAAGAGCTCTATCTATCTCTTTCTTGAAAGTATCCAGAGACTTGGCCTCCACAGCCTTCTGGGGCAGAGCATTCCATACACCCACCACTCTCTGGGTGAAGACGTTGCTCCTCAACTCTGTTCTAAATGGCCTACCCCTTATTTTTAAACCTCTGGTGTCCTCTGGTTTTGGACTCGCCCATCTGTGGAAACATGTTTCCTGCCTCCAGAATGTTCAATCCTTTAATAATCTTATACGTCTCAAACAGATCCCCTCTCATCCTTCTAAACTCAAGGGTATACAAGCCCAGTCGCTCCAATCTTTCAACATATGATCGTCCCGCCATTCCGGGAATTGACCTCGTGAACCTACGCTGCACTCCCTCAAGAGCCAGAATGTTCTTCCTCAATTTGGAGACCAAAACTGCACACAATACTCCAGGTGCGGTCTCACCAGGGCCCTGTACAGCTGCAGAAGGACCTCTTTGCTCCAATACTCAATTCCTCTTGTTATGAAGGCCAGCATGCCAGTAGCATTCTTCACTGCCTGCTGTACCTGCATGCTTGCTTTCATTGACTGATGTACAAGAACACCTAGAACTCGTTGTACTGCCCCTTTACCTAACGTGACTCCATTTAGGTAGTAATCTGCCTTCCTGTTCAGATCACCCCTTAGCCCTTAGCTGTGGAAGTGTTTCTCCTCTTAGAAGGTAATAAATCTGTAGAATTCTTAACCACAGAAGGCTGTCAAAGTTGGGTCATTAAGTCTATTCAAAGTTGAGATAGAGACATTTTTAATCAGTATGGGGAATAAAGGGTTATGGGGAAAAGGCAGGAAAATAGAGTTGAGACTTATCAGATCAGCCATGATCTCATTGAATGGTGAAGTGAACTCAATGGGTCAAATGGCCTGCTTTTGCTTTGAAGCCCTATGGTCTTATTGGTCACCAATGGTGGTGTGTGTTACTGCCAATTGTCCATGTTTTCTTATACATGGGTATTCTCTCAAAGGAAGGTCAAAGATAATACTGAGGATAGAGAACAACATCAGACCCTCAACTGTGATCACCTAGGATCTGGAGATCCTCGGAAATGTGACCCCAAACAGTCTCCCGCCTCCAAGGATATCTGGACTGAAACCAACCAAGACCCCAGAGTATAGACTCAACTCAGACTCTCTTGTGCTGTGGGCTTTCCAACAACACCAGGCCGCATTGGGGTGTGATTAAGCGATATTCTGGACCAAGTGCCCAGGTCCCTGTCACACGAGGCTCCTTACTCCCTCCTTTGGCACACGTCTTACTGAAAGCCAAATGTCAGAAGTCACTTCACCTGACTGATGGAGCAGTGCCCCAAAAGCATGTGATTTCAAATAAACCATGGTCAACGATAATCGGGCATCATGTGACTTCTGATTTTGTCCACCCCGTCCCAACACCGGCACCCTCACACGAAAGCAAAAAAGGAAATCATAAAGAGGAGCTACATTACAAAGATGTAGTTTGACAGAATGTCCAGAGAGCTGTGCGATGGATTGTAAACAGTCTCTGTTCAAAATTCAATTTTCACACTGTGTGGCTGGTGGGTAACCTTTTAGTACAAAAAAAAATCAATAAGATGTGAAGGAATCAGATTAGGACAATTTATCCTTTCAATTGCATTGTCTTCTCTCTTCATTCAGTAAGGGAAAAAAAATTGTATTTACACGGACATGAGCAGATGTAATTACAATACCGTTACCTCATAGCCTGCCTGAAGTCTGCATAAAGAAGCATTGCCAATGCACTGATATCATCTTCCTTCTATTTTCTGACTCATGCTCAGAGAAGATGTTGACTCTCCCTGCAGCTAACGGCTTGAAGCTGCAGTCAGGATTACAGGAGCGAATCCTGGAAATGTCTGGTGGCCCTTTATTTAATAAAGCCTAATCATACCATCACGGCCACTGTGAGTTGCCCTTGGTGCCGTAGGTGCAGGAGAGCTTGGATGAAGGCAAGAAGACCCTTGCTTTATTGTCTTTTTTTTAGATTCCCTACAGTGTGGAAATAGGCCCTTCAGTCCAACCAGTCCACACTGGTTGGACTGAAACTGAAAGTTAACTGGAAACTGAGCTGGACTAGCCAGATAAATGCAACAGCTACAAGAACAGACCAGAGGCAATAAATAATGTAGCAAATGACTCACCTCCTGACTCTCCAAAGTCTATCTACCATCTACAAGCCACAAGTCAGGAGTGTGATGGAATACTCTCCACTTGCCTGGATGGGTGTAGCTCCAGCAACACTCAGGAAGGTTAATACCATCCAGGGGAAAGAAACTCGCTTGATTAGCACCACATTCACAAACATCCATTCCCTCCACCACCGATGCTCAGTAGCAGGAGTGTGTACTATCTACAAGGTGCACTGCAGAAAGTCACCAAAGATCCTTAGGCTACACTCTCCAAACCCACTTTCACCCAGAAGGACAAGGTGGGGCAGGTACATGGGAACACCTCCACCTGCAAGCTCCCCTCCAAGCCACACACCAACTTGACTTGGAAATATGGCTCTGCCTTCCCTGTTCCTGGATCAACAGCCTGGAATTTCTTACCTATGGCATTGTGGGTCAGCTCACAGCACAAGGACTGCAGTGGTTCAAGAAGGCAGCACACCCCTACCTTCTCAAGGGCAACTTGGGACGGGCAATAAATGCTGGTCAGCCAGCGACACCCATGTCCTCTGGATGAATTTAAAGAAAGGGGTCAATGGGATCCATTTTGGGATCCACATTAGATCAGAGGGATCCACATTATTTCACAAAAAGACAAATGCTATATTTAAGGAATGCTGGATAGGCTGGGAAATGTTTCACTGGGATATTAGAAGTAGTTTATAAAATCATGAGGGGAATAGACAGGGTTGATGGTATTCTGGATTAGTGGTGCTGGAAGAGCACAGCAGTTCAGGCAGCATCCAATTTCGCTGCTCCTTGGATGCTGCCTGAACTGCTGTGCTCTTCCAGCACCACTAATCCAGAATTTGGTTTCCAGCATCTGCAGTTATTGTTTTTACCAGGGTTAATGGTAGGTAACTTTTCCTCAGGATGGGGGAATTTCAACACGAGGGGGGACATTTTTAAGTTGAGAGGAGAGAGATTTAAAAAAGACATGGGGGCAAAGTTTTTACACAGAGGTTGGTACGTATATGGAATGAGCTGACAGAGGAAGTAGTGAAGGCTGGTACAATTGCAATATTTAAGAGGCATTTGGATGGGTATATGAATGGGAAGGGTTTGGAGGGATATGGGCCGGGTGCTGGCAGGTGGGTCTAGATTGGGTTGAGACATCTGGTCGGCATGGATGGGTTGGACCGAAGGATCTGTTTCCGTGCTGTACATCTCTATGACTCTATGACTCTATGTTTGATGCGTGGAATGAACTGCCTGGGATAGTGGTGGATGTGGGCACCGTTACAGCATTTCAAAGACATTTGGTTAAACACATGAATAGGAAAGGTTTGGAGGGATATGGGCCAAGTGCAGTCAGGTGGGACGAGTTTAGTTTAGGATTATGTTTTGTATGGACTATTGTCTGTCTCTGTGCTGTATGTCTCTCTGACTGCGAACCCTGTGATAAAGGGATTCGGGTGTTCATGTACAAAAATCACAAAGCGAGTAGACAGATGCAAAAATTAATTAAAAAAGACTCATGAAATGTTTGCTTTTATCACAGGGTGATTGTAATGCAAAAGTGAGAACATTATGCTTGACTGAAAGTACAAAAAGAAACATTTGCATTTATATAGCATCTCTCACAACCACCTCAAATACAGCCAATAACGTATTTTTGAAGGAAACACAGCAGGAAACTTGTACACAGAAAACTCCCTCAAACAACAATGTGATAAAGATCAAATAATGTGGGGCTTTTGTTTGCAATTGATGGATAAGTATTGATCAGGACATAAGGGATTATTTATAGCATCATGTGATATTTATATGCACCTGAGCAAGCTGATGGGTCCCAGTTTAACGTTTCATCAACACGTTGTTAGGTATAGGTCTTGGGGTTAAAAGCATCAAAGGGTACGGGGAGAAAGTGAGAGCAAGATACTGAATTGGATGGTCCACCATGATCATATTGAATGGTGGAGCAGGCTCGAAGGACAGAATGGCCTATTCCTGCTCCTAATTTCTATGTTTCATTGCAATACTACCATCAGTGTGGATGTTCCTCAGTATTGGAATAATGTTCTGGATGCAGGTTTGCTCACTGAGCTGGAAGGTTCATGTTCAGACGTTTCGTCACCACACTAGGTAACATCTTCATCCAGAGGCCCACTGAAGATGTTACCTAGTATGGTGACGAAACATCTGAACATGAACCTTCCAGCTCAGCAAGCAAACCTATATCCAGAACCTCAACCTGAGGGACAAATCTTCTCAAAACTTGCTAAGTGGAATCATATGTCAATTTTGATTTCATGCTCAAGCCTTGGGGTGGAACTGGAAACCAAAATCTTTTTACTCTGTTGTATCGACCCTTGGTCGGACCCTATGTGAACCACTTCCTTCTGTGTGGGCCACTGAATCTCAGCAATGACATCTTTATCTTGGAGAGGACACAGGGCAGATTTGTTACAGAATTGTAACAGGGCTCACAGAAGGTCAGGTTGCGGGCTGATCATTAAAACAATAAAGGCATTAGTTAGGATGGATGCAGAGATTTATTTTCTGATAAGGGAATTCAGAACAAATAGCTACAATCTTAAATTAGAGCTAGCATTTAAGAATGAAATTGAAAAGCACCACTTTATACAAAGTAGCTGATAGATAAATAGATGGACAGATAGAGACAGATATAGATAGATAGATAAATAGATAGACAGATAGATAGATTGATTGATTGATTGATAGATAGATAGATAGATAGCTAGATAGATCGATAGATAGATAGACAGACAGACAGATAGATAGACAGACAGGTATAGATAGATAAACAAGTAGATAGATAGATAGATAGATAGACAGACAGATATAGATAGATAAATAAATAGATAGACAGATAGATAGATAGATAGATAGATAGACAGATAGATAGATAGATAGATAGATAGATAGATAGATAGATAGATAGATAGATAGATAGATAGATAGATAGATAGATAGATAGACCGATAGACAGATAGATAGATAGATAGATAGATAGATAGATAGACAGACAGATAGACAGACAGGCAGACAAACAGATAGACAGACAAACAGACAGATAGACAACAGGCTTGTTGAAAATTCATGGCAGTGACATTGCAACTATTGTAAAATTTCCAAAATAAAAAATTGATGTCATAGTGTGGACAATCATTAAAATTTTGAAAAATGTCTCAGGTAATAAAGGATTGCACAGTTATGAATATTTAAATTACAAACTTGCCAAATGCAAGTTTCCTTATTTCTAGGAACAGAAATGAAATGTGTTTATTGCATTTTGTGTTCAAGTCCTTTTGTCAAATATCGTCTGGTGAAGATTATTGAATACTCAGTTGTTTGTATACTACTCAGGAGTTTTATAAAGTAGGGAGTTGGGCCATGTTCTAGTTGATCCTTATTTGTGGATGAAGTGATGGAACAACTTGACTTCATTTAGCCAGCACAAAAAATTATTCAAAGAATTGGTCCATCAATTGGTCCAACAAATCCCAATTCAGAAGAAACCTCCTGGTCCAGAGAGTAGTGTAAATATGGTACTCACTAACACAAGGAGGTCATGTTGTGACTGTACAGGACACTGGTGAGGCAACTTTTGGAATACTATGTTCAATCCTGGTCTCCCTGCTATAGGAAGGATGTTGTGAAACTTGAAAGGGTTCAGAAAAGATTTACAAGGATATTGCCAGGGTTGGAGGGCTTGAGACAAAGGGAGAGGCTGAATAGGCTGAGGCTATTTCCCCTGGAACATCAGAGACTGAGAGGTGACCTAAATAAGTTTGTAAAATCATGAGGGACATGGATAGAGTGAATAGCCAAGGTCTTTTTCCCAAGGTAGGGGAATCCATTACTAGAGGGCATAGGTTTAAGGTGAGATGGGAAAGATTTATCAGGGAGGCAACTTTTTCATGCACAGGGTTTGTGTGCGTGGATTGAACAGCCAGTGATGTGGTGGAGGCTGGTATAATTACAACATTTAAAATGATGGATATATGATTAGGAAGGGTTTAGAGGAAAATGGGCCAAATGCTAGCAAATGGGAGTAGATTAATTTAGGATATCTGATTGGTGTGAATGATTGGATTGAAAGGTATGTTTTTGTGCTACAGGATCAATTCCTGTAACCGGCTGAGGTGACCATGAGGGATTCTGCTTGTCAACCTCTCCCTCTTGCCTGAGAGGCTGCTGCTTTATACGCATACGTTGGCACATCGTCCCGTGCAGTGTACATCCTGAAATTAAATTACGAGCTATCATTACCATTTTCCCATTGTCACCACCTGTGAAAATAACCGTATCAGAACCCGAGCTGGTCTGGGCCTCAAAGCACACCTGTATATTATGTATATGTTTATATATAGGACACATCTCAAGGACACAGCTCGCACTGCTTCAAGTGACATTGATAAATGTTCGCCTCTTCCCTTTCAGGTGACACTTGGTCCCCTTGCTGCCTTTTCTAACATGTTGCTGTCTGTTTCCAGCATTGTTTTTTAAAATGAAGAGAAACATCTCAGGACATCCTGCACGGAAATTAAAATTCAGCGAAGGCACTTTGGGCTGAGGGTTCTGCTGCGTGAGAACAAGGGCCACGAATAACGGCTGCTTAATTTCAGCTTGCTGGCTTGGCAGCTCTCTTTCTCCCTGCAGCTACAGGGCTGGGCTGTGAGCAAATCTGAGTCAAACTACTGGTCACAATGAAGGGCTATCCAGGTAAAAGCATCATTATCCCCGAAAAGGATTTCAAGATGTTCGAAAGAGTTCATTTATTATTGAATGCCAAAAAAAACAGTTCACAGAAGTCCAACTATAAGCACAGAAACTAGTAACAGGAGTAGGCCATTCGGCCCTTCAAGCCTGGCACAAAGTGAGCACTGCGGATGTTGGAAATCAGAGTCAAAAAGTGTGGTGCTGGAAAAGCACAGCAGGTCAGGCAGCATCCGAGGAGCAGGAGAATCGATGTGTCGAGCATAAGCCCTTCATCAGGAATGTTAAGCCTGACATTCATCAGGCCCTTCAAGCCTGCTTCACCATTCAATAGGATCATCAATGATCCTCTGTCTCAGTGTCATACTCCTGATTTCTCCCTAAACCCTTTATGCCTTTAAAATCCAACAAAATTATCTATCACTTCCCTCTCCACACATCTGACAAATGAAGGCTGGTCTCGAAGAATCATACAGTATAGAAGAGGCCCTGCAGCTCATCGCGTCTCTACTGTCAAGGATGCACCACTACCTGCACCAGTCCCACTTTCCCACACTGTCTTGTTAGCAGCAACTGGGATTCACTGATGAGGAAAGGCACATAGATTTAGTTACATGTCATGCTTCAAGTGAGCTGGTATCTGAGAGCTTCGTACCTCAGATTACAGGTGAGAACAAATCTGGAATCCCCACAGTGTGGAAGCAGGCCATTCAGCCCACTGAGTCCATACCAACCTTTTGAAGAGCATCCCACCCAGACCCATCTGCCCCACCCTATCCCTGTAACCCTGTACTTCCCAAGGTCAATCTACCTAGCCTGCACATCCCTGGATCCTAGGGGCAATTAGGATGGTCAATTGGGACACGCACAAACACACACATACACACACACACATACACACACACACACACACACACACACACACACACACAACATACTGTGTCCGTCAAAGTATATTGATAGGTCAACCATAAAACACAATAGAAAATCTCTAAGAACATGAGAGAGATGGCTTTCAGGAGAAATCAAGAGATCACAATACTTCCTGATGATTACATTTCCTCAAGTCGCAAATTTTCTGGGTGGCACGGTGGCTCAGTGGTTAGCACTGATGCCTCACAGCACCAGGGACACAGGTTTGATTCCAGCCTCGGGTAACTGTCCGTGTGGGATTTTCCCATTCTCTCTCTGTCTGCGTGGGTTTCCTCCCACAGCCTGAAGATGTGCAGGTTAAGTGAACTGGCCATGCTAAATTGCCCATCGTGTTCAGGGATGTGCAGGTTAGGTGCATTGGTCAGGGCTAAATATAGGGTGAGGAAATGGGTTGCTGTTCAAGGATCAGTGTGGACTTGTTGGGCCAAAGGGCCTGTTTCCACACTGTAGGGATTCTATGATTCTTTCTGATTTTAACAAAGGAGGAATGTATTTACAATGAAGTGATCTAGTTACAATGAAGGGGTCATCTCCATATGCAAGAAATTAATTATGTACCTTCAAAAAAAATGAGAAAATGCAATCTGATTTCTCTTGCAGTGTTTCGATGGGCATGCTCAGGGTGTGAACTTTCTGTGTGCAAATTGGCTTTCGCAATTCCTGTATTCCAACATTGACTACTCTTAAAAAACACAAAATGACTTGATTGGTTTCAAAGCGCTTTGGGACAGCTTGACATTGTGAAAGTTGCTTGAGAAAACAAAAGTTTTTTTTTGTTTATTTTTGTTTACTTTTTGACATTCAGAAGCTGACAAAAGACAATGCCTTTGTTCCGTAATGCAAAGGAAAATTTGTAACTGTGTGTGTGTGTGTGTGTTTGTATAAAAGGAAAATATTCCTCAAGAGAACAGTCAGTCCTTTCAGCATGACATTCAAAAGACATTTAGGCTGAAGACAGGAGGAAGCAGAGCATTAGAATAGAGAGAGTGAGGGTTATTTTTGCAGCGAAACCTGCAGCTTTTCTTGATGGGATGTACAATCAGGAAAGCCTCCAAAGCACCCTTGTCAAAGCACATTGATTCATGGGCCATTTACTTTAATATCTCAGGACAAAATCATATGGACAAAACAAAAACAAGCCTTATCTTCCTATTTCACACTGTTGTCTTTTATCTGTGCATTAACAGACGGTGAAAGCTCTGCAGATTGCGAGGGAAATAACTGAGGTGAATGCATGTCTGATTTTGTTCATGATAGAAGTAATTGTATGTAATTTGTAAGATACAAGATTATTTATCCCACAACAAGAGGCAGAGAGAGAGAGACACACACACACACACACACACACATCCTGTGTTTGCCCTGTTGAAATTAACAGAGATCTGCAAATAACAGAGCACAATATCCCGGGGAAGTGTACAAACATCGCTCACCTACTTTTCAGTTGTACATACTTAATAGAGTCAACCACGAGACATAACCTCCTCTCTGTCTCTCCAACTGCAATTCCACAGGGTAGGATTGCATTAATATCTGGCCCCCAACATCTCACACATCAAGTGATAGAGGAAGCAAGAGATTTTAGATAAAAACGTGTTGCTGCTCTTTCTGAACTTCAACCAATACATGTTAGCAGTTGGTTGATATACCTCAACAGTGGCTTGTTTAACCTCAAATGAGTCTGAGCTCTTTCATTCACACATTGTCAGCATCACCTTCACGGGGCCAATCATTTTGTTTCTACTCTGATTTTCTTCTCATTTTTCTCCATGTTAACAACCTGTCTGATTTGCCATCTTGCTCTCCTGTTTTCACTCTCAACTTCTCCTTCAATTGTTGCTGGGACAAGGCTGTCGCAGAGCCAGAGAGTCAGATAGTACAAAAGAGGCCCTTTGGCCAATCGAGTTAGAGACGACTGGTGGTGGTTTAATCTGAGGGTCACCAAGGAATGAATGAATGATTTATGAATGAATGATTTGTTACCATGTGTATTTTACAGTGAAATGCAATAAAATACATTGAAAAACTTTCATTTGTTGCCATAATCCAGCACTATTTTAGATTACATTACTTACAGTGTGGAAACAGGCCCTTCGATCCAATAAGTCCACACTGACCCTCCGAAGAGCAACCCACCCAGAACCATTCCCCTGCATTTACCCCTTCACTTAACACTATGGGAAATTTAGCATGGCCAATTCACCTAACCTACACATCTTTGGACTGTGGGAGCAAACCCACGCAGACACGGGGAGAATGTGCAACTCCACACAGACAGTTGCCTGAGGTGGGAATTGAACCTGGGTCTCTGGCGTTGTGAGGCAGTAGTGCTAATCACTGTGCCACTGTGCTGCCTGTTTTGATAGTTTAAAAATAAGAGAAAGTGAAAAAGTAAAGCTTGAAGAGAAGTCCATCTGCGTACAAGCTCAGAGACAACACGTGTCAAAATTGCCAAGCCTCAGGCGCCATCTTTTCCCGCTTAATTGAGGAGCGAGGTTGAGAAGGCAAGACCTTCGTGGTAACCTCAGCTGGTGCAGGAATTGAACCCACACTACGGGCATCATGGTGCATTGCAAACCAGCTGGTCAGCCAACTGAGCTAACCAACACCCAAAAGCCACTGTTGTTTCAGCACAGAGGGAGGCCATTCAGCCCAACATGCCTGTACTGGTCTTAGGTTCCAACGTCAGGAGTTGACTACCTCTTCTCTGTCTCTACACCGCAATCAGTTTGATTTCTAAATTCTACACTTGACCTAAGTCACTCATCGGTCTTCCTATCTATCCAGCAGATTCACAGTTCCTTCCGTCATACCCGGGTTTCAAAATTTGGTTGCCCTGCTCTCATTCTTTTTCTACAACGTCTGACTCTTGCATCTAGAGAGTGCAACATTGGCTGCACCAGATGCTTTGTCAGGTCCCTGCAGGTACAGTCGGACTCCCTGATTTTACTCCTGCCACCAGCCATTCTTCTTGGCGGAGCTAATCTCATCTGATCCTCATTCATTGATGTTACTTTGATGTTCATCACCGAGCCAGGGTGTGTGAGCCATGCACTGCCTCCATCTCTGCGTGTCACAGCTCAATACAGGGATTTTCAGGTGAATTGGAAAACACTTTGCAATAATATGTTAAGAAGTTTCGCTTGTGACTACAATGCATGCTAGAGAGGGATCTCAACTTGCTTTCACAGCAGAATGATGCCACACAGTAAAGGGCTATTTGGCACATTGTGTCTGTACTAGCTCTTTGGTAGAGATCTGTCCAATTTATCCCATTCATTTCTCTTTCCCTGCAACAATCTAAAAATCTCGCCCTTTAAGATTTAACTTTTCCACTCCCAGTGACTGTTTAACTGGTGACTCATCCAGATGGCCCTGCAGCCTGCTATTCAGCTATTAGGGCATCACATCTGATCACAGCCTTGCTTCTACTCAATATCCACAGGCACACTATTCTCACAGAATCCCTACTGGGTGGGAATAGGCCATTCGGCCCATTGAGTCCACACCGAAGAACATAATCCCTGTTGACCTGCATTTCTCCTGGCGAATCCAACTAGCATGCGTATTGCTGGACACTGTGGACAATTTCGCATGGCCAATCCACCTTAACTTATACAGCTTTGGACTGTGGGAGGAAACCAGAGCATCTGGAGGAAAGCCACACAGACTGTCGCACGAGGCGTGGAATCGAACCCGGGGTCCCTAGCGCTGTGAGGCAGAAGTGCTAATCACTGAGCCAAAATGCCAACTCAGCATTCTGATTTCAGCTAATTTTAATGCTGGATCCTCAAGTAAAATCTAGCTTGTTTCGTACACCTTGTGTCTCTCACTGTGTCTCACACCTGCACACACACATCATGGGTGCTGGGGAAAAAAATAAGCACTACTGCAGTTAGGCGGTAGTGTGGTGTTAAAAAGTTTTTTAAAAAATCTAGCTTGTTCAATCCGATGTTTTTTTATTACCGTGAGCACACTGACAGAGGCTGCTGGTGTACTTTTGACATAAATAATCCCACATGTATTAAACAAGGAAAGGAAATGGAACATAAACTATGTATCCGAGACAAAAAGTTGGAAACATTTCATAAGACATCAGAGAAAGACCCGAACTCACACTATTCCTTTTATCACCAGCAAGGTCATTAGAAACATGAAAATTTCACAAGGAATCACCATTATCTCCACACTAAAGTTTCCCACTGAGGCCTGTATAAGCTGCAACCAGTTTCAATGTGTCCAATTTTCATGCACTCACTAAATGAAATTTTCCTCCCTCCCCAAGATCCTTAAAACAAATTTCAAACTAAACTTGCACTCACTTCATCTTCAAAACAATTACTTAAGTTCTGGAGTCTCTGTGTCCAGCATCTTTCCTGCTAGATTTCCAACTAGAGAGTGGAACATCCAGCCTCCACTCTCTAGCACATCCATGCACAAACTGACTGACTGTTCCTGTTCCTCTGTGCTGCTGAACCCCGAAGCAAGAACAGCGTTTGTTTTCAATATCTTTTTAAATGCACTGAACCGTTCACCCTCAGTGTTCAAAATCTCATTAAAATGCATACAAACGGTACAGACTGCCACCTTGCTCATAAATGACACTATAAAAATGACTAACCATGTCTTCCCTTCTTAACACGGAAATATTGAGGTAGAGATTAAATTTAGTTATACAACACACTGATGCACATGTACCATAAAGCCATGTGTGTACGCACTTCTCAAGACTGACCACTGTGCTGATGCCTCAACTCTTTATAACCCATCTGAATGACTTACACAAAGAGACAGAGAACAAAGTCTTTCAGTATTTTTTACAGATGATACAATGTAAGGTAGGAATGAAAATGATTTGGATGTGAATACAGGAGGTAATGCTTAGTACGTTTACAGATGACACCAAAATTGGAGGTATAGTGGACAGTGAAGAAGGTTACCTCAAAGTACAATGGGATCTTGATCAGATGGGCTGATGGCCTGAGGAGTAGTAGATGGAGTTTAATTTACATAAATGTGATGTGCTGCATTTTGGAAAGGCAAATCAAGACAGGACTTATCCACATTATCCACGTTTCCTTAGATAAGCACATGGATGATTTTGGGATAGTGTAGGGGGATGAGCTGAGAATAGTTCACAGGTCGGCGCAACATCGAGGGCTGAAGGGCCTGTTCTGCACTGTATTGTTCTATGTTCTATGTTATAATAAAGTCCTAGGGAGTGCTGCCAAACAAAGAGATCTTGGGGTAGAGGCTCATAGTTCCTCATAAGTGGAATCACAGGTAGAGAGGGTGGTATGCTTACCTTTATTGGTCAATGCTTTGAATGTAGAAGTTTGAAGGTCTTGTTGTGCCTGTAGAGGACATTGGTTAGGCCAGTTTTAGAATACTGCATACAATTCTGGTCTCCCTGTTACAGGGAGATTGTTGTGAAACTTGAACGGGTTCAGAGAAGGCTGGGTCTATTTTTCTTGGAATGTCAGAGGCTGAGGGGTGACCTTATGAAGGTTTATAAAATCATGAGGGGCATGGATAGGAGAAAGAGACAAGGTCTTTCTCCCAGGGTAGATGAGTCCAGGACCAGAGGGCATGTGTTTAAGGTGAGAGGGAAAAGATTTAAAAGGGACCTAAGAGGCAACCTTTTTCAGGCAGAGAGTGATGTGAGCATGGAATGAGCTGCCAGAGGAAATGGTGGAGGCTGGTACAATTACAACATTTAAAAGGCATCTGGATGGGCACTTGAATAGGAAGGTTTTAGAAGGATATGGGCTGGGTGCTGGCAAATTTAGGACATCTGGTCGGCAGGGATGAGTTGGACTGAAGGGTCTGTTTCCACGCTGCACAGCTCTATGACTCTACGTAAGTGGTGATGAGGACATAGAGAAATTGTAAAGAGATATAGATTGTTAATGAAATGGACAACAAGGTGACTGACGCAGTATAATGTGGGAAAATGTGAGATATTTCACATTGGTGATAAGATGATACAAGCAGTATATTTTTAAACATGTGTCACACTTGTAACGTTCATCTTCAGCAGCATATGGGTATGCTTGTATAAGGAAAATAGAAAGCTAGCTTGCATGTACAGCAAGCAAGTAGAAAAAAAACAAGATGGCCTTTACTCTAAGGGAACTAGTCTACAAAAATAAATAAGTCTTACTACCCCAGAGTTTTGGCAAAACCCAAACCATTGTTATTGAAACACAAAAGATCTTAAAGGAATTTGATAGTACAGATGCTGAAAAGGTGTTCTCCCTGATGGGAAAGAGTAGAATTTGGGGGCACAGTTTGAAATTAAGGTATTATCTGAGTCACCACTGCTAGTATCATGTTGGATTTGCCATCTCAACCAATGGGTGCACTGGGTAAGGGTTCATTGAGGTAGATTGCTGTCACCAATCCTCCTCTGTCTTGACTTTGTGTTAGGCCGACCCCATAAATGGTGGTTGAGAATATGCCACTGCAGGATATCAACATCTTAGATAACAAGGGTGGTTATTGTGTGATAGCAATAAGTCCAACTCCAGGCATATAGTTGATAGCTTCAAGTTCCTAGCAATAAATATCGCCAACAATCTGTCCTGGTCCATCCAAGTTGACACTACAGTCAAGAAAGCACACTAACTTTCTCAGGAGGTGAAGGAAATTCAGCATGTCCACAATGACTCTGACCAATGTTTATAGGTGCACCACAGAAGGCATCCTATCAGGATGCTTCACAGCTTGGTATGGCAACTGCTCTGCCCAAGACCGCAAGAAATTACAGAGAGTTGTAAACACAGCCCAGTCTATCACACAAACCAGCCTTCCATACACTGACTCCATCTATGCTTCGCACTGTCTTGGGAAACAACCAACATCATTAAAGATCACTCCCAACCCGATTCGACTCTCTTCCAACCTCTTCCATCGGGCAGAAGTTACAAAAGTTTGAAAACACGTACCAACAGATTTAAGAACTTCAACCCCACTGTTATCAGACTGATGAACAGACCACTTGTATATTAGAGTTCATCTTTCTCTGCAGCTTCTCTGTATCTGTAACACGATATTCTGCATTCTGTTCTGTTACCCTGACGTACTTTTGTAGGATATGATTTGTTTGGATCATACGCAAAACAATACTTTTCACTGTATCTCAATCAAACCAAATCAAATCAAATGATGGGGACTTTAGGGAGCTGCTGTAGATACATCTGCTCCTTCTGAAAGCCAGAGTTAAACCCTTTATCTCTATCCATAAGTGTTTGAAACATCAACAGAATGTGTTGAGCCAATGTAATATGAATGATAACCACTTCAGAGCCAAAATTTTAATCAACAGGTCTCCTATTTGAGATAGAATCATGGAATCATAGAATCCCTACAGCATGGAAACAGTCCCTTAGGCCCAATAAGTTCACACTGGCCCTCTGAAGAGTATCCCACCCAGACCCATTCCCCTACCCTATTACTCTACATTTACCCCTGACTGCTCTAATGCAACGAGGGGTAGGTCGGCTTCCGAGAGATCAATTGTGTTAGGGGATTCTGTAGTCAGAGGTACAGACAGACGTTTCTGTGGCCAGGAGAGAAAAAAACAGAATGGTGTGTTGCTTCCCTGGTGCCAGGATCAAGGATGTCTCAGAGAGGGTGCAGAATGTTCTTACGGGGGAGAGGGGCCAGCAGGAGGTCATTGTCCACATTGGAACCAACGACTTTGGAAGGGAAAAGCTTGAGACTCTGAAGGGAGATTACATAGGGTTAGGTAGAAGTTTAAAAAGGAGGTCCTCAAGGGTAGTAATATCTTGATTACTCCAAGTGCTATGAACTAGTGAGGGGAGGAATAGGAGGATAGAGCAGATGAATGCATGGCTGAGGAGCTGGTGTATGAGAGAAGGATTCACATTTTTGGATCATTGGAATCTCTTTTGGGGTAGAAGTGACGGATTGAACAAGGAGGACGGATTGCACCTAAATTGGAAGGGGACTAATATACTGGCAGGGAAATTTGCTAGAGCTGCTTGGGAGGATATAAACTAATAAGGCGGGGGGGGGGGTGGGGGGGGTGGGACCAAGGGAGATAATGAAGAAAGAGATCAATCTGAGACTGGTACAGCTGAGAACAGAAGTGAGTCAAACAGTCAGGGCAGGCAGGGACAAAGTAGGGCTAATAAATTAAACTACATTTATTTCAATGCATGGGGCCTAACAGGGAAGGCAGATGAACTCAGGGCATGGTTAGGAACATGGGACTGGGATATCATAGCAATTATGGAAACGTGGCTCAGGGATGGGCAGGACTGGCAGCTTAATGTTCCAGGATACAAATGTTACAGGAAGGATAGAAAGAGAGGCAAGAGAGGAGGGGGAGTGGCATTTTTGATAAGGGATAGCATTACAGCTGTGCTGAGGGAGGATATTCCCGGAAATATGTCCAGGGAAGTTATTTGGGTGGAATTGAGAAATAAGAAAGGGATGATCACCTTATTAGGATTGTATTATAGACCCCCTAATAGTCAGAGGGAAATTGAGAAACAAACTTGTAAGGAGATCTCAGGAGATTGTAAGAATAATAGGGTAGTTATGGTGGGGATTTTAACTTTCCAAACATCGACTGGGACTGCCATAGTGTTAAAGGTTTAGATGGAGAGGAATTTCTTAAGTGTGTATAAGACAATTTTCTGATTCAGTATGTGGATTTACCTACTAGAGAAGGTGCAAAATTTGACCTACTCTTGGGAAATAAGGCAGGGCAGGTGACTGAGGTGTCAGTGGGGGAGCACTTTGGGGCCAGTGACCATAATTATATTCGTTTTAAAATAGTGGTGGAAAAGGATAGACCAGATCTAAAAGTTTAAATTCTAAATTGGAGAAAGGCCAATTTTGACGGTATTAGGCAAGAACTTTCGAAAGCTGACTGGGGGCAAATGTTCGCAGGTAAAGGGACGGCCGGAAAATGGGAAGCCTTCAGAAATGAGATAACAAGAACCCAGAGAAAGTATATTCCTGTCAGGGTGAAAGGGAAGGCTGGTAGGTATAGGGAGGTGTAGTGGACAGCGAAGAGAGTTACCTCAGATTACAACAGGATCTGGACCAAATGGACCAATAGACTGAGAAGTGGCAGATGGAGTTTAATTCAGATAAATGCGAGGTGCTGCATTTTGGGAAAGCAAATCTTAGCAGGATTTATACACTTAATGGTAAGGTCCTAGGGAGTTTTGCTGAACAGAGAGACCTTGGAGTGCAGGTTCATAGCTCCTTGAAAGTGAAGAAGGCAGTTGGTCTGCTTTCCTTTATTGGTCAGAGTCTTGAGTACATGTGTTGGGAGGTCATGTTGCGGCTGTACAGGACATTGGTTAGGCCACTGTTGGAATATTGCGTGCAATTCTGGTCTCCTTCCTATCGGAAAGATGTTGTGAAACTTGAAAGGGTTCAGAAAAGATTTACAAGGATGTTGCCAGGGTTGGAGGGTTTGAGCTATAGGGAGAGGCTGAACAGGGTAGAGCTGTTTTCCCTGGAGTGTCGGAGGCTGAGGGGTGACCGTATAGAGGTTCACAAAATTATGAGGGGCATGGATAGGATAAATCAACAAAATCTTTTCCCTGGGGTCGGGGAGTCCAGTACTAGAGGGCATAGATTTAGGGTGAGAGGGGAAAGATATAAAAGAGACCTAAGGGGCAACCTTTTCAAGCAGAGGGTGATACGTGTATGGAATAGACTGCCAGAGGATGTGGTGGAGGCTGGTACAATTGCAACATTTAAGAGGCATTTAATGGGTATATGAATAGGAAGGGTTTGGAGGGATATGGGCCGGGTGCCGGCAGGTGGGACTAGATTGGGTTGGGATATCTGGTCGGCATGGACGGGTGGACCGAAGGGTCTGTTTCCGTGCTGTACATCTCTATGACTCTTATTCAGCTAACCTGCACATCCCTGGGCATGATGGGTAATTTAGCACAGCCAATCCACCCTAACCTGCACATCCCTGAACACTATGGGTAATTTAGCACAGCCAATCGACCCTAACCTGCACATCCCTGAACACTATGGGTAATTTAGCACAGCCAATCAACCCTAACCTGCACATCCCTGGGCTGTTGTTGTTCTCTGAGAAAGTGGTGAATTTTTAGAACTCTCTTTCACAAAGAGTTGTGAAAGTGAGGCCATTGAATCATTTAAAGCCAGAGGCAGATAGATTCTTGACTGATAAGAGGTCAAAGGTTATTGTGGAATCAACAGGAAAGTGATATTGTTATCACAATCAGATCAGCCATGATCGTATTAAATGATTCTTGCACTGGCTGAGGGTTAGCATGAAGATCCCACCTTCTCAATCTCTCATGGAATCATAGAATCCCTATAGCACAGATAGAGGCCATTTGGCCCATTGGGTCAGCACAAATCCTCCGAAGAGCATTCCACCGAGATTCAGCACCACCTCCCCCCACCCTATTCCCACAGCCTCATATTTCCCATGACTAATCCACTTGTCCTCCACTTGTCCTTGAACACTATGGGCAACTTAGCATGGCCAATCCACCCAACTGTGGGAGGAAGTCCGGACAGACAGAAGGAGAACATGCAAACCCCACACAGATAGTTACCTAAAGCTGAAATTGAACCCAGGTCCCTGGTGCTGTGCGGCAGCAGTGCCAACCACTGAGCCACATGCCTCTCCCCTTACGAGATGACCGTCAGGTTAAGCCACCATCAATCATCTCTCTCTCTTTCTCTGCACCTCTCTCTAAATAAGAGCAGCCATACGGACCTCTGGGACTATGGTGGCATTATGTTACCTTCGAACAGAATCGGCAGCCCTTGTGGGACACTGTTTTTCTCTCTCTAGTTAAGACCCGCAGCTGTCCAGTTAGATGCCCGATGGGCAGCGCAGCCTGTGGTGAGACAGTCCCATCCTCTCACACTGTTTTCATTAAATACTTAATCATTAAGCAGTATACCAGCATCCTGCATTTCTCTCCAGGTCACCCTATTATCCCTGATAATCCTTACCCTTTTGGTCAGTCATCCTCTCTCCAAAGAATGTTGACGGTTTTCCTCCTTTTCAAATGCCGATATGTGCCCTTTCTTTGCTTTCCTGTTTAATGGTGCCCTTTTATTTTGCTCTAGGTTTGCTGCAGTATTGAGACCTTGCTATCTGTCATAAACTTCCGTTTTGTTCTCATTATCCTCTCCTTTAATCCCCTCGATCGAGGGAGCCCTGGATTTATCAGCTTTGCTGTTTTCTCCCAGGGAACACACATGCTCTGAACACTGACTGTCTCTTCGTCAAATGCCTCTCACTGATCTGGCACAGGTTACCCTTCAAGAAACTGTGTCCAGAACACTGTAGCCAAACCACAGCTTAGCTTCGTCACTTTAGCTTTTTTTCCTCAATTGAGAAATGTTGCTCCTCTCGTATTTCTTGTATCATTTCACTGTTTTTTTTGGCAGAAGATTCTGGAGGTGTTTGGAAATGAGATTAGTTGGTTGTTAGCAGGTCTATTTGAGTGTTTATTCAGATATCACAGCTTGTAACTTTTGGCAAAAAATAAAATTGCCCTGCTATGTCTCGGCCAATGCCAACAAGTACCAGCATCATCCAAAAGCAGCTCAGTTCCTACCTCTGGGGAAATACCCACAGCAGCAGCTGCTCTGTCAATCCAACATCGAATTAAGGCCAGATCACATGTAGCCTCTACTGCACCTTAATAAATATCCAGATTTTCCATTTTATAAAACTGGCACTGAAGCAAAGAATTTTGTTTTACATCTTCATTTCCTGTCAATGTGCCCAAGTTCCACCGCCCACCAACTCCCCAAACATGGATCTTCGAACATATTATTTTTTCCCCTGGAGCGTTGGAGGCTGAGGGGTGACCTTACAAAGGTTTATAACATTGTGAGGGGCATAGGTGAGATGGAAAACAAGAGTCTCTTCACTAAGGTTGGGGGAGTTCTAAAAATGGGGAGCATATTTTTAAGGTGAGAGGAGAAAGGTTTAAAAGGGACCTGAGGGACAACTTTTTCACACAGGTAGTGGTCTTTATGTGGAATGAGCTGCAAGAGGGAGTGATGGAGGCGGGAACAGTTACATGGATAGGAAAGGTTTAGAAGGATATAGGCCAAATGTGGGCAAATAGGACTAGTTTAGTTCGGGAAACTTGCTCGGCATGGATGAGTTGGACCGAATTGTCCGAGTCCATGCTGGAGATGACTCTGCATTCACTCAAAGCAGAGGAAGCTGGTCATTAATAACCTCGCTGCTGTTAGTGGGAGCTTACTGTGCGGCCGTTCGCTGGCCATGTTTCCTGAGCCACCACATATGGCAGTCTGCAGGGCATTTGGGACTCCATTTTGTGGTGGCGAGGGATGCTATGTAAATGCAAGTTCCTTTCTTTTATTTCGCACTCCTGCAGCGATGAGTCGCAAGCAAGGTAATAGCAGAGTGTAGGACGTGACCTGGGCTCAGAGCCAGGAGGGAATGATCGAGCTGTGCAGATCAAGGCTGTGAGTCAGAGAGTGCCCGCTTTCCCTTATGTTGGAGTTCATTCTCTGCTCTGACTGTCCAATGCAGGGCTCTGGGCTGCTTCACGCAGTGACTTCAGTGTTCGGGCATTCAAGAGGAAAATCTACTCTTTGTTTCCACAGGCAATGCTTTCCCAGGAGCTGTTTGTCATTTGTGACTGCGACATGGTGCATTAAATGTGTGATCAGAATTGGGCCTGAATTTGTCATCAATGTAAGACCACATTCTTCCAGCATAAACCACTAGATGGCAGTCTGGTACAACCAGTACCAGACCAAACCTTTCCCGTTTTCCCAAGCCCTGGGGTATTTCAGGCCAATTTTCACCCTCACCGTAAACAATCATTCCCTCTACTATCGAATCACAGTGACCGCAGTGTGTGCCATTGACTCTGCACCAACTTGCAAACGCTCCTTCCAAACCCACAACGTCTGCCACCTAGGACAAGGACAGAGAGACATGGGAACACCACAAGTTCCTCTCTAAGCCACTCACCATCCTGACTTGGAAATATATCGCTGTTGCTTCGCTGTCGCTGGGGTGAAAATCCTCGAACTGCCTCCCCCAGGGCATTGTGGGTCAACCGACAGCACGTGGACTGCCGCGGTTCAAGAAGGCAGCTCACCACTACCTTCTCAAGGGAGACCTTGGGAGTAAGTTCAAGCCCAGCCAGTGATGCCCACATCCCATGAGTGAGAAAATGTTACCAGTGATTAGGATTTGGAATGCAGTGCCTGATAGGTTGGTAGTGCAAATTTAACAAACGTAATTAATTTGGAAACGAAATTGGGAGAAACTTGAAGGTGAAAAAACAATACTGCTATAAACAAGAGTGGGATTAATTTGTTTGCACTCTGAAAGAGACAGCCCTGACTCAATGAAAGGATACAACAGTTGAAAGGATTCCTGTGTGCTGTACTGTTCTAAGATCCTATGAAGTTAATAGGATATATTTTCCTGATAAATTATTTGCACATCACACTTCACCTCAGTAAATATTTCATCTTCCACTTCTAAATGATAAGGGTGTTGCAGTAATCAGACAACAGCTTTTATGATTCCACTCTTGGCACTTAACTTTCCAAAAAAATTCCAACAAATGTTGCCTGGCATGGTAGGAAGATTGTATGAGGAAAGGCTGAGGCACTTGGGGCTTTTCTCATTGGAGAAAAGAAGGTTTAGGGGAGATTTGATAGAGGTGTACAAGATGATTAGGGGTTTAGATAGGGTTGACAGTGAGAACCTTTTTCCGCTAATGAAGTCAGCTGTTACTAGGGGGCACAGCTTTAAATTAAGGGGTGGTAGGTATAGGACAGATGTTAGGGGTAGATTTTTTACTCAGCGAGTCGTGAGTTCATGGAATGCCCTACCAGTAGCAGTGGTGGACTCTCCCTCTTTATGGGCATTTAAGCGGGCATTGGACAAGCATATGGAGGTTCTTGGGCTAGTGTAGGTTAGGTAGGCTTTGGTCGGCGCAACATCGAGGGCCGAAGGGCCTGTACTGCGCTGTGTTTTTCTATGTTCTAAGTTCTATGCTCATGAGAACAGAATTTGTTTTCTTTGGAGTGAGGCCTGAGAGAGACATGACCGTGATTTGGTTGTGTAAGATGGTCATTTAAAACCTAGTGCAGAGTTTCATTGCAAAATGAGCAAAAGTAAGGGGAGGAAATCGTGTGGCTCATTTTATTGGATTTTCAATACTTAGTAGACAAACTGTTCAATTGTTCAGTGCCTCATTTTGTAACTCTGATAACTGATCTGTGCTCACAGTGTTTGAATGGTTAAGTCTGGGTGCTGATTCAGAGCAAAGTTAGGTCAGGCAACATCCGAGGAACAGGAGAATCGACATTTTGGGCAAAGGAATTCATTCCTGATGAAGGGGTTTTGCCTGAAATGTCGATTCTCCTGCTCCTCGGATGCTGCCTGACCTGCTGCGCTTTTCCAGCATCACACTCTCGACTCTGATCTCCAGCATCTGCAATCCTCACTTCCTCAGAGCAAAGTAAACAGTCAGAAATCACATGACACCAGGTTACAGTCCAACAGGTTTATTTAAAATCACCTGACGAAGGAGCAGTGCTCCAAAAGCTTGTGATTTTAAATAAAATTGTTGGACTATGCTTTCCTTTATTGGTCAGTACATTGAGTGTAGGAGTTGGGATGTCATGTTGTGGTTGCACAGGACATTGGTTAGGCCACATTTGGAATACTGCATTCAATTCTGTTCTCCCTGCTCTAGGAAGGATGTTGTGAAACGTGAAAGTATCCAGTAAAGATTTGCAAGGATGTTGCCAGGGTTGCTAGGTTTGAGCTACAGGAAGAGGCTGAACAGACTGGGGCTGTTTTCCCTACAGCATCAGAGGCTGAGGGGTGACCTTATAGAGGTTTATAAAATCATGAGGGTATCATAAAATCATAAAATCCAGTCCACGTGGATAGGGTCAACAGACAAGGTCTTTTCGCCAAGCTAGGGGAATCCAAAACTAGATGGTTTGGGTTTAATTGAGAGGGGGAAGGTTTAAAAAGGACCCAAGGGGCAACTTTTTCACACAGAGGGTGGTGTGTGTTTGGAATGAGTTGCCAGAGGAAGTGGTGGTGGCTGGTACAATAACAACATTTAAAAGGCATCTGGATGGGTATATGAATAGGAAGGGTTTGGGGGGATATGGGCCAGGTGCTGGAAGTGGGACTAGATTAATTTAGGATATCTGGTTGGCATGGATGAGTTGGACTGAAGGGTTTTGTTTCCGTGCTGAAAATCTTTATGACTCTCGACCTGGCGTCGTGTGACTTCTGATTTTGTCCATCCCAGTCCAACACCGGCATCTCCATGTCAAAGTAACCAAACACACAGACGCTGCAGGAAGTTGAGAGTTGAAGCATGGTCCAGGACATTTTCTGCACATTTAGAAACTAATCTTACCTCCGTGTTGCTCTGAGACATAAAAATACACAACAAAACAACAGATAATGTCAGTGAAGCTTTTCAAGTTTCAATTTGAGTGTCGAATCTCTGCACAGAGACAGAGCATTGGAGAGACAGAGGGGGCTAAATTGGAGGCTCAGATCAGGAGCTGTTAAAAATAGTGGGGGGAAACAACTAGTGCGTATTCAGCTCGATTCCTGGTTAGCAATTGCAATCTAGGGATTAAGGAAGCAAGTACAGCAACTCTATACCTGAGAGAGAGCACCAGCAGAAATAGAAGAGCAGCACTGGGGATACAGCAAAGGAATGTCACAGAGCAACACAGGGAGATGTGACCAAATTTGGAGGGGAATCGAAACAGAGAGGGCGAGAGAGATAGAGAGAGGAATATTGGAAACCAGCCAGACTCTCAGTCTTCTGACAAATGAGACATCCTTATTTGTCCCTTAATGAAATCATCATTCCGGCTCTGCTCATTTGTTATTGAGATGCTCGCTAGCATGGGAAAACTGGAGTGAGTGAGTGGGTCAGAGAGAGAGAGAGTTTGGTAAGAGTGACTGAATGGAAAGCTATCTGCAAATTCTGAGTGATCTTGCTGTTTATTGCTTTTTTTTCCCCTAATGATCCAGTAGTTGCAACACTTTGGATGACACTTTCCTGACACCTTCCTGCATTGTCCTCATGAATTTTCAGCTTGTTAGCTGTGGAGAGGGGCAAGGAGGAATGCACCCACAACATCAAGAGATACCAGGAGAGATCACCAAATAGAAACATCAAGGGGCTACACCGAAGCTGAACGAAAGTCAGAAAGAAGGCAAAGCCAATTAGCTTCAAAAACTAAATCCCTGAATGGGGAGAAAATGTTCAGGAATATGGGCAAAGAGCAGGATGACTGTGGATCTGTTGGACAGAGCGAGCATGATGGGCTGAAAGGTTAATTACCTTGCAACAACCTTGAGACATGATCCATTGCCCTACAGCCAGTTCTATCACTGTCCTTATTTTTTTTTTAGATTAGATTACTTACAGTGTGGAAACAGGCCCTTCGGCCCAACAAGTCCACACCGCCCCGCCGAAGCGCAACCCACCCATTCCCCTACATTTACCCCTTTACCAAACACTACGGGCAATTTAGCATGGCCAATTCACCTGACCTGCACATCTTTGGACTGTGGGAGGAAACCGGAGCACCCGGAGGAAACCCACACAGACACAGGGAGAATGTGCAAACTCCACACAGTTAGTCGCCTGAGGCGGGAAATGAACCCGGGTCTCTGGCGCTGTGAGGCAGCAGTGCTAACCACTGTGCCACCGTGCCGCCCACAGGAGCAATATGTTTTTTAATTCATTCATGGGATGGAAGAATTGCTGGCTGGACCATCATTTACTGATCATCACCAATTACCCAAAGGGCAGCTAAGAGCGTTGTGGGTCTGGAGTCGCATGTCGGGTCAGACCAGGTAAGGACGGCATTTTGTTGTCCAAAGGCCATTAATGAACAGATAGGTTTTTCTAACAATCAACAAATTTTAAATTTAAACGTTGATCTCACTCTTTCTGCACCTTCTCTGCAGTGTAACACTGTATTCCACACTCTGTTCTATTACCCTAACACACTTTGTATGGTGTGATCTGCCTGCACTGCAATCAAAACAAAACGTTTCACTGTACCTAAGCATATGTGACAGTAATAAATAAAAATCAAAAGTCCACAGTTTCATGGTTGTTATTAGGCTCTTAATTTTAGATTTCCATTGCATTCAAATTTTATCATATGCTGTGGCAGGATTCAAAGCTGGGTTCTCAGGACATTCCTCAGGTCTCCAGGTTAATAATCTGATAATAACGCTGGACAACCATCTTCTCTTGCTTGTGAACACAGTAAGATTCTACAAAAAGCAATGTGGGAATGAATAGATAATCAGTGTCTTTATGGCAACATTTATTTGAGGGATAAATATTGGCAAAAACTCTTGAGGACAACTCTTCTTCGAAACAGTGGCCAAAGAATCTGTCACATCTAATTGAGAGAGCAGACTGGGCCTCGACCAAAGCAGGAAAAGATGTTCCTACTTTCTGTTCCACAGCAACTCGTGTGTCAATCAGGACTCTTCATTAATGACTGGCACCAAAGAACTGTTTTCCCAAAGTGTGCTTGTTGGACTATTGTAGCTGTTGGATGCTTTGACATAAAGAGATGATAAGAACTTGCTGACATTTTCACGGATTAACATTGGAGGGGGTCTGAGGATAAATGTGTTCCTGAGCTTGTACTGGCTGGGGGAAATGGCAAAGGGTCGAGGCTGGGAAAAAGCAGGTCAGGAACGACTGAGCTCGCGAGTGAGAATGGGAAGATGGTTGGAGGTTAGGCTCTTGAACTTTATCTGTCAAGCTGCAAGAGTTACGATCACACACACACACACACATACGCACACACACACACTTACACAACACAAACACACACGCACTCACACAACACAAACACACACGCACTCACACACACAACCACACACGCACTCACACACACACACACACACACACACACAGAACACAAACACACATGCACTCGCACACACACACAAACGCGCGCGCACACACACACACGTGCACACGCACACACGCAGTCACACACAAACGCACTCACACACATATGCACTCACACACACACGCACACACACATGCACTCACACACACGCACTCACACACACGCACTCACACACACACACACGCACTCACACACACATGCACTCACACACACGCACTCACACACACATGGACTCACACACACACACGCACTCACACACACATGCACTCACACACACACGCACTCACACACACGCACTCACACATACATGCACTCACACACACACATGCACTCACACACGCACTCACACACACGCACACACACACACACACACACACACACACACGTGCACTCATACACACATGCATTCACACGCACATATGCGAACAGGAGATGGGGACATGAAATCCACACTGGCACCTAATCTGCCAATTATGTGGTTTGAAGATCCTCATCCCGGTTTCCAAATCCATTTGAGGTCTGGCTCCTCCCTTTCCCTCTAATCTGCCCCAGCTCCTCAACTCTCCCAATCTTGGCATCTCCAATTTTCATCACTTCACCTTTGGAGACCATTCCTTGAGTTGCCAAGGCCCCAGACAGCCTGGAATTGCCTCCCTAAACATTCCTTTCTCCTTATTAGTCTTCCTTCCTTTCAACTCTCTGGTAAACCTATGTCTTTGGCTCCTCATCAATTAAAAGTCAAAGTTTTGTTTCCCGTCCTCACTTTCAGAATATTGTACTGTATTGAAGCTAGTAAATAAACGTAAGTTGTTGTTGCTTCATGTTGAATGGCTACAATTTATGCAGGGACAGCTGAAATAAAACACCCGCGGTACATAGTTGAAAAAACATGATGCACTATATTCATCATGGAAATTGTTGGACTGCAATCTATCCTCAGAAGACCTTTCTCGATGTGTTTCACAAAATCGATGATGCTTTGTGTAACAAATGGATTATTCTTGCAACACCATAAAACACAGCAGCAGAAGTAGGCCATTCAGCCCATCAAGTCTGCTTCACCATTCAATGAGAGCATGACTGACCTGATAATCCTCAACTCCACTTTCTTGCCTTTTCCCCTTAACCTTTAATTCCTATCCAGGTCCGAGAGATGTTGTGTTAAGAAGTGATAAACCCTAACAACATTTATGGATAATCTGCTTGTAATTCATTGCTGGTAGAATGCCACATTGACTTTTACCCTTCCTTTCTGTCTGTGACTTCCCCCACCTTGACAAACAAGGTAGCAGATGCCACCACCTTTAAGTTCTTTCTGAAAAAACATCACTATTCTGATTTGGAAATATATCACTTCAGTGTCACTGGGTCAAAATCCTGGAATTCCCTCCCTCAGGTCTACCTACAGCACATGGACTAAAACAGTTCAAGAAGGCAGCTCACCCCCACCTTCTCAAGGGGCAACTAGGGCAAGAGATGTTGGCCCAATGACCCCTCACCTCAAGTGAAAGAACACAACAATTTATAATGGCACACTTTCTTCTTAAGGTATTTTTCCTTTTGTGTTTCTTCACTGAACATTAGGGGTGGAATTTAATGAAGTTCCCCAGGAGTGAGCTGGGAGTTGTGGGCAGACGGTAGAATTGATGGTGACAAGGTGCGTAAAATTGGCTGGGAAGACATGCAATAGAGAGCATGTCACCCTCCCATCCCTGGGCCTTTAGGTGGCCAATTAAGTGCCTTACCCAGATCACATGTGTAGGCAGCCTGATGCTGTCTCAGCAGAGGCCATGTGACTGACCCACAGCTCTTGGAGGCTGTGCCCTCATCCCCATGACCCTGGTAACTGTGACACAGTGCCCCATTGGTATTTTGGGCAAATTGACCACTGCAGGGTTTCCACCAGCTTTCTGGCCAGTGGTCTCCACTCAATGGTTCCGTCTACCCTCCCAAGTCCTGAGAGCACCAAGGCCAAATTGGAAGGCTCCAAAGTAAGACCAGCTGTTTTAGCATCCTACACCGGTCAGAAAATGGAAGAGCTGAGCAATGAAAAAAACTCTTCCGTTAAATAACTGAGCTGCATGTTGCCGAGCTGTACACAACTGAGATGGTCCTGTCCTGTCATCGATCCTGTGGGCCCTAAATAACTAATCTCAGCACGTTGCAATAGCTTGAGAGGTGATAGCAGTGGTGCTAGAATAGGCTGCATTGCTTCTGAGTCAACAAGAGGACTCAGCCCTTCCCAGTTCAGTAACCTTGGCCATCTCACAGTTCAGTGTCAAATTTTGGTGGATCACAGTTTCTGCCCAACACCTTTGGACCTCTTACAAAGTTGAAGGTACAACGTCAATGCAATGCTGAGATTGAGAGTTTGTTGCTAGGCAGAGGAATTAAGCATCTGGATTAGAGCGGAAAAGCATAGCAGTTCAGGCAGCATCCGAGGAGCAGGAAAATCGACACTTCGGGCAAAAGCCATTCATCAGGAATACAGGCAGAATGCCTGAAGGGTGGAGAGATAAATGAGAGGAGGGCGGTGGTGGAGAGAAAGTAGCATAGAGTACAATAAGTGAATGGGGGAGGGGATGAAGGTGATAGGTCAGAGAGAGGGTGGAGTGGATAGGTGGAAAGGAAGATAGACAGGTAGGACAACTCATGGGGACAGTGCTGAGCTGGAAGTTTGGAACTGGGGTGAGGTGGGAGAAGGGGAAATGAGGAAACTGGTGAAGTTCACATTGATGCCCTGGGATTGAAGTGTTCCAAGGCGGAAGATGAGGTGTTTTTCCTCCAAGCATCGGGTGGTGAGGGAGCGGCAGTGAAGGAAGCCCAGGACCTCCATGTCCTTGGCAGAGTGTAAGGGCATCATGGAACCAGGGGAAGTAGGTAGAGTTAAGTTGCAGATCAGCCATGATCAGCCAATATAGTTCTCCTTTTAGACTTCTCAAAGCCTGAAAAGAAAATGTACAGAGGAACCTCGATTACCTGACATTCAATTATCCGAATATCGGATTTTCCGGCAAGATCGCATGGCACCGATGCGCAGCGAAACTATGTTATCTGGATCTGATTATCCAGAATTAGGTTGCAGGCATGGAGATAAGGCAGGCTGAGTGCCACACACTTAAAAAGCAACTGTGCAGAACTCCAAGTGATTTTTGTAATTCAAATTTGCATTTCCAGTGAGTTTACTTAAGGCTCAATGCATCTTGCTGACAATATGTGGTGGTAGTGGGTTATATAGCTCCCATTCAGTTTGTGAACCAGAGGAACCTAGAGTGAAAGGATCAAGAGAATGTCCATTTGGACTGAAGAATTGTTCAGGCAGATGCAGAATGTCAATACATCTTTGCAAGAATGAAATCTCCAACAGGTACGGAGAAATTGTTGTTTAGGATTACTGGAAAACTGCAAACCATTTTGAACAGAACTATTGCTCCATTCTCTGGAAGTCTCTCAATATCAACATCCCCCACCTCCGGACCACACGCTTCATGTCTTGACTCTACATATCCAATCGTGTTACTTCCCTTCCAGATTGTCCAGGTATCTCTGGGGAAAAGCGGAGGCCATTCGATACATGATCTGCTTCTTAATTCTACCTGCTTGTCTCTGCTGTCAAAAACCTGTCACTCTGAGGTTTGCCCTGATATTCCGTCTTCAACTTTGAAACATTCCCAAAGGTATTCAGCAGAAACCATGATTGAACTGCAGTGATTGGAATGAGGGCCAGGTTGATCCCATACTCAATGAGATCAATATGGCCCTTGTTCTAGTCATTGCAGAACAAATTCGACACCAAACCGCAGAAAGGACAATGGGACAAAGGACCAAGTAACCTTGGCCATCTCACAATTCAGTGTCAAATTTTGGTGGATCACAGTTTCTGCCCAATACCTTTGGACCTCTTATGAAGTTGAAGGTACAACGTCAATGCAATGCTGAGATTGAAAGTTTGTTGCTAGGCAGAGGAATTAAGCATCATGGAACCAGGGGAAGTAGGCAGAGTTAAGTTGCAGATCAGCAATGATCAGCCAATATAGTTGAAGAAGTGACTTTTATTGAATGTCTTGAAGGAGGAGAGAGAGAGAGGATGGAATTTGGTGAGACAATTCCAGTCCTTAGGGTATGATCATAATGGTGAAGGGACAATTCAAGGCAAAGTCAGAGGAACACCGAGACTTCAGAGGATGGCAGAGATGGTGGAGGTTACATAGATAGGAAGGGATGTTCACTCAGAAGCAGTGAATCCTTTCCTAGCAGCTCTGTTGTCAGCTGCCAGACTGTTGCACTGTGCTGAGATTAGTGATTTAGCCTCAGACCTACATAGAGTCATAGAGTTTTCAATGTTCAGCATGGAAGCAAATCCTTCGGTCCAACCCGTCCATGCCGACCAGCTATCCCAACCCAATTTAGTCCCACCTGCCAGCACCCAGACCATATCCCTCCAAACCCTTCCTATTCATATATCCATCCAGATGCCTTTTAAATGTTGCAATTGTTCCAGCCTCCACCACATCCCCTGGCAGCTCATTCCATACACTCACCACCCTCTGTGTGAAAAAGTTGCACCTTAGGTCTCTTTTTATATCTTTCCCCTCTCACCCTAAACCTATGCCCTCTAGTTCTGGACTCCCTGACCCCAGGGAAAAGACTTTGTCTATTTATCCTATCCATGGTCCCTCCTGATTTGATAAAGGTCACCCCTCAGCCTCTGACATGATTGATAATGTGACAGTACCCCTCAGGCAGTAGTAAATCACCGAGGAAGAGAAGTTGCCATTTTAGCGTTTATTTCAGTATATATACTAAATAAAACGAAACAAAATCAGTGCGATCTTGGATCCAGAGTAGACACAGAAGTAATGACTTCCAAATCTGAAGCATAAGAGTGAGGGAAAGACACCACTTCACTTGAAAATTCTCATTTAGAGTGTGGAGATCAGGGAAGTGATGGTGCAATGAGAGGTGATTTGTTTTTATATATAGGAGCTCTGTGCCAATGAGTTTTCCCTTGAGACTCCTTAATGCCAGTCAGTCAGGCAGCTGAATCTATCCACGCATTGAGAAACTGGAATTTGATGAATAGATCACCATTATCTTGTGTGCGTGTCAGTCCTTTCGACAAGGAATTCTTGCTAACTTGAATTTCACAGAGAAAATGAAGCACTGGAAAGTCGGAGTGTCACCATAGCACACTCTGTAACTGAGCATACCAGTGACAAGCTTTTAAACCTGAGCTGGAAACTATCTAACCTACTTTCACTTCAATTTTATTGAAATCTGTCTCCGACACTTAGTGTCCTGCTCCTCAGCTACACGCTCATGGGAAAGTTGAATTTCAGAAGCAATTTTTAAAAGCAAGGATAAAGGGATTGACTTGTAATAAGAATAAGGTTCGGAGGGTTGCATGGCAGGCTGAGACTTGGGAACTGCCTGTCTCTGTGTCTCAGTAGTTGCTGGCCGTGGTGCTGAATTGTCATCGAGTCTAAGGGATGTATATTATGGGAACAGACCCTTCAGTCCAACTTGTCCATGCTGACCAGATATCCCAATCTAATCTAGTCCCATTTGCCAGCACGTGGCCCATATCCCTCCAAACACTTCCCATTTATATACCCATCCAGATGTCTTTTAAATGTTGCAATTGTACCAGCCTCCACCACTTCCTCTGGCAGTTCATTCCATACACGCACTTCCCTCTGCGTGGAAAAGTTGCCCCTTAAGTCTCTTTTATATTTTTCCCCTCTCACCCTAAACCTATGCCCTCTAGTTCTGGACTCCCCCAGGGAAAAGACCTTTTCTATTTACCCTATCCATGCCCCTCATGATTTTATAAAACTCTATCAGGTCACCCCTCAGCTTCTGATGCTCCAAGGAAAACAGCCCCAGCCTGTTCAGCCTCTGCCTATAGCTCAAATCCTCCAACCCCAACAATATCCTTGTAAATCATTTCTGAACCATTTCAAATTTCACAACATCCTTCTGATCAGAGGGAGACCAGCACTGCCCACAATATTCCTCATCAGGGATCGGCTGTTGCAATTTGTCTACTGGCATCATATTTCATTAAGGGGTCATGATGTGAAGGAGCTGGTTTTGGACTGGGGTAGCCAAAGTTGAAAATCACACGAGCCCAGGTTATAGTCCGACATGTTTATTTGAAATCATGAGCTTTCAGCATGCTGCTCCTTTATCAGACAAGGGGTCAGTTAGCTGGAAATCACAATACAGAAGAAAGCAATTTGACCCATTGATTCTGCACCAGGGTTTTCAAAGAACAATTCATTTATTCCCAATTTAACACGACACCCTGATTTCTTTTAATCCATCAGGTATTTACCCAATTAACTTTGATGTCTGAATCTGTATTTGACAGTGGAATCAAATTCCTAATCATGGGTTGTGTTAAACAGTTTTCCCTCAGGTCACCTCTGGTTTCTTTGCCAAACACCTGATATCTAAACTGGTTAACAATGCAGAGTCACACTGACGGTGTGGCTTCAATTCCTAAAATCAGCTGAGGACACAAAGGACTCTCTTCATCAACCTCTCCCTCGGCCCTATCACTTGGCCCTCAGGTTAAACCACTGCCAGTTTCTCTCTCTCTCTCTCTCTCTCTCTCTCATAAGAGGTCTGGTAGGACTATGGTAACTTTACATTTACTTGGTACATACGGCATCTTAATGTAGAAAGAACAATTATAGAAAACACATTAGACTATACTCATCAACTCCACTTGCAAGATTGTCCTGAGCTGTGTGAAAAATTAAGGATCTTTGTGGCTAAACCTCCCATCTGTAGAATTGATCTACCAGGCCCGCTGTCAAGGAAAGGCCGCCAGCATTCTCAAAGATCCATCCCACCCCGGCAATGTTTTTCTACAACCTCTACCATCGGGGAGAAGGTACAGAAGCCTGAACACAAGCACCAGCCGGTTTCTAAACAGTTTCTACCCTACTGTTGTTAGAATACTGAATAGACTCACAAACTCTTAACATTCACTTGTACCTGTGTTTTTGTTTTTTGCCACTGTTAACCTATTATTTAACTATCTATGTTACTTAACTCTGTGATCTGCCTGTATTGCTCACAAGACAAAGCTTTTCACTGTGTGTCAGTACATGTGACAATAAATTCAATTCAGTTCAACTCAATTCAATAAAGGTTGTGAGGGGTGGGCCAACATTTACATGGAACTGGCTGCTATATCGATATATCTGGTATTAAGTGCCAGCTGATTCACTGGTCAGTCTCTGAGTGACAAGGGTTAGTTCCCGTTCCAGAGATTTCTGCAGCAGGCTGACTGTACTGAGGACAGCTTCACTCACGACATGCAGAGTGGGCCATTCAGCCCCTCAAGTCTATTCCACCATTCAGCATCCACCATTATCCTGAAGTACCTCAGCCAAATCTTTCTGCATTATTCCCATATCACTTGATTCTCTTGAGATCCTAACATTGACCAATCTCAGTCTTGAATGCACTCAATGACTGAGCAGTGGCAGGGCTCTCTGTTGTCGCTAATTGACTGTGCCTGGGGAATGCAGCCAACAAAATCAAAGACCCCACCCACCCCAGTTACACTTTGTTCCACCCTCTTCCATCAGGCGGAAGATACAAAAGTTTGAAAACATGTATCGACAGATTTAAGAACAGCTTCTTCCCCACTGAGATCAGACGAATGAACGGACCTCTCATATACTGAAGTCAATCTTTCTCTGCACCTTCTCTGCAGTAGTAACACTGTATTGTGCATTCTGTTCCATTACTGTGGTATATATGGTATGATTTGTCTTGTTAGCAGGGCAGAACAATACTTTTCACTGTATCTTAGTGACAATAATAAATCAAATCAAATCAAGAGAATAATAACTGGAGAATACAAAGATCTTGGAGGGTCTTTGGGCTGGAGGACATTATAGAGAGGAAAGACCATGACAAAGGGTTTGAACGCAAGGATGAGAATGATAAAATCCTCAAACTGGAAGCATGCTTTAAATCAATAATGGCTTTCCAGCCTCTACCCCAGTATTAGTTTGCTTATATGGGTCAGGTCTGTATTGTGGATGCCAATGTATTGTCCCATCTTCAACACCTTCCTTATATACACACCAGGAACCTGAAACTGCATCCATGTGTCATGTTCAAACAAGTCACTGAGTTAACTGCACAGACACATCGAGAAAAAACATCACTGCATTTTCTCTTGGTATCATGCAGTGGTGTGTTGTAAACAAAAGAGCAATGTTTTATTCAAGTGCAATTCTCAGAGAACTCTGAACAGTGATTCTACCCCATGGCTAGCAGTAGGATAATAAAAAAAAAACCCCGGGAGTCTAGTATATCAAACTGACAAAGCTGAGCTCAACACAGCAAGTAAATAAACACTTTGACATCTTGTACAAGGTTGCAGCATTGGAACATGACTTTATTCACTGGCAAGGCAGCTGAGGATGAAGGTGCACTCTGCAATTCGCTGTGCTGCTTCCGAAGTGGGGTTCCCAGCCTTTGGCCCCTCTTGTTTCCACTTTCATTTCTTTTTACTTTTTCTCTTCATTCATTCATTCATTCATTCATTCATTCATCATCATCATCATCATCATCATCATCATCATCATCATCATCATCGTCATCAAGTGTGCCTTGTCCAAAGACAGGTTCTTGGTGAATTGTGGTTTTCATGAATCTCTCGGTCCTGGTCTATCCTTTTCACTTAGTGATTTTCAAGTCATCCAACATTGAAATTTTCTTTTATTCCTGTTCTCTCTTTCCCCTTGAAATCCACCCTTCATAGCACTTCTTACAAGGCCCCTTTTCTCTTAAGATATGTCCTGTTCAGTTTCCTCATGTTCCTTTCATCCACTTTGTTCTCTACCTCATGATCTTTATTATTTGCTCATGGCATGTGGGTTAGCACTTATTGCCCATTCCCAGAATTAAAAATCAACCACCTGGGGTTACAGAGGACTTTACTGAACCTGATGGGTTTTTACAACAATCAACACTGATTACATGGTTGTCAGTAGCCAGCTTTTTTTTTGTAAATTCCAGGTCTTTACTGAGTTCAATTTTCACCATCAGCTCTGGTGGGATTTAAACCGACAGCCCCAGCATATTTGCCTGGGTTTCCAGATCATCGAATAGAGTCACGATGGTGTGGGAGTAGGCCTTTTGGTCCATCGAGTCCACACCAACCTTGCGAAGAGCATCTCACCCACACTTCCCATGGCTATCCCACCTAGCCTGCACATCCCTGGAAACCATGAATAATTTAGCGTGGCCAATCCCCCTAACTTGCATATCTGTGGACTGTGGGAGGAAGCCCACGCAGACACGGGGAGAATATGCAAAATCCAAACCGACAGAGACGCGAGGGTGGAATCAAACCTGGGTCCTTGATGCCGTGAGGCAGCGATGCTAACCAGTGAGCCACTGTATGGTTGGAACAGTGAGATTGTCACTAAACCACTGCATCCCCTATTACCTACAATAGTTCAGTCACTCTTTCACTACTCTGCCTCTCTGTCATTGCACTTCTAGTGTGCAAACTCCCTCCCTATCCTTCACCCCCATTTTCGGTCCCCCATATTGTATTTCACTTCTTAATGCCCCGACTATAACATAAGAAACTGGGGGTTAGGCATTGCCACTTCCAAAGGATCCTGGAATTGTTAGCAGTTGCAATAAAGTATGGCCTGATAGATGGCTCAGCTAAATTGGGCAAAGAATGGCCAAGTCAGTTGTGCACCATATGCTTTCTCTCCGTTATCCCTTGGACATAAGGGAGTGGCCGTGCTAGGGATCAGCCAAGACGAGAGAGTAATGGTTTCAACTGATGCCTCAGCTGTGAAGGTGTAGTGAAGGTGCTGCTGGATGGATTGGTAACTGTAGAAATGCCTTGGTTGAATAAAAGATGGAATAGTGTGCAGGCATTGGGGAATTGGCTGGGGGGCTTTGTGAAGGAAGAGGTTTTTTTCTCTATAATGGACACAGAAGTAAGAAAGATTGAGAGGGGGAAAGCCGGTGAGGGTGGAGAGTGATACAGGAAGTGATCAGAGGTGATCTTCGTCTGTGACTTAAAGTACAGTAATGCGATCTTGTGAGGTAGCAAGGTCAAGGAGTGCTTGAAAATGTGTTCGAGGGTTTAAGGGAGGATACAGAACAATTCTGGTCTCAATTGACCAGAAAGAGTGTTTCATAATGATAAAATAAAATAATGATAACATCGAACATCCTTTCCAATTTGGTCATTGCAACAAGAAGAAAAAAGGTTCTAACAATCTGCAGCACTGAAGTGAACAGTTACTATTTTCTGTCCACAGACTCACAGCACTGTAAGAATGACTCCATTTTAAGCAAAACTGGAGGATGGAGCAGTGGGATTAGGGATGGCAATACGTTTAGTGGCAACACAACACGATACATAAATTTCTCACACCCTGTTCTTGAGCTTTAATCTGCTTTGAAATAGCCACTATTTTGAGTTTTGCAAAATAATGTGTTATTGCATCCACTATTCCCTGTGTGGAATTGCTTGCCAAAATTGCTTTGCATCCATAAAGCTTATTGTGGAAGATAAAATACACCTTTGAGCATTTTTCCATATCCTATGCATGATATGCTCCATCTGTATAACATACAGTATCTCCATAATTACAGCAGTGAGGAATGCTAGATTGATCCAAGCAAAATCAATTCTGATTATATTTCTTACAAGCAGAAACACTGTACTATCATCCAGGAGTTTATCTATAAATAACCCAGTCTCTCACACAATGATACCTCCAGGCTGCTTGTAGCTTGCATTTGAACTCATTCAAACATAAAACATTCTTACTGAATTTTTCAGAGTTGGGATGAGGTTAAATAGATGGCTTTCCTGCTACTCCAGTCCTCACTTGCTTCTGTCAAAAAGTTGTCCAAATGCATCCCTTGCAGAAACATCTCTGTTTTATCACAATCCATGGAACATTCCCACTGAGGTAATCTCTGCTTACAGCTACCATGTTGAGGTCAAGCCATTACGGTTTCTCTTACAGCTATGGACCCTGTAATATTCTGATCACCACATTCATGTAGGCACAGAAACAGACCATCAGGGTCCTTGCGCTTCCTTAGTTGTTTAGCAAGATTATGGCTGCTGAACTACCACTGAAATCCAAATCACGTCTTCACCCCTTACAGAGTCATAGAGTTAGAGAGTTAAAGAGTCATACAGCATGGAAACAGATCCTTTAGTCTGATTAGTCCACACGATCATGTTCCCAAACTAAACTAGTCCCAACTGTCTGCCTTTAGTACATATGCCTCCAAACTTTTCCTATTCATGTACTTGTCCAAACATCTTACTCATTAATATATTTGACTAACAACAATTTAGCAATCCTAGTTTTATATTTAATAATTGATCCAGCATCAATTGCCTTTGGAAAGTTCCAATTTCCAACACCTTTACTGTGAAAACAAGGATTCCTGATCACTTTCCCATTCAACTTGTTCAGGTTGTCACTCGAAAGGTTCCTGTTCTTTTCCCATTGCCCACTGTATTATATTCCCACAACTATAGTCCATGTCCAAACGCAGTTAAACCTGGTCATCGGGCTTGAACTGATAAGTTGTAAGTAACATTCATGGTACAAAGGTGCTAGGCAATAACCATCTCCAACAAGAGAGAATTAAAATATTGGCCTTTAACATTCAATAGTGTTACCATTGCTGTATTATCCATCATCAACATTCTGGTTACAATTGACCAGAAAGTCAACTGAACTTGGCCCATAAACACAATGGCTACAAAAGCATGTCAGAGGCTAGGAATCCTGCGGCAAGTAAGTCACCTCCTGAATCAAATTCTGTCCACCATCTACAAGGCACAAGTCGGGTTGTGATCGAATACTCCCCACTTGCCTGGATGAGTGTAGCTTCAACACTCAAGAAGCTTGACACCATCCAGGACAGAGCGGCCCACTTGATTGGAATTTCATCCACAAGCATTATCTCCTTCTGTCGCCAGTGCCACCACACTATCTGTCATCAACAAAATGCACTGCAGAGGATTCTCAAGGGCCTTCCAAGGCACATTCCAAACCTGGAAGCACTTCCATCTAGAAGGACAACGACAGCAGAATCCTTGAGAGCAACACTGCCTGCATGTTCTCCTCCAAGCCACTCATCATCCAGACTTGGAAATATGTCACCATTCCTTCACTGTCATTGGGTCAAAACCCTGGAACTTCCTTCCTTACATTACCGCAGCTTACCATGACCTTCTTAGGCACCGGCAATAAATACTGACAAAGCTAGCAACTCCCAAATCCCATGAAAGAATAAAAAAGTTTGTCTATTTAATAAATTTAGTTTATAATGCAGGAATAGTCTCAATAGCCTAATTAAACCATGCCAGTGTAGATGCTTCACAAGCCTTCTCTTACCTTTCTGCATCGAACCTCATGGATCTAGCTTTCAAACTCTGTCTCATTCATGTATCTATCTGGTTTCCCCTGAAGGATCTCGATGTTAATTACCACAACTGAGCTTCGTTGTTGGCAAGTTCCACATTACAGTCACTCTCTGAACTGTGGAGGATCAGTAAGGGATGTGAGAAATCGCTTCAGGCAGAAGGAAAGAGCTGGTTGTCACCAGTACAAAGATGATTCCCTTCAGGCCCCTTAGCTTGTCTTGGTTAAGAAGACATGGACATATTGAAGGGGAATTAAGGGTTTAAGAATAGTCCCCTGATAGGCAAACAGCTGTCAGTGTCTGTGATGATGTTAGCCTTCCTCAGAACATTTGCTCAAAATGATGGCTGCTTCTCTTCCAAGTTCAGATCAATACTACTCTCAATATTCCACTTGCAAACTTCATCTATATTCAGTTTTGGCAGAACAGCAAGAAAGCAAGGTTCAGGATCAGCAACAATGTTAATTGGAATCAGGCATGCCAAGCCATCACCTTTTGATAACATGAGATGTTTTAATTCCCTACACTGTGGAATTGTTTGTGTAAAAATGTACCTCAAAGCCGAATTCATCCTTCCTGAGGATCAATATGTGTGAGCAAAAATGAACAAAATTGCTCTTTATTTCCTCCTGTGACAAATTCTCTCCTTGCCCCACCCCTCTGCCCTCTGCTCCTGAGGAGGCATGTGTAACATAATGTAAGGTCATTCCTGGATACCTCATCCACGCAGTGACTCTTCTCACATGGGGCTTCATAGGTTGGCCTTTCTGCTGAAACTGTCCATCCAATATTTACATCTTGTCAGAAAACTGAGGGCTGACAATTGGCCGCTCAGCTCCTTGGACATTCATTTGCAGTGCTGCTTACAATTCTGGTCACCCTGCTATAGGAAGGGTATCATTAAATTGGAGAGGGTTCAGAAAAGATTGACCAGGATGTTGCCAAGATTGGAGTGTTTGCGTTATAAGGATAGGTTGGACATGCTGGGACTTTTTTCACTGGATCGCAGGGGGTTGAGGGGTGACCTTGTAGAGGTTTATAAAATTATGAGGGTATTGGATAAGGTGATTGACAAAGCTCTTTTCCCCAGGGGACGGGGTGTTCAAAACCAGACAGCATGTTTTTAAGGTGAGAGTGAAAAGATTTAAAAGGGACCTGAAGGGTAACATTTTCATACAGAAGTGATTCATGTGTGGAATGAGCTGTCAGAGGAAGTGGTGGATGCAGGTACAATTACAACAGTTAAAAGTCATTTTTGGACAGGCACATGAATAGCAAAGGTTTAGAGGTATATGGGTCAAATGCTGGCAAGTGAGACTAGCTTAGTTTGGGAATCTTGGTCAGCATGGACTATTTGGACCGAAGGGCCTGTTTCTGAGCTGTATGACACTATGAGTCTAAACTGGAAAGGGTGCAGAAAAGTTTTACAGGGATGTTACTGAGACTGGAGGGTTCAAGTTAGAAGCAGAAGCTGCATAGACTGGGACTGTTTTCCCTGGAGTGTAGGAGGCTGATCGGTGGCCTTATTGAGTTTTATGTAATCAGGAGGGGCATAGATAAGGTGAATAGCCAAGGGTTATTCTCCCAAAGTAAGGGAGTTCAAAACTGGACGACATATATTTAAGGTGAGAGGGTAGTGCATATACGGAACGAGCTGCCAGAGGAAGTGGTAGAGGAAAGTACAATTACAACATACAAAAAAGACTTTTTTTTAGATTAGATTACTTACAGTGTGGAAACAGGCCCTTCTGCCCAACAAGTCCATACTGACCCGCCACCCACCCAGACCCATTCCCCTACACATAACACTACAGGCAATTTCCCATGGCCAATTCACCTAACCTGCCCATTTTTGGACTGTGGGAGGAAACCGGAGCACCCAGAGGAAACCCACGCAGACACAGGGAGAATGTGCAAACTCCACACAGTCAGTCGCCTGAGGCGGGAATTGAACCCCGGTCTCTGGCGCTATGAGGCAGCAGTGCTAACCACTGTGCCACCATGCTGCCCACTTTGGGCACATATATGGAAAGGAGAAAGTGAAGACTGTAGATGCTGGAGATCAGAGCTGAAAATATGTTGCTGGAAAAGCGCAGCAGGTCAGGCAGCATCCAAGGAGTAGGAGAATCGACGTTTTGGGCATGAGCCCTTCTTTAGGAATGAGGAAGGTGTGCCAAGCAGGCTAAGATAAAAGGTAGGGAGGAGGGACTTGGGGGAGAGGCGTTGGAAATGTGATAGATGGAAGGAGGTTAAGGTGAGGGTGATAAGCCGACTAACTCCCACAGCTACCTAGACTACATCTCCTCCCACCTTACGCCCTGTAAAAACGCCATCACATATTCCCAATTCCTTTGTGTCCGCCGCATCTGCTCCCAGGAGGACCAGTGCCAATACCGTACAACCCAGATGGCCTCCTTCTTCAAAGACCGCAATGTTCCCCCCAGACGTGATCGACGATACTCTCCATCGCATCTTCTCCACTTCCTGCTCCTCCGCCCTGGAGCCCCGCCCCTCCAATCGCCACGAGGACAGAACCCCACTGGTCCTCACCTACCACCCCACCAACCTCCATATACATCGTATCATCCATCGTCATTTCCGCCATCTCCAAATGGACCCCACCACCAGGGATATATTTCCCTCCCCTCCCCTATCAGAGTTCCGAAAAGACCACTCCCTCCGTGACTCCCTCGTCAGGTCCACACCCCCCACTAACCCAACCTCCACTCCCGGCACCTTCCCCTGCAACCGCAAGAGATGCAAAACTTGCGTCCACACCTCCCCCCTTACTTCCCTCCAAGGCCCCAAGGGATCCTTCCATATCTGCCACAAATTCACCTGCTCCTCCACACACATCATTTATTGCATCCGCTGCACCCGATGTGGCCTCCTCTATATTGGGGAGACAGGCCGCCTACTTGCGGAACGCTTCAGAGAACACCTCTGGGACACCCGGACCAACCAACCCAACCACCCCGTGGCTCAACACTTCAACTCCCCCTCCCACTCCACCAAGGACATGCAGGTCCTTGGACTCCTCCATCGCCAGACCATAGCAACACGACGGCTGGAGGAAGAGCGCCTCATCTTCCGCCTAGGAACCCTCCAACCACAAGGGATGAACTCAGGTTTCTCCAGTTTCCTCATTTCCCCTCCCCCCACCTTGTCTCAGTTCCAACCCTCGAACTCAGCACCACCTTCCTAACCTCTCTTCTCCCACCCCCACTCTGGCCTATCACCCTCACCTTAACCTCCTTCTACCTATCGCATTTCCAACACCCCTCCCCCAAGTCCCTCCTCCCTACCTTTTATCCTAGCCCGCTTGGCACACTTTCCTCATTCCTGAAGAAGGGCTCATGTCCGAAAAGTCGATTCTCCTGCTCCTTGGATGCTGCTGACCTTCTGCGCTTTTCCAGCAACACATTTTCAGCACATATATGGAAAGGAAAGATTTGGAGGAATGTGGGCTTAACATAGGCAAATGGACCAGGTCAGTTTAGGAATCCTGGTCAGTATGGCTAAAGGGTCTGTTTCTGTGCTGTACGACTCTATGACTCTTACCAGGCTCGATCCTCATTCTAACTTCATCCCCATGTCTTTGCCTCCAGATCTCATAATGCATCTGTTCAGTGAAAATCTGTCCAACTCAGGTTTATTTCAATGTATAATTAAACTCAAATCTTTTGTGCAATCATAGAATGTCAACAATGCAGATAGAGGTCAATCAGCCCAACAAGCCTGCCTCGACTCTCTGAGCAGCATCCCACCCAGACCCATCCCCCCACCTGACACATCTTTGGACTGTGGGAGTAAACTGAAGCACCCAGAGGAAATCCTCGCAGACATGGGGAGAATGTGCAAACTCCACATTCGTCCAAGGCTGGAATTGAACCTGGTTCAATGGCGCTGTGAGGCAGCAGTGCTAACCACCAAGCCATCATACTACCCATGTGGGAGCGAGTTCCACACATTCCTGTGTGAAGATTTGCAATCTTACTTCCTTCTTGAATGGCCTGCCTCTCACTTCAAATTATACCCCTTATTCCCAATTAGTATAATAAAATCCCAAAAAGCAAATTGTGCTGCAACTTACTCTACTCTATGCAATTCAAAGCTTTCTTATGCAACCTCTCCTCACAAGCTCATCTTTGCAGTCCCAATAAGATTTGATTCCCTACAGTATGAAAACAGGCTCTTCGGCCCAACAAATCCACACCAACCCTCCGAAGATTAACCCATCCACCTACCTTATATTTATCCCTGACTAATGCACCTAACACTATGGGCAATTTAACCTGGCCAATTCACCCAACCGGCACATCTTTGGACTGTGGGAGGAAACCCATGCAGACATGGGGAGAATATGCAAACTCCACACACAGTCATCTGAGGCTGGAATTGAACCCTGGCCCCTGGCACTGCGAGGTAGCAGTGCTAACCACTGAGCCACCTTGTCACCCCTAACATTCTGAATGTGCCAGTTAATTCTCCAGGAGTGACCTCTACTTTCCTTCTTTTAGGGACAACCCCAGTGCTGTCCCCCAGCTTCTCAAATGGAGATTTGGGTTGCACAACTGACTGCAGAGGAAATGATGCTTAAAAATCCACTGACAGAAAGCAATGGTCTTGGGACAGGGGTTCAAATCTCACCTCACCGCCAGGAGCATTGATGTTAAATTTATCAAAATAAATGGCTTGGGATGGTCCTCCAACCTGAAAGCTAGCTGTCAGTCATGAGACTATGACCAGATTGACATAAAATCCTATTTGGTTAACTGTGTCCTTTATAGGAGATCTCCCCACTTTACCTGGTCTGGTCTGCTAACCCCAGAGTTAATGTGACTGACTCTTAACTACCCCCTGACATGGTCAAGCAAGCCATCCAGTTCAAGAGGCAATAAGGTATGGACAATAAATGCTAACAAAGCCCACGTCCCATGAAGGAACTTTAAAACACACGAAACAGTCAGGGCTGATTCCTTAACATCCTCCAACCCTCCATCCTCAATCCCCATGCTCCACCTCATTTTCATCAACCAAACAAAGTCACGCTTCCTTTAAACCAAATGAGAAGCAGATCCTGGTAGAGGTCTGTGTTGTTCACCAGGAATCAGGGTGGGTGTGTCTGAGGCAAACTCAGTCGCACCAAATCCCTACAGCAGGGCCTTAGGATGAGATTAATGTTAATCAAAAACAGAAATTGCTGGAAAAGCTCAGCACCTGTGGAGAGAAATCAGAGTTAACATCCTCAGAACTGACGATAGCTTGGAAAATGTCAGTTTATGGGCAGAAGATGGAGTTTGGGGAGAGCATAAAGAGTAATCCTTAGTGGGGATAGAGCACAAAGCGAGAGAAGAACAGTTGGACAGACAAAGGAGTGGATAACGATCTGGCTCAGAGGGTGAATAGCTGTTAATGGGGTCTGATCGTGGCTAACATTGTTTTGTGTGCTAGAGCAGACTATGTGATAAATGTTTAATGTTGAACGGTATTAATCCAGGAAAAAGTGTGAGAATTCACTTTTCTCCAATCTTACAAGAGGCAACAAAGTCTGAAAATACACAGGCTAAACACTGTTGTGAAAATACATGTAAAATCAACGGAATTCATCTGCTCACTGACAATTCAGAATCCAGTGTCATCCAGTGCAACCTCTCTTATGCCTTTGAGTTATAATGTCAAAGATGTCCCCATCAGTCCAACACCAGCACCACCATATCATGAGTTACAATGAAGCTGGGCGCTCTTGCTTTGATTTTGCAACTTCTTAAGCACTGAGTTTCCCTTAACGAAAAATCACACAGCAACTGATTTCCACTGTCACCATAACCTTGCCCCCCATCCCCATCCAGGATTCCTCACCTCCCCAGGATCAAGGAGAGGGGACATTAAACTAATGAGCATGCCCTCTTGAAACTGGTTATCCTTGTTATGGGTTTGCACATCACTGCGACACACTGGCAGACATTACATTTCCGAAGAGAGATCTAAAGATAGTACCAGGGAGAAATGAGAGGTTCTTGCGTCCCCATACCCTCCTCCACTCTGAAGCCTAAACAGATCGGAAACATGTTTGTGAGCAGAGAGAGGCCCTTTAATAAGGCCCCTTCTACCACTGGGCAGGCAGTGATGTACACTCTGTACTGAGCTGGCAATCAGCAGATTCTCCACAGGAGGTTTGCAAGGAACTGAGAGGACGTGATTGTTAGAGAGTCAGCTCCACTGAAAGGAGCTGAATGCTGTCATTGCCACCTCTCTTTGTTGGCTCAGAGAAAAAAAAAAGCTGTCAGAAAGACTTACATTTTTAGAGGGACGAGAGGAATCTAATTCGAGTCTGCAACACGCTAAAAGGGACTGACAAAGTACACGATTCCCCTTGTAGGGCATTCTAGAATGAGAGGTAATAGGTTAAGGCTGAGGGCTAGCAGTTTGAAAACAGACATGAAGAGGAATTACATCTCTCAAAGGGTGGTGAATCAGAAGATCATAAGACATAGGAGCAGAATGAGGCCATTTGGCCCATCGAGTCTGCTCTGCCATTCAATCACGGCTGATCTGTTTCTCAACCCCATTCTCCTGTCTTCTCCCCATAACCCTTGATCCTCTTACTAATCAAGAGCCAATCTATCTCTGTCTTAAATACACTCAATGGCTTAGCCTCCACAACCCTCTGAGGCAATGAGTTCCACAGAGTCACCACCCTCTGGCTGAAGAAATTCCTCTCAGTTCTGAAGGCTTATCCCTTCACTCTGAGGCTGTGTCCTCAGAACCTAGTCTCTCCTACTGGTGGAAACATCTTCTCTGCGTCAAATCAATCCAGGCCTCTCAGTACTCTGTGAGTTTTAATCTGATTCCCCTCATCCTTCTAAACTCCATTGAGCACAGACACAGAGTCCTCAACCGCTCCTCGTATGACAAGTCCTGCAGTGACTATAATGAGGTCGGCTCGGTAGACATCATAGAATATGAGATCCCTGATTGGGGCTGTTAATCCGGTCCAGTCAGGGAACCCTGGCTGACACATTTAAACAGGAGTGTCAATCATCCTGTTCACTCTGACAGCTGGCTCTGAGAGAGCTGGATCACTGTCAAGAACTTTCCACGTGTACATAAAGGGTGACCTGGTGACGAGATACTGGCTTCTACAGAGTTATTTAGTGCCATAAAGTCATAGAGATATACAGCACAGAAACAGACCCTTCAGTCGAACTTGTCCATGATGACCAGTTATCCTAAATTAATCTCGTTCCATTTGTCAGCACTTGGCCCATATCATTCTAAACCCTTCCTATTCATATACCCATCCAGATGCATTTTCTGTGTTGCAATTGCACCATCCTCCACCACTTACTTCCCCTGGCAGTTCTTTCCATACACGTACCACCCTCTGTGTGGAAACGCTGCCCCTTAGATCCCTTTCCAATCTTTCCCCTCTCACCTTAAACCTATGTCCTCTATTTTTGGACTCCCCTATCCCAGGGACAAGACCTTGTCGATCTACCCTATCCATGCCCCTCATGATTTTATAAACCTCTGTGAGGTCACCCCTCAGCCTCTGACACTCCAGGGAAAACAGCCCCAGCTTATTCAACCTCTCCCTAAAGCTCAAATCCTCCAAACTCCAACATCCTTGTAAATCTTTTCTGAACACCTTCAAGTTTCACAACATCCTTACTACAGCAGGGAGACCAGAATTGAACACAGTATTCCAAAGATATTCCGAGCAGTATTTCAAATCCTTCACGCATGGGAGATTCTTGTGGAACTTCCCTGGACTCCCCTCCATGGCAAGCACATCCCTCCTTACATACAGGACCCAAAACTGCTCTCAATATTCCACAGGCAGTCTGATTAGAGCATTACACAGCCTCAACAGTGCATCTCTGCTCTTGTATTCTAGCCCTCTCAAAATGAATACCAACACTGCATTTGCCTTCCTAACTGCCAATTGAGCCTTAACAGAATCCTGAACTCCCAGATCCTTATGCTTCAGATTTCCGAAGGCGTCTCCTGTTTAGAAAACAGTCTGCACCCTCAGTCCTACATTGACTGCTGGTTCTGTCTCATAGCTGTCCCCCTCATTGCTTTGCCTGAAATTAAATTCCTGACCCTTTCCATATGCTCTGTGGACTTCACTTCTCCAAATCGTGGTGGACGCTGGGACACTGAATAACTTTAAGGAGGAGATTTTTGCAGAGTGGCTACGGAGAGCGGGCAGGAGAGTGGAAGTGAGGCCAGAATGAGATCAGCCATGATCCTATTAAATGGTGGAGGGACTAAACTGCCTCCTCCTGCTCCTAGCTTTTTGTTTCAGTCCTTGTACAGCACCTGTTCTGGATGTTTCATGTCCCAAAGCACTTGAAAAGCCAATGCATTGCTTTCTAACCTGATGCCAAATGTTGTGAATTGCAGTGAATTGTTGCAGACACAGATATTCCCTTGAACAAACAATGTGATGAGCTCCAGGTAATCTGTTTTGGGGATGCTGATTGAGAGATAAATTCTGGACCAGGCAACAGTGGAGAGTTGTTTGAAATAGTGTTTATGTCAAGGCGAAGAAAGCAAAGGCAGGTGAGGGACCCTGGATCTGAAATATGGAACCTCTGATTGGCCAAACAGCTCTAGTCTCTATCCCTCTTGATGCGGGGCAGGAGTACACCCCAGTGATCCAAGTCTGACCATACTCTACTCTCAATTGCCAATGTGGTGCACTGAGTTGCTACTTCACCTTCTGAAGGATGGAACTGTATAATTTAGAAGATTCATCTCTCACTGAGATACAACAGTGGCTCACTTTATATGGGCTCGGCCCCAAATTGAGCAGATTTGAAGGGTCAAATGGCCTCCTCCTGGCCCTTATGTTTTGCAAGGAGCTTACCCAAGAAAGATAAGTTGAAGTATTCATCTTAACAGTACTTGCAGCCCTTCATGTGGTGACATGGTGCTAAAGGTGCTGGACTGATACTCCACAGGGCTTCCAGGTTAATGTACTGGTGGGTGTCTATGGGTTCAAATCCCACCAGAGTAGCTGTTGGAATTGTAACGCTAGTCTCAACACCAATGACTCGGCCAACTATCATGGATTTTATCTGGTTTAATAATGTTCTTTGGGGAAGCAAATCTGGCGTCCTTATCTTGTCTGGCCTACTTGTAACCTGACCCATAGTAGTTGACACACTGCCCTCTGAAAGGGACAAGTAAATAATTCAAGGGGCAAATAGGGACCGGCAACAAATACTGGCCTTGCTGATGACCACATCCCACCGAAGAATGAAGACTGTAATCGAGCTGGTGAGAGTCATTGTTACATTTACTGGAACACTTACAACGGTATCGCTCTGGAACAGGCCTTCGCCCCACAAAACCTGTACTGACACATGAGGCCTTCCTAAATTAAAAGCCTCTACACGGTCTATCTCTCTATTCCCTGTTCATTCATATACCGATCAAGATTCCTCTTAAAGACTGCTACTGTATCTGCCTCCATCACCTTCTCTCGCAGCACATTCCAGACAATTACCATCTTCTGTGTAAAAATCTTGCCTCAACATTACCTTTAAATTTCCCCCTCTTACCTTCACCCTATGTCCCTTAGTAATTGACATTTCCACGGTAGGCAAAAGATTTCGACTCCCTGGAGCGTCAGAGGCTGAGAGGTGACCTTATCGAGGTTTATAAAATCATGAGGGGCTTAGATAGGATAAATAGACAAGATCTTTTCCTTGGGGCGGGGGAGTCCAGAACTAGAGGGCATAGGTCTAGGGTGAGAAGGGAAACATATAAAAGGGACCTAAGCGGTAACCTTTTCAAGCAGAGGGTGATGCGTGCGTGGAATGCACTGCCAGAGGAAGTGGTGGAGGCTGGTATAATTACAGAATTTAAAAGGCATCTGGATGGGTATATGAATAGGAAGGGATTAGAGGGATATAGGAAAATAGAGGAATAAATTGCTGGCAAATGGGACTAGATTAGGATAGGATATCTGGTCAGCAAGGACGAGTTGGACTGAAGGGTCTGTTTCCGCGCTGTACCTCTCTATGACTCTATCCATTCTATCCATGCCTCTCAAAATTTTGTAAACTTCAATTAGATCACTCCTCATCCTTAGACGTTCAAGTAAAAACAAACCAAGTTTGTCCAATCTCTCTTCATAGCTAATACCGTCCAGACTAGGAAACTTTCTGATAAATCATTTCTGTACCCTCTCTAAAGCCTCCACATCTGTCTGGTAATGTGGTGAGCACCCCCACCGTGCCCCCACCTCCCCCGCCCCTATCAGACCCTGGAGACATGTCTGCCTTAACACTTTTCAAAACACCCAAGACTTCCTCCTTTCTTATATCAATATACCCCTCTCCAGATTCACAATCCACCACATCCTTCTTTGTGAATACTGATGCAAAATATTCGTTAAGGACATCACCCACTTCCTCTGTCTCCATGAACAAATTCCTTCTTGAGCCTTACATATGTATAAAATGCCTTGGGATTTTCATTAAACGTGTTTGCCTAAAATATTTATTAGCCCCTTTTGGTCTTCTTAACTCCTTGTTTGAGGTCTTCCCTGCTATCTTTGAGGGCTCTATCTGTCTTCAGTTTCATAAATCCTACATATGCCTCCTTTTTCTTTTTAGCCTCTCAATTTCTCTTGTCATCAAAGATTCCTGAATATTGCCATCCTTATCCTTCATTTTCACAGGAACTTGCCTGAACTCTGATCAACTGGCCTTTAAAGATTCCCACGTGGCCATGTGTGGATTTACCCTCAAACTGCCTCCACCAGTCAACATTCCCAGTTTCTTCCTGACATTGTAGTAGTTAGCCTTCCCCTGGTGAAATACTTTCACCCAAGGACTACTCTTGGCCATATCCATAAGTAACTTAAATCTTACAGAATTATGGTCACTGTTCATGAAATGTTCCCGCATTGAAACTTCAACCACCTGGCTGGCCCCATTCCCCAATACTAGGTCAGCATGTCCCCTTCCTCTGTTGGACTATTTACATATTATTTCAAAAATCCATCCTTGACACATCTAACAACTCCCTCCCCCATCCAGGCCCCTGGCACTAAGTGAGTCCCAGACAATACAGAGGAAGTTTAAGATCACCCACCACAATGATCCTGTTTTTACGTTTTCCCATGATCGGCGGGTTGGTGTGGACTTGTTGGGCCAAAGGGCCTGTTTCCACACTAAGTAATCTAATCTAATCTTAAAAAAACACCTGTTCCTCTATCTCCCTTGGGCTGTTGGGAGGTCTGGAGTCCAGTTCCATCAAAGTGATTGCACCCTTCCTATTCTTGAGCACTCCCCATATGGCCTCACTGGATGTCCCTCCCTCGGTATAGCTGTGATATTCTCCCGAATCAGCGACACAGCTTCCCCATCTCCTTTACAACCCTCTATATCTCACCTGAAACATTTAAATCCTGGAATGTTAAGCTGCCAGTCTTGTTTTGTCTCTTTCTCTCAATCAACTTACATTAATTATATTTACGACCTCATCTCCCGCCTTTTCTGAGAACGCAATGAGAGATTGAGATCCTCAGTTCCACACTAATGCAGCCTCTTTAAAAATCTCGAACTTGGGAACTTAAGGAGCCAGCATTTCTAGGGGCAGCAACTGTGTGAGAAACCTTGCTGCACCAGTAATCGCTTTAACGGTAAAACCTAAGGAAATTGTTGGCATTAGAATGTAAGACGCTGACTTTTCGCCCCTGTTCAAATTCAGTTGAAACGGCTGCACCGACAATCCCTCAATCGGTAAGGATCTGAGGTGATATTATGAGTCAGTCTTAATGCAGTTCTTTAGTGAGTCTGAGTCAACAGCATAAAGCTCCCCCTAATCCGACACTAAATTGGCTGATGTGAGGATGCAGTAAGATCACCCTGGCTCTTTCTTGAGGTCATGCTGTGGTTCACTGCATTAGAGAGAGGTTTATTCCACATCTAACTGCACTGCACTTGATGCTGGTGCCCAAAGTGAATGAATGTATCCCATTACCCTGCGATAAAATCCCTCACCTTGATGGAAAAGAAAATGAGAGAGCTTTTAGAAAATCACCAGGTACTTGTTTCTTTTTGTATCAGAGTAGAATTTGTCCTCATCATTTCAGATTGCTCCTATCACTCCTTACTTCACCCTCAACATCAATTCCCAGACCAAGCTGGCAATAAGATTTGTTTCAGAGGGATGCAGGTCAGAAGAACATCCCTACACCACAAGATAGCACGCTATAACTGTCCAGTGACAATCTACATGCGAACATTAGAAATAGCAGCAGAAATAGATCATTCAGCCCCTCAACACGGTGGCACAGTGGTTAGCACTGCTGCCTCACAGCACCAGAGACCTGGGTTCAATTCCCACCTCAGGCGACTGACTGTGTGGAGTTTGCACGTTCTCCCCGTGTCTGTGTGGGTTTCCTCCGGGTGCTCCGGTTTCTTCCCACACTCCAAAGATGTGCAGGTCAGGTGAATTGGCCATGCTAAATTGCCCGTAGTGTTAGGTAAGGGGTAGATGTAGATGTAGGGGTATGGGTGGGTTACGCTTCGGCGGGGCGGTGTGGACTTGTTGGGCCGAAGGGCCTGTTTCCACACTGTAAGTAATCTAATCTAAAAAAAAAACCCTGATCCATTGTTCAATAAGATTAAGGCTAATTTGATTGTGGCCATTACTGCACATGGCTCTCATAACCCTTGACGAGAAATCAAAAATCTACCCAACTCAGCTTTGAATAAACTTAATGACCCAGCTCGAATGTTTACTGAGGAAGAGATTTCTAACACAAAGGACCATTGAAAAGAAGATGTTCCCCCTTGCTTCCATCCCAAATGGGAGACCATTGATTCTTAAACTGCGCCTGAGAGTCCCACGCTCCCCCATGAGGGGAAACATCTCTCAGGATTTGCCCTTTTAATCCCTCGCAGAAGCTTCTCTGTCTCAACAGATTCTCCTGAACAGAATCATAGGGTCATACAGCACGGAAACAGACCCTTCGGTCCAACCAATCCATGCCAACCATGTTCACCAACTAAACTTGTCCCACCTGCTTGCGTTTGGCCCATATCCCCCAAAGCTTTCCTATTCATGAACTTATCCAAATGCCTTTTAAATGTTGCAACTGTACCTGCATCCACCACTTCCTCAGGAAGTTCATTCCATACATGAACCGCTCGCTGTATAATAAAGTTGTCCCTCGTGTCCTTTTTAAATCTTTCTCCTCTCACCTTAAACATATGCCCCTTTGTTATTAACTCTCCCCCTTAGGGAAAATAACCTTGTCATTCACCTTCTCTATGCTCCTCATGATTTCATAAACCTCTATAAGGTCACCCCTCAACCTCCTCCGCTCCAGTGGAAAGGTGTCCCAGTCTTTCCCACGTATTTTTATATCTCAAGCCCTCCATCCAGGTAAATCTTTTCTGAACCCTCTCCAGTTTAATAATATCCTTCCTATAGACCAGAACTGCCTAGAGTACTCCAGAAGAGGCCTCACCAACATCCTGTACGACGTCAACATGACACCCCAACTCCTATACGCAAAGATCAAATGCCAATGAGTAAATCCCGAACCTGCTCTCCTCATAAGGCTATCCAGGAGTCAACCTTCTCTGAAATGCCTCCAATGCCCAGGCATTGTGGTTATGTCATTGGCCCATTAACCCAGAAGCCTGGATTAATGATCCAGTGCCAGGAGTTCAAATCCCAACATGGTAGCTGGGAATCTACATTCTGTTTAGTCAACAAACACAGACGTTATTTTTAGATCAGTAATGGTGACCGTGGTGTAAAACCCTATCTGGCAAATTCAGGAAGAAAACCTGCTTAGGCTGGTGTACACATATGCCCAAATCCACAGTAATCTATTCAACTGCACAAAATAGCTTTACAGTTTATTCATTTACACCAGACTGGGATACACTCACAGCACTTCAGAAAGGCAGCCTGTGTGCAAGTTGAGAGAAATAATATGTGCATCATGAAATTGAATAAGGAGAAAAAAGAAACAGACAAATCACAACATGCACTGAATCCCGAGTGACACATTTTCTTATTCATTCATGGGATGTGGCCATCAGGTCTGGGCTAGCATGTGTTGAACACCCTAATTGCTCTTAATAAAGTCTTAAGAAGGTCTTGGTGAGCTGCCTTCTGGAAGTACAGTCCTTCAGGTGCAGGATAATGTCATCAGGGAGTTCCCGGGATTTTGACCCTGCAACAGCAAAGGAACTTGTGATTCATTTGCAAGTCAGGGTGTGAATGGCTTGGAGGGGAACTTGCAGTGAGTGGTGTTCCCATGTATCTGCTGCCCTTGTCCTTCTAGATGAAAGTGGCCAAGGGTTTGCAGGTTGTTGGCTGAATAATCCTTGGCGAGCTGCTGTTGTGCATCTTGTAGATCATGTTGTTATTGCGCGTTAAGTGCTGACTGGGGAGAATATGAATGTGGGTGGATCAGGTGCAAATCAAGTGGTTGAATTGACCTGGATGCTGTCAATCGTTTTGAGTGTTGTTGAAGCTGCACTCATTCGGTTAGGTGGGGAGTACTGCATCATATTTCAGATGAGCGCTTTGTGGGTAGCACAGACATTTAGTGGAACAGGTGGTGGTCTACCAACATGAAAACAACAGTGCCACCAAGGTATAGATGGGCATACTTGTACTTTGATATGGGCGGTATCCAGGATAATTTTTTATTAGTTCCTATTCTGAAGATGATAAAACATAAGAGGTCGTTTTCCCCATTGAGTCTGCTCTACCTTTCATTGAGATCATGGATGACCTGATAATCCTCAACTTCACTTTCCTGCCTTTTCCCCTTTACCTTGATCCTTTACTGATTAAAAATCTATCTCAGCTTTGATTATATTCACTTTTTTCATTAGCACTGATCCCTGTGGCACGCTACCAGTTACAGATTGTCACCATGACAATGCCCAGTCTTATCCCCAACTCTCTGTCATCTATTAGCTAGCCCAATGCTCTACCCATACTGATATATTGCTTCCAACATGGGCACTTATAGAGTCATAGAGATGTACAGCGTGGAAACAGACCCTTCGGTCCAACCAGTCCATGCCGACCAGATATCCCAACCCAATCTAGTCCTACCTGCCAGTACCCGGCCCATATCCCTCCAAACCCTTCCTATTCATATACCCATCCAAATGGCTCTTAAATGTTGCAATTGTACCAGTCTTCACCACTTCCTCTTGCAGCTCATTCCATACACGTACCACCCTCTGCGTGAAAACGTTGCCCCGTAGGTCTCTTTTATATCTTTCCCCTCTCACCCTAAACCTATGCTCTCTAGTTCTGGACAACTTATCTTATTAAGTAACCTAATGTGTCACACCTTATCAAACATCTTCTGAAAATCCAAACTCTGACATCCACTGCTTTAACTATCTTGTTTGGTACCCCCTCATTGAGATCTTCATCGCGATGCGGCTTGAATCTGCTCTTGCGTCCTTCATAATCAACATTTTCCCAATTATGGACATTAAGCTAACTGGTCCATAGTTACCTGTGTTTTTGTTCTCCTTCCTTTTTGGAAATAAAGGTTTAACATTGGCAGTTTTCCAATCCTCTGGGATTACCACCAATGCATTTCTGTGGCTACTTCCCTTCTCATCCTATCCTTTTGCGGGAGTCAGATTTACTTATTTATGCATTGAAACTACCTGTTGAAATTTTTCTGTCTTGTCTTTAATTTCAAAGCCATTAAGCAATGAGTCACATAATGATAAGATATACAAGTGAAGTCTGTAGTTCAGTTAAGTACATAGAGCACTGAGAAAGAAAGACGGCTGAGGTACATCATAACCCCACAAAGTGACATATTAACTGAAATTAATATATTTTCTTTGAGATTTTGTTGTGAGTTAGTGTTCTTTTAAGGGGCTGCATTTGGACTCATTTGCTTTAAATTGAGTTCATTTTGTTCCTGGTTATTCAAAATAGTATAGAGAAAGGCTGCAGGGACACAGGTTGGTGAGGAAGAGGCAGATGTATGTGCCATTGAGTGTTTTATAAAATAACTATCTAAAAGTGGCTTTACATTTAATTTCATACTTGCTCATCTTGTTTGGGAGCTATTTATCACCTTACACATGCATTGTATTGCAGACATAGTATGCATCTCTAGGACAGCCTCACCCACCAACCCCACCGCCCCGTGTCTGAACACTTTAATTCCCCTTCTCACTCTATCAAGAACATGCAGGTCCTGGGCCTCCTCCACCGCCAAACCATTACCACCTGATGCCTGGAGGAAGAGCACTTTATAATCCACCTTGGGACTCTGCAACCACACGGGATAAATGTGGATTTCAACAGCTTCTTCATTTCCCCTCCTCCACATTATCCGAGTCCCTAGCCTCCAACTTGGCACAGCCCTCTGAATCTGTCCATCACTGCCCCCACTGGCCTATCACCTTCTCCCTGACCTTCATCCACCTATCGCTTTCCCAGCTACCTCCCTCCAAACCACACCCCCTCCCATTTATCTCTCTGCCTCGACCCACAAGCCTCATTCCTGATGATGGGCTTATGCCCGAAATATCGACTGTCCTGCTCCTTGGATGCTGCCTGGCCTGCTGTGCTTTTCCAGCGCCACACTCTTGACTCTTGCACACATAGTATGTACAGTTCTAGTCACCACACTACCAGAAGGATGTGGATACTTTGGAGTGGGTACAGAAAAGATTTATCAGGATGTTGTCTGGTATGGGGAATTTAGCTATGAAGAAAGGTTGGATAGACTGGGTTTGTTTTCACTGGAACACAGGAGATTGAGGGGCAACCTGATAGGAGTTTATAAGATTGTGAATGGCATGGATAGAGTGGAAAATATGAGGTTTTTTCCAAGGATGGAGGGGTCAATTACTAGAGGAAATAAAAACTGATAGAACTGTAGATGCTGTAAATCAGAGACAAAAACAGAAATTGCTGGAAAAGCTCAGCAGGTCTGGCAGCATCTGTGCACAGAAATCAGTGTTAACGTTTTGGGTGCAGTGATCCTTCCTCAGAACTAGGGGAGACAAGGTGCCTGGCAGGGGAGTTTGAAAGAGATGTGTGAGACGAGTGTTTCACACAAAGGGTGGTGAGTGCCTGGAACGTGCTGCCAGAGGAAGTGGCGGAAGCAGACACAATAGCAGCGTTCAGGAAACACCTGGATGAATAGATGAACAGGAAGGGAATAGAGGATTCTGTAAGTGAAGACAGTTTTAGTATGGAAGGGCAAAATGTGTCAGCACAGGGTTGAAGGGCTGAAGGGCTTGTTCCTGTGCTGTATTGTTCTTTGTTCTTTATAGCTCAGGAGGAGGCCCAATGTTCCATGCTTGTGTTCATGTTCTACATAAGTCTGCTCCTATGTTTCTCCTCCTCTGTTCCCTTGTACCTCATGTTTGTGGCTAGCTTCCCCTTACACACGTCTCTGTTAACTTTTCATCAACTCCTTGTGAGAACGAGTCCCACATTCTCCTGATTCTGTTATTTGAAATAAGACTTGGCATGCCCATTATAATTCCACTGTTTCACAACCACACTGTCACAAAGTCTCCAACATCTGGTCCTTCACTCAGAACAGTGTAAAGATAGACAGGACAGTAACACTCACCTGTCGGGTAGAATTCATTCACGGCCCAGTTATCCACCTGCAGGGTCGCATTGCCCCCATTCCTGGTAAAACGTACCAAGTGGTAATTCCCATCATTCACCACGTTGCTGGACTCCTTGATGACAATGTCATCTGTTCCAACGTTGAAAACAACGCTGATCTTGCCTTGTTCCTGCAAAGCACAAAAAAAAATGCTATTCCTTTGACTTTCTACCATTTATCCATGGAATGTTGCAATCCAGCATTGATTGTCTATGCCTACTTTCCCAGAGGGCAGGCAAGAGTCAACCATATTGCTATGTGGTCTGGAGTCACATGTAGACCAAACCAGGTAAGAATGGCAGTTTCCTTCCCTAAAGGACATTAGTTTTTTTGACAACCAATACAGGTCGCCATTATGCTCCTCATGCCAGATCATTGAGCTGAACCTTCATGTGCCATTGGGACACTTGAACCTACATTCCCAGAAAATTGGCTGAGGGCTCTGGATTACTAGTGCAGTGACAAAACCATTATGCCATGACCTCTCTCTCTCCACAGAGTGTCTTTCACTCAGCCTCTAGAGGCTACTGGGGATGTCGCAACAACGATGTCATAACCACCGCATGTGGGTGGGTGAGAAATAAGAGTTTCAAACATCTTCTTGTCTTCCTTTTAGCATTTCAAGCCAATGCAGCTCTCACCATCTTTTATTAGCAGAACAATTCCAATTGAGCCCAATTATACAGTGGAACCATTTCTAAATACATTGAATTTCTACTTGAAGTGAACCAATTACAGCTTCCTTTTGATGTAAATTGGACAGAACCTACATCCAGATGATGGTTCATATTCACTTAGATTGGCATCATAATGCTCAACTGATAAATTGCCCCCACTGTTTCGAAGGAATAACTACATCACTGGATTACAGGCAGTCTCCGGCTGCAAATGGTTTCTGTTCCTGAGCCCATTCGCAGGTCAGTTTGTATGCAACTCAAAATACAATACAGGACAATATAAAGCTTTCGTTCATAAGTTCAAGTAATGTTTGTATCTAAGTTAGAGCCTTGTGTGTAATTTACCAGACTGGACTGGAGGGCATGTCGTATGAAGAAAGGTTGAGGGAGCTAGGGCTTTTCTCATTGGAGCGAAGAAGGGTGAAAGGTGACTTGATAGAGGTGTACAAGATAATGTGAGGCATAGATAATGGCAGTGGTGCCATGATGGCTAGCACTGCTGCCTCACAGCACCAGTGAGCTGGGTTCAATTCCCACCTCAGGCAACTGTCTGTGTGGAGCTTACACATTCTCCCCAGTGTCTGTGTTGGTTTCCTCTGGGTGCTCCGGTTTCCTCCCACAGTCCAGAAATGTGCAGGTTAGGTGAATTGGCCATGCTAAACTGCCCGTAGAGTTAGTGTAGGGGAATGGGTCTGGGTGGGTTGCTCTTCGGAGGGTCAGTGTGGGCTGAAGGGCCTGTTTCCACACTGTAAGTAATCTAATTTTAAAAAAGAGATAGAGTGAATAGCCAGAGACTTTTTCCCACGGGTGGAAATGTCTATCACGAGGGAGCATAATTTTAAGGTGATTGAAGGATGGTTTAGGGGCGATGTCATGGGCAGGTTCTTTACACAGAGAGTTGTGGGTGCATGGAATGCACTGCCAGCTGTGGTAGTAGAGTCAGATATATTAGCGATATTTAAGCGACTCTTGGATAGGCACATGGAAGATAGAATAATGAAGGGTATGTCAGTTAGTTTATCTTAGAGTGGGATGAGAGGTCAGCACAACATTGAGGGCCGAAGGGCCTGCACTGTGCTGTACTGTTCTATGTTCTATGTTGGACATTCATCAATCAGGAATCCCCTGTTTATTAATACACATTGGCATACAAACCAGGAGCAGAAGGAGATCATTCCCCCCTTGACCCTACTCCACCATTCAACACAATCTTGACTGGTCTGATTGTAATCTTAAATCCACATTTCCGCCTACCCCGAATAATTTAGCAACATCTTGCCCAACAAGAATCCTTCTCCCTCTGACTTAAAATTATTTAAGGAGTCTGCTTCCAACACCTCCTCAGGAAGAGAGTCTCTCTGACTCATGAGGTTCAATATGAGAAAAATAACATAATGATCATGTTGCTGAGTCGTTCAGAGGCATGGATTGGTAATCTGGAGTTGGGATTTCAAATTCCAGCATGGGAATTGGAAGATGAGCTAAATCACATGGAATAAAATATTTGCAACATGAACAATGATCAGAAATTTAAAAGATTATGGTAAAAATACATCTGATGTCTTTCAGGGAAAGGAATCAGCTGACTTGAGCAAATCTGGTGGAGGTGGTTGACTCTGTGCTGCCTTTCACAATGACCAAACAAGCCTCTCGGTTGCTGTGGAAAATTGTAATCTTCAAATGTATGTCCGAAGAAGGCAGTTTAGCCACTACCATTTCTTGGTCAATGAGTGATAGGAGATACCCTTAATGCTCAGGCAACATGTTGTGAATGAGTAAATATTGCAAATATTTTATTCCATGTGATTTAACTCATGAAATCTTGGCAACATGAGGGGAGCTAAAAAGAAAATGAATAGAACTGCTAAATAGAGTTGCCCAGTCAAACGTTTGCATCTTGCACTTGTCACGACTGGATTACAAGGAACCAAATGCAGAAAGGGAACGATAATTTAGACAGCATGAGAAGAGTGTATTGAAAGGTTGACCAGGATGGACCTGGAGATGTAGCAGGAACTGTCAACCTCAGTCAGTTGATTAAACGCAGACCAGGCAAGCTGATTGGTCAGGCTATCGCTATGGGGAATGCAGCAAGAAGCAGTCTCCATGATCCCTTTCTTCAAGAAGAAAGGAGAAATATGCAGACATAGTCCATAGTGGATAAAGGCAAAGCCCAGAGATCAAAAATCAGAGGGGCAGTAGACAACACTCAAGTGAGACATTCATTAACAATTACAACACCGGAGCTGGGGATATTGAAGGGAATGAGCTAAACGTAAATATTTTGTCCCCTGACGTCAATGTAATCAGTACATTCATACTGATAAATGTTAGTGCAGAGAGGCATAGGGGTGGTCAATAATTTTATAAATCTAAAGGTCACATGGTGCGAAAACTAATTCAAGTAAATAAAATGCTTACTTCAGCATTTCAGTATGTGAACCAACAAAATCAATTCAGTGTAGACAATTTCCAGATGATATTCTTTTTATTTAGCAATTACTGTCTGTTTGGTGACAAATCATTTATAAGCATGGGATAATAAAGTTTGAAGTTGTGATATTGATCAGACAACTTCACTGTGGTGCTGGTGGGTTTATTTTTAACTTGAGGCAGTAGCTTGGACACACAGCTGTCTGCCTGCCTTTCTTCCATGTTCGGGTAATAGCCAGCTGGCAATTCCTCACAGAAATACACAAAAGAGGGGCCATTTGGCCCATCATGCCTGTACTGACTGTGTTATCTTCTGCCAATTGCCGCCTTTCTCCCCATATCCCTGCACACCATTGCTACCAAAAGTAGACATCCAGTGCTCTCTGAATGCCTTAACTGAACCTGCCTTCACCCTATTTCCAGGCAGTGCATCCCCCCACCCGTGAAAATGCTTTTATGTTCATCGCCCTTACTTTGTTTACAAGTCACTTTAAAACAATGCTGGCTTGATCATGGTTCTTTTACAAGCTTCACCTATCTGTTCTGTCCAGCCAGCCAGATCTCAAACTTGAAGCAACATTGGAATCTGTGCTATGTTGAACCCAAAGCTTGGAAAAATACAATGTTATCATTTTACTCAGCTATCGCCATGGGGAATGCAGCAGGGAGCAGTCTCCATGATCCCTTTCCTGAAGAAGAAAGGAGAAATGTGCAGACATCGTCCACAGTGGATAAAGGCAACGCCCAGCCAGCAAGAATTAGATGGGTAGTAGACAACACTCAAGTGAAACATTCATTAACCATTACAACGCAGTAGCCTCACCCACCCCCACAACCTGATCCTTGCATTCCCTATGGCCAATCCACCCTAACATCTTTGGACTGTGGGAGGAAACCAGAGTACTCGGAGGAAACGCACACAGACACAGGGAGAATGTGCAAACTCCACATAGACAGTCACCCGAGGGTGGAATTGAACCCAGGTCCCTATTGCGCTGAGGCATCAGTGCTAACCACTGAGTCACCATACCACCCTAAGAGACAGCTAAGAGGGTCACCATGCCTCAGGCAAGAGAGAGGTCAAGAAGGTAGGACCTTCATGGTGACCTCAGCCAATATGGGAAGTGAACCCATGCAGCTGACAGCACTTTGCAACTCAAGCCAACTGTCCAGCCAACTGAGCTAACCAACACAAGCCAGGAGTGTGATAGAATTCACCATATTTGCCAGGGTGGGTGCAGAGCCAAAACATTCAAGAAACCTGACATCATCTAGGTCAAAGTAGCACGCTTGATTGGCACCCCATCTAACAGTCACTCCTCCATCTCTGATATTCAGTAGCAGCAATGTGTATCATCGACAAGATGCAGCTTCTAAACCCATTGCCACCACCCATCTCAAAGGACAAGGCTAGCAGATACATGTGGACACCACAACCTACAAGTGCCCCTTCAATCCACACAGGATGTAGGAACAGAAGTAGGCCATTCAGCCCATCGAGTAGGCCCTGCCATTCAATGAGATCATGGTTGATCTGACAATCCTCAACTCCACTTTCCTGCCTTTCCCCAATAACCCATCACCATCCTGACTTGGTTGCTGTCCCTCCTGTTGGGTCAAAACTCAAGAACTTCTTTCCGAACAACATAGAGGATGTACCGACATCGTAGTGGTTCAAGAAGTGAGCTCATCACCACCGTCTCTAGGGCAACTGACAAATGCTGGTCTAGCCAGCAACACCCACATCCCATGAACCAAATTTAAAAAAAACTACTTTCAAATGGTAAAGCTGAAATAATAAAATATCTTGTCAATAAACAATGTACCTCCGTGTCTGAATGCAAGAATATATTTCCAGACAGCATGAAATAGCAAGACAATTTGCATTTAAAAAAATCCTTTTTAGATACAACTCTGGCTGCTTCCAATAGTCAGTCAGTTGTTGCCAATGCTGAATTCAACTTCTTTGACAATCTGTGGTGTGCATTCCGAAACCAATCACTCTAAGCTAGTGGCATAAATAGGAAGGGAGACAATTTCTTCCAACTCTGGTGCTCTCCCAGAGGTAATCTCTCACTTTGCCTCCTTATCTTTGCTCTCTCAGCTGTTACAATCTGGAACTCATTTGCCAACTTGGCCCAAATCAGAGACTGTGCTGCATAAATTATAACAAGTTAAGCAGCCGCTGGTGGCCAGTTCTCCTGTTATCAGCATTGGGAAGGTAGCATCTATCTCCGTGAAGGATGGCTGGCAGAGTGAATGCTGGCAAGAGATTATCAGCCCAGCAGAGGAGTGCGAAGCACAGTGCAGACCACGGACAACTGACTTTCCTGTGCATCAGAGAACTCTGTGCTCAAACAGCAACAACACTGTCTATTGAGCGGGCATTCTGAGTTGAGCTGATTGCCCTGAGAAGGCATTTTGATAGTTAATGTCCCCCCACAATACAACGCGTGTAGCTCAGTCTCACACACATACCACTGTAATGAGCCACCGCAGACAGAAAGCAGGAAATATTTGCGGTCTGAAGGGTGGCAGTTATGACTCAATGAGTAGCACTTTCCTCTTGTGGGTGCAAGATCGACCCTGGACATTACATTTGCAATCCTTCAAGTATAGAAGCTTTAGAGTTGGGTTAATTGAGGTCATGTAGTGAGGAAATAGACTCTTCAGTGCGCCTCATCGACGCCGACCAGATATCCTAAATTAATCTTGTCCCATTTGCCAGCACTTGGCCCATATCCCTCTAAACCCTTCCTATTCATATCCCCATCCAGAGGCCTTTTAAATGTTGCAATTGTACCAGCCTCCACCACTTCCTCTGGCAGCTCATTCTATACACGCACCACCCTATGTGTGAAAACATTGCCCCTTAGGTCCTTTTTATATGTTTTCCCTCTCACCCTAAACCTATGCCCTCTAGTTTTGGACTCCCCCATCCTGAGGAAAAGACCTTGTCTATTCACTCTACCTATGCCCCTCAAAGTTTTATAAACCTCTGCGAGGTCACCCCTTAGCCTCTGACACTCAAGGGAACCCAGCCCCAGCCGATTCAGCCTCTCCATTTCACTCAAATCCTCCAGGCAATATGCATTTGAGATGATTAAAGGATTTGATCGGGGTGGACAAGAGATAAACTTGATTTGATTTGATTTATTGTTGTCACATGTACCTAAGTACAGTGAAAAGTTTCGATTTGTGAGCAGTACAGGCAGATCAAAGCAAACAAGGACATACAGATCATAGGCTTTAAGGTCTCTGTGAAGACCCTGTAGCTTGGGTTGGGGTTGAAGTTGTGCCGAGCTGGTTGATTTTCCTGCAAACATTTCATCTCCCTCCTAGGTGACATCTTCTGGATAAAGCCAGAAGCTACGCAACACTGATGATGTCACCCGTTTTTGGGCCAGAATATTTGCAAGCAAATCAACCAGCTTGACGAAACAACCAACCACTCCGATCATAGCACTTCTGGCTGTGTAGTACGCAGAATGACAGAACTATTATGGTGCAGGAGGAGGCCATTCAGCCCACCATGTCTATCCCTGATCACCAGCTTGGCAAACCAACCAGCAACTCTGATCATATCGCTGCTTCGATAGAGTGAGGCATACAAGATTAGGGGTGCACAAAGCAAGATCAACATTATTTAACATTAGAAAGTTCTATTCATCAGTCTAATAACTGCAGGGAAGATGTTGTTTTTGAACGTGTTGGTGCATGTATTCAAGCTCCTGCACCTTCTGCCTGACGGAAGAGGTTGGAAGAGAGATAAACTTGCTTCTTCTGATGGGGGAGATGGAGGAAGGGAACAGGTGTTATCTTAACGTTATCCAGATGTGCTATTAGGAAGCAGTGGAAATCTGGAATTCTTTTTCCGAAGATACCATTGAGCCTTATTCAGGGAAGGGGTGAGGAATGGAAAATTTCAAAACCAAAGTTTGTTAAGCATGGATATTAAGGAATATCGAACCAAAGGTGCCAAAGTGGGGTCAAATACAATAAGCTAAGATCTTAGCTTAGCTTAGATCATTTCTGCTGGTTGGACATCAAAAAGATCCTGGGGATAAGGGTACCAATCTTTTAAGGTCGGGGTGAGGAGGAATTTCTTCACTCTTTGGGTTGTATATTTTTGGAATTCTCCAGTCCAGAGAGTCATGGATGTGGTGGAGAGATTTTTGGATCTCAGGGAATTAAGGAATATTGCAGGTAGATAGGAAACTGGATTTGACGCCTCAGATCAGCCATGACGGTACTGGATTAGAGTGGTGCTGGAAAAGCACAGCAGGTCAGGCAACATCCAAAGAGCAGGAAAATTGATGTTTCAGGCAAAGGCCTTTCATCAGGAATGGAGGCAGGAAGCCTCCAAGGTGGAGAAATAAAATTGTACTGAAATGGAAGAACAGGCTTGAGGGGCTGAAGGGTCTACTCCTACTCTGACTTCTCATGTTCTTACTTTCTTATTCGATGGCAGAACAAACTTGTGGGGCTGAATAGCCTCGTTCTGTTCCAATGCTTCCAACTGTTCTCTGAGGAAGCAGACTGAAGAACAGGCGGGGGGGGGAGACCATGGGGAGGTTGTAATTCCTCAGGGGGTTAACATACCTACTGCAGAATGCTACCATTTTCAGGACAGACGCAGATGTAAAGAAATACATACAAGGAATGAATATTCACCGGCCTCTAAATAAAATAAAAATACCCAGCAAATCAGGCACAGAATCAGATTTAGTGGATAGAGCGTACGACGAGTTTAGACAAAAGAACACCTCAAAACAGGAAATTGAGAAAAAGCCAAGGCAGTGTCCAGTTTGTCTCGGATATCTATTCATTGGTGGCAGGGTGGTTGCCAGGGCAACGGTTGCCATATCTGTAATGTGTAAATGGAAAGGAAATTGCTGTTGGAAGGTGAGCCTCAGATCCGGATAACGAGAAAAATTAGTTTCGCGAACATCAGTCGGATCTTATGATCCTGCCGGTCTGTGGGAAACAGTAGAGGAGTGGGACTAATTTCATAGCTCTCTCCAAGATGGGCTGAATGGCCTCTTTGGGTGTTGCGTGGTTTCTGTATGCTTGTTGGGGGGGAGAGAATGCGATCTTATCGATCTTAACTTTGCTGACAGTTCTGTAGTTGTGTATTCTCTCAGGGGTTTAACTAAAATCAACTTCGGCCTAACTTCAGGAGAAAGAACTTGTATTTACCTAGCACCTTTCGTAACGTCCTAAAGCACCTTTTAGCCAACAAAGCACTTTCTGAAGTCTCATCACTACCAATATGTGGAAGATGCCATGCAGAGTTCTGCACAGCAACCTCCCACAAACAACAAGGCAACATTGGTCACACCATTCATTATAAGCTATCTTGGTTAAGCGATGAATATTGGCCAGGGCATCAGGGACAGCTCCCCTACCCTTTTTTAGGTCCACCAGAGTAGGCAGATGAATGACCCATCCAAAAGATAGCACTTCTGGCTGTGCAGCATTCAGAATCACAGAATTATTATGGTGCAGAAGGAGGCCATTCAGCCCTTCATATCTGTCCCGGCTCTCTGAGTGTTTTGACTCAGTGCCAATTTCCTGCCTTTTCCCTGTAACCCTGCAGCTTGTTTCGATATATTTAAATAAATAACCAAACCCTCTTGAATATCTCAACTGTACTGGCCGCGCACACAGCACAGGATGGGGCAGTAGCTCAGTGGATATCACTTCTCCCTCACGGTGTCAGGGAGTTGCTATTGAGGGAGTCCAGCGATGGTTCACCAGGCTGATGCCTGGGATGGCAGGACTGACATATGAAGGAAGACTGGACTGACTGGGCTTGTACTCACTGGAATTCAGAAGAATGATGGGGGGATCTCACGGAAACATATAAATTCCTGATGGGACTGGACAGGTTAGATGCAGGAAGAATGTTCCAGATGTTGGGAGAGTCCAGAACTTAGGGTCGCAGTCTAAGAATAAGGGGTAAGTCATTCATGACTGAGATGAGGAAGAATTTCTTCCCACATAAAGCTGTTAGGGTCAGTTTGTTAGATATATTCAAGAGGAATTTGGATGTGGCCATTACAGCCAAAGGGATTAAAGGGTATGGAGAGAAAGCGGAAATGGGATACTTAAATTGTATGACCAGCCACAATCATATTGAATAGTGAATCAGGCTCAAAGGGCCAAATGGCCTACTCCTGCACCTTTTTTCTATGTTTCTAAGTCTCTATGAGCATGGGTTCGATTCCACCCTTGGGTGACTGTCTGTGTGGAGTTTGCACATTCTCCCTGTGTCTGCGTGGGTTTCCTCCAGGTGCTCTGGTTTCCTCCCACAGTTCAAAGATGTGCAGGTCAGGTGAATTGGCCATGGGAAATTGTCTGCAGTGTCCAGGGATGTGTCGGCAAGGTGGATGCACCCTGGGAAATAGAGGGTTACAGGGATGGGATGGGTCAGAGTGGGACACTCTTTAGAGGGTCGGTGTGGACTCGATAGGCTGAATGTTTCCACACTGTAGGGATTCTATGATTCTTTACTCCCAGGGAGTGTGTTCCAAAGCCCATCTCCTAACAGTGTGGGAAAGATTTTTTTCTCCTTGCATTTCATATTTGTGACACTTTTAAAATTGTGCTCCACGGCTCTCGATAATTTGGAATTTGGAATAATTTCTCCCTATCTACCCTGCCCAGGCCCTTCATGCATTTGAAAAGATGCTTTGTAAATTACTTACTTATTGGATCTGGGACATTTATTGCTCATCCCTTATTGCAGTTCAGACTCAATCAAGTTGTAGATGATCTGGAGTCATATGTAGATTAGATTAGATACAGTATGGAAACAGGCTCTTCAGCCCAACAAGTCCACCCCAAACCCTCCAAAGAATAACCCATCCAGACCCATTTCCTTCTGACTAATGCACCTAACACTATGGGCAATTTAGCATGGCCAATTCACCTGACCTGTACATCTTTGGATTGTGGGAGGAAACTAGAGCACCCAGAGGAAACCCACATGGGGAGAATGTGCAAACTCCACATAGAGAGTTGCCCGAGGTTGGAATCGAACGCAGGTCCCTGGCGCTGTGAGGCAGTAGTGCTAGCCGCCCTTAGGTCAGACATAGCAAGTACATCAGATTTCCCTCCCTAAAGGTCATTAGTGAACCAGGTGGGTCTTTTCAACAATCAACAGGTGGTTAAATGGTCATCATTATTCCAGATTCTGTTTTATTTTAAATTCAAATTTCACCATCGACCATGGTAGGTTTCAAGCCCACGTGCCCAAACATTAGCCTGGGGTACATTACTAACAATTCCAGTGACCTTCCTCCTCTCACACCACCTTCCCATCAAATTCACTAAATCTTCCAGCAAATCTCCTCGCCAAGGAGAACAATCCCATCTCCTCCATTCTTCCTCATAACTGAAGTGACTCATCTCAGGAATCATTCATGTCAATCTCTCCATTCACATCTTTCCTAACGCATAACGCCTAGAAATGTACACAGTACTTCAACTGAGGTGTAATCAATTGTAGAATCCCTTCACTGTGGAAGCAGGCTCTTTGGTCCAACACATGTCCACACTGACCCTCCAAAAGATATTCTACCCAGACCCATTCTCCTTGACTAATGCACCTAAATTACACACCCCTGAACAATTCACCTAACCTGCATATGTTTGGAAACAGACACAGGGAGAATGTGTAAACTCCACACAAACAGGTGCCCAAGGCTGGAATCGAACCTAGATCCTTGGTGGTGCAAGGCAGCAGTGCTAACCACTGAGTCACCATGCCACCCAATCTCTTATACAAGTTTGTCATAATCTTCCTGCTTATTACCCCTATTAATGAAACCAAGAGTATTGTATGCTTTATTGACAGCTCTCTACCTGTACTGTCACTTTTAATGACTGACATACATACCAATAATTCTGCTTCGGCACAATCTTTAAAATAGTACCCCTTTTTTTCATATTGTTGTGTCAAAGTGCATCACACCTCCAAACTGACCATCACCTGCCACCTCTCTGCTCACTCCACCAATGTGACAATGCCTTTTTGAATTCTACACTGTCCTCCTTGCAGTTCACAGTTCTCCCAAGTTTTGTATCATCCACAAACTTCGACACTGTCTAAATACAAACCCAAAAAATCTACTGATGCCATAAATAAGAAACATGAACAGAAATTGCTGTAAAAGCTCAGCAGGTCTGGCATCATCTGTGAAGAGAAATCAGAGTGAACAGCTCATGTTCAGTGACCTTTCTTCAGAACTGTGGCAGCTAGGAAAATGTTAGTTTTTGACTAGAAGATGAGCATGTTAAAATTGTACAAGACATTGGTTCGGCCACATTTCGAATACTGTGTACAGTTCTGGTCGCCACATTACCAAAAGGATGTGGACACTTTGGAGAGGGTGCAGAGAAGGTTTACGAGGATGTTGCCTGGTATGGAAGGTGCTAGCTATGAAGAGAGCTTGAGTAGGTTAGGATTGTTTTCATTAGAAAAAAGGAGATTGAGGGAGGACTTGACTGAGGTCTACAAAATCATGAAGGGTATAGACAGAGTGGACAAAGATAAGTTTTTTCCGAGGGTGAAGGATTCAATAATGAGAGGTCATGCTTTCAAGGTGAGAGATGAAAAGTTTAAGGGGGATACATGTGGAAAGTACTTTACAAAGGGTGGTAGGTGCCTGGAACGCATTGCCAACAGAGGTAGTAGAGGCAGGCACATAGACAGATGCACGAGTAGGTGGGGAGCAGAGGGATACAGATGCTTAGGAATTGGGCGACAGGTTTCGACAGTGAGATTTGGATCAGCTCAGGCTTGGAGGGCTGAAGGGCCTGTTCCTGAACTGTAAATTTTCTTTGTTCTTCTTCAAGATAGAGTTGGGGGAGGGGGTAAGGAGTAAATGATAAGTAGAGACAGAGGCCAAAGAGAGAGAAGAACAGTTGAACAGACAAAGGAGTGGATAACGATCTGGCTGGGAGGATGAATAGCTGTTAATGGGGACTGTTCATGACAAACCATGGGTTGTGTGTAATAGCAGGGTGTGTGAGTGTGCTCGCAGGAGGAGCTATAGAAATGAAAGCTCTTTGAAATAGCTTTTTCAATAGTCATTTTCCAAAGTGGCACAATCAAAAACAAGAGGTGAACCTGTGCTGAATGAATCCATGTTGCACGTTTCTGGGAATGTGTGATAGTACTTGGCATAAATTATTGAGCAATGTAGATGTATTATTCAGCTATTACATGAGCCATATCTGACCACTGCTTCTTGAATTAAATACAGCTCTCCTACATCACACTAAGTGCCACAGTGCTCCAGTTTTGTTTTAACACAGTTCAAATGCAGCCATGGCAATCCAAAACTAGTGCCAAGCCATTTGCAGTTCGAGAGAGAGAGAGAGAGAGCGAGAGAGAGAGAGAATGCACTTCCACTTCCTTGAATTCAAATGCTGGCCTCATCGTAATGTAAGAAATATTTGGTGACCACTTTCTCCAATTAAGTGCAAAGTAATCACCTATTAAGCAGCTGAGGATCGACACGCAAGGTCCCCTTTTGCTCAAACATATGTTTGAATAATCCATTACATTTAAACTGAGGCAACCAATGAAGCTCAGCACTTAATGAAAAGAATTCATTACACGTTACTTTGTGCTGTTAAGAATCTGTTTCATTGATCCATATAATGCAGTGAAAGTGGACCAAATCAATGATATTAAATAAAACAGGAAGAGATAAAGAAGATTAATGGCTTGCAAGGGCTGTGTGCTCCACAAAATTGGAGAGGTATCTTTACAAGTACGATATTGCAATGACGGACTGACTCATTGTGTTCAGGGACACAGGCCTCAGCTCTGGAAGGCTGTTTGACAGAAATACCGTCTTCCCCTGAACATTCAGTGTAGTGCTTATATTGATGTTGTAATATTCCACGGTTACATATCTACACACAGGTTAGATGCATAAATTATAGCTCATCCTGCGATGTTGCTTGAGATATACCAAGACCAAGCATATTATTCAGGAAAAACACTCTGAACTTCTCACCCTGCAACTCTCCACAGATTAAAATGCTCTTTCGAACTAGTTTCCTGCACCAAGCATTTGGTCACCTACCCTAATATCTGACAGGGCTGGATGTCTCATTTTGCTTGTTAATCATTCCTAAAAAACAATGACTAGATTAGATTCCCTACAGGCCCAACAAGTCCACACCTACCCTCCAAAGAGTAGCCCACCCAGACCCATTCACCTACACATGATTTGGCAATTTAGCTTGGTTAATTCACCTGACCTGCACATCTTTTGGATTGTGGGAGGAAACCCACGCAGACATGGGGAGAATGTGCAAACTCCACACAGACAGTTGCCTGAGGCTGGAATCGAACCCAGGTCCCTGGCGCTGTGAGACAGCACTGAGCCACTGTGCCACCCCAAATGTTGTTGTACTAACTGGGCATTGGAAATAAATGCTAACCAAGTCAGCATAGCCCATCGTAAAGAAGAAGAGAAATGACTATATATTTGTTGGTTGATGTTGTGAGAGAATTGAGGGTAATAGAGCAAGGTTGGACTGAGATAAGGACTTTGGTGAGGCCACTTCTGGACTCAGTTCTGCTTGGTCTGCTATAAGATGGATATTATTAAATTGGACAGGGTGCAAAGAAGATTTACCAGCATGGTACCAGGATTGGAGGGTTTGAGTTATAGGCAGAGGCTGAACAGGCTGGGACATTTTTCACTGGAGCATAGGAGGTCGAGGGGTGACATTATAGAGGCTTATAAAATCATAATGGGCACAGATAAGGTGAATGGCAAAGATCTTTTCCCTAGGGTCAGGAAGTTCAAAACTAGGGAGCATAGAGTCATAGAGCTGTACAACAAGGAAACAGATTCTTCGGTCCAACTCGTCCATGTCAACCAGATATCCGAAATTAATCTAGTCCCAGTTGTCAGCAGATGGCCCACATCCCTCTAAACCCTTCCTATTCATGTACCCATCCAGATACCTTTTGAATGCTGTCATTGTACCAGCCTCCACAACTTCCTCTGGCAGCTCATTCCACACACGCATCACCTTCTGCGTGAAAACGTTGCCCCTTAGGTTCCTTTTAAATCTTTCCCCTCGTCCTTTAGTTTTGGACTTCCCCACCCTGGGGAAAAGACCTTTGCTATTCACTCATCCATGCCCACTATGAATTTACAGGAAGGATATTATTAAATTGGAGAGGGTTCAGAAAAGATTTACAAGGATTTTACTGGGACTGGAGGTTTGAGTCATAAGGGGAGGCTGGATAGGCAAGGAACTTTTTCATTGGAGCATTGGAGGTTAAGGGGTAACCTGACAGAGGTTTTCAAATCATGAGGGATATAATAGCAAAGGTCTTTTCCCTACGGTAAGTAGGCAGATCAAAACTAAGAGGCGCATTATTTAAGGTGAGAGGGGAAACATTTAAAAGGGACCTGAGGGGCAACTTTTTCACACAGGGAGTGTTTCATATGTGGAATGAACTGCCAGAGGAAATGATGGATGCAGGTACAATTACAACATTTAAAAGACATTTGGATAAGTACATGAATAGGAAATGTTTAGAGGGATATGGGGCAAATGTAGGCAACTGGGACGAGTTTAGTTTGAGAAACCTGGTCAGCATGGTGAGTTGGACTGAAGTGTCTGTTTCTGTGCTGTATGACTCTCTAACTCTCTTTCCTGCACATTTTATGTCATCGAGTGAATATTTGTAAAATTAGGAGTATGAATTAGCCATGCATTTCACATCTCTCCCAACTTTTACAGGCATTACAGTCAATGTCTTTTTTCAGGGACCAATCCCACTTAGCTGTCTTCTCAGTCTTCTCTGTGGACTTCACCTGTTTCCTTATTTCCCCTCTCCCCACCTTACCCCAGATCCAAACTTCTAGCTCAGCACCGTCCTCATGACCTGTCCCACTTGTCAATCTTCCTTCCCATCTATCCGTTCCACCCTGCTCTCCAACCTATCACCTTTACCCCCTTCCTCCATCCCCCTACTGCATTCCCAGCTGCCTTCTCCCCAGCCCCACCCCCTCCCATTTATCTCTCCACCCCCGAAGCTTCCAGCCTCGTTCCTGATGGAGGGCCCCTGATGAAACGTCGATTTTCCTGCTCCTTGGATGCTGCCTGACCTGCTGTGCATTTCCAGCCTCACTCTAATCTAGACTCTGATCTCCAGCATCTGCAGTCCGCACTTTCCCCTGTTTTCTCAGTCTGCCTTAATGCCTTTCAGTTGTGCAGGGCATTGGATATGAAAGGGTTAATCTTGGAGCAGAGATGAAGCTCCACCCACACTAACATACAACATGGCCGCTGGGTGGAACATCAGCATTCCTAGGCAGTTGGAGGTAGTTATGTCTTCAACTCCTTGAATTCAGTTGAATGGATGCAGCTGTATGCAGTTATTAAGATATACCACACCGTAACTTGTTACTTAAAGTAATTGCCTCAACTATTAAGCGAGAAAGAGTGCAAAAAAGATTTACGAAGATGCTATCTGGACCAGAAGGGATGAGTTACAAGGAGAGGCTGGATGGCTGGGACTTTTCTCATTGGAGTGTAGGAGACTGAGGGGTGACCTCACAGAGGTTGATAAAATCATGAGAGGCATAGACAAAGTAGATAGCGAACAGCTTTTTCTCATGGTAGGGGAGTCTGAAACTAAAGGGCATAGGTTTAAGGTGAGAGGGGAGAGATTCAAAAGGGTCCAGAGGGGCAATGTTTTCACGCAGAGGGTGGTGAGTGTCTGGAATGGGCTGCCAGAGGTAGTGCTGGAGGCGAGTACAGTTGTGTCATTTAAGAAACATTTTGGAAAGGTACATGGATGGGATAGGTGTGGAGGGATATGGACCAAACACAGGTAAACGGGACTGTTTAATTGTGAAAACTAGACGGCATGGGCAGGTTGAGCCGAAGGGCCTGTTTAACTTACGACTTTAACTGCTGAGACTTATATTGTTCAATCTTTACAACAAATGACTAGAAGGAGCCTAGGTACAAACAATGACTGCAGATGCTGGAAACCAGATTCTGGATTAGTGGTGCTGGAAAAGCACAGCAGTTCAGGCAGCATCCAAGGAGCAGGAAAATCGACGTTTCGGGCAAAAGCCCGAATACAGGAATACAGGAATACAGATGCTGCCTGAACTGCTGTGCTTTTCCAGCACCACTAATCCTAGAAGGAACCTACACTTGTACAGGAAGAAGGACCAGTGGTAGCACTCTACCTAAGGTATCCAGGCCTCAGATCACTGATATAACACACTCTTCTGGTGAGACACACAAACCGGCGATGGCATAGAAAGACTGAAAGAAACCTTTTCACCTCAGCGACTGATGTGTTCAGGGAACGCATATGCCATGCTATTTCATACCCGACAAGAACACTCGGAGGAAGTTTGAGCTTTTTGGAACTTTTACTTTGTGTTAATTACTTTCCTGAGGTTGGAAAGCCACAGCAGTGTTTATTGGAAATGGATTCAATGAGCCAAGCAATCCTTTTTCCAATTACATGGTTTTGTCCTTTTAGATGCTTCAGTGGCTTTGCCTGAATTTTATCTTTATAATGAACAATTTGACTCAATCAACCTGGTCAATTATTTACGGTAGTCTTCAAAACATCACTCAAAATATCTTAACATATCGTCTTCTCTGAAGATGGCAATGTCAACCCTGCTTAACTTTGCTGCAAAACTTGTATTCCTCAAATCTGCAACCTTCTTTCTGCATTCTCAAGTGCTTTCATAAGAAGTTTTAAACTTGGTTTCTAAGAAAGAAGACAAATTTTATTCTTGTTTTTGAGCCAGCAACGCTGGTGCAGTGAGATCTTTCTCACCTCTGACTGTGAAGTCCTTGGGTTCAGCAGAAACCATGGGACTGACACAGAAATCCTGTACTGGAAGAGGTGTCATCTTTTCAATGAGATTTCACATCAAGCATCCATTTATCTTTTGAGGTTGACCGGAAGAACTTAATGTTAAAGTCCTGGGGAGTATGGCTGAACTGAGACCTTGGGGTGCAGGTTCACAGTTTCTTGAAGATGGAGTCGCAGGTAGACAGGATGGTGAAAAAGGTGTTTGGTACACTTGCCTTTATTGGTCAGTGCATTGAGTATTGGAGTTGGAAGGTCATGTTATGCCTGTACAGGACATTGGTTAGACCATTGTTGAAATATTGTGTGGAGTTCTGGTATCCCTGCTAGAGGTTGTGAAACTTGAAGGGGTTCATAAAAGATTTTAAAGGATGTTGCCTGGGTTGGAGGATTTGAGCGAGAGGGAGAGGCTGAACAGCCTGGAGCTGTTTTCTCTGGAGCGTCGGAGGCTGAGGTGTGACCTTATGGAGGTTTATAAAACCATGAGGGGCATGGATAGGATAAATAGCTAAGGTCTCTTTCCCAGGGTGGGTGAGTCCAAAACTAGTGGGCACAGGTTTAAGGTGAAAGGGTAAAGATTTGAAAGGGACCTGAGGGGCAATGTTTTCATGCAGAGGGTGGTGCGTGTATGGAATGAGCTGCCAAAGGAAGTGGTGGAGATTGGTATAATTACAGCATTTAAAAGGCATCTGAATCGGAAGGGTTTGGAGGGATATGGGCCAAGTGCTGGCAAAGAGGACTAGATTAGTTTAGGGTATCTGGTCAGCATGGACAAGTTGGACCGAAGGGTCTGTTTCCATGCTGGAAAGCTCTATGACTCTATGACATACATGATCACATTGTACTCTTCCAAGAGGAACAGGTTTCCTCCGTCTCCTATCCTTGCCATAGCATTAAATTTGACTTGATTTAACTTATTGTAGTCACATGTACAGTGAAAAGTTTTGTTCTGAGAGCAGTACAGGAAGATCATAGCAAACAAGGACATGCAGATCATCGGGTGCTGAGACAGAATGAGGCATGCAAGGTTACAGCTGCACAGAAGGTACACAAAGCAAGACCAACATTATATGAAGTTGGAGAGCTCCATTCAGCAGTCTGATAACAGCAGGGAAGAAGCTGTTCTTGAACCTGTTGGTGCCTGTGTGTTAAATAGACAACAGCTCAGTCTCAGGTATTGTTTGGGTATACTTGCTGGACATAAATCAGCTAGCATTATAACAGTGGAATGTTCCTGATAAAGTGCTTATGCTCGAAACATTGATTCTCCTGCTCCTTGATCAGCTGTGCTTTTCCAGCACCACATTCTTCGACTCTGATCTCCAGCACTCACTTTCTCCCAGTGTCTTATCAGAGAGAGAGAGAGAGAGAGAGAGACAATGACTGGTGGCCAGTTTAACTGAGGATCACCATGCCTTGGTCGAGGGGAGAGATTGAGAAGGAGAGTCCTTCATTGTAACCTCAGCGAATGTAGGAATTGAATCCATACTACTGGCATCATCCTACACTGCAAGCTAACTGTAGAACCAACTGAGCTAACTAATTGCCCAGGCAGGAGTAGAAATCCTCTGAATGTTCTCTCAACTAGAATATCAAGGAAAGGGAGCTCAGCAACTTGTTCCATGTCAAAGGTGAATTTCAACATGGGGGGAGCCTGTTAGACATGCAAGGTATTCTATCTGGATGTATCACTGAATGGTATGGCAACTGTACCATTCAAGATCGGCACAGTTACAGAGAATGGTGAACTCAGCCCGGACAATCACAAAGGCCAACCTCCCATCTATAGAATCCATCTATCAGGCCCACTGTCAAGGAAAGGCGCCAACATTGTCAAAGATCCATCCCACCCAACAATGTTTTTCTACAACCTCTACCTTTGGGGAGAAGGTACAGAAGCTTGAACACACGCACCAGTTGGTTTCAGAACAGTTTCTACCCACCTCTTGTTAGAATACTGAATAGACTCACAAACTCTTAACATTCGCCTGTACCTGTGTTTTTGTTTTTGCTGCTGTTTACCTATTGTTTACTTATCTGTGCTATTTAACTCTGTGATCTGCCTGTATTGCTGGCAAGACAAAGCTTTTCACTGTGCCTTGGTACACATGACAATAAATTCAATTCAATACAATTCTTACACGCGGTTCCAGATTCAAATGAATCAAATGTATCAGCTACTTTTCAGAAACATGCAAAGAGATAGGAAGTTAGCTGTCATGCCTCTGAAGATGTATGCCTTCAACATAGCCAACATAGATGTTGCAAGCATTGGCCTGGTGGAGATCCCATGGCAAAACCATCAATTGGGGTGCACCTGATATTAGTAAGCTCAATAGTCCAAGTTGCTGAGGTCAGAGGTTCAATGAGTGGTGATTCACACAAGGTGGAGGGTATGGATCACCAAGACATATGCTGCACTGCAGTACAACACTGCCCATCCCTGACCTTTTATCACTGTACCATTGATGGCCTCAAGTTCATCTACTTACGCCTTAAACTCTGGAAGCTACGGGTCTCTGAAACTCTTTGCTCCTCTATTGCCTCCTCCTTGATATCATCCCTTAACATCTACTTCATCAAACAATAACTTAATATCTCCCAAGCTGTTAAAGCTTGTTTGTGTGTAACTTCTATAAAGCCACCCCAATGTGCTGTTACATTAAGGGTGCTGTTTAATTTAAGCTGTTTCTGTCTTCAATCACAGTGACATCATGCATTTAAAATGTTGACATCTATCCTTCAGCTTCATTTCGCTCTGAAGATAACCCCACACCCGCCTCTTCTGTCAGTTTTCCCCCTCCGCCGACCAATCAAGAGACAGTCGTCTATATTACAGCTCTACTCTCAAGCTTCCTTGCTTCGGCTGCTGAATATTTGGTTCCATTATTTATGGGACATTTTCATGCGATGTCCTTCTTTTATAATGTGCAAGAGGAAGCCTGAGGGCTGTTATAATGAAGCTAGTATGCTCTGACATTCCAAAAGATCAAAGCCTCCTGCCATATTGATATTCTATCAGCAGATGTCAAAGAGCAAACTCACTAATTATGATTTCATGTGGTGTTCCCAGTGATTTTGAACGTCAGAGACAATAAATGGATGATGAAGACAAAATACTGTGTGCAGTGCCGGTCGCCCTGCTACAGGGAGGATATCATTAAACTGCAGGGGCTTCAGAAAACATTAACCAGAATGTTGCCTGGAATGGAGGATTTGGGCTGCTTTTTTCACTGGACTGGAGGAGACTGAGGGGCAAATTTATAAATGTTTATAAACTCATGAGGGGTATAGTTGAGGTGGAAAAAGTCAGAAGTTAAACGACACCAGGTTAGAGTCCAACAGGTATATTTGAAGCACTGCTCCTTCCTCAGGTGAAATGAAGTGGGCCACATCATTGATAAGGTGAATAGCAAAGGGGGGGGGGGGGGGGAAAGTTCAAAACTAGAGGGCATATTTTTAAGGTGAGAGGAGAAAGACTTAAAAAGGACATGAGGGGCAACTTTTTTTACTCACAGAGTAGTTAGTGTGTGGAATGAACTGACAGAGGAAGTGGTGGATGCAGCTACAGTCACATGATTAAAAGTCATTTGGATAAGTGCATGAATTGGAAAAGTTTGGAGGGATATGGGCCAAACACAGGCAGCTGGGACTAGTCTAGTTTGGGAACATGGTCAGTCCGGACTGGTTGGACTGAAGGGTCTGTTTCCATGCTGTATGACTCTCTGACTCTATGGTGCAGACGAAGGGATGAGAAAACTCAATATGATCATTGGGTCATGATTTTGAAAAGGCAAGAAAACACATTTACCCTGGTAGACGCAGGAAGGATGCTCACGATTACCAGAGAGTCCAGAACCAGGGTTCACAGTCGAAGGATATGGGGAAGGCTTTTTAGGACCGAGATGAGGAAAAATGTTTTCATCAACAAAGGGGTGAACCTGTGGAATACTCTGTGACAGAGAGTAGTAGAGTCCAAAATATCAAATATGTTCAAGAAGGAGTTGGTTATAGCAGTAGGGGCTACAGGGCTGGAAGGGTCTGGTGGAAAAGCAGGAACAGGTTGTTGAGTTGGAGGATCAACCAGGATTATAATAAATGGCAGACCAGGCCTGAAGGGCCGAATGACCTACTCTAACTCTTTATTTTTATGTTCTATCATTCATCAGTGGGAAGCACAATGGATTTTGAACAGCTGTATCGCTCCAGTCTCCTCCCCAGACCTTCTGTTGACCTGATACTCCAACACCTCAGTGCCTCCCCCTGGCCATTCTTGCTGGGGAAACGATTGGAGCTTTCAAGATTGGGGTTGGCTTTTTTTTTTTGCTCAGACCTTTTATTGTGTATCAAGGAATTATGGAACCAATGTGGATGAGTGGAGTTGAGATCAGGATTAACCGTGACATGACCAAATGGAAAGGCAGTTCAGATGGGCCTAACAGTATTATTTTACAATGTGGACAACTTCATAGTCATTCTACATCGTTCTAAAAGAAGACACAATTGAAATGTTGTAGAGTGAAAGGGAACAGAAGAAAATAATTTCACCCATGCTGTTGTTTTTTTTTCAGAGAGATTTCCAATTAGTTTGTTTCCTCTTCCTTCACTGACCTGGAAATTGCATTCCTTTTCAAGATTCTCTCCAATTCTCTTGGACGCTGTTACTCAATCTGTTTCCACTGCCCTTTCAGGTGGTTTTTTGAAATCATAATAAATTGCCCCATTTTAAAAGAAAGGTTAAACTTGACTACTCTGTTTCTTTTGAAAGCTGCTTCAAATTCTTGCCCTTGACGTATTGATTTTCCCACCAGTTGAAATACTCTGCTCAAAATTACTCCCATCAAAACCACTCAGGATCTTGAAGGTGTCTATCAAATCCAACCTTCACCTCCCTCCGGGCCCTTCATCTTCTCTGCTCTAAGGAGAGCAATTCCAACTTCTCAAAACATAGGAACAGTTCCACCCTTCACTGTGACTATAGCTGATCATCCATAAGGCAAACAGAATTCAGCCATTCAGCCCATTGACTCCACTCTGCCATTCGAATGTAACTGACATGAGTCCGTGTGGGTTTCCTCTGGGTGCTCTGGTTTCTTCCCAGAGCCCAAGAATGTGCAGGTTAGGTGGACTGGCTGTGGAAAATTGCCGAGGAGAAAGTGAGGACTGCAGACGCTGGAGAGTGAGAGTTGAAAAGTGTGGAGCTGGAAAAGTACAGCAGGTCAGGCAGCATCTGAGGAGGAGAAAGGGAGTTAACATTTGGGCTTATGCCTTTTCCAGCTCCACACTTTTCAACTCATGCTAAATTGCCTGTAGTGTTCAGGGACATGTAGGCCAGGAGGGTTGGCCATGAGAAATGTGGAATAGTGGGGATAGGGTAGGGAGTTGGGTCTGGATAGGATGTTGTTTGGAGGATCATTGTGTACTCGATGGCCAAATAGCCTGCTTCCACACTGAAGAGATTCTTTGATTCGATATTCCTCAGTCTCATACTCCTGCTATCTCTCCATTACCCTTTCTGATCACGAACCTATCAGTCTCTGTCTTTAATGCACTCAATGACTTGGCCTCCACAGCCCTCTGAGGCAATGAGTTCTCCAGAGTCACCACCCTCTGACTGAAGAAATTCCTCCTCATCTCAGTTCTAAATGGTCATTCCTCCACTCTGAGGGTGTGCCCTCAGGTCCTAGTCTTTGCTGTTGGTGGAAATATTTTCTCTTCGCCCACTCTATCAAGGCATCTCAGCATTCTGTAACTTTTAATCAGAACCCCTTTCCCTCTAACTTCCATCCCAGAGCCCTTAACCATTCCTCAAATGACATACAGTTTGATCCCTCCAGCTCAAAGAGATATATCCAATTCCTTCATGAAAACATGTAATGTTTTGGGCTCAACGATTCTCTGTGGTAGAGAATTCCATAGGCTCTCACAATATACCTACCTTGTTTCCTGACCTTTGTTGACCTAGGCCTTAGTTCAATAATAGAGTTGAATTTTATGACTGACAACACATTCAATAACCACTTAGGTAAGTGATTTCTAGTTTTCCACTACCGTCTTTTTTAGTTTAGATTAGATTCCCTAGAGTATGGAAACAGGCCCTTCAGCCCAACAAGTCCACACCGACCCTCTGAAGCGTAACCCACCCAGATCCATTCCCCCGACCCTACATTTATCCCTGGCGAATGCACCTAACACTATTGGTAATTTAGCATGGCCAATTTACCTGACCTGCATATCTTTGGACTGTGGGAGGAAACCGGAGCACCCAAAGGAAACCCACGCAGATACGGGAAGAATGTGCAAACTCCACACAGACAGTCGCCTCAGGCTGGAATCGAACCCGGGTCTCTGGCGCTGTGAGGCAGCAATGCTAACCACTGAGCCACCATGCTGCCCATGGGGGGTAAGGTTGGGAAGGGGGCTGAGAGATAAATGGGAGGGAGTGGGGCTAGGGAGAAGGTAGCTATGATTGCGATAGATGGATGAAGTTGGGGGGTGATGGTGATAGGTCGGACTGGAGGGTGGAGCAGATAGGTGGGAAGGAAGATGGACAGGTAGGACAGTTCAAGAGGGTGGAGCTGATTGGGGGAGGGCTGGATCTGGGATAAGTTGGGGGAAGGGGAGATGAGGAAACTGGCGAAATCGACACTGATCCTGTGTGGTTGGCAGGTCCCAAGGAGGAAGATAAGACATTCTTCCTCCAGATGTCGGTGTCTAGGGTTTGGTGGTGGAAGAGGCCCAGGACTTGCATGTCCTTGGTGGAGTGTGAGAGGGAGTTTCCTGATCTCCCCCCCACCTTATCCCAGATCCAACCCTCCAACTCGGCATTGCCCTCTTGAACTGTCCTACCTGTCCAACTTTCTTCCCACCCATCTGGTCCACCCTCCTCGCTGACCTATCGCCAATGGTTCCCACCTTTATCTACCTATCGCTACCTTCCCCCCAGCCCCATCCCCCTCATTTACCTCTCACCCACCTTGGGCCTTACTCCACATTCCTGATGAAGGGCTTATGCTCAAAATGTCGATGCTCCTGCTCCTCTGATGCTGCCTGACCTGCTGTGCTTTTCCAGCACCACACTTTTTGACTCTGATCTCCAGTATCTGCATGCCTCACTTTTTCCTACCTGCCCTGTCAAGTCCATTAATCATTTTAGCCAACTCAATTAGAGTTGGCAAAAGGCAAGCTTAGTCTGAACAGCTAGATCTTGGAATTTATTTCATTGTTATTTTTGATGGGTCATGGGTCGCTTGAATGTTTGTCACCTAATTCCTCATTGCCCCAACAGCAATGGCTTGCTGGGATGTCACAGTGGGCAGGTGAGAGGCAACAGCACAGCTATGGGTCTGGAGTCACATTTGAACTTGACAGGGTGAGAATGGCAGTGTCTGTTCCCCAAAGGGCATTGATGTATCAGATCATGATGAAACTGGGAGACAGTTTCACATTCTTCATGACTGAGATCAACTTTCAACTCCAGATTTCATTAACTTGATTTAAATTCCACCACCTGCTTTAGGGGAGGGGCCTGGGGGGCTTGACCCTGTTTCCCATTCCCTCGTTCCCTCTTTCCCCCACCCCAAGTGTTAGCCTAGACCTCAGGATTACTCCAGCAATGTCCATTACCATCCCCAGTCCTGATTAGATTAGACTCCCTACAGTGTGGAAACAAGCCCTTTGGCCCAACAAGTCCACACCGACCCTCCGAAGAGTAACCCACCCAGACCCATTTCCCTCTGACTAATGCACCTAACACTATGGGCAATTTAGCTCGGCCAATTCACCTGACCTGCACATCTTTTGGATTGTGGGAGGAAACCGGAGCACCCAGAGGAAACCCGCGCAGACACAGGGAGAATGTGCAAACTCCACACACAGTCGCCCAAGGCTGGAATCGAACCTGGGTCCCTGGCGCTGTTAGGCAGCAGTGCGAACCACTGAGCCACAGTGCCGCCCCAAGTCCTAAAAAAGGGTTACACCTGAAATGTCAACCTGTCCATCTCCTGGTGCTGCCTGGCTTTCTGTGTTCTTCCAGCCTCCTGCCTGTTTATTTTGCCCTCCAATTTAAGGCTTTTCGCCCTGGGATTGTGCTCTCCTGCAATATTACCATGTCCACATAATATCTGCTAACGGCTTAAGTGAGTGAGCACCATTGTTTGCCATTTGCAATGTGAAAGTACATTTGGAAAATTGAAAACCTTTGTTAATGGATGTGCAAGGGCTGAATTGTTCCATCTTCATGTCAACTCACCCACTTTATTTTATTACGATTGCTCCATTTAAAATTAAGTGAATCAAGTTCCCTGCAGCTGAAGGGCACTGGTATTGAAATTTTAAATTCACAAACAACAGGAATAGTGTAGAATTAACTGCTGATGCCCCACTGATGCTTTGAGTGAATCTACCAGAATCAGCAGTGGAACTATAATGGAGAATGTAATGTGTCTATTAATATATGACAAAAGACATGATATTGTAAAACGATAATAAGAAAATAAACCAGCGCTAATGCTTTGTAGAGCACAGAGGGATTATTTCTTCATTGCATAACGCCAGCAGGAAAATACTGTTGCTCATAAACAGAAATACTGCAAGCAAGCAAGGTGTACCTGTGTAACATTAGATAACAATAATGTTCACCATGGATATCCGATCCCTCTATACCTCCATCCGCCATGACCAGGGACTCCAAGCCCTCCGTTTTTTCCTCTCCCGACGTCCCCAACAGTACCTTTCCACCGACACTCTCATTCGTTTGGCCGAACTGGTCCTCACCCTTAACAATTTCTCCTTCGAGTCCTCCCACTTCCTCCAGACCAAAGGGGTAGCCATGGGCACCCATATGGGCCCCAGCTATGCCTGTCTCTTTGTTGGCTACGTAGAACTGTCCATCTTCCGTAATTACACCGGCACCACTCCCCACCTCTTCCTCCGCGACAATGACGACTGCATTGGCGCCATCTTGTGCTCCCGCGAGGAGGTTGAGCAATTCATCAACTTCACCAACACATTCCACCCTGACCTTAAATTTACCTGGACCATCTCTGACACCTCCCTCCCCTTCCTGGACCTCTCCATCTCCATTAATGACGACCGACTTGACACTGACATTTTTTACAAACCCACCGACTCCCACAGCTACCTGGATTATACCTCTTCCCACCCTACCTCTTGCAAAAATGCCATCCCGTATTCCCAATTCGCCTCCACCGGATCTGCTCCCAGGAGGACCAGTTCCACCACAGAACACTCCAGATGGCCTCCTTCTTTAGGGACCGCAATTTCCCTTCCCACGTGGTTAAAGATACCCTTCTCACGTGGTTAAACATACCCTCCAACGCACCTCGTCCACATCCCGCACCTCCGCCCTCAGACCCCACCCCTCCAACCGTAACAAGGACAGAACGCCCCTGGTGCTCACCTTCCACCCTACCATCCTTCGCATAAATCAAATCATCCACTGACATTTCCGCCACCTCCAAACAGACCCCACTACCAGGGATATATTTCCCTCCCCACCCCTTTCCGCCTTCCGCAAAGACTGTTCCCTCCGTGACTACCTGGTCAGGTCCACGCCCCCTTCAACGCACCCTCCCGTCCTGGCACTCTCCCCTGCTACCGCACGAGCTGCAAAACCTGTGCCCACACCTCCTCCCTCACCTCCATCCAAGGCCCTAAAGGAGCCTTTCACATCCATCAAAGTTTTACTTGCACATCCACTAATACCATTTATTGTATCTGTTGCTCCCGATGCGGTCTCCTTTACATTGGGAAGACTGGGCGCCTCCTAGCAGAGCGCTTTAGGGAACATCTCCAGGACACTTGCACCAATCAACCACACCGCCCCGTGGCCCAACATTTCAAACTCCCTTCCCACTCTGCCGAGGACACGGAGGTCCTGGGCCTCCTTCACCGCCGCTCCCTCACCACCCGACGCCTGGAGGAAGAAAGCCTCATCTTCTGCCTCGGAACACTTCAACCCCAGGGCATCAATGTGGACTTCAACAGCTTCCTCATTTCCCCTTCCCCCACCTCATCCTAGTTTCAAACTTCCAGCTCAGCACGCTCTCCTTGACTTGTCCGGACTTGTCCTACCTGCCTATCTTCTTTTCCACCTATCCATTCCACCCTCTCCTCCCTGACCTATCACCTTCATTCCCTCCCCCACTCACCCATTGTACTCTATGCTACTTTCTCCCCACCCCCACCCTCCTCTAGCTTATCTCTCCACCCTTCAGACTCTCTGCCTTTATTCCTGATGAAGGGCTTTTGCCCGAAACGTCAATTTTACTGCTCCTCGGATGCTGCCTGAACTGCTGTGCTCTTCCAGCACCACTAATCCAGGATAACATTAGAATAATATAAAGTGAAACCATTTCCCACACACAAAGATAGTTGGAAAGTGGGATACTCTCTCTCTCTCTCTAACAATGCCGCCCTCCCTATCATGAGTCAATTATAAGATTCATAATTGAAATTGACAGACCTTTGTTGCTTCAGGATATCATATAAAGCCTCGTTCATTAAATACAGAAGCAGAAGTAGGTCATTTGGCCCATCGAGTCTGTTCTGTCATCCAATCATGGCTGATATGCTCCTCACCCCCATTTTCCTGCCTTCTCTCCATATCCCTTCAACCCATTAACAATTTAAAAAAATCTGTCCAACTCCTCTTTAAATTTACTCACTGTCCCAGCATCCACCGTTTTCCACAGATTCACAACCCTTTGGGAGAAGTACTTTCTCTTCAATTCTACCTGGCTTTGTTTGTGCCCGGGTGCCCTTGCAGAGGGAGCAAATTGTATCCATAAATACTCTCAATGTTTTTAGAGAGAGGTCGGTGAAATAACTTCACGGAGGCTGGTATGCCATCACTAAGTCACCCTTTATTTATAGGTGTAGAGTGTATGACACTGACCCAGAGTGAACAAAACCCAGTGGTTAGCGATGCTGCCTCACAGCACCAGGGACCCAGGTTCGATTCCAGCCTCAGGCGACTGTCTGTGTGGAGTTTGCACGTTCTCCCCGTGTCTGCGTGGGTTTCCTCCTGGTGCTCTGGTTTCCTCCCACAGTCCAAAGTTGTGCAGGTCAGGTGAATTGGCCATGCTAAATTGCCCATAGTGAGCAGGGAGGTGTAGGTTAGGTGCATTGGTCAGGGGTAAATGTGGAGTAATAGGGTAGGGGAAGTTCAGATTAGATTAGATTACTTACAGCATGGAAACAGGCCCTTCGGCCCAACACATCCACACCGACCTGTCACCCACACAGACCCATTCCCCTACACCTAACACTACGGGCAATTTAGCATGGCCAATTCACCTAACCTGCACATTTTTGGACTGTGGGAGGAAACCAGAGCACCCGGAGGAAACCCACGCAGACACGGGGAGAATGTGCAAACTCCACACAGTCAGTCGCCTGAGGCGGGAATTGAACCCAGGTCTCTGGCGCTGTGAGGCAGCAGTGCTAACCACTGTGCCACCGTGCCGACCCCTCAGTGGCTCAAAGATTAGCACTGCTGCCTCACAGCGCCAGGGACCCGGGTTCGATTCCAGCTTTGACCGAATGTCTCTGCGGGCTTTGCACATTCTCCCCGTGCCTGTGTGGGTTTCTTCCAGGTGCTCCAGTTTCCTCCACAGTCCAAAGAAATGCAGGATGGATGAATTGGCTCCGGTAAATTGCACAGTGTTCAGGGATGTGGTTATCTGAATTAGTCAGGGGTAGATGTAGAGTAGGGGAATGGGATTCTATGAGATGGAATGGATCTGGGTAGGATACTCTTCAGAGGGTCGGTGTGGAGTTGTTGGACCGAAGGGCCTGTTTCCACATTGTCAGGATTGTATGATTCTATGAACCCCTGACATTCCTGGACTTAATATTGAGTTCAACATCTTCAAATTGTGAACCCACTCCCATTCGTTCCCTTTGTTTTAGCTTTACTTGTTACTCCCTCCCCCTCCCCTAGTGGAATTGTCTGTTCTTTACAATTTGGCAGTTAGACACATCATTGTTCTGCAATCCTCACATTCTGATCACGTATTCTGAACTATCAAATTCATTTCTCCCCCAGCACTCCACATGCCCCCACCCCCTTTGCCATCATTACATAAATGCTGCCCCCTCCACACTTCTCACCAACTCTGAAGAGTCATGTAGACTTGAAACGTTAGCCTGCTGTCTCTCCGCGGATGCAGCCTGACCCACTGTGATCTCGTAGGAAAAAGTGAGGACTGCAGATGCTGGACATCAGAGTCGAGAGTGTAATGCTGGAAAAGCGCAGCCGGTATGGCCGCATCCGAGGAGCAGGAGAATTGATGTTTCAGGCATACGCCCTTGATCAGGAATGCCTGAAATGTCGATTCTCCTGCTCCTTGGATGCTACCTGACCTGCTGTGTGTTTCCAGCAACACACTCTCGCCTGCTGTGATCTCCAGCACGGTTTTGTTTTCGTTCCTGTTGACCTCTACAACCATGGCAGCCCCAGTCAGGGAACTCTTATTCTATGAGGTCCACCTGGCTGACCTTTTTACAATCACGACAGTGGGCACCGCAGGGAGTAGGACACTTTATCTCCTCTTGCAATTCCATTTGGATTTCGATGCCATTCCCTCTCCCACACCTTTCATGCTCTGAGTGGGCTTTTCATGTAATCAATTGGAAAACCGAGTAACTGGTTAATGGATGGAAAAAAAAACAATCCACCATGGGTGATTTGCTGATTGGAAAAATAAACGTTCAACTGTGTATAAGAGCGTTTCTAGATATAAATGTAAAGCCTGAATGATGGTACAGTGGTAGTGTCCCGAGCTCTGAACCAGAACTTGGTTCCAGTTCCAGAGTTGTGTCGTAATATTTAGATTAGATTACTTACAGTGTGGAAACAGGCCCTTCGGTCCAACAAGTCCACACCGACCCGCCGAAGTGCAACCCACCCATACCCTACATTTATCCCTTACCTAACACTACGGGCAATTTAGCATGGCCAATTCACCTGACCTGCACATTTTTAGACTGTGGGAGGAAACCGGAGCACCAGGAGGAAATCCACGCAGACACGGGGAGATCGTGCAAACTCCAAACAGTCAGTCGCCTGAGGCGGGAATTGAACCCAGGTCTCTGACGCTGTGAGGCAGCAGTGCTAACCACTGTGCCACTGTGCCGCCCGGTGTCTTTAAGCCTAAAGCTTCTTTTTTATTCATTTACAGGATGCGAGCATCACTGACCAGGACAGCAATTACTGCCCATCCCCAACACCCCAGAGGGCGGTTCAGAATCAACCACCTTGCTGTGGGTCTGGAGTCCCACGTAGGTCAGACCAGGTAAGGATGGCAGATTTCCTTCCTTCATGGACATTATTGAACCAGATGTGTTTTTCCTGACCATCGACAGTGGTTTCACAGTAATTGTTCAAATCTTTTGATTCCAGATTTTTATTAAATTCAGATTCCACCATCTTCCATGGGAGAATTCAAATTTAGGTCTTGGGATTAAAAGTCTAGTAATTACACTTGGCCAGCACTTCCCCAAAACTGTTTGTTTGGTGTTCTCTGGGGAGCTTGGATTCTCAATCAAAGATATGTAATTTTGCAAATAATTGCAGGGCTCCTGAGCTTTCCACTTGATTTGAAACTGGCTCTTGTGGTGCAGTGATAGTGCCTGCTCTAGAGGTGGATAAAAACTCACAGGTCAGATGGATTGCAATGCCTCAGTGGGGTGCAAATGGAATTATGGGTGGGCATAGCTCATATCAAAGAGACTGGTGAAATATGCTTGAGGGAGTTTAAGGCCCACTTCCAATCTCATGGACTCATTGAGGTTCCCACTTGCAGCCTACCACCCCCTGTCAAAGTGTAGCATGCACAGAATGGAGAAATGTGGATTGGCAAAGAACTGAAGAAGGCCTCCTTTGTCTATTGGGTCCTGTCAGCTCTTTGAAAGAACTAGAACAGGTCTGTGTGGCTAAATGGCGTACTTTTCATCCTATTGAGTAGACTTGGATATTACTCATTAGAATTTAGAAGAATGGTGCTTGGGGTGATGGGGGTGAAACCGTATAGAAACGTATAAAGTTATGAAGGGAATCAATAAGGTAGAAGCAGGGAAGTTGGTTCCACTGGTGGGTGAAACTAGAACTCGGGGGCATAGCCTCAAAATAAGGGGGGAGCAGCTTTAGGACTGAGTTAAGGAGGAAGATCTTCACCCAAAGAGTCATGAGTCTGTGGAATTCCTCGCCCAGTGACGCAGTAGAAGCTACCTCGTTGAATGTTTTTAAGGCAAAGATCAATAGATGTTTGAACAGTAAAGTGGAGCTGAGTCCACAAAAAGATCAGCCGTGTTATTATTGAATAGCGGAACCAGGCTCGACGGGCCAAACAGCCTACCCCTGCTCCTGTTTCCTATGTTCCTATAATCTTGGGCCCACATTACACAAGCCAGGAACACACCCTACACATGAATAAACAATGGCCAGGAAGGTACAGCCTTAATTGTGACTCTTGGGCTATTGAGCGTGGAGATTATCTCCGTTTGATGTCCCCTTGCTTTTTACACTCTGCTGATGCCAGCCAGCTACAGCATGTCCCTTTATAGCCCTGTTGACCATGTGACCTGTCAGTCTTACACATGTCTCGTTTCTCTTTCCTCTTGAGTGACCCTCTCTGTTGCGGAACACGTCCACATCAGCGTACTGTATTCATTTGGTAAAGGTTATCTATTTACACTGCAGCCTGCAGGTCTATGTAACTATGACAGAGTACACAACAAAGCTTAGCTCTGAACTGTACGCATGATCCCCAGTTGATTTTTGACAGAGATGTTTGTTGATTCAGTAGCAAAATATTTGATGACAAGCTGTCATGACCATGTTAACTCAAGACTTCAGCTCCCAACAGAATCATGTCACTTGCTACAGTTGTCACTCAGCAGTCCCACGCGGCCGTGTTAAACAATCAGAAACACAGAAGCCATTGTTTCTACACACTTGCTACAAATATTGTTCCCTTCCCATCGATTTCAACACACCAACCAGCCTCTCCCACACTAGCACCACCGTTGGTACCTGTCCCCATTCATTGTCTCGTGGCACAGATTACATTATGATTTAGATTAGATTACATTACAGTATGGAAACAGGCCCTTCGACCCAACAAGTCCACACCGACCCGCCGAAGCGCAACCCACCCATACCCCTACATTTACCCCTTACCTAACACTACGGGTAATTTAGCATGGCCAAGTCACCTAACCTGCACATCTTTGGACTGTGGGAGGAAACCAGAGCACCCGGAGGAAACCCACGCAGACACGGGGAGAATGTGCAAACTCCACACAGTCAGTCGCCTGAGGCGGGAATTGAACCCGGGTCTCTGGCGCTGTGAGGCAGCAGTGCTACCACTGTGCCACCATGCCGCCCACAAGGCAGATCTTTTTGCTGCCTTTATATCATCTGATTGCTGATCTGATATCCTCCTAGATAAGCTCCCATTCTCAATCTTGAACTCATTCAAAGTACTGCTGCTTTCACCTCAATCTACAACTATCCAGACGGACAAGGGCAGCAGTTACTTGAGAACACCACCACCTGCAAGTTCTCTCCCGAACCACTCACCATCCTGACTTGGAAATATATCAGTGTTCCTTCAGTGCCGTTGGTTCGAAATCCTTGAACTCTCTCCCGAATGTGGAGATGCCAGAATGGGGCTGGGGTGGACCTGACCAAGGAGCAACGCTCCAAAAGCTTGTGATTTGAGATACACCTGTTGGACTATAACCTGGTGTCATGTGACTTCTAACTCTCTCCCTAATAGCAATGAGTTTCCTTATATCACATGGTCGGCAATGGCTGAAGATGCCAGTTCACCACCTCTCAAGGGCAATTACACATAAGTAATTGGAATGGTGTATCCAGCAATGCCAACTTCATCTGAAAAAAGTGAACTTTTTTTTTAAAAAATGCATCAATCCACAGCATAATCTTTACTGAATTACACTGGCTTGCAGTTTGATAATGACTGAGAATTTTAAAATTCTTATCCTTGTTTTCGAGTTTCTCTACTGAGAAAGGGCTTCTTTCTCTCCCAGCAAACTGTACCGCTCCAATAACCATCTGAGATCTCTACACTCTTCCAATTCTGGTCTGGTGCACATCTATAATTTTAATCTCTCTGTCCACCATTGGATGGACTTTCAGGTGACTAACATGGGATTCTCTCCTTAGATCTCTCCCTTTGCAAACTTAGGACACTCCTTAGAAATATATTAAATAGAATAGAATCCCTACAGTGTGGAAACAGGACCTTCGGCCTAACAAGTGCACACTGATTCTCCGAACAGGATCCCACCCGGTCCTCTACCCTATACTCTACATTTAACCCTGACTAATGCACCTAATCAACATATCCCTGACACTATGGGCAATTTAGCACAGCCAATTCACCCAACCTGCACATTTTCGGACTGTGGGAGGAAACCCACACAGACACAGAGAGAATGCGCAAACACCACATAGACAGTCGCCCAATCTCTACAGTGCGTTAAGAACATTAAGGGTATTGAACCATCCTGTGTGTATATTTAAGACTGAAACTGATAAATTCTTTGGCCAATCCCTTGGGTATCTGACCTAATATCTCCTAATGTGACTCAATGCCAATCTTTGTTTGTTGATAGTACTCTGAACCGTGCTTGGGACTTGGCGCCACACCAATGCAAGGTACTGTTCTTCCTGTTTGCAACCTCCTTTTCCTATTGGGTCGAAGAAATCTGTTCTCCTCGATCACAAAGATTCTCCCACGTCCGGATCAATTCCTAACACCCCAACTGTGCTGCTCCCAGGAGAAACCTCAATACATCTGTCAAAGTCAATCCTGCTGTGGAGGTGCCAGTGTTGGACTGAGGTGAACAAAGACAGAAGTCACACGACATCAGGTTATAATCCATCAGGTTGATTTGAAATCACAAGCTACCCCTTTGTCACGTGAACATCACTTGACGAAGATCCAAAAGCTTGTGATTTCAAATCAACCTATTGGACTATAACCTCGTGTCATGTGACTTCTGACAAAGTCAATCCTGGTTATTGTCCCCTCCATTAAGAACATTAAGATCATCGAACCATCCTGTGTGTGTATTTAAGACTGAAACATATGATTTCTCGATCAGTAGGGGAATCAAGGGTAATGGGGAAGCTGTCGGAAAGTGGACTTGAGGAATGTCAGAGCGGGTCATTGAATGGTGGCGCAGGCTCGATGGGCCGAATGGCTTACTCCTGTTCCTATTCCTCACAGACCTCAGGTCTTCATTGAGATTGTGGCACTATAGGAAGGAGGGAAACTGTCACATAGTCAAACATCAGATGACAGGAAGAAGCCAGGGATGGTTAACCCACTTGAATCATCCTCGACACAATATCTTGCATAAGATAAAATTCACTGTGAAGGCAAATTGGAAAATAATGTAACACTTGACTTCTCAACTTCAAACAGAGGAAGCACTTTGGGCATAACATTTGATGTTACTTCCTTTTTGAAGATGGAAACAGTTGATGATTCAAACAGTGTGCGCATCATGAAGTTATTGAGATTAAAAAAAAAATTCCTGGTGCTCCCTGACAAAGACAGCAAATGAAAAAAGAAATTCCAGATCAAGAAAGCTTTTTCATGAAGTGAGAACCCAAAACTAGATGCCCATGAATACATCAAGGATGATAGCGTCGTGGTTATGTTGCTGAGCTACTGATCAAATGCTCTCAACTTACAATCCAGAGAAATGAGCTGAAATCCCATTGCAGCAAAGCTCAGGAACTTACATTTCGTTAGTTAAATAAAAATTTAATAAGAATTCACTCATGCCCTTCACGGTAGTAATCTTGTATCCCTATCTCATCTGACCTACATGTGACTCCAGACACTCAGAAATGTGGCTCACTCTTAATTCATGAGCCAATTCTTTGCCTGAGAGAAAAGAAGATTGAGAAAGAAGACAGACAGAAAAGAGAGAGAGAGGGGGAGGGATGGGGAGGGGGGGAGGTGGGGGAAGAGAGAGGGGGTAGAAAGAGAGGGGGAGAGCGAGACAACAGAGGGGGAAAGAAGAGAGAGGGCAGGGAGGGAGCGAGAGAGAGTGAAGTGGGAGAGGAGAGAGGTGCATGAGGGAGAGAACAGGGGTGAGAGAAGAGACAGAGAGGAGAAGCAGAAGAGGGCTGGGGCAAGAAGGGAGAGAGAGCGTGAGGAGAGAGAAAAGGAGGAGAAGAAAAGAGCAAAGGAGGGAAGAGAGAGACCAGGGAGAGAAGAGAGAATCGGGGAGAGAACGGAGAGAGAACAGAGAGGGAGAGAAGAGAGAGAGAGACCAGGAGTGAAGAGACAGAGGGAACAGAGTCAAAAGAGAGGAGAGTGGGAGAAGAGAAAGGGAGACAGAGAAGAAGAGGGAGGGAGAGAAGAGAGAGAGAGAGAGCAAGAGATGGAGGCAGAGAAAAGAGAGAGAGAGAGAGAGGTGAGAATGTGGAAGCTACTCCCAGAGAGCAGTAATTGTGGTTGACAGCAGAGATGCATTCCGTAGATCACAAGAGGGAGGAAGGAATTGACCAGAAGCATGGATGGGTTGGGTTGAATGGCTTGCAGTGTACTGCTGTGTAAATGTACACTGAAAGGGGGCAAGCAGTGAGCTTGACTGCTGGTGACAGGACTTTTAAGTAGCAAGGAAAGTTTGCTTCCACAATAAGAAAGTGCGGTGATCGGAATTGGAGTCGTCAGGGTTATGAAGGGCAAGGGCGAGGCTAATCCAGGCAAATTCCTCAGCATGGCACAGCTTTCAAATACCAAAGGACATTTGTTAAAAGTAGGATGTAAGGTATAGATGGAAAAATCAGGCAGAATTGTTTCACCCAAAGGGGATAGCTGTGTCAAATCTGTTAGCAAGGAAGACCACTGAAGCAGCTAGTATAAATGGATTTGAGAGGCAATTACTTGCAATTCTGGAGGGATACTGGGAGAACTATCAAAAAGGGACAGGGTTTTAAAAACCTAATGGTCTGTTCCTGTTCTTATGAATCCTTGTCTTGTTACATACTGTTAACACATCCCAGTGGTGGATGTGGTTGACAATAAATGCAACATTTTCAGTACACCATCAAACAAATGTGCTTCTGCTTCACAGAAAACCCATCAAATCTGGCACCAGTGGTCACTTATGGGGACTTGAAGACAACACAACAAGATAATGAGTGACTGCTTTCAAATTAACACAAGCATTTTGAATTGGTTCGGAACAGAGGAGGAACTGGTTGATGACTGAACGTTGTTATAATCATATGTCAGTGTGATCCGAAGACGAGCTCACGTCAAGATCCAATTGCAACGTGGAAACAACACAGGAACATGGCCTCCTTCATTGTTTCAATCTTCTTTCCTGACACCCTCACAACCAAAGATCATCCACCCTCAACACACAAGACATTTGGCACCATCCAGCATGAAGCAGCCTGATTGTTTGGCACCAACAATATGCAGTGCCTACAGATCATAGAATCCTTACCACGTGGAAACTAGCCATTTGGCCCATCGAGTTCACAGCGACCCCACCCCACCAAAAAGCATCCACCCAGATCCAGTACATTGACTTTCCTGCTCCTCGGATGCTGTCTGACCTGCTGTGTTTTTCCAGCTTCACGTCTATCCCCATTAAACTGTGCATTTCCGATGGCTAACCCACCCACGGTGGAACTTAGCATTGCCAACAACCAAATGCTTTTAATACTACGGAATGACCCTTTGGAGAGTTGGTAACAGTGCATCGCTATGGCACTACACTGATTCAGACACACTGCATTCAGCTGCTGTTGCATTCAAAGAATTATCGAATCCATATAAATGAAGAAGCAAGTCATTCAGCCCATTGAGTCCACACCAATTTTAAAAGAGCATTCCACTTGGACCTCCACCCCTCCCCTCTCACCCTGAATTACCAACGGCTATTCTAACTAGCCTGCACATACTTGGATCCTATTGGCAATTTCCCATAGTCAATCCACCCCTAACCGGCACAACTTTGGACTGTGGGAGGAAACCCACGCTGACAGAGGGAGAGTGAGCCAACTCCACACAGAAAGTCACCCAAGGCTAGAATCGAACCCAGGATCCCTGAGCCACCATGCCTCCCCACCTATGAGATGCAGTGCTGTAACTCACCCAGGCTCCACACCTGCAATCTCCACCATTGAGAAAGACAAGGGCAGCGGATTGAGGGGAACGCAGAATTCGCTCTGTGTCAAACACCATCCTGACATGAAACAATATTCATTCCTGGCTGAAACTCCCACCCAGGTAGCACTGTGGGTGGTGCACGTAGCAGACATATTAAAGCACTCATGATAAAACTGTTGCACACAGAAAAAGTTGCTGAGATAATCAACAAACAATCACGCTCGGCCCAGCTTTGTTTCTGGCAGTTCCATCAACTATAAAAGCAATGAGTACAAATGATGTTAGACCTGATGGAATCAATGATTGAAACACTTTAACTTGTCTAAATGTAATTCTTTTCTATTCATTCATGGATGTGGGCATCGCTGGCTGGACCAGTATATTTTTTTTAAAAGCCCCCACACTACCGCCTAACTGCGGTAGTGCTTATTTTTCCCCCAGCACACATGGTGTGTGTGTGTGTGCAGGTGTGAGACACAGTGAGAGACACAAAGTGCATGAATCTTTATTCAATTTCCACCACCAGGAAGATAGGAAACACCCGAGTGGCCAGTGACAAGCAGTGCCCTTCACATCAAAGGGCAATGCTGTGTGATCAAAACAGTGAAGGGGAGGGTAGGGACTAAATCAAAATAGAGTTGGAGGGGGAAATAATACACTCCACTCCCTGCGGCGCCCACCTCTCCCTGAACAACTCCAGGGTGTTGGTGGACACCGCGTGATCCTTCTCCAAGGACACCCGGGCTCTAACGTAACCCCGGAAGAGCGGCAGGCAGTCGGCCCTAACGACCCCCTCCACGCCCCGCTGCCTGGACCTGTTGATGGCCAGTTTGGCCAGGCCCAGGAGCAGACCCACGAGGAGGTCCTCGGACCTGCCCTCCCTCCTCCGTACTGGGTGCCCGAAGATCAGGAGCGTGGAACTGAAGTGCAGCCAAAAGCAGAGGAGAAGGTTTTTGAGAAAATCAAAAAGGGAGTGCAAACACCCACACCCAATATATACATGGTCCACGGACTCCACAGCGCCACAGAACAAGCAGTTGGGCTGGGAGTCCGTGAACCACCGCAATCTGCGGTTGCAGGGGACTGCTGCGTGCAGCACCCTCCACCCCAGGTCCCCGAGAGGCTGGACCAGTATTTATTGCCCATCCCTAATTGCCCAGAAGTGGTTACAGTCAACCACATTGCTGTGTGTCTGGAGTCACATGTAGGCCAGACCAGGTAGAATGATTATACCCAAAACACTCCCTTCTCCACCTTCTGCATTCTTCTAGCCTCCTGCTTGTCTGCTTTCGACCAGGTAAGGATGGCAGTTTCCTTCCCTACAGCACATTAGAGAACCAGGTGGATTTTTCCTGACAATGGATTCGTGGTCATCATTAGATTTTTAATTCCAGATTTTTTTTACTGGATTCAAGTTTCATAATCTGCCGTGGTGGGACTCGAACTCTGATCCTCACAACATTACCGGGGTCTCTGGGTTAACAGTCCAGTGATGATTCTATGGAAAGAGCTGGGAGCCAGAGCTGAAGCGTGGAGCTGACGTTTTAATATCGGATCAGCCACAATCCTACTGGATGGTGCAGCAGGCTGAGGGGCCGAATGGAAAATCAGGCTGAACTGCAAGACCCAAAGGGGAATAGATGTCATGAATAAATTAGCAGAGAAGGTCACTGGAGACAGATAGCGCAAATAGATTTGATAAACAGTTAGTTGTAATTCTGGGGGGATATTGGGAGAAGTACCAAAAAGGGACAGGGTTAAAAACCTAAGAATCTGTTCCTGTTTCTATTTCTGATGGTCTTACAAGTAGTGTTGGTCAAACTATACTAAAATGTATACTCCAAGATTTCAAGTTAACTTCCTCTTGTACTCACTTCAGCTGGTGAGAGTCAGTCACTTGACATTTGTGGGCTCTCATCTTTTCCTCTCATGTCATGGCTAATCCTAACACAATACATTGTGTCCTGCAATCCTCAGAACTCAATGATCACATTTCTGAAACACAAAGTGTTGGAGCTCCTTCAAATGTTTATCCCAGCTCACACCGAGCACTGCAGGCTAACCTATCATTGCTCAAGAACCTCAAAACACAGAAGGATAGGCCATTTGCCACCTCCCCTCCGAAGCCTGCTCCACCAATCACTAAGATCATGGCTGATTGGATCAATTCCATTGACCTGTCTGACGACCCACCCCCATAACCGGTCACTCAGTTGTCGATGGCAGATCTGTCTATTCCAACCTTGAATAAATTCAACAACACAGCCTCCACATCCTTCCGGGGAAGAGAATTCCACAGACTCACAGCCTTTTTGAGAGAAAAAAAAATCCTCATCTCTGTCTTAAAAGGGGAACCTTTTATTCATGGACACACATCACAGCTCTGATGAAGAATCATCTCGTCTTGAAACATTAGCTTGCGCTCTCTCCACAGATGCTGCCTGACCCCCTGCTGTTTGTCATTCTTATAAATGACCTGGATGAAGGTATGGAAGGATGGGTTAGTAAATTTGCAGATGACACTAAGATCGGTGAAGTTGTGGACACTGTAGATGGATGTTGCAGTTTACAGAGGGACTTAGATAAGCTGCACAGCTGGGCTGAGAGGTGGCAAATGGAGTTCAATGTGGAAAAGTGTGAGGTGATTCACTTTGGAAGGATTAACAGGAATGCAGAGTAAGATTCTTGGTAATGTAGATGAGCAGAGAGACCTCGGTGTCCATGTCCATAGATCCCTGAAAGTTGCCACCCAGGGTGATAGGGTTGTTAGAAGGCATATGGTGTGTTAGCTTTTATTGGTGGAGGGATTGAGTTTTGGAACTGTGAGGTCATGCTGCAGCTGTACAAAACTCTAGTGTGGCCGGACTTGGAGTTTTGTGTGCAGTTCTGGTCGCAACATTATAGGAAGGATGTGGAAGCGTTGGAAAGGGTGCAGAGGAGATTTACCAGGCTGTTGCCTCGTATGAGGGAAGGTCTTATGAGGAAAGGCTGAGAGACTTGAGACTGTTTTTATTACAGAGACAAAGATTGAGAGGTGACTCAATAGAGACATACAAGATGATCAGAGGAATAGATAGGGTGGACAGTAAGAGCCTTTTTCCTTGGATGGTGATGGCTAACACGAGTTGACACAGCTTTAAGTTGGGGGGGTGGGGTAATAGATAAAGGACAGATGTTAGAGGTAGATTCTTTACTCAGAGTAGTAAGGTTATGGAACGCACTGCCTGCAATAGTAGTGGACTCGCTAACTTTAAGGCATTTAAATGCTCATTGGATAAACATATGAATGATATTGGAATAGTGTAGGATAGGTTGGCTTCAGATTGGTTTCACAGGTCAGCGCAACATCAAGGGCCAAAGGGCCTGGACATTGCTGTATTGTTGTTTATCCTGTGATCTCCAGCATTTGTTGTTTTCAGTACAGATTCCAGCAAAGGGTATCCTCAGAATGAGTCATTTGAACTTTTTATGTACTGCTTCAAATGGAGAGAGAAAAACACCTCCTCACCTCAGTCTGAACAAGGAAAGCCCTTTTAACACCACTAGACTCTGTTGTGATCTGAATCTACATAAAGTTTCTAACTTTTTACAATTACATACAAAACACAGGTGTATGAGTTACAGAGGACAAATTAAAGCCTATACTTCTAGACAGAGAGAATTGACTTCCTCCAACCTCAACTGCTTCAAGCATTACACATCCCTCATAATGACTTGTGCTTTTGAGATACAAAAGACACAGGCACTTGTCAATCTGGCCACTAGTTGGCACTGTTCCAGGAGTTTGCATCTAGATCCAAAAGAGCCATCCATATTATTCAGAGCGCTACCATTTGAAATCAATAACTCGAACCTTTTCTTGTTGGTGGTAAGATTGACAAGAATGATTGGATGTATTGGTGCCTGGCGAAAATCCATCATCGCAAGACTCAGAAAGCCAGGAACAGTCGGCTATTCAGCCCCTCGAACTTGTTCCACCACTCAACATGTTCGTCGTTAATCACCTAATTCAGTATTCTGCCTTTCCACACCAATCAAAACACAAACAAACTCTTCACCATCTGATTCCTGATGATCAGTTGTACAGCCTTTTACTCAGTTGATGAAGAAACAAATGCATTCAAAGAATGGAAGACACAATGTTTTATTTTTTATACTCTGTCCTTTGTTTTTATCCTGAATGTTATTTCGAGCACTGTCCTGGAAGTGAAGTGTTAGTTTCTGGAGAATGCTGGACAACCCTGAGGGGTGGTCTCGAAGATGTTAGTCAATGGCAAGAAGTGGTAACCTATTATGTCTCGATATCTTAACTCTTCCCCCCCCCCACCGCCGCTCTCACCAAAAACAAGTCTCTAAATTCAATCAACCATTCAACCATGAGCACACAAAATCTCAAACACAGGCAGTCTATACCTTTCCAAATCAGCGCACAATAATGTTCATTAACCTAATTAAATCAGATCTCTTTATAAGTCCCTTAAGACTAAATGAGTGGATGCTTAGGCTGGAATCTGAAGGCAACAAATGCTGGGGGTCATTGAATAAACAACATTCCAGCACTATACAGGCCCTTCGGCCCTCGATGTTGTGCCTACCTGTGAAACCAATCTGAAGCCTACCTAACCAACACTATTCCAATATCATCCATATGTTTATTCGATAACCATTTAAATGCCCTTAAAGTTAGCGAGTCCACTACTGTTGCAGGCAGTGCGTTCCACACTGCTACTATTCTGAGTGAAGAATCTACCTCTGACATCCGTCACCCCTCAACTTAAAGCTATGCCAATTCGTGCTAGCCATCACCATCCGAGGTAAAAGGCTCTCACTGTCCACCGTTTCTAATCTTCTGATAATTTTGTACATCTCGATTAAGTCATCTCTCGACCTTCATCTCTCTAACGAAAACAGCCTCAAGTCTTTAAGCCTTTCGTCATAAGACCTTCCCTCCATACCAGGCAACATCTTGGTAAATCTCCTCTGCGCCCTTTCCAATGCTTCCACATCCTTCCTATAATCCGGCGACCAGAACTGTACATGATATTGTGTGCTATTGTACCTTCTCACATGATCTGGCAGTAGATTTCCCTCTCCTTGCCCGAGCTAAAGTCACTTTAAATAACTTGACAGGAACTAGAGAGTAGGGTAAGTGTTCTCTGAAATAAACCTTTCCATTGCAATATCACTGTCAACATTGGACTGTACTAGATTTAAGGAAAAATGTATTATTTCTAATTTCAGGTGAATGTGTTGTTAGATATAAGCAGACAGGGAATAAAAGATTCCTGAATGAGTGAAAGGGAGACCGATTGTTACAGGGAGTAATTACGGATGGCATAATCTCTACACACTTGGCTACAGAAAATAATTGACAGTTTGCAGAAAATGAACCAAATCTGGATCAATGCCAGAGAGTGATCAATACCTGAGAGTGAACACAATGAGAATAACCAATAGCTGTGAGTGAAGAGGAAGAGATTAATTATTATTATTAGGGTAATATATAAGGGACTTGGCTGGCAAACAGGAAACTGGGTGTCAGCATAAGTTTTGGTTTGGTGTGATGTGACAAGTCAGTACTACAGGGATCGATTTTGGAGTGTCACCTATTTACAATTTATATTAACACTGTGAGAAAGGAGACTGAATGTATGGATGCTAGATTTGCTGATGGCACCAAATGGATAGTTATGCAGAAGGATATAAGGAATCTGTAAAGTGAAACCCAAGGGTTAAATGAGTGGGCAAAATGTTTGCAGATGGAGTACAAAATTGAGACAATGTCTGCTTTGGCAGGAAGGGCAGAAAATCAACACGTGATTTCAACAGTGAGATATTGCAGCATGTGGTGACATGGATATCTGGGTGCCCTGGGTAGATGAATCATAAAAGAAAGTTAGTTTGCAGATGCAACAGGTTATCTGGAAAAGGCAAATGGAACATTGTTGTACATTGCAATGATAAGGGTATATTGAAAGTAGTGAAGTTCTGCTTTAGTTGTACAAGGTATTTTTGCAGCCACATCTGGAGTACTCCACACAGTTTTGGTCTCTTCATTTCAGAAATTATATAAATGTGTTCAAAACAATTCAGTGACAATTCATTCGACTTATCAAGTTATAGAATTGAATTGTATTGAATTGAATTTATTGTCACGTGTACCGAGGCTCAGTGAAAAGCTTTGTCTTGTGAGCAATACAGGCAGATCACAGAGTTAAACAGCACAGATGGTAAATAATAGGTAAACAGCAGCAACAACAAAAACACAGGTCCAGGCAAATGTTAAGAGTTTATGAGTCCATTCAGTATTCTAACAACAATCGGGTAGAAACTGTTACAAAACCAGCTGGTGCGTGTGTTCAGGCTTCTGTACCTTCTCCCCGAAGGTAGAGGTTGTAGAAAAACATTGCCAGGGTGGGATGGATCTTTGAGAATGCTGGCGGCCTTTCCTTGACCGCGGGCCTGGTAGATGGAGGAGATGTACAGCATGGAAACAAACCCTTCAGTCTAACTCATCCATGCTGGCCAGATATCCTAAATTAGTCTCGTTTCATTTGCCAGCTTTTGGCTCATATCCCTCTAAACCCTTCCTATTCATGTACCCATCCAGATGCTTTTTAAATGCCGTAATTGTACCAGTCTCCACCACTTCCTCTGGCAGCTCATTCCATACATGCACCTCTGCCTGCATGAAAATGTTGCCCCTTAGATCCCTTTTAAATCCCCCTTTCACTTTAAATTTATACCCTTTAGTTCTGGACTTCCCCACTCAGGGAAAAGTCCTTGGTTATTCACCTTATCCATCTCCTTCGTGACTTCATAAACATTTATGAGGTTCCCCCCTCAGCTGCCGACGTTCCAGGCAAAATAGCCCCAGTCTATTCAGCCTCTTCCTGTAGCTCAACTCCTCTAGCTTACAATGGAGCTTTGAAGAATAAGAGGTGATCTTATTCAGACATACAAGGATTCTGAGGGAACTTGACAGGTCGGACACTCTAAGGTTTTTCCTGTCTCTGAGGGACTCTAATCAGCATATACAGGTGAAAATTCTCACTTTCTCCCAGGTTAAAAAAAAATTAATGGCTATAATCAACGAGGAGAAAGCGAGGACTGCAGATGTTGGAGATCAGAGTCAGAAAGTTTGGTGCTGGAAAAGCACAGCAGGTCAGGCAGCATTTGAGGAGCAGGAGGATCAACATTTCAGGCATAAACCCTTCATCAAGATTCCTGACAAAGAGTTCATACTCGAAACATCGACTCTCCTGCTACTCAGACGCTGCCAGACTGGCTGTGCTTTTCCAGCACCACATTTTTCAACTAAAAATTAAGGTTGCCCATTCCTGCTGGAGACCAGGACAAATATGCCTTTCGTTAAAGGTTTGTGAGTATTTGGAACCCAGAGAGCTGTGGAGGGACAGTCATTGAATAGGTTTAAGGCAGAGCTGGATAAATTCTTCACTGGAAAGGGAATCAAAAGTTATCCTAGTTGGAACATTAGGTTGAGGCCACAGTCAGGGCAGGAAAGTGGACATGAGGAACGTTGGATCAGCCGTGATCCTATTGAATGATGGAGCAGGCCTGAGGGGCTGAATGGCCTACTCCCGTTCCTATTTTTTATGATTTTATCAGATCGGCCATCAGCTTATTGAAAAGTGGAACAGCCTTAAGGAGCTGGGCAGCCTACGTCTGTTCCTAACCCAAAGGTTCCTATTTATTATGTTCTTCAAAACGATTACAGATAGAGAATTATTGATACCTGTGATTGACTACAGAGAGGATAATTGATACCTGCGATTGATTATAGAGAGGATAATCGAAACCTGTGATTGAATAGTGAGAGGATAATCGATACTTGTGATTGATTAGAGAGAGGATAATTGATACCTGTGATTGATTAGAGAGAGGATAATCGATACCTGTGATTGAATAGTGAGAGGATAATCGATACCTGTGATTGATTAGAGAGAGGATAATCGATTCCTGAGATTGATTATAGAGAGGATAATCGATACCTGTGATTGAATAGTGAGAGGATAATCGATACCTGTGTTTGATTAGTGAGAGGATAATCGATAACTATGATTGATTAGAGAGAGGATAATCGATACCTGTGATTGATTACAGAGAGGATAATTGATAACTATGATTGATTAGAGAGAGGATAATCGATACCTGTGATTGACTACAGGGAGGATAATTGATACCTATGACTGATTAATGATTGAATAATCAATACTCTGAAGTGAATAAAAGATAATGGATGGCTGAGAGCGATTACCTAAAACAATGACTTTTTGTGGTTCTAACAATGCCTAGGAGTAATGGTGTAGTGTTTGTTAAAGTCTTTCTCAATTCATTGACAGGATGAGGGTATCGCTCTCTCAGCCAGCAGTTATTGACAGCAGCTTCCTTCCCTAAAGGACCTGAGTGAACCAGATGGAGCTTTCCTGGCAATTAACATCATTAGAATCCTAATTCCAGATTTTTACTGAATTTGAATTCACAGCTGTCGTACCCAGGTCCCCAGAACATTATCTGGGTCTCTGGATTAATAGTCTAGCTAGGGGAGGCGTTGGCCTAGTGGTAGTATCAGCAGACAGTGAAATTTGACTTCAATAAAAATCTGAGATTAAGAGTCTAATGATGACTGTGAGTCCATTGTCGATCGTTGGAAAAACCCATCTGGTTCACTAATGTTCTTTTGATCCTTACTTGATCTGGCCTACAATTGACTGCTGGCCCACAGCAATGTGGTTGACTCTTAACTCTGGCCTAGTCAGCGATATCCTCATTCAGTGAATGAATAAAATACACTGCTAGGCCATTACCTTTGCTGTAATGTAAAGTAGCCTTAGTCAGGCCTGAGCATTGGGCTGCTCTCTCATTAGAGAGAGAGAGAGAGAGAGACAACTGCTGATGGTTTAACCTGAGGGCCAGCATGCCTCAGGGAAAGGGAAAAGTTGGGAAGGAGAATTCCTCCGGTGTTGGAATTTAACCCATGCTGTTGGCGTCACTCCGTGTCACAAATCCAGCTAACTCACCACCTTAGTAGCTTATAAGTAAAGGAGGAACTTTGACTTTGATAATACATACAGTTGCTCGAAATTTCACTGTACAAGTTTTATTTACAGTTCTTGTTTTTACACTTTTAATACGTTCGCTTTTTGGGACCATTTTCTTAATTCAGCCTTTATAACCAATGCAAAATAGATTAATTCCCTGTTTATTTATTTATTTTTTCTTTTCACATCAAAGGGGGCACTCCTGTTCTTTTTTTTTAGTTTTTTTTTACCCCCCCACACTACCGCCTAACTGCGGTAGTGCTTATTTTTTCACCAGCACCCATGGTGTGTGTGAAATCCCTGTATTTTTTTCTTTTTTTTTCTCTTAGGCAAAATTCCCTGTTTATTTTTTTTTCTTTTAAAATGATCCAATCTCCAAAGGGAAGGAAACACACAAGTGGCCAGTCACAACTCCAGGGTGTCAGTGGACACCCGCGTGCTCCTTCTCCAAGGACACCCGGGCTCTTCTCCAGTTTATATTTTTTTTATATTTAACCCCCACACTACCGCCTAACTGCGGTAGTGCTTATTTTTTCACCAGCACCCATGGTGTGTGTGAAATCCCTGTTTTTTTTTCTTTTTTTTTCTCTTAGGCAAAATTCCCTGTTTATATCTGTAACCCAGGGCGCCCTGATTGGCCCAGGTTAACAACCCCAATCAAGGATCTCATAGTCAATGAGATCCACCTGGTTCCAATCACTACAGATAGAGAACTTGGGAATTTCTGAAAATTGACACATTTTGTCAAGTTGTTTGTCTTGCACTCACCAGGACACAGACAAGAACACCAATGTAAAATGGAACAACAACACTGTAAACTGTGTGAGAACAGATTACTGACTGGATATGGACCCTGACCAGTAAAGGCTGCAGCATGGAATCTGCACCAGTTTGATGACGAGGGTTAACCTACCGAGTTTAAATTTAAACAAAGATCAATAGTTAACCGTCAGTCATCATCTAAGTGGTGAATTCTGCATGGCAAAACCCTGTACCAATCAGAGTCCACTTGCCTAACAATTAGCATTCTCTGATTAACAGTATAAATATTGTTTTCCCGTTACTTTGATATTTCTTGCAAATTGTTCTGGTGAATGCTAGGTGAAAGGTTTTGCATTTTATCAATGAAACCCTGTTAATATTTTTATACACATTGCTCACAGATAGAATTCAATGATAAAATATGCTTTCATCGGGGGCAGAAATTGTAATGAAGTCTAGCTTTAAATCTCAACCTCTTTCAGAATTGATGTAGTCAGATCTCTTCCGATATTGATGAATTATTGACCTAATATTAGACTTCATCACGGCAGGATGTACTCCTAGGGTAATGACAGTACCTCCCTGCATAGCATTAATGATTTACACAGCACAGATGCAGGTAGATAAATCAGGACCTAAACAGAGATCTCCAGCTCTCTCTCTCTCTCTCTCTCTCGGCACCTGGACAATTGCCAAGCATTCCTGAAGCCAAAGCATATCTTCTCATTTCTGTGGTGCATAATTCAGGAACTGCATGTCCTCTGGGCATCAGAGCTGTATATTAAAGATGGCAGTGATAATATCAAGTGTGTCTGTTGTGCCTGAACTATAAGCATAGATTTAGGCAATACATAACTTGATGTCTAAAAGCTCCAATTAATACATCAAGTCAAGTGACAAGTTGCTCAATTTCATTAAAAGGGCATTTAAACCACAAAAGACCTTTCAGCTTCAATCTTTCTTGTGTGTTTGACTCCTCTTCATTTCTCAGTCCCTCCTCCCATTTATTTTTGATTTGCTGCTCCTTTCCAAAAGTGTGACCAAAGAGATTTACGAGTTGGTTGGATTGGGAAATGATGTTGCCAGGTCCTGGCTTCACATTCCAAGCCTCGAAGTGGGCATTTTCCCTCCTTTCTGGTTGTGCGTTCAGGCCCTGTTTCAGGCCTCGCAGAGCTGAAGGAGTGCTGCACAGTCGGAGGTGCCGTCTTTGGGATGTGATGTTAAATCAGGGATCTGTCTGCCTTCTCAGATGGGTGTAACACTATTTCAGAGAAGACCAGTGAAGGTCTCCACTTATGTAGCTGCTGAAAACGTACCAACCAGGGTGCATAAAATCTAGTCTTAATCTAAACTGAGCTGGAAAATGGGGTTAGAATAGTGACGGGGGGCCGAGAGTGTGGTGCTGGAAGAGCTCAGCAGGTCAAGCAACATCCGAGGAGCAGGAGAATCGACGTTTTAGGCATAAGCCGTTCATCAGGAATGAGGCTTGTGGGTCGGGAGGCTAGAGATAAACGAGAGGGGTTGGGCTGGGGGGAAGGTAGCTGGGAATATGACAGGTAGAGTGATGCATTTGGTTTTTCCCAGTGCAGACTCAATGGGCCAAATGGCTTCTTTTGTTCTGTACTGTATATCTTGATTAGTGAGCTTTTGTCTGAGGTGTTAAATTGAGGTCCCATCTGCTTTGCCCTGGTATTGTTTCAAGGAGTATTCAGGAAGTTCTTCTAGGTCAATATTCACCCTTTGACTAATCCTAACCCCTCTAAACAAATCGACACAAACGCAGAGATTGCAAGAAAAACTCAGCAGGTCTGGTATCTGTGCAGGAAAGAACAGAACTAACAGTTCGAGTGTGGTATAACTGAAAAGGGTTGGAAATTATTTCCATGTTTTCGAAAGAGGCAGAAGTGGGATGAAGGGAACAGGTGGTGTGGAAGTCCTGTGTACAAGATAAAGCAGAAAAACCACACAACACCAGGTTATAGTCCAACAGGTTTATTTGGAAGCACAAGCTTTCAGAGTATAAGCTAGCTCCCTGACAAAGGAGCAGCACTCTGAAAGCTAGTACTTCCAAATAAATCTGTTGGTCTATAACCTGGTATTGTGTGATTTTTAATTTTGTCCATCCCAGTTCAACATCGGCTCCTCTACATCAAGACAAAGCAGTTGTTAACAATGTTATAAGAGAGTAAGAGATATACACCCAAGTGATCTTAATTCCAAACGTTTTAAGGATAGTTATGGATAAGGGTAAGACTGGTCCTTGGCTTCCCAGGACTGGGAATTACAGTCAGTATGAGGCAAGGACTGGAGAAATTAGATTTGGGGAATGGCTGTTTGAGGGCAAGCCCACATCTGACATGTGGGAATCTTTTCAAGGCCAGACTTCAGGAGCAGCATGTTCCTGTGAGGACGAAAGATAAGGATGGTAAGATTCCAGTAACCTGGACGACAAGAGATATGGAAAGTTTAGCTGAACAGCAAAAGGAAATGTATGTAAGTCCACGAAACTGAAATCAGACAAGTCCCTTGAGAAATATAAAAGGATGCATGAAAGAACCTAAACAAGGAATTAGGATGGCTAAAAGGAGTCATGAAACACTCTTGAGTTAAGGAGAATCCCAAGGCATTTTACGCAGAAATGAGGAGCAAGAGGGTAGGTAGGGAAAGGGTTGATCCACTCAAGGATGAAGGAGGACATTTAGATATGGAGCTAGAGCTACTGGGTGAGATACTGGATGAATACTTTGCATCAGTATTCAACAGAGAGAAGGACATGGATCATGGTAAGATTAGGGAGAGATATATTGATATTCTAGGACATGTCACTATGAAGGAGGAGGAAGTATAGATCTCTTGAATAATGTTAAGGTAGATACGCTCTGATGAAAATAGGTGGAGTTGTGGATGGTGAGGAAGGTGATCAAAGAATGCAGCAGGAAATATATCCATTGGAATGTCAGAAGGAGAAATAATAAATGGAATTTACAAAGTTTAAGAGGCATTTACACAGACACATGAACAGTCAGGGCAAAGAGGGATAAAAACCATGTGCAGGCAGATGGAATTAGTTTAGAATGGCATCACAGTTGACACAGTTTTGATGGGCTGAATGGCATGTTCTTGTGCTGCATCGATCTATGTTCTATGGATGAGAGATATGGTTTTCCAGCCACTGTCAGGGGGATTTGACTATGTTCTTTTTTTTTCATTTTCTTTTCAATGTCTAGAAGTTCTCTTACATACAACTGAACACTATTTTTCCCTTCAACAAACCCACCTGTGGTTTTTTATTCATCTATCAAACACCAGTAAACCACCTGCGTTTACTTGGGAATCTGTAACTTACTGCCTGTAAGGGTGGGAAAGACAGAAACCCTCATCATGTTGAAGAAGTATTTAGATGCGCATTTGTGATGCTCAGGCGAGGGGAAATGGGATTAGAAAAGTGAGGTGTTCTTGACCAGTGCAGATTCGATGGGCCGAACGGCCTTTTTCCGTGCAGTAGATCTCTATGACTCCATGAGAACATTCAGGGGAAAGGCCAAAGAGAGGTAGGTGGTTCAATCAAAATGGATTGGCTGGGGAGCAGAGGGGAGCTTCCTGTTCTTAAATAGAGATGACAATTGCTGAAATTTGCAATAATGTGATATACTAATTGTTCATTGATGTCAGACCTGATATCTCCTGGATGGTACAGAGGCTAAAAAGCCATTGGGAGAGCGTGAGCACAAGCAAGCTGAAAACAGCACTGTTCTGGTGGATAGCCAGTCACTCAACAGGCATGGCAGTTCACAGATCACTGAATGCCTGAGTAATCACCCTGATAACACAGAGCTTACATCTTTTTTTAAGCACATTCATGGGATGTGGGCATCACTGACTAGACTAGCATTGCCCAGAGGCAGTTTAGAATCGATCACATTGCTGTGGGTCTGGAGTCACATCAAGGGGCCAGCCCAGGTAAGTCTGGCAGGCTTCTCTCTACAAGGTATGCGTGAATCTGATGGGTGTTTCTTACAACAATAGCTTCAGATTCCAGAACTTTCGGATTCTGCCATCTGCCACAGCCAGCTTGGAACCCAGGTCCTCCCCAGAAAATGAATTAATAATCAAGCCATAATCGCACCAGGCCCAAACCTCCATGGTTGCAATCTGTGTTGGAAGAAGGTGTGCTGTCCAAGTTTTCCATCTTATGTTCACCAGGAACACCCAAACTCCAATAAAATTTAATTGTGAAAACATGGTCAAGTTAGGCTAAAGGGCCTGATCCCATGCTGTGAACCTCTATGAAACAACAATTAGATCGGATTCCCTACAGTGTGGAAACAGGCCCTTCAGCCCAACAAGTCCACACCGACCCTCCGAAGAGTAACCCTCCCAGACCCATTCCCCCACCCTATATTTACCCCTGACTAATGCACCTAGCACTATGGGCAATTTATCGTGGCCAATCCACCTGACCTGCACATCTTTGGATTGCAGGAGGCAACCGGAGCACCTGGGGGAACACACACAGATATGGGGAGAACATGCAAACTCCACACAGACAGTCGCCCAAGGCAGGAATCGAACCCAAGTCCCTGGTGCTGTGAGACAGCAGTGCTCACCACTGAGCCACTGTGCAGCCATATTCCTTTGTAAAAACATTTGGAGATTTTGTGCTGTTATGATTCTGTCCTCATGTCTAAAAGATACAAAGTCTGAACAATGTGCGTCTTTCCTCAGCAATAGCAAAGCCCTGGGTCTTCACTCTCTACACAATTGATTTGAATTACATGAATCTCATTCTCCTTTTTACTTATTATTTTCAAAGCTAGGAAAGGCTAGCACAAAAGGAGCAACACACAATCATGTCATTTACTGGAAGCAGATTGTCTCATTCTCAAATACAATCCTTACAGTGGGGAAGGATGTCATTTGGCCCATCGAGTCCACACCGACCCACCCCATTACCCACAGCGAATCCATCGAACCTGCACTCCTTTGGACTGTGGGAGGAAACCAGGGCACCCAGACAAAACTCACACAGTGATGAGGACAATGTACAAACTCCACACAGACAGTTGCCCGAGGCTGGGATTGAACCCAGGTCCCTGGTGTGGTGAGGCAGCAGTGCTAGCCACTGAGCCACTGTGCCACCCCAACTGCTGCTGGACTTAAAGGGTTGAATCGTACTTTCTGTTGTTCGCAAACAAACATTTTCAAATTGTTCTTGCATAGTTTGATGCATTTTGAGTTATTTTGTGTAATGTGTTCATTTGCTGTAAGTACATTGGCAGCTTCTCATGAATAATGTTCACTGACTGATCGTCATGGTGAACAAAAAAGAAAACTTAAAAATATATGAAGCCAGGTCTCACTCTGGGATCCTACCTTTCCAGAGGGATCATTACACTCATGTGGCAACTATTCCCCTGATACACTTTGAGATGTCTCACTCATTCATTCATCTTGAATTAGGTTTTTTTTTGTGTTGGGAGTTGAACGAAGAAGTCTTCAAAACCATTACCTGGGTGTCTGGATTAACATTGGTACTGGAAAAGCACAGCAGGTCAGGCAGCATCCGAAGAGCAGGAGAATTGACGTTTTGGGCTAAAACTCCTCATCAGGAATGAGGCTGTGAACCGAGGGGGTGCTGAGATAAATGGGACGGGGGTGGGGAGTGGGGGTAAAGGTGATAGGTAGGAGAGGAGGGTGGAGGGGATAGGTGGGAAGGAAGATGGACAGGTGGGACAGGTCATGAGGAAATTGATGAAATCCACATTGATATCCTGAGGTTGAAGGGTCCCGAGGCGGACAATGAGGCGTTCTTCTTCCAGACGTTGGGTGGTTAGGAAGTGGCAATGGAGGAGGCCCAGGACCAGCATGTCCTCGGCTGAATGGGAGGGGGAGTTTAAGTGTTCAGCCACGGGGCGGTAGGATTAGTGGGTCCCGGAGATGTTCTCTGAAGCACTCTGCAAGTAGGCATCCTGTTTCCCCGATGTAGAGGAGACTGCGTCGGGAGCAACGGATACAGTAAATGACATGTGTGGAAGATTAGATTAGATTTCTTACAGTGTGGAAACAGGCCCTTCGGCCCAACAAGTCCACACCGCCCCGCCGAAGCGTAACCCACCCATACCCCTACATCTACCCCTTACCTAACACTACGGGCAATTTAGCATGGCCAATTCACCTGGCCTGCACATCTTTGGACTGTGGGAGGAAACCGGAGCACCCGGAGGAAACCCACGCAGACACGGGGAGAACGTGCAAACTCCACACAGACAGTCGCCTGAGGCAGGAATTGAACCCGGGTCTCTGGCGCTGTGAGGCAGCAGTGCTAACCACTGTGCCACCGTGCTGCCCACCGTGCAGGTGCAACTTTGATGGATGCGAAAGGCTCCTTTGGGGCCTTGGACAGAGGTGAGGGGCAAGGTGTGGGTGCAGGCTTTGCAATTCCTGCAGTGGCAGGGGAGGGTGCCGGGAGGGGACAGTGGGTTGGTTGGGGAATGGGCCTGACGAGGTAGTTGCGAAAGGAACGGTCTTTGCGGAAAGTGGACAGGGGTGGGGAGGGAAATATATCCCTGGTGGTGGGGTCCATTAGTAGTTGATGGAAATGGTGGAGGATGATGCAGTCCAGTGATAATACCACTGGCGTACCACCAATCATTTAGCCCTGTGAACTATATCTAATTCCATGAAAACATTCAATGTTTTTGCTTCAAATATTTTCTGTGGCAGAGAATTCCACAGGCTCCCCACTTTCTGGGTGAAGACATTTCTCCTCATCTAGTCCTAAATGGCCCCACCTGTACCTGCAGACTGTGATTGCAGGTTCTTGAGACCCCAGTTATTGAGATCGTCATAGGAGGAGGGATTCTGCCTCCTTCATCCTGGACAGAACACTACTTAAAATTTAACAGCTACTTTTAGTCCTGGTCATCTGGCTCAATGGATAACAGACTCCTTTCTGAGGTGAGTATGTCATGAGTTCGAGTCCCACATCGGAGACGAGAAATGAAAATCCAGGCAGATAGTTAATTATAGCACTAAGGAAATGTCCATTGAACACAAATCTCTTTTGACTTGTTGGGTGAGAGATGTGAACAAACAAAGATCCCTGCACTATCTTGAGTAGACACATTGGTGCTCTCCATGGTGTTCCAGTGACAATGAACTGACAACACCAAAAGAGGTCATTACTGCCTCACTTTTTCATGGGAATTTACTCTATGCAAATTGGCTTCCACCTCAGAACAATGGTTTCACCTCAAAAAAAGAGGAATGACTTCCTTGGCTTGGAAATGTCCTGAGGTGGACAATATGACATACAAATACAAGTCCTTTGTTTATAAGTTCATCTGTGACATAGAGTCATAGAGATGTACAGCATTGAAACAGACCTTTTGGCCCAACTTGTCCATGCCAACCAGACATCTCAACCTAATCTAGTCTCATTTGCCAGCACTTGGCCCATATCTCTCTCAATCCTTCCGATGTATATACCCATCCAGATGCCTTTTAAATGCTGTAATTGTAATAGCCTCCATTAGTTCCTCTGGCAGGTCATGCCATACACGCAACACCCTCTGCGTGAAAAAGTTGCCCCTCAGGTCCCTTGTAAATTTTTCTTCTCTCACCCTAAATCTATGTCCTCTAGTTCTGGACTCCCCCACACCAGAGAAAAGACCTTGTCTATTTACCCTATCTATGCCCCTCATGATTTTACAAATCTCTACAAGGTCACCCCTCAGCCTCCAACGCTCCAGGGAAAACAGCCTCAGCCTATTCAGCCTCCCCCATAGCTCAAACCCTCCAACCCTGGCAACATCCTTGTAAACCTTTTCTGAACCTTTCACACCACGCGCCCCCATTTCTGTCTACCTTTCAACCTTGCTGATGTCCTCCGTGAGGGAACTTGGCTCAACTTTGCTTCTCACCATGAAAGGAAACACACAATGAGATTAGATCCTTAAATGGAACCGCAATCAATGGTAAACAATCCCCAAAAGCCACTGTACCATAACTCAAACTTGAACGAAATGCATCATGTTTGGAGATGCACTTTCAGAGATCTGTGCTGATAATCGTGTACCGTCACTGCTACGGTGGGAATACTTGCTCACATTAACGCCTTGTCCTCTGGATGTCTGACAGCTTGCAAGTCTGTGGTCAGTGTCACTTTTCCCAGTGTTCTCCTTTACATGAAGTTTAAGCAATTAATTATTTATCCTCCCTCCTCTTTCATTTCTCCCACATCTCCGCTCCCAGCTTTCCGCCTGGATGCTGGCTGTTTTTCCATGCTTTCGCAGGCTCGCTTAGAAATCACCTGAAGTGCAGGCTGCCGAAAGGAGTGCAGAATGATACATTTTTGCCTCGCTGGGTCATTTATTGACTGAAACTTCTTTGCACACTCCCTACTAGTATATCCCACTCTCTATAAACTGCAGGGTGGGGGGGAGGGGGGGTCTCTGAAGTTTTGTTGTTCATGTCTAAATGTGCAGTAAGCCCTGTTCCCCAATGCCTCTGTGCACACAGAACTACACCGACACCTGGTGAAGCAACAGCTTTGCTTTAAGATTCACCTTCGCGTCTTCTCTTTCTCTGTTCCCAATTGGCGTTGGACCATCTCTGGATTCTGTGTCTTTAGTTGCCCAGGCCCTGAGCTCCAGCATATCCTTCATGTGCTTCTACTTGAGTGTGGCATTCAAGAGCATGAGCTAAACTGAAGTTAATGGGCATTCAATGGAACCTTCTGCTGCCTGTAGCACAAGGGGAAGGAGGCAATGGGCTAGCAGTTATTAATACTGGACTATTCATCCAAAAACCCAGGTAATGTTCTGGGCACTGTGGGTTCAAATCCTGCCATGGCAGATGGTGGAATCTGAATTCATCTGGAATTAAGTGTTTAATGATGACCATGATTGTCAGGAGAAGAAAACACATCTGGTTCCCCCCATGTTCTCTGGTCTGGCCTACGTGACTCCAGCCCCCAAGCAATGGGGTTGACTCTCAGTTGCAATCTGGACAACTAAAGACGGGCAATAATAGTTCATTAATGTCCTTTATGGAAGCAACCTGCTGTCCTTACCTGGTCTAGACTACATGTGACCCCAGACTCTTAAATGCCCCCTCGGGCAATAAATGCTGGTTATCCAGCAACATCCTCATCCTGTGAATGAGTTAAAAGGAAAAGCACTGGCCGAGCCTGTGATGCCAATTTCCTGTGAACGAATTGAAAAAATGCGTGGCCAGACATTTCTGTCTCGGGAGGTACTAAAGTATTTCCTCAGCCGAGTATTTTAGGCCCGAACCTGCTCAGCTCCTTCCTGTGGAGGTGTGCAATGTGGATCAGACAATGTTCAGTGTCATTCACAACTGCTTAGAGGGTTATGAAAGCTACTGCCTGGATGTGGCATGATCTGGTCAGTATGTAGCTGTCTCTTCTTGATATGTCTGAAACGATATCTCCATCTTTTGTGCGATTACCCAAAGTGAAAATTCCTCTCATTCGATTTGACATGCCTTTATAACAAGTTCTGATGAAAAGAAAACCTGGAGGTTTCACTCCATGCAGGTTAACTGCACCCTGGGCTGACCTTTGGACCTCTAAGGAGCTGAGATCTGTCTCTGAAGTCACAAATATGACCTGCTAGTTCAGTGGGTCAAACTGTTTATGTAGTGAGTACAGAACAGTGCAGGAGTGCAGAACTGTTTCTGACAGATATTGGAATTTTCTCATCTGATTACTGAAAAGTCAATGTGTCATCTTTTGGGAGACAGACTGTGTGCAATTATGACATGAAGGGTGGAATATATTTTAATGCACTGATTGATTCTGACGGCAAAATTAAGAGATAAAACACGTCAAAGAAACAATTTAATCACTCAAATAGCCAGCCTGCTTGCTCTATCTAAAGTGTCACCAGGATGTACTATTAATGCTTTTTTTAAATTCTTGTGGGCATCACTGACTGGGCAAGCATTTTATTGCCCATCCCTAGTCACCCTTGAGAAGGTGGTGGTGAGCTGCCTTCTTGAACCAAAGTAGTCCTATATATGGATACACATCAAATACACCCTCCCGTATCAGTTGCCCTTCACCTAGAAAGACAAGACTGGCAGATGCAGAGGAACACTCTCATTTCTTGTGCCATTGCTCAGTAGCATGGATTCAGTTTACTTGAAAAGGTTAAAGGACAGATTAGACTCTAACTTGCAGTTACAGATTACCATTCATTAAACCTATTTCTAGCATTCCTTCTGCTGGACTGGGTATAGCAGTTGGTCATGTGGTTTCATCCTGGTCCTTGGGTCTATTAGTTCTTGAAGAAACGCAGCTCTTAAATTTTCGTAAAGCACTTTAGACACCATTACCTGTATGTTCCCCTCCAAGCCACACATCATACTGACTCAGAACTATATCATTGGTGTTGGGTAAAAGTCCTGGAGCACCCTTAGAAACAGCATTGTTACAATGGAAACGGAATGTTGTGCCTTTATTTCGAAGGGAATGGGATGTAAAAATAGGGAGGTTTTGCTAAAATTATATACTGCACTAGTTAGACGATTGGAATACTGTGAATGTGAACCCCTTATTTAAGGAAACAATCAAATTATTGGGATTGGAGGCAGTCAGAGAATGTTCACACGACTGATACCAGGTATGGAGGGCTGTCTTATGAGGAGAGGTTGAGTGGGTTGGGCCTGTCCTGGTTGTTCTCCTATAGCGTGCATTTAGTCAGCACGAATTGACTGTAACACGATTGGCGAATTGGGGAACTTTTTTTTAAAAACACAAACTCCCATTAGCTATGATGCAATTCCATCCCCGACACTAGGTGCTGCCGAGATCTGGACTCGTGGTGGCCTCGCATGGTCAATCAGCTCGCGTGCTTCATGGTGGAGTGCTTCCTGAAAGGTACAGTACTGCACTCAGTAATTTCCGGTCCCCTCTTTTGTAAATGCCGCGTTTTCCATGAATATGGAAGGACAAAATTGCACGAACATAACTCACTATTGTACAATACTGTTACTCTGCAAACTCAGAAACCCCTTCAAGTTACCTTCCAATTTTTCAGGGTAAAGTATTAAATTTATTGCATTATTTTATTAAAATATCTGATTTTAACATGTACTATCAGTTGCATTCGGCTAACTACTACTTTTGTTTCAAATTTTACCTATAATTTTGGTGTTTTGCCCCAACCCTGTTTTTCCCATAGGCCTGTTATTTTATTGCACGATTTTCTATAATGTGAGGTTGCATGAGAATGCAACTACCACGTTATAGCAAAACCGACTGCATTTGTTGGAATTTAGAAGACTGGGAGGTGACCTTATTAAAATATACAAGTTTCTTACAGACTTACAGAGTAGCTGCAGAAAGTTTGTTTCGCCTAGTGGGAGAGGGCTTTATCTCAGAGTAAGGAGTTGCACAAGACCGAGATGAGGAGGAATTTCTTCTCTCAGAAATAGTGAATCTTTACCACAGAGGGCTAATGAGCCTCATTCATTAATAAACACACAACTCTTACTAAAGCCTGACAAAAAAAAGCATTGATCTCAAACATTAACTCTTTCTTTCAATGGATGCTGGCGGATTTGTGTAGCTCTAGCACATTTTGGAGGGGAATTCTTCGCAAAGGGTTGTTGAAGATTTGTGTATCTCTGGTGTTCTCTCACACAGAAGGCTGTGGACCATCACTTGCTGAGTATGAGGACATCGGTGAATAGAGTTTTGGAAACTGATGGAACTATGAGCCATGGAGATAGTGCATAAAGGTGAGAGAGAACCCATGATCATACTGAACAGATTCAGTGAGGGAAATTCAGCATGTCTAGAAGGACCCTCACCAACTTTTACAGATGCACTATTGAAAGCATACCGTCCGGGTGCATAACGGCCTGGTATGGCAACTGCTCTGCCCAGGGTGGTACGAAACTACAGAAAGTAGTGTGCACAGCCCAGACCATCACAGAAGCCAACCTCCCATCCATTTATAAAAACAGAAGTTGCTGGAAAAGCTCAACAGGTTCAGTAGCATCTGTGAAGAGAAATTAATGTTTCAGGTCTGGTGACCCTTCCTTAGAACCTTTGAGGAAAGGTCACTGAACCCAAAACATTAACTCTGATTTCTCTGCACAGATGCTGCCAGACCTGCTGAGTTTTTCCGGCACCTTCTGGTTTTGTTTCTGATTTACGGCATCCGCAGTTCTTTCAGCTTCCATCCATGCTCTCTGTTTACACTCCCGTTGTCCTGGAAAGGCTGTCAACATCATCAAAGACCCCTCCCACCCCAGTAATGCTCTCCTACAACCACTTCCGTCAGGCAGAAGATACAGAAGCTTGAAAACACACACACCAACAGGTTCAAGGACAGCTTCTTCCCTGCTATTGTTAGACTGATGCATGGATTCTCTAACTTCAAACAATGCTGATCTTGTTAATGTTGATCTTGCTTCATGCACCTCCTATTCAGTGTAACCTGTATGCCTAACTCTGTTCAAGCACCCTATGATCTATGTGTCCTTGCTTACTCTAATCTGCCTGAACTGCTCTCAAACTAAGCTTTTCACTTTTCGATCTGTTATAACGCGTATTTCATTATAATGCATTTGTTGAAATGTGATTAAAGAATTGGGTACACTGTTTCTAAAGCTCGAACTTTAAAAATATGTATTCGCTGTAATACAATTACATCATCCACACTTTAAGTGCTGTTTCCAAAGTGTGATTTTTCAATAATACAGGGTTGAACATCATGTTATAGAAGAACTATCTGTACTTAGGTACATGTGACAATAAATCAAATCAATCAATCAAAAGTCCCCTCTTCCTCAGTCTTATGAACATGTGCCCATGTAAATCCATGTAAATTGTGAAAAAGGCACCTGGCATTTGTTGAAGGGAGGGTAAAAGCAGTTGCAAGAAATGAAATGTGACCGTACGGATGTAGCCAGGTCGATGTAATAGCTGCAGAAGAGACAGATGATATTTAATGCAGGGAAGTGTAAGATGATTCTTTTTGTTTGGAAGAATGAGGAGAGACAATTCAAAATAAAAGGTATAATTTGAAAGCAGCAATAGGAAGGGCTCCATGCATAAATCATTAAAGGTGATGGGACAGGTTGGGAAAGCAGATCATAAAACCTCAACAATAGGAACTTAGGGTACAAAAGTGAGGAAGTTATGATAAATCTACCTCAACACTAGTGCAATGTCAATTGGGGTGGCATGGTGGCTCGGTGGTTAGCCCTGCTGCCTTACAGCGCCAGGGACCCATGTTCGATGCCAGCCGTGGGCGACTTTCTGTGTGGAGTTTGCATGTTCTCTGCGTGGGTTTCCCCCGGGTGCTCTGGTTTCCTCCCACAATCCAAATGATGTGCAGGTCAGGTGAATTGGCCATGCTAAATTGCCACATCAGGGGTAAATAATGGGTCTGGGTGGGTTACTCGTCGGTGTGGACTTGTTGGGCTGAAGGGCCTGTTTCCATACTGTAGGGAATCTAATCTAGTCTGACACTTAGCACCACAGTTTTGGAAAGATTTGAAGGCACCAGAGGACGTGTGGAAAAGATTGATGAGAATAGTTCCAGGGATGAGGGACTTCACTTAACAAGACAGAATGACGAGGCTTAGGTTGAGAGGAAATTTGATAAAAACACTTAAAATCACGAGGGGTCGAAATGATTAGATAAAGAGAAACCGCATTGGTGAAAGGTTTGGGAATCATAGGGTACAGTTTTAAAATTATTGCAAATGTTAACATGAAAGAAAGTCTTTGTTACACAGCATGCCTGAGAGTACAGTGGAGAAGGGTCAATTTAACTTTCATAAGGGGATTTGATCATTATCTGAAAAGGAAGAATTTGCAAGTCTAATGGGAGGAAGTTAGGGAGTGTCAAAAGGTGAATTGATTCTGCAGTGAGCTAGCACAGACATGATAGGCTATTTTGAAGCAATTCTGTGGTTCTACTAATAGTTCGAATTTCGAATACTCTACCTGGGACTATAGTAGATACAGATTCAAACAAGAAAAAAATGAAATAGTTATCTTAGCAGAAAGGGTTTGCAGATCTACAGCAAAGAGGTGGCAGAGCGAGATTAGGTGCACTGCTCTTGCATTTGTGGTGATATTGATAAAGCAGGATTGGCATCAATCTAGGAGCGCAACTGTTAGCACTGCTGCCTCACGGTGCTACGGACCTCCACCCTCGGCTGACTGTCTGTGTGGTGTTTGCACATTCTCCCCATGTCTGCGTGAGTTTCCTCGGGGTGCTCCGGTTTCCTCCCACAGTCCAAAGATGTGCAGATTAGGTGGATTGGCCATGGGGAATTGTCCCACAGTGTCCAGGGATGTGCAGGCTAGTGGAATAGCGATGGGTAATCCAGGGTGAAAGGGATTGGGAAGGGAGAAGTCTGGGTGCGACGCTCTTTGGAAGGTCGGTTTGGATTAAATGGGCCGAATGGCCTGCTTCTTCACAGTAGGGATTCAATGATTCTATGAAGGCAACAGCAGCTAAATGCCGGGTGTCTGGATCAGTGCAGTGCCATAGCAATGGGCTGAGGGGTTTCTCTGAGGGGTCATTTCATAGTATTAAATACTCGCAACAAAGTACTGACCATACCCAACCAGGTCATGCTTGAAAAACTTAAAAGGCGCCATTCAACAATAGAGGTGATTCTTCAATTGGACAGCAGTGGCTATATAATTGTAAGTGTGCCAAGCATCACACTGACTAGGATTATTTGTCAGGTTACGTGCATTGGAAGGTATATATATATATATATATATATATAAGGTGTACACATATAAGCTGTACATATACAAGCTATACAAATATAAGCTGTGCAAATATAAGGTGAACATATATAAGCTGTACATATACAGCTGTACAAATATAAGCTGTGTGGATGTATAAGGTGTACATATATAAGTGCATAAGACACAGGAGAAGAGGAGACCATTCAGCCCATCAATTCTGTTCCACCACTCAATGAGATCATGGCTAATTTGATAATTCTCAACCCCACTTTCTTGCCCGTTCCCTCTCACCTTCAATTCCATAACACTCACATGGGACTTTGTTTTTTTGCCAACATAAAGAACATGGGCACACATTGCATTGGTTTCGACTTAATAAAACAGGTAATGCCCATTCTGTTCACTCCTCTGGGAAACGCCTTGACCAATCAGAATCAATCTGCTTAGTTTAAAATTTAAACAAAGTCTAACAGTTAACTCTCAGGGCTGTAATTGGTAACAAGTGAGCCAGAACACAGCAGACACAGGATCTGACTGAGGTGGAATTACACCCAGATTTGGTAAGAGAAGCCCCAGCATAACAACCTTCCCTGAATCAGCACAACTGAGCAAAATAATTGATTGGTGATTGAAACAGAGTAAAACCGAGTGGCAGGCAGCTCACCATCACCTTCTCAAGGGCAATGAGGACTAATCAATAAATGGGCAATAAAAGCTGGCCCAGCCAGGCATGCCCACATCCCATGAGTGAATAAAATTAGACATCCTTCAGCTGAGTGATGTAACATTGCTGGCCTTATCTTACAACTGGCTTCAGTTAGCTGCTTTTATCTTCCCTCACTATATAAGACCTGTGACAGGAATTGAAATCAGGCAACAGACGTGCTGCATGGCTATAATTAGAGTCAAGAGTCCTACAGCATGGAGACAGGCCCTTCGGCCTCAATTGGTCCGAAACGCCCATCCACACTAGCCGCATTTCCCTGGACTTGGCCCATATCCAACTAATCCTTTCCTATCCATGTATTTGCCCAAGTGCCTTGTAAATGTTGTTAATGTACCAGCCTCTACCACTTCTACTGGCAACTCATTCCTTATGCCTACCACCCTCTGTGTAAAAACGTTGCCCCTCAGGTTCCTGTTTATTCTTTAAAATTGATGCCCTCTAATCCGTGAATCGCCAACCCTGGGAAAAAGACTGAGTGCACTCATGCTTCTCATAAGATCTCCCCTCAGTTTCCGACAACAAAATTGGACTTACTTAAACTAAATTTTGAAGGTATCTTGAGTACTTGCTGCAGCAGCAGAAGAAGGGAACTGGGTGCAAGCTTTAAGGAACAGGTTGTCACCAAAGACCTGGACAACTACACAACATCTGGGCACAATGGAACACATTGGGGTTACCTGGAAAGGAGCCTTTCTGAAATTTTAAACTATCACACAATACCAGGTTACCGTTCAGCAGGTTTATTTGGAAGCACTGGCTTTTGGAGTGTTGCTTCTTCGTCAGGTAGCTTGTACTTTCAAATAAATCTGTTGGACTATAACCTGGTGTTGTGTGATTTTTAACTCTGTACACCCCAGTCCAACACTGGCACCTCCACAACATTTCTGAATTGGCTACTTTGTGGTTATTTTGTGGACAGGTGAATGGCCCGTTCGACTTTCTTCAAAGACCATCCTCCCTCATCTAATACCCCTGAGATTGCATTGATATCTGCACTCCTCTAGTTCTGAACTCAGTCCACCTGACCTCACTTTCATCCCATAAGACATTCCTACTTATGTGACTGAGATTTTAGTCATATGTCTTCAGACCTCCTAATGTGGCTTGGTTTCACACTTTGTTTAATAACGGCCTCATTAAGTGCCACAGACTGTTTTGCCACATTAAAACTGAGATGGAAAGTATAAATTATTGTTAATATCTTAACATGCCACAGGAAAAATATATACTTTGTGCTCAGATATTCATATATGCTTCATTGTCTTTGCAATTAATTCAATTTGCTAAATCAAACATTGTTTTTTTTTCTGTTATTTGATTGCTTCATTTTCTTTCATAAATTTGATCCCTACTTTTAGCCATGACTAAAATGGTTTGACAATGTGTTTTTTCCTCTTTGTTTTAGGGATACTGTTTACCACTGTTTACCTATTAGATTAGATTCCCTAATAGTTTGGAAACAGGCCCTTTGGCCCAACAGGTCCACACCGACCCTCTGAAGAGTAACCCACCCAGACCCATTTCCCTCTGATTAATGCACCAAACACTATGGGGCAATTTCCCATAACCAATCCACCCCAACCTGCATATCTTTGGACTGTGGGAGGAAACCGGATGAAACCCACACAGACACGGGGAGAATGTGCAAACTCCACACAGACAGTCTCCCGAGGCTGGAATCAAACCCGGGTCCCTGGTGCTGTGAGGCTGCAGTGCTAACCACTAAGCCACCGTGCCACCCTAAAACCAGCTTGTTGTGTTGGAATATAAACAATTAACACTTCATTTAACACTGAACTTTAATACGCTGCAGTATAAAACACAACCCGCACAAATAGCAGAGGGGGGATGCGAACCCACAACTCCTTTGAGACTGCTGACTTAATCCAGCACCTGGGACCGCTCGGCCATGCTACCAAACTACCTATCTATGCTACTTAACAATGTGATCAGCCTGTATTGCTCGCAAGACAAAGCTTTTCACTGTGTCTCGGTACACGTAACAATAAATTCAATTCAATTCAATTCGCTACCACTGTGTCACAGGAGGGCCCTTAGGTGTGTTTTTTTAATTTAACATATTTTTTGAATCAAATGTGTTGTTTTATGACCTACTGAATAAATTGGAGACTCGTGCACACCATTGGTATTAACACAGCAATTAATACTCAACTTTCATTGCAACCTCTAATAGTCTTAAATTAGAAAGAGTGTCCAAATTTCAACAGGTTAGAAAACCAATGATCGTATCATCCAGGTCTAGGCCCAAGGCCTGGATTCCAGATCCTGTGTCCCGGTCTGTAAAAACACATGTAGAATTGCCAACCCTCCAGGTTTATCCTTGACTCTCCAGATATTGAAAGTTAATTTGAGACCAACCAAGGAGAAAAATCAAAAAATACCGAAATACAATGTGTGTTGAATTAAGATCGCACCTTTAAGGCGGCACGGTGGCTGAGTGGTTAGCACTGCTGCCTCACATCACCAGGGACTCAGGTTCAATTCCTATCAAGGGCAACTCTCTGTGTGGAGTTTGCACATTCTCCCTGTGTCTGCGCGGGTCTCTTCCGGGTGCTCCAGTTTCCTCCCACAATCCAAAGATGTGCAGGTTAGGTGAATTGGCAATGCTAAATTGCTCGTAGTGTTAGGTGCATTAGTCAGGGGTGAATGTAGGGGAATGGGTGTGGGTGGGTTGCTCCTCGGAGGGTTGATGTGGACTTGTTGGGCCGAAGGGTCTGTTGCCACAGTGTAGGGAATCTAATCTAAAGAATGTAACAGGACATCCCAAAGTGCTATGAAGGAGTGTTACCAAATGGAATTTTCACAGAAGTGTGATGCTTCCTTTTTGAGATGATTTGCGGGGGAAAGTGTGTTAGGTTTTGACTAACTTCTACCCCCTCACCATCAGAAAACCTCGACTGACTGCTTTGGATTAGTCAAGTAAAATAAATGAGGAGAAATTTCTCAACCCAGAGAGGGGTGAGCCGGTGGAATTCTCTGTCTGAGAAAATAGTTGAAGCCAAACAATGATTATCGTTCATTGGAATAACAAGATCAAAAGGTATGGGGAGAAAGCAGGAACAGGTTACTCAATTGGATGATCAGCCATACTGAATGGTGAAGCACGCTTGAAGGGCTGAATGGCCTACTCCATGAATGGGAAACAAATTCCTTTGTTTCTTTAGTTAAAAATCACACAACACCAGGTTATAGTCCAACAAGTTGATTTGGAAGCATAAGCTTTTGCAGTGCTGCTGCTTCGTCAGGTAGCTCGGAGGAGTGGTGCTCCGAAAGCCAGTGCTTCCAAATAAACCTGTTGGACTATAACCTGGTGTCTTGTGATTTTTAACTTTGTCCATGTCAGTCCAACACTGGCACCTCCACATTTCGTTTCTTTACGTTAGCTTGCCCTAAATAAAATCTCTCAGTTCTAAGCCATCCAATACACATCAATGCTTCTTTATCTATTACAATATGATTGATCATTACTCAACTTCCATCATCTGATTTTTAATATGAGTCCTTTCATGGAGTGAAGGGATTTTTAAACAGGACAAGTGCTGACTTGAGATAACTGTAGATTTTGGCAAGCTTAATGAAACCTGTATGAGATGTACAGAATCTACCTGCATTGTGACGTTCATTTTATACAATGACCATGAAACCAGACAAATAACTCAGTGTTAGAAATTTGCATCTTCAGTTTAATCCATATTTGTATGAGAAGTTGAATGTGTTGGAGATCACAGAGTTGTCTACAACTGTTCAACTTGAAAGGACAATGGAGCTAGGCTCAAGAATATACAAATGAACCCTATTTCAATTGCTGTCCTTCCAAACAGCCCAAAATGTCAACTTTCCTGCTCCTCGGATGCTACTTGATTGGCTGTGCTTTTCTAGCACCACACTCTTCGACTCCTTCCAAACAGCAAAGCAGAGTGAAGAATATGGATGGTTGTGAAAAACTGGGCGGCATGGACAAGTTGGGCCGAAGGACCTGTTTCCAGGCTGTAAACTTCAATGACTCATTATAAGAGAATCTGGAAGATCTCTCTAAAATTCTCTCAAACTCCAAAATTTCCAGTGAAAATGAGGAAACAGCCATTCACGAAGAATTCTAGAATGCTATTATTGTAGAAGAAACAAGAGAGTAGCACTGGGGAAATGATGACCGAGTGGTATTATTGTGGGACTGTTAACCAGGTAATGCTTCAGCGACCTGGGATCAAATGGTGATGGTGACATTGAATTCCATAAAAATTTGGAATTAAGAGTCTAATGATGACCATGAATCAATTGTCAGGAAAAATCCATCTGGTTCACTCATGTCTTTTAGGGAATAAAAGCTGTCTTCCTTACCTGGTCTAGTCTACACGTGACTCCAGACCCACAGCAATGTGGTTGACTCTTAACTGCCCTCTGGGCAATTAGGGATGGGCAATAAATGCCAGCCTAGCCAGTGACACCCTCATCCTATGAATGAATTTTTTAAACCGGCTGAGAGTTGGGGGGGGAAGGAAGAGAGTGGAGGGAGGGAAGAGAGTTTGGGGGGAAAGGGGGAGGGAAGACAGTGGGAGGAAGAGAGTGGGGGGGGGGTGGGTGAAGAGAGTTGGGGGGGGTGGCGTAGATGAGAGCTTTCACCCCCATTCCTAAAAATGCCAAGATTTTTTTATGCTTGGTTTGAGTCTCGGTTTGTGCAGGGTGGTTCTTTTCAGATTACCTCTTTCCCTGGGCATGTGTTGATTGTATGTTTTATTATTTTTTCTTGGAGTTAATTGGAAATAAAATTCCTTCACTCAAAAAATCCTTGGAATTGACAACTTCATTTTGATCTAACTGTTTTTTGAAACTCATTCTTGGGGCATGGGTGTCGCTGGCTGGGCCAGCATTTAATCCCATCCCTAGTTACCCCTTGAGAAGGTGGTAGTGAACTGCCTTCTTGAACTGCTGCAGTCCATGTGTAGATCCACTATTCCCTTAGACAGGGTGTCCCATCAACTATAAGGCAGAAGTTAAGAGCATGATGGAATTACTTCCACCTGGATGAGTGCACTTCCAACAGTATTCAGACAGCTCAAACCCATCCGGGACAGCTCGATTAGTAACTGCTTATAGCATTCACTCTTTTCACCACAGATGCCCAATAGCAACAGCATGTACTATCCACATCGTTGGATACTATGCACAACAATAACTCTACAAGTTTCCATGGATCCTGGATTAGTGGTGCTGGAAGAGCACAGCAGTTCAGGCAGCATCCAAGGAGCTTCGAAATCCCTACTGCGGATTTCGAAGCTCCTTGGATGCTGCCTGAACTGCTGTGCTCTTCCAGCACCACTAATCCAGAATCTGGTTTCCAGCATCTGCAGTCATTGTTTTTACCTAAGTTTCCATGGATAGCAACTTCCTCGTGACCTCTACCAGCTGAAAGGATCAAGGCAGCAGATGCACGACTTGCAGTTTCTCTTCTGAGCTGCACACCGACCTGGTTTCTAACTATATATATAAAAAGCTCACTGTCCTGGAACACATTCCCTAACAGTGTTTGGGGTGTTCCTATAGCACAAGGACAGGAGCAGTCCAAGACAGCAGTTCACCTTCTCAAGAGGCAACTGGGGATGGACAATGCATGCCGGTTCTGCCCATGATGAATATGAAAGAAAGTATTTGAGCATCTTTCTGGTCTTGACTGTCAGTCAAACAATGGCAGACAGAGAAAATTAAATTAAAATACATCTCTTTTACAGCTAAATGAGGTTTCTCCTTCGGCATTTACACAAGCTCCCAGGAATTAGAATTAGTTTCTGAGGAGGCTGTCATGGTGCATGCTGTAATAGAAAGTCACCATGCTTTGAAACAAGTTAATCATACACACTGCAAAGCAACAGTCCCGAGAAATCTGAAAGAAAATGATATGTAATTTGAAAGGCACAGAATTGGCTGTCTGGGAGTTAAGTACAACTAGGAGAAAGTGAGAAAGTGGGAGTTAAGTAGCCATTGGGAGGTGCAGGATGGCCGGGATAGAGTATGGGGTGAGTCTGGATAGGATGTTCTTTGGAGAGTAAGCATGGACTTGTTGGTTGAATGGCCTCTTTCTCCACTGTAGGGATTCTATGGATTCTATGGAACAAACTAGCCTTTATTTCAAAGGGATTGGATGACAGTAATATCAAGAAATGGCTAAAGGCACTGCAATGTCTATGATCGTTGATAATATTTTGGCAATACCATTGAGAACTTACCTCATCCCTAGCCAAGCTGTTCCACTACAACACTGGCCCCACCCAACAATGCTGAAATTTGCCCAAGTATGTCCTGTACATAAAAAGCAGGAAAATATAATTACCTTCCCATCAGTCCACTCTCCATCCTGTGTAATGTGATGGACGGTGTCATTAACAGTGATAATAAGCAGCACCTGCTCAGCAATAACCTGCACAGTGACCCCCAGTTTGTGTTCAGCTCCTTGGTTGAAACATGGATGAAAAAGCTAAATTCCAGAGGCGAGGGGAGAGTGATAACCCTTGACATCAAGGCCACATTTGACCTAGTGTGGCATGAAGGAGTCTGAGTAAAACTGGAATCAGTGAGTATCAGGGGGCAAACACTCCGCTAGTTGGAGTCATACCTGACACAAAGACAAGATGGTCATGATTGTTGGAATCAGTCATCTCAGCTCCAGGACATCTCTGCTGGAGTTTCTCAGGTCCAACTTCAGCTGCTTCATCAATGACCTTTTCTCCATCACAAAGTCAGAACATATTCGCTGATGAATGCAAAATATTCTGCACCATGTGTGACCCTTCAGACACTGAAGCAGTCCATATCTAAATTCAACACAACTTGGACAATATTCGGGCTTGGGCTGGCAAGTGGCACTTCGCAATCGTGCCATAGAAGTGCCACACAATGACCATCTCTAACACGAGAGAATCTAACCACCACCCCTTGATATTCATTGGTGTTACCATTACAAATACCCCACTACCAACATTCCAGGATTACCACTGAGCAGAAACTGAACTGGACTTGCCACATAAACACAATGGCTACAAGATCAGGTTAGAGGCTAGGAATGCTTCAGTGAAATTTCACCTCCTGACTCACCAAAGCTTGTCAATCACCTACAATGCACAAGTCAGGAGTGTGTTGGAATATTCCCCACTTGCCTGGAAGGGCACAACTCTGCCGACACTCAAGAATCTTGACACCATCCAGGACGGAGCAGCCTACTTGATTGGCACCACATCCATGAACATTCAGTACGTCCACCACTAACGCTCAGTAGCACCAGTGTGTACTGTCTGCAAGATGATCTGCAGAAAATCCCCAAAGATCCTCAGACAGCACCTTCCAAAATCCCTATCATTCCAAGTAGAAGGATAAGGACAGCAGATATATAAGAACACCATCACTTTCAAGTTCTCCTCCAAAGGACTGACCATTCTGCGTTGGGAATATCTCACCATTCTTTCAGTGTCACTGAGTGAAAATGTTGGAACTCTGGGGTTCATGAAGGCAGCTCACTACTATTTTCTCAAGGGCCATTGGGTAATAGATGCGAGAACAGCCAGTGATGCCCACACCTCCTGAATGAATCTTAAAACAGTCCTAGTTGTCCACAGCTTTGGTGATGTTCTATCTGTACCTGGAGTACTATGCACATGTTTGGTGTCCAACCCAGGAGGAGATACACATGCCTGAGATAGAGTAGAGGTAAAGTTCACCAGATTGATTCCAGAGATGAGAGGGCTCTGTTGTGAGGAGACAGTGGTTAGAATGGACCTATACTCTCTGGAATTTAGAAAGGTGAGACCTGATCTCATCAAAAAGTATAAAGCTTTCAGAGGGTTTGACAGTGTTTAAGCTGAGATGCTAACTTCTCCCTGGCTGGAAAACCTATGGACCATGGATTCAGAATGTGATCACGGTGATTTAGCACTGAAATGTGGAGAGATTTCTTCACTCAGAGAGTTGTAAATCCCAGTGAGGTCTGAAGCTCAGCCTGCACTTGAGACTGAGATCTTTTGATGTTTGGGCATTGAGGGGACATAGTGAGAGGACAGAAAATTGGAATTGAGGTAGTGGAGAAGCTTTGAGGGATGGTATTTCTCATGCTCCATCACCAAATTGGGTTGCCTTAAATCCTTTGGTGAGGTATGTATCTACCAGTTGACTATTGTTGAATGTCAGTTCCCTGGCCCTGGATTGGTTACATAGATATCACCTACACTGCCCTCATTTCGTCCAATGCCCATTAAAGTCAACAGCAAGCCTCCAGATGGTTAATAAATTAGTCATAACAGAGAAGCATTAGAAAGTACTTTGAATTAATTCAGCAAAATGAGCCTGTCAAAATAAGTCAATATTTTCTTCAAAGCGGTGGGTGAGGATTAGAGAACGTCATCACATTTTGCTCCTATTCTGTCGATGAAAATAAATAAATAACAATGAATCTCTGTCAAAGCGGAGTGTTGTCAGAGCTGCACCCATCCAGGCAAGATTAGATTAGGTTCCCTACAGTGCGGAAACAGGCCCTTCGGCCCATCAACTCCTCACTGACCCTCCGAAGAGTAACCCACCCAGACCCATTCCCCGACTCCCTACTAATGCACCTATCACTATGGGTAATTTAACACGGCCAATTCCCCTGACCTGCACATCTTTGGATTGCGGGAGGAAACCGGAGCACCCGGAAGAAACCCATGCATACACGGGGAAGAATGTGCAAACTCCATACAAGTGGTCGCCTGAGGCTGGAATCGAACCTGGGTCCCTGGCGCTAACCACTGAGCCAAGTGAGGCAAGTGGAGACATTTCATCAAACCCCTGACTTATGCTTTATTTATAGCAGACAACCTTGAGGAGACAGGAGGTAAACTATTCACTGCACAATTTGTGGCCTTTGACATGTGAGTTTCCATAGAATTTATACAGTTAGTCCAATTCAGTTTTTAGTCAATGGTAACCCCAAGATATTAGTGGGAGATTTAGAGGTAGAATACAATTGAGTTTCAAGGCCAGATAGGTTCACTCTTATTGGGTATGGTCATTGCCTGGCACTTGTGTGGCACATACATTACTTGCCACTTATCAGCCGAAGCCTGGAGACTATCCAGATTTTGCTGTATTTGAACATGGACAACTTCAGGACCTGGGGAGTCACGGATGGTACTGAACATTGTGCAGTCATTGACAAATAGCTCCACTTCTGACCTTATGATGGAGGGAAGGTCATTGATGAAGCAGCTGAAGATGGTTGGGCCTAGGACACTACCCTGAGGAACTCCTGCAGAGATGCCTGACCATCCTCCAATGTGCCAGAAGCAAAGTTTTCCTCCTGATGCTCATTGGTTCCAGTTCTGCTCCAACTCCCTGACACCAAGCCCAGTCAAGTGCTACCTTAATGTCAAGGGCTGTCACTCTTACCTCACCTTTGGAAGTCAGCTCTTTTGTCCATCTTTGCATCAAGGCTGCAATGAGGTCAGGAACTGAGTGCAAAGTTAGCATCAATGAGCAGGTTATGTCAAAAGTAGTTAATTCGACAAGAAATGTTGAATCGATAAGAGAATCAAGGTTAATGGGGGCTGGGGGCTGGGGGCTGGGGGCTGGGGGCTGGGGGCTGGGGGCGGGGGTCAGGAAAAAAGTAATTGAAGGCCAAAATTAGATCTTATTGAACTGTGGAAGTTCACACTGAGAGGCTCTTGCTCTTATTTATCATGATCTTAAGAAGTTAAGGTCATCCTGAAGTGTCGAAAGCTGCTAAACAAATTGAATCTTTTCCTTACTCTCTTCTTCAGCTACTGGAATAAATGACACAAATTCAATTGGACAATTTAACTAGATTAAAGTTTTGTTAAATTCTAAGATGCAGGTTTTGGAACAAAAGGTGATAGTGATTATACATCAAGGAGAGTTGAACACAGGGTGCTTCTGACTCTGGGATTGTCTCGCTGACTGATGCCAACAGTCTGGCCAGGTTCTGGCAGTAAAAGGGGAGGTCTGGAGCCGTCATCAATCTGACTCTCCGCTATTCCCAGCAGTAGCTGTCAATCACTGTCACTGGAGAACGAGCCCAGAACTGACTTTCCAATCTGGAACTGGAGCCTCGGAACAGTCCTCCCAATTCTGTTAGGTACTCTGGAGCAAGTAGCCCTTTCATGAAAACTGCAAAAAAAAAAAGCAGCTTCTGACAAAGGACCACTGAATCCAACAGTACCAGGGAATGTGCGTGCATTGTGACCAGTGAAGAGGGACCCTTGTTCCCAGTGCTGCATGGGTTGAGAACCAGAGAGTACTTAAAGTGATTAGGAAAAGAGCCAAGAACAACATGAGAAAAGCATTTTTACGCAGTGATTAGAGTGGGGAAAGCACTGCCTGAGAGACTGCTGGAGGTAGATTCAATAATAGTTTTCAGGGGGGAAATGGATAAGCAGTTTTAAAAATAATGATTGCACAGGCCGTTGTGGAATGTGAGGACAGTGGCAGACGAAATTTAATACAGGGATTCATTTTGGTGGGAAGTACAAGGCAATAGAAAATGAAGGGGACACAGTAGCAGAGGCATGTTGGCCCAGTGGTTAGCGTTGCTGCCTCACAGCGCCAGGGACCCAGGTTTGATTCCCACCTCAGACAACTGTCTGTGTGGAGTTTGCACGTGGGTTTCCTCCAGGTGCTCCGGTTTTCTCCCAAAGATGTGCAGGTCAGGCGGATTGGCCATGCTAAATGGCCCAGGTGCATTAGTCAGGAGTAAATGTAGGGTAGGGGAATGGGTCTGGGTGGGCTACTCTTCAAAGGGTTGGGCCAAAGGGCCTGTTTCCATACTGTAGAGAATCTAATCAATCAGAGGCATTTGGGCACATGTGTGCATACATTACTTAAACTGTCAGGGCATCGTGAGAAAGTGGTTACCAACACGGGGAAGGTTAGAGTTATAAGGACAGGCTCCATGAAGTTTAGGAGGCTGAGGGGTGACCTGATACAGGTTTATAAAATCATAGATGAGGTGAATAGTAAAAGTCTTTTCCCTATGTTAGGGGAGTTCAAAACTAGAAGGCGTTGATCTAAGGTGAGAGGGTGATTCATGTGTGGAATGAGCTGCCAGAGGAAATGGTAGATGCTGGTATAGGTACAATATTTAAAAGGCATTTGGACAGGTACATGAATAAGAAAGGTTTAGAGAGATAATGGCTGAACGCAGGTAAATGGGACTAGTTCAGTTTGGGAAACCTGGTCACATGGACCAGATGGGCTGAAGGGTCTGGTTCTGTGCTGTATGACTCTATAAGTCCATAAAGGGATCATGGGCTTCATATATAGAAGATAGAAGTACATTATCAAGGTGTTTATGATGAAGATTTATAAGTCTTAGCCTCAATTGAAGTATTGCACCAATTTGTGAGCGCGACACTTTGGGAAGGATGTGAAGGCTTTGGAGAAGATGCAGATAAGATTTACCAGAATGGGATGAGGAGCAACATGGGTTACATGGCTGCTGACTTTACAGAGAGGAAGGTTAGAGCAGGGTTTGTTGGAGCTGCTCATAATTATGGAAGCTTTTTTATTCGTTGATGGGATGTGGGTGTCACTAGCCAGGCCAATGTTTCTCCACCATCCCTAATTGCCCATGTACTTATCCAAATGTCTTTTAAACATTGTAATTGTACCCGGGCCTTGGAGTCCCCTACCTTAGGGAAAAGATCTCTGCCATTCAACTTCTCTATACCTCTCATGTCTTTAAAAACATCGATGAGGCCACCTCTCAACTTCCTACACTCCAGTAATAGACGTCCCAGTCCATCCAGCCTCTCCCTATAACTCAAACCTTCCATTCCCAGCAACATCCTAGTAAATATAGTATAAGTATTTATAAGTATAGGAATTAGGATCATCTGATGGCTGTACAAGACATTGGTGAGACCACTTTTGGAATATTGAGTGCAATTCTGGTCTCCTTCCTATTAGAAGGATGTTGTGAAACTTGAAAGGGTTCAGAAAAGATTTACAAGGATGTTGCCAAGATTAGAGGATTTGAGCTTTAGGGAGGGGCTAAATAGACTGGGGCGTTGGAGGCTGAGGGGTAACCTTATAGAAGTTTATGAAATCATGAGGGACATGGATAGGGTGAATAGACAAGGTCTTTTCCCAGGGTAGCAGAGTCCAAAACTAGAGGATATAAGTTTAAGGTGAGAGGGGAAAAATTTAAAAGGGACAACTTTTACATGCAGAGGCTAGTGTGCGTATGGAATAAGTTGCCAGAAGAGGTGGTGGAGATTGGCACAATTACAACATTTAAAAGGAATTTGGATGGTTACGTGAACCCTTACAGTGTAGAAACAGGCCCTTCTGCCCAACAAGTCCACAACGACCCTCCATAGAGTAACCCACCCAGACCCATTCCCCAACACTTTTATCATGAATTTACTCCTGACTAATGCACCTAATCTACAGATCCCTGAATGCTATGAGCAATTTATCACAGCCAATTCACCTAACTTGCACATTTTTGGGTTGTGGGAACAAACTGGAGCATCTGGAGGAAATCCACGCAGACACGAGGGAAACGTGCAAACTCCACGCAGAGTCACCCAAGGCTGGCACTGAACCTGGGTCCATGGTGCTGTGAGGCAGCAGTGCTAACCACTGAACCACCCCTTTAGAAAAGGGAAATGGGAAGGTTTAGAGGGATATGAGCCAAATGCTGGCAAATGGGACTAGATTAGGTTAGGATAGCTTGTTGGCATGGACATGTTGGCCCAAAGGGTCTGTTTCCGTGCTCTACACCTCTATGAATCTAAACATTTTCCGAACTGTCTCTGGCTTAATAATTTCCTGAGTAACACCAATATTACTACTACACCATCTCACCCAATTGCTCTGGTGGCCTGGCCTGAATCCCCTGTTAATCTCTGAAGGACTTTCTTTTTAACCACAGGGAATATAAGGGCACCAGATGGAAGCCTTGCATTTCCAAAATGAATTAAATACACACAACGCAATCACAGTATGTTCCCACGAACTTTGAGCTTTATTGTCCACACAGTCTTGCTTGGCTGTCATTGTGGCCTCCTGCAACTGTGAATCTAATCTGATTGTGTTCAGGGCTTCATTAAAGGAGAAATAAATAGGATTTGTAACTAAATAGAAAAATGGGTCTGTGACACAACATTAGGGACTCAGATAATGAATTTCTGACAGTTTGTTATGCTAATCTAATACAATCTGGTTTGCTAATATTAAATGTAATGGTATGCTGGATACAACTGAGGCAATTAGATGGTTAGAATTTTATTCACAATCCCATAAATTCATTACTGGCTGCAGTTAGATTGCATACATAAAGGATGGGTAATTAACTTTCCAGCTGGATCTTTGATGGGAGGGAAAATGCAGCAAGCTGAAATGGGACAGCTTGTGATTGTGGTCTCAAAGCTGGCCTTGCTGTAACCCAGTCCCTTCGAGCTCTGAATGCTGACAGAAGCTCGGCTCCTCGCTAATTTCTCCTGAGGGTCAGCACGCGGCGAGCGCAAAGACAGGGGGAAAAAAAACCAAACAGTTCATCCGTCAAAAGATTATGGCTGATCAAGTTTTGAGAAGATTTGTAGCTCAGGTTGAGGTTCTGGATGTAGGTTTGCTCACTGAGCTGGGAGGTTCAGTTCCAGATGTTTCGTCACCCTACTAGGTAACATCTTCGCCCGGGGGCCCTCTGAAGATGTTACCTAGTCGGGTGATAAAACCTCCGAAAATGAACCTTACAGCTCAGCGACCAAACCTACATCCAGATTATGGCTGATCTGATTGCGGCCTTAACTCCACTTTCCTGTTGACTCCTCATGACCTTTGACCCTCTTGCATTTAAAAGTATCGATAGTCGCATTCTTTGGTGCCCTCTGCCCCTTTTTTTCTTCTTGGTGGAGATAACGGGAAGGGATGCAAGATGGAAATCTAAATTTTCAGGATAAGGGTCACTCTCTACTTTTTTTTATCCCTAAACAACATAGCTTCCGTCCCTAAGCTTGACGCATTAGAGCATGCACCTCATGCTTAGTCACCATCCCTATTAGAACTTCAGGATGTTGTCACTCTTCTTGACCAGCTGAGGACCAACCAGAGTTCCAATAGCAGCCAATGTCCCACTGGGTACCACCTCTAAATGGGGCATTCAGTTGGCAATGGTCCCCAGCCCCACAGGGATCAGTGTAAAGTGGAACTGAGTGAAGAGTTCTCAGAATTGAGGAGTGCAGTAATAACATACAATCTCTAGAGAATGGAAGCAGGCCATTCAGCCTACCATGTCCCCACTACCCCTCGAAGGAGCAATCCACCCCGACACACTCCCCGATCCTCTCCTTGTAATCCAATATTTCTCATGGCTAACCCACCTAGCCTGCATGCCCCTGGACATTATGGGCAACTTAGCATAGCCAATTCACCCCAACCTGCACAACTTAAGACTGTGAGAGGAAAACCAAACAGAAAGGGGGGGATGAGCAAACTCCACACAGGCAGTTACCCGAGACTGGAATCAAACCTGTGTCCCTGGAGCTGTGAGGCAGCAGTGCTAACGACTAAGCCACCGTGCCACCAGTTACATGCAGAATCTGAGGCAGACACTTGGAATTCCAGAGGTGATCTTCCCAGCCTTCTGTCTTAGCTTTATTTGGTAACTAGGCAGAACAATCGCACGCTGCACACCTCAGACTGGCAGTGCCACTTTTTCTAGGGGTGGCACCATTTTGAATTGATGTCATGGAAAATTCTGGAAATGTTACTCCAAGCTGTTTTTGACGGTAAACAAAAAAAAACTACGATTGGTAAGGAATGGAAAAAAAATTCTGAAAAGTTTGCATTTGTAAAGCACTTCTCACAACCACAGGATGGTCATATTCTAATCAACCTAGAGTAGGTAGGGCTTGAAGCCAGAACTCCAGGGTATATATGCTACCCCAATACCCAGGAGATCCTAACATCAGCTGTTAAAAATTATACAGCTCAGTGGATAGCACCCACTGCCTCATAACACCAGAGACCTGGGTTCGATTCCACTCTCAGCTGACTCAGGGGAGTTTGCATGTTCTCCCCATATCTACATGGGTTTCCTCCAGGTGATCAGGTTTCCTCCCACAGTCCAAAGATGTGCAGGTTAGACACTGGCTAATGCCAGATTACCCACAGTATCCAGGGATGTGTAGGCTAGGTGAATTAGCCATGGGAAATGCAGAGTTACAGGGGTGGGGTGGGTCTGGGTGGGATGCTCTTCACAGGGTTAGTGTGGACTTGATAGGCTGAATGGCCTGCTTTCACACTATAGGGATTCTATGATTCATTGCTGGGACTGATACCTCTTGAGTATGAAACAGTAAACTGCTGTGTTAATGAAAACAGGAAGTGTGCAAAGTATTTTAGTAGAAATAGCATAGAATATGACTCCAAAACAAAATGACTCTATTCAAAATATTAACACGGTTTCTCTCCCCACTAGTGTTGTCAAAGCTGCTGAGTTTCTCTAGCATTTCTCACCAACATTCACAGTAAGTTGCCCTTATTCATTTGCATTGTTACCCAGTCAGTAGGAGGGTGTGCTGGCAAATAGACGATTTGACCACATCAGCACTTTTCCCCTGATAAAATTAGGAGATTGCCTTTGCACTGCTTTGCAAATCAAAGTACCATGAGAGTTGCATCAATTTCCATCTCAACCCCAGTGCTCAGCAACAAGACAATTAGAAAGATCCTGGCAGAGGCTGAAGGATTAATCAACTTCAAAGCCTCTGAAAATTGACTTGACATTAAATATTGGTGCCAGTTAAACAAACTTAGTTCTTCTGTGATTTGTGATATCGTAATTATCTGTCATGGCTCTGTAAAAAGTCTCACAATTATGGCAAAAGAGTGGAATGCAGTATTGATTTCTGGTTGAGCATCAAGACTAACTCACTCCTGTATTAATTTACAATGTACCACACCAGAGCCGCCTCTCACTGATTATCATGTGTTCGTTGCCTTAGAAACTTGGAAAACAGGAGCAAGAGTAGGCCATTCGGCCCCAGGAGCCTGCTCCACCATTCGATAAAATCAAGGATGGAACCAAGATGGCGGCTGAGGAGGACGCCTCAGCTGGAGTTTGTTCGCTCTGCCCGTTCTCCTTCTTTACCTGCTCTTTATTTTGTCTCTTTGTGTTTTGTTCTTCTTCTCTCCCAGCCTCAATAACCCCTGACCTCAGCACAGAAATGATGTGGGTCCTCCTGGCGTGGCGTGATGGCATCCTGGTTTGACATGGCCTCAGCATGGTCCTCCTGGTCTTCAGGCAATACCAGAACAATCCCCCAGCCTCATGATCCTCAAGGTGAAGCCTGGCGCGGTCCAGAGCCAAGGCCCGGTACGGACTGGAAGTTAGATGGTCTGACTGGGATTAATACCATTCTGACTGTTTCTTTCTGCAATGCTGGACTTCTTAGTTCTCAAATTTCTAAGATCTTATAACTGAAGAAGTTGTACCTGGGTACCTTTGTACTGAGATGGTGCTGTAAGTGGGCGACCTATCACTTTACTCATTTGAGTACATGTGACTATAAAGCTAATTGAATTCATGTTCTTTGATTCCTTTAGTCCCAAGTACTATATTAGCGAGTTTGGAGAAGATTTGTAATTCAGGTTGAGGTTTTGGATGTAGGTTTGCTCGCTGAGCTGCAAGGTTCATTTCTAGACGATTTGTTACCCTACTAGGTAACCTCTTTAATGGGCCTCAGGTGAAGCAATGCTGAAAATTCCTGCTTTCTATTTATATGTTTGGGTTTCTTTGGGTTGGTGATGTAACCTGAGAAAAGGAACCGGAAGTGACTTCACCATAGGAAATAACATCACCACAGGAAATGACATCACTAACGCAGCTCCGCATGAAGGTGCTGAGTGATCGACACATTGTAGGCACGAGGATGGCCATAGTCATAGAGTCATACAGCACAGAAGAGGCCCTTTGGCCCACTGAGTCTGTACCGACGTAACTGCACTAATCTGACTTTCCAGAACCTGGCCCCATGGCCTTGAATGTTATAACACTTCAGGTGCTTGTCCAAGTACAGTTTAAACGTTGTGAAGTTTCTGCCTCAGCTACTCTCCGAGGCAGCTCATTCCAGACCCCCCACCACCTTCTGGGTGAAAACCCTTTTTCTCAAAACCTCTCGGAATCTCCTGCCTTTCACCCTAAAATGGTGCCCCTTCGTTTGACAAAGATAGCTGCTTACCATCCATCCTGTCCATGCCCCATATAATTCTATACATCTCGGTCAGGTCCCCCTTGAGTCTCCTCTGTTCTAAAGAAAACAGCCCGTGCCTATCCAGTCTCCCTTCTTGGTTAGAATGGGGGTCGGTTTCACTCGCTTGGCTGGACGGATAGTTTGTGATACAGAGTGATGGCAAAAGTGTGGGTTCAATTCCTGCAGTGGTTGTGATTACCATGAAAACCCCCTCCTTGACTGATTGATTGTCACATGCACCTTAGTACAGTGAAACGCTTTGGTTATGAGCAGTACATGCAGATCATAGTAAACAAGAATATACTGATCAAAAAGACTTAGACAAAGGCAATCAAAATACATTGCTTATTGAGGCTAGAGAGAGTCCATTCCAGGAAAAAGCTGTTCCTGAACCTACTGGTGCATGGGTTTAGGTTTCTGTGTCTTCTCAACGTTTTCCCATGTGTGGGTCTTAGTGACCCTCAGGTTAAACCACCACCAGTCATCGCTCTCTAATAAGAGAGCAGCCCCCATGATCTGGGAAGACTGTGGCCACTATACCTTTACAGAGTGAAACTGTTCCAACCCAGGAAAAATGCTCTGCACCCCCGCCCAGTGCAATCACACCTGTCCTAAAGTGCGGTGACCAGAGCTACATACAGTAGTCTGCACAGAGGGACCAGGGTTTTGGATGAACCGACGTTTCTGGGGGGGGGGTTGGCAGCTGGAGAGGAACTGTCTGGGAACAGGCAAAGCACGTGTAACAAAGACATGAACAAGGCTTTCAGTGGCAATGGAACTGAGACAGTAATGTATTAGTAATGGTATGGATATGCAGTCAGGTTATCTTGGGGATCAAAATCTCCCAATTTCTGACGAAACACACCAGCCCAGTGTCAGGATCCTGCACCGTGCTTCAGGAACTCAATAACACATTGAGCACGGGATAAAGCACATTATTGCTCCAATGCACTAAGTGACAATGTGTTCTTTAGTCACAAACAGCTGAAATTAGACAAGAGAAAAATATAAATCCATTAAAAATCGACTCGAGCGAAAGCAATTTCAAAGACCATTTATCCGTAATATCTCCCCTGGCTTCAATCAACGATAGATCAACATGAAACTCTGCAGGAGGATTATTTTTCCAAGCCCAAAGTTGGCTACTATCAGAGGCTTTTATCTAGATGCTGTACTTTGGACAAACAACCTGGCACTATCCTTTCACGTGAGTTTGCCCTTACACGTTGGCTTATGTAAGTTAAGCGCAGCAGGCCAGGCAGCATCCGAGGAGCAGGAGAATCGACGTTTCGGGCATAAGCCCTTCTTCAGGCTTATGTCCAGAACGTCGATTCTCCTGCTCCTCGGATGCTGCCTGGCCTGCTGCACTTATCCAGCACCACACTTTTCAACTCTGGTCTCCAGCATCTGCAATCCTCACTTTCTCCTTGTGTCGGTTAAGTCTTACCCCAGCAAGTTCAGACTTGGTTGTCATCATCTCAGTTTAAAAGCACTCAACGTGTGACAGCTTTTTCTCAAACAGTTCATCTCTCAAGGTTTATCCTCTGTTGGTGGGGCCCACTGACTCCAAGACTGAGAATCAAAGGGCCTCCTGAGACATCCCACTCATTTTCCCTTGCGTATCTCCATCCAGAGTTCCCGCAATCCCTGACCTGGATAAATAAGCCACCATTCAGTTTCCCAACATTGCTCCACCCAGCAATTAGATTGTAGACGGTCTACTCACTTCAGTTCCAACTCTCTCAGACTCCCTTACTTAAATAAAATGACCAATCTCGGTTTTCAGATTGATCCACCTAGCCTCCCGCAGCTTTGTAGGGGAGACATTGACCAGAAACTGAAATGGACCCACCACAATAAAAACATTGGGTAGGTGAATGGCTCGGAATACTACCGTAAGTAACTCAGCCCCTGACTTCCCAAAGCCTGTCCACCATCAACAAGGCACAAGTCAGGAGTACGATGGAATGCTCCCCAATTTCCTGAACTGGGTGAAGCTCCAGCAACACTCAGGAAACTTGACAACATCCATCCCAAAGCAGCTTGCTTGATTGGCACCACATCCACAAATCACGACTCTCTCCACTTCAGGAATAAGGAGGAGGCCATTTTGGATTGAAAGGTGGAATCACACTCAGTAGACAGCAGTGTATACTCTCTAAAAGAAGCATCATAGCAACTCACAAAACCTCCTTTGATGGAAATATCTGTACCCACAGGTGAAAAAGTGCTGCTCAAAATCATTCCTAATGGCCAGGTTCTCGTGCAAAGGTGAACCTTTGAAATTCTCTACAACAGACAGACTTTGTTTATATTAAAGGCTCAGACTGGTAGAGGTTTTGGATACTCCGATGGGATGAAGGGATTAGGCAGGAAGATGGGAGGTGGCGTCGAGGATCCATTATGATCACACTGAATGGCGGAGCAGACTCGAGAGGTTTATTCCAGCTCCAGCGCTCCAACGGTATCCATGGAATACTCAGGAAGAGGTGGAGAACTGAAGGGATGGACACTGGCCAGGATGCTGGGGAAAACTCCTCTGCTCTTCAAAAATGACATCCATTCAAGGTCAAATAAGCCTGAGGTTAATGCGCCATCCAAAAGGGGGCAGCATTTCCTCAGGGTAACATTGAATCCTCAGCCTGGATTGAACTGCTTGAGTCTATGGACCTGATGAAGGTGCATCGCTCCGAAAGCTACTGTGCTTCCAATTAAACCTGTTGGACTATAACCTGGTGTTGTGTGATTTTTAACTGAGTCTATGGAGTGGGACATACATTGACTCAGTCCACTGACTCAGGCTGACAAGTGAAATTGCAGCAAACTGCTCAACACAGTATTTCCATAGAAACTCAGAAACCAGGGGGCAGCAGTAGGCCATTCAGCCCTTCAAACCTGCTTCTCCATTCGAAATGATCACGGCTGATCATCCAACTCAATGCCCTTTTCCCACTTTCTCCTTGGGACTCCATTAGCCCCAAAACTACATTTAATTCCGTATTGAAAACATTCAATGTTTTTGGCTTAATACTTAGCACTGCTGCCTCATAGCGCCAAGGAACCCGGGTTTGATCCCAGCGTTCTGTGTGGAGTTTGCACATTCTCCCCGTGTCTACGTGGGTTTCCTCCGGGTGCTCCGGTTTCCTCCCACAGTCCAAAGATGTGCAGGTTAGGGTGGATTGGCCATGCTAAATAGCCCCATAGTGCAGTCTAGATAGGTTAGCAATGGGAAACGTAAAATATAATTCTATATTTTGGCCTCATCCATTTTTGTAGTAGAGGCTTCCATAGGCTCACCACTCTCTTTGTAAAGAATTTTTCTCTTCACCTCAGTCCTCAGTGGCCCGCCCCATATCCTGAGAGTGTGACCCTTGGTTCTGGACTCTCCTGTCATCAGGAACATCTTTCCTGCATTTGCCCTGCGTAGCCTGGTAGCATTTTATTGATTTCTGTGCTAGACTTGACAACGCCAGCGTGCTCCCTCTGCATGGTTGCTGCCTGACCCACTGTGATCTCCAGCACTTTTTGTTTTCAGTACAGATTCCAGCATCTGCAGGAACTTGCTCCTGCAATTAATATTCTTCACTGTCTGCTGCACCTCCAAGGGCATGTTGGGAAGAGGAAGCGATATTAGCCTTCTACATCCAGAGCGGGGGAAGATGGGTGAAGTTACAGAAACTGGATTATCTGGTCACTATCCCATTGCCGTTTGCTATTTGATTGCTCTGAAACAGTAAATGCAGTTCCTTTACTGGCTGTAAAACAATTCACGACACGCTATTGTGAAAGGCACTACAACAATGCAGGAACATTCTTACGGGAACACAAGGACCGGTCTGACATGACTAGCAGCAGAAGAATACTCCAAAAACTGCATGCGTTGGAAGCCCATTGCAAAAAAAGAAATTGCACTTCAAAAAAGATAAAGATGGACCTTAGATACAACTGGGGATTAAATGGAGCACAATCAAAGACTGCACTCCCACCTCCCCAACTGAGGGATATCTAATGATGGAGCATATTGTGTATGAGAGCAAAACATTTCCATTTAAGGAGCTATCAGCTAGACACTTCTTCAATATCTGGTGTGGTGAAGCATGAGGGCCTGGGGGTTAAATATGTGAAGGGCATTGGAATTCACAATGACAAACGCAGAATCAGCACCACGGACAGAGATAGACTCAGTGACTCTTCCGATTCGTCAGAGCAGAAGGAGGTCATTCGACCAATGATGTCTGCACCAGCTCCCGCAAGAGCTACCCAGCTAGTTCCATGTTAAATCGGCCATGCTAGCAACCCCCCACAATCCTCAGCCGAACCCCCAAGCCCACCCAGACCTGCCCTTTTGCAAATAAGAGTTCCTTGCAAAAAGGCTTCATGCTGAGATTTAGACCGAATGTTCCCTGTCTCCAGGTGCTGGGGAGTTGATGGAGAGGTTAGGGGGAGCTGTGTGGGAGAACTGATATGGAGGGGTGAGAGCTGGAAATGAAGAACCAATGGAATGAGGAACAGAGAGACAGCTCAGGAAATGAGAAACAGAGAGAGGGCTTAGGGAGTGAGAAACAAAGAGAGGGCTCATGGAGTGAGGGACAGAGAAAGGGCTCAGGGAGCGAGGACCAGACAGAGAGCTCAGAGAGTGAGAAACAGAGTAAGAGCCCAGGGAGTGAGGGACAGAGAAAGAGCTCAGGGAGTGAGGAATAGAGAGAGAGTTCAGAGAGTGAGAAACAGAGAGAGAGCCCAGGGAGTGAAGGACAGAGAAAGGGCTCAGGGAGTTTCTTATGGTCCTGGGAGGAGTAGTTGCCATACCAAGCCGCGATGCATCCGGATGGGATACTTTCTATGGTGCATCAATAAAAATGGGCAAGAGTTTTAATTAACATGCCAGCATTGGGGAGTGTGCCTTCAGTTACTTTGCAGCCAAGTTCTGCATGTCTCTCGCTGAACCTCTGCACCTCTCCATCTAACTTTACTCCTTTAATAGTATCCAGGAACCTGCCCTCTTTGCCATAGTTTGTTCTATGAACTATTTTAGTATCTCTTTCTGTGGCTTGGTGCGAAAATGCTGTTTGATGGCCTGTTTAATCCTGTGAAGCACCTCAGGGTGATTTTTACCACGTTGTGGGTGCTACGTAAATGCACTGCTGTTTTAACTGCGTACTGCAGCGCTCTGCTTGAAATACTCCAAGCAAGCGTGACACCTCCAAAGCACTCAAAAAAAATGAACAATTCACATCAACTTGACTGATGATGCATGATAAATTAAGCATTGATTTTTACTTCAGCAGTGAGTTATTTAGGGCTTTGTCAAGAATGAAGAAATACCTATCAGTTTATTTAGTCTGTGGGTTTCTTTTTAGGACTCTGGAATTAAAAAGTTTTAAAGCTTTAGAAACAAAACGTAGACTTTGTTGCGTTCAGTTTATCATCCATTTCACCCACTTTTGCTTCCTGTGTCAATCCAGACCATCAGCAACCAAGGTCGTGGCCAAGGTGATGGTGACAAAGCTCAAGCACAGCTCTATTTCCCTCTTGGTTCACAAAATTAGAATCCCTCAGGAATCACAGGATCCCTACCGTGAGGAAGCAAGCCATTCGGCCCATCAAGTTTACAAGGAACCTCCTACCCAGACCCACCCCATCCCTGTAACCTTGCACTTCCCCTGGCTAACCCACACAGCCTGCACATTCCTGAACACTAGGGGGCAATTTAGCACGGGCAATCCAACTGACCTGCAAATAGAACAAAGAAAATTTACAGCCCAGGAACAGGCCCTTCGGCCCTCCAAGCCTGAGCTGATCCAAATCCATTGTATAAACCTGTTGCCCAATTCCAAAGCGTTTGTATCCCTTCTGCTCCCCACCTACTCATGCATCTGTCCAGACGCATCTTAAATTAATCTACTGGACTTGCCTCTACTACCAACGCGGTCCAGGCATCTACCACCCTCTGTGTAACATCTTTGGATTGTTGGAGGGAGCCCATGCAGACACTGGGTGAATGTATAAACTCCACACAGAGTTCAAGGGAAAGGGCACTCAATCCAAAATGTTAACTCCGATTTCGCTCCACAGATGCTGCCAGGCTGGCTGAGCAATTCCAGCAACCTCTTTCTTTGTTTCCACACAGACAGTGGCCTGAGGTTGGAGTTGAACCTGGGTCCCTAGCACTGTGAGACAGCAGTGCTAACTACTGATCCACCGTGCTACCCATGGAGGAAGGCTATTCTGTCTGCAGTGTTTTAGCACTTCTGATGCAGTAAGACATCTAAGGGTGCATCACAGGAACATAATCACGCAGTTTCTCCACTGAGGAGGCTTGTTGGGTTTCTTCTAGGGTGAAGGTGATGGTTTTATCACGAGCGTGTTAATCCTGAAACTCAGGTTAGGGTCAGAGCCAGCCAGACCTGGGGTCAAATTCCGTCATAGCACATGGTGGAATTTAAATTCAATAAATATCTAGAATGGAGCGCCTAAATGATGACCACTGGGGTAATTCTGCCATCTGTACCCGGTCTGGCCTACATGTAACTCCAGACCCACAGCAAACTGGTTGACTCCACTGCTCTGACCGATTAGGGATGGGCTATTAATGCTAGCCTAGCCAGCAATCCCCTCCCCCACCCACCCCCACCACCGCGCAGCTTATAAATGAAACTGAAAAAAAAATTAAGTTTAAGATCCAGAGGTATGAAATAACATCTCTTGACTAGTTGCTTAGAAATATCTGGAAAAGGCCCTTTGGCCCATCAATTCTGTGCTGACCGATTTACACTATCCCACTTTCCAGTACTTGGCCCTTGGCTTTGAATGTTCTCACATTTCATGCACTGATCCATATGTTCTTAGTCTTAAGAACACCTTTGGTGAAAGAGATCGGAAATTTCTATTTAACACGATTGAAGTTTAGTCCCCACTCTTGCAATTTGATTTGAAATGTCAGTAATATGATGCTTTTAAGTCATTTCCACACAAACACACACACACACACAAGGAAATTCAAGAAAATCCTATATACTCACAAGAAGAGAGATTTTATCCAACTTCCCTTCACATTAAATGGCATGACCATTGCTCAATCTTTCATGACCAACACCTTCCAGGTTACCATTGACCAACCACTTAACTAGACCAGCCGGGAAGAACATTCCTGGTGATGGGTGAGTCCCGAACCAGGGATCATTGTTTATGGATAACAAGTCACCCTTTAGGACTGAGATGAGAAGGAATCTTTTCACCCAGAGAGTGGGGAGCCTGTGGAATTCAGTACCACGGAAAGTGGTTGAGACCAAAACATTGTGTTTTCAAGAAGGAGGTAGATATGACTTTTGTGGTTAAAAAGATTATGGGATGTGGGTGAAGGGCACGATTAGGGTATTGAGCTTGCTGACCAATCATGATCACTGAAGCAGTTGAACAGCCTAACCCTATCTTATACATTTCTACAGTTCTAGTTATGTTCTGTGGCTGTAAGGTGGGAATTGTGCAGCAGGTAACTCACATCCTGACCTCCTCCAAACCTGTCTGCAGTCTACAAGGCACAAGGCAGGGGGGTACGGCACAGGTTCAAGTGGAAATGGATTCCTGTCTCTAAAGGAAAGATGTGGAGATGGTGGGGGAATGTCAGTTGGTGCACTGTTACTTTGGAGAGCCATTGCAGGAACGATGGCCGTAATGGCGTCCTTCTGTGAGTACAATGTGGAAGTCACAACCGTTAAGTTGAATATCATTTTGGTTTTTCATAAATAAGTGTGTGAGGAGAGTCAAGGAAGGTGAACTTTAGTGGGAGATGGCTGCATGGCACCAGTTGTGGACAAGCTGGGCCAGATTCGCTGTGTTTGTTCTGGAGTTCAGTGCTATGGCGGACAAAAACATTATACGTTCAATGCCACCAGGGCACAACGGAGAAAGACCACTACCTGAGGTCTTCCTGCTAAAGGTAAATGGGGTCTACTCAGTTATCAGGCTCTCTTAATGCATGTAAATAAAGTCTTGCATGTGTAAGAGACATCCTTAGTTTATTTGCATAGAATCTGTTTGTTTGTTTCATTGCTATGATACTGTACAGAACCAAACTCCGTTTGTAACTATGTATGCATGCAAAGATTTTTGTTTTATGAGTAAAGCATATTTTTGAATTTAAGAAAATATGTTTTATCAGGGAGATGATGATGTAACTGGGCTCTGAGAATGTGTATTGAGTGAACTACACATTGATATTAGCAAATTATGATATTCCTGTTCAGAATAATGAACAGCCACAAGCAAGATTATGAGGCACTTAAACAATTGAAGGTGTTGGGAGAATATCATACATTATTTAAGAGCTTGTCAAGTCATTTGAACCCTGAGATTGCACTGCTCTCTTGATCTCCCTCCTGGATATCTATCAGATTTTGTTTTAATAATATACAATACACAATTTTTAATTAAAATTAACTTTTAATGCTGTGGTGCTCCTGTTGTCAGTACTGATAATGTCAATGTTTGAGATATACTTGTGACAGTTCTTGTTTCGAAGCTCTATTACAGCAAGATCTTACAAGTTGTTGAATGACCTGATTTGAGTTATACTGGTACTCATGTATTCACCGCACCTTGCCTCAAGAGGGATGTGTTGGTTATAACTGCGGCTCAATGTAAGATCCTGTGACTGAAGGTGTTTATGAACAAACTCGATTATAACCTGTAACTAGTGGACGGCCACAGTTCATCCACTTTACTAACAACTTCCACCCTGACCTCAAATTTACCTGGACCGTCTCAGACTCCTCCCTCCCCTTCCCAGACCTCTCCATTTCTATCTCGGGGGACCGACTCAACACAGACATTTACTACAAACCGACCGACTCCCACAGTTACCAAGATTACACCTCCTCCCACCCTGCCCCCTGTAAAAATGCCATCCCGTATTCCCAATTCCTTCACCTCCGCCACATCTGCTCCCGGGAGGACTAGTTCCACTACTGAACAACCCAGATGGCCTCTTTCTTCAAAGACCGCAATTTCCCCTCCAACGTGATCGACGATGCTCTCCACCCCATCTCCTCCACTCCCCGCTCCTCCGCCCATGAACCCCGCCCTCCAATCGCCACCAGGACAGAACCCCACTGGTCCTCACCTACCACCCCACAAACCTCCGGATACATCGTATCATTCTTCGTCATTTCCGCCACCTCCAAACAGACCCCACCACCAGGGATATATTTCCCTCTCCACCCCTATCAGCGTTCTGGAATGACCACTCCCTCCGTGACTCCCTCGTCAGATCCACACCCCCCACCAACCCAACCTCCACTCCCGGCACCTTCCCCTGAAACCACAAGAAGTACAAAGCTTGCGCCCATATCTCCCCCCCACCTCCCTCCAAGGCACCAAATGGATCCTTTCATATCCATCGCAAATTCACCTGCACCTCCACACAGATCATTTACTGCATTCGTTGCACCCGATGTGGTCTCCTCTACATTGGGGAGACAGGCCGCCTACTTGCGAAACGTTTCAGGGAACACCTCCGGGACACTCGCACCAACCAACCCAATCGCCCCGTGGCTGAACACTTTAACTCCCCCTCCCACTCCTCCAAGGACATGCAGGTCCTTGGCCTCCTCCATCGCCAGACCCTGGCAACACGCCGCCTGGAGAAAGAGTGCCTCATCTTCCGCCTCCGGCCTATCACCCTCACCCTCACCTCCTTCCACCTATCATATTCCCAGCACCCCTCCCCCAAATTCCCTCCCCCCTACCATTTATCTCAGCCCGCTTGGCACACCAGCCTCATTCCTGAAGAAGGGCTTATGCCTGAAACGTCGATTCTCCTGCTCCTCGGATGCTGCCTGGCCTGCTGTGTTTTTCCAGCGCCACATTTTTCAACTCTGGTCTCCAGCATCTGCAGTCCTCACTTTCTCCTGTCACAAATGGCAGCCAAGCATAATTGAGGAATATCAGTTCAGCCATGAACTCATGAATGGTGCAGCAGACTTGATGAGCTGAATGTCCCTACTTCTACTCTGAATGGTACGGGTCCACCAAACTTGCTGCTTGACTCTCCTTTTCAGGAAGAGAGATCAGAACAGATACCCTACAGTATGGAAACAGGCCCTTTGGACCAATAAATCCACATCGACCCTCCAAATCGTAACTCACCAGACCCATTCCCCTACCCTATATTTACCCCTGACTTGGCAACTTAGTATAGACAATTCACCTGACCTGCACATCTTTGGATTGTGGGAGGAAACCGGAGCACCCGGAGGAAACCCACGCAGACACAGGGAGAATGTGCAAACTCCACACAGACAGTCGTCTGAGGTGGGAAATGAACCCGGGTCCCTAGCGCTGTGAGGCAGCAGTGCTAACCACTGAGCCACCATACCACCCAAAGGATTTAAGAGGAAAGGATTTGCATTTCCTCTGGGTGGCATGGTGGCATAGTGACTAGCATTGCTGCTTCATAGCACCAGAAACCCAGGTTCAATTCTCACCTCAGGCGACTCTCTGTGTGGAGTTTGCAGATTCTCTCTGTGTCTGCGTGGGTTTCCTCCCACAATCCAAAAATGTGCAGGTCAGGTGGATTGGTCACGCTAAATTGCCTATAGTGTTAGGGGAATGAGTCTGGGTGGGTTGTGCTTCGGTGGGTAGGTGTGGACTTGTTGGGCTGAAGGGCTTGTTTCCACACTGTAAGTAATCTAATTTATATAGCTCCTTCCAAGGGCCCATAGTGTTTTGCAACCAAGGAAGTATGTTTGAAGTGCAGGTGGGGTTATAATGCTGGCTGCCAATTGCACAGCAAGCTCCCACAAACACCGATGCGATAACGATTGGATAATCTGTTTTTGCAGTGCTGACTGAATTTTGGCCTCACCACCCAGGGTAAGCTCTCCTTTGAAACAGGGACTGCAGGATGTTCAACCATAAGGGCAGGCAGGGCCCCAGCTTACCATCGCATCAGAAAGACTGCAACCCTTTAACGGTGCACACTCCGTCAGTAGTGGCACCGGAATGCCAGCTTTTGACTGTTATGTTCAGGCCCTCGTGTGGTGGTTGAACCCACAGGGCTCAGACACATAGGAGGACATGTTAAACACTAAGTTAAGCTCGTACCATACTGGAATGAATGCACTCACACAGTATGAGGCCAGGAAGGGTGAATGGTATTATTGGTGGACTGTTAATCTAGATAACCCAGGTAATGTTCTGGGGACCTGGGTTCAAATCCTGCTCTGGTGGAATTTGATATTATAGTAAATAAAATCTGGAATTAAGAGTCTAACTATGGATGCATGACCAAATCCATTGCTGACTGGTGGAAAAATTCACTGATGTCGTCTACTGCCATCCTCACCTGGCCTGAGACAAAAATAACTGCAGATGCTGGAATCCAAGGTAGGCAGGCAGGAGGTCAGAACAAGCCAGGAAGCATCAGGAGGTGGAGAAGGTGATGTTTCGGGTGTAACCCTTCTTCAGGTTCCACCCGAAACGTTGACTTCTCCACCTCCTGATGGTGTCTGGTTTGGTGTGTTCTTCCAGCCTCCTGCCTGTCTATCCTTAGCTGGTCTGGCCAACATGTGACTCCAGACCCACAGCAATGCGGTTGATGCTTAACTGCCCTCTGGGCAATAAATGCTGGCCGAGTTAGCAACACACACATATCTTGTGAATGAATTAAAACATAAGAAGCAGGTACACAGTGCGGAAGGTGAAGTAGGTGTGCTGAATGCAGAGTTGCATGCAAGGTACACTTTAAAGGACACATTCTTTGCTAAAATGTGGGCTCAATGCATTTTGAAAGTGTGGCTTCCAAATTTCCAGAGCTCCAGCTGTGAAACTGCTTAATATGTAAGCTGTGCCTTATCCCACTTGCAGTCTGAATGCACTCAACATGGATGTCGCTGATTGGGCCAGAATTTATTACCTGTCCCTAGTTGCCCCTTGTGAAGGTGGTGGTGACCTGCCTTCTCGAACCGCTGCAGTCCACCTGCTGTGGGTTGTCCCACAATGCATTAGGGAGGGAATTCCAAGATTTGGATCCATTGACAGTGAAGAAACGGCGATATATTACCAAGTCAGAATGGTGAGTGGCTTGGAGGGAAAATTGCAAGTGGTGGCGTTCCCATGTATCTGCTGCCCTTGTCCTTATAGGTGGAAGTGGCTGTGGGTTTGGAAGGCGCTGTCTAAGGATCTTTGGTGAATTTCTGCAGTGCGTTCTGCAGTTAGTGCACACTGTTGCGACTGAGTGGTGGAGGGAGCGGATACTTGTGGATGTTATGTCAATCAGGCAGGCTACTTTGTCCTGGATGGTGTCAAGCTTCTCGAGTGTGGTTGGAACTGGCACACATCTAGAACTACACCCGACAACCGATTGTCCATTCACCACCTCCTCCCCCCTCCACCACCACTACCCTCATCCCCATCTGCCTCCCCAAGACTTGCGTCTCCTTGACACTGATCATCCGCCTTTGCCGGGCTGATTCCTAGCTTCCCGATCATTCCTTGTGCATCTGAGTGTCAGCCGCAGCAGCGACTCACTGAATCCATGGGAATGAGGTGCTACGGTGAGCTACACCTCATCCTGAGGGTGCAGGGACTATCCTGTACCTGCCAGGATTTCACGGCTCCTACCTGTAAGCTCACTGTCTCGGCATTGTGTAACGAGGCTTTTTCAAATGCTCAGTGACCTTATCAAAGAGTAATACCATCAAGATTACAATGAAAAGTCAAGCATGAAACAGTGGCTCTATCGAACACAGCCAGTCAGCCAGTGCTGCCTTTTATGTAACCCTCCCCTCTCCTGCTTTCTTCTGAAAGTATGATGTAATCCGAAGACAGAAGGGCAGCACAGCGCCAGCAGAAGTACATGGTGACAAGCCCAGCTTCGAGTGCAGTAAACAAAAGATTTTAGGTCTTACACTCCGTGTTCAATTGAATACGATGGATCTTTCTGGTTGAAGCTGAACTTTGAGCTCAATCAACATAGGAACAGAAAGAAGCCATTCATCCCTTTGAGAGGGACTGATCGACATCTAAATTCACATCTTGGGAAGGAACATAGGGAATAGGAGAAGGAATCGATCATTCGGCCCTTGATCTGCCGTTCAACATCATCACGGCTGATCTTCTACCTCATTTACATCCTTATCCCTCCTTAATATTTTTAATATCTAAAATACCATTGATCTCTGTCTTGAGGATACTCAATGATTAGGTTTCCACAACTCTGTGGCAAAGAAGTCCAAAGACTCACCCCACTCTGAGTGAAGAAATTGCTCCTCAACACATTTCTAAATGGTCTATAAATCTTCTGAGATTGCGTCCCTGGTTCTAAATACCTTGAATAACTACATCCCCCACTCCCTCCCTCACCCCGAACACCATCCCTCAAACCTCCCCCCCACAACGCTAACAACCCCCCGTTCTCCCCACTACACCCCACCCCCAGTGAAATATCCTTCTTGCACCAACCTTTAATATTGTCGCTAACTCAGTGATGTCAATGCTGTAATAGGCAACAGCCAACACCATCCAGAACAAAGCAATTCGCTGATTTGCACCCTATCCACCCATGTTAGGCATTTCATCTCTCCATCACCAGCATACAGCCGTGATAGTGTGCACCACCTAAAACTGTTCACTCGGTACTAGCTCTCCAACATAATAGTACCTTCCAAACCTGTAGCCTCTACCAAGAGGGACAAGGTGAACAGAATGTATGGGAATACCACCAGTGCCAAAAACCTCCCTCAAGTCACACACCAACCCAATCCACGGGTCCAACTCCATCTGAAAGTTTTACCAAGGATATTCCTCCACTACTTTTACCCAAGTCATGCTTGAGATTTCCATCCTCTACAATGTTTGAAATTCTCACTCTTTTGCTCACATCTCTAGATTGCCTCAAACCTGTCTAACCTCTGCAATCTCTAACAGTTCCACAACCCTATGGGATTGCTGCATCCCTCCAAACTTGGCATCCCGATGATGGCCTAATGGCATAATCACTGGACATTAATCTAGAGACCCAGGTAATGTTCTAGACAGCTGGATTTGAATCCCGCTATCCTGATAATTGAATTTTTAAAAAAATGGAAGTTAGAGTTTCATTTTGACCATGAAATCATTGTTGGGAAACTCTACCTGGTTGATACATGTCCTTAATGGGCCCACATGTGACTCCAGCCCTGCAGCAATGTGGTTAACTCATAACTGTCCTCTGGGGAGTTGGGATGGGCAATATATGCTTGCCTAGCCAGCGATATCCACAACCTCTGAATAAAAAAAGACCTCATTCCTGAACCAGAATCTTTATCAATTCTACCTGCACTGTACCGCCATTCAATGGATTGCATAATCTCACCATTTTATCTTCCATTGAGTCTAACATTACACTTAGAATATAGAACCTAGAACAGTACCTAATAGGAATGAGCCCTTTGGCCCACGATGTTCTGCTAAATATGACGCCAAATTAAACTAATCCATTCTGCCTGCCCTCGATTCCTTGCATATTCATGTGCTTATTTAAAAGTCCCTTAAAAGTCCCCAGTCACTGGCAGTGCCACTATTTGTGGTCACCACCTTTATCTTTTCTAAGAAGTGATCTTATGTGCCTTCACCACTCCCCCTGGCAGCACACTCCAGACTCTTATCACTCTCTGTGTAAAAAGACCTGTCCCTCATATCTCCTTTGAACTTTTCCCTCTCTCACCTTAAATGCAGACCCCCTAGTTTTAGATATTTCAACTCTGGGAAAGAGATTCTGACCGTCAACTCTATCTGTGCATCTTATAATTTTATAGATGCCTATCAAGTCTCCCCTCAGTCTCTGCGGCTCCAGAGAAAACAACCTGAGTTTTTCTTGCCTCTCCTTATAGCTCATACCTTCTGATCCAGGCAGTATCTTGGTAAACCTCTTATGCACCCTCTCCAAAGCCTTTGTGTAGTGTGGCGACCAGAATTGAACTCTATGGGTGGCCGAAGGTAAGCCTTATGGCATTTTTCTGCTATTAAATTTCACCTGGTACTGTTGTGCCCAGTTACGGTGTTACCAAGGCCATACTGGCCTTGGTTATATTATGTGTGTTTTAGCAGACAAACTATGAGCAAGTTTAGCCAGCCAGTGAAACTTGCACTTTATGAAAGAGAACAGCCGATCCAATTTGAAAACTCTTAGAGGTCTCTTAGATTGGACTCATTCATCCTCAGCTGGGGAGAAGCCCTGGTTCCTTCAGCTCATGTTATTTTTTAGGGCCTGCCTTCAGGAGTGCAAGTTCCGAAAGATCAATAGAGTGAGCGCATCTTGCAATTACTTGCTCAGCCATTCTCCAGGCTGGAAGTGAAGTCAGGCCTTCTTTAAAGGGACCAGATAATCAGCCTCAAGAGCTATCCATCATCTGACATCTGGTAATGGATCCCATCAAAACAGACTCATTTATTTTTTTGTTAACCCGCATCGATAGATTGCATATCAAGGCCAATCTATTTGCAGCGTTGCCTTGGAAACTATATTCCTCACTCGCTCTGAAGTGACATAGAGCACACACAGAGGCTGAAAGTGATTCTTCCTCCTCTGGATTTGGAATGTTGTCCTTTTGCCGTGCTCCCTAGTCACTGTCAGTGCCACCATTATTGGTTGCTACCTTTATTTATTCGATACAGCACACTGGCTGATCAGCTCACTCTGGAGCGACAAACTGAGTTTTCGCCATAAAGGCGGACAGCCCAAAAGGAGGCCATTTGGCCCACCCAACGTGTGTGAGTTCTTTCAAGTAGTCATGCACTTTTTCCTCTAATAGGAGATAAGATGCAAATTGTTGACATTGTGCCTTCCATGCTGGATTTGTGAATATGCCTTTAGATAAGCCCGTGAATATGCAACGAATGGAGGGATAAGGACAAAGGACAGGGAGAAGGGTTTAGTTTAATTTGGCGTCATGTTCAGCACATCATTGTGGGCTGAAGGACCCATTGCTGTGCTGTACTGCACTATATTCTACGTTTTAAGAGCAATGTTAGATAAAATGGCACATCTGAAAATGGGCAAGAAATGCAGCCTTGCTTGCAACAGCGTTGCTGACAGGACAAATCACAAAAAACTGGAACTCAATTATAGGCTCAAACAGCACAAAAGGAGGAGCTTATTTGGTCCATTTTATCTATACCAGCTCTTCAAAACAACTATTCAGTTGACATCACTCTTCTGCATCTTCCCCGTAGCCCTGCAAGCATTTCCCCTTCATGTAGGGTGGTTTTGCTAATACATGGCACCAATCAGACCACAGCTGGAATACTATGAACAGTTTTTTATCGCTTAATCTAAGGAAAGATATAGAGATGTTGGAGACAGTCCAGAGAAAGCTCACTAGGTGATACCAGGTATGGAGGGACTGTGTTATGACAGAGGCTGAGTAGATTTAGGTTAGATTAGATTACTTGCAATGTGGAAACAGGCCCTTCGGCCCAACAAGTCCACACCAACCCTCCAAAGAGTAACCCACCCAGACCCATCCCCTACATTTACACCTTCACCTAACACTACAGGCAATTTAGCATGGCCAATTCACCTGACCTGCACATTTTTGGACTGTGGGAGGAAACTGGAACACCTGGAGGAAACCCACACAGACACGGGGAGAATGTGCAAACTCCACACAGACAGTTGCCTGAGGTGGGATTGAACCCAGGTCTCTGGCAGTGTGAGGCAGCAGTGCTAACCACTGTGCCACTGTGCCACCCAAAGTGCAGGTTGGGCCTGCACTACCTGGAATTTAGAAGACTGAGATGCGACCTCATGAAACATAGAAGATTCTTAGGGGTCTTGACAGGGTAGATGAGGAAAGGTTTCCCTTTGTGTGGGAGTCGACAACTGGAGGGCATTTTCTCAGAATAAGGAGTTGCTCATTTAAGACCGAAATGAGGAGGAATTCCTTCTCTCAGGAGGAGTGAATCTTTACCACAGAGGGCTGTTGAAGCTGGGTCATTAGGAATATTCAATGCTGAGATAGACCGATCTTCAAACAGCAAGGGAATTAAAGTTTATGAAGAAAAGTCCAGAAAGTGGATTTGAGGATTATCGGATCATCCATGATCCCATTGAATAGCAGATCAAACTCAAAGGGCAGAATGGCCTACTTCTGCTTCTGGACGTTATGGTCTTATGATCAGCTCAGCTCAGTTAAATACTTACCAAGTTCCCTTTCGAACGTCTTCTGTGAATCCCAACTCATGCTCTAACTCGTAACATGTCCTGTGCCCCTATGATCCTCATGCTCATTGACGTACGGTAGTTCACAGGCAATGCATTAAGAAAATTGTTTTTAAATCCCTCCATGTCTCTGTGATCGCCTCCAACCACACTTCCCTCAGTGATCTCTGTGCTCCTCTAAATCTGACCTCTTGAGTATCTCTGATCACTCCACTCCCAACGTTACTTACAACTGCTGAGAGCTCCTGCTCTGGAATTCTTTCCCTCCACCTTCTCATCTTTTAAATTCCCTTTCCTTCTTTAAGAACCTCCTTAAAACCTCTTGGATCAAGTTTGGGTATCATTTGATCTTCCTGCTGTTGCACTTTGTTTTGCAGTGATGGCCTCTGGGGGTGCCTTGAGAGGCTTTATTTATGACATTAGAACTGCTACACCGATGTGAGCTGCTGTCAGTTTAGCAGGCAATTATGGAAGAGGAGTAGAAGATTCACAGAATGTGTGTACAAAAGCCCTTTATGCTAAAGTCTCAACCATAACACACCACAGGTAGCTGACATAAGCTGGCTGCAAGAGGCAAAGTACTTCTTACTTAATTCTGGATTAGTGGTGCTGGAAGAGCACAGCAGTTCAGGCAGCATCCAAGGAGCTTCGAAATCGACATTTCGGGCAAAATCCCTTCATCAGGAATAAAGGCAGTGAGCCTGAAGCGTGGAGAGATAAGCTAGAGGAGGATGGGGGTGGGGAGAAAGTAGCAGAGAGTACAATGGGTGAGTGGGGGAGGGGATGAAGGTGATAGGTCAGGGAGGAGAGGGTGGAGTGGATAGGTGGAAAAGGAGATAGGCAGGTAGGACAAGTCCGGACAAGTCATGGAGACAGTTACTGAGCTGGAAGTTTGGAACTAGGGTGAGGTGGGGGAAGGGGAAATGAGGAAACTGTTGAAGTCCACATTGATGCCCTGGGGTTGAAGTGTTCCGAGGCGGAAGATGAGGCGTTCTTCCTCCAGGCGTCTGGTGGTGAGGGAGTGGCGGTGAAGGAGGCCCAGGACCTCCATGTCCTCGGCAGAGTGGGAGGGGGAGTTGAAATGTTGGGCCACGGGGCGGTGTGGTTGATTGGTGCGGGTGTCCCGTAGATGTTCCCTAAAGCGCTCTGCTAGGAGGCGCTCAGTCTCCCCAATGTAGAGGAGACCGCATCAGGAGCAACGGATACAATAAATTATATTGGTGGATGTGTAGGTAAAACTTTGATGGATGTGGAAGGGTCCTTTAGGGTCTTTGATGGAGGTGAGGGAGGAGGTGTGGGCGCAGGTTTTGCAGCTCCTGCGGTGGCAGGGGAGAGTGCCAGGACGGGAGGGTGGGTTGAAGGGGGTGTGGACCTGACCAGGTAGTCACGGAGGGAACGGTCTTTGCGGAAGGCGGAAAGGGGTGGGGAGGGAAATATATCCTGGTGGTGGGGTCTGTTTGGAGGTGGCGGAAATGTCGGCGGATGATTTGGTTTATGCGAAGGTTGGTAGGGTGGAAGGTGAGCACCAGGGGCGTTCTGTCCTTGTTACGGTTGGAGGGGTAGGGTCTGAGGGTGGAAGTACGGGATGTGGACGAGATGCGTTGGAGGGCATCTTTAACCACGTGGGAAGAGAAATTGCGGTCTCTAAAGAAGGAGGCCGTCTGGTGTGTTCTGTGGTGGAACTGGTCCTCCTGGGAGCAGATCCGGCAGAAGCCCAGGAACGCCCCTGGTGCTCACCTTCCACCCTACCAACCTTAGCATAAACCAAATCATCCGTCGACATTTCCGCCACCTCCAAACAGACCCCACTACCAGGGATATATTTCCCTCCCCACCCCTTTCCGCCTTCCGCAAAGACCGTTCCCTCCGTGACTACCTGGTCAGGTCCACGCCCCCCTACAACCCACCCTCCCATCCTGGCACTTTCCCCTGTCCCCACAGGAACTGTAAAACCTGCGCCCACACTTCCTCCCTCACCTCTATCCAAGGCCCTAAAGGAGCCTTCCACATCCATCAAAGTTTTACTTGCACATCCACTAATATCATTTATTGTCTCCGTTGCTCCCGATGCGGTCTCCTCTACATTGGGGAAACTGGGCGCCTCCTAACAGAGTGCTTTAGGGAACATCTCCGGGACACCCGCACCAATCAACCACACCGCCCCGTGGCCCAACATTTCAACTCCCCCTCCCACTCTACTGAGGACATGGAGGTCCTGGGCCTCCTTCACCACCGCTCCCTCACCACCAGACGCCTGAAGGAAGAACGCCTCATCGTCCACCTCGGAACACTTCAACCCCAGGGCATCAATGTGGACTTCAACAGTTTCCTCATTTCCTCTTCCCCCACCTCACCCTAGTTCTAAACTTCCAGCTCAGCACTATCCCCATGACTTTTACGGACTTGTCCTACATGCCTATCTCCTTTTCCACCTATCCACTCCACCCTCTCCTCCCTGACCTATCACCTTCATCCCCTCCCCCACTCACCCATTGTACTCTGTGCTACTTTCTCCCCACCCCCACCCTCCTCTAGCTTATCTCTCCACGCTTCAGGCTCACTGCCTTTATTCCTGATGAAGAGCTTTTGCCCGAAACATCGATTTCGAAGCTCCTTGGATGCTGCCTGAACTGCTGTGCTCTTCCAGCACCACTAATCCAGAATCTGATTTCCAGCATCTGCAGTCATTGTTTCAACCTACTTCTTACTTAGGTTGGGGGAGGATTTGGGCTAGTCTCAGACTCACAGAGTCATACAACATTGAATCAGATCCTTCGGTCCAGCCAAACTAAACTAGTCCCACCTGCCTGCACAGCACTATGGTCTGGTAAAATAATGGCAGCTTTGCCCTTGGAGATAGGGCTGCACAGTTGTAGGAAGAATATTATTAAACTGGAGAGAGTTCAGAAAAGATTTACTGGGATGTTGCCATGAATCAAGGGTTTGAGATATAAAAATCGACTGGAAAGGCTGAGAATTGTTTCACTGGAGCACCAGAGGTTGAGGGATGACATTATTAAGCGCTATAAAATCATGAAAGGCTTAGATAAAGTGGAAGACTAGAGTCTTTCCTGAGGGTGGGAGAGTTCAAAATGAGGGGGCATAGAAAGTTGGTGGAGTCCAGTACAGTAGAGGCCCTTCAGCCCTTGATGTTGTGCTGACATTTTATCCACCATTGCTGGCAGTGCATTCCATGCACCCACCACTCTCTGTGTAAAGCATTTACCTCTGACATCTCCCTTAAACCCTCTTTCAATCACCTTAAAATTATGCCCCTTAAAGATAGCCATTTCTGCCCTGGGGAAAAAGTCTCTGGCTATCCACTCTATCTATGCCTCTCATCATCTTGTACAACTCTATCAAGTCACCTCTCATCCTTCTTCACTCCGGTATGAAGGTAACTCCTTCAACCTTTCTTCATAAAACATGCCCTCCAGGTTAAGGCAGCATCCTGATAAATCTCCTCTGCACCCTCTCTAAAGCTTCCACATCCTTCCTATAATGAAGTAACCAGAACTGAACACAATATTCTAAGTTTGGTCCAACCAGGGCTTTTATAGAGCTGCAGCATAACTTCATGGCTCTTAAACTCAACCCCCCCCACCCACCCCCCCCCCCCCCCCACCCCCGCTAACGAATGCCAGCACACCATATATCCTGTTAACAACCCTATCAACGTGGGTGGCAACTTTGAGGGATCTATGGACATGGACCCCAAGTTCCTCCACACTGCCAAGAATCCTGCCTCTAACTATAAATTTCCAAAATGAATGACTTCACACTTTTCCAGCTTTAACTCCATTGGTCACTTCTCAGCCCAGCTCTGCACCCTGTCAATACCCTGTTGTAACCTACAATAGCCCTCCACACTATCCACAATTCTACCAACTTGCTGTGCCTCCTAGTTTTGAACTCTCCCACCCTCGGGAAAGACTCTAGTCATCCACTTTATCTGAGCCCCTCATTATTAAGCCTTAATAATGTCATCCCTCAACCTGCGATGCATCAGTGAAACAATTCTCAGCTTTTCTAGTCTATTTTTATAATTCAAACCCTTGATTTGTGGCAACATCCCAGTAAATCCTTTCTGAACTCTCTCCAGTTTAATAATATCCTTCCTACATTCTGTGCAGCCCTGTCTCCAAAGGCTAAGCTGCCATTATTTTACCAGACCAAAATGCTGCTCTCTCACTTAACTTGAGGGGCAGTACAACCCCTCAAGGAGAGGGTGCAACGAAGGTTTACCAGGATGCTGCCGGGACTGGAGGGCTTGCCTTATGAAGAAAGGTTGAATAAGCTTGGACTTTTCTCTCTGGAGAGAAGGAGGAAGAGAGGAGACCTGATCGAGTTGTACAAAATATTGAGTGGAATAGATAGACTCAATATCCAGAGACGTTTCCCTAGGGCAGGATTGACTGGCACGAGGAGTCATGAGATATTAGGAGAAAGGTATAAAGGAGATGTCAGAGTTAGGTTCTTTACGCAGGGAGTTGTGAATGCATGGAATGCGTTGCCAGCTGTGGTGGTGGAAGCAGAGTCATTGGGGACATTTAAGTGACTGCTGGACAGGCACATGGATAGCTGTGGGTTGAGGGGTGCGTAGGTTAAGTTACTATATTTTACATTAGGATTAAACCTCAGCACAACATCGTGGGCCAAAGGGCCTGTTCTGTGCTGTACTTTTCTATATTCTATGTTCTAACCCAAGCAAGACAATAGGTTGGGAAGAAGAATCGTTAATGGTCACCTCAGTCAGTGCAAGAATTGACCCCAGTGTTAGCATTACACTGCACGACAATCTCACCGGCCAATTGAGCTAAACCAACTTTCTGCTACTAACACTGCAGTTCAAACAGGTTTCATTTGTACAAAAAGACGGCAAACAAGCTGACTCAATCACTGGTAGAATTTCTGATCGAATATGAATGTATATTGGTGCAGTGTGCAGGACAACTTGAAGCCATGCCTTTGTGTTTTCGAGTTGCTGCACAGTCCAATCACATTGGATTCTCAGGTGGAGGCCATCCAGACTGCTCCAGCACTCAAGATGATTGTGGCTAAATGTCAGCCCTGTGCTGTACTGACCCTCCCTAGCTGGGAGTTCCTGGATTACATTACCTAACGGAAATCTGTTGATCTCAGCTGAGAAACTCCAATTGACCCCCAACATTCAGTGAAGGCATTCCAGATGTCAACGACCCTTTTGTGTGAAGACACGCTTCCCTCCTGGACAACCCAGCTTAAAGTTTAACATCATGCCCCTGAATTCCTGTCTCCTCCAGCAGAAAATGTTACTAAGAGGATTGACCAGGGCAGGCCAGTGGATGTGATGTATTTGAATGTTCCACAAGAGGTTGTTACCCAAAATTGGGGCTTACTGGCTCACAGGCAATATATTAGCATGGATTGAGGATTGGTTAATGGAGATAAAACAGAGAATAATATCTAATGGTTCATATTTCTGATTTGGCAGGCTGTACTTCATATGTAAGAGTCAGCACTTAGGCCTCAATAGTATACACAATCGTCAATGACTGAAATGGTGGGAGCAGGTAGAATTAACCCAGGTTTTTAAATAATGCAAAGCTAACAATGGAGATAAGCTGCATCGAGGGTGCAAAGGAGCTGCAAGGAATGGTGAAAGGGTCAAGGGATTAGGCATGAACATGGCAGGTGGAGTATAAAGTGACAAATGGTGACTGCTTAATCGACAAAACAAACCCCAAAGAACTGCAGATGCTGGAAATCAGAAACAAGAACAGAAATTGCTGGGAAACCTCAGCATCTGTGGAGAGAAAGCAGAGTTAATGGTTCGGGCCCAGTGAGCCTTCTTCAGAACTCTTCTTTCACATCATTTACACGGTGGCGGTATAAGCAGCACTTCGTGCCTTCACCAATTGTTCTTGAGGAAGTAGTGCAGAACCACCTTTTCTGGAATTCAACAAAATAATTTGTTGGACAATTGCAGAGGTTAATTAATACTCTGCGTGCCTAGAGTCACATATAAACCAAACTGAGATAGGAAGGCCGGTTCTTTCTTCTGAAGCACTTTATGGATTAATGGTTTTTACGAAAAAACAAACCTGGCAGTTGTGATAACTTCCCCTGACCTTTTCAAATCTCTATTTATTCAATTTATTTAAATTCCAGATGCTGGGGTGGTACATGATCTCACCTGTTTAAATCACAAACCTAGACATCTAGATAATTAGTCTAGACATATAAACACTAGGCTATATGCCATAACCAGGTTGGTAGGAAAAGAGAAATATTTTTGAAACAATGAGGAATTCCAAAATGTTGGTATTTACAGGGACCTGAGACCTCAAAGAAGTTTCTAAAATAATGAAGGGTACAGATAGAGTTAATGGTAGCTGTCTTTCCCCTAAGATGGGGAATTTCAAAACAAGGAGACACATTTTTAAGATGAGAAGAGAGAGATTTAAAGAAAAACATAACAGGCAAATATTTCACATAGAAGGTGGTTCGAGTGTGGAACGAACTTCCTGAGGAAGTGGTGAATATGGATGTAATTATAATCTTTAGACAACATTTGGTTGGATATATGAATAGGAAAGGTTTGGAGGGAAAAGGGCCAGGAGCAAGCAAGTGGGACTAGTTTAGTTTGGGATTATGTTTGCCATGGACTAGTTGGGCCAAATGGTCTGTTTCCATGCTTGTATGGCTCTGTGACTCCATGACTCCAGCAATAAATAAATGTACCTCACAGGTACAGCAGAGGGATTACAGAAGCAAATGGTATGCTGAGTTATTTCACAGAGTGGTTGGAATATAATTGGATCAATTGGTGAGATTTGACCGGGGAATTCAGATTTCATCTCCTTAATTAAGGATGAACACACGTGCCTTTGAACGGGACCAACAGAGGTTCACTAGTGTGACCCCTGAGATGAGGAAGTTGTTTAATGAGGAGAGATTGGGTCTATATTGTTTAGACTTAAGAAGATTAAAAGACATCCTCATTGGAACATATTTATTATTTAAAGAGATTTGAAGTGTAAAGGTTGGGAGGAGCACGCTTATGACGTACTGGTAATGTCCCTATCTCTGAGCTGGGGGGGAGGTTAGGTTCAAGTCCCACCTGCTCCAGAGGGGTGTAATAACATCCCTGAATATGCTGATTAGAAAATATCTAGAGATTGGGAAGATGCCTCCCTGGATCAGTCCCATCGTTTTTGATCAAATTATGCTTTATCATTCCTGCCTCAAATAATCACTCTCATTGCTGCAGCGCATTTTTAGTTCACAGGTTAATCTTTTTAATAAGTTTTCATCATATCCCACAACCTCATCCCTCCTCTAGGTCCTTTACACAAACATTGTGTTTCTCTGAAGGGAAGAGGCAAAACTCCCATTGGGATGCATCACAACTTGGTAAGGCAACTCCAAAGAAACTGCACAGAGTTGTACAAAGCTCACTCCTTCACACAAACCAGCCTTCCATCCAGCCTTGTCTCCATCCGTACTTCTCAGGAAAGCAACCAACACCATTGAAGACCTCTCCCACCCCAGTTATACTCTCTTCCACCCTCTTCCATCGGACAGAAGATATAAAAGTTTGAAAACATAGACAAACAGATTCAAGAACAGCTTCTTCCCTGCTGTAATCAGACCTGTGTATGGACCTCTCAAACGTTAATTCTGATCTCTCTCTCTGCACCTTCTCTGCGGCTGTAACACTGGCTCCTGCAAGAAAGTGAGCACTACAGATGCTGGAGATCAGAGTTGAAGAGTGTGGTGCTGGAAAAGCACAGCCAGTCAGGCAGCATCTGAGGAGCAGGAGTATTGACGTTTTGGGATAATGAAGGGCTTATGCCCGAAACATCGATTCTCCTGCTCCTCGGATGCTGCCTGACCGGCTGTGCTTTTCCAGCACCCCACTCTTGACTCTGATCTCCAGCATTGCAGTGCTCACTTTCTCCTACTTCATCCAGCACTGGATGGCAATGGAAAACTGAGAGCAAAGGGATATCGTGAAAGTCTGGGAGGTTAGGGATCAACAGGATGGCTGAGAGGAGATGGATCCTGTGAAATTCTGTGAAAAACATGGATCTAGTGGGAGACTGAGGGGAAAGGGATCATGTGGAAGACTGGGAGGTCAAGGATAGTGTGGATGACTGACAGGACATGATCCAGTAAAATATGGAGAGGACATGGATCCAGTGGAATTCAGGCAGGTCTGGTGAGGGTGATGCTAATGGTGAGAACATCCAGACTGAAGCGAACTCAGATAATGTCAGAACACATCCGAGCATTCTAGAAATGGTAAAATACTGGGATGGGAGTGCGAGCCGAAAACAAATTAATCCACAGAGTTTACTTGCCTGTATTTATGGAATGACAAACTTATTTTAGGAGAGAGAGAGACAGAAAATAACACCATTTAAAATTAGCAGTTAAAAAGAACTGCAACCAAGTATTAATCCAAGATGACATTGAAACACCAAAACGTACAGACATAAAAATGCAGTTAACCTCAGTAAACTGCTTATTCAAATAAATGTAAAACATTAATAACATATAATTTATTTACAATGTGTGCAATTAAGAAGTAGTTTTACTTTCCCGCTGTAAAATATCCAAAAATTAATGAGCCAATAAATAAACAAACAGCAATTAGAGAAGGTAATAAATTTTGCCCGAAAATTATTTCTTCTATTTACAGAATGTTTGTGGTGACTGACAGCTGTGCCTCACAAGGATTTGGAAAGGTCCATTGTGGGGTCATCCACTGGATTGGAAGGCACATCAGAAATGTCAGTTAATACAAAAATACCAAGAAACAACCCTGGACCATCACCCTCCTTAAATAAGAAGACCATGTACGTTTGATAACTGTAAAGATGGCGGCACGGTGGCTCAGTAGTTAGCACTGAAGCCTCACAGTGCCAGGGACCTGGGTTCGACCACAGCCTCGGGTGACTGTCTGTGTGGAGTTTGCACATTCTCCCCGTGTCTGTGTGGGTTTCCTCTGGGGGCTCAGCTTTCCTCCCACAGTCCAAACATGTGAAGGTCAGGTGGACTGGCCATGCTAAATTGCCCAAAGTGTCAGGTGCATGACTCAGTGGGGAATGGGCCTGGGTGGGTTACTCTTTGGAGGACCAGTGTGGACTGGTTGGGTGGAAGGACCTGTTTCCACACTGCAGGGAATCTAGTCTAATCTAAAAATGACAAAGTTATTTGAAACTCATGTAGGGTCAAGGTACAAATGAGCTGAGGAGCTCCCCCTGCCTATCGAACAGGTTAGACTCCAAGACTTAGCCAAAAAAAGGGGCACATTTTCATGACATGGCCAATGGGATAAACACAATCTTGCAAATCCTTCCAATTTAATAGTGAATAATGAACTGAATAATGGAGCAGGCTCGAGGGGCTGAATGGCCTCCTGAGAAGACTTGTCTGCTCCCTGAGGGATGCCAATCATCTCCCTTTCCAGTAATAGCAGATAGTAATAGTGGGAAAGATTCCTGATCAGTTGGGAGGAATGACAAATTGGAACCTTTGCCGTAGCTCCAGGTTTCATGTTGCCATAGCAACTCGGACTCCTTGAGTGAACTGTTACACAGCATAAATCAGATGGGTGCTTGAAAAAAGGGAATCGCGTAATATATCTTTCATACCTTCCCCTTTTCAGCTAATTACATACTTTGGAAGTGCATGATGTGCAATTTCTGTAATGGTTTAATGAAATGTGGCAACCAATTTGAGTACAGTAAGTTCCCACAAACGGTAATCATCGGATTGTTTGTTTCTCAGTAATGATGGTCGAGGGTTAAATATTGGTCAGGGGTCTGTGGAGAGTACCACACAGGTCCATAGAAAATTACTCCTTGAAGGTGGCGTGACAGGGTGGTGAAGAAGGCACTTGGTACACTTGCCTTCATTGGTCAGAGTGTCAGGGTCAGGACATCATGTTATGGCTGTACATTGGCAAGTCCACATTTGGAGTGCTGTGTATAATTATGGTCACCCTTGCGACAGATGTTATTAAACTGGAATGAGTGCAGGAACGATTTACTCGGATGTTATCGAGATTGGAAAATTTTAGTTATAAGGAGAGGCTGGATAGCCTGGCAACTTCTTTCATTGGATTGTAGGAGATTGAGCGGTGACCTAATTGAGGTTTATTAAAATCATGAGGGGGGGTATAGATAAGGTGAAGAAGGTCTTTTCCCCCAGGATCCAGGGTATGTTTCACACTCGTGACGTGACAAAATGAGAGCTGAGGGGCAACTTTTTCACACAGAGGGAGGTGCGTGTATGGAATGATCTGTCGGAGGAAGTGGTAGAGGCGAGTGCAATTACAATGCTAAAAGAAATTTGGACAAGTACATGGATAGGAACTATTTAGGTGACTATGAGTCAAACGCAGGCAAATGGGAATAGTCCAGTTTAGGAAACCTTGTCAGCATGGATGAACTGGGCTGAAGGACCTATTTTTGTGCTGTCTGACTCTATGTGGATGTTTGGTCCAAGATTGACGAACGTACAGTCTCAAAGGACCCCCTTGGGGTGGTGAGACAGCCTTGGGGTCAGAGCTCCGGAACATGGGTAGCAAATGCACCCAGAGATGAATGTGACACCCACTGAGCCACTGCTGGCAGGAACTGAATAATGGAGCAGGCTTGAGGGGCTGAATGGCCTCCTGAGAAGTCTTGTGTGCTCCCTGAGGCATGCCAACCATCTCCCTTTCCTGTAAAACTGAGGTTTTGGGGGTTAGTTTAGCTCAGTTGGTCACATAGCTGGTTTACCAATGGGTTTAATTCCCACACCAGCTGAGGTTAACGCGAAGGACTCTCTTTTCCCTTTGGCTGACCATCAGGTTAAACCACCACCAGTCATCTCCCTCAAATGAGAGAGCAGGCTATGGTGACCTCATTAATCCGGTGGCTCAATGGTTAGCACTGCTGCCTCACAGTGCTAGGGACCCGGGATTGATTCCAGCCTTAAAAGCATCTGGATGGGTATATGAATAGGAAGGGTTTAGTGGGATATGGGCCAAGTGCTGACAAATGGGACTAGATTAGGTTAGGATATCTGGTCAGCATGGACCAGTTGGACTGAAGGGTCTGTTCCTGTGCTGTATATCTCTATGACTCTGCGACTGTGTGGAATTTGCTCATTCTCGCTGTGCCTGTTTCATCTGGGTGCTCCAGTTTCCTCCCAGAATCCAAAGGTGTGCAGGTTGGGTGAATTGGCCGTGCTAAATTGCCCGTAAGTGTTCAGGGATGCGTGGGTTAGGTGCATTAGTCAGGGGTAAATGTAAAGTAATATGGGAGGGGGGAATGAGTTTGGTGGGATACTCTATGGAGGGTGGGTGTGGACTTGTTGGGCTGCAGGGCCAGTTTCCACACTGCAGGGATTCTATGATTTATTCAGTCTGACATTAAAAGGTTAAATGTTTCGGAAGAAATTAAGCAGCAGAGAGGAAAAATGTGAAAAAACACACAAGAACAAATGTATGGACAAGTGCTTTGCAATAACCACAACAAAGTGCTGAATATTTTGCTATTTTTCCTTGCTTTTCTAGTCTGATTCTTCGCAGACGGTAATGCTCATCACTGAACACATTCCGACACACCTTCAAATCACCAAACCCAACACATCATCAAACATCGAGCGATGGCTTTGCAGAGAAAGAAGAAAAAACATTTGAAAATTGACTTCTGCTTGGATTATTGACAAGAAAGGCGTGATGAATTGGACTCGCTGAAGTGATAAAATGAACATTAGAAATAAATCTAGTGGAAAAATCTATTTGTGCTCACTCTGTTACCAGAGAGGCAATCGGCTGGTGGAATTTATCCCCTTCATTTAGACACAGTCCATCCCCGTGCCCACCATCCCCAGGGTGGTGGGAGGCAGTTTGCAGAGAGAGAGAGAGAGAGACAGTGAGTTGATGGGATCCCCAACCGGATTCAAACCTCACATCCAACGATCGCCAAGTTACCAAGAATTTCTTCGACCAGAATTTCTCCAGCTGCTTTCTCTGCGTTGGCTACCAGCTGCCCCGGTTGCAAAATTCTTATCTGACCCCATTGACTCTGCCCCTCCCAGCCTCTACCCACTCCACTCAAGCCGACAATCTGCTGAGATCTCCTCTGTGCTCCTGCAACAGTGATACCCCCAAAATCCTTTGCAATGCCAACCCTTCCCCACCTACTGGCTGTGGCAGAGATCATCACAGACATTCTTCAGGATCTGGGTAATCTCCTCGACTCTTTTCCCTTTTCACACCTGGAGTGTAAGTGTCACTAGCGGGCTTGCCATTCACCACCTGCCCCTACTTGCCCTTGAAAGATGCCCCTGACACCAAAATGTAGGGTAGGAGAGACATTCTGTTGTGCGCCTGACAGTGTCCAAGCTACAAAAGGGCAGCACTGAAACAATAAGGTGCTCTGCTCATTTGTTACATTCCTTTTCACGGGGACTTGCTGTGTGTAACATGGCTGCTCCAATTCTGACATTACAACAGTTCAATCAAAAGTACAGCACGTTGGGAAGTTTCGAGGTTATGTAACGCACTGTAGAAATTAATTTCCTTCCCTGAAGGGCGTTTAAGATCCTCAGACATAGGGGCAGAAATTAAGCCAAATGGCCCATCGAGTCTGCTCCTCCATTCAATCATGGCTGATAGTTTCTCAACCCCATCCTCCCGCTTTCTCCCCATTACCTTTGCTCCCCTTAACAATCAAGAACCTATCTATCCCAGTCTTAAATCTACTGAATGACCTGGCCTCCACAGCCTTCTGTGGCAACAAGTTTCATAGGTTCACCGCTCTCTGGTTTACCTTGGAGTATTGACACCAAGATAATTCACATCACTGTTAACTATGGATGGGGTAGTTGAATTGTTCAATTGCCTTTGGGGGTCAATAATAACTTCTTAAATAGTGCTCACATAAACACACACGCGCGCGCACACATACACACATATATAGTATGTATATAAAATTTGAATTGTCACATTATTAGTGTGAAATATTGTCCCTCTAAATAAAACAGTGGGCTCCATTGGAAAAGAAACAGTCCCTGAGGCTATTCTCTGATAATGAATGAACACAGATTTACATTCCATCACCTGGACTGAACATGTTCTGATTATGTCTCTAATTCAGATCGGCACAAACCAAGACTCGTGTTTTTTTATTACTCTAATTCATCTTTCTGATATGTTGATAACTTGCAGAAAGTTGAGAGCATTCAGGCCATTAATTATCTTGTGACATGGAGGAAGTATTCCTCTCGCAGGGTATATGTTCGCCGCACCTGCACCTTGCAAATGAAGCACACAGTCACTGGCGTAAAGTCTCGGTTGGGATAACTTTCCCGAGCTCCTGTCTTAGCCGAGCTGCCAGGGAACCGACTCTGGTTATTTGGAACACTGCGTTCAGTTCTTGTTTCCCTCCTATAGAAAAGATGTTGCTAAACTTAAAAGGGTGCAGAAAAGGTTTACAAGAATATTGCCAGGGTTGGAGGATTTGAGCGATAGGGAGAGGCTGAACAGGCTGGGGCTGTTTTCCCTGGAGTGTTGGAGGCTGAGGGGTGACCTTAGAGAAGTTTATAAAATCATGACAGGCATGGACAGGGTGAACAGTGAAGGGTAGGGGATTCCAAAGCTAGAGGACAATGGTTTAAGGTGAGAGGGTCAACATTTAAAAGGGACATAAGGGGTAATTTTTTCACGCAGCAGGTGGTGCATGTATGGAACGGGTTGCCAGAGGAAGTGGTGGGGGCTAGTACAATTGCAACATTTAAAAAGAATCTGGACGGGTATATGAATAGGAAGGGTTTAGAGGGATATGGGCCATATGATGGGAAATGGGACTAGATTAATGTAGGATATCTGATTGGACCGAAGGGTCTGTTTCCGTGTTGTACATCTCTATGAGTCTATGAGGAGAAATTTCTTTTTCCAGAGAGTGGGGAGCCTATGGAATTCTCTGCCACAGAAAGTGACTGAGGCCAAAGCATTGAATGTATTCAAGAAGGTGTAAGATATTGTTCTGAGGGGTGGGATTCAAAGAAAGCAGGAATAGTGGACTGATTTGGATGGTAAGCCATGATCATATTGAAAGGCAGAGCAGACTGGAAGGGCTGAATGGCCTACTCCGGCTCCTCATTTCCAAGTTTCTCTGTTCAGGCATGTGGTTGGAACTGAAGAGATCTCTCTTCTCAAGGGTAACATGGAAGTCAAAGGACAGCAGAAGGAGGGCTCAATTCAGGGGGTAGTTGGACGATGGGTGCCACAGAGCAGCTGCAGCCAAGCTGCAGTGGGCGAGCGAGGGTGGCACAAGACCAAGGAGCATGGTGTAGCATGGCAACAGATCTGCTGGTTGGGGTGGTCCCAAACAAACTGGGATTGGATGCTTGTGCTAATGGGACAAATGGGCATTATGTGAAACATGGCCAGTCTCTCCCCTCATCGGCCTGAACTACAACAACAAGTCAACGGGGAGTGCCAGGAAATTCCAATTATGGGCCGGCAAACAATGCAAAACATGGGAAAGAGTGCAGAAGAAACTTACAAGCATTTCACCAGGACTCAAGGGTCTGAGTTATAGGGAGAGGTTGGACAAGCTAGGACTTTTTTCTTTAGAGCGTAGGAGACTGAGGGAGATTCTTCTAGAAGTGTATAAGATCATGAGAGGCATGGAAAGGGTGAATGCACTCAGTCTTTTTCCCAAGGTTGGGGAATCACAGACTAGAGGGCATCAGTTTAAAGTGAGAGGGGAAAGAATAAAAGGGAACCTGAGGGGCAACTTTTTTTTACACAGAGGGTGGTATACATATGGAATGAACTACCAGCGGAACTGATTGAGGCAGGTACATTAACAACATTTAAAAGACATTTGGACAAATACATAGACAGGAAAGGATTAAAAGGATATGTGCCAAGTGCAGGGAAATGGGGTTAGCACGGGTGGACATTTTGGTCAGCATGGACCAGTTTGAGCCAAAGGGCCTGTCTTCGTGCTGTTGGACTCATCGAGGATGCTATGGTTTATAAGAACCAGGCCAATGCTTGGGAAATCATGTCCCCTGCCTGTCTCTGATTCTACAATTAAATAATAACTTAGATACAAGTACTCAGCTCTCATGCAGTCTCTACCGCTCTCATCTGTCCCTCATCAATGCATCAAAGTCTCTCCACTGGTGGGGTGGCTAACATTACACGCAGTGCTGCAGCTCATTTCTGCTCACTGATGGATGAGGGTTACCAAGAGTGAGCTTACTGCTGGTTTTTGGTGCCTGACGCAGGACCTTCACACAGTTACTCCTGCCACTTAATTAGCTGAAAACAACCTCCCAGGGGTTTCAGCACAGAGAAGGCCGGCATCCTCATTAAAACTAATGCGAGGAGCAAGCAGCGTTTTGATCTCAACCACCCTAACATTCCCTTTCCTGGGAAACCCTAATGGGCTTCTTACTTTTAATGAAGCTATGTGTTAGTATTGGTGAGGCTATTGCCACATCAAGCAGAGGGAGAGCGAGAGAAAATAAACTTAGCACCCCCCCCCCCCCCCCCCCCCCCGAGGTGCAGTTGTCACTGAATTAAAAGAACTGTTTGCATCTCAATGTTCAGCCAGCAGGCAGTGATGCCTCTACACGTGAATGGAATTTGTGCTTTGATGAGGTTAAAACTACGGCCATTATCTCTGTGGCCTTGCTGTGACAATTACTGCTAAACCCCTCATCTGTCCCTTTGTTACCTCTCGTCCTGACTCTTTGGTCACATGCTTTTTATGTTCACATCCACGAGTTTGGGCTCAATGTCAAACTCATCAAGGATGAGGGGCAGGTGAGGCCAAGAGTTGTGTTCAGCTTCTTTATAACACTCTGAATTCCATTTCAAGACTGCAGCATATGGTTACTCAGCGATACGCAGGAGGTTCTGCTATAACGCACGTTTCTTCAACGCAAATTGGCTATGACGCGATTGAAGAATTTAGCTGTTGTTTGAACTTTCCTTAGCTGTATTGGCTACAGTGCGATTCCAGTCCCATTGGTTTAGATGATACGGCTATTACATGATTTTCCTATACAGCAGGATCGTGCACGAATGGAACTATCGTGTTATAACAAACCAGACTGGACCAGAATCTCAACTCACCATGTATTGTTTGAGAAACTCATCTTGCATTCTTAAATTGAACTGAAGCTTAGAGATCAAAAACAAAGTGCCCCAAATAAGGGAGGTGATGACCTAGTGGTCTTATCACTGGATTGTTGACCCAGGTTTAAGTCCTACCTTGGCAGGTGGTAGAATTTGAATTCAATAAAATAATCTAAAATTGAGAGCATGACCATGAATCTAATATTGGTAGAACCCATCTGGCTCACAAATACCCTTTCAGGAAGGAGAGTGCCATCCTTACCTGGTATGTGATACCAGACCCATAGCGATTTGGCTGACTCTTAATTGTAAGTGCAATTAGGGATTGACAATAAATGTTGGCCGAGCCAGTGGCACCCTCATCCCACGAATGGATGTTGAGACAACATTATTTGCATAGCAACCTTGAAAATAAAATCCTCAAAGCCAGTGGACATGAAGTCCATGCCCCATCAGACAGCGTCAACTCAGAACATTCAGAGGCATGGTGCTGGATCTCACTCAATGCTGACAGGTCAGTCGTCAACTTTATCAGGTTTGGACAGTAATGCAGGATGGATTATCAGGCCACGGAGGGGAGGCTGGGAGCTTGCTTGTTAAATAAAAAAACCTTGTGGGGTAGTTGGTAGCGCCCCCTGTCTCCTGGGAAGATTCAAGTCCCACTTTAGGACTTGGTGACCGTGGAGAGTGCAGCCATTCAGCTTGAGGATCAAGACCATCAGAAATAGGAACAGGAGTAAGCCATTCAGCCCCTCCAGCCTGTTCCGCCATTCAATAGAATCATGGCTGATTTGATGTTCCTCGTGCCCACCTAGAGTTCTAATTTTCTTTTTAATTTAAGTTCAATATTCTCAAAAGATGGGAAACTCTACTGGTGTATGCCAATGTGTAGTTAAAGCTGTTCATCATTGGGCCAACAGAACTGAACAATTACTCTCAATACTTTTATGGCTCAATGGTATATTTGGGAAACATAACTAGGCTTTATAGGAAAAAGACTGGTACAAATATTCAGATACATTGTTAACAGAATGTGTCTGTGTTTGTCCAACAGAGAAAGTTGCATTGACAAAACAGGAAGCTGCCTCACCCAAGGATGGAAGTTAGTTACAAAAAGAAATACTTCAACTATAGACTAAACATTTTAGCAGGCAGAAGTGGGTACGGCAGGTGTTGGAGATTAGAGTCAAGATTAGAGTGGTGCTGGAAAAGCACAGCAGGTCAGGCAGCATCTGAGGAGCAGGAAAATCGACATTTCGGGCAAAAGCCCTTCACCAGGAATGCTCAATCTTGACTCGAAACATTTTAGCAAGCAACTCTTTCAAAACTGCCAAATATACTCAGGGTCTCGCATTTACATTTCTTTCAAGTCTCAGAATTAACAAAAATATAGCTTTCATTTTACTTCATTTTTCCTGCCCATCCCCCATCACCCTTGATTCCCCTCCTGGTCAAGAATCAATCTATCTCAGTCTTAGATATAGACGAGGATTCTTGCCTCACACCTCTCTACGACAAGGAGTTACAATGACTGAGAGAAGAAATTCCTCCTTATCTCAGTCTTAAATTGGTGTCCCTTTAAGCTGAGACTCAGCTCTCTGGTCCGAGATTCTCCCCCAAAGGGAACCATCCTCTCAGTATTTACCTTGCCAAGCCCCCTAAAAAAATCAGCCTATGAATCATTTCAATGTGTTTGGTTCTGGATCCTGGGATGCCCCTGTCAACCTATAGGCTCTGACTTCAGTCGAGTGCCATTTCCCAATGGTAAACATTCCAGAAAACCATAAGTATATCGTTGGACTCACATGGCTCTAGATGTGGGAAGTCTTCTTTGGTTTTGGGAAAGGAAGTGGGGTGGTGGTTTTGTCACTGGGCTAATAATCCAGGGCCCTAGTGTTCTGTGAACATGGGTTTGAATTCCATCACCACCCATGGTCAAATCTGAAACCACTAAGAAAATTCTGGAATAAAATGGCAACCACGTAGCCACAGTCAATTATCGTTAAAAACCCATTCAGTTCATTCCTGTCCTTATCTGGTCCAGCTTACAAGTCACTCCAGCTGGACTGGTTGACCACTCCAAGACTGAAAACACCTCTTGGCCTTGCATTCTCCTAGATCACTTCATCTTGAACACTAACTCATGGATGTGAAATGGAAACTAAAAATGCTGGAGAAACTCAGCAGGTCTGGCAGCATCTGAGTTAAGGATTCAAAGCCAGTGACCCTTTGTCAGAACTGGACTTGAAATGTTAACTCTCCTTCCCTCTCCACTGGTGCAGCCAAACCTGCTGAGTTTCTCCAACACTTTGTTTCAGATTTTCAGCATCTGCAATTCTTCGTTTTATCTCATGGATATGAAATGTGGTTGACTCAAAACAGCCTCTGGGCAATTAGTGATGGGCAATAAATGCTGGCCTAGCCAGAGACACTCTTATCCCATGAACAAGTTAAAACAAAACTGTCATAGAATTCCTACAGTGTGGAAACAGGCCATTCAGCCCAAATGCCCCTCCAAGGAGTAACTCACTCAGATCCATTCCCCTACACTTATCCCTGACTAATGCACCTAATGCACACATACCTGAACACTAGGGCAATTCACCTAAATTGCACATCCTTGGATTGTGGGAGGAAACCAGAGCATCCAGACAAAATCAGCACCGACATGGGGAGAATGTGCGAACTTCAGACAATTGCCCGAGGCTGGAATTAAACCCAGGTCCCCGGCACAGTCAGGCAGCAGTGTTAACCGCTGAACCACTGTGACATCTCCCTGAATGTCCAATGTTTTAAAGAAGTTATAGAGTCATAGAGATGTACAGCATGGAAACAGACCCTTCGGTCCAACACATCCATGCTGATCAGATATCCCAACCCAATCTAGTCCCACCTGCCAGCACATATTCCTCCAAACCCTTCCTATTCATATACCCATCCAAATGCCTTTAAATGTTGCAGTTGTACCAGCCTCCACCACTTCCTCTGGCAGCTCATTCTACCCGTACCTTCCTCTGAGTGAAAAATTTGCCCCTTAGGTCTCTTTTATATCTTTCCTCTCTCACCCTAAGCCTATGCCCCTCATTCTGGACTTCCCGACCCCAGGGAAAAGACTTTGCCTAGTTACCCTATCCATACCCCTCATAATTTTGTAAACCTCTACAAGGCCACCCCTCAGCCACCGACACTCCAGGGGAAAACAGCCCCAGCCTGTTCAGCCTCTCCCTATGGCTCAAATCCTCCAACTCATTTGGCCAGGGATTTTCAGAGATGGGAATATGCGTTTGCCATATTCAGCAGGACCCAGCCTTTTACGGCTGGAGAGCAGACCCAGGCACTGGGGGCTGGGTTGGATGTCATGTCATCACTTTTCAGCCACACTGGTGCAGGGGAAAAAAATAAGGTGCTTTTGGTTACTGAAACAAAATCGGAAAAGTGCTAGAGAAACTCAAGATCCAGCAGCAATTTTGGAGAGAGAAACAGAGTCAATGCTGCACATCTGAAATAACTCCACAGATACCGCTATCCCATCATCAAGTTATCCTCTCTTTACATTTGCATAGTACTTGACAGTGGTCCAGCTTCCTGAGAGCCAGCTCTGGGAGTGAACTGTACCTTTGACACTCCTGTTTATATCTGTCAGCCAGGGCTCCCTGATTGGACCAGATTGACAGCTCCAATCAGGGAACTCATATTCTCTGCGATCCACCTGGCTGACCATGTTACAATCACTACGGCGTCCAGTGACCCTTTGTCAGAACAGTGCCCACAGTTCTCTGTTTTGCTTTCAGTCACTTTCTGACAGGATGGAGCTGGAGGACAAACTATCAATGATTCTTTTGACAAACCAATGGCTTCTCCTCCTCCGCTATTAGCATCACCCTCTGAGGCACATTCAGAAAGCTGATCCGAGAATAATTCTAACTAGCTGGCAGCAGCTGAGGAATGGACTGTCGCGAATCAGCAAACCATTTCTAACTCGCATTCAATTTATGTCAATGGGAAAGACAAGTCAATGTTTGTGCAGATGTACACTGCTATGGACCAAGACTTAAAACTGCCCTCAGAGAATCTGTTTTAGGAACAGACAGGGAGGGGGTGGGTTTGCAAGAGTGTCGACTTAGGATTTAGAAGTTATTTTATCCTGTGTGGGACATATTCACCACATTAAAAAACAGAAATCAGCATCATAGCCTGCCTGTTCTTCAGGTAGGCAATGACAATAAAGATTGAGCAGGTCAGGCCTTTACCCAAGGGGAAGTTTAGAAAAATGAGAGGTGATCTTATTAAACATGTAAGACTTATGGGAGGTTGATTGGGATGTTTAGGGGAGGGGGTGGGGGGGTGGAGACTAGAACTTCAGGGCTTGACAATTAGAAGTTTCCCATTTAAAAGTGAGATTAGGATAATCCTTTTCTCTCAGGGGACGACCAGTATCTACCTCAGAGACTATTGCAGGTACATCATGCAACATGTTCAAAAGGAGACTTGGGCAGATTATGGATCAACAAATCAGGGGTGGGTTGGTAGCTGGGAAGATGATAGGGTGGATGCAGGTGGGGGGGGGGGGGTGACAGTGATAGGTCAATGGGGAGGGTAAAGCAGACAAGTGGGAAGGAAGATGGACAGGTAGGGCAGGTCAAGAGGGAACTGCCGAGTTGGAGGGTTGGATCTGGAGGGAGGGTGTTGGGAGGTGGGGGGGGAGGGTGTGATGGGACAGATTTGGAAACAATTTTATTGGAACATTTAACAGAATAATAGATACAATAACTATTATGAATTAACCATTCCAACATACTAACATCCCATAAACACACCCTTTGCAAAATGCAAGCTTAGTAAAATAGATCACCTCACAGGCAATTCTCAAGTCCAGGAAGAAAATCATCAAGAGAAAACTCTGAGAGAGTGTAGCAAGCAGGAGAGATTTACTTGCAGCTGCTAAACTCTGCTGAGACCCAGGAACAACTGCTGAAAACTAAATCTAAGAATCCTGGCTCTGTGGGAGCTTGACCACACCCATTCAGCCTGCTTCTACTATTCCAATTTTGAAAAAAAAACTCAAGGCCTCATATGCTGTTTACTCTTGTCATCTCTGCCTTTAAAATCTCTCTTCAAAAAACAAGGATAAGATACACTTCTTGATGTCATAGTACTGTCACATTTGTACAGTTGCAGCCACACATCTCTTCTTTTAATCGCTACTCCTTCAGATTTTCATAGCATCTGGAAACCCCTCAATGTCTCCAGTGTTGATTTAATGCTGCTCCTGTCATTACTACTGTCAATGTAGCCGCTATTGAGCCTGAGTGCACCCACTCCTCATAACTCTGCTAAGTGCCTGTAAGTAATCAAGTCAAATGCTGTAAATAAGCTCAAGTACAGGGTAACTTGTTGTTCAGGGAATGACGTTTGGGGGATTGTATCACATTCTGTGAGTAGATGTCAATGGACTGCAGTGACTCTGACATAGAGTCATGCAGATGTACAGCATGGAAACAGATCCTTCAGTCCAAACTGTCCATGCCGACCAGATATCCCAACCCAATCTAGTCCCACCTGCCAGCACCCAGCCCATATCCCACCAAACCCTTCCTATTCATATACCTATCCAAATGCCTCTTAAATGTTGTAATTGTACCAGCCTCCACCACTTCCTCTGTCAGCTCATTCCATGCACGTACCACCCTCTGCGTGAAAAAGTTGCCCCTTAGGTCTCTTTTATGTCTTTCCTCTCTCACCCTAAACCTATGCCCTCTAGCTATGGACTCCCCCACCCCAGGGAAAAGACTTTGTTCTATTTATCTTATCCATGCCCCTCATAATTTTGTAAACCTCTATAAGGTCACCCTTCAGCCTTTGACGCTTCAGGAGAAAACAGCCCCAGCCTATTCATCCTCTCCCTATAGCACAGATCCTCCAACCCTGGCAACATCCTTGTAAATCTTTTCTGAACCCTTGTGGTGGCTGTTTTCGACAAAGTTATCTGAATGGTTTTGTGATATGATCTAAGTTTCAAATCTGCATAGTTCCCACTCTTGTTTGCCCTGCCCGAACACATTGCCCCCTTCCTGCCAACCCAGAAGGTCACTCAAACTTTGCCCTTGGTCTCAAGGGTGTTCATTGCTTTTTGACACCAACAACTTGAAGTTGGTTAACACTTTCCATACAAGAAAACACACCAGTGGTTTTCTTGCAGGAGAGATTATGAAGCAAACTACAACTCTGAGTCACCCAAGGTGTGATTTGGAGAGGTAACTGATTGCTCACTGATACGGTCTTTAATTTCTGAGGTGAACATAGCAGAATTAGGCCAATCAGACAGATCTGCCATTCAACAGGATCACCATTGATCTGATTGCACGTTGACTCCCACATTCTTACCAAATGCCCCTCATAAAAACATCGCTTTCGAGAAGGTGGTTGTGAGCTGTGTTCTGGAACTGTTGTAGTCCCTGTGATGTAGGGATGCCCACTGTCTTATAAGAACATAGGAGCAGAATTAGGTCATTCAGCCCATCTAGCAGAAAGTGAGGACTGCAGATGCTGGAGATCAGAGTCGAGAGTGTGTGATGCTGGAAAAGCACAACAGGTCGGGCAGCAATCGAGGAGCAGGAGAATCAACGTTTCGAGCAGGAGATTCGGCCCATCTAGTCTGCTCTGTGATTCAATGAGACCATGGCTAGTCTGATAATCATCAACGCCATCTGCCTTTTCCCCATAACCTTCGATTCCCCTTAAAACTCTGTCAACCTCAACCTTGAATATATTTAATGACTCAATCTTGACCTACCTTTGTGGCAAAGGGTTCAGCAGATTCACTAAGGTCTGGGAGAAGAAATTACTCCTCAGAGATAAAGGCAGCACAGTCACTCAATGAGTGGCTCGGTGGTTAGCACTGCTACCTCACAGCGCCACGGACCTGGGCTCAATCCCAGTCTTGGGCAACTGTCTGAGTGGAGTTTGCACATTCTCCCCGTGTCTGTCTGGGTTTGCTCTGGTTTCCTCGCACGGTCCAAACACCTGCATGTTAGGCGGATTTGCCATGCTATATTGCCCATACTGTACAGAGATGGATAGGCTAGGTGAGTTAACCATGAGAAATGCAGGGTAGGGGGCTGGGACAGCCTTCTGAGGACTTGTGCAGACTCAACAGGCCAAATGGCCCCTTAACGTATGTAGGGATTAGATCAGATTCCCTACGGTGCGGAAACAAGCCCTTCGGCCCAACAAGTCCACACCGATCCTCCGAAGAGTAACCCACACAGACCCATTTCCCTCTGACTAACACTATGGGCAATTTAACATGGCCAATTCACCTAACCTGCACATCTTTGTGACGTGTGGGAGGAAACCCACACAGACACGGGGTGAATGTGCAAACTTCACATTGACAGTTGCCCAAGGTGGGAATTGAACCCGGTTCCCTGGCGCCCCAAATTCTATGACTTTGACATAACCTTCTTCTGAGATTATGCCCTCTAGTTCCACACTCTTCATCATTTTGGAGTTAGTTCATTATAGATTGCAGATTATTAAATACCTAATTTCACACCGGCCCTTCAATACATTCCCAAACTTTGTAACCATGTGCGGATTTTCTCTTTCTTTAGCTCATCACTCAGTCATTTTGGACTGGTTGACAGGCAACTGAATCACACGCTCCCTTTGTCCCTCTGAGAATAGGGAGATCGGTGTGATAGTGGCATATCATCAATATCTTCACACCTTAGTTTTTTTACAGGAGGGATGGGGGGGTTGATGGAGGGGAGGGAGGAAGGAGGTGGGGGTGCTGTGTGCTGTCTTCCCAATTTACAGTTTGTAAAGTCAAGCCCCGCTCTGGTCTGAAATGGTCTCAGACAGGACAGCAAAGCTGCACTGTCACATTATAGTGCTAAAGCCTGGCAGTCCTGTTGTGTGTCAATAAAGATTGCACTCTCAAAATGCATGAGCCATTCCTTCCCCAAGGATACAGAGAAATTATTTAATTATGCTGGGAACTTGCTGGTATCTACCTCATAGGCTAGTCGTGACATCAGCTTCCAACAACAGTCTGCAATCAGATCATACCTGATACTCCACGGGCTACTTTGCACCATCTTAGTGACCATAGCAACGTTATTACTATCCATTACCCTCATACAACAAGCTCCAGTCAAACTGTGCCTTTGATCCCATATGTTGAAGCAGCTCCATTTCTCACACACACACTGCTGATGTCACTCAACCAGTTTGGAGGCCAGTTGTTTGGTAAATCACGAAAGAAGCAGAAATGTGAGGACAAGAGATACGGGCAGAGGAAGAATAAAAGCAACAATGTGGGGTGGCCCAGTGGCTCAGTGGTAAGCACTGCTGCCTCACAGCACAAGGGTCCCAGGTTTGATTCCAGCCTCGGGCAACTGTCTATGTGGAGTTTGCACATTCTCCCCGTGTCTCCGTGGGTTTCCTCTGAGTGCTCCAGCTTTCTCCCACAGTCCAAAGATGTACCAGTTATGTGAATTGGCCAAGCTAAATTGCCCATAGTGTTAGGTGCATTAGTCAGAGGGAAATGGGTCTGGCTGGGTTACTCTTTGGAGGGTCAGTGTGGACTTGTTGGGCTGAAGGGCCTGTTTCCATACTGTAGGGAATGAAGTCTAATCTAAAAACCTTTGTCTTTGTGTGGCCATACTGATCAAAACATCTCTGATTGCTTTCAGAATGAAGAGTTGCACATAAACTCCACTTAGTTTGACTACAGATGACTTTGCCCATGATGTAGATTTAATCCGTATAAAATGTATAACCTGTTGAGTACAAATCAACAACATGTACTTTGATTAAGACAGAGATGAGGAGGAATTTCTCAGAGGGTAGATAATCTGAAAACCTGTTCACCACAGAGAGCTGTAGGAACTGGTTCATTAAATATATTCAAGGCAGCGTTAAACATATTTTTAATCAGGAAGGGAATCAAGGGAAAAAAAGGCAGGCCTGTGGAGTTGAAGGTGATTGGATCAGCCATGATCTTATTGAATGATGATTTAGTCTCGATGGGCTGAATAGTCTATCTCTGTCTGATGGTCTCATTTCACACAATGGAAAGGAAGCACAGACTTTTGGAAATATTGTGTGCAGTTCTGCTCTCCCTCCTATAGGAATGATGTTGTGAAACTTGAAAGGGTTTAGGAAAGAGGTCGCCAGGGTTGGATGGTTTGAGCTACAGGGAGAGGCTGAATTAGCTGGGGCTGTTTTCCCTGGAGCGCTGGTGGCTGAGGGGTGACCATACAGAAGTTTACAAAATCATGAGGGGCATGGATAAGGTAAATCGACAAGATCTTTTCCCTGGGATCAGAGAGCCCAGGAATGTAGGACATAGGTTTAGGATGAGAGGGGAAAGACATAAAAGGGACCTGAGGGGCAATGTTTTCACACAGACAGTGTCGTAAATATGACATGAGATGCTAGAGGGAGTGGTGGAGGCCAGCATAATTACAGCATTTAAAAGGCATCTGAATGGGTATATGAACAGGAAGGGCTTAGAGGGATATGAGCCAAATGTGGGAAAATGGGACTAAATTAACTTAGGATATCTGGTCGGCATGAAGGACTTGGACCAAAGGGTCTGTTTCTGTACTGTAAATCTCTATAACTGTATGGCTTGCATTTTATACCACACCAGGATATTTCAAAGTGTCTCACAGGCAATTAATACCTTTTCAAGTGGGGTCACTGGTGGGGAATCAGAGCAACCATTTTACAGACATAAGCTCCATGAATAAATGCAAGATAATGTGCAGTAGATCTGCAAATAAACATGCAAACAAGGTCCGGAAGTTGGCCATTTGGCCTTCAAGCCTCCTCCACCATTCAAGTAGATCAGGGCTGACCTAATGGCTGGCACTTGGCTCAGTGGTTAGTACTGCTGCCTCACAGTGCCAGGGACCCGGGTTCAATTCTATCCTTGGGCAACTGTCTGTGTGGAGTTTGCACACCCTCCTGGTTTCTACACAGATGTTCTCCTGATGTTCTGGTTTCCTCTTACACAATCCAAAGATGTGCAGGTTAGGTGGATTAGCCATGGGAAAGGCAGGGTTATGGGGGTCGATCTGGGTTGGATGCCCTTCAGAGACATGATGTGGACTTGGTGAGTCAAACCTGCTTCCACACTCTTGGGATCCTATCGTTCGAATTGTGCTCCAAATTCCATATTCCCAACTATCCTCAGTTACCTCAGATTGCGTGTCTAACAAGAACCTATCTACTGCTGCTTTAAAAAATATTTACCCAGCCTGCCTTCTGTGGAACTGTTCCAAAATCATTCAACTGTCAGTGTAAAAACACAACCCTCTCATCTCTGTCCGATACCGATGACCTCCTAGTTTTATCACAGTGTCACCTAAATCTGGGCTGACACAAAGGAGGAAAAATCTCTTCCCCATCCTGATGGCCAAAGCCATTCAGAATCATATATACCTCATTCTCATCACCTCCCCCCTTCCCCCCAACTCTTGTAATCCTCAGTGGAAACAACTCGAGCCTGTCCAATCCTGTGTCAGGAGACTTCTGACTTGTTCCAACTTTCATGCTGATAAACCTCCAATGCTTTTTCTTTTGATTCATTCACGAGAAGAGGGCATCACTGGCAAGGTGGCATTTATTGCCCATCCCTAATTGCCCACAGTGTAGTTAAGAGTCAACCACATTGCTGTGGGTCTGGAGTCACAAATAGGCCGGACTAGGTAAGGTTGGCAGGTTCCTTCACTAAAAATCATTAGTGAACCGGGTGGGTTTTTCCAACAATCAACTCATAGTTATCATTAGACGATTAATTTCCTTCTTTCACTGAATTCAAATGTCCACCCATGGCTGGATTCCAACCCAGGTCCGCAGGACATTATCTGGGTCTCTGGTTTAACAGTCCAGCAATAATACCACTAGGCCATTGCCTCACCCGTAACCTGCCTTAAGCAAGGGGGAGAAAGTGAGGACTGCAGATGCTGGAGGTGAGAGTCGAGGAGTGTGATGCTATAAAAGCCAGGTCAAGCAGCATCCGAGGAGCAGGAAAATCGATGTTTCGAGCATAAGGTCTTCATCAGGAATGACAGCATTATGCTTGAAACGTCGATTCTCCTGCTCATTGGATGCTGCTTGACTGGCTGTGCTTTTCCAGCACCACACTCTTCGATTCTTAAACAAGGAGACCAAAACTGCACATAGTATTTGAGATGCAGTCTCCTCAAGGCCCTGTTTTGACATTGCACACTGAGATTCAAATGTTGCCAGGGACGTTGAAAAGAAAGCTACTTCAGCAATGCTTTGGATCTTCTGGTTCCACTCAGATCAGCAAGTGAGCCCTCTGAAAAGCAGCCGCTGAGGCACTGAAGAAATCCCTTAATGATGCACTCAAATACCTGCCAAATATTTCACTACCTTGGTGTATATTCTTTTGATTTAATTTCCTTTTTCCTCTTGGCTTTCTTAGGTATTTTCTAACTTCGAAAGAGTCTGGTAGACTTCTCTCTGGTCTCATGTTTCCCCTTGTCACGCTTTTTCCTGCAGTCCGAAAGAAATTGAAACATGCCCAAAGTTTTTGCAAGCCCTTTGGAGACTGACTGGGAGCTGGCAAGGGATGGTGAATGGCATTGGGAACAAAGCGTGGTGCATCTTCCACCGAGAGTGGCTATTCCGAGCTGTGGCAATGACAGCGGAGAGGTTGCCCACCCAATGACCCCAGGAAACAGCCAATCGGCAGGCCGGGCCACCAAGCCGTTATCGGTCCCACAATGGCATCTTACAGGAAGTGAGCCTGCCCGCAAGATGAAGAAAGTGTCTCACTGGCTTCATGGTGGTGGAGAAATAGGGGGGGTTGAGGGTTGGCCTTACAATCTAGACACCCACGGCCCACGTCTCGATGGCATGCATCGACAATGGCTGTCTATGGTTCTGCCACAGTTTCTGGAACAGTCACCCCAACAATCGGGCTCTACCCACCTTCCTGGCACATCCTTATTCTCTTCCCAGTCCGATCAGAGCATCTAAAGATAGAAATACCCTTCGGCTTCGCTAGTGACCACTTCACTTACCAAGGTTAGAACTCATAACCTCCCTTACCTTCAATTTTCCCATGTGGCTATATTCTGATCCCTTATTGGTATTTTACTTTCTGTTTGTTTCTCTGTGGTGCACATTTCTTTGCATTCTGTCAAAATCCTTTTTATGAGTTGAGGGTGAACTTCTTCTCCCAGAGGGTCGTGAATCTGTGGAATTCCCTGCCCAGTGAAGCAGTTGAGGCTACCTCATTGAATGTTTTTAAGGCAAAGATGAATAGATTTTTGAATAGTAAGGGAATTGAGAGTGATGGTGAGCAGGTGGGTAAGTGGTGATGAGTCCACAAAAAGATCAGCCATGAATCTATTGAAAGGCGGAGCCTGCACAATGGTTATATGAGATCCCCTACAGTATGGAAAGAAGTCCTTTGGCCCAACAAGTCCACACCAACCCTCCGCAGAGTAACCCACCCAGACCCATTCCCTTACCCTATATTTACCCCTGATGAGTGCACCTAACACGATAGGCAATTTAGTATGGCCAATTCACCTGGCCAGCACATCTTTGGATTGTGGGAGGAAACCAGAACACCCAGAAGAAACCAATGCAGACACAGGGAGAATGTGCAAACTCCACACAGTGAGTCACCCAAGGCAGGAATTGAACCCAGGTCCCTGGAGCTGAGAGGCAGTAGGACTCACCACTCAGCCACCCTACCGCTCACAGGTCAGATGATCTATTCCTGCTCTTATTTCTTACGTTCTCTTATATTTTTGCATCATTGTTTGCCAATATTGCTACTCAAATTATTTTGCCAAGTTCCATTCTCATCCACTTTACTTTCCCAATTTGCGATGCTGGATTTGCGATGGCTTTCTCAACTATTATCATGAAGCAAATTATATTATGATCACTATTGCCGAGGCATTCCCTGTCCTTTAATTCTCTTATCTGTGCTGGTTTTTGCCTCATCATTAAATCCAATAATAATTGGATTTGTTGGATCTTTAATAATTGTTGAACCTTTTGCATACAAGATCAAGAAGAACCCCTGTAACCATTTAGGGAACCTAATTCCTACATCTCAATTAATTCTTCAGGGTAGCTGAAATCCCTCACACTTATCATTCTTTGTTTTTTATATATTTCACTAATGTATGTTTTGCTCTGTCCTTCTCTCCCCACCCCCCACTAAAAGATTACACAAACTACTGTGACTGATCATTTGTTATATTTTTTTTCTCATCAGATGAATTCTATTTTTATCTCACTGGCAGCTTTGTGACATTCTCTACTGCCATTGTGTTATCTCCAGTAAGTTCAGTTACTCATCTCCTCTTTTTCGCTGTCTGTCTTTTTTAAATATTTTATACCCTGCAATGTATAATTCTCAGTTCAGATATTTCTGCAGCTGTGTCCCAGTAATCCCTACCATATCTGGTTCCTCATTCCTCTGGCCATTTATAATTACCTCCAATTTCCCTGTTGTGCACAGACTGTTGAATAGCTCTGCTCATGTTTTACCATTGGTCCCTCGTTTTACTTTTAGCCATTTCCTGCCCATTTATGTCCTTACTAATTGCAGTTTTGTCTCAGACACGTCTCACCAGTCTCCTGTATAAAAAAGGCCTGTTCATTTCTTGTCGATCTCGAAAACAGATGGAAGGAAAAGGACGGCACGCAAAGTTCTTTTGAATTCCTCTAGTATACTATTTTTCGACCACCATTACCAGGAAGAATACAATTCATACCTCATCAATTCTTCCTGTGAAAGAGCAAAGTCTTCTTTTTATTCACCCGTGGGGCATGGTGTCACAAAGCTAGTCCTTTTTTTCCTAAAAGCTGTTCCATGGCTCAAGGTTACTCTGTCCTTGATTCTTTTCAGAGGGGTATTAAACCAGGCCGGGCTCCAATCAGACTGGGTTGGTACAGAGATGAGAAAGGATTTTGAGCGGCCTTTTGTTTATATGTAATCAGGTGAGATCTCAGGCCAAAGTGGTCATGTTTTAGAAGTGAGTTCTAAAAGAAGCTGAACAGTTTAGTTCAGTCCAGAACTGGTTGGGAGTTCAACAGTGAGCTGTGTGGAAACTCTCTCATCTGCCCTTCTAACTTCAACCTATAAGCATCTGACCCTTTTCTGAACTGAGTTTTTAAGGGGGTTTGCTTATTGGAACTGTGGTGTATATTTGGAACAGCATAATTAAGTCTAGTTTGGATAGACTGAGTTCTGTAGGGGTTCTTCATTATTTTCTTCGTGTTTCATTGTGTAATTTTGTGAATAAATTGTTTTGTCTGTTTTAAACCTGGGTAGTCGACCTCACTAACTTACTCAGGGTAATTTTCACTGTACACTTACCGAAACAAATTGCAAAGTTATGGTCTAGGCTGCATGCTCCAGAATGTTTTGAGTAGTCTGGCCTAGTCCATAACAATGGGCATCATTGGCCAGGCCAACACTTATTCCTTAAAACAAAGTGGCGGTGAGCTGCCTTCTTGAATTGCTGCAGTTCAGTTGATGGAGGTAGATCCACGATGCAATCAAGGAGCAAGTTTCAGGATTTTGACCCAACAACATCAATGAAACGGTGATATATTTCCAAGTTAGGATGGCATGTTGCTGGAGGGGAACCTGCAGGTGATGGGGTTCCCATTTATCTACTTCCCCTGTCCTTCTTGATGGAAGTGGTGGTGAATTTGAAGGTGCTGACTACAGAGCCTTGGTAAATTACTACAGTGCACCATGTGGATAGTACACACTGCTATGACTGAGCTTTTCTGGTGGAGGGATTGGGATGTTTGTGGATGGGGCACCAATCAAGCGAGCTGTTTTGTCCTGGATGGTGTCAAGCTTTTTGAGTGTTGTTGGAACTGGGAATGTTCCATCACGCTCCTGATTTGTGTCCTGTAGATGGTAAGTTACTTAGATTAGATTCCTTACAGAGTGGAAACAGGCCCTTCGGCCCAACAAGTCCATACTGACCCTCCGAAGTGCAACCCACCCAGACCCATTCACCTACATTTACCCCTTCACCTAACACTATGGGCAATTTAGCATGGCCAATTCACCTAACCTGCACACTTTTGGACTGTGGAAGGAAACCCACACAGACACGGGGAGAATGTGCAAACTCCACACAGACAGTTGCCTGAGGCAGGAATTGAACCCTGGTCCCTGACACTGTGAGGCAGCAGTACTAACCACTGAGCCCATACTTGCTGAAAGATTTTTTTTAGATTACTTACAGTGTGGAAACAGACCCTTCAGCCCAACAAGTCCACACTGACCCACCGAAGCACAACCCACCCATACCCCTACATGCACCCCTTTTTACCTACACTACGGGCAATTTAGCATGGCCAATTCACCTGACCTGCACATCTTTGGACTGTGGGAGGAAAACGGAGCACCTGGAGGAAACCCACACAGACATGGGGAGAATGTGCAAACTCGACACAGTCAGTCGCCTGAGGTGGGAATTGAACCCAGGTCTCTGGCGCTGTGAGGCAGCAGTGCTAACCACTGTGCCACCATGCCGCCTCTGACCTATTTCTTGTAGCCACAGTACTTAGGTGGGTTGAGTTCATTTCTGGTCAATTTTAGGATATTGATAGTGGGAGAAATCAGTGATCATGATACCATTGAATGTCAAATGATGATGGCTTGATTTTCTCTTGGAATCTGAAAATGGCTATTGTCAGGCACATACGTGACATTGAAGTTACTTGCCAGTTGTCAACCCAAACCCTTGTAGATACTTTCTGAAAATGATAATGCCCTTTGATGGTAGAAACTCTGGGTCCATTGTGATACATTTCACAAATGCTCAAATTTCATAACTATTGCAGAAATCGATTATCACAGAAAGGAAAGGAACGTTTCTCCCTTCCTGGTGAAGGGCTTATGCCCGAAATGTCGACTCTCCTGTTCCTTGGATGCTGCCTGACCTGCTGTGCTTTTCCAGCACCGCACATTTCAACTCTGACTCTCCAGCATCTGCAGTCCTCGCTTTCTCCTCCCAATGCAAGAATACCAAATTTCGAACAGTCACACCAAAAGAAAAGTGCTGACTGGCTGTCAGGTCGACTTGAATTGGCCAAGATGTTAACCTTAGGGAATGCAACAGAGAAACTCAAAGGCTCCCTGTGCACTCGAATCACTCATGGAAGATTCAAAGCTTGAACTTATTCCTTTTGTTTGCAGAACATCTCTTCTCAGGAGTATATTGTGATCGACTGAAATTTGATACTCTTGCTTTTGCCCTGACGAATGGAAGTTGAAAAGCTTTAGTAACTCGTCCCTCTTTTCAGCGGGAGTCTTTAGAACCTCTGTGAGGCAACTGTGACGTAACCATTTGGTTGTGAAGAGGGTTCGCAGGGTTTGAATACAGTCACCAATCCAATTTACCAGACAGCTTGAAATACAAGCATAACCTTGAGACAACTGAGCACAGACTCTGGATTGGAGCACCCCATTCAAAACAGAGGGGCTGCTGCCCTCTTGAAACTCTGGTCTTTTGTACACCCTGCTGCTTCCTCAGGCAGGATGGAAAGATCCCACGGTCGCTAATTTCACAGGAGATGGGGGCCGACGCAATTTATTCGTCAGTTAAATCAGATTACTCGGTCATTACGATGCTGCCTACTGTAGGAAGATGGCTCCTGCAAACTGGAGGTTAGATTTCCCAGACCGACAACAGAGATTCAGTACATCCTGTGCTTGTGACAGGTTACAGATAAAGGCAAGTTCTTTGTTTTCATTTTTTAAAATATGGCGGTCTGTAGGATCTGCATCACTCGCTTGGAAATGCCTTAGCCCGCCGTCTGGAAGCTGGCTTAGCAGGGATGTACTCTATCAATCAACGCACAGCTAGCCTCTTGGTCGATGTAACTCTTACCTAAATTAACAATGCCTTGAGGGTAACTCCATCACACAATCTGGCTGCAGTGACATTACTGCAGATGAGCTGCACTGTACCATATTGGTAATATTCCCCACTGATGAACATGAAATACAGTCTCTCTCCACAAGTGTTGCAATTCATCAAAATCTGAATGACACTGCTGACTAGACAAGGCATTTTGCAGCCATCTATTGGCTATGGCATCATAGAAACTTACAGCACAGAAGGAGGCTATTTGGCCCACAATCTTGTCCCAAACCCACACAAACGAAATCTCTTTGAACACACACTTTATGGCCATTTGGAAGCTCCTGCTGCTGGTTAAATAATATGGCGATGGGGAAGCGGTGGGCACTGCCTTCCTTTGTCTTTTTGCAAATCTTCACCTTAACCTGCCCTTAGACTGTCAATAATTCTAACTTCATTATCATCTACGTGGGATGAAAGAACCCAGTTTGAGTCTCGCCAAGACTTGACTGCTTGGCCTCTGTTTGGTCCCTGAGCTGCAAGACCCCGCCCTCCACTCTTAATTGGACAGTCAACCTACCTTCATGCCAAGTCTGACTGCTGCCCAGTCAAACATCACAGGTTCAAGACCCAGAAATGCCTTGCTTCTCATCTCCTGCAAACTCCCTCAACAACAAAAAAATCAACTCACACTGTTTGAGCCCTTTGTGCTTTATGTGGGAAAAGAATATTTAAAATTCATTTCATTTCGAAGGATTTCTCTCGTGAGGCAAAATAAAATTTTGTTTCAGAGAAGAGAGACAGATAAACACTTGTCCAGATTTCCTCTCTTTGTCAGGTGCCAGAAGCAAAAACAGAAATGAAGTAACCACTATATACTCAATCAAAAGCATATTCTATTGTGAAATGTTAATCAGCCTAGAGGCATTCAGCACCTTACTGACCAAAGCAGCTTAGTAATTATGGCTATTTGTAATGCAAATCTTACTAAACATTGTGAATTTTGGATGCCAGCATCATTCTGAATTATTCATTCGATTTAATGCCATTCCTTGCATAGAGGTAAAACTTGGCTCCTGTGTGAAGTGTACATGAGCTGGCCATGCATTCACACCCAGTGAATGCAGCATTGCTGCACATTTCCTATGGTGTCTTGACAATATTGTCACTGAGAGCCCTGCTTGGTGCCAAAGGAAGAGGTCAGTTACAATGTTAGGATTGCAGGGCAGTGACAACTGAGTCTGGTCTATCAACGTCACAGTGTCACTGAGCTATATACAGTAAAACAAATACCTGGCGCTTGGACTAGGAGGTCTTCCGGAAATCCTGGATATACTTTCTGATTTTAGGCCACTGTCAAAAATTCTTCTGTTCCGTGCTGCCTTCAGGCAGTGCATGCCATATTATGGGTCACTATAATGCACGTTTCGTCAATGCAAACTCACTGCAATGCGATTGGCGAACTGGGGACACTCTTTCTAAGGCGTGAACTTTTAAAATGTGTGTTGGCTGTCACGCAATTACATCGCCAAAATTTGAAGCGCTGTTTCTAAAGTGGAGGTTGCACAAGAATGCACCCATTGCCTTGGAGAGGAACTGACTGCACAACAAACTTAGCCAACTATATAAAGTGTAACCCTAACCCTAACCTTAACTCGAACCTTAATCCGAATCCTAACTCAATCCTAAACCCAAACCCTAATCTTAATTCTAACCTTAGCTCTAACCCTAACTCTAACCTTAATCCTAATTCTACCCCTAATCCTAATCCTAACTCTAACCTGAATCCTAATCCTAACTCTAACCTTAACCCCAACCCTAATCCTATTTCTAACCTTAACTCTAACCCTAACTCTATCCTTCACCTTAACCCTAATCCTAAACCCTCACCCTAACGCTAATTTTAACCCTAACCCTAACTAATCCAATTAGATTGTTTTCTCTCAGACGTAAGTGGTTGCTAGGGTGAGAGTGAAATTGACATTCGGACCTTCCTAATAGCCAGGGAGTTCAGACCTTGTGGTCACAATGTAAACATGGAGAGTTAGACTGAGCTGAGGAGAATTTATTCATCCAGACAGTGCTGAGCCCATGGAATTCACTGCCACAGGAAACAATTGAGGCTGAAACATTAAATATTTTCAAGAATGAGTTAGAGATAGTTTTTAGAGGCTAAAGGCATGAAAGAGAGAGAATGGAACAGGCTACTGAGTCAGAAGATCAGCTATGATCATACTGAATGGGGGGAGATCAGCTATGACTTTACAATGGGGGGGGAGGTCAGCCATGATCACACTGAATGGGGAGAGGGGTGGAGATCAGCGATGATCATATAGAATGGGGACAGATCAGCTATGATCATTCAGAATGGAGGGAAGATCAGCAATGATCATACTGAATGGGGGGAAGATCAGCTATGATCATATTGAATGGGGGAGATCAATATGATCATACTGAACTGGGGGAAGATCAGCTATGGTCATATTGAATGGGGGGGGGGGGGGAAATCAGCTATGATCATATTGAATGGGAGAGATCAGCTATGACCTTACAATGGGGGGGGGAGGTCAGCCATGATCACACTGAATGGGGAGAGGGGTGGAGATCAGCGATGATCATATAGAATAGGGACAGATCAGCGATGATCATTCTGAATGGAGGGGAAGATCAGCTATGATCATACTGAATGGGGGGAAGATCAGCTATGATCATTCAGAATGGAGGGAAGATCAGCAATGATCATACTGAATGGGGGGAGATCAGCTATGATCATATTGAATGGGGGGAGATCAGCTATGAACATACTGAATGGGGGGAGATCAGCTATGATCATACTGAATGGAGGGAGATCAGTTATGGTCATACTGAATGGGGGGAAGATCAGCTATGATCATACTGAATGGGGGAAGATCAGCTATGATCATACTGAACGGGGGGAGATCAGCTATGGTCATACTGAATGGGGGAAGATCAGCTATGATCATACTGAATGGGGGGAGATCAGCTATGGTCATACTGAACGGGGGGAGATCAGCTATGATCATACTGAATGGGGGGAGATCAGCTATGGTCATACTGAACGGGGGGAGATCAGCTATGATCATACTGAATGGGGGGAGATCAGCTATGATAATACTGAATGGGGGGAGATCAGCTATGGTCATACTGAACGGGGGGAGATCAGCTATGGTCATACTGAATGGGGGGAAGATCAGTTATGGTCATACTGAATGGGGGGAGATCAGCTATGGTCATACTGAATGGGGGGAAGATCAGCTATGATCATATTGAATGGGGGGAGATCAGCTATGGTCATACTGAATGGGGGGAAGATCAGCTATGATCATATTGAATGGGGGGAGATCAGCTATGGTCATACTGAATGGGGGGAAGCAAGTTCAAAGGGCCAAAGGGCTTGCTCTTGCTCCTATTTTCTATGTTTCAATTCTGCTCACTCGCCTCATTCAATCTGTCATCTAGCACAAGCTGAATTCATGTGTTGGATTTAGTAACATATGTTTAACTTTCATTACTGGGCCAAGCCAAATTATCTTGGCATCCAGACATGTCCAATGTTGTGTGTGTGTTGGGTTCAATGTGTTCCTTGTCCAATGTTGTGTGTGTGTTGGGTTCAATGTGTTCCTTGTCCAATGTTGTGTGTGTGTTGGGTTCAATGTGTTCCTTGTCAAATGTTGTGTGTGTATTGGGTTCAATGTGTTCCTGGCTAGCCTCCTGCTTTGTCCACTCCAAGACCGCTGGCATCAGAAACTGTGCTGCTCACGTCCGAATTTACACCACATCCTTATCACGCATCCTCTGTGTGCATTCTGACCCACAGTGCCTCCTATCTTTCATTATAAGATATACATCACGGTTCACAAACTCCATCCCACTGTGACGTTGCACCCCTCCCTGCATCCTGTCTCTGTAATTCCTCCACCCGCTCACAACCCTGCAAAGTTACCTGTACTCCTGCAGTTCTGACGTCAAGTACCCTCAATTCCTTTTTCCTTTAGTCTTTCATGAGAATGTGGGTGTCACTGGCATGGCCACCACTTCTTGTCCATCCCTAATTGCCCTTGAACTGACTGGCTTGCTGAACCATTCAGAAGTCAGTTGGAAGGCAAACACGTTTCTGTGGGTCTGGAATCACATGTAGGCCAGACCAGGTAAGGATGGCAGATTTCATATAATCATGCAATCCCTACATTAAATGTTTTCAAGAAGGAGTTAGAAAAGTTCTTCGGGGCTAAAGGCATTAAAGAGAGAAAATGAAACAGGCTACTGAGTCAGACCATTCAGCCCATTGAGCCCACACTGACCCTCAAAAGAGCATCCCACCTGGACCCATCTCCCTGTGCCAATCCACCTAGCCTGCACATCCATGGACACTACGAGCAATTTAGCATGGCTGACCCACCTAACCTGCGCATCTTCAGACTGGGGGAGAAACCAGAGCACCCGGAGGAAACCCACGTAGACATGAGGAGAATGCGCAAACTCCACACAGACAGTCAGCTCAGGCTGGAATTGAACCTGTGCCCCTGGCACTGTGAGGCGGCAGTATTAACCACTGAGCCACCGTTTCCTTCTCTAAAAGGGAATAATTGAACCAGATTTATTTTAAACAATTATGGTTTTACATTGCAAACACACTTAATGGTAAAGTCCTGGGAGTGTTGCTGAACAAAGAGACCTTGGAGTGCAGGTTCACAGCTCCTTGAAAGTGGAGTTGTAGGTAGATAGGATAGTGAAGAAGGCGTTTGGTATGCTTTCCTTCATTGGTCAGAGTATTGAGTACAGGAGTTGGGAGGTCATGTTGCGGCTGTACAGGACATTGGTTCGGCCACTGTTGGAATATTGCGTGCAATTCTGGTCTCCTTCGCAACGGAAACTTGAAAGGATTCAGAAAAGATTTACAAGGATGTTGCCAGGGTTGGAGGATCTGAGCTACAGGGAGAGGCTGAACAGGCTGGGGCTGTTTTCCCTGGAGCATCAGAGGCTGAGGGGTGACCATATAGAGGTTTACAAAATTATGAGGGCCATGGATAGGATAAATGGACAAAGTCTTTTCCCTGGGGTTGGGGAATCCAGAACTAGAGGGCATAGGTTTACGGTGAGAGGGGAATGATATAAAAGAAACCTAAGGGGCAACGTTTTCACGCAGAGGGTGGTACGTGTATGGAATGAGCTGCCAGAGGATGTGGTGGAGGCTGGTACAATTGCAACATGTAAGAGGCATTTGGATGGGTCTATGAATAGGAAGGGTTTGGAGGGATATGGTCCGGGTGCTGGCAGGTGGGACTAGATTGGGTTGGGATATCTAGTCGGCATGGACGGGTTGGACCGAAGGGTCTGTTTCCATGCTGTGTATCTCTATGATTCTATGACCTGGTGGGATTTGAACGCATATCCCCAGGGCATTAGATTAGACCTCTGGCACTGATATTCCCACAACACAATTATCCACCCTTATCACAGCAGTAATAATAGTAATAATAGTAATAATAGTCGTACATTCAACCTCCTGCCTCCTAAACATGGGATTTCCCTCCTCAGCTCTCTGACTCTTTCGCTTTGTTTAAAATACTCCTCAAAAGCTGTCCCTTTGCCCCAGCATTTGCCTTAATATCACCTTCTATGACTCACTGAGACACTGAAAGGAAATGAAGACGGGAGTGTTTGGAGGCACTGCGAGGAGTCTCGATTACTGCACAACATCCCGAGGGAACCTCCTGTCATACAATTTCACAGATATGAAAAAAACATCAAGTGATTCAGTTTCCAGGCATAATTGGACATGGTGACCTCCCTGCCCTGTACAATGCTGAGTATTTATTGCAGTCTAGGAAATTAATTAATTATCGTCTCCATCCTGTTTTCACATAATGTGGCAATTAAATATTACACAGCTTGAAATAAGTGTTCAGGATACTATGAAACGATCTCCATTTTAAGCCAAGGCAAAGATAATAAACGCTGCTCTTCAATGAAGGAATAATTAATTTTGAACGCAAGGCTTTGTTAACCCCTCCATCACCCCATCATTTATTTCTCTTCAGCCTACAAATTGTCATCAATCAAACAAAGATTTGAGCGGTCCGCACTTGATAATGGGCAGCGGCCAGCGGATGACACTGTGCTGTCTTTGAGGGCATCCACACGTCAATGCGCATGTCTGTGTTTATCTGTGTCTCTCCATGTGAAAGGGGGCTTTTGGGATTGAGCTTCCTAACTTCAAGCAGTAAATGTAGGCAAGTCAGGAATGGGGCAGGTGGGGCAAAGGTCAATTGGTTGCCATCCAATTATGTCAAACAGCACATCTTGCTATCAGCACACTCTCTCCATTCTCTGACACACTTCTATATTGGTCAGTGCATTGAGTCGAGGAGTTGGGAGGTCTTGTTGCAGCTGAACAGGATAATGATTCGGCCATTCTTGGAACACTGCATTCACAGAAATGGAGAAAGTGAGGACTGCAGATGGCGGAGATAAGATTTGAGACTGTGGCGCTGGAAAAGCACAGTAGGTCAGGCAGCATCCGAGGGGCAGAAGAATCGATGTTTAAGGCATAAGCCCTTCATCAGGTATGAGACTTGTGGGCCAGGCCATTGAGAGATAAATGGGAGGTTGGGGGGTGGTGGGACTGGGGGAAAGGTAAATGGGAATGCAATAGGTAGATGAAGGTGGGGGGTGGGGATGGTGATAGGTCAGAGAGGAGGGTGGAGCGTATAGATGGGGTAGGTGATGGACAAGTCAGGAGGGTAGTGCTGAGATGGAGGCTTGGGTCTGGGATAATGTGGGGGGAGGGGAAATGAGGAAACTGTTGAAATACACATTAATCCCGTATGGCTGCAGGGTCCCAAGGCAGAATATGAGGCGTTCTTCCTCCAGGCATGAGTGGTAAGGGTTTGGCAGTGGACGAGGTCCAGGACCAAAAGTATGGTGCTGGAAAAGTGCAGCAGGTCAGGCAGCATCCGAGGAACAGAAGAATTGATGTTTTGGGCATAGGAATTCCTGCTTCTTGGATGCTGCCTGAGCTGCTGTGCTTTTCCAGAACCTCATTTTTTGACTCTGATATCCAGCCTCTGCAGTCTTCACTTTCTCCTAGTGCATTGAACAGTACAGCAGAGAAACAGGCCCTTTGGTCTACAATGTTGTGCTGAACATGATGTCAAATTAAACTAATCCCATCTGTTTGCCCTTGTTCCATATCCCTCCATTCCTTGCATATTCCTTTGAATGTCCCTTGAATGTCCTTATCGTATCTGCTTCCAACAAAACTCCTGAAGCATGTTCTAGGCTCCTGTCCCTCTCTGTGTAAAACTTACCTTGTGTATCTCCTTTGAACTTTCCCCCACTCACCTTAAATTCATGCCCCTTGTATGAGGCATTTTAACTTTGGGAAAAAGATTCTGACCATCAACCTTATCTATGCATCTTGTAATTGTATACACTTCTTTTATTTCTATCACATTCTTTCAATTCTGATCTCCCTCCTACATAGAAGGATGTTGTGAAACTTGAAAGGGTTCAGAAAAGATTTGCAAGGATGTTGCCAGGGTTGGAGGGTTTGAGCTATCTGGAGGGGTTGAATAGGCTGGGGCTGTTTTCCCTAAAGGCTGAGGGGTGACCTTATAGAGGTTTATAAAATTGTGAGGGGCATGGATAGGGTGATTAGACAAAGTCTTCCCCCTAGGGTAGAGGAGTCCAAAACTAGATGGCATAGGTTTAGGGTGAGAGTGGCAAGATTGAAAAGGACCTAAGGGGCAACATTTTCACACAGAGGGTGGTGCGTGTATGGAATGAGCTGCCAAAGGAAGTGATGGAGGCTGGTACAAATACAACATCTAAAAGGTATCTGAATGGGTATATGAAAAGGAAGGGTTTGGAGGGATATGGGCCAAATGGGACTAGATTAATTTAGAATTTATGGTCAGCATGGACGAGTTGGACTGAAGGGTCTGTTTCCGACTCTAAGACAGCAGGCTGAGGAAACGCTCATGTGAAATGTAGAATGAATGTAACATTTGATCAGTCAGAAGACAATTGGCATGACTTCCCACAATAAGCAACACCATTCCCCAGCACTGAGATAGCTGTTCTCATCTCCAATATTGAGGAGATGTTTAAATCACTGCAGCGTCAGACAGCACATTTCCCACACTGCTTGTGATACTGCGTACAACAGCAGACACTCAACCTGCTCCTCCTGTCAGACAATAGTTCTAAGTCTACCCAGTCCTGGGTGCCACACTCCAGGGAAGATAATAATACATGAAACAGAATGCAGAAAACATTCATGGGAATAGACCCTGTGATGATGCACATCAGTTTCTGGATTAGTGGTGCTGGAAGAGCATAGCAGTTCAGGCAGCATCCAAGGAGCTTCGAAATCAACATTTCGGGCAAAAGCCCTTCATTTACCTCCTTGATGCACATCAGTTGCCTACTTTGATTGGAGAGGTTGGGACTATCGAAAAGAGAAGATTGAGAGCAGATTTGGTTGACAAATTCAAAATCAGTTTGACGGATTAGAGAGGGAATATAACTGCTCCCACTGCTGGAAGGTTCAAGAACCCTTTGGGGCATCGTTTTAAGGTAATTTGCAAAAGAAGCAATGAAGACAGAAACTTCTCATGCAGTGAGTAATTGGGATCTGGAATGCACTATCCAAGAGTCTGGGTGAGGCAGGTTCAATTGACGCATCCAAAAGAGAATCCGATATCAAAGGCTATCAGGGAAAGTTGGGAAAATAGTACGAGGTGCATTGCTCATTCAGAGAGCCTCCTTCAAATGGCCTCCTTCAGTGTAGTAGAACATAGAACAGTACAGCACAGGCCCTTCGGCCCACCATGTTTGTGCTGACTTTGATGCTATTCCAAACTAATCCCATCTGCCTGTACTTAGTTCATATCCTCTATTCCCTGCCTGTTCATGTGTCTGTCTAATTGCCTCTTAAACTTTGCTATCGTACCTGCTTCTACCGTTTCCCCTGGTAGTAGGCACCTACCACCCTCTGTCCAAAAACGTTTCTTCAAACATCTCCTTTACACTTTCCCCTTCTCACCTTAATCCATGCCCCTAGTACCTGGCATTTCCACTCTGGGAAAAAAGACTATCCACCCTATCCATGCCACTCATAATTCTATATCCTTCGATCAGATTGCCCCTCAGCTTCTGACGCTCTTGCAAAAACAATCCAAGTTTGTCCAACCTCTCCTATAGCTAATATTCTCCAATTCAGGTAGTATCCTGGTAAACCTCTAATGCACCCTCTCCACATCCTGCCCATAGTGTGGTGACCAGAACTGCACACAATACTCCAATGTGGCCAAACTGAAGTTTTACAGAGCTGCAACATGACTTGCTTATCTTTCTGTTCAATGCCCTGACGGTCGAAGGCAAGCATGCTGTATGCCTTCTTTCCCACCTCATCCACTATGTTGCCACTTTCAGGGAGCCATGGACTTGGACTCCTAGATCTCTCTGTATATCAACACTCCTAACGGCCCCACTATTTACTGTATACTTGGCTCTTGCGTTGATCTCCCAAAATGCATCACTTCACACTTCCATTTGCCATTTTTCCACCCAAATTTCAACTGATATATATCCTGCTGTATTCTTTGACAACCTTGCTCACAATCCACAACTCCACCAATTTTTGTGTCATTTGAAAACTTACTAATCTGACCACAGACATTTTTATCCAAATCATTTACATTTATTACAAACAACAGAGGTTTAAGCACTGATTCTTGTGGACCACCACTGGTCACTGGTGTTGCACCCATTCTTTTACTCTATGGTATATAAAGATTTCAGCGCAAGTTAAGATGCTGTTGCCTTTTTATTTGTAAGGGGAGCAGTTCCTACTTCAACTCGATGAAATTATTTCAAAACGCACAACTGTTACTGGCTGCTGTGCACCAGGAGTTAAATGAAGAAGTGTTCACATTGTCTTGTGTGTGCGTGATGGAACATAGGCTTCCCTAGGATTTTACCTTGAGGAGAGAAATGAGGACTACAGATGCTAGAGGTCAAAGTTGAAAAGTGTGGTGCTAGAGAACCACAGCAGGTCAGGCAGCAGCTGAGGAGCAGGAGTGTCAACCTTTCGGGCATAAGCCCTTCGTCAGGAACGAATGCTGTGCTTTTCCAGCGCCACTTTTTGACTTCGCCTTTAAGAGTTTGATGTGAGTCTTGGGCTGCTCAGTTTGTTTTGCCCAGTGAGCATGTGCCCTCTGAATACACATGGGCGAGAAACTGAACTGCTCAGGTCCCATGGTATTGTTCTAAGAAGACCAAGGCATGGTCCTGATGAATATTTATCTTTCAACTAACATCACAGTGATCCTGTTGCTGGATCTGGTTTTCCTTCTTATATCACAACAGGGATTATACTTATATTAACAAAGGACATTATTGAGTGTAAAGCATGTTGGGACGTTGCGTGCTTTTTTAAAGACACTACGTAAATGCAAATCAATCTTCATGGCACAAACTGCTATAGTATGAGTAGTAAATGTGAAATCTCATTCAGAGATGGGAGCAATGCTACTCTGCAGCAGCAGAAAGCAATTGCACAGATAATAGTCGAGTCACATTTTGGAATAGTACAAGTTACAGACTGACTGTGCTCTAAATGGATCTGTGACCACTTAATGCTGACATTTAAGAAAAATGCCAAGGACTGCACTCTATACCCCAGCACTAAAACTACTAAACGGACTGCACATTTACCTCATTAGCTGGTTTGCAGTGCAAAGTGATGCCAGCAACAAGGGTTCAATTTCCACAGCAACTAAAGTTACCATGAAGGATTCTAAGATGTTGTGAAACTTGAAAGGATGTTGCCCGGGTTGGAGGATTTGAGCTATGGGGAGAGGCTGAACAGGCTGGGGCTGTTTTCCCTTGGGCCTCGGAGGCTGAGGGGTGACCTTATAGAGGTTTACAAAATTATGAGGGGCATGGATAGGATAAATGGACAAAGTCTTTTCCCTGGGGTCGGAGAGTCCAGAACTAGAGGGCATAGGCTTACGGTGAGAGGGGAAAGATATAAAAGAGACCTAAGGGGCAACTATTTCACACAGAGGATGGTACAGGTATGGAATAAGCTACCAGAGGAAGAGGTGGTGGCTGGTACAATTGCAACATTTAAGAGGCATTTGGATGGGTATATGAATAGGAAGGGTTTGGAGGGATATGGGCTGGGTGCTAGCAGGTGGGACTAGATTGGGTTGGGATATCTGGTTGGCATGGACGGGTTGGACCGAAGGGTCTGTTTCCATGCTGTACATCTCTATGACTCTATGACTTTGACTCTCCCCTCGCCTTAGATTTGGCAATCCTCAGGTTACAGCACCAGTGGTCTTTCTCTCCACTGAGACAGCAGCCCTATGGTCCAGTTGGACAGTGGTGATTTTACATCATTTTTTTTGAGTATATTTTTAAGGTGTGCTAACTTTTAACTAACAAGCAGCATACACAATAAAACCAAAAAAAAGGAGGATACTGTAAATCAGAATCAAAATCCAAAATTGCTGGAAAAACTCAGCAGGTTAGGCAGCATCTGTTGAGAGAAATCAGAGCTCACATTTTGGATTCCTTCCTCAACACCTCAGAGGAAAGGACACTCAACCCAAGCATTAGCTCTGATTTCTCTCCACAGGTGCCGCCAGACCTGCTGAGCTTTTCCAGCAATTGTGGTTTGCTGCAATTTACACAGTTGGGTCACTCACGGGCTCGGTCTTCTTTTGGGGAGGAATTTGATATTTCGCTTCCTGTTGACTTTCTGAGCATTCTTCCCGCTAAGGGACGCTTGAAGAATGAAACACTGAACCGAAAAAGTCCACCTGGAGCTAATACCTCATTGAATGTTATTATTCACTCATTGGTCGTTGAACGAAGCAGCAAACACAATCAGGAATACAAATCTGAATTCTTCAGGGCCAGCTATGAGTTGGAACAATCTCAGTAAATCCTACTCCCTCATAGACAAACCCTGGCATAATTCTGCCCTTGGGATATGGCTATACTTCCACATAGATTCTATCAATGCAAGTGAAGCAAAGACCATCATTTTAAAAGTCATTGTTGAAGGTATGCACAGCACCAAGCACTAAAACTGATTTGATTTTCTGACAGGGGTAAAAAAAAATTACTTCAGTGGAACAAGTAATAGAAGAATTTTCCTTTCAGCTGATATTTGACATTTCAATGCAGAATCTATCTTGGACTCAAGAGACTGAGAGCTAATCATAGACCATTAGAAGCATCCAGACATCAATATGTCGGTGTGTGTTATATTACTGTTCTAGCATTCACCCAAACCTTGCCAGTTTGCACCTTTCCAGGTCCTAGAGCTGTAGGTTTTAATTATACGGTCCACAGCTGAGGCTGAGCCTTTTGAGTTCATGGTTACTTTAAATAGTCATGTTGCTTCTTATTTCTTAACTTTACAGCAACCTTTCAGCCTTGAAAAAGCACAGCTGAGCCTCTAAAAGAATGTAAGCTCCAGAGAAATGGGTTCTGAGGGGTGTGGAGGCAATTGCCTTGCGGTATTGTCACTAGATTATTAACCCAAAGACCCAGGCAACGTTCTGGGGACCAGGGTTCAAATCCCATCCTGGTAGTACTTGAATTCAATAAAAATTGGGAATTAAGATACTAATAATGACCAAGCAACTATTGTCAATCAGTGGAGGAAACCCCATCTGGTTCATTCATGTCCTTCAGGGAAGGAAACTATCACTCATACCTGGTCTGGCCTACATGTGACTCCAGACCGTGGTTCTCTTAACTGCCCTATGGACAGTAAATGCTGGTCTAGTCAGTGATGCCCATATCCCATGAATAAGTAAAAAAGAATCCATTGCTAGCCATATGCCCTGAGCTGTTTGTCCAGACTCTAGGATTCCTGCCACAAACGTCTCCAGCTCACCCTCTCTTATCCCTTAAACCTCTGTCTGTTACCAATTTGGCTTTGGCGTTTGGTTACCTATCTTAAAATGCAGTGTGGCATTAAGTCTTGGCTGATTATTGCTTCCATGAAGTGCTTTGAGAAGGTTTACAGTGTTAAAGGTGCTACATAAAATGGGCTGTCATTGTAATCAGTTACAACTGCCCTCAAGTGTCACCTCTGTTCTGTTCTCAACTAGACAGACATTCATGAGGCTAAACATGTGGGCTCAAATCCTATGCCCGGATTTTAAGTATATACATTGGCAACAGGCCTTGTGTGATGCAGTGGTTGTGCCCCTACCTCTGAGCCTGAATTTCAACCCTCAGACATATGTGTAACATTGGCTAATAGTTCAATCACAGAATCACAGAATTGTTCTGGTGTAGAAAGAGGCCATTCAGCCCATCATGCCAATTCTGGTTCTGTTCCTTAGTGTGAAACTCTTACCTTTTTCCTCACATCCCTACACACTATTTCTATTCAAATAATCATCAAAACCCTCTTGAATGCCACACCTGAACCTGCCTCCTATACATTTCCAGGCAGTGAACTCCATACGTACTCTGTTTGAAAAGATTTTACCTTTACCCCACTTTGCTTTGCTTGGACATCACTTTAAGTCATTCTTTTACAAACACAAACAGCCTCTCCCTATTTACTCCAACCAGCCTACTCATGATTTTGAAAACCTCTATCCAATCACCTCTCAGCCTCCTTCTCTCAAAGGAGAATAGTCCCAACTTCTTCAAACCATCTTCATCCCTGAAGTTTCTCATTCCTGGGACGATTCTGGTAAACCACCTCTGTACTCTCTCCAACGTATTCACATCTTTCCCACAACCTGCCATCGACAAACATGCACAATATTCCAGGTCTAACAAGTGTCTGCTACAAATTCAACATCATCTCTTCTCCTTTGTATTCTGTGCCTCTATTAGTAAAGCCACTGAATGGTTTATTAACTGGTCTCTCCACCAGACCTGCCATATCTGTGCACATATACACCCAGGTCACTCTGCTCCTGCACCCATTACAACTGTACCCACTTTTTTATATTGCCTTCCAGTGTTCTTCATATTAAATGCATCAACTCACACTTCTCTGCACAACTTCTGCCACCTATCTGCCCACTCCACCAACTTGCCAATGTCCTTTTGGGAGTAGCACACTGTCCTTCTCACAGTCTACATTTGGTGTCATCTGCAAACTTTGAACCTGCTCTCTGAACACTAACTTATTAATATGAACCAGGAAATGCAAAGGTCCCGAGAGTAATCCCTGGGCAACTCCATTTCATTACTGTATTGCAGTGTTCCCTGTAAGCTACATTGCTGCATAACTGCTCAGAGACTCTGTGCATGCCATGCCAAGGTGGGTGCCATACACATTAACTTCTGGTGCATGGAACACACAGTTGGTGGGGGGGGAGATAGCTGCATTATCAGAGTCACGGACATCACCCCCAGTTCACCGCGACAGGTGGATGTGCAAGGTTCATGAAAAGGGCAGGAATTTTTCTCAGCTTTTCGGTCAAATGTTCCTTTTTCAAGCAGGTACTGATGGATGGATAAATGTCGGCCAGTCACTGTAAGCAATTTTCATGGGGATGTGAAATGCAGGCAAAGAGTCTTTAATTAGATTGGAAACAATGTGTGGAAACAGGCTCTTCGGCCCAACAAGTCCACAAGTTTAGAATATGGAAGGAGCTCATTTGCCCATTGTGCTTCTGCCAGTTTGCAAGAGGGTGTTTAAACTAATCCCACTTTTCAGTCCTGTAGGTTAAGTGCCTTCAAGTGTATATCTAAGTACATCTTCTACATGTTGAAGTTTTCTGCCTTGACATTCTTTCCAGCACCACACTTTTCGACTCGGATCTCCAGCATCTGCAGTCCTCACTTACTCTTTCAAGAAACTCAAAAAAGGCTCAATACAAAATGTATTCAATGCAATATCTCTCTCCCCAACGATAGTCAACTTCCATACAAGTAACAGTCAAGTAGAGACTTGATACAGTGCTGAAATACCGTCAGCGGGAACTACTTTGCAACAAAAAAAAACTTGAAGAATGAAAATATGGCTCATTTTGTTCTCATAGATGACTCATTTTGACTGCCAATGTACTCATCAAATGTTTCGCACATACATAGTTGTGTAAAAGTTGACTTTTTGAACCAAAAGTTTCAAGCAATAAAATGGGGTATTATTGTTTTAATAATGCCCTCTTTATGGGTACTTAAGCGGGCATTGGATAGGTATATGGAGGATAGTGGGTTAGTGTAGGTTAGGTGGGCTTTGATCGGCGCAACATCGAGGGCCGAAGGGCCTGTACTGCGCTGTATTCTTCTATGTTCTATGTTCTATGTTCTAAATTGAAATCCATGTCGGATATTTGGAACTAACGGGCTGCCAATGTTGACGCCTCGTGCTGGTTGCTAGCCATGGTCCTGAATTCAACAGACCTCGGCAGCCTCCGATCTGATGTTTGAGAAGACCAATTTTGATCCAGATTCACTGGACTGTGCACAGTAATCCAGCTCCCAAAACTAACACAAAGTACAAGAAAAATGAAGGACTTTTTTGGGTCAAATGTCAGGGCAAGTTGTTGGAGGGAATCCTGAGGGACAGGATTTACATGTATTTGGAAAGGCAAGGACTGATTAGGGATAGTCAATATGGCTTTGTGCGTGGGAAATCATGTCTCACTAACTTGATTGAGTTTTTTGAAGAAGTAACAAAGAGGATTGATGAGGGCAGAGTGATGGACATAATCTTACACTTAATTAGATTACTTACAGTGTGGAAACAGGCCCTTTGGCCTACACCGACCCGCCACCCACACATTTACCCCTTCGCCTAACACGACAGGAAATTTAGCTTGGTCAATTCACCTAACCTGCACATTTTTGGTCTGTGGGAGGAAACCAGAGCAAACCCACACAGACAATGTGCAAACTACACACAGTCGCCTGAGGTGGGAATTGAACCCGGGTCTCTGGCGCTGTGAGGCAGCAATGCTAACCACTGTGCCACCGTGCCGTCAGGAAGACATTTGACAAGGATCCCCATGGGAGATGGTTAGCAAGGTTAGATCTCATTTGGATACAGAACTGGCTCAAAGGTAGAAGACACAGGGTGGTAGTCAAGTGTTGCTTTTCAGACTGGAGGCCTGTGACCAGTGGAGTGCCACAAGGATCGGTGTTGGGCCCACTACACTTCATCTTTTATATAAATGATTTGAATGTGAACATTGGTGGTATAGTTAGTAAGTTTGCAAATGACACCAAAATTGGAGGTGTATGGACAGCAAAGAAGGTTACCTCAGATTACAATGGGATTTTGATCAGATGGGCCAATGGGCTGAGGAGTGGCAGATGGAGTTAATTTAGATAAAGGTGAGCTGCTGCATTTTGGGAAAGCAAATCTTAGCAGGATTTATACACTTAATGGTAAGATCCGAGGGAGTGTTGCTGAACAAAGAGACCTTGGAGTGCAGGCTCATAGCTCCTTGGAAGTAGAGTCGAAGATCGATAGGATAGTGAAGAAGGCATTTGGTATGCATTCCTTTATTGGTCAGAGTATTGAGTACAGGTGTTGGGAGGTCACGTTGCAGCTGGATAGGTCATGTTGCAGTTGGTTAGGCCACTTTTGGAATATTGCATGTGGTTCTGTTCTCCTTCCTATCGGTAGGATGTTGTGAAACTTGAAAGGGTTCAGAAAAGATTTACAAGGATTTTGCCGAGGTGGAGGATTTGAGCTATAGGGAGAGGCTGAACAGGCTGGAGCATCGGAGGCTGAGGGGTGACCTTATAGAGGTTTACAAAATTATGAGGGGCATGGACAGGATAAATGGACAAAGTCTTTTCCCTGGGGTGGGGAAGTCCAGAACTAGAGGGCATAGGTTTAGGGTGAGGGGGGAAAGATATAAAATGGACTTAAGAGACAGAGTGACCTGGGTGTATAAGTGCACTGATGACGGTCTTTTACCCGAAACGTCGATTTTCCTGCTCCTCAGATGCTGCCTGACCTGCTGTGCTTTTCCAGCACCACTCTAATCTAGACTCTCAATCATTTACTGGCTGCTCCTCTCAAAACAGATTTGATCAAGAAATCTGTAGACATGAGTACAAGAGTGCAGAACAAATTATTTTCTCCTAGTTTTCTGCTCTCCCTCTGTCATATTGAGGAAGAGGCTTGGCTCAGTATGCTGTTGTGTTGACCTATAAACAATTGACAGACACATAGAGAGACGGACAGGCAGAGAGACAGACAGACAGACAGACAGAGACAGACAGACAGCAAAACAGAAAGACTGCTCACAAATTAGTGTTGAACCTTGACGTTTTGACAGAGACCAATAAGAAGACATCATTGCAGATCTTTTGAATGATAATAATTGCCAGAAATTTGAAAATCTGACCATAAGGAGTTTAGTTAAGGAACATTATGTTACCTGTAAGATGGTTTTCTTATTGTGAATTGAAGGCAGTATTTCAAAACAGGTTCAGGCACAGATAACATTTGATGAGCCATCACTCTAATGATGTACCATTCAGTACCAATAACCTTCCTAGTGATAGCAAGTGCCACCAACTTTATGCGGGACCAGAGGACTCCTCTGCTGTTGACCCTCCAGCTGGGTCAGCATGTGTCAGCTGGATGCTCAATACAGTCAAAGGCTATTCCACTAAATTCTTTTCCCGAGCTCCTCCCACTGTCCAGCTAGGCAAGAGTTGGCTTTCCTCACTTCATTATCACCATATTCAAATCAAGAGACTGTGACATCATCCCTAATTCTTGCCCCTGTCCTTTAAACACCTCAGCCACAGTCCACATTCTAGACAGTCAGTCTTGAAAATGGCCCAATGTTTGTAAATTGACAGGATACAAGAGAACAGTCCTCCCCTTAAGAGCCAATCTTGATTAAAATATTTCTTCTCTACTTTATTTGTCATTGCAAAGATCAGACAATTTTTCAAGGAACAAAGATCCAAATACATACTATCCTTTATTCTCTTTTCATTCTTTGTTTTCCTGAAGGCGATGAGCTCAAGATCAATCACTTAGTCCAATTCAGTGTTCCTCAGGATCCTAAACTTTCGCCTCGCTCATTTTCTCTCCCTACAATCCACAGACTAATAAGATACAGATTCAACCATTTTTAATCATTCATCTTTGAATCACCCCATTTTCTGACTTAATCTTTCAGCCATAGAGATGTTCAATACCACAGACCACTGTCCTTCAGTTGGGGATATCTCTGCTAATGTCATATTCATGAAAATGGTTTGAGGTCCACGCAGTTTCTGTGATAATTAAATCATTAAGCAAGTCTGAATATATCTGTGGGACACCTTTCAATGTCATGGGTTTTTATTGTATCATGTACTATACGGTACAGCATTAGCCTTCACATAGAATAGAATCTCTACAATTCAGAAAGAGACCATTCAGCCCATTGAATCTGAACTGACCCTCTGAAGAGCATCTCACTCAAACCTAGCCCTGACCCTATACCCAAATCCTTGCATTTACCATGGCCAATCCACCTAACCTGCCCACCCCTGAACACTACAGACAATTTGACATGGCCAATCCACCTAGCCTGCATATTCGTGGACACAATGGGCAACTTAGCATGGCCAATCCACCCTAACCTGTGCAGCTTATGCCCATAGGAGGAAACTGGAGCACCCGGAGGAAACCCACACAGACACAGGGATAACATGCAAACTCCACACAGTCGCCTGAGGTTCGATATTGAACCTGTGTCCCTGGTGCTATGAGACAACAGTGCAAACTACTGAGTCACCTGCCACCCTTTTCACAGGGATGACAATGTCTTCTTTTCTTTTTGACAATGGATTCCAGCTAATACTGATCCTGACTCACCATACAGCATGGGTCCCTACAATAGTGTTCAGGAACAGGAACCTCAGCTCATTTTCACAGCTTCCCCAGCACTCCACCTCACTGCCTTGCCGAGCCTGGGTTACTGATCCCAGTTATAGGGAGAAGAATGTTTGCCTTTCACAACCTTAGGAGTTTATACTTTACACCTCATGAAGTGTTCCTCTGAAGTGTAGTCAATGATGTATGATATACACACAGTGAGCTCCAACAAATCAGAATGTGATAAAGGACCAAATAATCTGCTTTTAAAGATGTCGAGGTTGGGATAAATATTGGCCAGGGCACTGGGAGATTTTCCCTTACCCTCCTTGAAATGCTTCAACAGGATTTTTCTGTCAATTGATGCAGCAGACAGGACCTTGGTTTACATCTCATTTGAAAGGTACCTTCATCCTGAAACATTAGCTCTGTTTCTCTCTGAGCTGCTGAGTATTTCCAGCATTTCCTGTTGCTGGATTATATTTCCAGCATCTGCAGAATTATGCTGTGGTTCTGTTCTTGTGATTCAGGTGGATCATTGCACGGAATGAAGTAGACTTCAGCTGCTTCGGTCCTAATCTCAGAGACATGGACATCGACAGCGCAGAGAAAAGGCCAGTCATCCATCCCATCCACACTGGTCAAAAACAGCCACCAAACTAATTTAATCCCAATTCCCAGCTCTTGGCCCAGTACTCACTGACTCTCAATGCGCTTGAATCTGTCTGCACCTGGACTTAGGAATCAGATCTTTTCCTTCAAATCTATTGACCCTTTTGTCAACAACCTTCCTGCTGTGTCCTCCCCCAAACATACCACCCTCTGTGACATCGACAATCCCCCATTCCCGGTGTCCTATACATCCCCAAACATACCACCCTCTGTGATACCTACACTCCCCCATTCCTGATGTCCTGTACATCCCCAAACATACCGCCTTTTGTGATACCTACACTCCCCCAGTTCTGATGTCCTGCACATCCCCAGTTGAACTGCTCATCCATTAATAGTCGTGCATCAGCTGTATGGGCCCCAAGATCTGAAACTGTCTCCCTGAATCTCTCCACCTCCCCCTCTTCATGTTGCTCCAAATCATCTACCCACCTGACTCAGATTCTGAGCACTCTTATTCACATTTCCTTCTCTGGGTGTCAATTTTGTTCTGATTATGTTCTCCTATGAACCACCATTTGCTATGTCACTGTATGACAGTAAATGGAATCTGTTGATGATGATACAAGATGTCTCCGAAACACTGCACTGTTCCTATGAGTTCTTCCAATGAGGATGAAATGAACCAAGGAGACTTTTATCTTGACCTTATTTGACTTCTTCCAAGCTCTACTCACTGATATCAGTTTCCATTCACATTCAAACAAACTGTCAAGCGAGATGGCTTTTGTACAGTGGGCTCATGTCAATTAAGAGTCTGGGGACCAGAGCACAAACCACCAATACATCTCCTCTCTTCTGACCCTGAGTCAGGGTTAGGTTACATAAATGAATTGTTAATGGTCGCTCAGCCTGAGCAGACAGAATTGTCATTCGGTCTGTTTTTGTGGCTTCTGAAGATCGACCAAAATGTTACTGTTGGCTACAATTTTACAGTGACACTCTTTAAGCTTCATAAAAGGCATGAACAACGGTGGATTGATTATTACTATTCAGAAACCATGGACCCTAACTGCTTTGCATGACATGGAAATACACTCTTTATGTGAGTAATGACCAAGTCATCACCATGATACATGTTACAGAGCTGTACCTTCCAAACCCATGACCCCTTCCACCTGGAAGGACAAGGGTGGCAGGTACATGGGGACACCACCCCCTGCAGGTTCCCCTCTCAACCACTCACCATCCTGACACGGAAATATATCGGTATTCCTTCACTGGCTCAAAATCCTGGTTCTTTCTCCCTCAGGGCATTGTGGGTCAACCCACAGCACATGGAAGGCAGCGGTTCAAGAAGGCAGTTCACCATCTTCTCAAGGACCACAAGAGACAGGCAGTAAATACTTGTCCAGTCAGAGACAGCTGCATAGCATGAACAAGTTCAAAAATCTATGAGGCAAAATCAACTCCTGATGCTTACAGTTTTCTGTCAAACAAAGTCCAATGCTTTCCCTCAAAGTGGAGTTGAGGCCACAATTCGATCTTAATCAATGGCACAGCAGGCTAGAAGGGCTGAATGGCCAACTCCTGTTCCTAATTTTTTTAATGTTTACACAAGCGCAGAAATAATTCTTTGACTCATTAGGTAGATTGAGTTCTACGCTCAAAAGATGTAAGAAAGCTTGAAGCTTGCAGCCTGCTAGGATGAGAGAGCCATGCAAATAGATGAGGCCATTGTCATGTCAGGAGTCTGCAGACCCCATCTTTCTATTGTTCTGTATTTTTGATTGTCGACTGAAATGGCCAAAAAAGGATTGCTTTAAACACAAGGATTGTGGAAATAATTGCTGTGATCTTAAAAAACAAGTTGCTGGAGCTTGTTGTGTTTACACTGGTCTTTGTTGAGTTAGTGGGGGAGGAGAGTTAAGTCAGAAAGTGGGATTCAGCTTGCAACGTGTTGCAGATTGGTTTGTGCAATTGTTACCAATTGTGGATACCAGGGTCATCAGCCTAACAACAACTCTGATAATTTCCTGCATAGCTGAACTGTGTGTGAAAATAGCACAGTGGCAGAATGCTTCCAGAGTGGAGAAAACAAAGACTGTCTCTACACCTCTGCAGCGGGTCAGGCAGCATCTGAGGAGCAGGAAAATCGACATTTCAGGCCAGAGCCCTTCATCAGGAATGAGCAAGGCTCCTGTTGTGCTTTTCCAGCAACACACTCTCAATTCTGATCTCCAGCACCTGCAGATCTCACTGTCTTCTACACCTCTGCAGCCAAGTCACTCAAGCCTAAAGACAGTCAGCCATTTTCTTCTACCATTTGTTGTAAGCTGTTTCCTCTAACCAGCAACTGTAAAAATGCACAATGAACGTGTAAACTCCCCATGTGTTCAACAAAGAACTAAAAGAACCTGGCAGGAAGGAGAAAAGAAAATCTCATCCTATTGAACCCTATGAACTGGTGCTATTGAACTGTGAATTCTCAGTACTTTTTCCTTTCACCATGACGCCCTATTTTTTATTTGTATGTGTGTGTAGAGTTTTAATGAGAGTTATATGTTGCTAGTTAATAGCTCTGTTTACCTTTGGTGAGAGGTAGTTCACTCATTACGTGAAGAAACCTGGTTGAGTGTTAATCTGGGTTGATTAGACAAGAAAACTGGGCTCTTTGAATACTTTGATTAAAGCATTAACTTTTGTGGCAATCATAGGACTAAGAGGTTTGCAAAGCAGTGCACTCTGGGTCATGACAGGAGTCACACGTCATGGAGCACTTTAAAACAAAGCTGGGTGGGTGATTGGCCATCATTAACCACAATTAAGGATCAGCTGGGTCTAGGAGCCAGGTTACGGTTTAATCACACTAACAGTTTCCAGCTCGCCTTTCACAGTTTCTGGCTCAAGAAATCTGAATTAGTGAAAGCAGGTGCTGTGGTGATAGCTGGATGATTAGCTTGGATAAAGGTTTGCTGGGGATCACTGGAGAGCATTTTGACAGTAAGTAACATTGAGCCTATTACTGGAATCATTTTGCCTGTGCTTTCAGTAAACTTCAAATAAGTACCTGAATGATGCTGGTCAGCAGGATTATTACAAATGCAGTGGGCCAGATAATCAGGAAAAAAGACAGCTCGAATTTATACTGCAGACTACTGCCTTGGTAATCCCCTGGAAAATAAGCTGCTGCAGCTTGAACATTATATTCTTTTATTAATTGATTTTTGCGTTAGATGAAGTTTTTAAATGTTTTGTTCAATTCTTCTTATCCAAATCCTCACATCCTTAATTCCGTTTGCCTGTTCATTGGGTGGCACAGTGGCTCAGTGGTGAGGACTGCTATCTCACAGCATCAGGGACTCGGGTTCAATCCCACCTTCAGGCGACTGTCTGTGAAAAGTTTGCATGTTTGCCCTCTGTCTTCGTATGTTTCCACCAGGTGCTTAGGTTTCTTCCCACAATCTAAAGATGTGCAGGTTAGGTGGATTGGCCATGGGAAATGCAGGGGGTAGGGTGGGTCTGGGATGGATGCTCTTCGGAGGGCAGGAATGGGCCAAATGACCTTTGCCCACACTGTAAGGATTCTACGATCTTCTAACCACTTCTTGTCCCATCTCCCCATCCCCTAACACCATCCTAGTAACCTTTTTGACTTGGCAATGTTGCATTGGATTTACAGGGTACCTTACCCAGCATATCCTGATTAAAAAACACAATATCTTTTCTGTCCGAGTCTTTGCCTCTTCGTGTTTATCTTAAATCTAGTTTTGCATTTCTCATTTGGTACAACAGACTGAGTCATAAGTCGCTTCCATACCTCACCCTGAAATAATTCCATTCCCTTTCAACCTCCCCTTCTTTGATTAAGGCTGGTGAGTCACACTGAAGTATGGTCTCACTGCTTGTCAGCACTGCCCTGTTGCTCATTACCTCAGCTCTGACCACTGGTCACACTCAGCAGCTATAGAATTGTCTGTGGCTCTCCAGGAATCGAACATCAATCTCAATACAATCCTGAGAGCAAGATCGAGGAGAAAAACTACTCAGGCATAAAGATATCCAATCGTTCTTCATTCTCTTTTCTTTGATGTTAATTGTAAATATATAGAAATGCAAAGTCATTTTTGAGATTTGTAGCTCAGATTAATGATAAGTCTGTAAGTTAGCTTGCTGAGCTGGAAGGTTTGTTTTCAGATGCTTTGTCACCATACTAGGTAACATCACTAGTGAGAGTCTCCAGTGAAGCACTGGTAGTATGTCCTGCCTCTCTATTTGTAGATCTTGGTTTCTTAAGGTGGGTCATTTCCTATTCTTCTTTTCAACGGAAAGTAAATAGGATCTAAATCGATGTGTTTATTGATGAGTTCTGGTTAGAACACCATGCCTTGAAGAATTCTCGATTGTGTCTTCGTTTCACCTGTTCTGGATGTGTGTGTTGTCCCAGTCAATAAACACATCGACTTACCCATCTACTTTCCCTTGAAAAACAGAACAGGAAATGACATCACCCACCTTAAGAAAGCAAGACCTATAAATAGAGAGGTGGGACATACCACCAGCACTTCACTGGAGACTCTCACTGATGATGTTACTTCGTCATGGTGACAAAATGTCTGAAAACAAGCCTTCCAGCTCAGCGAGCTAACTTATATACATATATTGAAATATATAAAAATACATATAGATAACTATATAGTTAAAATGGCTCTTCTGACAGGGTGGGATGATTGCAGCTGACTTTATAAAACCTGAAATACACAGAGTTGGCAGCCTCAAGTATATTACTTATGTTAATTTGTGTACAGATGGTGAGTATTAATTGGGGTTTTACACATTGTGGCATGAGGGCTACTGTGGCCCAGTGGTAGTGTCTACATCCTCCGGATCAGAAGGTCCATGTTCAAGTCCTATCTCAGGATGTGATGGCCATGGACATTCACCATAATGTATACAAACAGGTTGATGGAAAACCCACACATTTGTAGGGGGGAATCATATGCCCTCAGAGGCAGTCTCCCTTCCTCTGCACCAGGAGGCCCTGGTTCAATTCGCAGCTGCTCCAGAAGTGTGTAATAACAGGTCGATTAGAAAATATCTCAAGAACGTATAAAGAGACACTGGGGTGAGGGTGCAAGACGAGGTGTTTCTTGATAAAGGTTTCACTTTGTAAATAAATGTAAGACTGGGTATAGATGGATTCCAGTACTTCCCTTCACTGATTGGCTTTCCAGAATTGGATGCTAATGCTGGATTAATTAAAGTTTTCAAGACTAAGACTGGGAGATTTTGATTAGGTCAGGGATGTGGAACAAAAGGAGGATAAACTAATTGAGGTACAGATTGGATGTGATGTCATGCAATGGCTTGAGTGATTCCACAGGGACCAGATCCAAGTCCTCTTTGGCTTTAATTACTATTGGGCTATCTGGCAATCTATTACAGTTTTATAAGTTAATTTTGCTGCTTCTTATGGAGGTGAATGAATTCAACCCATTCTCTTGGCCTCTGACCACAGAATCGCTACAGTGTGGAAGCTGGCCATTGAGTCACACCGACCCTCCGAAGACCATTCCACCCAATCCCTGTAACCTCACATTCACTGTGGCTCCCTCACCTAGCCTGCACATCCCTGAACACTTTGGGCAATGTAGCACTATCAATCCACCTAAACCGCGCATCTTTGGAGGAAACAGGAGCACCCGGAAGAAACCCACGCAGACACGGAGAGAGAGTGCAAACTCCATGCAGACAGTCACCCAAGGGTGAAATTGAATCCAGGGCCCTGGTGCTCGGAGCCATTGTGCCACCTGATCACTGGAGTCCAGGGAACTATCTCCATGTCTTACATTCTCTCTCCCCTTCACTCAGAACCTTGAGTATCGGCTGATTTCTTTGAGCTGCCCAACATGATTAATGGGGTTTGACAGGACTGATATAGAAAACAAACTATTTTCTCTGATGGGGGATTCCAGAACAAAGGAATACAGATCTGAACGTTACAGCAAGGTCATGCAGACGTAATATTGGGAAGCATTTTTTCACACAAAGTATAATGAAAACTTACAGCTCTCTCCTTTGAAAGGAGAATGAGACTGGGTTTCAGCTGAAAATTTAGAAACTGAAATTACCCAATTTTTGTTTCTCAAGGATATTAAAGGTCTGTAAGCAAGGTGTAATTTAGAAAAGTGACTGCACTTCAATATTATTTTATTGTCTCTAAAACGCTTTGAAGACATCCAGTGGATGTGAAAAGTGCTATATAAATGCGTGGTCTTTTTTTATCCTCAGGTGGAGTTAAGATACAGATTAACCGTGTTCTATCTTGAGTAGCAGAGGAGGTTCCTAACTGCTAAATGGCACAATCCTGCTTCTACGTCCCTCTACGCTGCCTCCAGGTCAGCAAAGAATATAGATGTGCCAAGTGGGAAATGATGAAGAAATGTCTACATCATTATTGGGTGCAATGAGAGCACCAATATATTATCAGTAGACTGTTCGTGCATTAGTATGATATAGCCAACCCTTTCAATTTGCCAGTCCCGTTACAGGCATCGCATTTTAGTGAAAACCGACAAGTATAGGAAGCTGTTGCAGACTTTCAATTTCCAAAATAACTTCAAGCTCTTTTATAAAATACCGTCCTGTAAATTAATCTCTATGTAATCACATTGTGACATTAATTATTTTATGTAATTTCACCTAAGCATTCATTATGCTTTATACCACCTTGAGTCATTCATTATTCTCCATTATCACCCTAAGATGTTCATGATGTTCCAGGAGCTAATCTCTCTTGGTTTTCCATTGTTCTCTATATATCACTCCAAGGCATTAATTATTCATCAGGCAATCATTCCCAGCCATTGACTATTCTTTCTCTCTCACCCCTTGACATTCATGATTTTCCATGTAATCTCTACCCGAGAGATTTAACATTCCCTATCTTTCATTCTTAGGTATTCAATAGCCTTTACCATATCTATTCACAGTTCTCAATGTCATCTCCATGTTATAATATTGTCAGTATATGCTGCACATAACGATATATATATAGTTCTATTTTTCATTAGAATTTTGTTTAATTGGTTGGAAAATGATACTGGAATTATTTTTAAACTTGGAAAGTATGTGCAGTTTCGTTCATGTTCTTTAGTTTTGTGCAATTAACTCTAATATAATCTTGTAAATTTAAACACCAACATTTATTGATCTAAATGATGTAATAAAAATGTGATTTTCCACTAAATTTATCTCAAAATTGTGTAGGCCTCACTCAATGGGACATTGTACTGAGGTAGAGAACTATGCAATTTATGAAATGTATTAATACCTGGCTTTTTGTGGTTCTCAAGCTGGGAGTTATTCAAAAGCAAGAGATCATTCTCCAGCCCTAAGTGGGTTTAACACAGAACAATAGACAAGTGTGAGAGTGATTTATAATTCATGCAATTTGGCTCCTGCACATGGTGACCCGTTAGTACGTAATGGCACTTCAATATCTGTTCAGACATTTGGCCAAACAACCTGCCCAATCCATCCTGGTCAAGTCAAGACCTGAGTCAGGCTTTAGTTCTTTCTCTAACTTCTCAGCTTCATACATCTTTTTCACCTCTCCTTGAAAATTCCCATCTTCCCAGATTCTCACCCAAGTTCTCTCTCTGAGGTATCACCCCCTCCTTCTATTAATTAACTATACCTGCATTCATCGCTTTGGCAGTTCATTCCACACACAAACCACTCTCTGTGTAAAAAGGTTGCCCCCTCATGTCCTTTTTAAATCTTTCTTTTCTCACCTTAAAGTTTCCTCCCACAGTCCAAAGATGTGCAGGTCAGGTGAATTGGACATGGTAAATTGCTCATAGCATTAGGTGCATTAGTCAGAGGGAAATGGGTCTGGGTGGGTTACTCTTTGGAGGGTCAGTGTGGACTTGTTGGGCCGAAGGGCCTGTTTCCACACTGTAGGGAATCTAACATATGTCCCTTAGATTTGAACTCCCCCACCCGAGGGGAAAAAAAACTCTTGTCATTCACCATATCTATGCCCCTCAGGATTTTACAAACCTCTATAACATCACCCCTCAACCTTCTATGCTTCTTGAAAATGTCCCAGACCTTCCAGTCTATTTTTAAAACTCAAACCCTCCAGTCTCAACAATATCCTGGTAAAGCTTTTCTGAACCCTCTCCAATTTAATAATATCCTTCCTATAACAGGGTGACCCCATACCTGACCATCGCACTCCTGAAAAGGCCTCACCAACAAACTGTACAACCTCAACATGACATTCCAAATCCTATATTCAAAGGTCCGAGCAATGAAGGCAAGGGTGTTATACACCTTCTTAACCACTCTGTCTACCTTTGACACAAATTTCAAAGAATCATGTACCATAACCCTAGATCTTTCTGTTCAATGACATTACCTTGGGTGGGACGGTGGCACAGTGGTTAGCACTGCTGCCTCACAGCGCCAGAGACCCAGATTTAATTCCCACCTCGGGCGACTGACTGTGCAGAGTTTGCACATTCTCCCCGTGTCTGCGTGGGTTTCCTCCGGGTGGTCCAGTTTCCTCCCACAGTCCAAAAATGTGCAGGTTAGGTGAATTGGCCATGCTAAATTGCCCGTAGTGTTAGGTGAAGGGGTAAAGGTCTAGGTGGGTTGTGGGTCTGTGTTGACTTGTTGGGCCAAAGGGCCTGTTTCCACACTGTAAGTAATCAAATCATTACCTGGGCCCTACCATTAATTGTGTAAGTCCTGTACTTGTTAGTTTTATCAAAAAGTGAAACACCTCACCTTTATTCAAACTAAACTCCATCTGCCACTCTTCAGCCCATTGACCCAATTGATTAGGATCTCTTTGTAATCTGAGATAACCTTTCTCGCTGTCAACTACACCACCAGTTTTGGTGTCATCTGCAAACTTACTAACCATGCCTCCTATATTCTCATCCAAATCATTTATGTAAATGACAAACAAAAGTGGACCCAGTCGCGATCCCTGTGGAACACTGCCGCTCACAGGACTCCAGTCTGAAAAACAACCCTCCACCACCACACTCTGTCTCCTAACATAAAGCCAATTTTGTATCCAATTGGTAAGCTCACCTTGAGTCCTGTGTGATCTAACTTTACTAATTAGTCTACCATGCAGAACTTCATCAAAGGCTTTAATAAAATCCAAGTAAACAACATCTATCACTCTGTCCTCATCAGTCTTAGCTGACAAAAATAGAGATAATGTAACTAATGTAAGTGAAGATAAGATAACTGATGAAAATGAAGATATTGTAGCTGACTAAGTTACTGATAGAACTGATGGAAAAGGATAGGGAGCCTGATTGTTAGATTGTAAAGATTGCATATTTTTATTTTTCTGCAGTTTTGATTGCGTAACAAAATTGAAAAAGCGACTTGCACCTTCAAAAAAACTGAGGAAAGAATTGTGTAGTTTCATAAAACAAGTTATTGAGACTCTGGGACCAATGAATTGGTTTCCTCATCTTTTCTTTGCCAGCTACTGAGACGTAAAAAGATGAGTTAACAATAGATTGCTGTGAATGGCATCAGGTATAATTATTGTGTGAGATCCTTCAGTGAAAAGAGAAGCTCAGATTGCAGCACGTAGTTCGATCTGTTAGTCAAGCAGAGATCATGCCAAAACAATTGGCCATTCTTCAAGGGCTCACCAGGGATCCTTTCAATGCAACTGGAGGTGTAGGGTCCAAGGCGGTATCGTGATCATCCCAAAACCCGGCAAAATTCCAAAGAGTGACAAGCAACATCAAGATGTTAAGATGTTCCAATGGATTGCATATGGATTTCACTAAACTGAACATAGGCATTCAAAGAGAAGTTTATCCAATTTCTTCAGCTGGCAACATTTTTCCCAAATTAGCCAGAAGCAAATCCTTTGCTGAGTTGGAAGCAAAAGGCAGATATTGGTAAACACCCATAAACCGTGGGTCAGGATCCCTGGATACTTTGCCACAAATTTTTGGATGTTTCTGTTTCAATCGTCTGCTTTTTGGAATTTTGTGCACACCAGAAACCTTTCAGAGTACAATGTTAAGGATTCTTGAGGGAATCATGGATGATGTCCCAGTGCATGGTCAGAATATATGGGTGCACAGAGATATTTTAAGAACTTTATCAAGTGCAAGTCTTACATTCTACAAGAAGTGTTAACGCTCAAACACAAAAAACAAACTGTTGAGACACAATATAAGAGCAGGGGATCATGATGGATCCCTGTAAGCTGAGTTCAATAAGTGACCTTCCATCACTGACATGTACATGATGTAAAGTGCTACATAGGAATGGTGACCTAACTGCTAAGGTTCATTCCCAACTTAGTCAGTCTCATTTAACCTATAAGATAGACCAGGAATGGACAACAGCTTCTGGAGGTGGTAATTCCGTTAGACTTATTCATCTCACTTTAACCCAGGTTTTTTTGACCATGCATGGTTCATGGCAGGAAGGGCTGAATGTTGGAACCAGGAAAACCATATACTTCACCTTAACAGGAACTGAACAATGATGGTACACTTGAAAAAGAAGCACTGGCTGTTACATGGGGATGTGAAAGGTTTGCAGTTTCCAATAGCATTGAGATTCCAGGTTGAAACATACCACAAACCATGAGCGTTTTTATTGGGACCAAAGGCAAGTGTGAAAACTTTTGGATATATCCGATGCCATCTTAAACACAAGTTCAGACTAATGAGATATGATGACATGATTAACTTTATCTCAGGCAGAGTTCTCACAGATTACTGCTAATACACTATCCAGTACAACAGTAGATCAGGCCAGCAAGGAAGACTTAATACAGGAACAAATTACTGCTAATGCTGGAATCTTTACTGAAGGTGAGGAATAAGAAAGGGATGATCACCTTTTTGGGATTGTATTATAGACCCCCTAATAGTCAGAAAGAAATTGAGAAATAAACTTGTAAGGAGATCTCAGATATCTGTAAGAATAATAGGGTGGTTATGGTAGGGGATTTTAACTTTCCAAACATAGACTGGGACGGCCATAGTGTTAAGGGTTTAGATGGAGAGGAATTATTCAAGTGTGTACAAGAAAATTTTCTGATTCAGTATGTGGATGTACCTACTAAAGAAGGTGCAAAACTGGACCTACGCTTGGGAAATAAGGCAGGGCAGGTGACTGAGGTGTCAGTGGGGGAGCACTTTGGGGCCAGCGACCATAATTCCATTAGATTTAAAATAGTGATGGAAAAGGATAGACCACATCTAAAAGTTGAAGTTCTAAATTGGAGAAAGGCTAATTTTGACGTTATTAGGCAAGAACTTTCAAAAACTGATTGGGGGGGTGAGATGTTCGCAGGCAAAGGGACGGCTGGAAAATGGGAAGCCTTCAGAAATGAGACAACGAGAATCCAGAGAAAGTATATTCCTGTCAGGGTGAAAGGGAAGGCTGGTAGGTATAGGGAATGCTGGATGTCTAAAGAAATTGAGGGTTTGGTTAAGAAAAAGAAGGAAGCATATGGAAGATATAGACAGGATTGATCGAGTGAATCCTGAGATGAGTAGAAAGGAAGTAGGAATACACTTAAGAGGGAAATCAGGAGGGCAAAAAGGGGACATGAGATAGCTTTGGCAAATAGAATTAAGGAGAATCCAAAGGGTTTTTACAAATACATTAAGAACAAAGGGTAACTAGGGAGAGAATAGGGCCCCTCAAAGATCAGCAAGGCGGCCTTTGTGTGGAGCCGCAGAAAATGGGGGAGATACTAAACAATTATTTTGCATCAGTATTTACTGCGGAAAAGGATGTGGAAGATATAGAATGTAGGGAAATAGATGGTGACACCTTGCAAAATGTCCACATTACAGAGGAGGAAGTGCTGGTTGTCTTTAAATGCATAAAGGTGGATAAATCCCCAGGACCTGATCAGATGTACCCGAGAACTCTGTGGGAAGCTAGAGAAGTGATTGCTGGGCCTCTTGCTGAGATATTTGTATCAGTCACAGGTGAGTTGTCAGAAGACTGGAGGTTGGCTAACTTGGTGCCACTGATTAAGAAGGGCGGTAAGGACAAGCCAGGGAACTCTAGACCAGTGAGCCTGACGTTGGTGATTTGAGGGCATCCTGAGGGACAGGATGTACATGTATTTGGAAAGGCAAGGTCTGATTCGGGATAGTCAACATGGCTTTGTGCGTGGGAAATCATGTCTCACAAACTTGATTGAGTTTTTTGAAGAAGTAACAAAGAGGATTGATGAGGGCAGAGGGGTAGATGTGATCTATGTGGACTTCAGTAAGTATTTGACAAGATTCCCCATGGGACACTGGTTAGCCAGGTTAGATCTCACGGAACACAGGGAGAACTAGCCATTTGGATACAGAACTGGCTCAAAGGTAGAAGGCAGAGGGTGGTGGTGGAGGGTTGTTTTTCAGACTGGAGGCCTGTGACCAGTGGAGTGCCACAAGGATGGTGCTGGGTCGACTACATTTTGTCATTTATATAAATAATTTGAATGTGAGCATAAGAGGTACAGTTAGTAATTTTGCAGATGACACCAAAATGTAGTGGACAGTGAAGAAGATTACCTCAGATTACAACAGGATCTTGACCAGATGGGCCAATGGGCTGAGAAATGGCAGATGGAGTTTAATTCAGATAAATGCGAGGTGCTGCATTTTGGGAAAGCAAATCTGGTCTGGCCTTATACACTTAATGGTAAGGTCCTAGGGAGCGTCCAGGGATGTGCAGGCTAAGTGGGTTAGCCATGGGGAATGCAGGGATAGGGTAGGGCATGGGTGTGAGTGGAATGCTCTGCAGAGGCTTGGTGTGGACTCAATGTTTCCACATTATTGGGATTCTATGACTGATAGCTTAATCCCTTCTGCCAGTATTGGCCATTATTCCAAAACCATTACGGATAGCTTTGTTTCTGTGCTATCAAGCATCTCCTTCCCATCCCTCACAAATATGAGGAGCCACAGGCAAATTTGTCAGACTCTTCTGTTCCTCACAGCCTGATCTGCTGTGTTTTTCCAGTGCCACCATTTTCAACTCTGACTCTCCAGCATCTGCAGTCCTCACTGTCCCCTCATCTTTGGCGATAAGGTTCCCTCTGCTGCTTATCCTATTCTCCTCTCCCACAGGCTCAAGCTGTACTAAGGATCACTCCTGCATTTGTACTTGCTGCCTCATTACTGTGTGCAACGAGCTTGACTTGACCACTCGGCTCCTGATTGCTGCTGTATTCCTTTTCCTCTCAAACTGATCGACATTAGTCGTGCAAAATGATTGAGAAGTTGCCTTCAGCTAATCAGCAGAGAACATTTAACTCCAGTGTATAAATTATTCCTATCATGGGCATTGCCAAAGATAAGACAACAAGGAAATTAATTCCGTTGATACAGATCCAGGAGTCTAATGTCTACAGCACTGGACTGAACATCTTGCTGTTCAGACTTCAATCCTCACTAAGACAAAGTTAAAAATCACACATCAGGTTATAGTCCAACAGGTTTATTTGGAAGTATTAGTTTTCAGAGCTAACTGACGAAGAAGCAACACTCCAAAAGCTTGTACTTCTAAATAAACCTGTTGGACTATAACCTGGTGTTGTGTGATTTTAACTTTGTCAGACTCCAGTCCAACACCGGCACCTCCATATTTTGACCCACTGGGATAAACAGTGAAATGGGATGTAGTAAATCTGGCCATTTGTGGAATAGTGTGGAAAATGTCTGTACCAAGGCTATAAAAGGCTGAAAATTGCTGAAAATGTCCTTCAACCAGAGAGACCTGGTGTGGTCTAGATAGAATTACATTGAATCTAAAACAGGTACAAGTCAGAGAGCCCAGTGAATCACCAGCAATGTTAGAGGTTCAGAGAATAAGAGGTGATTTTAATGAGGTATATAAAGACCCACAGTCAATTTAAGAGGGTGGATGCTGAAAGGGTGCCTTCCCCTTGTGGGAGAGCCTAGAACTAGAGGGACAAAAGCAGAAATAGCTGGAGAAACTCAGCAGGTCTGGCAGCAGCTGATGGAAGAAAGCAGAGTTAACATTTTAAGTCTGGTGACTCTCCGTCAGAATTCATTATAAATGGGTGAAAATGCTGTCCTTGTCAGCCACATCAACATTTCATGTCAGAATATCAAAAAATGTCCAAGGAGCAATGGAGATCAAAGGTCATTAGATTCATTGGACTGTCTCCCAGCAGGCGATTGTTCTGTAATGTCCATTATTTATCAAGAACTATGTAGACTGCTCAGCCAGTCTTAACCCTAAAAACATTTCCATTCAATATAGCAATGCAACAAATGTGTCTATGCCCATCCTTAATAACTGTTGATTTCTTTGTGGGATTGCCCTGACTGGTCAGATTTACACCTTCTGGAATACATTCAGAGTGAGGGTTGTGAGAGGTCATTCAACAGGATGGATGGAGCTCAATGTATCACGTGCATTAACTCCTTCAGAATCTGTACCTTACACAACTCTGTTCAGGCTGCTGTGGTAATGTCCCTACCTCTGAGTCAGAAGTTTCTGGGTTCAGGTCCCACTTGCTCTCGAGGTGTAAAATCAAATCTCTGAACAGGTTGACAAGAAGATGATTGTGACATTCTTGGCCATAAAATATTTATCCATAACCTTTTTAAACAGCAGTTATCGGCTCTTTGTCCTCACTTTGTTGGGATGTATCTGGCCACAACTGTCTTGGACAACTTATCACCTTCTCATCTCCTTTCTTCACACTCCAAACTCCCTCAGCTCCAATCTCTTCAATTCTAGCCTCCTTGCTATAGGAAAGATGTTGTGAAACTTGAAAGGGTTCCGAAAAGATTGACAAGGATGTTGCTGGGGTTGGAGGATTCGAGAGCTATAGGGAAAGGATGAATAGACTGCAGTTGTTTTCCCTGCAGTGTCAGAGGTTGAGGGGTGACCTTATAAAGGTTTATAAAATCATAAGTCGCATGGATAAGGTGAATACCCAAGGTCTTTTCTCTGCAATGGGGGATTCCAGAACTAAAGGACATAGGTTTACAGTGAGAAAGGAAAGATATAAAAGGGACCTCAGGGCAACGTTTTCACACAGAGGGTGGTGCATATATGGAATGAGCTGCCAGTGGAAGTGGTGAAGGCTGGCACAATGACAGCATTTAAAAGGCATCTGGATGGGTAAATGAATAAGAAGGGTTTCGAGGGATGTGGGCGAAATGCTGGTAAATGCTGATAGATTAATTTAGAATATCTGGTTGGCATGGACGAGTTGGACTGAGGGATTTTCTGCTTCTGTGCTGTACATCTCTATGAGTCTTCATTTCCCTGACTCGTTCCCCACTGCAGGGGAAAATGGTCTTCTACATTCTTCATAAATTCTAAATCCTTTCCCCCTCTCAGCCTTACTTTCCTCCAATGAGGTAATTTCTCAATGTCCATCTCTTTGGCCATTAGAGTTTTCATTCACTTTTTCTAACCTCTTCTTTTGTTTGACTCACTGTCCGCTGTGTTTAGATATTCAATGACATCGACAGATAGAAAGGTAAATTCTGGCAGGACAAGGGTCACCAAAGGCTACGTTGTTGAGGCCATAAACTCTGAAACATGGGAAACTGTACCCGCAATTTCAGTCAACACACATTACACATTCACATTGGAGAATCTGTTAAGATCAAGTTAAATCTCCCAAGGGAGGAAAGCATTTGTTTCAAGAAATGACCTTTCCAGTGTTATTAATTGATCCCATCGCCAGACAGATAAATTGGAAAAAGCTGTCTGCAACCCATGCGATTTTATGTGGAGACATCCATAAAGCACAGCATGATTGCTTTCAAAGTCAGGAAAAAAAAACATTTTAAAGACCTGTTTCATATTGTGAATTTGTAATGTTTTGCATTACTGTAGAACGAGGTCTACTGGGGGTCTGAGCTATATGGAGAGGCTGGATAGGCTGGGGCTGTTTTCCCTGCAGTGTTGGATGCTGGGGGGGTGACCTTATAGAGGTTTATAAAATTATGAAGGGCATGGTTGGGCAAATAGGAAAAGTTTTTCTCTCAGGTTTTGCACTTCTTGTGGTGGTAGGGGAAGGTGCCGGAAGCTGGTGTGTTCTGTGTGGGATGATATATCTCATAGAAACATGGGGAATAGAAGAAGGAACAGGTCCCTCAGCCATTTGAGCCTGCTCTACCAATCTATATGATCATACGACACAGTAAGTTGTTCCCACTTTCTCCCCATACCCTTTAGCCCTAAGCACGATATCTATCTCCTTCTTGAAAACATTCAATGTTTTGGTCTCAACCTCTTTCTGTGGCAGAGAATTCCACAGGTTCACCCCCTCCCAGGGTGAAGAAATTTCTGCTCATCACAGTCTGAATGGTCCACCCATACCCTTCACCTGTGACCCCTGGGTCTGGCCTCCCCAATCACGAGGAAATTCCTTCCTGCATTTACCCCGTCTAATCCTGTATGATTTTTACAGTTTCAACAATTCTCATTCTTCTGAACTCTGATGCATATAATCCTAACCAGTCATATATCTACAATCCAGGAAAACGTCAGGTTCTTGTCAGGTTCTTTGTCGTTCTCCCTCTGCAGTCAGAACCTCCTTCCTTATAAATGAGGCCAAAACTGCATCAACTCCTGTCTTGTGTTGATGGTGGTGGGCAGTTTTAAATGTGCACCCTTGAATTGAATTGAATTCAATATCTTTACCATTGCCAACTTTTATAGGTGCGCCATCGAGAGCATTCTGTCTGGATGCTTCACTACCTGGTATGGCAACTGTACCATTCAAGATCGGAGATGGTTACAGAGAGTGGTGAATTTGGTCTGCACAATCACAAAGGCCAACCTCCCATCTATAGAATCCATCTACCAGGCCCGCTGTCAAGGAAAGGCCGCCAGCATTCTCAAAGATCCATCCCACCCTGGCAATGTTTGTCTACAGCCTCTACCTTTGGGGAGAAGGTACAGAAGCCTGAACACACGACCAGCCGGTTTCAAAATAGTTTCTACCCGATTGTTGTCAGAATACTGAATGGACTCACAAACTCTTAGAATTTGTCTGTACCTGTGTTTTTGTTTTTGTCACTGTTTACCTATTATTTACTGTTGTGGTTCTGTTCGCCGAGCTGGGAATTTGTCTTGCAAACGTTTCGTCCCCTGTCTAGGTGACATCCTCAGTGCTTGGGAGCCTCCTGTGAAGCGCTTCTGTGCTGTTTCCTCCGGCATTTATAGTGGCCTGTCTCTGCCGCTTCCGGTTGTCAGTACCAGCTGTCCGCTGTAGTGGCCGGTATATTGGGTCCAGGTCGATGTGTTTGTTGATAGAGTCTGTGGATGAGTGCCATGCTTCTAGGAATTCCCTGGCTGTTCTCTGTTTGGCTTGCCCTATAATGGTAGTGTTGTCCCAGTCGAATTCATGTTGCTTGTCGTTTGTGTGTGTGGCTACTAAGGATAGCTGGTCGTGTCGTTTCATGGCTAGTTGGTGTTCGTGTATACCGGTCGTTAACTGTCTTCCTGTTTGTCCTATGTAGTGTTTTGTGCAGTCCTTGCATGGGATTTTGTACACTACATTGGTTTTGCTCATGTTGGGTATCAGGTCCTTTGTTCTGGTGAGTTGTTTTAAGTATTATTTACTTATCTATGCTACTTAATTCTGTGATCTGCCTGTATTGCTCACAAGACACAGCTTTTCATTGTGTCTCGGTACATGCGACAATAAATTCAAGTCAATTCAATTCAGTGGCACTAAATCATTTATCTGCCACCTCAGTACCTGCCCCTGGATAATAAACATGTACTTGATGTCCTACACACGGACAGAGAGCCATTGACTCAGGGACTACATTTCTGCTTCTGAGTCTGAAATTTGTGGTTGGGGTTTCACTCTAGATCGTAGTGAGGCAGAGTGAAGGCTTGCGATATTGGACTGATGCCCCACACAGTGGATGCGGTCAAGGGGGAGGGGCAGTATGAGTGTACAAGGGTTGGAGGAGCAAGGCTTCACATCCTTGCCATTTTTGTATGTGGTAGACGGGAGGGTCTTCATTCTTGCTTGCAGCTCATTTTGGACAAGGGATGCTGAAGGTAAAAATGGGAGGGCAATGAGAAACCAAAAGCAGCTCCTCCTCCATGAGGAGTAGTCCCAGACCCTCAGTGGAGGTAGGCCCTTCCACAACGCAGGCCCCAATGGAAGGATAAATAGTGTTGCATTTGGGCACTAGCACAATTGTGAATTTGTGATGTTGATGGAGGCTGCATAGAACGACGTGGAGTGAAAACTGTTGTCTCATAGAAACAACTCAGATGACCCAGAATACAGTGATTTCCCCAAAAGGGAGCACTGTGACAGTCAGTCCTTTATTTGTATTATCTTTCATCCACAAAAAGTAATGGTCCCCAGCCTTTAGGACAGCCTTCACTGTCTTAAACAATCACACAACAATTAGCACAAAAAAAAGGACCATTAGTCCACTGAACCTACAACCACTTTGTGCAACAGCAATTTAGTTAATTCTAGTCCCCAGCCCTTTCCCAGTCGTTCTACAAATTGTGTGTCAAGCACTCATCCAATTCCCCTCAGCAAGGCACAATTCAGTCTGGCACAACTCAACACTGTCAGGCAGTGGTCTTCCAGATCCTAACCAACTGCTTCTTAAAAAGGTTTATCCTCATGTTGCCTTTGGTTCATTTGCTGACTACCTTGATCCACCAACGACTCGTTCCAAAGACAGAGGACTGACTGGCATAACAACAAAGAGACCATCGTATTCTACCTGACCCCTCACAAACGTAAAAGCAACTTTAAAAAAAACCACCCTGAACTTCTCTTTCTCAAACTTTTTTTTAAGAATCCCTATAGCGTGGGAACAGGCCCTTCAGCCCAACAAATCCACACCGAACCTCTGCAGAGTAACCCGCCCAGATCCATTCCCCGACATTAACCCCTGACTAATCCAGCTAACCTACACATCCCTGAACACTAGGGGCAGTTTAGCATGGCCAATTCACCTAACCTGCATGTCTTTGGACTGTGGGAGGAAACCAGAGCACCCAGAGGAAACCCACACAGACACAGGGAGAAAGTGGGAGCTCCACACAGACAGTCGCCTGAGGCTGGAATTGAACCCGGGTCCCTGGCAATGTGAGGTAAAACAGCTAACCACTGAGCCACCATGCTGCCCACCAGTCAAATATCTTCTCAGGTAAATATTTGACCAGCCTCTTTTGTCAACTCCTCGCGCCAATTTAATCTTTTAGCTTCATCATCTTTTGTGTGAAGTGATTTCATTTCTCTCTTTGTTAGTCCATACCTGACCCTCCCACTAATTCCGATATTAGAATTTTAAAAATTTGTGAATGCCCCAATCTCAATAAAAGATCAATGAGATTATTCCTATGTGGAAACCTTTGGTTTGGAAATGCCCACTTCCTGAGCACAGTCAGTTTGTCAGACCAAGAAACGAACTTGGTTTTCTTTAAGATTCTTTGAGAAATAGAGAGGAAAAGGTCATAGAATGCGTCACAAATTTGATTGAATTTGTGGATTAACAGATTAAGGTGTACGTGTCGTTTCAAAAATGTGTTTTGCTTACATTAAAACATAATCCTTCTGGAGCCAGCAATCTTGATGCTTTATCATTTAAATTAGAGTTCATTGAGGGGTCAGATATAGCACAGCTGGCAGTGCTCTCATCTCATGGTTTCACTTGATTTGATTCATTATTACCATGTGTGCCGGGATACAGTGAAAAGTATTGTCTTGTGTGCTAAATCATAAGTGTATCAGGGTAAGAGAACAGAATGCAGAATATAGTGATACAGTTACAGAAAAGGTGCAGAGAAAGATCAACTCCAATATATGAGAGGTCCTTTCAAAAGTCTGATAACAGCGGGGAAGAAGCTGTTCTTGAACCTGTCCTTGAATCTGTCGGTTTTCAAACTTAGCATCTTCTGCCCAATGGAAGAAGGTGGAAGAGAGTTTAATCAGGGTGAGAGTGGTCTTTGACGATGTTGGCTACTTTCCTGTGGCAGCAGGAATACAGATAGAGTCAGTGGATAGAAGGCTGGCTTGCATGATGGACTGGGCAGTGTTCACAACTCTCCATAATTTCTTGCAGTCTTGGGCACAGCAGTTGCCATTCCAAGTTGTGAAGCATCCAGATAGGATGCTTTCTATGGTGCATGTATCAACTTGGTTGAACTTCAGCAACAGGACAAAACAAACTGGGCTCTCGTGCAGTATTGTGGGATGCTGCATTGATGATGGTCAAGGGTGAAACGTTAAACCAAGGACCCCACTTTGCAGGTGGATGCAAAAGATCTGATGACAGTACACTGAAGAAGAGTGAGGGTGCTCTCCATGGGGCCCTGGTCACCATTTATCCTTCAACCAGCATCACTCTAATGAATAAAAGCAGAAAGTGCCAGCGGAGCGTATTTGTTCTTGCGATAAGAGTGACATCATTTCAGGGCTTAATATGCCAAAAACTAAGATCTAAGCTGCAATAGAGCACAAGGGACCCTGGTGGCATAGTGGTGTGACTCTACCTTTGAGCCAGGAAAGCTGGGTTCAAGACCCAATTGCTCCAGAGTTGTATAATATGTCACTGAGCAGGTGAAATATTAAAAAACAATCTTATCCAGCAGAAGCAATGACAGTGGGAGGTTTGCAAACTATAGGTGAAACTTTTAATAAACCTGTTTGAACCTTTCAAATAAACCAAATCCATGATATGTAATCTGTGCTACTTACTAATAAGACAAGAAAACATTCACAAACAAGAAAACAGACACAATGGGTCTGGTAGTATTTGGGACCATTCTGAAGAAGAATTCTATTAGATATGGAATGTTAACTCTGTTTCTCTATCTTGTGATGATGTCAAACCTGCTGAGGTGGGTGGGTTTTTTAAAGTGTTAGAATCCCTACAGTGTGGGAACAAGCCCTTCGACCCAACCGAACCCACACCGAACCTCCGAAGAGTAACCCACCCAGACCCATTTCCCTACTGTCCTATATTTACCCCTGACTAATGAGCCTAATCCCTGAACACTATGGGCAATTTAGCATGGCCAATTCATCTGGTCTGCACATCTTTGGATTGTGGGAGGAAATCCACACAGACAAGGGGAGAACAACGTCGATTTCGCTGCTCGTTGGGTGCTGCCTGAACTGCTGTGCTCTTCCAGCACCACTAATCCAGTATTTGCTTTCCAGCATCTGCAGTCATTGTTTTTACCTCAAGGGGAGAACATGCCAACTCCAAACAGACAGTCGCTTGAGGCTGGAATCGAACCTGGGTTCCTGGTGCTGTGCCACTGAGCCACCGTGATGCACTTTTCATTCCAGATCTCCAGCATCTGTTGTATTTGGCTTTTTTCTTTCACTGCAATAAATGATCTGGTCACTGCTGCTTGTGTGATCTTGCTGTGCGCAAATCAGCTGTTGTGACTGCAGTGTGTAATTAAAACGGTCTGGGGCAGATGAAAACATAAATTGCTGGAGAAACTCAGCAGGTCTGCCAGCATCTGTGGGGAGAAGGCAGAGTCAACGCTTTGAGTCCAGTGTCTCTGCGTCAGAAATGAAAAGCAGTCCAGAACAGAAGAAAAGCTGAGAAAGTGATAGTGAAAGCGAAGAGAAAGAAAATGGGATAATTGTGCTGAATGCAATCCATATAATGTGATAATGAACCTTACAGTACTTGTGAGTGGGCGATTGCGCTAAACGTAACTCAGGTTATAACATGACCAGGGGTGGGGTGGATAAAAACCTCATCTACACCTTTCATATCTCTCTCTCTGGGCTCAACCTTCACCTTTCTGCTCACATCTCCCTCCCTTTGTCCCCTCTCCCCCACTGCAGCTTCAGAATAAATACCACGTTTCCTAGCTGCGGACAGTCCTGATGAAGAGTCACTGGACTCCAAATGTCAATTCTGCTTTCTCCTCACGAAATTGCCAGATCTGCTGAGTTTCTTCAGCAATTTCTGTTTCTGTTTCAGGTCTCCAGCATTTGCAGTTCTTTGCTTTATGATATAACTGCAAATTGTCTTTTTTTCCCTTTTACTTGACATCAAGTTGGAAGCTTCAGGTTTTTCAGACATTGGCAATGCCCCAAATGTGAAACTGAATTCATTCCTTGATTGATTGATCAAGCTTTTAATATGCTGATGGTTTACATTCATCAGTGAATGATGGATATATCCTGACAAAAGGTGGTCTATCAGCAGACAAATACATCTACCAGACTATAAATGGGCAGGCCAGTGCACCTACCAACCTGTTAACAGGCAGACCAGCATGTTCACCTGACCTTCAACAGACAAACCAACACAGCTACTGTACCATCAACAGGTAGACCAATATGTTCACCAGACCATCAACAGGCAGACCAACACATCTTCCTGACTATCAACAGGTAGACTAACACATTTGTCTGACCATCAACAGGCAGACCAAAGTGTCCACCTGTCCATCAACAAGCAGAACAGCATATCCACCTGACCATCAACAGTTGGACCAACGCGTCTGACCATCAACAGGCAGACCAACACATCTCCCTGACCATCAACAGGCAGATCAACATGCCTGCCTGACCATCAACAGGCAGACCAACAAATCTACCTTACCATCAACAGTTGGACCAACATGTCTGTCTAACCATCAACAGGCAGACCAACATGTCTATCTGACCACCAACAGGTGGACCAACACGTCTGCCAGACCATCAGCAGGCAGACCAATGTGTCTGCTTGACCATCAACAGGCAGACCAATGTGTCCACCTGTCCATCAACAGGTAGGCCAACACATCTCCCTGACCATCAACTGGTGGACCAACATGTCTGCCTGTCCATCAGCCTGACCATCAACAGTTGGACCAACATGTCTCTCTGATCAGCAACAGGTAGACCAACATGTCCGCCTGTCCATCAGCCTGACCATCAATAGACAGACCAACACATCTCCCTGACCAGCAACAGGTAGACCAATATGTCCACCTGACCATCAACAGGCAGACCAACATATCTCCCTGACCATCAACAGACAAACCAGCACGTGTTGGTCAATGAATAGTCAGGCAAACATTAAACTGAATGGGTAGCAGGTATTAAATTGAAAGATTTATTGTCACATGCATTTAAGAAAAATAAAATAAATTGTAAGGGAGACAGGAAGGCACCAATTGAACAGGGAGTGAGAAAAATTGAATGAGATGGGACAGTTGAAATGTACATTGAGTGGGAGAGGCAGGGATGGTAGGGTTTAAATTAGTTAGGCAGTGGGACTGAAATTAGACAGGAAGTGCAAAGGTGAGAATAGGTCAGACTGGGATAGGTGGTTAACTAGCAGAAATGTGGAGGTGGTAAACTGGATTGGGCATTGAGGATGGGGTAACAATGAATGGAGGTAAACTGAAGCAAGTGGCGGGGAGTAAATTGAACAGAATTGGGGAGGGAATAAATTGGATCTAGAACATTCGTCTATTTATTTAATCCAAAGAGTAAATCATCTGCTCAGGCTGTAAGTTTATCATGAGATAGACAGATGTTGAGATGGATAGTTACAGCCATCGATAGATAAACAGTGAGGTTGACAGGCAGTGATCTAGTAAGACAGATAAATACTGGAGGAAACAGACAGCTAGACGCTATGACGGATCGATAGCAGGACTGATTGATGTTAAGATAGACAGGCTGATACAGTGAGATAGACACATATTGTGGGATATTTAATGAGGGAGATTATAATGATAGAAATAGATAGAATATGCAAAGATAGAAAGATCTACAGGGAAGATTAAATTATGAGATTGTGAGATAGGGTGTGTGTACATTCAGACCAATAAACAAACAGACATGGCGATCTAATAAAGTTCTATGGATTCAATTTTACATTTCCAATTAGCTTCTACTTTCAACTTTGAATGGAATATCCCCTTTAGTTTCTTGCATCCCATATCAACATCAAGTGGTGCCAGTAAGAGTTAGATATTTGATTAAGCAATCCACTGCACTGTTCAACAATGTGACTTTAAAACAATCTCAGAGACGTCTTTCTCTCTCTCCCTTTCCACTTCAATGAAGCAATGCAAATATTTGTGCATCACCAAAGTCAACCTGCTCTGTGCTCCCTCTGAGTCTGACCGATAATCAGAGGCAATTTAGGAGCTGGGAACGCATGCCCACTGGAACCGTTTGTAAAGTAATTCCACGCTCAGTTTAACAAGGCACAGAGACATTTTCTCATGTACGTTTTTGCTTCCTACCAATCCATCTTTCTCTCCTAAATCCTACTCAGATCATTTGCAAAGTATTATTAGACTCTGCTGACTAGGGGGCATATATTAAAAGTGAGGAGAAAGATTTTAAAAAGACATGAGGGGCAACTTTTTTTAACACAGAGAGTGGTTAATGTGAAGAATGAACCTTCAGAGGAAGTGGTGGATGCGGGTAGAGTTACAATGTTTAAGTGGTACAATTATAACATTTAAAAAGATGAGTACATGAATAGGAAGGGTTTAGAGGGATTTGGGCCAATTGCTGGTTGGCATGAATGAGTTGGACAGAATGGTCTGTTTCTGTGTCATACATCTCTGATACTCTCTTTCTATTTTCCATGAGTGAGCCTGCACTGAGAGTGTTGGTTTATTTAATTCACCTATCTGGAAGTGAATCCCAACCTGTTTGTGTAGATACACCTAACATTCAACAGGGATTAATGGATAATGATGGAGAAAGCCAATCCTGTTAACTTTTCGTCCCATTTTATCCATAGGCCCTCTTGTTACTTCGAGTGACTCCCACACAGCACACCAACGAGTGACAAATAACTTAGAAATTTAATGTTCTATATAGCTCACATTCTGCACTTCCCCTTTAAATTACCAGGAGGAGATTTTGTTTGCTACCGCAGAATAATGTAATATAGAAGGAGACTATTTGGCCCATCAAATCATTCATTCTTTTCTCAGTGGTCCAATATAATATTTCACCTACAATTCTCCAGAAGATAGATTATTGCCTGGGAGATTAATCATCAATTCCTGGAGAGTTATCAATCTTGCATATGGACACACTGGTTTTGACCATTGTTGGTTCTCTGAAACCTTTCTCTGAATCAGTTGGCACTTTCAGGAATTAATCCATTTAGTCCCATCGCCTAGTTGTTCTACATTCCTGTGATTTTTTTTTAGTATTTTTTTAAAATTCTCTTTCAAATCCTTTGACAGATTTACACAGATGTTACTGAGACAGGAGAGTGTGAGTTATAAACAGAAGCTGAAAAGGCTGGAACCAAAAGAGAAAACGCTGGACAATCTCAGCAGGTCTGGCAACATCTGTAAGGAGAGAAAAGAGCTGACGTTTCGAGTCTAACTGACCCTTGGTCAAAGCTGGGGCTGTTTTCCCTCAAACATAAGAGGCTGAGGGGTGACCTTACAAAAGTTTATAAAATCATGAAAAGCACAGACAGGGTGAATAGCCAAGGCCTTTTCCCCAAGGTAGGGGAGTCCAAAACTAGAGGGCTTAGGTTTTAAGGGGAAGAGGGGAAAGATTTCAAAGGGATCCTCACACAGAGGGTGGTGTGTGTATGGAACGAGCTGCCAGAGGAGGTGGTAAAGGCTGGTACAACATTTAAAAGACATTTGGATGGGTATATGAATAGGAAAGGCTTAGGGGGATATGGGCCAAACATAGGCAAATGGGACTAGATCCATTTAGGAAACTTGGTGAGAGACAGAAAAACCTGCAGATGCTGGAATCCAAGGTAGACAGGCAGCATCAAGAGGTGAAGTCAATGTTTTAGGTGTAACCCTTCTTCAGGACAGGGGGTCGGTGTAAGGGGAGCTACAGATAAAGGGGTGGTAGGTGGGGGAGGGGTCACACCACTTCCACTCCCATCCCCATTCCCACTCCCACCCCCTTTAACTACAGCTCCCCTTAAACCCACCCCCAGTCCTGAAGGAGGGGTCCACCCCAAACGTTGACTTCTCCACCTCCTGATGCTGCCTGGCTTGCTGTGTTCTTCCAGCCTCCTACTAGGAAATCTGGTTGGCATGCGCAAGTTGGACCAAAGGGTCTGTTTTCATTTTGTATGTCTCTATGACTCTATGAATCTGTCTCTATCAGCCAGCACATTCCAAACCCCAACGACTTGCTGAACAAGAAGAATGTTGTCTTAGGTTCTTTATCCAATCGCCTTAAATCCATCGCCTCTGACTATCGATTTTCAGCGACTGGAAACAATTCCTTTATATTTACTCAAACTAAATCCTTTGTGGTTTTGAACAATCAAATCTTTCCCCTGGCCTTCTCTGATGCAAGAAGACCACTCCACAGTGTCTCCAGTTTTCTCACATGACTGTCATCTCTCATCTGAGATTCAGGGAAAGTTTCAGAGAACCAACAATGGTCAAAACCATTGTATCCATTTGTGAGGTTGGCAACTCTCCACGAATTGACGATTAATCTCCCAGACAATAATCTGTCTTCTGGAGAACTCTGGGCGAAATATCATATTGGAGCACTGACAAAACAGTGATATTTATCTTTCATTTTCCTCAACATGATTGTTTATTTGATAATGGTAATATCAGAAACGGAAATAGCCAAAGATCCAGCTAGAAATAGCAATGCAGCAGATACATGGGAACTCCACACTGTCTGCAAGCTCGACTCCAACACTCAACATTCTGACTTGGAAATACATCGTCGCAAATAGAAAAAGAAGGAACACATTTAAAAAATACACTTCTGAAGATCACATGGTGACCCGTTTATCAGAAGTCAGTTTGTGTTCCTAATTCATCACGGGATGAGGGGACACTGACTTGGCCTGACATTTATTACCCATCCCTATCAGTTACTAAGAGTCAACGACATTGCTGTGGGTCTGGAGTCACAGGTGGGCCAAACCAAAAGTTTTCTTTCCAAAAGAACGTCAGTGAGCCAGAGAGGTTGTTTCAACAATTGATTCATGATCAGCTTAATGCCAGACTTTTAAAAAAATTGAATTCAAATTCTACCATTTGCCGTAGCAGGATTTGAATCCAGGTCCCCAGAGTCAACAGTCAAGTAAGTGATAACACCACTAAGCCATCACCTCCCATTCCAGTAAAATGAGCTGGAACCAAAACAATTTTGGAAAGAAGCTAAATAAAACCTGAAAGAACTCTATACACTGTAAATCAGAAATGAAAACAGAAGTTGCTGGAAATACACAGCAGGTTTGGCAGCATCTGTGAAGAGAAATCAGAGTTAACGTTTTGGATCAGGTGACTGGATAGGTGCTGCCAGACCTGCTGAGCTTTTCCAGCAATTTCTGTTTTTGTGTTGCTGTTGTACACAGACTGTCCCTTTTGAGCTACCAAGTTTTAAGATGTGGAACTTGGTAATGACATTTCCAAAGCTGTAGGCGTAAGGTGGGTGTGGGGTTGTCAACTCTGGTAGGAGGTTCCTCGAGGTTCACACGTGACCTAACTGGCCCATTGGGCAATGTTTAAAGTCATTATTTCATGTGAAGTGGGTGTCACTGGCTGGCTCAACACTCATTGCCTTTGAAATGGCAGTGATGAGCTAATTTCTTGGAACTGCTACAGTCCAAGTGGTGTGGGAGTGCCACAGCGCTGCTAGGGAGGGAAATCCAGGATTTCGACCCAGCAACACTCAAGGAACAGTGGGGATCCATCTCCAAATCAGGATGGTGAGTGAGCATTTTCAGATTGTGGATGTCCCATTCTTCTGCTGCCCTTCTGGACTGTCGAGGCTACAGGTTTGGAAGGTCCTGCCTCTGGAGCCCGAGTGTCTATTGCTGCTCTGCATCTTGTAAACATACTGCTGCTACTGTGCATGGGTGGTCAATGGAATCCAGCTTTGTGAAAGAGAAAAGGCTTCATATTTTGAAGAAAAAGAAGCAAACTCAGCCAAAGAAGGTTAAAAAAAAAACACTATTATTGATAGCACTGACTGCGTGGCAGGTAAGATGTCAAACCTTCCAACATTGTATGCCTCCCGGGAGGCATATTTATCAGAGTTGATGAGCTGTTGGAGATGCCACATTGTAACATTAGCCTCCCTGTAGTGTACTGATTAGAACAAAAAAGCTTATTTTAGTATTTTGCCTCCACATATGGCAAGCTTTTAGGATCCAGGATGTAGGAGCAGTAACTGAATACGTGGAACTGGCAGGTATTTATAGGGTAACATTCAATTTGGTTCTCTATGTTCGAACCGCCAATAAGAAAAATGGTGAGATTCTTGCTGTGACTGGGGAAAACTCGTAAAGTCTCCCAGAGAACCTCAGCTTGTACTGCACCATATCCTCTCCCTGAATCACATCAGCATTGTTCTGTGTTCACTATTACATTTTCAATGAAACATACTGGGAGAGTTGGCCACTCAGCCCCCAGAATTCAACCTGCCGTTAAATGAGACAATGGTTGATCAGAGTCATAAATGCTGCAATGGCTCCATAGTCCTTAACACTGTTAAAAAAAATCATTGCTGTCAGATTTGCAATGATTCACAGAGAGAGAGAGAGAGAGACAGAGAATGAGAAGCAGAGAGATGCAGAGAGATGCAAAGAGAGAGAGAGAGAAAGGCAGAGAGAAAGAGTGAAAGAGTGACAGACAGAGAAATGCAGCAGGAGAGAAGGGCAGCAAGATGCAGAAAGAGAGAGGGAGAGAGAAAGAGAAGCAGAGAGATGCAGACAGAGAGGCAGAAAGAGAAAGAGAGAGAGTGAGAAAGAGCAGAGAAATGCTGAGAGATGCGGAGAGAGAGAAAAACAGAAAAATAAAAAGAGAGAGACAGGGAAGACAGTGAGAAAGAGAGAGAGGCAGAGAGAGAGAGAGCGACAAAGTACGATTGTCCTACCACAGATTGTTTGAAGAGATGTTTCCTAAATGACCTGATTTTAAGATTGGGTCCTCTTGTATTACATGTCTCAAATTTGCAGTAGAAGTTTATGTCTCTCTTCAAAATCCTAAAATTTCACAGACATGTCACACGAGAATCAGAGGATGAGATTCCAAGCTGAGGCCCCATCGGTCTGGTCAGTTTGGATGTGAACACTCCCAAAGGAACTCTTTCGAATAAGAGCAAAGAAGGTCTCCAGCCAACAGATCTCTCTCAATCAGCAACACAATAAAACTGATGACCCACTCATGACGGGAATGCTGTTGCTTGCTGCATGTAAACTAACTACCACCTCTTCTACATTACAACAGTGGCTATGCTGGTGTAGGGGTTGGTGGAGAAGTTCTTAATTAGGAATAAAAGGCTTTGAGACTTCCGTGGATTGTGAAAAGCATAAAAGCAAGAGGTTCATCATCCCCTATAATAAAAACAAAGAATTGCAGACCCTGGAGATCAGAAACAAACAAACTTAGAAATTGCTGGAGAAACTCTGAGAGCATCTCTGTACAGAGAAACAGAGCTAAAATGTTAGGTCCAGTGACCCTTCTTCTGTTCTGAACAAGGGGGTCACTTGGACTCAAACTGCACTCTCGGAGTTTTTCCAGAAATTTCTGTATCTATTTCTTGCGTTTTCCCATTCGATCACAGAGCCAGCCCAGTGCGCTGCTTCAGATCATGTTCTCAATAACTCAGCTCAAGACTAACCAGCTCCCACTCTCCAAATTCATGCAATCATTTAACTAATGGTTCAGAATCAATTCACTGCTGTATGGATTTAAATTAAAATTGTGCCAATCTCTTTCCTCCTAGATACACAGATGCACATACATATATACATACACAGACACACACATAGATGCATACAGATACAAATACACACACACAGGTGCACACACACAGACAGAAACAGATAGAAGCACACACAGATACAAATGTACACACACAGATCCACACAGACAGAAATAGACAGAAGCACACACATACACAGATACACACAGATGCACACACTAACACACACACAGACAAATACACAGGCATGCACACATACACACATACACATACATAAACACACACAAACACACACAAGCAAACACACATACAAGCGATGGAAATTGTTCGAACTTATTCTCCAATTTGGGGAGCGAGACTAAATGATTCGGTGCAGTGATGGCATTCCCTCTCTCACTCACTGTTCTCTGACAGACAATGTTCAGTTTATAGATAAGAACAGGATTAAGCTATGTTATCACCAAGAACAGACTCAGCAACCTGCCCTGCTGAGTTGTGGTTTGCAAGAGAAGATTTGCAACGTGGTTTGGGCTGAGGCACAATTCTCTTCATAAAAACAAACACAGAAACTAGGGAGCAGGAGCACAGGCCATTTGGCCTCTTTGTTCTTTGATTTTCATTCTTTCGTTTTTCTGTCAGTAGCATGTAGCTCCCCTTTCCCAGGAAATCCTACCACCAGGTTTTTCCCTCATTTCAAAGCCTGCATTGAATACATTCCTGAACATTGAAAGCCCATCTCTCTCACAGCCTCGGAGAACTGTTACCATATCAACAAGATTATCCCAGCAAATCCAGAAATCACAGGGTACCACTGTCAGCAACGCCAGGACAAACACAGATAAAAATGGTGTGGGGAGGAGAAAGAAAATACTTGTTTTCTTCAGTTTCAGCAGAGGGCCACACTGATTGGCACTCCACGGTTTCTGCCAGCCAGCCAATCCTCTATCCATACTGGTAGCTTGCCTCTGACACCATGGGCTCTTACCTTCTATGGTAGCCTCCTGCGTGGCATTTTGTCAAAGACCTTCTGGAAATACACGTGATTCCAGACCCACAGCAACTTGACTTTCTCAGAAATGGCTCAAGGGTACAACTAGGGATTGGGCAACAAATTCGGGCCTTGCCAGCAACGCCCAGAACCCATGAAAGAATCGATAAAAATCACCTCAGGGTGATGCAAAGCCAACTTTACTACTCGCACAGAACTGTCACTGCTGTTCTGCAGCAGCCAATTTCCACAACTCTCAGACACAGCAATTGGATCAAGGCCAGATCACCGTCTTAGGTGCTGATAGATGGATCTGAAATCTTTTACTCCCATCCCGGCATCCAGGAAGGCAGGAAGTCTAATGTCCATCTTTAAGACAGCGCCTTTGCCTGAATGTGGGGTTTAAATCCATAAGCTCTGACTCAGAGGCGGGAGAGCTGCCAACCCAACCACTGCCAACTCGAGGATGACGGTCTTTGGCACTGGGGCAGAAGACCGGGCCTAGGGATCCAAAGCCTAAAATGGTTTGGTGACTTCGGGAGATCATGAGAAAAAAAGGAGTGAAAAATATGCATCTCTACATCATGTGGTATTTTCAGACAGGATGCTTGTTCGCTTTCAACAAGCAAAATGCTTTATAGGCAGCTCACGCCGTGAGATTTTACATTCTACAAATGTCAACAATTCTAAAGCTGCAGGGATCCCTGTATCTTAAAAGAGGGAAATATAACTTATTCGGATGCAAGGAAAATGAAATGGCAAAGCTGATAAGGCAACAGGTCACTGGTATCCTGTGGCTTACTGTCTGAATCCATAATGCCATCCTCATGTTTCCATCATCCACCGTGGTGTTGTGAGCTGTGATAACATCACATTCAATAATGTAACATAAAATCTGGTACAAACAGGAGAGAAAAAAAAAACAAGTGAAAAAAAATTTGAAGAATGAAAAGTAAAACCACACAGACTGCTGGAACAAGAAGATCAGTGAACTTCAAGTGCAACTGCATAAATACTGCAGTTCAATCCTCTTTTCAAGATCTCAAGTTATTTCTTTTCGTGCTGCTCCACCTTCTATTGAGATTCAGGCCAAATTTGCTGCAGTTTTGATAGAAAATACTAAGCAGCCACTCTCCAAACCAGAGATCGCTTTTGTCAAGAACAATATATCCCCATTCAACCTCTCTAACATCATGAAACATCGTGAAGTGCTTTTTAAAACAACGTTTTTCTCAGAAAGCTTTTTTAAAAGAAACTCGTTCATTGAGATGTGACTGGCTCAGCCCATTTACTGCCCCCATCGCTAATTGCTCAATTTAGCATCAATCCCACTCCTGTCAGACTGGAGTCACATGGAGGCCAAGACTGATTAAAGGTAGCAGACTTCCTTCCCTCAAGGACATTAGTGAATCAATGTGCCTCTGTGACAATCGAGTGGTTACATGTCCATGGTGAAGCTCATACTTTTAATGTCTATTTACTTTTTAAAAATGGAATTCAGCTTTCGCCATCTGTTGTGGTGGGATTTGAAACTATGTCCCCCAAACATTAGCCTGAGACCCTAAAGTACTCATCCAGTAACATGGACACATCACCACCCTTCCTCCACAGGGACTTTGTCAAAGAACATTTGGCACCAAGACACACAGGGAGTAGCAAGGATCTATTAACTATTCTCACTACAAAGGGGAGTCATAGCAGATTCGAAACATTGACTACTGTTTCTCTCTCCACAGATGTTATCAGATCTGTCGCGTTACTCCAGCAGTTTTTATTGCATGGAACCAGACACATGATTAAAGGGTTAGATTATAAGCAGGGGACTTGAGGGCACCTGTGGTGCAGTGGTAGTGTCCCTACATCTGAGGCAGGAGGCCTGGGTTCAAGCCCCACCTGCTCCAGTGGTGTACCATAACAACCCAGAAAAGGTTGCCTATAAAGCAGTGTCTCAAATTGTGAGGGGCAGAGAGAGAAGTCATTTCAGGTTTTAGAGCCTGAGCAGCTAAAGGAGCAACCATCAACGGTGTGACTGGGGAATGCTCAAGCAGCCAGGCTTGGAGGAGGCAGAAATCTCAGAGCAATGTAAGGCCAGAGCAGATTATATAGCAATGGAGGACCAAGGGTATAGATAGATTCAAATAGGTGGTTCAGATTTTACAATGGCAGGTGCGGATTGATGACGAGTTTAGATCAGAGTGGTACTGGAAAAGCACAGCAGGTCAGGCAGCATCCGAGGAGCAGGAAAATCGACATTTTGGGCAAAAGCCCTTCATCGGGAATAGAGCTTTTTTTTTGAAGGAGTGAGACTCAGGCGATGTGGAGTTCCCAGATTACGAGGTTGGAAGCTGTGGGTGGGAGATCTCCTGAGGTGATGAGGTTCTGTATGGTCTAGGAGATGATGGCTTGGTGATGGGGAGTGGGGTCATGCTCGAGGGGGTGGTAGGAGGAGGTATCTTCAAGTTGGCACCTGGCTTCAGCGGTGTAGAGGTCAGTGCGCCAAACAACCACTGCACCCCCTTTATCTGCTGGTTTGATGGTGATTGACCAGGAGTCCAGATGTGTCAGTTAGTAGATGGGGTGATAGATGAACTAGACTTGGAGCGAGTTATTTTACTGGTAACTGAATTTTTAACGAGGGCCAGTTTACGGAGGTTATGAAGTGGGACATCGGACTGGAGAGCTCAGTCCCTCATATCGAATCAGCGGATAGAGATTGTGATGGCCCAGGCAATGCAACACAATCCTGAGAGAATTCCCAACCAACAGGCCGGATCTAACTTAAAGCCTGAAAGAAATGCATCAAGTGATGGGAGAAGTCGAGCACAGAATGGTGACCCATCCAGACTCTGCTGCTGATGTTTTTTTCCCCCAGTCCGATACCCATCAACTGGGTGTTTCTCTCTGAAAATGACAATTTAAATGATTCACTTCACCGATGATTAGTCGTGTAATTTGCCACTTTATGACCATCCTCAATAAGGACACAGTAATTGACTTTATCCCTTTCAGGCTGAGCAATGTTCTTCACCTTCAAACAACCTCATAGTCACATTTGCAAAAATTCTTTGGTGGGCGTCTCTGGCTGGGATTCCTTGCCCATTGCCAACTGGCCACGAGCAGGTGGTGGCAATGGTTGAAACTTCTTGAACCCACAGCAGTCCGCCTGGTGGAGGTAGAGCCAGGGCGTTAATTAGGAAGGAAATGGTTGCATAGAGGCTCAAAGTCTTATTACGTCTCATTTGCACAAGGTAGAATAATGGGGAAAAATTCCATCCTCAGGATGCCAATTTTTAAATTTTGGTTTAAGGATCCACAAACTAAATTGCAAAACTGTGTCAAGTCCTGATGTTGTGTGCAAGTGATATGAAAACATTCTCACTGTTTTATTTTCCTTCAATCAAATAGTGTACTATCTCCCTGGGAGAGGAATGTCAGAAATACCACCAATAGTTTGATTCCAGCAAGCTCATGAATATTGCAACTGTATCAATCACTTCCTGATATCACTCCCTCACTCACAGACACACACACTCACACCCACAGACACACTCACAGACACACATGCAGACACACACACACAGACATACACACACAGACACACATACAGACGCAGAGACACAGATGCACACACAGACACACACAAACACACACAGACAGACAGGCAGACACACAGACATACACACACAGACACACATACAGATGCACAGAGACACATGCACACACAGACACAGACAGACAGACACACAGAGACACAGACACACACACACACACACACACAGACAGGCAGACACACAGACACAGACACACACACAGACACACACATATGCTGGCAGAGATTACTATCTGCATAGAACCACAAGTAGAAACAGAATCCCAGGAAGTGTAGCGCAGTGAGCTAATGACAGACAACAGAAGGAGGCCTGATACTTAGTAAATTACAGCCTGTAGGATGGTAATTGAAAGCAAAGGCAAGAGAAAGGTTGCTCGTAGATTGTTTGGGTCAGTGGTGGCCTGGCAATCAACAGTGCGCTTAATAGCTTTGTACCTTGTCATTTTCATTGTCAACCATCACCCACAGCACAGAAAAGAACCTTTTCTCCCCTGCTGTGCTTTTCTCTCCCTTGTGCTGCACTGGACTGTCAAAACTGGGGACATTGGTGGCTTGAGGTCTTCAGTAGCTGAAGTGGGATATGTGTAGGATGAACTAAACAACAGATTTTAAACCTCTTTTAGCAGAGAAAGGTCAACCAGGTCTTGTTCCCAGTTGGGAAGCTGATGGGATTGGGTGCATCGTTGCTTTTACACATCAACCCATTTTACTCTCAGTTAAAGGCCACAGTTAACATTGGATGTTTATTCCATACTTGACCAACAATCAGGTTAGTATACATAAAGCTTAAATCAAATCATTTTTAAAGGAATAATGCCTTTGGGGTTTATGCCTGTGTTAGTTGGAGTTGCTTTTCAATTTTTTGACACGATTAATTCTCTTTGGTAATGGGTTAGTTGTGGAATACTTTCTGTAAGGAAGAATAACTATATAGGCCAGTTCAAAGCTAAGGTTATGGACTGAAAGGTTATAGAGAATGGAAACAGACCATTCAGTCCAACTTGTCCATGCTGACGAAACATCCCTATCTGATCTAGTCCCATTTACCAGCACTTGGCCCATATTCCTCTCAACCCTTCCTATTCATATACTCATCCTTTTAAATGTTGTAATTGTACCAGCCTCCACCACTTCTTCTGGCAGCTCATTCCATACATGCACCACCCTCAGGTGCCTTTTAAATCTTTCCTCTCTCACCTGAAACCTATGCCTTCGAGTTTTGGACTCCCCCACTCCAGGGAAAAGCCCTTGGCTATTTACCCAATCCATACCCCTCATAATTTTATAAATCTCTATAAGGTCACCCCTCAGCCTCCGATGCTCCAGGGAAAAACACCCCAGTCTATTCAGCCTAACCCTATTCCTCAAACCCTCCAGACCCGGTAACATCCTTGCAATGGTTTTGTCTGTGTTTCTGACTCAGGCTAATATAAACTTAGGCTGACAAATGTGAAAATACTTGAAGTAAAAAGCCACAAGGAGACAACTATTTTAAAAAATGATTTAGTTTTGCATGTAACTAGGTTGTGTATATTTGTTCTTTGTTAATTCATGGGATGTGGGGGCTACTGACAAGGTCAGCATTTATTGGTAATCCCTAATTGACCTGCGAGCATTTATTGGTCAAACACATTGCTGTGGGCCTGAGGTCGCATGGAGGCCAGACCAGGTAAAGATGGCAATTTCCTTCACATGAGTGAATCAGGTGGGCTCTGACAGCAAACATTTCATGGTCATCATTAGACTCAGAAGAATTTTATTGAATTCAAATTCCATCATCTGGCAGGATGGGACTTGAACCCATGATTCCAGAACATTTCCTGGAGTAGAGAACTTCAAAGAAGATGAGGGCAGGTGAAGGGAAAGTGTGAGCAGGGGTGGCACAGGAACAAGTCAAGCGAGATCTTTTTTTGGACACTAATTCGTTCTCACAGCAAGACAATGCACAAAGAAGAGCAGCTCTCACATCTCCTTTAAATTTACTCCCTTTTACCTTAACTGAGCTGAAAATGTGTTGCTGGAAAAACGCAGCAGGTCAGGCAGCATCCAAGGAACAGGAGAATCGACGTTTCGGGCATAAGCCCTTCTTCAGGAATGTGAAATGTCAAATGTCAAATTCCTGAAGAAGGGCTTATGCCCGAAACGTCGATTCTCCTGTTCCTTGGATGCTGCCTGACCTGCTGCGCTTTTCCAGCAACACATTTTCAGCTCTGATCTCCAGCATCTGCAGTCCTCACTTTCTCCTCCCTTTTACCTTAAACCTAAGTCCCTTGACATTTCTATCCTGGGGAAAGGTCTCTGCCTATCCACTCTATCTGTGCCTCTCAGAATTGTTGTAAACGTCTATCAGGGTGCCCTGACTCTTTCAAGTGAAAACAAGCCACAATCTTGCTTCATAGTTAATACCCTCCAAACCGGGCAACATCCTGTAAAATCAATTCTATAACTCTCTTCAAAGCCTCCACATTCTTCTGGTCACGCAATGTGCACAATATTCCAAATGTGGCCGAACCCAAGTTCTGCACAGCTGCACCATCATTTGCCAATGTTTATACTCTATGCCCTGGCATAGATGAAGGCAAGCATACCATATGTCTTCTTCACCATCTTATCCACTTGTGGTGCTGTTTTCAGGGAACTGTGGACTTGTACACTCAGATTCCTCCATATGTTGGTGCCACTAAGGGTTCTGCCATTTGCTGTACACTTCTCTCCTGCACTAGACCTTCTCAAAATGGATCACCTCATATTTGTCCAGTTTAAATTCCATCTGCCATTTCTCTGCCCAACTCTCCAGCCTATTTTTCAAATCAACCTGTTCAGAGCTGTTATTACACACCCCTGGAGCAGGTGGATCTTGAATCTGGGCCTCCTGACCCAGGGGTAGGGACACTACCAGTGCACTACCATACAAGACACATAGTTCCAATGACCTGCTGTATCCTCTGGCAATCCTCCTCACTATTCGCAACTCCCCCAATTTTTGTGTTGTCCGCAAACTTACTAATCAGACGACCTACATTCTCCTCCAGATCATTTATATATTCTATAAAGAATGGGGTCCCAGCACTGTCCGCTGTGGGATACCACTAGTCACAAATATCCAGTCAGAAAAATAATTTCACTGCTACTCTCTGTCTTCTATGACCAAGTCAGTTCTGTAACCATCTTACCAGCTCACCACAGACCCCATTACAGTTCTGAGGAAGGGTCACTCGACCCACAACGTTAACTCTGATTTCTCTCCACAGATGCTGCCAGATCTGCTGAGCTTTCCCAGTGATTTTTGCTCCCATGTGACTTCACCATTTCTACCAGCCTACCATGAGGGTTCTTGACAAAGGCCTTGCTAAAGTCCATGTAGACAACATCCACCACCCTGCCCTTAATCATCTTTGTCACTTCCTCAAAAAACTCAATCAGTTTGTGACACACAATCTCCCCCCACACAATGCCATGCTGCCCACCAAGTCCATACTTTTCCAAATGTGACTAAATCTTGCCCCTGAGAATTTTCTCCAATAATTTTCCTATGACTGATGTAAGGCTCACTGGCCTGCAATTGCCCGGATTAGCCTTGCTGCTCTTCTTAAACGAAGAAGCAACATTGGCAAATCTCCAATCCTCAAGGGCCTCTCCTGTGACTAAAGAGGATACAAAGATTTTGCACAACGTCCCACCAATTTCCTGACCCACCTCCCTCAGCATTCTGGGATAGATTCCATCAGGTCCTGGGGACTTGTCTACTTTCATACTTTTCGGAACACCCAACACCTCCTTTTCTTCATTGACATGTTCCAAAATATCAACACACCCTTCCTACGACTCACCATTTATTATGCCATTCTCCAAAACAAGGTATTTGTTAAGGAACTCACCCACTTCCTCTGGGTCCCTGCAAAAATCCCCTCTTTGCCTCTGACTGGATCGACCCTTTCCCTAGCTACCCTCTTGCTCCTTATGCATGTATAAAAAAACACCTTGGGATTTACCTTAATGCTATATACCAAAGACATTTCATGGCTCCATTTTGCTCCCCTAATTCCTTGTTTGAGTTATTTCCTACCATTTTCCTACCTTCGAGGGCTCTGTCTGTCTTCAGCTTCCTAAACCTGTGTATGTCTCCTCTTTCTTCTTGACGAAGCTCATAGTTTCTCTTGTCATCCAAGGTTCCTGAATCTTGCCATCTTTATCCTTCATTTTCACAGGAAGATCCTGGCCCCGAACTCTAATGAATTGGCCTTTTAAAGATTCCCATTTGCCAGATGTGGATTTACCCGAAACAACCAACCCCGAATCTACATTCCCCAGTTCCTGCCAAATATTGTCACAGTTAGCCTCTCCCCAGTTTAGTACATTCACCCGACTTATCCACTCTTATCTATAAGTGACCTAAAACTTAGGAAATTATGGTCACTGTTCCTGAAATGCTTCCCCATTGAAATTTCAATCTCCTGGCCAGGATCATTTCCCAGTATCAGATTTAGTGTGACTCTTTTTTTTGTGAGACACAGTGAATGACACAAAGTGCATGAATCTTTATTCAATTTCCACCACCAGGAAGAAAGTGGCCAGTGACAAGCAGTGCCCTTCACATCAAAGGGCAATGCTGCGTGATCAAACGGTGAAGGGGAAGGCAGGGATTAAATCAAAATAGTCAGAGGGGGAAATAAAACACTCCACTCCCTGCGGTGCCCACGTCTCCCTGAACAGCTCGAGGGAGTTGGTGGACACCGCGTGCTCCTTTTCCAGGGACACCCAGGCTTGGACGTAACCGCGGAACAGGGACAGGCAATCGGCCCTAACGACCCCCTCCATAACCCGCTGCCCAGTTTATGGCCAGTTTGGCCAGGCCCAGGAGCAGACCCACGAGGAGATCCTCGGGCCTACCCTCCCCCCTCCGAACCGGGTGCCCAAAGATCATGAGCGTGAGACTGAAGTGCAGCCAAAAACAGAGGAGAAGGTTCTCTAGGAAACTAAAAAGGGAGTGCAAACGCTCACACCCCATATACACATGGTCCACGGACTCCACAGCATCACAGAACAAGCAGTTAGTGTGACTCCTTACCTAGATGGACTACATGTAATTGGATGCAACAAAAATTCCATCCACAAGGTGTTAGGTTCTTTACTCAGAGAGTAGTAAGGGCGTGGAATGCCCTTCCTGCAACAGTCGTGGTGTCGCCAACATTAAGGGCATAGAACTGGTCATTGGATAAACATATGGATGAAAATGGAAGAGTGTAGGTTAGATGGGCTTCAGATTGGTTTCACAGGTCAGTGCAACATCGAGGGCCGAAGGGCATGTGCGTGCTATACTGTTCTAACTATTGTATAACAAATTTCCTGAGACTGCCTTTAACAAACCATTCCCATCCTCTCTCCATACAAACTCCCATTTTGCAGCGAGAACAACCATTGGAATATGGTGAGGGCACAGGATCACACCAGTTACTGTCATTTACTGTGATTCCACACTGTAATCCGACAAGACAAGTCCACTGGGGCTGGTCCATCCCTCGTTGAAAAGACATCCACTAGTGGCGGGGTTATTAGAATTGGCAGATGCTCAAGCAGCCAGGAGTAGGGGAGTATAAAAACCACAAGAGCTGGAAGACCCAAGGGCAGAGAAAGATTCAAAGACATGGGTGAGATTTTACAAGAGGATGTGTTGATCGACCAGGACCCCACATACGTCAATGCATGGATGGGGCAATGGATGAATTTGACTTGGTGCGAGTTCCTTTACAGGTAACAGGATTTTCAATGAGCTCAAGCTTACGGAGGTGATAAAGTGGGACACAGCCTGGACAGTACAGTCTCTCATTAGAATCAGCTGGTAGAGACCGTGTTGGCAATACGATACCATCTTCAAAACAAAACTTCCAACTCACAGTTTCTTCGAAGAGACCATTCATTTTTGGCATGTCGATTTTCAACATGGCACAAGGGCATAGGACGGACACCGCACATTGCACACACATCAGACAAGTGCCAGCTGTGACCTCTGACCCATGCCCCCACCACCCACAATTCCCATTACCACTGGTTTCAATTCTACTTCGGTGGCAGTGAGCAAATCTTCCCCTTGTCCCATGTCTGCGCAGACTGTACACTGAGAGAATAATCCTCCACCCCTTCCTAACTGCAACACAAGCTTCAGCATCTATTTTCTTAAAGTCATCCTTGTAAAACAACGGCAATCTTTCTTCTGCAGACAATCTCCAATGAAAATCAACAAACTGAACCTGATTGAGGCTAGGAGCCAGGAGTGGGGTGGGAAGGGATTGCAGCCCAAGGAAATCCCAATGATTTTTTTTTAAGCCAGTCCGATTTGCTGACCCGATCTTTGAAGTATTTTGACGCACAAGTCCTGAAGGTAAGAAAACTGCCAAATCCCGAGCAACCCATTTCTGGGACTGCTAGTTGAAAACACCAAGCTCACTACAGACAGGACGTGGGGTGTTGTAGGAGCAATTTCCTGCAGCTGCTGGAATCTGTACTGAAAACAGAAAATGCTGGAGATCACAGAGAGTCAGGCAGCATCTGTGGAGAGTGAGAAAGCTAATGTTTCAAGTCTAAGCTTATGCTTCAAGTCAGCCCTGATGAAGAGTCATTGAGACTCGAAACGTTAGCTTGCTCTCTCTTTCCATGGATACTGCCCCACCTCCTTGGGGAATTTTACTTCTCTTTGGCAAGGTGTGGGAAGGTGAAAAAGAAGCTGTATTTTATTTCACTGAACAACTCAGAAAAGACAATGCTTTGTTCATTTTTAATTTAACACCAAGTTGCTCTTCTTCCACTATATTAACATCAATAGTGACTGAACGAATTGAATTGGCTTGATCACAAGGGACTGGAGATATTTGTTTCTTTAACTGGTATTCAGGGATCACAATACAATATTTCTCGCCCATTCTCCCCAGGAGAATCCAGACCTGATAGAATCATTCGAGACAATCAATCACTTGAGCTGACGAGGAGAGGTTTTGAGATCTTATATCTCCTAACACTAGTGGTCCAGCAACATTGCTGATGATGAAACCAGCACAATTAGATTGGGCTGTTGCTAAACAAGATTTGTTCCATTCATCACCAAGTCTTGTCAGTAGGGAGCGAGGGACATGAAAGTTAATTTCTGTGCAACTTCCAAATCAGAGCAGGCCGACCCACGATCGTTCTGTCAGGTCGGAAACGAGTTGGCCTGCAGTAATTTTTTTTGAGGAATGGATTGAAAAGACCATGAAAGAGGTGGTGACAACATGTTACTGATTACCATCAGGGTTACTCACTATGTGAAGCTGAAGGAAGTCTCCCAGACCAGGAGCGCTATCCACTCGCACCAGGATTGCATCTTTCACTGATGTGCTGAATCCAACAGCTAGGCGGTCGGTCCTCGTGCTGGGTCTGTCGTTGGCCGGCCATGTGTAGGTAATGACCCCACCTCCTCGGCCAAAAATGTATGTAGTACCAGCTGGAAGACAATAAGATATTCTATCAGCACTGTGCTTGGCACAGGTATCACAGATCACAGTATCCCAATTCACACGTATCCCAATTCACAGGTTCCCAGTTATCTTAGTTCACAGGTATCACAGATCACAGTATCCCAGTTCACACGTATTCCAGTTCACAGGTATCACAGGTTACAGGTTTCCCAGTTCACAGTTACCATAGATCACAGTTACCAGAGTCGTAGTGTAATCTCACCACAAAAGCTCAATGCTTTCACCTCAAAATTAAAAGGGAAACAATTTGCTCGCGATTTCCTCAAGATGCTTCCCGATTGGCCATTGTACCCGTTTCTGCTGATACAGCCACTGGTTTAACAAAATTACGCCAACCAATCAGGAGGACAGCCTGAGGAAACTCCCAGACATTGCTCAGGAATGGACAACACAGCCTGCGGAAACCTGGAAACAAGGGTTGGCTATTCAGCCCATCACATCTACTGTACTATTTAACATGATGGAGGCTGACCTTCTGTCTCAGTGACACACGCCCATTTTCTCTCCCCATAGCCCTTGACAATAAATGTTCAAATTTGAGACTTCAGACCCCCCACTGGCCTATGCTGATGTTTAAGTTTCATATGAATCACCTCCTTTCATCCCAACCTGAGTATCCATCAAATATCTCCATTTGAAAATAAAGTTGCCATTTTAAAAGAAGTGTTGAATATTTTTACCTGCTTTGATCGAACATATTAACTTTGATTGTACCTTTGGAGGTTTATGGCATGACCTCTAACTTCCAGTTGCATCTTTCCCTTGACCTCTCACCTCCAGTTGCACCCTTCCCCTGACCCCTCACCTCCAATCGCACCCTTTCTTGACATCTAACCTTCCATCTCATCCTTTCCCTGGTCACCTGATTCATTTGTCCTCACAGCACACTCTGTCTCTCTTCCCTGTCCAGCTGGGTATGAAGCCTGGTGATTTCATACCACAGTGAAAGATCCAAGACTTGCCCAAATAAACAGGAAAGAAATTCAGAAAACAAAAACACACATCTTTCTTGAAACAAATTACCGCAAGTTGCAGCAGTGGTATAGAATCAGAGAATCCCTACTTTATATGGACAATGAGAAAGTTCAAGACAGCAATTTAAAAAGTCAAGATTAGAATGGTGCTGGAAAAGCACAGCAGGTCAGGCAGCATCCAAGGAGCAAGAAAATCGACATTTCGGGCAAAAGCCCTAATTCAGGACTCTGATCTCCAGCAGTCCTCACTTTCACCTAGCAATAAAAAAAGCCTGACTGTCTTGGTACAGCTGGGTATCGAAGTCTCAGTTGAGGAGTTTAGCAAAGCTGTTCACTCACCTGTCGTGGTCAAATGTCCAGGTATTGATGCTTTACTGTCTGAACTTATCAAGTATGAAAACCAGCTTTCTTGCTGGTCAGACTGTAAACCTAAATCCACATTCCCATTTACCCCAGATAACTTTGCACCCCTTTTGCTTACCAAGAATCTAAACACCCTCACCATAAAAGTATACCAGGGCCATGTTTTCAAATCCTTTCACAAACAGAGTTTTAGATTAGATTAGATTACATTACATTACAGTGTGGGAACAGTTCAAACTTGAACAGAGAAAAATTAATCACCTTGTCTCTCAGGTGGCACAGTAGGTCAGTGGTTATCGCTGCTGCCTCACAGCACCGGGGACCCAGGTTTGATTCCAGCCTCAGGCGACTGTCTATGTGGGATGTCGCTGCCAAGTCTCAGTGGGGAAAGACCTCTGAAGTTAAATTGGGGGTCTGTTCAGTTATTGGACCCTCCTAATGCCTTAAGTGTATTTAAACATTGTATGTGTAAGAGGGTTTTTTTTTGGATAGAGTCAAACTCCAATGATTTGTTCTGAAAACCACAAATGCTGGAGATCAGAGTGGGTCAGGCAGCATCCATGCAGAGAGAGCAAGCTAACATGTTGAGTCGAGATGATACCTCATCATGTTTTGTTTGTTTTCTTGATTTGAAACTGTACAGAATGGAACTGCCTGTCTGCATAGATATATATGCAATTTTTTTTATGAATCAAGTATATTTTTGAAAAAAACAAGGACTGTCTGTATGGAGTTTGTGCGTTCTCCCCGTGTCTGTGTGGGTTTCCTCTGGGCGCTCTGGTTTCCTCCCCCAGACCAAAGATGTACAGGTTAGATGGATTGGCAATGCTAAAATGCCCATAGTGTTCAGGGTAGGTGGATTGGCCATGGGAAATGCAGGGTTATGGGGATAGGGCAGGGACTGGGTCTGGACAGGATGCTTTTTGAAGGGTAGCTGTGGATGAATGGTGTCCTTCCAAACAGTAGGGATTCTATTTTAAATTGGCAGCTCTCATTTATAATCTGTCACCCTTAAAAATTGGGATTCTTCCATCATAGGAAACATCCTCTTCCCATCTATCCTGTCAAAAGTTCGCAGAATCTAATATATTTTATTCAGACTACAACTTATTCTTCTCAGCTCGAGGAGATACAAGCTGAAACTGTCCAACATTTCCTCGTGAGTAATCCCATCCCATTTCAGGTAAAACTTCTCGGAACTGCTTCCAATGGTTTTTCACCATTCCATAACTTGCAACATAGAGTCAGAGATAAACAACATGGAAACTGAGCCTTAGGTCCAACCCGTCCATGCCAACCACAGATCTGAAATAAATCTAGCCCCATTTGCCAGCACTTGGCCCATATCCCTCTAAACCCTTCCTATTCATATACCCATCCAGATGCCTTTTAAATGTTGTAATTGTACCAGCTTCCACCACTTCCTCTGGCAGCTCATTCCATACATGCACCACCCTCTGCGTGAAATGTTGCCCCTTTGGTCCCTTTTAAACCTTACCCCTTTCACCTGAAATCTATGCCCTCTAGTTTTGGACTCTCTCACTCTGGGGGAAATAACTTGTCTATGTATCCTATCCATGCCCCTCATGATTTTGTAAACCTCCATAAGGTCACCCCTCAACCTCTTACGCTCCAGGGAAACAACCCCAGCCTATTCAGCCTCTCTTTATCGCTCAAACCCTCCAACCTTGTAACATCTTTGTTAATCTTTTCTGAACCCTTTCAAGTTTCACAACATCCTTCCTGTAGCTTGGAGACCAGAACTGAACTCAGTATTCCAAAAATGGCTTAACCAGCGTCCTATACAGCCGTAACATGACCTCCCAACTCCTGTACGCAATGTACTGACCAATAAAGGAAAGCATACCAAATGCTTTCTTCACTATCCAATCAACCTGTGACTCCATTTCAGGAAACTATGAATCTGCACTCCAAGGTCTCTTTGTTCAGCAATACATTACCATTAAGTGTATAAGTCCTGCTCTGATTTACCTTTCCAAAATGCAGCACCTCACATTTATCTAAACTAAACTTCATCTGTCACTTCTCAGCCCGTTGGCCCATCTGATCAAGATCCTGTCATAATCTGAGGTAACCTTCTTCACTGTCCATTACACCTCCAATTTTGGTGTCATCTGCAAATTTAGTAACCATACTTCCTATGTTCACATCCAAATCATTTATATAAATTATGAAATGAAGGAGACCAATACTACACACAATACCCCTGATGTGTTCTTAACATTGCCCTGTGTAACTGAAGCACAATTTCTCTATTTTTGTGTTCAATTGCCCTCATGATAAATGATGACATCCTATTCGCTTTCCAAGTAACTTGCAGCACCTGTGTACTAGCCATTTGTGTTTAATGCAACAGGATACACAGATCCCTCTGCATTGCAGAGTTCTGTAATTTCTCACCACTTAGCCAATATAATTCTTGTTTATTCTTCCTGTCAAAATGGATAATTTCACATTTTCCCACTTTATACTCCATCTTTGCTACTTACATTTGGCTTGAAGGGCTGAATGGCCAACTCCTGCACCTATTTGCCATGTTTCTACGTTAACCTATCAATAAATTTTGCATCTTTGTTGTGTTCTCTTTACAACTTACTTTCTGGCCTACCTCAGCATCATTGGCAAATCTGACAACCACACTTTCTGCCCCTTCAGTTGAGTCATTCGTGTAAATTGTAAGTAGTTGAGCTCCCAGCACACCATTCATTTAGTCTTACTCACCTGAAAGGGACCGGATTATGCCCATTCTCCAGTTCCTCAGCTAATCTCCTATCCATGCCACAATGCTAACTCATCAGCTTTTATTTTGCATGGTAATTTTTGATGTGGCACCTTACCAAGTGCCTTTAGAAGCACAGTACATCCACCAATTCCCCTTCATTCACTGCAAATGTTACTTCCTCAGAGACCTCCAATAGATCAGTCAGACATGATGGCCCTATCACAAAGCCATTTTGACTCTGGTTGAATGAATTGAACTGATTCAAGTGTCACTATAACCTCTTTCATACTAGCTCTGAACAGGCATTTAACACGCTTGCCTTCAGCCCTTTAGGTGCAGGAGTTGGGAAGTCATATTAAGTTTGTACAGGACATTGGTGAGGCGTCTTCTGGAGTACTTGTCCAGTTCTGGTCACCCAGTTACAGGAAGGATATTATCAAGCTGGACAAGGTTCAGAAGAGATTTACCAGGATGTTGCCAGGTATGGAAGGCATGAGTTACAAAGAAAGACTGGATGGGCTGGGACCTTTTATTCACTTGGAGCATAGGAGGTTGACAGGTGGCCTCATCGAGGTTTACGAAAACATGAGAGGTATAGATAGGATTAATGGCAAGTGTCTTTTCCCTGGGATGGGGGACATCATGATGAGGGTATATATTTTTAAGGTGAGAGGAGAGAGATTTGAAAAAGACATGAGGAGCAAATTATTTACACAGAGCGTTGTTTGCATGTAGAATAAATTTCCTGAGGAAGTGGTGGGTGCGGGCACAGTTACAATGTTAACCAACACTTAGATAAGTACATGAGCAGGAAAGACTTGGAGGGATATGGGTCAGGAGCAGGCAGGTGGGACTAGTTTAGTTTGGGATTATGTTCGGCAGGGATTGGTTGGACCAAAGAGTCTGTTTCTATGCTGTATGACTCCATACCTCCAGGACTATTGTTGAGCTAACCAGCCTGTAGTTTCCTTCTCTCAGTCTCCCTCCCTTTTTGAATAAAGGAACAATATTCATTATCCTTCAATGGGACTTTCCCTGGAGGAAGGGACTAGGCGAATTAAAATCAGTGCACAGTTTCACTCGTTCTTTTGAGTATTCATACAAACTCTTATTTTTAAAAATATGTTCGGCCAACTTTCTTTCCGACTCAAGCCTTTTTAAAAGTTTTTTTCTCTGTTTTATTTACATTCTGTCCAACCTTTTAATCTGCCATCTGTCTTGGCACAATTATATGCTTTCTAAAAAGGTTTGAGACTACCTGCGACAGCTGTGAAACATACATATTGTGTATTCTGAAACATCCCCTTAAATTTGTTACTGCATCTCTAATGGTCCATTGTTTAACTTAGTTTATCAATTCACTTTTGCCAGGACTACACTCATGCTCCTATAATTGTCCTTAGTTAAATCTTTAAAGATTCTGGTCTCCTTCCTATCAGAAGGATGTTGTGAAACTTGAACGGGTTCAGAAACGATTTACAAGGATGTTGCCAGGGTTGGAGGATTTGAGATATGAGGAGAAAGTGGGAACAGGGTGCTGAATTGGACGATCACCGATGATCATTTTGATCAGTGGAGCGGGCTGGAAAGGCCGAATATTGTAAAATCATTCACAGGATGAGGGCATTGTTGGCTCGGCCAGCATTTATTGTCCACTTCTAACTGCCCAGAAGATAGTTAAGAGTCAACCACATTGCTGTGGCGCTGGAGTTATATATTGTCCAGACCAGGTAAGGACGACAGTTTCCTTCACCAAACGGCATTTGTGAACCAGATGTGTTTTTCCCGACAATGGCTTTCATGGTCATTATTAGACTCTTAATTCTGGACTCGCTTTTTAAAATTGATTTCAAATTCCACCATCTGCCACAGCAGGATTCTGGATCCCCAGCACATTACCTGGGTCCCTGGATGAATAGTTCAGTGATAATATCACTTGGCCATCAGTTCCCCTAGCTGCACCGTTTCTTCCTGCTCCTATTTTCTCACTCGATGACCCAGCCTCGACAGTCCTCTATGGTAAAGTAGACCGCAGATTTGCTTCTTAGATTTGCATTCTGTCATGGTCTGTTTATCATTTCGTACATTAATACCTTTCTTTTTGGCCGTGGTTCTACACTTTTGATTTACCGCAATGCAGGTTCCTTCTCTGTGTTGTCCTCCCAGCTCAAACCAAAGCATCCATTAAGCACCTGTTTATTTCACTGAGATGAACCAATTAACTGCAAGTGAATCAGTGGAATGGCAGCCACCTTACTGCTGCACTCATTTACACAAGATTAACAAGTTAACTATAGGCCTGTATTCCTGCAAAGCAATAGTATTTCAAACCAGCGCCACACTTAATACACAACCTCATTAAAACCTGCTGCAGATGCCTTGGCTGAGGGAGGATTATTAGTACCCCGAACCTCTCAGTTCAACTTTGCATTCTCTTATGAGCCTAACTCTGTCACACAAAATAAAAACACCGTGCACTCCTGGTTTATCCCTGGCCAAAGCACCTCATGTCTCAGAAAGCACATCCTCAATATGACAACCTGCATTAACTTGGAAGAGGTAATCTGAAGGACAGATGCTATCGTACAAAAAGGGAAGCAGAAGGTAATAGAGCCAGCTGTCTCTGTTACAGACTGCGTTTGTGAGAGACAACAGCAAATAAAGACAGGACGTTTCAGCCTCCAGCTCTGTTTTAGCTACAGCAGCAAAAAAATGGATGATACAACAACAACCCACACCGTCATAGCACCTTTAGTATAGTGAGACATTTCAAAGTTCTTCCCAGGAATGCAGTCATAGCGAGAATTGACACCAAGGAAGATGCTAAGAAGGGTGGAGGTCAAAATGTTGTTCAGAGAAAGGTTTTAAGGAGCATCTGAAAGGGGAAGCAAGAGATGCAGAGAATGGAGGAGAGGTGTAGGGAGGTTATTCACAGCTTCAGGCTTAGATTGTCAAAACCGATGGGGAGGGAGATGAAGGGAGCCTGGGATTGACAAGGGGGAGGAGTTGGAGGTTAGAGTTGGATAAAGGAGGGGTAAGGCCATGGAAGAACTTGAGCCTAAAAGGAGAATTTGAGAATCGAAAGAACTGGATTCAGTTCATCTGGGTTGGGTGGGGTGGTGGGATGAGGAAAATATCAGTTAGACCCCAATCCTGCTATACAGTGACATCTTACATCAAGCAAGTCCAATAGAAATGTTAAAATGATCAGATAACTTTAACATCGCAGCACAATAACAACCTATATTTATAAAACTCCTTTAATGTAATGAAGCATTGTAAGGCTTTACACAGGGGAGGTGTGAAACAGAATTTGACGTTGAACCACATGAGATGATGTTAGAGCAGGAGTCAAAGGTTTAGTCCAGAGGACATCTTAAATAGGCAAAGAGAAATAAAGATCAGGGAGGTACTGAACTGGGATTTCCAAAGCCTGGCAGGTGAGCAGCTGAAGGTATGCCACCAATGGTGGGGAAACGAGGTCAAAGTTCAAGCAGTGCAGGTATCTGGCTGGGTTAGAATTACAGACAGCTACTGAGATGGGGAAGGCAAAGGTGGAGGAATTTGAAAAGCACTCATATCCCATGGATTAGTTTGATGTGTTCTGATTTGTTACGTGAGCAAATAGACCAGCTAGTCTGTGCTCACAGCTCCCACACAGAGATGTCTGGCCAATTTGTCTGGTTTTGGTTGTGGTGGGACATTGGCAAGGACACAGGGAACCTTCCGTCAAGGACAACAAGATCAAGCGTAGCGACAGAACCCCTTTGGGACGGGGACTCTTTGGTGTGGCCCACTCAGGTAAGTAACATAACACACCAGCAAGAGGAGGCTATACAAATCCTCAAGTGTGTTCTGTCATACGTTAGATCATGGTTGATCCTTGTCTGTCTGAGATCCATTGACCCAACGTAGTTCCTTGACCCTGAATGACATTGTAAGGGACATCCGGAATGAGCACATTTTCATGTCCGTTTATTTAGTCATTTATTTCAACTGTTCTGAGACTTCAGCACAATTTTCCCATTATGTTTCTTTCATTTCCTAACTCCAGCTTCAAGTCCACTTTGCACCATTGATAGGAATACATTCCCAATTCCTTTCAATCTTTTCAGCATTTGCTAAACATTGATTGGAAAGAAACTATTAATTTTCCCTTCATGGAGTTAGGTTATCTTTCTTGAATTTACAATTGATGCCAATGTTTTGCTTCAATTTTAAGCTCATTCATCCTTGCCCTGGACTTAACAATGGTGGACTTTCTTAATACCCAAGCGAACACAATGGATCTTGGCCATTGGCTAGCCTGAATGTTTCCCTTCCCTCCTCCAAGGACACTGAAGTCATTTATAGAGCATAACTGGAGACTAACTCAGCAAGAAAGCCTTCACAATGGTGGCCATCTTGGATGATCACTTTGACATTGGCAAAACACATTCCATTTATAATAACACTGCCTCATTCATAAAAGGCAATCGGGTAAAGTTTTCTGATTTGTATCGGTCAGTTTTACACTGAGCAACCTCAGCGTCTGGTTAACAAAACTATATTTCATTTGCCTTAACAACAAGCTATGATACCAATTAATTAGAACAGTTATTGGTGCACCCCTGATCATCAGACACCAGGGCACATACAGGGGGGATGTGGACCACTCTAACCAACAGAATGTCTATGCTCCTTGGAGAAAGGAGTTGACCAAAGTAAGTAAATGCCATTGCAAAAGAGCAGGAAATAAAGCATTAAGTCCACAGCTTCCCCAGGCAACCTACTCTCAAATGGTTTTCTGTTTATCCTGGTAAGCTCCCAAGGGAAGGTGTTAAAGGCTGTGTTTATTGCCAGTATCATCTCTTAGTGTCAAGCTAACTGTCCATGGACAGAGACACATCTTTGCAGTAAAATGTCTAAGTGTGACTCACTGAAATGAAAACATTACAGTATGGCAGAATTCTAAAGAATCCTATCCCAACATTTTAAAAGGCAAGGAGGAGGAGTTTTAAAAGGGATTGGAGCAGATTTTGTTTTCACCCAGTGGTTTTTGGGCATCTGTAATTTGACAGAGGCAGGACTCCTCAAGACATTGAAGAACTAGTTAGATGAACAATTAAATGCCAGAGCATACAAGGCAATGGGCCAAATGGTGGAAATGGGATGAGAATAGTTGATAACTGGTGTGATGTGGACATGATGGACCAAAGAGCCTCTTTTTGTGGTGTGACATCTCTATGACTAATTGATTTATTGACGAGAATTCATTAAATTTCCAGCACTGTGCTGTTCCAGCATTCATACAAGATCTGCTCCTGAAATATAGCACACTCAGGAAGACGGGGCAGATTGTACAGTGAAGGGTAACAGTGGCTAGCAATGAGTAGGGGACAATGGCAAGCAATGATGGTGAGGGGGTTAATAGTGGCTATGGCAGTGCCACCCTCTATGCTTTCATAGGCATGTGGGGTAGATGACTACAATGGCAGCCATCTTGGATGGCCACCATGACTAAGGCAAGACTCATTCCATCTATAGAAACACTTTATGATTCGCAAAAAGCAATCGGGTACAGTTTTTAACCAATGTCACCCTGTTCTGTTCTGTTGAAATCCACAGAAATTATTCTTTATTGCCTTCCACTGCAGTAATACAGGACCACTGTGTCTCATATGAACAGAAGCCTGAAGAAATAGAGACATATTGTCACTAGACTAGTCATTCAGAGGTGAGGTTAAAGTAATAATGTTCTGGCTTCAAATTCCATTGCATCAGTTTGAATTGAGTGAATAAAATTTGAAAGTAAAAGCTCAGCCCAACTACAATGACCGGGAACCGACAGCATTAAAGCCCATCTGGTTCACTAATCACTTTTTTAGAGAAGGAAATCTGCTGTCTTTATTTGGACAGGCCTTCAAGTGATTCCAGGCCCACACCAATGTGTTTAACCTCTAACTGCCCTCTAAAATGGCCCAGGCAGCCAATCAGTTCAAAGGCAATAAAGGATCAGTCACAATTTCTGCCCTTGCCAGTCATATTGATACCCATGAAAGGAGAGAAGGAATGTAATTTGTGTCCCTTTTCTGTGAGCACCATGTTCTTTGCGAACACATGTTGGCAAGAGAAAGTACAGAAAAGGAACTGGAGAAAGGAGTGCCAGCGATCTCAAAGCCAAGGGACCAATTCCTTCTCCCAGAAACACCGAACAAATGTGTAGTCAGAGATGTGGGGAATTCCTGATGAAGGGCTCTGGCCCGAAACGTTGATTCTCCTTCTTCTTGGATGCTGCCTGACCTGCTGTGCTTTTCTAGCAACACACTCTCAACACAGGGTTAGGGTCAACTCCTTGCTCTGGCAGACCAACAAGTCTCAGGCAGACCAAACAGCATCTTTCACCAAAGTTGATAGTCTTTCTCTGGGTTATTAATTCCCGTCATGGTGTCCTCTAAGTCAAATGACCAACAGGAGTCTTGAACCTTCAGGTCTCTCAACATTTCCCTTTCAGGGAAATGATCTCAGGCTATATCTCCCTATTATAAAATGGAACCCCAAGTTCTGAAATCCCTGTTGTCACTTGGGTTTCAAACCCTCAAGCAAACACATCAATGATCTTCCAAACAGACCATTTGTTAGATCATATTTACAATATAATATGCAATGTGCTGAAGGTGATTTGCAAGTTGGAATAATTTGTTTCAACTACAACTCACATGCCCTCGAGCTGTAGCTGAACTTTAATTGGCTTTGTTAAAGCCATTGTCGCCTTCACCAGAAACATTTAGTACACCGATCGACATTTAAACAAAAAAAAGCACAACCCAAGCCTCAACACATTCATTCTCTGTTTATCAAACATCAGTGCCCCTCGTCAAGCCAGTCTTGATTTTAAAATTCCTCTCTCTGTTTCCAAATCCCTCCAACACCTTTGTGCCATCTTCCTACCCCAGCTCTGAAATCTCCTCCAGTCTCACAATCCTCCAAGAGCCTTGTGTATTCACAACTGGTGCATTCCTTAATTGCCTCGACCCTGGGCTCAAAGTTGATCTGTCTACATGTCGCCATCTCTGATTTAGATTTAGATTTATTGAATGTTATCACTTGTACCTTGGATCACTTTTAAGACACTCCTCACAGTCAACCTCACTGGCCAAGATTGGCCACCTGACCTCATACCTTTCTGTTTCATTAGAGATCACAATTTGCTTTATCCTGCTCCTATGAAACACCTCCATTACATTAAATACACTACATCAGTATCATCTGTTGTTGACCTTTAAGTGTATAGGACAGCAATGGAGGGCCGTTGAGTCTATTCGATGTTGAGAACGTCAGTTTTTTTTTATTCAGGAATTCCTGATGAAGGGCTTTTGCCCGAAACATTGCTTTTCCTGTTCCTTGGATGCTGCCTGACCTGCTGTGCTTTTCCAGCACTATTCTAATCTTGACTCTAATCTCCAGCATCAGCAGTACCCACTTCCACCTTGTTTTTTTTTATTAATGAGGGAATCAAGGCTATGGAGAAAAGGCAGGAAAGTGCAGTTCAGGATTATCAGATCAGCCATGCTCTCATTCAATGGCAGAACAGACTTGATGGGCCAAATGGCCTATTTCCGCTCCTACATTTTACGGATTGTCCCCCAGAGTGGGATAGAAGTCAATGATGATAGCTTGTCCATTGCCTCAGTACATCTTGCCCATTTAGGAAACAACTGCTTCTGAGAAAAAAGCAAATATCGTGGATTCTGGAAATTTGACGTATATCAGGTATTGGTAAGAAATTTGGGGTGTTTGAAGTTTCGAGAAATCCTGCTGAATGTAAACCTGCACCACCGCCTTGAGCGTGGGTGGTCTCCATTTTTGTTGTTGACCACAGGAGATAGGTTATGTGTTGGTATGTCTCCAACTCCAACACACTGGTGCAATACAAGATCTCTCTAGCTTGATCCCTTACTCCCAGTTATGAGTTGTAGATTAGGAAACAAAAAAAAACATTATGGGGTGCATTGTTGAGGCTAACAAAATCAAGTACAGCATGTCACGACTGGAAAAAGAAGGGGAAGTCGACTTTTAAAGTGATCGCTTTTTGGGAGGGGGTTAGTCTGTAAAAATGGGGTTTCCAATTGACCTGAGTCAATTTATAAGCCACAATCTGCAGCAAAAATGCAGATAGAAGGTTCTGGAAACAGTCAGCTGGTCAGGCGGCATCTCAGGAGTGAGAAATCTGTTTCTCTCTCTCTCTCTGTCCTCTGACACTGATGTGGCGTTTCTTGTTCACTTTCTTAATAGATGCAGTCTTTTTGTCTTGACCCAGCAATCTATCCTAACTGACCCATCCTTGTGCGAAGGCAGAGTTCCTGTTATTCAAATAACAGGAGATATTCCTTCTTCTGACTCTGTTTTAATATGATGGCAAGGTCTAGACACAAATCACTTCAGGTTCATAGAATCGTAGAATCGCTACAGTGCAGAAAGAGGACATTCGGCCCACTGGGTCTGCACTGACCCTCCAAAGAGCGTGAATAGAGAGTTGTCACTTGTCCCTCCTTGGCCAGTCTCAGGGCTTTGTAGGACTCTGTGGTGAAGGATTAGCCACAAATAGGTTTCAGAAGAAGACGCTGTATTCATAAGTAACACGGTCAGGTTTATGACACCTAAGTAACTACAAGTATTTCCAAACCAACCTGTTTACCAATGTTACCACATATCTTAAGAATCGTCGGATCTGAACTACTGCTGCACTTCAAGATGTCCTTCGTAATATTATACATTTTACATCATACCTATAGTAACATGAGGAGTATAACACATAGGGAGGTGATGGCCTAGTGGCATTATCATTGGAATATTAACCCAAAGACCCAGGCCATGTCCTAGGGACCTGGGTTTGAATCCTGTCATGGTGGGGTTTGAATTCAATAAAAAATGCTGGCCTTAAGAGTTTCCAGATAACCATGAAATCACTGACAATTGTTCTAAAAACACATCTTTTAAAAATTAATTCACAGCATGAGAGCAGTGAATCCCTTGAATGAATTTTGCAAAAGAGTTTTTAGAACAATTTATTGCCCATTCCTAAATGCCCAGAGGGCAGTTAAGAGTCAACCACATTGGTGTGGCTCTGGAGTCACATGTAAGGATGGTAGATTCCTTCCCTCAAGGAAACAAGTGAACCAGATAGGTCTTCCAACAATCAACAATGGATTCATGGTCATCATTAGACTCTAACTTCCAGATTTTACTGAGTTCAAGTTATACCATCTGCCGTGGCGGGGTTTGAACCCAGGTCCCCAGCTGGGTCTCTGGGTTAACAGTCTTTGGGTCAATAATGTCCTTTAGGGAAGGAAATCTGCTATCCTTACCTGGTCTGGCCTTCATGTGACTCCAGACTCACAGTGATGTGGTTGATCCTTAACTGCCCTCTGGGCAATAAATGATGGCTGAGCCAGAAATGCCTCCATCCTGTGCATGAATAAAATAAAAATGTCTGTCTGTCTCCAACTACAACTGTCCAGAAACCCCGGAAAACTGTTTGATGCACCACTCGGTGATTGTGTTATGTATCAGAGCTCGTATTAACCCTTTAGCATCTATTTCCTGAAACAACACATTATTTCAATCTAGTTTCCTGACTGTAAGAAAGACTCGCACTTTTCTAAGCACTTTTCACAACTGTTTCAAAGCACTTTGGAAACAATGACGTCATGTGTTGTAGGAAAATTGATGGCCAGTCTGCACACTGCCAAGCTCCTACAAATAGAAATGTGATAATGATCAAGTAGATTGAGCATTAAATGTTGACTGGGGACTCTGGGAAAAACTCCACCAACCTACCCCCAACTCCCTCTGTCAATCACACCCCTTCACCATCCTCCCAAACACCTCATCTGAAAGAAGGTACCTCTGACAGGGCTGCACTCTCTCAAACTCCACTGAAGTATCGACTTGGATAGTTAGGCTCATATCTCAGAGCGGGATCTGGAACCTCGTAACTTGAAGGCAAAGAATGCTACCAACAGAACCTCAGCTGGCATTCCGCATGACTCATGCCTTTCAAAGTGCTGAGTCTTCCTATCTCCCTGAAAAACTCACAGCTTTGCTTCACGGAGCGAAACTGTGAATGAAATGTTTGCCTTTATAATACTGACTCACTCGGGTTTGTCAAGTTGTACACAATTCCCTCAATAAAAACTAGACAGCCAGGCTCCCTCTTGGCACAATCTATCAACAAAGGCCCAGGCTGGATGCCAGTTCTTCACTCATTCTGCTGTTCTTAGCTGTGGTACTGGCTGGAACGATGTGATTAGTCTATGGAATAGGAGGTCTGAATATTTGTATTAGGAATGGGAAACTGGTATCTCTACTTAGGCCAGCTACCTGAGCATAAGGCAAAAACTAAACATGGGAATTTTCTGCTCTACATGACTCGACACTCGGGGAAGTCATGAAATTAACCATAGTCATTCCTCTCCATGACAGAGGAAAGTTTATTTGTATATAGCTTGAGGGGTACCAGTCTATCAGTGTGGGCCATGGCAAGGATGCAGGGTCTCAGCCCACATTGAGGGAAACATCTCAGCTCGTTGACACAGTGGTTAGCACTACTGCCTCACAGCGCCAGGGATGCAGGTTCAATTCTAGCCTTGAGTAACTGTGTGGAGTTTGTACATTCTCCCCGTGTCTGTGTGGGTTTCCTTCGGGTGCTCCGGTTTCCTCCCACATTCTAAAGATGTGCAGGTTAGGTGGATTAGCCATGCTAAATTGCCCATAGTGCCCAGGGATGTGCAGGCTAGGTGGATTAGCCATGCTAAATTGCCCATAGTGCCCAGGGATGTGCACCTTAGGTGGATTAGCCATGCTAAATTGTCCATAGTGCCCAGGGATGTGCAGGCTAGGTGGATTAGCTATGCTAACAGTGGGGTTATGGGGATAGGGTTGGGGGCTGGGTCTGTGTGGGTTGCGCTTCACAGGGTCAGTGCAGACTCAATGGGCCGAATTGCCTCTTTCCAAGCTATAAGGATTCAATGGTTCTGTGAAATCGAAACCATGCTATTGGCAACACACATGGAGCATCAGCCCATCTCAGCTCACCAATCCCAGCTTGCAAGATATCCCAGGAGGAGTTAGAGGTGAGGTAGATAGTCCAATATTGATGTGCTTTGTTTTAAAAAGATGAAATGCAATTTTGACGCAAAACCAAAATAAAAGGGTTTTCACATCAATTATGCCCCCCCCCCGGGTTCAGATGAACTGAGAAACGTCTGAACTGAGAGGGTGTCAATCACCCTGTGAATGTTGAACACTGGCAGTGTTGAGATTGTAAGGATACCAATAATACGTTTCCAACTGAGTACATGCTCTGACCCATGTTCCTAAGTGGTGAACCAAGGGATGATTTCACCTCTAGCTGCTCCCTCTATCCCAAATCCAAACAGACTCAAAAGTTCTGCCTGTGATAATCAGAAATACCCGGAGATAGCCTGGAATAGAGAGTTCTCAAGTATTTAGAGAGATATGGGTAAGGTGCTGGAAAATGGGACAAGATTAATTTAGGATAACTGGTCAGCATGGACGAGTTGGACCGAAGGGTCTAATTCCATGCTGTACAGCTCTATAACTCTATGACTTTATGGCAGCATGGTTTAAACAACCAGTATTTCTACCTTCAACATCTTTTTCTGGGGCTTTGGGAGACTCAGAATCCACTCATTGCAAACTAAGAAACTGATGCCATTGTCTTCAAACAGAAATACCTTGTACTTTCTCCTCACTAGAACAATCTCAGCCTTCTTTGACCTTTAACAATCAAACAATCCAGGCTTACTCTCACACAGGCTTCTAAAAATATCACATGAATCGTCCCCCATCCGCTTCATTTTAACTTATATTTAAAGATGCCATTCCAAGCATTAGAAGCCTTATGATTACAATACCTCCTGAATATTTTGTCTCTCCCTTCTCATTCTGAAGCAGTGCTCATTAATCCACTTTTAGTTACATTTTTTCCCCTTTCAGTGGAAGTCTCTCAAGTCTGCAGCATTCTAACTTGTTCAGGTGCAATAACTCTCTGTAGTGTTACACCACACTCCTGAAATGCCCATAAACCAACTCCATCAATAAGATTTGCACTAATACTCAGCTGGTGCCAGCACTAAACCCTTGCAGAACTAGAGCAAAGGTTATACCTAAATGGCTGAAATCAGGTTTCAAGCGCCCTGGTCAAATGTGTAGGCAGCTATTGCCTATGAGAACTAATGAGCCAACAGGTTAATCTGCAGCTCAGACAATAGACAGTAGACACAAAAACAAAATAAAAGGGTGCAGGAGTAGGCCATTCTGCCCTTCGAGCCTGCACCACCATTCATTATGATCATGGCTGATCATCCTCAATCAGTAAGCTATGGATTGTTGAATCAAACTGAAAACTACCTTCAATTCTACTTGATGAAGATTGACATAGAGCTTCAAGTTTCTGAAGAAGGGCTTATGCCCGAAACGTCGATTCTCCTGCTCCTTGGATGCTGCCTGACCTGCTGTGCTTTTCCAGCAACACATTTTTCAGCTCTGATCTCCAGCATCTGCAGTCCTCAGTTTCTCCAATACAGCTTCAAGTCACCAGCAGCATTTTTCAGACAATGCATTGGCACAAAAGAGCATTAATTTTAGGAAAGACGACTGAGGAATGGCTTGTTTAAGGCCTCAAAGGTTATGGAAGGTAGAGTTCACAAAAGAACTGCTGTCTTGCAAGTCCAGTAACACAGACACCCATATTAATGATCCAAAGGAGACCAGTTCCAATCCTAGCCTGGCACTTTGAGAATTTAAGTTCCAACCAACCAAGACTACAATTGATTAGATTCCCTACTGTATGGAAACAGGCCCTTTGGCCCAACAAGTCCATACCGACCTTCCGAAGAGTAACCCACACAGACCCATTCCCCATATTCACCCCTGACTATGGGCAACTTAGTATGACTAATTCACCTAACCTGCACATCTTTGGATTGTGGGAGGAAACCGGAACACCCGGAGGAAACCTACGCAGACACAGGGAAATTGTGCAAACTCCACACAGTCAGTTGCCCAAGGCAGGAATTGAACCGAGGTCCCTGGCGCTGTGAGGCAGCCATGCTAACCACTGAGCTACCATGCCACCCACTAAAATATGGAACGCTTCATGAATGTGTGTGTCATCCTTGTGTAGGGGCCATGCTAATCTTCTCTGTATTGTTCCAATTTTAATATATGTGCTGCCGAAGCAATTCTAAATTCAGTAACATGGCTGAGCAAACTACTCAGTCATACTCAAGAAGGTGACTCACCGCTGCTGTCTCAAGGGGAATTAGGGACGGGCCATAAATGATGGATTTGCCATTCTTGCCCACAAGCCCTGAATGTATTCAAGCAGACGTCAATCTATCACACAAGCCTCCTACTTACAAAGACTATATGCCAGCCCCCATGACTTGGATTCCACTAGAAAAGTCTAAAATATGTCACTACACACTTCCAAAGATAAATCGTACTCAAAATTTAAGTTTGGGAGAAGATTTGTAGCTCGGGTGCTCGTTGTTGTGGTTCTGTTCGCCAAGCTGGGAATTTGTCTTACAAAACGTTTCGTCCCTGTCTAGGTGACATCCTCAGTGCTTGGGAGCCTCCTGTGAAGCGCTTCTGTGCTGTTTCCTCTGGCATTTATAGTGGCCTGTCTCTGCCGCTTCCGGTTGTCAGTTCCAGCTGTCCGCTGTCGTGGCCGGGATATTGGGTCCAGGTCGATGTGTTTGTTGATAGAGTCTATGGATGAGTGCCATGCCTCTAGGAATTCCCTGGCTGTTCTCTGTTTGGCTTGCCCTATAATGGTAGTGTTGTCCCAGTCGAATTCATGTTGCTTGTCATCTGTGTGTGTGGCTACTAAGGATAGCTGGTTGTGTCGTTTTGTGGCTAGTTGGTGTTCATGGATACAGATCGTTAGCTGTCTTCCTGTTTGTCCTATGTAGTGTTTTGTGCAGTCCTTGCATGGGAATTTGTACACTACATTGGTTTTGCTCATGTTGGGTATCGGGTCCTTCATTCTGGTGAGTTGTTGTCTGAGAGTGGCTGTTGGTTTGTGTGCTGTTATGAATCCTAGTGGTCGCAGTAGTCTGGCTGTCAGTTCAGAAATGCTCCTGATGTATGGTAGTGTGGCTAGTCCTTTGGGTTTCGGCATGTCCTCGTTCCGTTGTCTTTCCCTTCGGCATCTGTTGATGAAATTGCGAGGGTATCCATTTTTGGTGAATACCTTGTATAGGTGTTCCTCTTCCTCTTTTTGCAGTTCTGGTGTACTGCAGTGTGTTGTGGCCCTTTTGAATAGTGTCTTGATGCAACTTCGTTTGTGTGTGTTGGGGTGGTTGCTTTCATAGTTTAGGACTTGGTCTGTGTGTGTGGCTTTCCTGTAAACCTTTGTGGTGAATTCACCTAGTGGCATGGCACTCATCCACAGACTCTATCAACAAACACATCGACCTGGACCCAATATACCGGCCACTACAGCGGACAGCTGGAACTGACAACCGGAGGCGGCAGAGACAGGCCACTATAAATGCCGGAGGAAACAGCACAGAAGCGCTTCACAGGAGGCTCCCAAGCACTGAGGATGTCACCTAGACAGGGGACGAAACGTTTGCAAGACAAATTCCCAGCTCGGCGAACAGTACTCAAAATCTGTCCACCATCTACAAGGCACAAGTCAGGAGTGTGATGGAATATTCCCCACTTGCCTGGATGGGTGCGGCCCTAACAACACTTCAGAAGCTTGACATCTTCCAGGACAAAGCAGCCCACTTGATTGGCACCACATCCACAAGCATCCACTCCCTCCATCACTCACACTTAGTAGCAGCAGTACGTACTACCTACAAGATGCGCTACAGTAACTCACCAAGGTCCCTTTGTTAGCACCTTTCAAACCCACGAGCTCTACTACCTAGAAGGGCAAGAACAGCAGAAAGCCTTCCATCAATACATAGCCCAGTTGTTGTTGGCTTTCTTAGCTCTGCTGATAGAAAGCTAATTTTGCTCTTTAACCGTCCTTCACTGGTTGACACCACACCATTTTCTTAGGTTATGTCTGGTGCTGACAGACCTTGCACTCTTTATTGAACCAGGCTCAGTGCACTGGGTTTGATGGTAACAGCAGAGTGAGGATCTGTCAGTCTATGAGGATACAGACTGTGGCAGAATACAATTCAGTGCATCTGATGGCTAATGGCACCTTGTTGATGCCCAGTTTTGGGGTGCTGGATCTCTTTGTGCCTATCCCATTCAGCGTGGTGGTCGTACCACACAAACTGATGGTCGGTCAGCCTGAAGACAGGATGCTGTGTGTGTAATTCCAGTGAAGTGACGGTAAATGCCAACAAACTCATCAATATGCCACAGGCTTTCCAGTCAATCACTGCTTTGGTGCACGATTCCTCACTGCCTCATCTCGAACGGTCCTAACTGTTGCCAACGCTCCAGACGTGACATGGCCATGTCAAAAAGTTAAGGGTGTTTGCTAAGAACTCACTTTGCAAGTATGTTTATCACATTCACACAGCAGAGTCCATCAAAATCAAACAGCAGAAGGATATCAAGGCTGCCATCTATTTCCAAGAGCTCTCATTATTTGGATTGAATAAACATGTTTTTGACCTGATGGCCTTTACTGTGTCAAAATGGGGAGTGATGCCACTTCTGAGTCAAAGCATAAGAACACAAGAACATTGAGAACTGAAGGAGGCCACTTTCCCTCACTGTACCTCTACAATTAATCCCCTCCGGTCTTTCAAAACCTATCGTGCTCGGTGTTGAACATACTCAATGGATGATCACCCGCAGCTCTCTGAGGGGTGTCATTGCAAAGATTCACAATGAGGGGCAACAGAAGGTGAACGGCCAATGTCTTTTCTCCCAGGGTGGGGGAGTCCAAAAATAAAGGGCACTGGTTCAAGGTGAGAGGGGAAAGATTCAAAAAGGACATGAGCAATAAGCTCTTTCACGCAGAGGGTGGTGTGTGTATGAAATGAGCTGCCAGAACAAGTGGTAGAGGTGGCTGTAACTACAACATTTAAAAAATATTTGAGCGGGTACATGAATAGCAAGGGTTTAGAGAAATATGGGTCAAACACAGCCAAATGGGATTACTTTAGTTTCGGATACCTGGTTGGCCTGGACAAGTTGGAGAGAAGGGTCCTGGTTCCTTGCTGTATAAATCTATGACTCTAAAATTGACTTGAGTGAAGAATGGTTTCTTAAAATAATCCAGTCCTAAATGACCAACCTTTTCTTCCAAGACCACAATCCTAGCCACAGGTGTCCTCCAAGCAGTGAACTGTTTCTCAGCATTTACCAAGTCAATTTACCCTTTAAGAATTTGATATGTTTCAACAAGGTCAGCACACATTTCCAATCTCAAGGGAAGTCATCTTGTTGATACAATGTCATCTCATAGGATATCATGATTTGGAGATGCCGGTGTTGGACTGGGGTGTACAAAGTTACGAATCACACAACACCTTCATCACCTGATGAAGGAGCAGCGCTCTGGAAACTAGTGCTTCCAGTTCAACCTGTTGGACTATAACCTGGTGTTGTGTGATTTGTAATCTCATAGAACAATCCCCTCATTCCAGGAACTGTTCTAATGGTCCATCAAAGATCTAGGGCAAAGATATCTTTCTTTAGATGAGGAGACTAAACCCACACACAGCATTCCCAGGTGAAGTCTCACCAAAGCCCTGTACACCCTTTAAAAACTAACCCTTTAAGGACCATTAGAATGGATCCTGAATTAGGGGATTGTGCTATGAGATGGTTTCAAAGAGTCATTAAAGGAGAGAGTTGTGGAGTGGTGATGAGGTGAAAGGCAGAAAACCTAGACAGAGGAAACAACACATGTCAGGTGTATAACTCATGACCATAACTTTGGGGACATCTAATCAGGGACGTGGGGCATGGTGGAATTTTTTGACAGGTGGGTCTTGGATGATTTATGAGCAAGACTTCCAACTGAGAGTTCAAATGTATGGTCAATTATGCACTACAGTATATAAAAGGAATCATGACTTCATAGAATCCCTACATTCCAGAAAGAGGCCATTGAGTCTGCACCAACCCTACAAACAGCATCCCACTCGGACCTAACCCTGTAACCCTACATTTCCCATGGCTAATCCACCACACCTGCACAACCCAGGACACTATGGGGCAATTTAGCAAGGCCATTCCACCGAGCCTGCACATCTCTGGACACTATGGGGCAATTTAGCAAGGCCATTCCACCTAGCCTGCACATCTCTGGACACTATGGGGCAATTTAGCATGGCCAATCCACCCTAGCTTGTACATCTCTGGATACTATGGGGCAATTTAGCATGACCAATCCACCTTGCCTGCACATCCCTGGACACTATGGAGCAATTTAGCATGGCCAATCCACCCTAACCTGCACATTCCTGGACACCATGGTGCAACTTAGCATAACCAATCCACCGAGTCTGCACATCCCTGGACACTATGGTGCAACTTAGCATGGCCAATCCACCTAGTCTGCACATCCCTGGACACTATGGGGCAATTTAGCATGGCCAATCTACCTATCCTGCATATCCCTGAACATTATGGGGTAATTTAGCGTGGCCAATCCATCTAACCTGCACATCCCTGGACACTATGGGTCAATTTAGCATGGCCCATTCACCCTAACCTACACATCCCTGGACACTATGGGGTAATTTACATGGCCCATCCACCCTAACCTGCACATCCCTGGACACTGTGGGGTAATTTACATGACCCATCCACCCTAACCTGCACATCCCTGGACACTGTGGGGTAATTTACATGGCCCATCCACCCTAACCTGCACATCTTTAGATGTGCAAGGAAACCAGAGGAAACCCCTCGCAGACACAGGGCGAATGTACAAGCTCTATGCAGACAGTCACCCATGGGGGAGTTGAACCCCAGAGTCCCTGGCACTGTGATGCAGCAGGGCTGACCACTGCAAAGGAACAATGATGCCGACTTGTAGCAAATGCAAAAGTCAAGAGCCAAATGAGGAGGAAAGAAAAGATCGACCTGAGCACAATTCCGAACAAAACTGCAGTGGGGATGGTGTGGGGGAGCAGTCAGAAAGAAAATGGGGTTGATTGAGTCCTTTTGACTCACACATTTCTTGCTTGAAATAGCATCGGGTTTCTGAAAGAATGGTATCTGAGTCAATAGAAGTGCTGAATGTAAAATAGGACCAAATCATCCACTCACAGCATGGGCCACAACCTCGAACTGAGTACCATTTAGAACCTTAAGTGTACTTAGATAAAGTTAAAAATCACACAACACCAGGTTATAGTCCAACAGGTTTAATTGGAAGCACACGAGCTTTCGGAGCGACACTCCTTCATCAGGTAACTATCACCTGATGAAGGAGCATCGCTCCGAAAGTTAGTGTGCTTCCAATTAAACCTGTTGGACTATAACCTGGTGTTGTGTGATTTTTAACTTTGTACACCCCAGTCCAACACCGGCATCTCCAAATCATGACTACTTAGATAAGGTCTCAACGCTCGCCACACATTCCTAAATGTGTGAAGGTTTTACTGCACTACGTGGGAGATGCACATGTGGGGTGGAACAGTAGTATAGTGATTAGCACTACTGCCTCACAGCGCCAGGGGCCTGGGCTCAATTCCAGCCTCAGATGACTGTGTGTGTGGAGTTTGCACATTCTCCCTGTTTCTTCCAGATGCTCTGGTTTCCTCCCACAGTCTAAAGATGGATTGGCCCATGTAAAATTGCCCATAAGTGTCTAGGGATGTGCAGGCTACATGGCTTGGTCTGTGCCAAATTACCCTGTAGTGTCCAGGGATGTGCAGGCTAGGCTTGGCAGCCATGGGGAATGCAGGGTTACTGTGATAGGATAGGGGGTTGGGTTTGGTGGGATGCTCGTGAGAGGCCTGGTGTGGACTTGCTGGGCCAAGCCTGTTTCTACAGCTATAAGTCAGCTTATTGGTCTGGACTGCAGGTCAACACCCAGCTGAACAGCTTTACCTTTTGACCACGGCGATGAACTAATTGGGACTCAGCAATCGTATCCACACACATCTTCTTTTTCCAACCCCATCCTTTCTTTCTCTGTCGTCAAAATTTCTCAAACAATCTGACAGCCCTGAAGGAGCCGCCCCCATTTTTCCAAAGGCAATTCTTTGAAAGAGTTGTCCAAATTGTCTCAATCCCCACACCTCTCTTCCTGTGCTCTGCCAATGAATCCCATTGAATTATACATTCTGCTTTGGAAATTCCCACTGAATCTGCTTCCAACAACCTCTTATTGCAGGCCATCAAGATTCCTTTTGACTCCCTACATTGCTTCACAATCATCTTGGATCACCATTATAAGGTAGAGGTGTCTGGTTCTGGCTGGCTCCATCAGTTGATCAAGAGTAACTTATGCTCAAAATGTCAACTCTCTTGCTCCTCGGATGCTGCCTGACTGGCTGTGCTTTTCCAGCACGACTACTTTTTGCACTTCAACCCCTTGTGCCAGTTTCACCGATGGCTTACAAACAATCCTCCAGTGTGGCATTCTGAGGGGTGGCCTAGTGAGATGGTCATCAGTTAGCCATGTCCCATCGCCACTGACTGAGGATGGCAGGCACATCCCTGAAGTGTGCGGGCTCAGTCTGAGAGCTCAGAGCCTGGAACAGCTAGCAATCTCCCTGAGAGGGAAGGGCCAGCTCTGACGAAAAGGAGAGCACGAGCCCACCACAAAGTTGAGGTCCCCCTTGTGAGGGTCAACACAATTAGAACATAGAACATTCCAGCACAGTACAGGCCCTTCAGCGCTCGATGTTACGCTGACCTGTGAACCAATCTGACCTACACAATTTGATTTTCGTCCATAAGACTATCTAATGACCATTTAAATGCCCTTAAAGTTGGCGAGTCCACTACTGTTGCAGGCAGGCCATTCCTCACCCCCACTACTCTCTGAGTAAAGAAACTATGTGTCCAATACCTATCACCCTTCAATTTAAAGCTATGCCCCCTCATGCTAGCCATCATCATCCGAGGAAAAAGGCTCTCCCTGTCCACCCTATCTGACCCTCTGATTATCTTATATGTCTCTATTACGTCACCTCTCAACCTTCTTCTCTCCAATGACAACAGCCTCAAGTCCCTCAGCCTTTCCTCGTAAGACCTTCCTTCCATACCAGGCAACATACTGGAAAATCTCCTCTAAACCCTTTCCAAAGCTTCCACATCCTTGCTATAATGCAGTGACCAGAACTGTACACAATACTCCATGTGCAGCCAAGTGTGATATTGTACAGCTGCAGTATGACCTCATGGCTCTTAAAATCAATCCCTCTACCAATAAAAGCTAACACACCGTACACCTTCTTAACAACTCTGAATTCTGAAGGCTGAAAGCTGGTGAGGGTTGGAGGAATGGGGAAATTATTTGGAGTGCACCTGGGGCTTTTCCCCCACCTGGTCCTGTCACTGCAGAATGTTGTCTCTTTCGCTGGTGACGCCTCTCCCTTTCCCTATCTCCCTCAGTCTTCATTTGAGAAGATGCCACCTTAGTGTTGCCATGGTCCACACTTGCCTGGACAGGTACAGCTCCAACAACGCTCAAGAGCTTGACATCATCCAGGTCAAAGCAGCCTTTTTGGTTGGTGTCACATCCACGATCATCCATTCCCTCCACCACTGATGCTCAGTAGCAGCAAGATGCTATCTACAAGATGCACTAGAGAAATTCACCCAAGATCCTTAGACAGCACCCTCCAAACCCACAGCCACTTCCCTCTAGAAGGACAAGGGCAGCAGATACATAGGAACACCACCACCTTTATGTTCCCCTCCAAGCTACTCACCATCTTGACTTGGAAATGTATCGCTGTTCCTTCACTGTCGCTGGGTCAACATCCTGGAATTCCTTTCCTAAGGGCATTGTGGGTCAACCTACAGCACTCGGACTGAGGTGGTTCAAGAAGGCAGTTCACCCCCATCTTCCCAAGTGTCAGGCAATAAATGCTGGCTTAGCCAGAGACAGCTTAGTCCCACGTTGAATAAATAAATAAATAAATCATTAGAGGGCTAATATGATGCAAGGCAAACCACAGCTGAGCCCTCCCATCCTCCTGATTCGTCCCCTAATTGCTCAATATTGGTTACCCACTAGGGATCATGTCATGCAGTGGTAGTGTCCCTAACTGTGAGCCAGGAATCCCATGTTTAAGTCCTGCTTGCCTCCCTGCTAATTATATTTCTGAACAGTTCAATTAGAATTAGAATCCCCTTCTGTGCAGCTCGCTGGTGTGGTTGTTCCTATGTTTTTAGCTGAACATGTTGAAGCATGACTCCCTGAACTTCAGTCATGTCCCTCATGTCACTTCAGAACTTGGTGGGTCCAGGAGGACTTCACCCTGCATATGATGTCGTCAAATTAAACTTGGGTTTGGCATGGACTATTCTTTGCTGGAAGATCTCTGCTTTTTTCAGAATGAATACACTTGAACTGAATGGCCAAAAAAAAACTTCAATGTCTCTATTTCTAGCAAGGGGCAATTATGATGTATGAATTGAATTTGCGTGTAATTGATGGAAACGTTCCTTCAAAGATCAGGCACAGGTAGGACATAGTGATATATTAAGCCTGATATGTGGTTAATGACAGTGTTGAGCTTGATGTTATTCTTATCTACCCAATTTAACATTCAATTCAAAGTGACATTTAATTCACCCACCTAATGGTTCACTCTTGACGACTATTTTTTTCATATGAGACTTCATGACTCTTTCTCGTGAAATGTGTGATTGGGTTTTATTGTGAAAATCCTGTCACATTTCCCAAGCACAAAGAATGGTGAGATATGAACGATTTGGAAAGTTGGAGGAATGGAAGACCTTAACATTGGTGAATAAAGAGGGAAAGATTTTGCTTCACGACTCTACGACTAACATTTGGTTATTTATGGAGGGATATACAGGGAAAGAGGGTGACCAGTTTGCATGGACACCCATCAACGACTGAGTCGGAACTTCACCACGAGTCATTCAGAAATCTGCATGGTTACAATTTGTGTTTGATACATGTGAAATACACGCTCCCAGCTCAAAGGGATCCACTCCCAAGAACATAAGGAATAGGAGCAAGATGAGAGTTATCTGTCCTGTTGAGGCTGCTCCATCACTTGATATGACCTTTCACTTCAACTCCACTTCCCCGCCCACTCCTAATAGCCTTTGATTCCCTAAGAGACCACAAATCTGTCGACAAGCGTTAACTATATTCAACGGTGAAGCACCCACAACCGTCTGAGGTAGAGAATTCAAAAACATCACAAACTGTTCAGCAGAATAGTTCCTCATCATCTCAGTTGTAAATGACTGGCTCCTTTTCCTGAGACTGTGCTCCCCGTGTTTTAGATTCCCCGACCAGAGGAGACAATCATTTGGAGCCCAAAGCTCCTCCAGAATCCTGTAACATCCAATCAGATCACTTCCCCATTCTGCAAGATCCCCAAGATTTACTAAAGTTTTCACCATAGCACAAGCCTCCCATTTCAGGACTAATCTAGTTCATGACACTGACTCCAATGTGAGTACACCTTCCCTTCAGTACAGAGACTTCAGAGGTAGTCTCTCCAAAGTCAATATATCTGCTGGGAGCTGGTGGGGATGTGCAAGGGTGAGACATAGATATACACAGCACATAAACAGACTCTTCAGTTGAACTCATCCATGCTGAACAGATATCTTATATCAATCTAGTCCCATTTGCCAGCACTTGGCCCATTTCCCTCCAAACCCTTCCTTTTCATATACCCATCCAGATGCCTTTTAAATGTTGTACATAGAACATAGAACATAGAACATTACAGCGCAGTACAGCCCTTCGGCCCTCGATGTTGCGCCGACCTGTCATACCAATCTGAAGCCCATCTAACCTACACTATTCCATGTACGTCCGTATGCTTGTCCAATGATGACTTAAATGTACTTAAAGTTGGCGAATCTACTACCATTGCAGGCAAAGCATTCCATACCCTTACTACTCTCTGAGTAAAGAAACTACCTCTGACATCTGCCCTATATCTATCACCCCTCAATTTAAAGCTATGCTCCCTCTTGCTCGCCGTCACCATACTTGGAAAAAGGCTCTCCCTGTCCACCCTATCTAACCCTCGTATTATCTTATATGTCTCTATTAAGCCACCTCTCAACCTTCTTCTCTCCAACAAAAACAGCCTCAAGTCCCTCAGCCTTTCCTCGTAAGACCTTCCCTCCATACCAGGCAACATCCTAGTAAATCTCCTCTGCACCCTTTCCAAAGCTTCCACATCCTTCTTATAATGTGGTGACCAGAACTGTACACAATGCTCCAAGTGCAGCCACACCAGTGTATTGTACAGCTGTAGAATAACCTCATGGTTCCGGATTTCGATCCCTCTATTAATAAAAGCTAAAACACTGTATCCCTTCTTAACAACCCTGTCAACCTGGGTGGCAACTTTCAAGGATCTGTGTACCTGGACACCGAGATCTCTCTGCTCATCTACACGATCAAGAATAGCCCATTAGCCCAGTACTTTGCATTCCGGTTACTCTGACCAAAGTGAATCACCTCACACTTGTCTGCATTAATCTCCATTTGCCATCTCTTAGCCCAGTTCTGCAGCTTATCTATGTCTCTCTGTAACCTACTACAACCTTTGTCACTATCCACAGTTCCACCGACCTTAGTGTTGTCTGCAAATTTACTAACCCACCCTTCTACGCCCTCATCCAGGTCGTTTATAAAAATGACGAACAGCAGTGGACCTAACACCGACCCTTGCGGTACACCACTGGTAACTGGACTCCAGGATGAACATTTCCCATCAACCAACACCCTCTGTCTTCTTTCAGCAAGCCAATTACTGATCCAAACTGCTATATCTCCCACAATCCCATTCTTCCGCATTTTGTACAATAGCCTACTGTGGGGAACCTTATCGAACGCCTTGCTGAAATCTATATACACCAGATCAACCGGTTTACTCTCATCTACCTGTTTGGTCACCTTCTCAAAAAACTCAATAAGGTTTGTGAGGCATAACCTACCCTGCTCCATGCTGACTATCCCTAATCAAATTATTCTTTTCTAGATGATTATAAATCCTATCTCTTATAACCTTTTCCAACACTTTCCCAACATTGTACCGGCCTCTACCACTTCCTCTGGCAGCTCATTCCAAACATACACCACCCTTTGCATGAAAACGTTGCCCCTTTGGTCCCTTTTATATCTTTCCCCTGTCACCCTAAACCTATGCCCTCTAGTTCTGGACTCCCCTACACCAGGGAAAAGGGGTTGGTGACAATTCGCCACGGCAGATTCACCGCCGATGACTAGCCACTGCAAGTTCTCCACCAGCGTTTCTCCACTGGGGCCGTTTGACCTCTGGAGACTATTCACCACTGGAAAGATATATATGTACTGATTGTTTTCCCTCCTGCCTGTTCTTTCATACTTCTCAGTCCCTTTTATTTATACAACTACATACTACATATTGATTAAAAAAAAGGTAAAATAAATATCATTTTATTGGTTTATATATAAAAATGAGTTACAAACTTTAACCAGAAAAAGAAAAATATTTTAAAAATCTTTATAATGGCAGTAAGATCTCACTTTAATATTAAACAATGAAATTTTAGTTCATTTGATATTTATGCGCTATTTCTCTAAGATATTCCAAACAATCTCTTTCACTGTATTCAAGAACAATTTTTTTGTTATCTATCATCTTTGTCTCCTATTATTCCTCTTTCATCAAATTATTTTCTTCATGCTGCTTGTCCTTGGTAAAGATGCTAGGACTGACTGAGGGACATCAGCTACACATTCGTTAATAAGAACACTATAAGAACACAATAAGAATGTTCACATCGCCAAAACTTAATACTTGAATCACTCTTGGACAGTTTATCAAAAACATATATAAAACCATCGTGGTAACACATCTTATTTTCACGTTTACTAATAATTGCTGTTTCCATTTTGAAGACTTGAGGGTAAATGGGAAAAAAAATACAAGCTTAAAAAAAACTCTCCAGTAACGAAAATAAGTTGTTACTGAAACAACGCAAACACTACCTTAACCAATATAATAACAATTTTGTATAGTTTAGATATGCTTGTTCTCTAACATTTTAAACTTATTTGCGGAGGTGAATTGTCTTCAGTGGCCAATGGGCGGTGGCTTAGTGTCCTCGGTAATCAAAGGGCAATGGCTAATCGTCAGGGGCGAATCTGCTGTGGCGAATGGTGCCATCCCAGGGAAAAGACCTGAGTTATTTACCTTATCCATGCCCTTCAAGATTTTATAAACATCTGTGAGGTCACCCCTCAGCCTCTGACACTCCGGGGAAAACAGCCCCAGCCTACTCAGCCTCTCCCATTTGTTCAAACTCTCCAATGTGCAATCCAACAGCATACGCAGGAGTTGAAAACCTTAATGAAGTTTTGTCCTCTTCAAAGCGAGACTTTCAGATTCTGCAGTTCTTATCACCTTAAAAATGGCAATTGGCTTGTATGGCATATAGTGTCATAGAGCTGAACAGTTTGGAAACAGAACCATCAGTCCAACTCATCCATGCTGACAAGATATCCTAAATTAATCTAGTCCCATTTGCCAGCATTTGGCCCATATCCCTCTAAACTCTTCCTATTCATAAACCCATCCTGATGCCTTTTAAATGTAATTGCACAGCCTTTATCACCTTCCTCTGGCAGCTGATTCCATAAACACATCACCCTCTGCATGAAAAAGTTGCCCCTTTAGGTCCATTTTACATCTTTCCCCTCTCACCTTAAACCTATGCCCTCTGGTTTTGGACACCCCATACTCTGATAGAGATTTTAAACCAGGCCCTTTCTCAACTCAGTATTTGGGTTGGGTGAGTAACATCGGGGCTGTTGCTTCAGACTCTGAACACTTTGTATTGGACTAGAACAATAACAGATAGCTCTGTGCATTGCCAAACAACTAACAACTGTTTGTCAACCAGTCAAAGCTTATCAGTCTCCGCTGTGTGTTTGATCTTGTTTGATGGGCATCGAGGCTCCCAGGAGCTTAAGCTGTGGAATATATAGTGGAGATTTTTCCTCAATATAATTCATTCAGCTTTGCTGTGATGTTGAATTTGTCATGTATGACACTGTTTTGGGAAGTCTGTGAAAGATAGTTGTCCGAAAGCCTCACAGGTTATTGAACTGTGGAGGATATATACTCTCACTTGTACTTTGGGAATTCACTTTAGCCTTACTGTTTCTGCGCTTAGTTCTACTGGAAAATAAATCAATTAGTTTGGACTGACACCCATTGGCAGGGCTGACAGGTGAATATTTATTACCTTCAAGAAAAGATAGAAGATTGAGGAGATGCACAGTACAAAGATGGAGGGAGATAACCCGACTTTTAACAGGACCTTTTCACTTTGGGATGGGAGCTATTGTATTTGAACCATAAGATCATAACAGTAAACACTGTCTCTTTACTGATTCCCCAGATTTCCTGCTGCTTTTGAACAGGGTAAACAGAACTGTCATGCCTCCCAGTTCAGTCAATATCCCCATAGCTGGGTATAGTGCCTCTCCTGTCTACATGGGGCCACAGATGAATAGTTCTATTTTAATTCTTCCGTAGATGTGGAAATTGCCGGGAAGGCCAGTGCTCACTGCCCATGCTGGCAATCTCAAATAAAAGCAGAAAGTGCCGGAGAGACTCAGCAGGTTAACCGAGTTAAAGACTTCTTCAGAACTGAGAGTTCCGAACAGGAACTCCATACCAGACCTGAAACTTTAACTTGCTTTCTCTCTCCTTGGATGCTGTCAGACCTCCTGAGTTTCACCAGCACTTCCCTGCTTTTATTCATTGTCACCCCTGATTGTGCACGGGTTCAGTGCTTTGCCAGGGCTATTTCAAAGGGCAATTAAGATTCAACCGCATTGTTGCAGATTTCCGTCCCTCAAGACTTCAATGAACTACATGGATCTTTACAGAGTTACAGAGTCATACAGCATTGAAGCAGACTATTCGGTCCAACTAGTCCATGACAAACAAGTTTCCCAAACTAAACTAGTCCCACTTGCCTGCATTTGACCCATATCTCTCTCAACCTTTCCTATTCCTATTGAGGGTGTGGTGCTAGAAAAGCACAGCAGGTCAGGCAACATCCAAGGAGCAAGAGAATCGACGTTTCGGGCACAAGCCCTTCATCAGGAATTCCACATTCTTACTACTTCCTCATTCCACATACAAACTACCCTCTATACGAAAAAGTTGCCTTCAGGTTCCTTTTAAATAGAACTGTACAGCACGGAAACAGACCCTTCAATCCAACTCGTCCATGCTGACCAGATATCCTAACTTAATCTAGTCCCATTTGCCAGCACTTGGCCCATATCCTTCTCAGCCTTTCCTTTTCATATACCCATCCAGATGCCTTTTAAATGTTGGTCAAAGAATGTGGTGCTGGAAAAGCACAGCTGATCAGGCAGCATCCGAGGAGCAGAAGAGTCGACGTTTTGGGCATAAGCCCCTCATCAGGAATGTTGCATTTGTACCAGCCTCCACCACTTCCTCTGGCAGTTCATTCCATACAAGCACCACCCTCTACAAGAAAGGTTGCCCTTTAGGTCCCTTTTAAATCTTTCCCCCTCACCCTTAACAATATACCCCCTACTTTTGAACTCCCACACCTTTGCCCTGCCAATGTGTGTCAGTTGAAACTAATTGATTTATTTTCTCGTAGAACTAAGCGCAGAAACAGTAAGGCTAAAGTGAATTCCCAAAGTACAAGTGAGAGTATATATCCTCCACAGTTCAATAACCTGTGAGGCCTTCGGACAACTATCTTTCACAGACTTCCCAAAACAGTGTCATACATGACAAATTCAACATTATAGGAAAGCGGAATGAATTATATTGAGGAAACGTCTCCACTATATATTCCAAAGCTTAAACTCCTGAGAGTCAAGATGCCCATCAAAAAAGTCCCAGCCTATCCATCCTCTCTTTATAACTCAAACCCTCCATTCCTGGCCACATCCTGATGAATCTTTTCTAGTTTAATAATATCCTTATTGGTTCCATAGGTCATTGCAACATCAAGGGCTGAAGGGCTTGTACTGCGCTGTAATGTTCTATGTTCTATTCTTCCTGTAGCAGGGAGACAATCTATGACAGATCCATGGTCACTGTTACTGAGACGAGCTTTCAGATCTCAATGGAATAACTGAATTTAAATTCCACCCGTCATCATGGTGAGGTTCAAGCTCATGTCCCCAGAGGATCAGTCTGTACAGCTGGATTACTAATCCAGTGACATATCACCACGCCTCCCCCTAGTTGAAAGATATGGGGTGCTAACTATTATTTGAACAATCACTGGAGAAAACATGCTAAGAAACATTTATTTCAAAAAGCCACAAAGAATCATTCTCAAAATGCATACACATTCATGGAAGCCCAAAAGCACGTGCGCACGCACGCTCACGCGCGCACACACACACACTCATACATTCATACACATCATGTATTCACACACACGCACACTCACTCTCATGTATACACACATATATACATATTGACAGACACAGATACACTCTTATTCTCTTGTACACTCACATACACAAATGCACACTCTAGTACACATATACACACACACAAATATTCTTGTACACTTGCACACACACGCACACACTTATATATATACATACAAACACATTCTCACACATATACATTTTCATACTCACATACATTCTCATATACAACACACACTCTTGTACACACACGCATTTGTACTCTCAGGCATACACTCTTAAACACAGATACACATGTGCACACGCATTTTGCGCTACACAGTTGAACTCTGCACAGTGTTCGGGTATTGCTGCAGCTTCACATCTTTCAGTGCTTTAAACGCATCAGTTTAATTGCTTTCAGCATCAATTACTCCAAGTTCTGTTTTCCTTAAACTTCAATATCTCCCCACAGTAAGGTCCTGACTACACCTGTCAATAAGAATTTTGCATGGCTGCCCATGGACACTTGGAGATCCCACTCGGCTGATTATGGAATTATCTTGATTGATTTATTTCCATTTTTGTCCTTGAATTAGCATATCATTTAATGCAGATAGGTAATTGAAATTGTGAAATAAACCCCTGGGGAACCCAGAAGTGGTTAACAGATGGATGGTTGTAAAATATACCCAGCAATAAGGATGAAAATGTGCAATTTTGTTCAGTGAGCTGAGATATATACTAACGATACTATCAACAAGGTATTGGAAGAATGAGGTCTCCTTATACCAATTCCCCTCTGCTTCTGAACAGGATAAAGTACCACAGGTGTTAGGCAACCTTGACACTGGAACCCAAATGGTCACAGGCTGGAGATTTGGCTTGGCCTATTTGTAGACTTAAATTTTTGACATTTGAAAACTCAGTTTAACTTGTAAATGACATGAACTTGCGTGAGCCATCTTGTTGACCTGAAAGTGGAATTCCAGTTGAGGTCATTACATTCATGTCTCAGAATGATTTGTTTTTTAAAACTGCTTCGTTTCTTCCTGTTTGTTAGGCCATAGCTCTGTCCAGTCAAACAACTGAGGCTCCTCTGAAACCAATTCCAGTCAGGAAGTGTTGGGTCAGTCCTGGGAAAGTTAACGGTAAAGTCGCCATAGCCTTAACGGACCATAGCGTTGCTCTCTCATTAGAGAGATACAACTGGTGGTGGTTTAACCTGAGTCACCATACCTCAGGCAAGGACAGAGATGGAGAAGGAGAGTCCTTCATGATAACCTCAGCTGATATGGGAATCGAACCCACTCTGTTAGGCTCACCGACCATTGCCAACCAGGCATCCAGCCAACTGACCCCTGACATTCAACCTATCGAGTCTGCTCTGCCATTCAATTAGGTCATGGGTGATCTGATAATCCTCAATTCCACTTTCCTGCCTTTTCTCCAATAACCCTTGATTCCCTGACTGATTAAAACTCTGTCTATCTCAGCCTTGAACATACTTAATGACCCAATCTTCTACAGCCTGCCAAGGAGTTGCAAATTCACTCTGCTCTGAGAGAAGAAACTCCTCCTCATCTCTGTCTTAAACGTGTGGCTCCATATTCTGAGATGATTCCCTCTGGCTCTACATTCTCTCTGATAAGGGGAAACGTCCTTGACCTTGTCAAGCCCTTTAAGCATCATTCATGTTTCAGTAAGATTGTCTGTCACTTTTTGAATGATTCCAAGCCCAAATCACTCCAATTCTCCTCATACAGGAATCACTCCGTACCCAGAATCAACCAAGTGACTGGACAATCTCCAATTCTCCTTTGACAGCATGATCAACACTGTTCAATGCTGTGTTTGACCTTGTGTCTCACATAGTTTTATCAAGGCCTCCTTATTTTTTATACTTCATTGAAATAAAAGCCAAAAATTTATTTGCCTTCCCTATTATTTGCTGAAGGCGGAGACTAACTTTTCATGATTAATAGACAAGGATCTCCAAATCCCTCTGCTCTGTAACTTTTCCCATTTAAACAATATTCAGCTCCTCTATTCTCCCTGCCAACATGCATAACCGCTCATTTTTCCACATCTGCTAAGTTTTGGCTCACTTTCTTAAACTGTCTACATCTCTCTCCAGGCTCTATCATCCTCAGAATGTATCTTCCCACCTGTTTTTGTGTGATTCACAACCCTGGATGTGGCAAATTCACTTGCCTTACCCCAAGTCATTAATATGACTTGTAAATAATTGTGGCCCCAGCACTGATCACTGTGACATGCCACTAGTTACAGATTGCCATCCCAGAGGTGCCCCATCTATCCCAAATCTCTGTTTTCTACTGGTTAGCCAATCCTCTATCCCATACAAACACGGTATCTGTAACACCATGGGCTGTTCTCTGAATAAATAGCCCTTATGTGTAGTACCTTCTGAAATTTCTTTTTGGAAATATATTAATATGTTATATTTACAGATTTCACTTGATTCTACTTGCTCCCTTCTCAAGAACTCAAGAAGTTTGTCAGGCACGATTTCTCTTCATGATACCATGCTGATTCTGCTTGACTCTACTATATATTTATCTCTACACCCTGGAGGCTCCCTGCCTGATGAAGGGCATTTGCCCGAAACATCAATTTTCCTGCTCCTCAGATGCTGCCTGACCTGCTGTGCTTTTCCAGCACCACTCTAATCTAGACTCTGATTTTCAGCATCTGCAGTCCTCACTTTTGCCTATATATTTCTAAATACTACACGCTCTATAACAGACTCTAACATTTTCCAATGATGCTGACTGTTTCTGTTTGTCTCTTCTCCTTTTGAATTAAGAAACAAATGTATTTAGTCAGAGGAGATCAGTGCGTCTCCAGCAAGAAGATCTCGGAGCAGTGAGAGACGGTGTCTTGTTTGAGACAGGTGGTGTAAGAGAAAAATTTTTAAAAAGGTCCAGATGTGTTGTTCTGATGAGGAGCTTATCCTCGAGGAATCAACAAGAAAAGCCTCCTTCCATCATCAGCTCCATTTCTAAGAAGCTTCCATACGGAATGTCCCTCTGCGTAAAGCATCACATGATCAAGCACATGCCATTTGCAGTTCCTTTCCAATTACCGCGAGTCACTGGACACTGCTGAGGATTGATGACTGTGATTAACCTGTCTCCTCCCTATGCTGGGAGTATCAACAATCATTACAGACCTGACAATATGATCCAATGAAACCTCCAGTCCTGAACTTTTAATCAAAGGCTTCTTCTGCTCATTCCTGTCAATGCATCCAGAGACTGAAGCTTAGGCAATTCTGCCCATCCCAGCTCTCTCCCCAGGGATTGAAACTGAGATATTCCCAGTCTATCCCAGCCCTGTTCCCAGGGACTGAAGCGGAGAAATTCCTAGTCTACTCCAACCCTGCCCCCCCCAGAGATTGGAGCTGAGATATTCCCAATATATCCCAGTGCAGTTCTGAGGGACTGTAGCTGAGATATACCCAGTTTATCACAGCTCTATTCCCAGGGAACGAAACTGAGATATTCCCAGTCTGTCCCAGCTCTATTCCTAGAGATTGAAGCTGAGATATTCCCAATTTATCCCAGCACTGTTCTGAGGGGTTGTAGCTGAGATATTCCCAATTTATCCCAGCACTGTTCTGAGGGATTGTAGCTGAGATATTCCCAGTCTATCATAGCTCTATTCCCAGGGTTTGTAGCTGGGATATTCCTAGTATCAAGAGTGTGGTGCTGGAAAAGCACAGCAAGTCAGGCAGCAACTGAGGAACTGGAGAGTCAATGCTTCAGGCAAAAGCCGTTCATCCTGCTCCTCGGATGCTTCCTGATCTGTTGTGCTTTTCCAGCACCATACTCTTGACTCTAATCTTCTGCATCTGCAGTCCTCACTTTCACTGGGATATTCCTAGTCTATCCCAGCTATAGTACCAGGCATTGAAACTTGGATATTCCTCATCTATTTTAGCTCTATCCCCAAGGATTGAAACTGGGATATTCCCAGCCTACCCGAGCTCTATTCTGGGGAACTGGAGCTGGGATATTCTCAATGCGTTGTCACTAAGGATCATATCAGTGGGTGCAGCTACCCACTGAGCCTTTGGTGGTGAGGGGGCAGTGGCAGGGGTAGAGACAAGGGCAGGCCCTCAAGAACTACCCCTTCAGTCCTCCCTTCCTTCAAGTGAAAGAGCCAGTCCAGTCAAATCTGATCGGTTGAGAGACCAATGTGAAAATCGCCTGACTTCTGTGTGGGAGGCAGTCACCAGGAATGGGCGCAGTCACGGGTGTATGAACTCAGCTGAGTTCTAGTGAGATAATTCGAGGCTCTCCAGAATTGGAATAATCCTATCTGAAGGGGACTGACAGCGTGAGGTGAAACTTTTAACTTGATGTGAGGTGAGCTTCCACAGCCACAGAGCTAAGGCCAACCTTAATAAAGACCCAGCCATCCAGGGGAATGTGTAAGGCTCCCCTGAAATCCATTTCAAGCTGTTGTCGATGCAACAGAATGCAAATTTTCAGTGTTTTATATACTGTGACATTTAGACAACAGACTGTCATTCCCATTCCATTAAATAAACACAAATTTGCTGCACGCACTTAAAAGAATTGAGGCATGATTTTATGGCTTACATTAAAGAGGCCTGAAGAGTCAAGAGACATTAATTGAACTTCAGTTCCTCCTTCTACAATATACTCACACACTCCCGATTGAAATAGCCACTAAAAACCTTGTCACTCGTCCAAAACACCTCAGCGTCTGGTAAATTCTACTGGAAAAGTATGAAGGAGAGTGGATTTTATTTGTAAAGGTGTGCCTGATCCTGATGATAGTCTCTCAGCTGTTTGTCAGTCAGTGATGGAAGGACACTCACAGTCATAGAGACGTAGAGATATACAGCACGGAAACAGACCCTTCAGTCCAACTCATCCATGCCAACCAGATATCCTAATCTAATCTCGTCCCATTTGCCAGCAGTTGGCCCATGTCCCTCTAAACCCTTTCTATTCATATACCCATCCAGAAGTCTTTGTGATACCATGGCATTTCTCACAGCCTCAACACGCTCCTGAACGTTTTGACAACGATAGAAATTCTTCCGGAACGCGAGAGCTGTATGGGGAAGATGGGGAACAAATTACCTGATCTCAGCTGGGAGTAGCATTCTATTTGACCTGGGAAAAGGGAGAACTTACAGAAACATAGGAAAGGTGGTCGGCCAATGAGCCCCTCGAACCGGTTCCACCATTCAATGGTATCATGGCTAATCTATGGCTTAACTCCATTTACCTGCCTTTGGTTCATATCCCTTATTACTTTTGCTTGACAAAAAAAAAGTATATGTCGCAGATTTAAAATGGGAGAAAGTGAGGACTGCAGATGCTGGAGATCAGAGTTGAGAGTGTGTTGCTGGAAAAGCACAGCAGGTCAGGCAGCATCCGAGCAGCAGGAAAATCAATGTTTTGGGCGTAAGCCTGAAACATCAAATTCTCCTGCTCCTCAGATGCCGTCTGACATGCTGCACTTTTCCAGCACCACACTCTCAAATCAGATTTAAAATGAGCAACTGATCTACTGTTTGTCAAACAGAGTTCCAAATCTTGACCACCGTTGTGCTTCGATAAGCCATCTCTTTTTAACTTTTGTATTTACTCATGGGACATGGGCATTGCTGCCTGGCCAGTAGTTATTACCCATCCCGAGTTGCCCTTGAGAAAGTGGGGGTGAGCTGCCTTCTTGAACCACTGCAGTCCATCTGTTGCAGGTTGACCCACAATGCCATTAACTCGGAAATTCCAAGATTTTGACCCACCCTCAGTGAAGGAATGGTGATATATTTCTGGTGAGTGACTTAGAGGGGAACTTGGAGGTAGTGGTGCTCCCATACATCTACTGCCCTTGTCATTGTAGATGGAAGTGGTCAGGGGTTTGGAAGGTGCTGTCTGTGAGCCTCTGGTGAATTTCTGCAGTGCATCTTGTAGATATTACACACTGCTGCCAACAAATTGGCAATGCTAGGGAGAGTGGATGCTTGCAGATGAGGTGCTGGTCAAGCGGGCTACTTTGTCCCGGATGGTGTCAAGCTTTTTGCGTGTTGTTGGGGCTGCACCCATCCAGGCAAGTGGAGAGTATTCCATCACACTCCTGATCGGAGATGGTGAACAGGTTTTGGGGAGTCAGGATGTGAGTTATTTGCTGCAGGATTCTTGATCTCTGACCTGCTCTTGAGGCCACTGTAATCATATGGCTAGTCCAGTTCAATTTCTGGTCAATGGTAACTCCCAGAATGCTGACAGTGGGGTTTGGGTTCAGTGATGGCCACTTATTGAAGATGGTCATTGCCTGATATTTGTATGGTGTGAATGTTACTTGCTAATTTTCAGTCCAAGCCAAGATATTGTCCAGATCTTGTTGCATTTGGACATGGACTGCTCCAGACCATTCTAGTAACTTTGGCTGATGGATAAGGAAGGGACATGACTCTGCTATGATGCCCTCTAAGTGTGAATAGCCAATTGATGTTCATTAATGCCACTCACAATCTGCAAATTCTCAAATGAGGAGGCCCAGTGTTACGATCCAGACCAAACCGTGGGCGGCACGGTGGCACAGTGGTTAGCACTGCTGCCTCACAGCGCCAGAGACCCGGGTTCAATTCCCGCCTCAGGTGACTCTCTGTGTGGAGTTTGCACATTCTCCCCGTGTCTGCGTGGGTTTCCTCCGGGTGCTCCGGTTTCCTCCCACACTCCAGATATGTGCAGAGCAGGTGAATTGGCCATGCTAAATTGCCCGTAGTGTTAGGTAAGGGGTAGATGTAGGGGTATGGGTGGGTTGCGCTTCGGCGGGGCGGTGTGGACTTGTTGGGCCGAAGGGCCTGTTTCCACACTGTAAGTAATCTAATCAAACCGACCACCATAAAATATATCAAAAAGATTGTCTATGTGTTAACATGTTGCTATTTTAAAGCTAAAGTCAAGGTGTTGCACTTCAGGTGCAATTCAATTTGTCAAATTACTTGACTTAAACACACTTTATTTTTACACTACAGTTAAACTACAGACAAAATGAAAAGAATTGGCTTAATTGTAACTGTATTAAAATGCTTAACAAAATAATAGATATATATTAACTAAATTGTTCCAATATAGTATCATCTCATAAATACACCCTGGGCAAAGGCAAATTCAGTAAAATAGATTGTTTCACATGCAGTTTCTAGCAGCAGGACAAGAACCCCAGCTTTTAGCTGTGACAGAGAGAGGAATAATAGCTTCCACATCCATCTTTAAGATCCCAGCAATTGCTGAAAGCTAAACATTCCTGGTTCTGTGGGAGCTTGACACCACCCATTCAGGCTGCTTCTATTGTTCCACTTTTAAAAAAGATTCCCCAAGGCCTCACAAGCTGTTTACTTTATTGGCTTTGGAACAGATTGCTCTCCACCTCTGTATCAATATTTCTTCATAAAAAAAGAACAAAATATACCTCTTAAAACCATTGTACCATCACACTAGGTATAAACTGGGCAAGAGAGACATGTAACAAACATAAAAACAGTACACATTAGCAGAATTTAAATGTCTTCAAGGGAGACATCTTTAACTGGAGCTCTCAAATGGCCAACTTAGATGCCTTCAATAAATACACCACAAAAGCTGTCCATAGCTCCAGACAAACTGCTCTATTTCTTTAAAAACTGAAAGAACTGCAGATGTAGTGAATCTGAAAAAAAATAGAAATTGCTGAACAGTTCTGAGGAAGTGTCACCGGACCCGAAACATTAACTCTGATTTCTCTTCACAGATGCTGCCAGGAATGCTGAGCTTTTCTAGCAATTTCTGTTTTTGTTGTTGCTGCTGATGTTTTATTTATTTTCCTACCAGGTGTTTGCAAGACTCCAGCCTTAAATGGCAAACCTCACTGAACTAGCCCCTTTGGCAATGAAAAGCTGTTACCGTGCCTTTCTCAACATGCAGTATTCAAGAGCATTCAGGAGAGAAGCAGCACAGACGCATTTAAGGAAAATACAAATAACTTGGGAAAACAGGAACTATGTCCCTTTAAAACAATGGAAAGATAAAAATACCATTCAAATGAAAGGACCCTCTTTAAAGTTCTGCAGTTCCAAGTGTACCATTTTAATTACAGAAAGTTGGATTTAGGAGGTCAGTTCACTTGATAATTCTTGTATTTTGCTACTGTATTCACCACTCTCGAAGATAATGTTAACATCAATCCTGCCAAGGATGGACTCCAAACTTGTCTCAAGCAAGTGTGCAGCTTCCAGTGACTCAGTCGTTGCTATAGTTACGTCCTGCTGTCCTCTTGTTTAAAAAAAAACGAGGAAGTCTCTTGGGTGAATGGTCTGAACTTGATGATCACAAGGATTTGGGTTCTTGATCCTGCTGACACATTGTGTCAACTCCTGCATAGGTCCTCAGGCCTAACGCAAGGGACTGTTCGTTCACTGCCTCCAACCTGTCTCAGCTCATTTGTCAACCTTTCGCAAAGGTTCCCTTGCCTGCAAAGCTGTCTTTGCCTGGCAAAGGTTACACAGCTCCAACGCTGGGCATGGAGCAGGAACTCAATGAGGTGCTCTACTGTGCCAGACCCTCCAGTGTGGCACACACTCCCCCCTGGTACAAAGGAGCAGGCTGAGGACAGGGTAACAAATAATTATTTCAAGAGAGTATTCACTGAAGGTGGCTGAGCTCTGGACACTGGAATTATAAAAGAAACTGCAGGCAGTTTAATAGGGAAGGGAAGGTGGATGTTTGAGGGCTGTAAGGTGGCAAATAATCTTTTACTTTGAATGTTCTATCTCTCCCCAAGTTATCACTTTCTTTCTCTCCCCCTTTCTCTTCCTCACCATCTGTTCTCTCTCTGCCTTTCCTATTACTCCCTCCCAACTCAGTTCTTTTGTACTACCTTTCCTCCTTTCTCTCTCTCTTGCTGTTCACCTCCCTCTCCCTCCACAAGCTTTCTTCCTTTTTCTGTCCCTTTCACTTTCTCAGTTCTCTCTTCCCCTTTCTCTTTCACTTCCCAAGTTTTTTCTCTCTCTCTCTCTCTCTCTCCCCCACTTTCTTTTTCACTTCTCTTGGGCTCTCCACTTCTCCCCATCTTTCTCTCTCATTTCCCCAGTTCTTCCCCACTTTTGCCCCCCATCTTTTCTTTTTCTCTTCCCCATTTCTCTGTCTTTCTCTCCCTCTCATTCTCAATCTTCTTTCTCTTTTGTTCACCCTCTCTCTGTCTCTGTGATGTTTAGATTTTGTAAAGAGGCGTTCTGTAGGTGTGTAATATTTATGAGATTTTTCAATAAACTAAATTTGATTTGTGCGATGCTCATCTTAATTATTTTTTTCCTTCTTGTATTTCTGATCTTCCCAAAATCAGTTGAAACACAGCATCAGTCAGGATCTCTTTCAGATTCTGTATTAGTTTTTTCTAAATTGATGTGCAAGGTACTCCCAAATGAGATTATTGGGATGTGTTGGTTATATTTCCCTTTCACAAGTTAGACTGAACAGGCAATAATCTGTGTTAACCATTTCATCCGGGAAAATACCAACTAGGTTTGATCAGTGTTGACCGTTTCAGATTGGGGAACAGTCAACTGACTGCAACCGTGATTGACCATTGCCAATTGGTCCCATATCTCAACTGGCAATGGGTTCAACCCGCTCTGGTTGAACCGTGTCTTGTTCTGGGTTAATGGGTGAGAAGCCACAGTGTGATGATGTGGCAGGCAATAAGGCACAGTCACAACAGGGTCAACTAGGTCCCATTTGGTGCTGTACTGCTCTTGGGGGAGCTATGGATTTCAGTGAACCGACTGTGAGGGAAGGCAATGGGAGAATACACATCCAAGTCATTCCCTGGCAATAGGGCGGCACGGTGGCTCAGTGGTTAGCACTGCTCCTTCACAGCGCCGGGGACCGAGGTTCGGTTTCATCCTCAGGTAACTATCTATGTGGAGTCTGCACGGCTTTCTGCCCAGTGCTCCGGTTTCCTCCCACAATCCAAAGATGTGCAGGTTAAGTTGGCTGGCCATGCTGAATTGTCCCATGGTGTCCAGAGATACGCAGGCTAGGTGGACTAGCCATGGGAAAGGCAGAGTTAGGGGGATGGATTGGGGGGTATTCCACAATGTAGGGATTCTATGTGCTTTTTATATCAGCTGGCATTCAATAGCACAGTGTCAGAAAGCTGGAGTAAAAAACAGTCCCCAAAGTTGATTTGTATGTCACAGCAATTGTGTACCATATGAGGGGGTTACCCTCTGAGGAGAGGTTAAGCCGCCTGGGACTATACTTGCTAGAATTTAGAAGAGAGGGGATCTTATAGAAACATATACAAGGTTATGAAAGGGATAGATAAGATAGAGGCAGGCAAATTGTTTTGACTGGTGGGTGAGACTAGGACGAGGGGATATGGTATCAAGATTATGAGGAGTAGAGTTTGGACAGAAATGAGGAAGAACTGTTTTTCCCAGAGATTAGTGAACCTATGGAATGCTCTGCCCAAGGAGGCAGTAGAGGCAGCTTCATTAAAATTATTCAGAAGACGGTTGGATGGGAAGGGAAATTAATGGTTGTCGGGATAGTGCAAGTAGGAGGAGCTGAGACAATGGATAGATCAGCTACGATCTTAATAAATGGTGGAGCAGGTTTGACGGGCCAAATGGCCTCCTCCTGCTTCTATCACTATGAAACCTTGATGCCCTGAAGTTCCATGTTCAGGATACCATCAAAGTAATATGGGATGTGACCTGATGCATTGAAGGTCTCAGCCTCCACCTTACCGTGGCCACTTGCAGCATGACACATTGAGGGAAGTGTGCTGGAGTTTGGAACCAAATAGCTCCATACAAACCCAAACATGGCAGTGCCTTTGTTTGGAATACAAAGGGTCCCCAATTTTTGAACGCTCGTAGTTACAAACGTGATCCTCTACCAGATATAATTTTAAAGATCTGTATATGCGAATACTTACTGTTCTTATGAATGGCTCCTTTAAATTGTTCTTCATTTTATCTGCATACAACTCAACTTGTGAACAGACTTGAGAACGGAACCTGTTTGCAACCTGGGGAACAGCTGTATGTAGAGATAGCAGGAGCCATATTGAAAGCCTTTTGAATCTTCCATTTCTTTATAACTCAGGTATAACTCTTATATTACGTCGTACCACCTCATCCGGTATAATGCTGAGTATTAGATAAAAGAGTACGAAGAGGCCATTCAGCCCTTCTAGCCTGCTTCACCATTCTGTACGGTCTTAGCTGATCTTCTCCAGGCCTTAAGTCTTCTTTCGAGGCAACTCCTCCTAGGCCTCAATTCCTTCAAAAATCTATCTACCTCTTCTTTAAGTACTTTCAGTAATCTAGTCTCCATCATTCTCTGGGATAGAGAATTCCAGACATTCAGTAACCCCCGGGAGAAGAAATTCCTTCGTGTCTCAGTTTCGAATGAGTTTTCCCTTATTCAGTGACTTTGTTGCCGAGTTCAAGATTCCCAACACCTCAACATTTACCTTGACTAGATCCCCTCAAATCCTCAATATTTTATAAAGGTCACCTGCCATTCTTTTAAACTCTAAAGAATAAAGACCAAGCCTGTCTAGTCACACTCAATAATTCAACCCCTTCATCCTTGGAATAAGCCCCATGAATCTCTTTTGAACCGCCTCCAACATCAGTGCATCATTTCTTAAACTGAAGGTGACACCTCCCGACTCCCCAAAGCTGTCCACCATCAACAAGGCACAAGTCAGGAGTGTGATGGAATACTCCCCATTTGCCTGGATTGTTACGAAATTCCAACAACACTTAAGATGGTCAACACCACCCAGGACAAAGCAGCCCACTTGATTGGCACCACATCCACAAGCATGCGCTCCCTCCACCACTGATGCTTAGGAATAGCAGTGAGTACGATCTACAAGATGCATTGTGGAAATTCACAAAAGGTTTTTCCAAAGCACCTTCCAAACGCCTGACACGTCCACCCAGAAGGACAAGGGCAGCAGATAAATGGGAACACCACCTACCTGCAAGCTCACTCTGAAGCTAGTCACCATCCTAACTTAGAAATTGATTGCCGTCCCTTCATTGTCAACATCCTGGAATTCCTTCCTTAAAGGCATTGTGGGTCAGCAGGTGGATTGCAGCAGTTCAAGAAGGCAGCTCACCACCACTTTCTCAAGGGGCAACTAGGGACTGACAATAAATTCTGCACAGCCAGCCACATCCCACAAATAAATTTTTAAAAAAGCTCATCACTGCATCCACGACAGATTGCGAGGGCTATTCAGATCTGGGTTAACTACAGTAGCTGTTGTTAGATTCCCAGATACCCACCGATGCCACATTGTTCAACACCTTCTGTGTTGCAAATGGTAGAGATGCTTTTTTCAGAGAAGGAAAGAAAAATCAATGCTATTGACCTGACTTCTCTTTAACATTGGTGCACTGGCCATCTCAGAACAGGATCATGCTGATATGCAGCTGGGGTTTACATGTTCACTGTTGAACCTGAGCTTTTATAAAACTAAGCTTCCCGTTTGCAGAACATTGTAAGAAGGCCCAGCCCAGGTTTGGCTGGCTGAAGAAAGCCTCAACCAGCTTCCCAACACAGCGCAGGCTCAATGAAAATCGCAAAGCTGATGTCTCATGCCAGTGTGTGTGTGATGGTTAAATACATAAGAAATAGGAGCAGGAGTAAGCCAACAAGGTCTATACTGTTTAATACAATCTCACCGAGTCAGAGAGACACAAAGATGTACAGCACGGAAACAGACCCTTCGGTCCAACTCGCCCATGCCAACCAGATATCCTAACATAATCTAGTCCCATTTGCCAGCACGTGGTCCATTTCCATGGAGGGTCAATGTGGACTTGTTGGGCCAAATGGCCTGTTTCCAGACCAAAGGAATTCTATTCTATTAGCAATCGTCCTCTCTTTGCTAAAGAATTTCAATCAGCCCAGTTTATGAAATGTGATACTTTGAAATGAGATGTCAGCATGAGGAATGTGTGAAACATAAGACATTTTACATGTTACACTAAACAGAAGGGGCCGATTATCTTTGGACGACTGGCTTGTGATGCAGACTGATCCCGACAGCGCGGGTTCAATTCCTGCTGAGGTTACCATGAAGGTCCCTTCACAATCTCTCCCCTCACCTGAGGTGACCCTTTGTTAAACCAGGTGTCTCTCTCTGACAAGAAAGTAGGACCTTAACCTTTAATTTGTACAAAGGAGGCCATTTGGGTGTATGCTGGTAATTATACTCAACATTGGACTCTTCCCATCTGATTTATTTAATCCATCCAACATATTAATTATTAATATAAAATAATTCCATCCCTTTCTGCCTCTAGCATCCCTGAAGTACAATGATGCGCCTTAATGACTCTCTGAGGTAGCAAGTTCCACATTCTAACTAGTCTCTTGGGTAAAGAAATTTCTCCTGAATTCCATGTTGGACAAATTAGTTTATTTATATACGCCAAGAGAACATAATCAAAAAAAAAAGCTTATTTTGATATTTTTGGCATGAGAAATTGCCTCAGGTATATACGGCAGGTTGCAATTTGACGTTGCTGATATTTTCCCGACTGTTAATACCACTCGTATTTCAGTAATAAAATTCTCACAAAAGTTTGTAAAGTACATTAGAGTTAATTAAAAGTGACCCTTGGCTTTATTTCACTTCTGTAGGCTCGAGGGATCCTGGTAATGAACGGGTACCGAGAAATGCCAGCTTGTGATTTGCGTTATAATGCATGATGCTTCGGGCACCCCCTGAGGCCTATGTAGACAAGGCCTGTGATTGAAACCAGTCTCCTTTAAATAAAGTTCGTCAAAAGTCAATAATTGGAAGGTACACCAGATTTGCTCATATTTTTCAGTCCTGATTGGTAAGCGCTCGAGAGCTGAGTTCTCCATCGCAGCCCTCCTGACCCACATACCGATTCCAAAAAAGAAACTCCTCGATTGGTTACGTGCAAGAGCACAGTTTAAGTTGGAACAAGATATAACTGCAGATGAGGGATTGAACCATAGTCAGGGTGTGCCAGCTGCCCCTGTTTGCAGGAAGGGAATACCAGCTGTTGATTTCTGACTCGCATCCAATGTCTACTGTTGGGAGCTGGTGTGAAGGGAGGAATGGGCTTGGTATTGTGGTGTTCTTCCATTCTCAAGGAACCTAATGAGTGGAGTGCCCAAGTTGGGGAGACGATCTTGGTCAAGGTTCCCAGTGGAACATTATCCCAGTTCCAACCCTCCGATTTGGCACAACCCTCCTGACCTGTCCATTGCCTTTCCCATCTATCTGCTCCACCCTCCTCTCTGACCTATCACCTTCTCTTCCATCTTCATCTACTGATCGCATTTCCAGCTATCTTCCCCCCAAACCCCACCACCCTCCCACTTCTCTCCCAACCCCCCCACCCCACCCCCGGCCCACAAGCCTCACTCCTGATGAAGGGCTTATGCCCAAAGCATCGATTCTCCTGCTCCTTGGATGCTGCCTGACCTGCTGTGCTTTTCCAGCACCACACTCTCAACATCGTATATCAGCAGTCTGTTACTGAAACCGTTCCATTTCCATTGGATTGGGAACGTGGGAAGTTGGATATTCATGGCCGATTGTAAAAGTTATGTCTGGTGGGATGGGGACATATCGAAAATGTACCCCACTGTCTCAGTCTGTTTACATGATATGGAAAATGGTATCAATGCTCAGTCACTGCCCATCCCTCACTGACTTGGGAAGATTTGAGATGGTCACCTTCATCAAAAACAATTGCTTCTAAATGTGGCTGAGAAGTCCAGCGGTGCTATTGCAACTCAAACCATTCATTAAGTGTGACCCTTTTGTTGGGATGGAGCTCCAATGTGATAATTTCTTAGAATCATAGAAGCCTTACAGTGTAGAAGCAGGCCACTCATCCCATCGTGTCTATAACTGAGGGCAGCACAACAAAACCAGCCCAGAGTCCACTCTAGAATCTGTGACAGTTGCATTGCCCACTGTTGATTGTGCGAGAATCTCAGGGTGAAATTGGGAAAGGAAATCATTTGCATCAGTTGCTTGGTCAAGTTGAATAGTTGCTTTGTTGATGGATCACAAACCAATCGTGCTGCTGATAACCAGCAGTCTGATCATGGTGAAGATTCACCAAGCACCATTTCTTTCTTTTTATTGTGAAGAGTCAGTTTCTCGCTCTGCACTTGAAAATGCAAGTTTGAATAAACACGAGTGGGCACACTTCGCTGCAAATAAACTGCAGTTCAGCAAACCTGTCAAATTTAATAATTTACCATTACTGCAGGAGTGTATAATTTTAAAAGGTTTTATTATAAACTTCAACATTTTAACAACTGTTTCAAAACAATTTTTGGGAGATTTGCTGGTAACCACAATATCTCAGCCTGTCACAGGCTCTCTTACCATGGTAAGAGAAAACGATACTGATTTTGTCAGTTCCCAAAATTGCTCTCTTTACTCTTTACTCCCCCCTCAAAGCAATGCATTTAATTGCATGGGGGATGTGGGGGGGAGGGGGGGTGGAATTAATAGAAGGTTGAGACAGAAGTAAGAACAAAAACATGCTTGTTTGGAATAGGAGTGGCACAGTGGTTAGCACTGCTGCCTCATAGTGCCAGGGACCCAGGTTCAATTCCAGCTTTGAATGACTGCCTGTGTGAAGTTGCACATTCTCCCTGCATGGGTTCCCTCCGGATGCTCCGTTTTCCTCCAACAGTCCAAAGATGTGAGGTTAGGGTAGGTTGGCTGTGCTAAATTGCCCATAGAGGGTACAAGTTAGGTAGGCTAGTCACACTGACCCTCCGAAGAGTAACCCACCAAGACCCATTTCCCTCTGACTAATGCACCTATCACTATGGGCAATTTATCATGGCCAATTCACCTAACCTGCACATCTTTGGACTGTGGGCTGAAACCGGAGTACCCGAAGGAAACCCTTCGGGTTGTGACATGATATCCCTATTCTCAAATTCCAATCCCCTGCCTCAGCCCATCAAGGTAAAAATAATGACTCTTCAGCCCATCAAGGTAAAAACAATGACTCTTCAGCCCATCAAGGCCAACATTTCATTTACCTTCTTAATTACTTGCTGCGAAAGGCCTATTGAGGTCAGACCTTGAAATACTAAGAGTTTTGGCCTCCTGAACGATAGAATGATGCATTTGCTTTCAAGTAGGTTTCGTGAAGGTTCACGTCACAGGTGGAGATAGCATAGAGGTATGCCGCTACACTTCTGATCCAAAATCCCAGCAGTACCCCGCAAAGATGGATTAAAATCCCACCAGGGCAGGTACTGAAATTGTGAATTCAGTCGAAGTCTGGACTGAGAAGCTGTCTCTGTGATAAACACGTAATCACTATGGAGCGCAGTTGAAAGCCCAAGTGGTCCCCAAATGCCTTTCCGGGAAGGAAGTCTGCTGTCCTTACCCAGTCACGCCTACATGTGGCTCCAGATTCATAGCAACATGGCTGCCATCTAGGCAACAAATATTAGATTAGCCAGTGACACCATATCATTTGGGCAAATAAAGAAAAGCTAGACCAATTCATAGGATGTGGGTATTGCCTTTTAAGGAGAGATTGAAAGGGAGCAGAAGGATTTTTATATATTCATTCACAGGATGAGGGCATCACTGGCCTGTCCCTAATTGCCCAGAGGGCAGTTAAGAAGCAATCACATTGCTGTGAGTCTGGAGTCACATGTAGTTTAGACCAAGTAACAATGGCAGTTTCCTTCCCAAATGGTCATTGGTGAACCAGATGGGCTTTTCCAACAATTGACAATGGATACACATCATCATTACACTCTTCATTTCAGATGTTTTTTGAATTAAATTTCTTCTATCTAGTTATGGCAGGATTCAAATTCAGGGCTCCAGGACATGACCTGGGTCACTGGGTTAACAAACCAACAATAAAACCACCAGGGCGTCCTCTCCCCTTAAAGGTAATCTCATTTAAACATACAAAATTCTCCAACCATTTGACAGGGTAGTCGTTGTGAAGATATTTTTCCTGGGTTGAAGAGTCCAGATAATGGGGGACCCAGTCCAAGAACAAATCTATCTTTGAGAAGTGTAGAAAATCATTTACTCAGAGGGTTATACATCTTGGCAATTGTCAAGAGAGCTCTGGATGCTCAGACAGCGAGTACGATCAAGACAGAGATTAAAAGACTTTTGAACGAGAGGAATTAGGGGATGGTCAGGAAGGTGGAACTGAGGTTGTCGATCAGGCTTGTTGTTTTTCACTGGTGGAGCCGGACTGAGGAGCTGAATCAAATCCTACATCCCATTTTATAAATTTTCTTCAACTTCTCGGCTCCCCTATTCGACTCTCACTTGGTATCCTCTTCAGCAGCAGGAATAGGCCCCAGGCCTTTTCCTAGGTTTCTTGATGAACAAAATTAAATTTAAAGGAATTTGTTCAAGGTTCACAACCCAGTCAGCTATTGCAGTAATGAGATGAGTCCTTGATTACTTTCGGCAAACAGGAGATTAAATTAATATTTAGACTGTCTCCAAGGCAAGTTAGATACAAGCAGCAGGAAGGCCCGGTGGATCTTACAGGCAGACCAAACAATGCTGTGAAACAAGGCTGCTTACCCTGGGAGCTGTGACAAGGCCAGAAGGGAACAATGGCTGTTTGGTGAGGAGGCAGGTACCAAGAATGCCACCAACACCCCTGCTGGCTCTCATCAACATAGAAACATAGAATACAACTGCAGGAGTAGACTATTCAACCCCTCAAGCCTGCTGCACCATTTAATATGATCATGGCTGATCATTGAGATCAATACCTGAACCATCCCTCTCCCAATATCCCTTAATCCCTTTAGCTGCAAGAGCTAAATCGACTTCCGCCTGAAAAGCACATTATGTTTTGGCCTCAACCACTTGCTGTGACAGTGAATTCCACAAGTTCACCACTCTCTGGGTTAAGAAATTTCTTCTAATCTCAATCCTTATCCTTAATATAGAACCCGCTGGTTGTGGTCTCCCCCACTAACAGGAACATCCATACTGTATCTAAAATGTTAGAATTTTATAAGTTTTTGATGAGATCACCTCTCATTCTTCTAAACACCGGTAAATACAACCCTCAATCTCTCTTCGTACATCAGTCCTGCTATTCAATGGAATCAATTGGAGAAGCCTTTGTTGCATTCCCTCGATAGCAAGGACATAGTGATATTCCTGTGGCTTTAAGAGGTGAATTTTCTCCTGGCCTGTCTACAGAGAGGTTTTAAGACAGAGATGAAGAGCTATCTACTTGGAAAGCCAGTAAACAGCTTGTGAGACCTTGGGCTTTTTTTTTAGTTGGAACAATAGAAGCAGCCTGGCTGGGTGTGCCCAGCTCTCACAAATCAGCATTTCTTTTTAGCTTTTTGGTTTAGCTTTAAGCAGTTGCTGTTGGAGTTGTGAATAAGTAGAAACTATTGTTTCCCTCTCTCGGTTACAACTAAGTGGGGTTTCTCTCTGCTGCTGGGTTACCTGTGAGACAAATCTATTTTTCTGAATTTGCCTTTTTGACCAGGGGTATGTTTATTAGAACAGTTAATTAGGGTAATCGTTAATGTATCTATTATTCTGTTAAGTTTGCCAGTCAAATTAAGCAATTTTAAATTCCTCTTTTTTTTGTATTTTAGCTATAGTGTTTAAATAAATTGCGTTTTGTTTAACGTTGACCAGTTGCATTGCATCCGGAACACGGCACTTCACATTTGCCTTTGAAATAAGAAAATGTTAGGGTCCAGGCCACCTTCTCAAATTTTTTTGAGGGGGTCTGGTCTGGTCCATAACAACATCCTTCCTCAGATAAAGAGACCAAAACTGCACACAATACCCTCACCAAGGCTCTGCATAACTGAAGCAAGAAAATTGGTTCAAGTCAGAGTTGGGAACTGACAAGTGACAAAGACGCAAGTAAGTCTCAAGTCCCACACCTTTGCACAATGTCTGCTTATACCTCCTCTGTAAATGACCATAGCCCAGCAAGTATGTCAACGCTTGTCCTTGGGAATGGATTTCCCCTCAGACATATCAAAGGGCAAAAATACATCACTAATCCTACTTTGGTCCCCGGACTTCTACATACCTGAAAGGACAATGGCTTTTAATCTAATTCCCCTCGAGAAACAAAATATAGCAGGAATTTTAAAATATTCGATCTTCCCAGGGGGTCCAGTTAAAAGCACCTCCCAGACTAACGAGGCTCTGACAGGATGCAATCAGTTTCGAAAAAAAAGTGCGGATTTGATAAGGGGCCGTACGATTTTTCTCTAAACTTCCGATATGATAATCTGGTAAGCGATAGGCCACCTTTCTCCATCTGCGACAAAGCTTGTTACTATCAGTTAAACAAAAATAAATACTGGCTTGCTGAGGAGAGAGGACTCTTCAAATCTCTTTAGGCAATTCTGATTCAATGACCCCCACCCAGTTCGAGGAGCCACAGCGATAAGATGAACAAAAGAGAAATAAAAATCTTATTATCTCCCCCATCGAGCAGGTACATAAGCTAGAGTGGCTAAAAATGAAAGGCTTTTTTGCTGCATCTTTTCAATGAGTGCACACATCTAATCTTACAGCCCAGGCAGCAATCTGAAGCAGTTGAGAGAAAGAAAAATGGCCGCCGACATGAAACAAAATGGTTGCCTGATGATTGACCTTTTGTCACTTTCATAGCCTCCCTTTCTGCTTTTTTGCCACTGGAATGAATTGACCTCATGCATTGCACTTTGGCAACTTAACAATCCATTGTACAGGTACAAAGTGGGGTGATGGCTTAGTAGTAGTAGAATTAGAATTGGAATTAGATTTTATTGTCACATGTACTCAAGTATAGGAATACATGAGTACAAAGTTATCATTCTCCAGCACTATCTTGGTTACAAAATGAGAATTGTTAAAAAGTAGATAAGTTAAAAAAAAGGACCCAAAAGGCAAGAAAATATTCAGATCTTAAAGTCTGATGTCTTATCTCCATCAGAGCGTTTTTGGAACGCTCAGCCATTACTATCACTGGACTGTTAATCCAGGGAGAAAGTGAGGACTGCAGATGCTGGAGATCACAAACAAGAAGTGAGATGCTGGAAAAGCACAGCCAGTCAGGCAGCATCCAAGGAGCAGGCAAATCGACATTTCGAGCATAAGCCCCTCAACGTTCTCATTTCACTCTCCTGCTCCTTTGATACCGCCTGACCAGCTGTGCTTTTCCAGCACCATACTTTTTGACTGTTAATCCAGGGACTCGGGTAATGTTCTGGGGATCTGGGTTTGAGTTCTCCCATGGTGGATGGCAGAATTTGAATTCATTCAAACAAAAATCTAGAGTTAAGAGTCAAGTTGTCAATTGGCAGGGGAAAAGATCATCTGGTTCATTGATGCCTTATGAGGAAGTAAACTGTTAGCAATGAGGTTGACTCTTAGCTGCCCTCTGGGCAATTAAGGATGGGCAATAAATGCTGATTGAGCCAGCGATGCCCTCATCCTGGAATTAAAATATTAAGCTGTGGAGATGCCCACTGCACCTTGCATTTCCCATTCCCATAAACAAGTTTCAAGTCAAGGAGGCTTCAGGGTCAGCCTTCTCCTCTAGTTGTCTGGGCTGGCCTGTTCATAAACATGGTCTGGGTCAGGAGCTGACTAAACTGTGTTCTTCCTTGTGTGAATTTTGTGGGCGGCACGGTGGCACAGTGGTAAGCACTGCTGCCTCACAGCACCAGAGACCCAGGTTCAATTCCCGCCTCAGGCGACTCTCTGTGTGGAGTTTGCACGTTCTCCCCGTGTCTGCGTGGGTTTCCTCCGGGTGCTCCGGTTTCCTCCCACAGTCCAAAGATGTGCAGGTCAGGTGAATTGGCTATGCTAAATTGCCCGTAGTGTTAGCTAAGGGGTAGATGTAGATGTAGGGGTATGGGTGGGTTGCACTTCGGCGGGGCGGTGTGGACTTGTTGGGCCGAAGGGCCTGTTTCCACACTGTAAGTAATCTAATCTAATCTGAATTGCAATTTTCCAGAAAAGGAAAAAGGAAAGGTCGTCTTGGTCAGCCTTGAGATGGAAAGACTGTTTAGTGACACCGTCTGTACCTCTAGGTTACAACATGAATGTGAAGTGAATGTTGCCAGAGCAACTCGGATCCTCTGAGTGAACTGAACCATACTATCACCACTTTGAGGATTGTGCAGGGCTGTGGGATTTCTCAAAGCAGCACATGGGGCTACGGAAATGCAAATCTTTCTTTCTCATCCCTGGTCGTAAAGACTGAAAGGCGAGTCAAAGAAGTGGGAAATGCTCAACACACACACGGCCAAAGAGAGGGACAGACCTGGGTGCATCAGAACCTGGCCTGATGCATTCCTCTGTCCATGATAGATTATAGAATGACATAGGTCTAGTAGAGGCCATTCAGCCCACCGTGCCTGCTTTCCATCTCTCCTACTGTCGTTTACCCATAATCTTTCAATCCTCGCTCCTTTAAATATTTACCTCACTCCCTTTTAACTGTAATGACTGAACCATCATTTGTCATCCTTTCAGGCGAGCTGAACTGCAGATGTGGAGCGTGGTTTTGGAAGGGGCGGGGGAGGTGGGGTGAGAAACCTTCAACTCTGATTTTAAAATGACAGGGCACCTCAAACAAACAAGCACCTAACTGCAGGAGAGAAGGTGTGCAGTGGATTAGTGAGGAGCACGGTGTCCTTCCTCTCCTGAAACCTGGAACTTACAATGGACAGATGGGTTGAAGATTCCCTCCCACTGGTGGCTGCTTCATAGCTTTCGATGAGGTCATTTCCAAATATAATTTTTTAATCCGATGCTACCTGAATTCGAATATTCCACAACACAAGCTCCTTCACTGTGCATTTTCTTCGATGTCATTCGCACCCACATGTCCGAAATGCTGTCACGGAGCAAATTTCCATTTGTGGGACATCAAGCAGATAAATAAAAAAATAAAAAATGGGTTCTCAAAATGACACTGCAATGGTCAAAACAGAGGGAATAAAATGGTAAAGTGTCCCGAGCTTCACAGGAGCATTTTCAGAGTGGCTACATATTAAGTTAGTAAGTTCATGCAGGCTGAGTAAAGCAGGTTTTAAGCAGCATTTTATTCTTGGATGGCAAGATTGTGGCATGAACCTTCTTGAATAGCTGCAGTCCCTGAGACATAGCTAAAGCCACAATGCTGCTCGGGAGGGAATAACCCAATGACATTGAAGGAACAATGTTATATTTCCAAGTCAGGATGGTGGATGATATGATAGGTCTAATAGTTTCTGGTCAATGGTCAGCCCCAGGATGTAGTGGTAATGCCATTGAACACCAAGGGGGCAATGGTTAGAAGGAGCAGTGATATATTTCCAAGTCAGGATGGCTTGTAGCTGGGAGGGTATTTGTAGATGGTACAGTTGGGAGTTGAGAACGTGCTGTCAACGGTGCCTGGATGCATCTCGCAGATGGTACACACCGCTGCCACTGTGTGTCGGTGGTGGAGGGAGTTGACATTAAAGATGTTGGATGGGATGCCAATCGATTGGGCTGATCGGACCAGGCTGGTGTTGTTGAAGCTGCACCCTTCCAGGCAACTAGTGAGTATTCCATCACACGCCTGACTTGTGCTCTGTAGATGGTGGCCAAGCCTCAAGAAGTCAGGAGGTCAGATACTCTCCACAGAATTCCCAGTCTGTGACCTGATCTTAATACAGCAATATTTACATGGATAACCCAGTTCAGTGGGGGGATAGAGTGAAAGTAATGCTCAATGCTCAATGTTTAGAAAAACAGGTTTGTTCATCCTGTGCTGACATCTTTACACTCACAAGAGAAAAGAGTCAAAAAGTAGCAGCCTTTCTACACTTTTTGAAGCCACTCCAACTAGAAACAGAGAACAATTCTTTGACTGGGACAACACATCCATCTTAGGACAAGCCAAACAAAGACATGCACGAGAATTCCTAGAAGCATGGCATTCCAACCGGAACTCTATCAACAAACACATCGAGTAAGACCTCATCTACCACCCCTGAGAAAAGGAACAGGAAGTGACTTCACCACAGGAAATAACATCACCAAACCAAAGACACCCAAACATATAAATAGAAAGCAAGAATTTTCAGCATTGCTTCACCTGAGGCCCACTGAAGATGTTACCTCGTAGTGTAACGAAACATCTGGAAATGAACTTCGCAGCTCAGCGAGCAAACCTACATCTAAAACCTCAACCTAAGCTACAGATCTCCTCAAAACTTGCTACAATTCTTCAGTGTTACACAACAAGCAAAATAATTATTGTCAAAAAGAGACTTGGTAAGTGCTGCCCTTGAGACAGCAAACCATTATTACCAACAGACTGGTTACTTCCATCTCTTAATAAGCTTGCCTAGATCACAGACTTACACAATCTCTTATCAACTGGTGCTGCATTTCTGTACCATTCGTGAAGAACATTGTGTGACTATTTAGTTAGAAGTATCCAACCACTTGTTACTGCTGCTGTGAAAATAAATATAAAGAGGTTTCTTTCAGAAAGCATTCTGTTACTTATTATTTCCAATTTTCTGTGATTCTGGAACAGTTTTCATGAGGTCCCAAAGGGCTTTACAACCCATAAAGCAGTTTTAAAATGCATTTGTTATCATGCATTCTGATAATGCCAAGGCTGGCGGGTTTTTAGTTGCCAATTGAAGGAAATATATTTCAGAACATTGAGAATCGTCTCCCTGCCCTTTGTCAGAATGATGCTATGGAAATTTATATGTTTTTCTGAGCAGACAGGTGGGCCTTCAGTCGAACCCCTCATGTGACAAAGTAGCGCTCTGAGAATTTGTGCTGAATTGTCTGAGATGAGGCTATGAACCGACAAGAATCATCCAGTCATACAGCACAGAAACAGACCCTTTGGTTCACCCAGTCCACACCACACATAATCCCAATCTAAACTAGTCCCACCTGCCTGCATTTGGCCCATATCCCCCAAATCTTTCCTATTCATGTACCTGTCCAAATGTCTTTCAGATGTTGTAACTGTAGCTGCATCCATCATTTCCTTTGGCAGTTCATTCCACACATGAGCCACTTTCTGTGTGAAAAGGTTGCCCCTCATGTCCTTTTTAAATCTTTCTCTTAAAAATATGCCCCCTAATTTTGAACTGCCCTTTCCAGAGAAAAGACCCTTATCGATGCGTCTCAGGATTTTATAAACCTCCATAAGGTCACCCATCAACCTGCTGCACTCCAGTGTAAGAGGTCCCTGGCAATTTTTTATATCTCAAACCCTCCATTCCCAGCACAATTCTGATAAATCTTTTCCAAACCCTCTCCAGCTTAATAATATCCTTGCAATGTTCTTTCTGAGAGAAACTGTGCTACTCACTGAGCCAATGGATGGAACCTTCATGTCAGGATTATGGGGAAAGGAGAGGAAAGTGGATGTGAGGATCAGATTTTATCCTATTCAAAGGTAGAGCAGGGCCAGAGGGGCTGAATGGCCTACTCCTGTTCCTATTTCCTATGGTTTTACCAGACACAGATGAAGCCAAGGTTTGATGTACACTTCTGGTCACCACATTACAAGAAGGACATAATTATTCCAGAGACAGTACAGAGGACTTTTCATAAATGTTGCCAAGGCTTGTAAACTGCAGCTATTAATAAAAAGTGAACAGGTTAGGACTGTCTCCCTTGGAACAGGGCAGGGGGGGGTCACTTAATTGAAGTGTGCAAACATAATGAGGGGCTCAGACATAGTGCAGAGGCAAGACCAGCCCAGAGGGTGTCAATTAGTGGGGACCTGGATTTGAGGTGTTCGATAGAAGCATTAGACAGGACATTTTTTTCATGGTAGGACTCTGGAATTCACTGCCTGGTTCAGGGCCAAAACTCTCAGCCCAATTACAAGGAACCTGGATGTGAACGTCACACTGTAACCTGTAAGGCTATGGATCAGATGTGAGAAAGTGGGTTTAAAATAGGCGGTCTGTTCATTCAGTCATCAGTGGGCTCAATGGCCTCTTTCTGTGCTATAACCTTTCTCTAGTTCAACGGTTTCTTCACAAACCAAGTGAAGTCCAATTGGCCTTTGGTTCATTGCCTTGGCTGCAACATTCCAACTTCTCCCAAATTCCTGTCTCCTTTCCCCTGGAAGTGATGATGGTACAGTTTGGCTGTTTCTCTCTCTCTCTTGTTGCTCCAACAGGTTTATTTGGAAGTACTAGCTTTTGGAGCGATGAAGGAAGCTACCTGCTGAAGGAGCAATGCTTTGAAGGCATGTACTTCCGAATAAACCTGTTGGATTATAATCTGGTGTCATGTGATTTTTAACTTTGTACATCCCAGTCCAACACCGGCACCTCCACATTTTGTAGCTCCCTCAAGGGGCTCTTCTCATATATGGGCCTAACTAGCTTTTGACTGTGGGAATGCAGAGACTGGCCTGATCGGAACTCACCTTAACCTGCAACTGCAGTCTCCATCCGACAACAACCAGGATGGGTCAGCCATCAGGATGGTAACTGTAGCCTGAGCCCTTTCTCCAGCTCTGAAGGTACAGCTGACAATCTTTGACTCACGTCCAACAGTGAGCAGCCAACTCTGAACATATTGTGTTGGAGTGGGTGGGTATATCCGGCCAACTCATACCACGTGCAGCTCAATACCAGCCAGATGGTAAGGTGGCTGGTGACTATATTTATGACTCGTTGGTTGCCAATTAACCCATATTATGCACAATGGGAAACAATTCTCAAAAATAATGTTCCCAAAGAATGTTCAACGTGAATTCAAGGGAAAAAATAGCCAGTAGGTTTACATGCTTAGCCTCTGGAAAGGAGCACAGATTATGATCGGAAACTCAGGTAAGACTGAATAGTTTAGACAGGTCATTTCTTTCATGGTAGGACTCTGGAATTCACCGCCTGGTTTGGGGCAGAAACTCTCAGCTCAGTTACAAGGTACCTGATGTGCACTGTAACCTGGAAGGCTATGGATCAGATGTTGGAAAGTGAGACTACCTAAGACTGAGTAGATTTGAGAAATTAAAGCGTGAATTAAAGACATCAAGCTCATGGGGACAAGGGGAGACAAAGGGATGAATTTGGGATAGGGTCTACATTCCCAACTGTGAAACAGATCTTCACGATCAAGGAACGCTTGATATATTGTCAGTTTTAAGTCTGTGATTGACAGATTTCTTTCAGTCAGACAGGAATATAATAGTATACTGAGTCAAGACTGGTGGATGGTTAGAATACTGATTAGCAATGATATCGCTGAATGATAGAACAGATTCAAGAGGTAGAATGGCCTTCTTTCATTCCTGTCACATAGAACTTTGGTTGGCCCACATTTGGATTACTGCGCACAAGTCTCATGGCCATATTGAAAAAGAGAGGCACAGAGGCACTGGAGAACTGAAGAAACAGGAGCCTGACGAGACCATTCAGTCCTTCAAACCTGCCTCCACCATTCTATAAGATCACAACTGATCTGTGCCAGGAAGCGGTTCAGTGCTACATCTCCTTGATATTTCAAACATCTCCTTACGTCCTCTGTAAGTACTTCCAATGATCCAGCTTCCACAACTTTCTAGGGTAGAAATTTACTCCCCTATGGGATTAGAAATTCCTTCCTCATCGCTGGAAACATCCTTGTGAATCTTTCCTGCACTTTCCCTCATGTCTATACATCATTCTGAAAGTGTGGCTCCCAGACTCAGATGCAATACTCCATTTTAGGCAGAATTAGCATCTTGTTTAAGTTCAATATTACCAATGACATGCAGGTTAGGGTGGATAGGCCATGCTAAATTGTCCATAGTGTCCAGGGATGTACATGCCAGGTGGATTAGCCAAGGGAAATGCAGGGTTACAGGGACAGGATAGGGGGCTGGCTCTGGGTGGGATGCTCTTAGGAGGGCCGAATGGCTTGTTTCCACACTGTAGGGATTCTATGATCCCATACTCTCTGCTTCTATTACTAATGCTAAGGATACTGTATATTTCGTTAACTGCTCTCAAACCTGTCAGCAACCCAAGAACTGACAGGTTACAACTCCTGGAATTACTGAACAGAATGGGCTCCTTTTGGAGCCCCAAAAACACTTTGGGATGTTTTACATTAGAGAGATATTCCATTCCATTCAGTGCATTCAAAGCAATGCCCTAAGGATGCAGGATATTTGAAATAAAAACATGGAAAATGCTGGAGAAACCCAGCAGATTCAGCAGCATCCATGGAGAGAGACGCAGAGTTAACGTTTTGAGTTCACCATGACTCTTTGAAACTAGAAGGAAGGTTGTGGAAAAATGTCATATTGGACTTCAACCATTAGCTCGTTTCTTTACTGCACAGATACTGCTGAGTTTCTCCAGCACTTTCTGTAAAAATGCAAAATGTTGTTTATTCCTGGACTGGCTGTGATTCCTTGTGGAATTCATAGATGAATCCCATGCTTATTCTTTTCCCCCAACTGACCCCAAGCATTTCCCTGACCCGACCAAGTGATAGTCGAAAAGTGTGGAGCTGGAAAAGCACAGCAAGTCAGGCAGCATCCTAGGAGCAGGAGAGTCGACGTTTCAGGCAGAAGCCCTTCATCAGGAATGTTGTGGGGGGGGGGGGGGGGCGTGGTGGAAAAAGGAGGCAGAGAGATAAGTCGGAGGGTGGGGGTAAGGTAGCTGGGAAGGCAAAAGATGGATGCAGGTGGGAGGTGCTTTTGATTGGTTGGTGGGTAGGGTAGAGCGACAGGTGGGAAGGAAGATGGATGGGTAGGACAGGTCAAGATGGCGGTGCTGAAATGGAGGGCTGGATCTGGGATGAGCTGGGGGGAGGAGCGATTTGGAAACTTGTGAAGTCAACGCTGATACTGTTTGGTTGTAGGGTCCCGAGGCAGAAGTTGAAGTGTTCTTCCTCCAGTCAGAGGGTGGATTTGTGAGGATTCTTTTGAGGATGGAGAACAGCAGAAGTCCTTTACAGGTCTGGGAGGGTGAGGCCATGAGCTGGGACACGGCTGACTGATGAAATGGCAACATTCACGAGTGAATTTTTCAAAACGTCCTGATTTGTTCCCATCAGAGAATGGGCTTACGTTTGGTTACTCATAAACCAGGTCCTGTTGAATATTCCCCTCTCTGAATTTGCACCATTCAGATAATGCTCCACCTTCCTGTTTTTGCTCCCAAAGTGGATAGCCTCAGATGTATCCACATTATACTGCATCTGCCATGCATTTGCCCTCTCACTCAACCTGTCCAAACTACACTGCAAATTCTCTGTGGCCTCCTCCCAGCACATCCTGCCACCCAGCTTTATGTCACATGGTGGAAAGATTTACAAGCTGATATGTCCAGATTATAGACACAACTGCCTTGGCCTCCAGACTCAGAAGCAGGGGCACTACCCATTGCATCACAAGACCGTCCATTAATCAGGTGTCTGTAATAACCTTTGTTTTATTTTGATGAGCAGATAAAATGAACAAGAAGCAGAAAGGATTCTGCTCAACTTAATATAAGGTTCAATTTTTAGGAAATTCATGATAGATTCATAGAATCATAGAATCCCTGCACTGTGGAAACAGGCCATTCGGCCCAAAAAGTCCACACCAACCCTCCCAAAGTAACCCACCAGATCCATTGCCCTCCCCTATTACTCCACATTTCCCCTGACTAATGCACCTAACCCACACATCCCTGAACACTATAGGCAACTTAGCATGGCCAATTCACCTAAACTGCACATTTTTGGACTGTGGGAGGAAACTGGAGCACCCAGAAGAAACCCACACAGACATGGGGAGAAGTACAGTCTTTAATTTGCGGAGGTGATGGTGTTATGGTCATATTGCTGGACTAGTAATCCAATGTCTTGGGTTCAAATTCCACCATGGCAGATGGAAAAGTTCATTTCAACAATTACAAAAGCTAACCCTAATGGCGACTATTACCAAGTGATGTTAAAAGCCCATCTGGTTCACTCATGCCCTTTAGGGAAAGAAATCTGCCATCCTTATCTGATCTGGCCTGCATGTGACTCCAGGTCCAATGCGGTAACTTTTAACCATCCTCTAGACAATGAGGGACGTGCAATAAATGCTGGCCCAGCCAGTGATGCCCTCATGCCATGGTTTGAAAATAAAAGAAATGGAGTCAAACAATTTATGGGTGGTGTCAGTCACATGACCTTGCCAAGCAGACTCAAAAGGCAATTGAGCACGTTGTCGTCTCCGGTTCCAATCAAGGCCAATTGCCCATTTTAGTGTCTTTCCCCTGCACAATCCTGCAGTCAGAACACAGCCGCGAATCAATGATAAGGTACTTTGATGGGCTGAATAGACTCCTGAATGCTCCAGGGAGTAGCAGAGGTCAATGTGTAGATTTCCTCCTTATTTTTAGGCACAGAGCTTGCTGATTGTGTGATGACAAAATGCCACATTAAAGCACAATGACAGCATAAAACGCAATCTGACTGGTGTAATTGGGCTGTAGGAGTTGGGGGTGGGTGGGGGGGTGGTGGGGGGGGGGGGGGGAGAGCAACAGGAAGAAAAGTGAACCTCAAAGTGCTCTGTACTGCTAGTTAAAGCATTGCTTAAAAATCCAGCAGACAAAAATCAACAGCTGCCCTTGTCTCAAATTACAGCAGCAGTAACCTCAGGGAAATATAAATTTAACTTAAAAATCAGAACGATTACTTTATATTCGACGGTACAGATCTCACAAATGTGATTAAACATCAACATTCTATTTCAATCGCTTGTTTGACTCGATTCCTATAGTCACTCCCAAACTCGCTCAGCGTCTTCGACACTGAGAAAGCCAAACTGCAATTTTCTCTCAGAATCTGGCCAACTTGATACCAATGGTACACAAAGTCACAGACTAAAATTTATGGTGCGCCTGTCAACTCTCCAGCTCTAATCCTGATTTCTACAGAGTCAGTAAAATAGAAGGAAATACACTGACATAGCACTGTTCAGGAAGGCATCCATCCAGATTCCACTCCCTAAACACAGAGTGGATGAAAACATTGTTGCCATAGAATCCCTACAGTTTGGAAACAGGCCCTTCGACCCAACAAGTCTACACCGACCCTCCGAAGAGTAACCCACCCAGACCCATTTACCACAGTTTAATGCACCTAACCTACACATCCCCCAACACTATGGGCAATTTACTGTACAAACATACATGCAATCACATTAATTAGGAGCAGAAGCAGGCCATTCAGCCCAACTAATCTGCTATGCATTAAGATCATGGCTGATCTGTTTGTCTTTAGAAACTCACACGTTCCCATCGACCGCTAACCTTTGACTCCCCTGACAATTATCTCTACCATAAAAATATTCAATGACCCAGTCTTGGCTGCCTTCTGAGGCAGAGAATTCCTAAGCTGGACAAATGTAACGGTAGAGTTGCCATCGTCCCAATTTCTCATTAGAGAGAGAGAGAGAGAGACAGCTGGTGGTGGTTTAGCCTGAGGGTCACCAGGCCTCTGGTGAGAGGGGAGAGAAGGAGAAGGAGAATCCTTCATAGTATCCTTAGCCGGTACAGTAATGTAACCCATGTGGTATTAGACCACATTGTAAACCAGCCGTCCAACCAAATGAATTAACACCCTGAGAGAATTAAAGTACACTCGTCTCTGTCCTAAATGGAGACTCCTGATTTTTAAAACAGAGTCCCTCCGTCCTGGACTCATCCCAAGGGGAGACTTCTTGCCACGTCCGCCTTGTCAAGACCATTCTGTATCTTATACTCTTCAATCAACTCATCCTCACTCTTCCGAAGTTCAGCCTGTGCAACCTATCCTCCTGAAGCATTCTTCTCATTCTACGCATCAAACCATCTCTAACACATTTATATCCTCTTTAAATAATAAGACCAAATCTCCACATTGTATTCCAGAAGTCACATCACCAACAATTGAAACCAAACACCCAGAATGCTCTTGCCTTTACTTATATGCTCAATTCAATAGTGGGGGGGGGGGGAGGGGGCTAAGGAATTCTCTGCCTCAGAAGGTAGCTGAGGATGGATCATTGAATATTTTTATGCTAGAGATGAATTGTCAGGCAGGGGAGTCAAAGGTTACTCATGTATTCCTGTACTTCAGTGCACGTGCGGCAGCAATGGTGACTCAGTGGTTAGCACTGCTGCCTCACAGCACCAGGGACCCGGGTTTGATCCTACCCTTGACTGACTGTATGGAGTTTGCACAATTTCCCCGTGTCTGTGTAGGTTTCCTCCCGGTGCTCCGGTTTCCTCCCATAGTCCAAACATATACAGGTGAGTTGGATTGGCTGTGCTAAATTGCCCAGGGATGGGAAGGTTAGGTGGATTAGCCATGGGAAATGCAGAGTTACAAGGATGGGTTGGGGTGTGATGCTCTTCAAAGGATCAGTGTGGACTCGCTGGGCCAGAAGGTCAGCTTCCATACAGTGGGGATTCTAATTCCACTTGTTATAAAGGCCAACATGCCATTAATCTTGTTGAGTATGCATTCCAGGCAGTATGGTGATTCCAGGCCCTTTCACCATCCATTGCTGGCTGACCTGATTTGGTACCCAAGGCAGCAATGCCATTTGATTCTAAAAGTCTTTGATCTATGTTTAAATCTCTCCATGGCCTCTCCCTTCGTCAGGAAGGGCTTTTGCCCGAAACATCGATTTTCCTGTTCCTCGGATGCTGCCTGACGTGCTGTGCTTTTCCAGCACCACTCTGGTTTCCAGCATCTGCAGTCCTCACTTTTGCCTAGAATTTATTTATAGACTACCAAACACAACATGAACAACAGAGAATAGATTATGGAATAATTTAACCTGATTGAAAACCCAACTGACTCTATTGCAACTTAGTGATGCTGTTCTAATTTCCCGCAACATCCCCCTAAACGCATCCCTTGGCAGAAAAGGTAAATTCAAACCGAAGTTCTTACAGGACAGATATTAGAGAGAGAGGATCAGCCAGGGCTCATTTGCTGAAGCATGGAACCTCTTTTCTTTGTAGCTGCTTCTTTGTCCCCAGCAGTTTCTAACTGGGAAAAAAAACCTAAAAAAATCCCTGAACTGGGAGAACTGGCCACTCCCCTTTCATTAACAACTGTTTTAAAAAAAACCTAACGACCTCCCCTGATTGTTGCCTTAGGCGGTATCTGGTAGCCATGCCAACACCTCAGCCTTTTACAACCCCTTTTGCAAACAGACAAAGGACAACATAATCTTGTTAAAGGAGCACCATCACCACACTGTGGGGGAGAGGAAGGAGATACAACAAAGGTTACTGGCACCGATTCAACTTAAATTGTCCCAAGGAGCTTCAGAAGACAATAGTCAGACCAAACTTTGGCTCCAAACTACGCAAAGGGATATTTAGAATTACAGAATCCCTATGGCACGGAAGCAGGCCATTCAGTCCATCAAGTCCACAGCAACCTTCTGAAGAGCATCTCAATACCCTCCCTGTAACACTGCATTTCCCATGACTAATCGACCTAACCTGCACATCTTTGGGAGGAAACAGTTACCCGAGGGTGGAATCTAACCTGGGACCCTGGATGACCACTGAGCCACTTTGCTGTCTCCTACCCCCTGTGCTGTCCCCTACCCACGTGCTGTCCCCTACCCCCTGTGCTGTTGACTACATTCGGATCCAGGGTGCGAAGCTTGGACAAAGAGGTGGGTTTGAAGGGGGAAGGAGACTTGGAGTGGGCTAGAAAGGAATTCTCGAGTTTACTTTCCGGTGTTCAATGTGTCGTTCTCGAAGATCTGTGGGGCTGGAAGGTGTTACAAGGGGAAAGGGAAGGGTAAGAGCCATAGAATGATCAGACACAGGGTTGATGGATAAACCTGTTACAGGCTGGGGCATGGGCAGCAGATGATAGAATGAATTGAGGTTTACAGGTGTTGAAAGGTGACCAAGAGAGCACTGGAAATGAAGGTACAAATAGGAAATTGGCAAGGGCACTTCAATAGGGATCAATGTAATGTACTGCACTTAGGAACAGACAAGAGTGCTGACAGATTAATATGAAAATACTGAATATACTGGAATAGTGAGAGAACATGTCGGAAACTGTCAGCTTGTCAGACTCCATCTGCGCAGCGAGGAAGCTCAGGTTAAACCCCTCAGACAGGAATCAGGCAATTGACCTGTAACCCTGTTTCTCTCTTTCCCCAGATCCCTCCTGGCCTGCTGTGCTTTTCCAATGTCAGTTCTCTCTTCATTCTCATTTCCAACATCAGTATTATTTTGATTTTAACGAGTGGGAAAGAACAATCCTAGCTTCCTAACAGACGACACTTCAAGACATCCAGTCGACATCAAAACTAAAACACCAAGTGTTGCAGGAGTGAACTGAAAAGTAAATCAAAGGCAGTCACCTTACCATTACAGAGAGGCCTTGCCTACACTTGAACAGACAGCTTGGCAACCCATACAGTAGCAAAGACACAGCTCGACAAAGAAGCTTCAAAAAAACAAGATCTGCCTGAATGATGAAACAGCTCCCAGGATAAAAGATACAGGGGGAGACTCACACATCTGTGAATTGAGGTTGGAAAAGACAAGTCTAGAATGGTCATGGATTCAAAGTTTCAATGCAGTCAGAAAACGAGTATGGGATCAAAGCTGTTCACGTTGATATGGGACAGCAGAACTAGCAGAGAAGAGTTAAGCTGTCAAGTGGATTCAGAGAAGAAAGAGTCCTCAACTGGGAACGTAGATAGCTGCTGGAATACCTTCCAAATGTGTTCTCGGGCAGTGGGCTGATTAAGGGTATCGATTTTTGTTTCAAAAGGGCTCTTGTGGAACAGTGCTGGTGCCCCTGCCTCTGGTACGAAGTAGGGGAAAGTGAGCACTGCAGATGCTGGAGATCAGAGTCGGAGAGTGTGGTGCTGGAAAAGCGCAGCAGGTCAGGCAGCATCCGAGGAGCAGGAGAGTCGACGTTTCAGGCTAAGCTCTCATGAAGGCATAGAGTCAAACAGCACGGAAACAGGCCCTTTGGTCCAACCAGTCCATGCCAGTAATAATCCCAAACTAAACTAGTCCCACCTGCCTGCTCCTGACCCATATCCCTCTAAACTTTTCCTACTTATGTACTTATCCAAATGTCTTTTAAATATTGTAACTGTACCCGCCACCACCACTTCCTCTGGAAGTTCATTCCACACATGAATTACCCTCTGTGCAAAAGATTTGCCCCTCATATCTTTTTTAAGTCTCTCTCCTCTCACGTTAAAAATGTGCCCCTTAGTCTTGAAATTGCCCATCCGAGGGAAAAGATAATTATCATTAAGTCTATCTATACCCCTTCATTATTGTATAAACTTCTATAAGGTCGACTCTCAACCTCCTATCCTTCAGTGAAAAAAAGCCCCAGCCTATCCAGCCTTTCTTTATAACTCAAACCTTCCATACCCAGCAACATCCTGGTAAATTTCTTCTGAACTCTTGCTCTCTTTCAAAGACTGGCCTAGGACTTTCCGCACATCACCCAATCAGGTATCCAGGTCCTCATTTCATCATTTCACACACAGAAGAACAGACTCCTCCACACTGTGCTCACTCAGTGCGAACACTGGTACATGGATAGGATCTTTGTGACCCACTGATAGCATCCAGGGGCAAAATGTTTGGGTTGAACTCCCAACTGGTACAGAGTGCTCATGGGAAGGCAGTGGTGTCATGGTCATGGCACTGGGGGCCTGGGGTCAAATCCCTCTGTGACCAATGATGAAATTTGAATCCCGTAATAAGCCAGCTCAATTGTTGGTTTTTGTTAAAAATCCCTCTGGTTCACTGATGCCCTTTCAGGAAGGAAATCTGCCATCCTCACCTGGTCTGGAATTGCATGTGACTCCAGACCTACAACAATGCAGTTGACTCTTAATTACCGTCTGGGAAATAATGGGTTAACCCAGACCAAATCTCATGAGCAATTTGTTTTAAAAAGTGGTGATGTCATGGCAATGTCACTGGGCTAATCATCGAGAGGCCCCTGGCTTCATAGACTGGGTTTATAGGTTTGAAATGCCATCATGGCAGAGGGTGAAATTTGAATTCATAAAAACATCAAAAAAGCTGGTCTAAATGTAACCACTGTCAATTGTCCTAAAACCCCATTGGATTCACAAAGGTGCTATTGGGAAGGAAATCTGCCATCCTTACCTGATCTGGTCTACATGTGACTCCAGACCAACACCAATGGAGTTGACTCTTAATTAGGGATGGACAATAAATGCTGGCTTTCCAAGTGACATCACATCCTGTGTTCAAATTTTTAAAAATGGACCGGACGAGATTTTTGTGTTTGATTTCAAAAATGAGACCAGAGCTGCTTAACAGCTTGCGTGTGAAATCTCTAGGTCTTACACATACCAGGACTTTAACAGGGGATTGGACCTCACCAGTAATTCTCTTGTCTCCTCCACTGGATCTTGAAGGATTGCTTACAGCACATGCCTGGGCTATTGACATACATTATTCTCTGGTCTGCAGGTATATGGAGCCCTACGGAGTTAAGAAGCCAATGGAAAGATGCATAATTCATAAGCACCTCCATTGCGAAAGGAACGCAGACAGAGCATCAAAATGTCCAAGAGTACGTTGGTACATCTCCAAAAAGGACATCCCACAACTATGAGAGGTCTTTTGTGGCCCACGCATCAGAATTTCTCCTCACGGCTCCATGAAAAGAAAACAAAAATTATGCATTGTGAGAGGGCTATAAAATCTCAGTAATCTATATCGCTCAGACACAGTGTTTACATTACATGAAAGATCATTATTTTGCAATTTTCTGCATGGAGAGACTGAAAATTAAAATGGCTCCGACAGCTCTTTGGCACAACATCCACAACAAAGGAAACAGAGAATCAGAGAAAACAAGGAGCTGCCAGCAAAAAAATGGAGCAACAAGCAAGAGTTGCTCTTTTTCCCCGAATGGAGCATTTTAACTCCATCGCAATTTCTCAATATGATCAGTTACCCAAAGCAAAGGTTCAGAGATTGATAAAGTAAAGCATGCAATCCTGTATTCTTGCAGCAAAAGCAGAAGCTAAGATCAAGAACGAGCTTTACTTGGTCTGGTATCCAGCTACAGAAACAGTAGGATCCCAGATTCTGTCCTTTTCTGAAAGAAATCATTGGTGTCCCTGAACATTTTTAGCATTTACAGACCATTCCTACCTGCTTTGGTGGGACCAAGTGGGTGGTGTCAGCAGGCAATCAAGACAATGGTATGGCAACTGGATCACAACTACATCACTGACATCTACCCAACAAGGTGGAAAATATGTCCTACCAACAAAAGCCTGGCACATCCAACCCAACCAATTACCTCCCCATCTGTCCACTGTTGGTCAGTAGTAATGTGCTAGAAGGAGTTATTGGCACTCATATCAATCAACACTTACTTAACGACATCCTGGTCACTAGCTCTCAAGTTTGAGTTATAATCAGGGCCACTTGGTTCCTGACCTCATTCCGATCTTGGTCCAAATATAGACAAAAGGGCTGAACTCCAGGCTGAGGTGAGAGTGATGTCTCCTGACATCAAGGCAGCATCAAAATGAGAGTGGCACCAGAAACCCAAGCAAAACGGGAATCAATAGGGATCAGGGGGATCATTCCCTGCTGGTTGGTGTCATACCTGCGACAAATGAAGATGGTCGTGGTTGTTGGAGGTCAGTCATCTGAGCTCCAGAAAATCTCTGCAGGAGTCCCCCAGGGTAGTGTCTTAGGCCCAACCATGTTCAGCTGCTTCATCAATGACATTCCCTCTGCCATACGGTCAGAAGTTGGGGATGTTCACTGATATTCAGCAGCATTCATGACTCTTCAGATACTACAGCTGTCCATGGCCAAATGCAAAAAGACCTGTATAATATCCAGGCTTAGGTTGAGAGGTGGCATTCAATATTGTGCCACATAAGTGCCAGGCAATGACCATCTCCAACAAAAGTCATTCCAAACATTGCTCATTGAAGTTCAATGACATTACTGTCACTGAATCTCCCAACAACACCTTATTGACCAGAAACTGAATTGGGCGAGACAGATAAATACTGTGATACAAGACAAAACAAAGAAATTAACATCAATAAAAACTCCCAGTGGAACTGTTGACTTGCATAAGAACCCAATGAAATGCATAAAATTATCAGGGGCATAAACAAGGCAGAAAGGAACAGACATTTCCCATTGGTGGTGGGATCGTTGACCAAGAGGCATGGATTTAAAGAAAGGGGCTGGAGGTGTGAGGGAAAGCCTTTTCATCCAGAAGGTGGTGGGAAATCGGAAAACACTACCCATAAGGATGACAGAAGCAGAAACCTTCATAACATTGAAGAGTTGTTCAGATGTGCGTTTATGATGCTAATACATATGAGGCCATGGGTTAACTGCTGGAAAATAGGATTAGAATAGGTAGGTGGTTGTTTTTGACTATTGTATACTCAATGGGTCATAGAGTCATAGAGATGTACAGCACAATAACAGACCCTTCGATCCAACTATTCCTAACCTAATCTAGTCCCCTTGGTCAGCATTTGGCCCATATCCCTCTAAACCCTTCCTATGCATATACCCATCTGGATGCCTTTCAAATGTTGTAATTGTACCAGCCTCCACCACTTCCTCTGGCAGCTCGTTCCATACACAAACCAACCTCTGCGTAAAAAGGTTGCCACTTATGTCCCTTTCAAATCTTTCCCCTCTCACCCTAAATCTATGCCTTCCAGTTTTGCTCTCTCCAACCCAGGGAAAATACCTTGTCTATTTACCTTAACCATGCCCCTCATGATTTTATAAACCCCATATAAGGTAACCCCTTCACCTCTGACACTGCAGAGAAAACAGCCCCAGTCTATTCAGCTTCTCCCTTTTTCTGTGCTGTAGACTTCTATGACTCAATGGCAATTGCTTCTAGTATCTCTTTGTGGATGCCCTTATTTGGGTCTGCTCAATATAGTGTCATAGAGTCATATAGCACGGAAACAGACACTTCAGTCCAACCAGTCCATACCGACCATAATCCCAAACTAAACCGCTCCCACTTGCCCGCTCCTGGCCCATAGCCCTCCAAACTTTTCCTACTCACACATCTATCTAAATGTTTTTTTAAACATTGTAATTGTACCCAAATTCATCACTTCCTCAGGAGGTTTGTTCCACATGCATACCACCTCTGTGTAAAACATTTGCCTCTTTTGTCTTTTTTAAATCTCTCTGTTGTCACCTTAAAAATGTGCCCCTAGTTTTGGAATCCCCTTTCTTAAGGGGAAAAGACAACTACCATTAACTCTATACCCCTCATTATTTTATAAACTTCTCTCAGATTGCCTGTCAACCTCCTACACTCCAGTGAATAAGTCCCATCCTATCCAGCTTATCTTTATAACTCAAGCCTTCTACATCTGGCAACATTCCAGTACCTCTCTTCTGAACCCTCTCCAGCTTGATATATGCATTCATGGGATGTGGGCATCAATGTCTGGGGCATCATTTATTGCCCATTCCCAATAGCCTTGTAGAAAATGGTGGTGAGCTGCCTTCTTGAACTCCTGCTGTCCTTGGGTTTAAGAGACAGAGTGACTTCGAACAACCACACTGAGGAACACAACAAAGTTCATTCAGGATGGTGTGTGACTTATAATTAGTGGCACACTCTATGTTCCCCTATATAGTATTGATTGCAGCCTTGGTCAGTTGCTTCAGTGTATCCTATGGTCCACTATATCTGCGCCGACCATCATTCTTTCCTAAACTAACCTGATCTGCCTGGGTGTGGTTTGTACCCCTCTGTTTCCCGCCTGTCTAAATGTTGCTATTATATCTGGTTACATTCGTTCAGACAGACTGACCCAAACACCAGGATAGCTAAGGTTCAATAGAATCCACCGCAACAATGGAAGACAGAGAGAGAATGAGCACTGTACTATTGGCTGAGTCCCGAGTGCCACAATTCATTGAATTGGTCGATGGTTCGCTCAGTGCTGGCAGCTTGTACACAAGCACCCATCTGTTAGTGGCACTCCTGCCACCATCTCCCAGCTGTCAATATGACCCACCTCACTCGAATATCATCCCAATATCCTTTGGCAGTGAGGGGTGGTGATGACGAGGTGAGAGTATTTTTAGATGCTGCTGTCATGCTAATGAAGTGCAGCGTAGAGAAGGGGGAGAAAAGACAGACCATTCTGCTTGGCTAACCTGCTGGAAAGGTACCAGCTGCTGCTACCTGGGCAACACTGGGGTTTGTACAGCCCTCCTGTGAAGCCTATCTCCACAGCCCCATCGTTTCGAGATGTGCTCCGTGGTAGCATTCAGCTCAGATCATTCTTGGGTTCAAGTCCCACTCCAGAGGCCTAACCAGACCCAGTCCCAGTCCCAGACTCCTCGTCTACCCCACCCACTCCTCCATTCACTCCATCTCACCCTCTACCTCAGTCTGTGGAATTCAGGCACTGGCCCGACACTGGCCAGGACTTTGGAGAGGGTCTTGGGCTCCAAAGGATGTTGGGATGAAGAAGAGGTGAAGAGTGGTGGTACCTGGTGCCACATTTCATGTGAGGCAGGGCAGCGTGGAGGTGGTGTCTTTTCATTCATTCAGGATTTGATGGCATTGCTAACTAGGCTAGCATTTATTGCCCATCCCTAATTGCTGAGAGGACAGTTAAGGGTCTGGAATCACATGTACACCAGACCAGGTAAGGATAGCTTCCTTCCCTAAGTGAAATTAATGAACCAGATGGCTTTATCAACAGTCGATAATGGTCATCATTAAACTCTTAATTCCAGATTTTTAAAAAAATAAGTTACTGAATTCGAATTCCACAATCTGGCATTGCAGGATTCAAACCCAGGTCCCCAGAAAAGTTGGGTATCAGGATGTACTGTCCAGTGATAACATCATTAGGCCATCACCTTCCTCTATGCATTTGTGATGTCAAGGCCTACAAGGCTCTGGGCCAAGAGTTGGGAAGTGAGATTGGAACAGTGAGGTTCTTGCTTCTGACCAGTGCAGACTCGATGGGCTGAAGGGTCTTTTTTCTGGGTTTGAGACATCTATGGCTCTAACTCTCAGCTGGTGATACCCAACTTTGCCTGTGAGGTGGTAAAGGTTGTCGCCTGAGCTGAGTACTTCATTGCTACCTATCCTCAACTGTGCTGAGTCAAGGGAGGGTCAACTCATCGGTGATAGACCTCACATGCATCTTAACAACTTGTCTTCCTTAAAAAATGTAGTTTATTGCATTAGAGCAGTAGGCACAGTTTATATTAATCGCTCGCTCTGACTACCTTGGACTACTGGGAGCACATGCAGGTGGTACCTGCCCCTTTTGGGAACACATGCGGATCTCTGCAGTCTCCACCCAATGGCTGTGTGCGACCAGGTGGAGGTTAATGCAACATCGACATTCTGAACCAGGCTGTAATGCAAGAGAGGTCACGAGGTGGTTACCGCCCCCCACCCCCACCCACAGCCCACCCCCACACCCCACCTCACCCTGCTATCGGATTGCAGGGTGCCACCTTCACATTGACCACCATGCAGAATTCCCGTCACGGTCTCTGTATTCAGCCTGAGTATTGGAATGACACGGATCATCTGCCTGCCTGCCACTGTGCATTAGGAAGCAACTGAAGGGATGATGTGCACCGTTTCTCTTTGAATGCTAGAGGGACGAAAGCAAAATTAAAACATTTGTTGGAACCTATTAGATCACTGCTGCACGATGCCACATTGTCATTTCCGAGAGAATGGTTTGAAATCTGCTCAGCCGGAGGCGATCAAGCCCTCATCCTTTCTGATGGCTCTTCAGTCTTACAAGTGAAATGTGTTTTGGCAGCTGCAGTCTAGCACACATGAGTCCGTGAAACTAAACTGCCCCCAAATTTAAGGGAGACACGCAGGAGGTTGGAAGAACACAGCAAGCCTGGCAGCATCAGGAGGTGGAGAAGTCGATGTTTTGGGTGTGAGCCTTCTTCTTGAGTCCCAAAGAAGGTTTACATCCGAACCGTTGACCTCTGCACCTCGTCATGCTGCCTGGCTTGCTATGTTCTTCCAGCCTCCGGCCTGTCTGCTTTGGACTCCAGGATCTGCAGTTTTTTAATTGTCTCTACCCAAATTTTAGGGAATAGCTGTTTGGAAACAATGCATACCATAATTATAGTTATAGGAAGGATGTTGTGAAGCTGGAGAGGGTTCAGAATTGATTTACCAGGATGTTGCTGGGAATGGAGTGTTTGAGTTATAAGAAGAGGCTGAATAGGCTGGGGCTCTTTCACTGGAGTGTAGGAGATTGAGAGGTGACCTCATAGAGGTTTATAAAATCATGAGGGGTATAGATAAGGTGAATGGCAGGTGTCTTTTCCCTAGGGTGGGAGATTTCAAGAGAAAGGGGCATATTTTTAAGGCAAGAGGAGAAAGATTTAAATAAGAAAAGAAGGGCAATTGTTTTGAGTGCTTCGTGTATGGAATGAACTTCCAGAGGAAGTGGTGGATGCAGGTACAGTTACAACATCTAAAAAACATTTGGATAAGTACATGGAGAGGAAAGTTTTGGAAGGATGTGGGCCAGGAGCAGGCAGATAGGACTAGTTTAGTTTGGGATTATGATTGGCACAGACTGGTTGGACTAAAGGCGCTCTGGCCAACCTGTGTTTAAAGCAAACACAGAAAGTGCCGGAGAAAACTCAACAGGTCTGTTAGCATCTTAAGTGTCCTAGAACTGAAGTTCAGACTAATGATGATGAAGGGTCACACCAGACTCAAAATATTACCTCAGTTTCACCCTGCACACATGGTGACAAGCTGATGAGTTCCCCTGTGTGTGTTTCAGTTTTCCACCACCTGCATTTTGACTTTCTCACTAGTTTCTTACAATCTTCTGAGGTAGAATCAAACCAGATTCAGAACGTTAACTCTGTACCTCTCTACACAAACACTGCCAGACCTGTTGAGTTTCTCCAGCTCTCTGTCTGTTTGTATCAGATTTCCAGCTCTGCAGTACTTTGCTTTATTCAAGTGGAATTACTTGATGCTCTACCTGCACGTCCTCTCACTTTCAAACATGAGTATGCTCCAAAGGGAAAATGTTTAATCAGATTCTTCACTCACATGAACAATTTAAAGGTTTTTTTAATCTGTTCATGGTGTATTGAACAGTTGGCGTGCTAGTGAGAGGAACTCAATGGTGCGATGAGTTAGATATCTCCAAGTGGACCTGAGGTTTCAGTCAATAAAGGTTAAGGATATTCTCTCCTACTTCTCTGTTTCTTGTTCTTCCTCTCCTCCAATCCTCTCCAGTCTTTCCTTCTTTTAACAGGGTGACCAGATTTTCACTGACACGCCCTGGAGGTGATGCTCCCTCATAATCAATGCACAAAAAAAAATCCCAATGTTCAAGTGAAGTCCTGAAGAAATATTACACCCGAACTGTTGACTTCTCCACTTCCTGATGCTGCCCTGCCTTGCTGTGTTCTCCCAGCCTCCTGCCTGTCCCTCTTGATGCTGCCTGTCTTGCTGTGTTCCCCCAGCCTCCTGCCTGTCCCTCCTGATGCTGCCTGCCTTGCTGTGTTCTCCCAGCCTCCTGCCTGTCCCTCCTGATGCTGCCTGTCTTGCTGTGTTCTCCCAGCCTCCTGCCTGTCCCTCTTGATGCTGCCTGTCTTGCTGTGTTCCCCCAGCCTCCTGCCTGTCCCTCCTGATGCTGCCTGCCTTGCTGTGTTCCTCCAGCCTCCTGCCTGTCCCTCCTGATGCTGCCTGCCTTGCTGTGTTCTCCCAGCCTCCTGCCTGTCCCTCCTGATGCTGCCTGTCTTGCTGTGTTCTCCCAGCCTCCTGCCTGTCCCTCCTGATGCTGCCTGTCTTGCTGTGTTCTCCCAGCCTCCTGCCTGTCCCTCCTGATGCTGCCTGCCTTGCTGTGTTCTTCCAGCCTCCTGCCTGTCCCTCCTGATGCTGCCTGTCTTGCCATGTTCCCCCAGCCTCTTGCTGTCTATTTCGGATTCCTGCACCTGTAGGTTTTTTTGTCTCCGCCACACTCTCAGGCAGTGCCGCCCTGACCCCAACTACTTGCGGTGTAAAGGTGTTCTTTTGTCCTGGCTCCAGTACCTCTTTTCCCAATTCCCTTAAATCTCAGCCCCAATCCACCCAGCCCCGCCATGCTCAGTATACTTCCACCATTCAAAACAATATCTCATTATCTACTCTGTCCAGATAACTCATGCTTTTGAATGCCTCAACGAAACTTACACTATAATTATCTTTCAGCAAATGCAACCCTGATCATCATCAGATTGCTGCACTGTTTAAATTGGCTTGTCCCTTTCTTACATTGTAAAGCATTTGGAATCATGCAGAGGCGCTATTGAAATGCAAATTCTCTCCTTTAGAAATCATAGAATCCCTATGATTGGAAGCAGACCATTTGACCCATCAAGTCAATATCAACCCTCCAAACAGCATCCCACCCACACCCCGACCAAAGAACCCTGCATTTCCCATGGCTAACTCACCTAGCCTGCACATCTTTGGAGTGTGGGAGGAAACCCAGAGAAAAACAAAACCTACACAGACATATGTACAAGCTCCACACAGACTGTCATCTAATGGTGGGATTGAACCCAGGTCTTTGGCACTGTGAGGCAGCAGGGCTAACCACTGAGCCACCGTGCTACCCTTTATCTAAACGGCTCCATGGTGTATGACAGTGAGTCCTGGTGCACAGGGGAAAGTGTGTTCTCATATTTAACAAGAGGCACAGGATTGAATGCCCCATTGTCATCTCCACTCTGTTATCAGGCAAGTGTTTCAAACAGAAGGTTATGTTGGTGAGTAAAGAGGGAGGCTCATATCAGGAATGAAACATCAGCATCGGTAGGGGCCAAATCACCTGCTTTTTTTTGAGCTGTATTGACCCTCGGTGCTTCTCTGCATTCTGAAGGAGTTCAATGGGAAGACTGCGCTGTATCTGTCTGCAACAGTCTCGTAATTTCAAAGCACCACACAAACAGCCGAGAGGGTTTAGTGAGCGAACGAACAAACAGCTTTGAAGGAGCCATTCACGAGTGATGAACTACCGGGGGAATAAGGAGTTAAGAAGACCATTAACCAAGGTACACAGACAAAGTACAAGCCTTGCAGGTGACAGAGGGGACTAATAACCCAATTAGACCTCTATTGCTGCCAACACTTGAACATTAGAAAGTGTCTTTACCACTGTTGAGTGTCGTTGGCTGCAGATTGCATCGACTCAGCACAGCTCATAAAAATGAACATCTCCAGCATGTACCACCAGAGCTGTGAACGAAATAGCAACAGCCCTGTCAGTCAGAAGCTTCAAAACCCATCTCGACATTATTTCCATTTCTATGTCTTTCAGTCCCAGGATTACCACTGTATGTCAGGTCTGCCTTAACCAGAGCTAACCATATTCTTGTGTCAATTATATCTGAAACTCAGCAAGTTTTCTGAGGGTTTGAACCTTGCCCAGGAATTTGAATTCAACTTTAAAAAGACTATCTGGAATTTAGAATTTCACAACACCAGGTTATCGTCCAACAGGTTTAATTGGAAGCACTAGCTTTCGGAGTGCTGCTCCTTCATCAGGTTCGAAATCATGGAATTTAGAATCTACTGACGGCCATGAAACTATTCCCAATTCTCAGGAAAAACCCCTCTGTCTCACCAATGTTCTTCAGGGAAGGAAATCTGCCATTCTCACTGAGTCTGGCCGACATGGGGTGGCAAGGTGGTTCAGTGGTTAGCACTGCTGCCTCACAGTGTCAGGGACCCGCCCATCATGCTTGGCCCTCCATTCCATACTATCATAACTGATCAAGTACTTCAGTGTCTTTTACAGAGCCCATCCCCATATGCCTGCACCCCGCTGCTAATCAGACATCTCTCGATCTCTACCATCAACATGCTGGAAGACAGCCCTCTGGAGTTCAGAATTGCAAAGGTTCACAATTTTCAGGGGAAAATAAATTTCTCCTTCTCTCAGCCTAGGTGGCATCCCCCCCTATTTGCAAATTGCATCCCTTGGTCTGCAGGCAGGAGAAACATCTGACTTGCTTCAACTCTGACTGTCCCTCCAAGGATGCTACTGTTGTCACTGGAATCCCCTCTCGTTGCGTGAAACTCAGGAGAATACAGGTCCAATCTGTCCACATCGGACTGTCCCACTAACACGGGAATGACTCTGATGAACCTTTATTACATTCCTTCTCTGGCAATAGTATATTTCCTGAGGTAAGGAGACCAAATCTGCACACAGTATCCCAAGAGCAGACTAAGTAAGCTCCTTTTCTCTTGAGTCACTTGTGGGACCTGGGTGTTATTGCCCGTTTCTATCTATCCTTGAGTAGAGTGCCTCGCTAAGTCCATTTCAGAGGGCAGTTGAGAGTCAACCACCTTGCTGTGGGTCCAGAGTCACATCTCATAGAATCCCTCCAGTGCAGAAGGAGGGAATTCAGCCCATCAAGTCCACACTGACCCTCCAAAGAGCATCCCAACTGCACCCCTACCCTATCCCTGTAGCCCTGCATTTCTCATGGCTAATCCACCCAGCCTGCACATCCCTGGACACTGTGGGCAATTTAGCATGGTCAATCCGCCTAACCTGCATATCTTTGGACTGTGGGCGGAAACTGAAATACTTGGAGGAAACCCATGCTGACACGGGTAGAATGCACAAACAGACAGTTGCCTAAGGGTGGAATCGAACCAGGGTCCCTGGCTCTGTGAAGTAGCAATGCTAACCACTGAGCCACCGTGAAATGAAGCAAAAGAAACTACCATTGTGTGATTCGCTGCCATGTCTTTGGAACTTTCTGCACCTTTACAGTTGTGTGCGTGGAGAAAGGCATACAGGGTACCCATGTACCCAGTTACCCTAAAGAGATCTTCAAGGAACAACCAGCATGTTTCCCAAAACTGAAGCAGATACACACCATCATCAATCTCAGTTAGGTCTAAACAACAACAGAAACAGACCTTGAAATCTGGCACTCTTGTTTTTAATGATTCCTCAATTCATGGTCTTGGTTTCAGCTGCCTCAGGAATATAATTGCAGATGTCGACCATTCAGACTACTCTGCTATTCAATACGATCATGATCATCCACTTCAGTGCTATTAATCCATCCACACAGACCAGCCCCGCCCCTCCAACCACCACCAGGGAGCCCCGCCCCTCCAACCACCACCAGGGAGCCCCGCCCCTCCAACCGCCACCAAGGAGCCCCGCCCCTCCAACCGCCACCAGGGAGCCCCGCCCCTCCAACCGCCACCAGGACAGAACCCCACTGGTCCTCACCTACCACCCCACCAACCTCAATATACAGCGTATCATCCGCCGTCATTTCCGCCACCTCCAAACGGACCCCACCACCAGGGATATATTTCCCTCCCCTCCCCTATCAGCGTTCTGAAAAGACCACTCCTCCGTGACTCCCTCGTCAGGTCCACACCCCCCACCAACCCAACCTCCACTCCCGGCACCTTCCCCTGCAACCGCAAGAAATGCAAAACTTGCGCCCACACCTTCCCCCCTTACTTCCCTCCAAGGCCCCAAGAGATCCTTCCATATCCACCACAAATTCACCTGCACCTCCACACACATCATTTATTGCATCCGCTGCACCCAATGTGGCCTCCTCTATATTGGGGAGTCAGGCCGCCTACTTGCGGAACGTTTCAGAGAACACCTCTGGGACACCCGAACCAACCAACCCAACCACCCCGTGGCTCAACACTTCAACTCCCCCTCCCACTCCACCAAGGACATGCAGGTCCTTGGACTCCTCCATCGTCAGACCACAGCAACACGACGGCTGGAGGAAGAACGCCTCATCTTCCGCCTAGGAACCCTCCAACCACAAGGGATGAACTCAGATTTCTCCAGTTTCCTCATTTCCCCTCCCCCCACCTTGTCTCAGTCAAATCCCTCAAACTCAGCACCGCCTTCCTAACCTGCAATCTTCTTCCTGACCTCTCCGCCCCCACCCCCACTCCGGCCTATCACCCTCACCTTGACCTCCTTCCACCTATCGCATTTACAACGCCCCTCCTCCAAGTCCCTCCTCCCTACCTTTTATTTTAGCTTGCTGGACACACTTTCCTCATTCCTGAAGAAGGGCTCATGCCCGAAACATTGATTCTCCTGCTCCTTGGATGCTGCCTGACCTGCTGTGCTTTTCCAGCAACACATTTTCAGCTCTAATCAGAAATCTATCAAACCCAACCTGAAACATAATCAAAAACTGAGCTTCCATACCCTTCTATGGTCGAGAGTTCTAAATATTTACAACCTTCTAATTAATAAGATATTTCCTTTCATCTCAATCTTAAATGGCTTCCATGATGTTTTTAAGAAGTGCTAGACTCCCCAGTTGAGGGAAACATCTGACCTGCATTTACCTTGTCAACTCCTTATGTAAACCATTGAGTTTCTATGAAATCACCTCTCATTCTTAAAAACTCTGAGGAATATGGGTCCAGTCTCCCCATTCTCTCTGTATTGAATAGTCCCAGAATCAAGTTTGATTAACCTTTTGATGCACATTCCCTTTGCTAAGAATATCTTCCCCATGGCAAGTGCACTAAGACTGCAGAGACTGGATTCCGGATACAGACTAATCAAAGTTCCAGACAGGCTGATGTTGTTTCTGGCTTTCTACATATGTTAACCCATGTAATATAAGCCAAAGTTGTCAGGTTCTGTTGAGTCAGATATCTTGAAGTTTATTTACCGCACTAACTATTTACAAGACTGAAATATCACAGACTTACACGCATATTGTGGGTTCTATACTTACCAATGTTATTGCACAGTACATGCACATGGCTACACTGATTTGATTACATGATGACAATGTCTGTAGTTGAGATGGGTATGGTTATAGTGAACATGTTACTATGTGCACGTTGGCTCCGTGGTTAGCACTGCTGCCTCACAGTAGCAGAATCCCAGGTTCGATTCCAGCCTCGGGTGACTGCCTGTGTGGGTTTGCTCTGGTTTCCTCCCATAGTCCAAAGATGTGCAGGTCAGGTGAATTACCCATAGTGTTCGGTGCATTAGTCAGAGGGTTGGTGTGGACTTGTTGGGCTGAAGGGCCTGTTTGCACACTGTAGGTAATCTAAATGTCAAATAATTTAAATATAAATTTTAGATTCAGAGTGCATCTGAAAAGTATGGGCTGGTCTGGTCTGGGATACATTATAACACAACAGAATTGAAAGAAGATGTCATTAATCCTGCAGTCAAATCTTCTTGTGAGAAAGGCTATCATACCATTTGCCTTTCTAATTGCTTGCTGTATCTGCATATGAACCTTGGTAATGGCCTATCGACAAGGGTACATAGGTCCCTTTGGACATGCACACTTTCTAACTTCTTGACATTGAAAAGATACTCTGCGTATCTATTCCTCCTTTCCAAGTGAATAACCTCACATTTGTACACATCGCATTGCAACTACTATATTCTTGCCCAAAAATTAAGTCTGTCTAAGTTCTCTCAAAGAAGCTTTGCTCACAGCACACTCTAGTTTTCAGTCATTCACAAACTTTGAAACATGTATATTATAAAATCAGCTTGATAAGGGTGCATTACCATACGACTCTGGTGCAGGTGGGACTTAAACCTGGACCTTCTAGCCCAAAGATAGGATCACTACCTCTGCACCACATGAATATGAAAATGCTATCTTTGTCCCCCACATCCAGAAACAGGGTCCTGCATACTGAGCTTTTGTGTCGGATTTAGTTCAGAATGCCGTTGGTGCAGGTTTAATGTGTGTAACCTCAAGTGTGCCAAGGTTAGTTGGAGCACTTATAAGCACTTTCTAATCAATCTGATTATACATATTTTTACACACCTTTGGAGCAGGTGAGACTTGAACCTAGGTCTCCTGACCGAGAGGTAGGGACATAACCATTGCACCAAAAAAGTCCTCAGATCCAGATATTTCACATTCGGCTCCCACAACCAAATCATCGACAGAGATTGTGAATAGGTGAGGCCCAAATACTGATCTTTGTGTTACCCCACCAGTCACAGCCTTCCCACGCAAGACTGACCCAAATTATAAATGGGGTTTTCCAAATGAAAGGCGGTGTTGTCTTCTACTCCTTAACCTTCCTTGCATCCCTGCCCCAACTCCCTCTCCCCCCCCACCTGCAGCAACATGGGAATGGGGTCAAGTTCATTGACTGTGAAGCCCTATCAGATATGATGCAGTTAATTCTAACCCCTTAGATCACTTACAGTGGGAAAACAGGCCCTTCGGGCCAACAAGTCCACACCAACCCACCAAAGCGCAACCCACCCAGACCTATTCCCCTACATTTACCCCTTCACCTAACACTACGGGCAATTTTAGCATGGCCAATTCACCTGACCTGCACACCTTTGGATGGTGGGAGGAAACTGGAGCAAACCCGCTCAGACACGGGGAGAACGTGCAAACGCCAGACAGGATCACCTGAGGTGGGACTTGAACCCGGGTCTCTGGCGCTATGAGGCAGCAGTGCTAACCACTATGCCACCGTGCTGCCCACACTATTACACGGACTAAAATGAACCACACTTCATTATGAGGATCAAAAGATCTCTTGGAGAACATGAACCTTTGGAACTGCTGTTGATGAGGATTGATCTGTTGCATATGTCCCTCGCTCCTTCTTTTAATACGTAGTGACTGTAATAAGTTCTGTGGCTGCCTGCAAGCCTAAGATGTGAAAATGCATGGAACAGAAGGATTTACTCAATTCAAGTATGCCTTTCTCAGCTGTATGCAGATGGCCCCCTACTGACAGCCGCCTAATTACACGTACTGTTGAAGTTTATTCTGTTCTAATTGATCATCTTCTTCATCTGCGTGTCTCAGGGAGAAAGAAAAGAGTCTAGATTTATCCAACTGCATCAGGCACTCCAACAGAACTGAATAGTAAGGCTGTGACTGGTGGGATAACACAAAGATTCAGATGTTGCAGTTCAAATCCCATCTCCTATCAATAGCCGGTCCGTTGAAAATTCAGCACCACAGCAGGTAGCAAATTGTGGCAGTGACACAAATGAAACAAGTAACCGTAATTCATAATGCAATTACAAGCAAACGTTGTCATAAAGTAAAACAAAGGTATAGATTGCACAATTAGCATCATTTGAGCACGCAAGCAATTATAACATATTGCAGAATGCAGCTCGTTTTAATTTCTCCACAAGTCCTCTGCCTGAAGGTAGGATGTTGGAGAACAGCATTTAGCCCATTGAGACGACTCCACCATTCTGTGAAATTGTGACTGATCTGATGATCCTCAGCTCCACTTTTGTGTCTATTCCCCATAACCCTCTGTCTATCTCAGCACTGAATATACTCAATGAGCCAGCCTCAACACTCCTCTGCAGTAAAGAATGTCACAGATTCACCATCCTCTGCCGAATCTCTTGTCTTTAGGGTGATCCCTTATTCTGAGATTATGCCCTCTTTTCCCGGACACTGCCACATGGGAAAGCAACCTTTCCATATTAGGCCTGTCAAGGCTCCGACGAATCTCGGATGTTTAAATAAGGTTTTCAATATTTCAATTGGTACAGGCCAAATCTTCTCGACCTCTCCTCAGAAGACAATTCCTCCACACTTGGTATCAGCTGTGTGAACCTTCTCTGGACTGTCTCCAATGCCACTACATCTTTTGCTCAGACAAGGGACCCAAAACTATTCACAGCATTTCAGCCATTGTCTGACTCGTGCCTTGTTTAATTTTAGCAAAACGTCCCGACCTATACACTCCATTCCCTTTGAAATCCACAACATCTTGGCCTTTAACAGGTAGTGCGAGGAAATGGGTCTTAAATCCAACCTGGTTAAGGAAATTCAGCATGTCCACAAGGACTCTCACCAACTTTGACAGATGCTCCACTGAAAGCATGCTGTCTGAATGTATCATGGGTTGGTAAGGCAGCTGTTCTTCCCAGGGCCAGAGGAAACTACAGAAGGTGGTGTGCAAAGCCCAATACATTATGGGAGCCAACCTTGCATCCATTGACTCCATTTGGACTTCTTGTTGCCTCAGAAGCCAACATCATCAAAAACCCCTCCCGTGCTGGTTATAATCTCTTCCATCAGGTAGAAGATACAAGAGCTGAAACACATGCATCAAAAGGTTCAAACACAGCTTCTTCCCAGCTGTTATTAGTCTGCTGAATGGACCTCTCAAACTTCAAATCTAATGCTAATCTTGCTTTTTGTGCACTTTCTTTGCAGCCGTAACATTGTATTCCTCGCTCTGTTCAATTACCCTACTGCCTTTGCATGTTACGATCTGCCTGTACTGCACGCAAAACAAAACTTCGCACTGTACTTGGGTACACATGATAATAATAAATCAAATCATCAGTTGGAATGGGGGAATCCCAGTCTGGGCCTGGTGGCACCTACCGGGCACAACTCCTACTCTTAGCACCTGCCATGGATACATGTTGGAAAGATCCACAAGTTTGCGCTCAACTTGTTTGGCCAAGATTATCAATGAACATTGCATGTCTGTCAAGTCTTGAAGTGGGAAGCAAACTCAGATCCTCCGGCCTAGAGCTAGGGACAGTACCTACTTTTCCAGAGGACCTCCTCCTCTCAGTTTTAGAACTGAAAAATCCACAATCCCCTGCATTCTGATTTACCCGTGTTATCAAACATTTGCAAACTGTTGATGAGTTTGACAAAGGTGGGGATCGGCCTGTCTCCTACTTTTGCCTGAAACGTTGATTCTCCTGCTCCTCAGATACCACCTGACCTGGATCAGACTCTCAACTCTGTCTCCTCGCCTGACCATTCCATAACTGATTTGTGGAATGACCCGACCATCTTTCTCTCTGCCTGTCCTGCTCAGCGTTTCCGGCATTTCCCTGTTTTTAATTGCCAGTACTCTGACAGACCGAAGGCTAAATTCGCTCATCGGCTCTCCTGCTACAATCCACATTCAACAATTTCACCCCTTCTCCCCTCTTTTCAAGTGATTCTATTTGACCTCTGACAAAGCTTGTACTATACCACTGTCTGTGGTTTGGTGGCACATTATGTCAGTTGATGCTTCTGGTAATCTACCTCATGGCATTTTCCCTGGACCAAAGGCACTAGCGGTCTGGGTACCAGCTGCTGTTTGCAATGCTCCCTCAAGCAATTATCACAGAAGCGCAGAATTGTTCAGGTGTAGAAGGGGCTACTCAATGCATCACGTCCATGATGCCCCTTGAGTGTGTGTTTGGACTCGGTGCTGTTTTCCAACCTTTTGCTCATAACCCTCTATTTGTGTAGAAGCAGACCGCTGCAATCTGTCAATGGCACAGTCCGGCTTCTGAAAGAGAGCTCGTTTTTTTTTTGTTCGAGTCACCTCTGCCTCTTCTGATTTGGTCCTTTTATTAATTGCTCATATCTCCAACACACATTCATCAGCAACAAAGGCAGCACCAGAACTGAAGCCAGGGTGGTCCCTCCTGATCGGATACACTTCCCTGGAAACTGATAGTGTGTCTGCAATTAAAATGGAGGAGGGGAGAGGTGACAGAAAGGGCTTGTTTTTAAATTTTAAAATTCTTGCCTGTGTTACCTCTGGACTGTCCTGTTCCAACATGCTGTGATGTATCTTTAAGGGGACATATCTGAAACTGCAGTTTATCATAACCACGATGAGATGGGATGTGACAGACAATCATAAACACTCTGTATACAGAATACAGCAGCTGTCTTATAGGTCAGATGTGTCTAGACAGGTTCCATTAAGTCTATATCGCCTTATCTTGAAGCAAATATTCCACATTCTTAGTCTAACAGTCCTTTCTGTATCAGTAATATTCTATATTACTGATAATGGTCTAATATTCAATGGTTCAGTGTGTGCGTTAGTTTATTTAAAACAGCAAAACTCATGACAATTATGAAGCAGACATGACAGCAAAGCAAAATAAAGAACTGCAGATGCTTAATTGCTGAAGAAACTCAGCAGCTCTGGCAACATCCGAGCAGAGAAAAACAGAGTCAATGTTTTGAGTCCAATGGCCCTCCTTCAAAGTTCTGAACCCTCTGTGTTCTGAAGAAGGGTCATTGGACTCAAAGCATTAACTCAGTTTCTCTTTCCACAGATGCTGCCAGATCTGCTGAGTTTCTTCAGCAATTTCCGTTTTATCAGAGCTGGTTTCTGTGTCTATGCAGTTTGCAGAGCCAAAGCACGCAAACCACCAGGCAGAGTCACAGCAATGTACACACACTGCACATGGAGTCCTTCAAGGTGAAGTCTTTTAAAGGCAAGGTTTTTTTGCGTTAATCAGAATGCAACTTGACACATTCCTGGCCAGTCCCCTAACTTGTAACCTCCAACATCTTGATCTCTTCAAAAACTCTCCTATCTGAGCATTGCATCACATCAGGTTCCCATCATCCACTGCCACTGTGCTTGTAAACATCACTTGAATGCTGGTCCAGCAAATGTGCAATGTTAATTCTTGTTTTTACATTCCTCATTCCCTCTATTTCCACATCGAGAATCTCCTATTCGACCTTCAGCACCGTGAGCCCTAAACTTGGGAATTCCCTTCCTAAACCACTCAACATCTTAACTCTCTATCCTTCAGGAAGATGCTCCTTAAAAGCTACTTCCTTGGCCAAGTTTTGGTTTTGGTCACCTGCCTTTATGCAGCTCGGTGCTAAATTCTGTTTCATAATTGCTTCGGTTCAGCAGCCTTGGACGTCTGTCAAGGTTAGAGTTGTGCTGGAAAAGCACAGCAGGTCAGGCAGCATCTGAGGAGCAGGAAAATCAATGTTTCGGGCAAAAGCCCTTCATTAGGATGACGATCCTGCCTGACCTGCTGTGTTTTTCCAGCATCACTCTACTCTTGACTCTAATCTCCAGCATCTGCAGTACCCACTTCTGCCATCCTTGGATGTTTGCTGTGTGAAAGCTGCTATATAAATGTAGGTCATTGCTATCATGTTTGTATTCTGGCATTTGCTTCAAGAAAGGGATGAGAATTTTCCAATAGTTAGAGCATTTACAGAAATGAGACAGAAGTGATTTTTTTTTAATATTAGAAATGCAGACTTTGGTTGACTTTAAGAAATGTTAGGATTGTCCATACAGGCGAAAGGTTCAGATTTTGCTTCTAAAACCACATGGGTTGCAGACAGTATAGATCAACAAGAAGGGAAATGGCAATGGTTATAATGGTGCAATTTAATGCATGAGGGAAGTGTATTCCTATAGAGTCATCAGGTATTGATTCACTTTCTGTTAATTAGTACGTAAGACAAAACAAAATCATTCAGGAAAACATTACAGGCGGAAAAACATGAAGCTCCATTAGTCTCCGCGGTGCTCTGCACTCCATAGATTTTATTGATGGGTAGGTTACAAGACAGTCACAACATCATGCAATGACTTGCCACACAAACTTGATGCTGCCCATTTATCTGGCAGACCTTCGGAAAGTCTGGTTGCGCCGCACAGAAACCCTCCCTCAATGCTTTCTCCATTGGTCAGGTCTTGAAATCCTCACCAGCTTGAATCTATGTTTTGAAATGACTCTTTCCTTAGAAAATGGGACATTGCTTTCAAGGCCAGCATTGAGTACCCCTAACATCCTTTGCTGGATCACTTCAGTGAACACTTAAGAATCTATCACAGTGTCATGGGGCTGCAGTGACAGGTATTAGACAACAATGGAAGATAGGGCAGAAAAGTGACTCAGTGCCAGGGACCCGGGTTCATACCCACTCTTGTGCGACTGTCTGTGTGGAGTTTGCACATGGGTGCTCTGGTTTCCTCCCACAGTCCCAATATGTGCAGGTTGGCTGCATCGACTGTGATGAACTGCCCATAGTGTCCAGGAATGGGGAAGGTGGGTTCGCCATGGGAAAAGCAGGGTTATAAGATAGGAGAGTGGTTCTAGATGGGCTGAATGGCCTGCATCGATACAGTAGGGATTCAACGATTCTCCCTGAGAGAGCTTGTAAATCAGCAGAGTGTTTGTGACCCAACAGTAGCACACTGTAACTTACAATTCCAGTTTTTAAATTAACTGAATTGAACTCCACCAGCTGCTGTGGTGAGAATTGAACTCTCCTCACTCACAGCATGAACTGGGGCCTTTGGACGAGTGACCCTGCGACATTACTTCTGTGCCACCAACTCCCTCTTGAATAGAAAACAACAAGGTCCTGCAATCTTTTGCCTGTCTGTCTAGACTGCACACCCCACTGATAATACTTTTGTGTTTGAGTGTGGTATCAAACAATATTTGGTAAGATGGTCAAGATTTGCCACGATTTCAGTCATTGGGTCAATCAGCATGGAAACAGACCTTTCAGTTCAACCAGTCCATGTCGACTACGTTCTTAAACTAAACTAGTCCCACCTGCCTGCACTTGGCCCAAACCCCTCCAAACCTTTCCTATTCATGAACTTATCCAAGTGTCCCTCATGACTTAATAAACCTCAATAAGTTCACTCCTCAGCTTCCTAAGCTCCACTGAGAAAAGTCCCAGCCTTTTCAGTCTCTTTTTGTATCTCAAACCCTCCATTCCCAGCAACATCTTGGTAAATCTTTTCCGAACCCTCTCTAGCTGAATAATATCCTTCTTATAACAGGGCGATCAGAACTGTACACCTTGAAGACGTGGACACAGAAAACAAGCTATCCTGTAAACCTTCAGGATAACCACACTGAGATAACCTGAGGATAAATGGAAGAGGAGAGGAACCTTAAGTCTAATGAGAGCAAAGTGTTCACTCAGTTCTCTCTCCCAAGCTATGCACACGTTGGAAAGAATTTGCATGCAAAACTATTACTTTCTTTTCAACAAGAAAAACTTGCATGTCAGATTAATTCATTAAAGTTGGAAAATCTATTTAAATCATTGCTATGGATTGCAAATGGTTGAGGTGTAAACATTGATCCTTTGGTAGTCCATTAATAAGAGCCTGTCATTCTTTGCTGTTTCATTGTTTGTTAACCAATCCTCGATACTACCCCAAATCCCATGAGCTCTAATCTATGTGATAAGGCCCTGTGTGGCAGTTTTACAAATAATTTCAAAAAGTCCAAGCATATCATATTCCCTGCAGGCCCTATACCCTATCTGGCTCCATCCACTGTCAAAATACTCCAGCAGATTCATCATCTTCTCTTCCATAATACTGGGTTGACTTTACCTAATCAAACTATGGATTCACAAGTTCCCTACTACCACATCCTTAATAATAGATTCCGGTAGCTTCCGCATGACTGATGAAAGCCTGATGGCAGAGCAGATGCGAGGAATATTACGTCGTGTACCTCACCACCTGCCTCCCCAAAGCCTGTCCACCGTCTACAAGGCACAAGTCAGCAATGTGATGGAATACTCCCCACTTGCCTGGGTGACTGCAGCTCCAACTACACTCAAGAAGCTTGACACCATCCAGGACAAAGTATGTGGTGACCTTTAGCTTAAACTCACCACACGTTTCTCTCTCATGTGACAGGAGGACTAAAGCAACCTTACCTTTAAAGGAAGTTTAATAAGTTTGCATTCTATCGAGCAGAAGAAACATGAGGTGAATAAAGGGAAGTCTTCCTGATTATGGGAGAAAAAAGGGATTTGAGGAAAATAAGGTGGGACAGTCGTGGATATTGCCGCCAGGAAGAGTCAAGTAAATGGTCACAAGGTTAGGAGACAAACATTTTCATGCAGCTGGAGACAGACTTGAGAAATGAATGGGGGGGGTAGCGGTCAAAGATCACCGAGTAAACATATTCAAATCAGGTTTGTACATTGACATCAAGAATCAACAAGGTGATATTTCTGGAGAAAGGCAATATTTAAGGAGTTGGAGGAAAAGACTTTCCTACATTTCTGAGATTCTAATTTTTGCTGAAGAGGGGTGGCACGATGGCACAGCGGTTAGCACTGCTGCCTCACAACGCTAGGGACCTGAATTCAACTCCGGCCTGGTCGACTGTCTGTGTGGAGTTTGCACATTCTTCCCGTGTCTGCGTGGGTTTCCTCCGGGTGCTCCAGTTTCCTCCCACAGTCTAAAGATGTACAGGTCAGGTGGATTGGCTATGCTAAATTGCCCCTCGAGTTAGGTGCATTAGTCAGGGGGAATGGGTCTGGGTCAGTTACTCTTCGGAGGGTTGGTGTGTACTAGTTGGGCCAAAGGGCCTGTTTCCACACCGTAGGGAATCTAACCTAAAAACCTAAGGTCAAAAGCTTGCGATAAGGTCAGGTGTTGTGTAAGTGTGAAATGATCACTCGGTAATCAAGGCAGGGCTGAGAAGGAGTGACTGATCCTCACTGGCTTTATCTTTGTCAAAGAATTCTACCAAAACTGCTAAAGGTCTAACAGGCCCTCTCCATGTTGAGAATAGATGTTGTTTTCTTCCTTTAAAGTATACATCTCTTATTTAACAACCAACTGAAGACTGACTGCCAAGGGGCAGTCATTCATTTTCCAAGCTGTTCTTTGTTAATAGGCACCAGACTATATACTAAATGGTCCTAATATTACATTTGTTTACGTAAGCCTTTGATTTTTTTTTCAATTATCTACACTAGCTTCCACACAACATAATTTCCTATTTCAGTTTTCCTGGTGGGTCCTGATGATTAAAAAGAATAATGTCCTCCAGTATCTCAGTGCTTTATTTTATCTAGCTTTCAAACACAACTGGGCGCCAAAGAAATGGCTGCAACAAACAGTGAAATTACTTTTCACAGATGTGGGCCAGCACTTAGAAGTTCTCTCACTTGATAAGATACTGAGTCAAAGCTGCAAATAAAATAAACAGGTAAAAAAGTATCCAGTCTCCCCAGTCAACAGCAGCATCTTGGGAAAATGAAGTGACTGAAACATCAATATTATTTAGATATACCAGCAGATATAATAATATTTTGTTGCCTAATTATTTCATGGGACATGGGTATTGCTGGCTGGACCAGCGTTTATTGGCCATCCAAAGTTGCCCTCAAGAAGGTGGTGATGAGGTGCCTTCTTGAAGACCTGTCTATCTGTAGGTCGACACACAATGCTACTAGGGAAGGAATTCCAGGATTTTATGTCTATGACATTGAAAGAACGGCAATATATTTCCAAGGATTTGTACCTAAGAATCTGTACCACGGTACCTTTGTTCCTAAGATGGCGCCTTAAGTAGTGACTTGTAAACTTTTCACTGCACTCATGTCAGCACATGTGACAATAAAGTGAATTCTAAATCAGGGTGTTGAGTGGCTTGGAGGGGAACTTATGTTCCTACATATCTGCTGCCCTTGTTCTTTGAGATGGGAGAGGTTTCACCTTTGAGTCATGTTGCTGGTGTGATGGTGTGTAACATTAACATGGAATGTGATGGCAAAGAGTGATGTTTGAAGGCTACTACATTGCATGCACTGCGTTGCTGCTATGATCTGAGAAGACTCAGAGAGGATTTAATCAAGTTTAAAATCACAAACGATTTGGACAGGGTGAATAAAGGGAAACTAGGTCCTCACTTTCTCCTGGAAACTAGCTCCAGTTGATGAGGGGTCAATAACCAGAAGGCTGGTAGATGCAGTAAATCTTTCTCGAGCAAACATTGCTTAGCATTTGGAATGATGGGTGCTGGGAACATACTCAATTCTCACTTCCAAAGGGAACTAATTCAAAGAAACTGATGGAGTGAATGGTCTTTTCCTGTGCTGCGCCAATCTATAATTGCACAAATCGCATTTACAGCGCAGAAATAGATCATTCGGGTCAACTATTCCACGTCACTGCTTAGACTCTTGCTGAACCTCCCATCACATCCTCCTATTCCCTCCCCCCTTACGAATTTACCCAGCTTCCTCTTTAACATGTCCATGATCAACCCAAGTGAGTGGCAATAGGTGACAGAACATTTGATTCTTGTAGAGATGTATGCTCTGTGTCAACTTTTAAAGAATGCAGCGTGCAGCTTTGATTGATTGAAGCAGCATCACACACCACTGGGTGCAGCAGCTCTCACGATTGCAATCTAGCTGACACTACAGGGAGAGTCAGAACAGCAGTCTATCCCAGCACTCATACAGATACGAGCAAGGAGCAGGAGTAGGGCACTGAGATCATCGAGCCTGCCTCACCATTCAATAAGAACATTGTCAATCTGTTTGTGACCCCTATTCTAAACTCTGGTGACTCCAGATAGTCTCTGACTGCCTTGCTGGTCAAGAATCAATCTATCTCTGTGTTAATTGCATTTGATAACCCTGCCTCCAGTGTGACACCCAATACCATGTGTTCCTTCTCCCTCTCACCCTGAGCCAGAGAGTCATAGAGATGTACAGCATAGAAACAGATCCTTCGGTCCAACTCGTCCATGCTGACCAGATATCCCAACCTAATCTAGTCCCACCTGCCAGCATTCGGCCCATATCCCTCTAAACCCTTCCTATTCGTATTCCCATCCAGATGCCTTTTAAATGTTGCAACCGTACCAGCCTCCACCACTTCCTCTGGCAGCTCATTCCATACATGCACCACCCTCTGCATGAAAAAGTTGCCCCTTAGGTCTCTTTTATATCTTTCCTCTCTTACCCTAAACCTATGCCCTCTAATTCTGGACTCCCCCACCCCAGGGAAGAGACCTTGTCTATTTATCCTACCCATGTCCTTCATGATTTTTGGAAACCTCTATAAAGTCACCGCTCAGCCTCCAATGCTTCAGGGAAAACGGCCCTTTTCAGCCTCTCCCTGTAGCTCAGATTCTCCAACCCTGGCAACATCCTTGTAAATCTTTTCTGAACCCTTTCAGGTTTCAAAACATTCTTCCGATAGGAAGAAGGTCAGGATTGCATGCAGTATTCCAAAAGTGGCCTAACCAATGTCCTCTACAGCTGCAAGATGACCTCCAAACTCCTGTACTCAATATACTGACCAATGAAAGAAAGCATACCAAACACCTTCTTCACCCTTCTGCAGACTGTCACCATATGCAAATGGCACTCCCATGAGTTCCAGAGAGTGATGGAAACTGTCACATTGTGCTCCAAGGATATTAGTTTGTGGGAAATATTGCACGAGGAGACGGTGGTAATTCACCAAACTAGCAATCCAGAAGCTCAGACCAATGATCTGTGACGATGAGGTGCCAAAGTGGCAGATGATGAAGTATGAATCCACTAAAAATCTGGAACTTAGAAAATCAAAAATGAATCAACACCTGAGTGCTAAATCTGCAGGTTGCACATAGGATATGGAGGGCACTGGCCACGCCATTTATTGCCCGTTCCTACTTGAGCAGATAATGGTGAGCCACTTTAATGGTAGGGAGGGAGTTCCACAGTTTTAACCCAGCAATACTGAAGGAAAGGTGACATATTTCCAAGTCAGGATGGTGAGTTGTTTGGAGGGTGGCACTGTTCACATATATCTCCTGCCTAGATGGCATTGGTCGTGGGTTTGGCAGCTGTTGCTGAAAGAGGATTTGGTGAATTGAGGCAGCACATCTTGTAGATGGTACACACTGCTGCTACTTAACGTTGGTGGTAAATGTTGTAAATGTTGAAATTGGTGGATGTGATGCCAGTTATGATGATGCTGTGGCTTTAAGAGATGTATTTTGTGCTTTTTTTTCTCTCTGAAGAGAGGTTTTAAGGCAGAGGTGCCCAGCTAGCTGATGAAAGTCCATAAAGCAAACAGTTGGGAGGCCTTGGGGCTTTTTTTGTTTAAGTTGGAACAATAGAAGCAGTCTGGATGGGTGTGGCCAGTTGGCACAGACCAGGATTTCTAGTTTTTTAAGCTTTGAGAGACATTATCAGTTACTTTTGAAATCTCAAGGAGTTGGAAGCTGCAGTAAATGTCTCCTGGCTAAATGTCTCCTGGCTGCTGCTCTCTCTGAGTTTTCACTTGATAATGTTTTACTCCCTTTTTGTTGCTGAATTGCAAGCAAAACAAATCCAAATTCTGAATTTGCCTTTTTGCCAAGTGGTGTGTTTATGGGATGTTACTATATTGGAGCAGTTAGTGAGTAATAGTTACTGTATCAATTAGATTAGATTACCTTCAGTGTGGAAACAGGCCCTTTGGCCCAACAAGTCCACACCGACCCTCCAAAGAGCAACCCACCCAGACCCATTCCCCTACATTTACCCATTCACCTAACACTATGGGCAATTTAGAATGGCCAATTCACCTAACCTGCACATTTTTGGACTGTGGGAGGAAACTGAAGCACCCAGAGGAAACCCACACAGACACGGGGAGAATGTGCAAACTCCACACAGACAGTTGCCTGAGGCAGGAATTGAACCTGGGTCTCTGGCGCTGTGAGGCAGCCCAATTATTCTGTTAGGTTTTCCAACAGAGTTACATCATTCTAAGTTCTTCGTTCTTTTGTTGTATTTTGACCGTAGTGGTTGAATAAAGGGCGTTCTGCTTAACGTCAAGCAGTTTGTTCAGTCGAATTACATCTGGAACACGCCACTTTACACTTGCCTTTACAATAAGCAACAGTTCGGGTCTAGGTCACCTTCTTGAAACATTTTGAGGAGGGCTGGTCTGGTCCATTACACAATCAAGTGGGCTGCTTTGTCCTGAATGGCGTCAGGCTTTTTGAGTGCGACGGGAGCTGGACTCATTCAGGCAAGTTCAACTTAGGACAATCAGTAATTCGGAGGGGTGGGGGGGGGGGGGGGGGGGTAACACTTTGATTGCTAGCAGAACAATGGGTTGTGTTAGTCACATGAACCTGGGACAGTACCATCAGTGTTATTACCTTAGCTATGCTATTATGCACCTTCAATTTGAAAGTACTGGAACAAAAGAAATTGGCACTCCAATTAACTGCTTTGTTCAACAAGATAATATTGTCTTCCACGGGTAGGACTGGCTTGCTAAAACAAATGTCAGGAGATCCCTTCTTTCAGCATGACTCCAACATTTCTTGCCAACATCGTCCAGACACTGAATCACATTGGACATCCCTTCCCGTTCATTACAAGCTAATTTATAGCACTGACCAAGACTATTAATGAATGGGCAAGGTATTAATTAACTGCACGATTGAAAATAACCCTGCTGCCTTGAGATTTTGCAAAATGTAGAACATGTCTGCAGCATGTTTGGTAACTTAGAAGGCTTGTTGTCAACGTAGGTATAAATAGAGTGTGTCAGCACTAAATCTCCATGGATACTATAAAGAGGATGAGACAGAAATATATACATGGATATCTATAACACACTTGTCTTTCTGTATCAGAATTTGGAGCAAAATTGAGACAGAATGACAGAAGAGGATGGTGACCTCATCGAAACTTTTATGATCTGAGGGGATAGATACTGATGAATAAATTACTAATAAAGGGACATGTCATAAACTCTGAAACAACATACCCTAGAATCCAGTCCGGAATCCAGAAGTATTTATTTCACAACTTCCATGTCCTCAGAGCATCCCAAAGCATCTGACAGCCGACTGAGGTATCAGGATGGGAATTGAGGTGATCACACAGGAAGGTGTCACAAATGAAGAAAAGTAAAAGGTTATCAGGGGTATACGGGAATGTAGGGTTGAGGTTAAAATCAGGTCAGCCATTATCTTATTGAATGGGGGAGCAGACCTGAAGGGTTGAATGGCTAGCTGGCCTTCCGACATTAACTGGCCAATCCTCAGCACTTTCCAAAGTACTGGGCAGCCTTCTGAAGTGCAGCAGCTACCACAGAGTGCACTGCAAGATGTTGCAGACTGTAATGAGATAGATCATCTGTTTTAGTCGTTTCAGTTCAGAGATAAATATTGGCAAGGATTCCAGACAGACTAAACCTGTACTGTTTTAAATGCAGCTTTCTACATTTAGCTACCCAGCAAATAACAACAGCAAGTTGCATTTATGTGGCACCTTGAGTGCAGTGTATTGTTTCCAGATGCTTTACAGGGGCAATAAAACACAAAGTTTGACACTGAAACCCATAAAGTGACAGGTGATAAAATGCTTGATCAAAACAGTAGGTTTCAGGGAGTGTGTGTGTGCGTGAGAGAGAGAGAATGGAGGTTATAGGCATGAATCGTTCCACATGGAGTACAATGTGGGTAAATGTGAAGTTATACACTTTGGTATGAAAACAGGAAGAACGAGTATTATTTTAATGGTGACAGGTTGGGAAGCGTAGGTGGACATAGGGGTCTGGGGTGGCCTTCTACACAAGTCAATGGAAGTAGACAGGGAGATGCAGCAAGCAATGAAGGCAAATGGTATATTTGCCTTCACTGCAATGCAATTTGAGATCAGGAGTAGGGCCATCAAACTGCAGTTATACAGGGCCTTGCTGAGACCACGCCTGCACACCTGCATGCAGTTCTAGTCTCCCCACTTAAGAAAAGATATTGATCAAATCATACAGTGTGGAAGCAGACCATTCAGCCCAATAAGTCTACACTGACTTTCCAAGGGGCATCTTACCCAGACTCTCACCCCTACATTTCCCCTGGTTAATCCACACACTTTGGAAGCTATGGGCAAATTAGCATGGCCATCCCACCTATCCTACAAATGTTTGGACTGGAGGAGGAAACCAAAGCACGCAGAGGGAACTCGCACAGACACGGGGAGAATGCGTAAACTCCACACACTCAGTTACCCGAGGCTGGAATTGAACCCGGGTCCCTGGTGCTGTGAGGCAGCAGTGCCAACCCCTGAGCCACTGCGCTGCTCCATAGGGCAGAGGGGGAGTGCAGCCGGGGGAGGGGTGGGGGGGGGGGTTCACTAAGGCTGATACCTGGGAAGGCAGGACTGTCCTGTGAAGGGAGATCCCTCCAAATGGGCCGGTACTCACTAGAGTTTATAGGAATGAGATGGGATCTGATTGAAACACATAACATTTTAACACAGCTAGACAGACTAGATGCAGAGAGGGTGTTTTTGCTGGTTGGGGTGTCGACAACCAGAGGACACAGTCTCGGATTACGGGGTAGATCATTTATGACAGAGATGAGGCAAAACCTCTTCACTCGAAATGTCATGAATCTGTGAAATTCTCTACACCAAAAGGTTGCGGAGATCTAGTCACTGAATATATTCAAGGAAGAGATTGACACATACTGGGTCTTTAAAGGTATCAAGTCGTATGGGAAGAAAGCAGGAATATGGCATTGAGATAGAGGATAGGCCATGATCATCGTGAATGATGGAGCAGGCTCATCGGGCTGAATGGCCTCCTCTTGCTCCTAAGTTCTATGTTTCTATGAAGTCCAGAGCTAAGACTCAAGTACCTGAAGGAACATTGACTCCGTCTATACTTTCTGCTGCCTCAGGAAAGCAGCCAACATAATCAAAGACCCCTCCCACCCCGATGACACTCTCACACTCTTCCTTTGGAAAGATGATACAAAAATTGAAAGCACCATACAAACATATTCGAGAACAGCTTCTTCCCCACAGTTATCAGACTTATGAAGGGAACTTTTATATATTAGAATCGAACTTTCACTGCACCTTCTCTGTAGCTGTAATACTATGTTGTGCATTCTGTTCTATTACCCTGATGCACGTATGTAAGGTATGATTTGCACGCAAAACAATACTCTTCACTGTATCTCAGTACAGGTGATAATAATAAATCAAATCAAACTGCCTCAGGGTAGGTGGAGCAGGGGAAAGGAACGTATTGAATGGGAAAGCAGACGAGAGGGGCTGAATGGTTGGGCCAAAGTGGCCAGTTCCAATGTTGGAGATTGTGCACAACGTTATGCCGTGTGGATGGACAAAATTTCAGAGAAGCTAAACTCGGATCGGCAGCAGCTTCCCATCAGAGGCATTGCTGAATCAATGGTCATTTGCTGCACTCGTCAATTCAAATACACAACCGTCTGCAAGAACAGCCTCTGGTGGATTCCTGAAACAATCTGAGAGACACGGTTGATCGAAGGATGTGCAAGGGCCTGTCTGCTTTTCTTGTGGGTCTTGGCTCTGTAACAGCTAAAATCGCTTGGATGGCGAGGTTGAGCATGAAGTCAATACATGAATGTTCAGCAGGTGCTGACACATAAAGAAATAGATTTTCGAAGCAGTAGATTGAAGATTCTGGGGACTCGGTAAATAAATCTGAGCTCTGTACTTAGCATCGAACAGAAATATCGGTGCCTTCCAGGGGAAGAGAGAGGAGATTAATTCCAAGTCCTCAGCAGACTGTTAAAGCACTACATGCCTGCAAACAGTGCATCATTCTCTCACCGTTCTGAAAACGAGTGAGACTGGACTCAAAACATTAACTCTGTTTCTCTGTCTCTCTCTCACCAGATCTGCTGAGTTTCTGGGGCATTCCCTGTTCTTGTTTCACATTCTCACCTTGGGACAAATGGGATGCCAAAACTCCCGGTGTGGTGCCCATCCAGAAGCACTGCCCCCTGTGGTGGGTGTGAAACATCCCATGGCGTGATTTTGAAGAGCCACAACACTGGGCTTCTCCCTGGCATCCAGGTCAATATTTCAAGGTAATGGCGCCACAATCCTACTGGGCCGCAGGGCTGGTCTCTCAATGGGGGGAGAGAGAGAGAGAGAGAGAGAGAGAGAGAGAGAGAGAGCGAGAGAGAGAGAGAGAAATGGCCATGGTTTAACCTGAGAGTCTCCACGCCCTAAGCAAAAGGGAGAGGCTGAAAAGGTCAGAATTCGAAGATGAAACTCAACTGGTTTGGGAATTGAACCCATGCTGTTGGCATCACGCACCAGCCAACTGGTCAAGCAGCATCCGAGGAGTTGGAAAATCGATGTTTCAGGCAAAAGCCCTTCATCCTCGAAGTAAAGGAGACATTAGGAGGTAGTGACCACAACACGATAAGCTTTAATCTACAGTTTGAAAGGGGGAGGGTACAATCGGAAGTGACAATATTTCAGTTGAATAAAGGGAACTATGGAGCTATGAGGGAGGAGCTGGCCAAAGTTCGATGGTGCAATACCCTAGCAGGGATGGCAGTGGAACAACAATGGCAGGTATTTCTGGGCGTAATGCAGAAGATGCAGGATCAGTTCATTCCAAAAAGGAAGAAAGATCCTAAGGGGAGGCAGGGGTGGCCGGGGGTGATGAGGGAAGTTAAGGACCATATAAAGACAAAAGGGAAAAAGTATAACATAGCAAAGATGGGTGGAATATCGGAGGACTGGGAAGCTTTTAAAGAACAACAGAGGATAACTAAAAAGGAAATATGCAAAGAAAAAATAAGGTACGAAGGTAAACTGGCCAAAAATATAAAGGAGGATAGTAAAGGCTTTTTTTAGGTATGTGAAAAGAAAAAAATTGGTTAAGACTAAAATTGGGCCCTTGAAGACAGAAACGGGTGAATTTATTACGGGGAACAAAGACATGGTAGAAGAGTTGAATTGGTACTTCAGATCTGTCTTCACTGGGGAAGACACGATCAATCTCCCAGATGTAATAGTGGCTGAAGGACCTGAACTGACAGGAATTTATATTAGGCAGGAAATGGTGTTGGAGAGACTGTTAGGTCTGAAGGCTGATAAGTCCCCAGGACCTGATGGTCTACATCCCAGGATACTGAAGGAGGTGGCTCTAGAAATCGTGGATGCGCTGGTGATTATTTTCCAATGTTCTATAGATTCAGGATCAGTTCCTGCGGATTGGAGGGCGGCTAAAGTTGTCCCACTTTTTAAGAAAGGAGCGAGAGAGAAAACGGAGAATTATAGACCAGTTAGTCTGACCTCAGTGGTGGGAAAAATGCTGGAGTCAATTATAAAGGACGAAATTACGACACATCTGGATAGCAGTAACAGGATAGGTCAGAGTCAGCATGGATTTATGAAGGGGAAATCATGCTTGACTAATCTTCTGGAAATTTTTGTGGATGTAACTCTGAAGATGGACAAGGGAGATCCAGTGGATGTAGTGTACCTGGACTTTCAGAAAGCCTTTGATAAAGTCCCACATAGGAGGTTAGTGAGCAAAATTAGGGCACATGGTATTAGGGGCAAAATACTGACATGGATTGAAAATTGGTTGGCTGACAGGAAACAAAGAGTAGTGATAAACGGCTCCCTTTCGGAATAGCAGGCGGTGACCAGTGGGGTACCAGGGATCAGTGCTGGGACCGCAGCTTTTTACTATGTGCATTAATGATATATATGAAGGTGTTAAAAATAATATTAGCAAATTTGCTGATGACACAATGCTGGGTGGCAGTGTGAAATGTGAGGAGGATGTTAGAAGAATATAGGGTGACCTGGATAGGCTAGGTGAGTGGACAGATGCATGGCAGATACAGTTTAATGTGGATAAATGTATGGTTATCCACTTTGGTGGCAAGAACAGAAAGGCAGATTACTACCTAAGTGGAGTCAAGTTAGGTAAAGGGGCAGTACAACGAGATCTAGGTGTTTTTGTACATCAGCCAATGAAAACAAGCATGCAGGTACAGCAGGCAGTGAAGAAAGCTAATAGCATGCTGGCCTTCATAACAAGAGGAATTGAGTATAGAAGCAAAGAGGTTCTTCTGCAGCTGTACAGGGCCCTGGTGAGACTGCACCTGGAATATTGTGTGCAGTTTTGGTCTCCAAATTTGAGGAAAGACATTCTGGCTATTGAGGGAGTGCAGAGTAGGTTCACGAGGTCAATTCCTGGAATGGTGGGACTATCTTATGCTGAAAGACTGGAGCGACTGGGCTTGTAAATGCTTGAGTTTAGAAGGCTGAGAGGGGATCTGATTGAGACATATAAGATTATTAAAGGATTGGACACTCTGGAGGCAGGAAGCATGTTTCCGCTGATGGGTGGGTCCCGAACCAGAGGACACAGTCTAAAAAATAAGGGGTAGGCCATTTAGAACAGAGTTGAGGAGAGACTTGTTCACCCAGAGAGTGGTGGGTGTATGGAATGCTCTGCCCCAGAAGGCAGTGGAGGCCAAGTCTCTGGATACTTTCAAGAAAGAGTTGGATAGAGCTCTTAACAATAGTGGAATCAAGGGTTATTATGGGGATAAGGCAGGAACAGGATACTGATTGAGGGTGATCAGCCATGATCATAATGAATGGTGGTGCTGGCTTGAAGGGCAGAATGGCCTACTCCTGCACCTATTGTCTATTATCTATATCCTGCTCCTCGGATGCTGTCTGACCTGCTGTGCTTTTCCAGCACCACACTTTTCGACTCTGATCTCCAGCATCTGCAGTCCTCCCTTTCTCCAAGAGCAGCTGACAGTCCAACAGGTTTATTTGAAATCACAAGTGTTCGGGGCACGGTTCCTTCATCAGGTGACCTTTGTCAAGCTCCGAAAGCTTGCGATTTCAAATAAACCTGTTGGACTATAACCTGGTGTTATGAGTTCGGTCTTTGTCTACCCCAGTCCAACCCCGGCATCTCCACATCATAATGTGCAAGAGTGTTGGTCCAGAGTTCACAATCTCAGAATAAGGTGTTGCACATTTAAAAATGGAAATGAAGTTGAATTTTGTCTTTCAGAGAGTTGCAAATCAGTGGAATACTTTATCACAGAGGCTAGGTCATTAAGTATATTCAAGGCTGAGACAGATAGATTTTTAATCAATAAGGGAATCAATGGTTGCGGTGAAAAGGCAGGAAAGTCGAGTTGAAGATGATCTGAATAGTCACAATCTCATTGATGGTGGGATAATTGATTGATGGCGGGACAGACTCAATCGGGCTGAATGGTCTACATCTATTCCTACCCATTAAACCTGTGGTGATTTGCACCCAAGTTCCGACTGTCCCTGATTGAACTCTTAATGAATGACAAACATGGGTCTCAGCTAGAAACTCTGGAGCCCACTGCACCACAGAGATGCTTACCATCCATTCTGGGGGAGGGTCTCTATATATCCATTGGTCAAACTCCCACCTGTTCTGGGGAGAAAAGCAGTGGGAAATCGTGATGCAGTTTCGAACCTGCCACTGGGTCCTGGGAGGTGTTGGGTCCTTCCTCCCCCACCTCTCACATTTATAGCAATGGAGAAACAGTTGACTATTCAGCCCCTCAGACCTGTTCTGCCATTCAATTAGATTGTGGCTGATTTCTATTAACCCTCCGTATTGTAGTCTATTGCAAATCAATGGTGGAGATGGAGGGAGTCTCCAACCAGGGGACACAATTTCAGATTGCACCAATTCAAGAAGGCAGCTCACCAAATTCATTCCTATGGATGGATAATAAATGCTGGCCCAGCCAGCTGCACCCATGTCCTGTGAATGAATTTAAAACGAATCAAAGGCAAGCCATTTCGCACAGAGCAAGGAGGAGATAATTCACTCAGAGTATAGTGAAGCTTTGGAATTCTATAAGCCAAAGGGGCTTGGAGGTTCAGTTACTGAGTGTGACAGAGACTGATAAATTTTGAGATACCAACGAAACCAAGATGTGCAGGGATAGTGTGGTAAAATGGTGTTGAGGTAGGTGATGTAATGACAGAATGGGCTGGATGGGTTGAATAACCTACTCCTGTTCCTAGATTTCTGAGTCACCCTTGAGATGAAACAATGTTGTCCCTTTGTCTTCATTTTATAAACTGATAAGTTCTGTTATACCGACTGCCTTTCATGGCCCAGGAACATTTCCCATTTAAGAGACTCTCACGGTGGGCCACAGTTCGTCAATCTGTCAGGTTCTAATTTGAATTGAGGCAGCCTGAGGTCAGATTTTGTTCTCGCTCCCGACGGAAGTGTAACTCATGTTACTTCATCTTATAATCATGACCTTTTAGTTCGCCATCCCGGCTTCAGTTTCCAGTATCATTCATTCTTTCCATAATTTTGAGTATTCAAAATTCACACCTGCTGCCCCCCCATCACTCAATCTTTTCTTCCTAATGAGAACAAATTGAACTTTTTGACCCTTCACTCATGAACCAATGATCTCCAATTGGAAATTTACTTGCCCCTTGTCTGTTCTTTGCACAGCAACTCGATTTTCTGTAGTATTTGTGAATTTAGCTTGAAGTAATACTTCAGGTGTAACAGGACTAATGTCCCATGGAGCATCAGTATTACACTGTTGGCATAACTAATGAGTCAAGGCCATTGTACATAACAATGATACCCAGGGCTACGAGATTGAGAGTCCTGTTAAATTTCAAGTCCAATGGAGAGATTTGCAAACGACGATCCTATCGACCTGCACTGAAGGGAAATATTGTTGTCTTAAGTGCTCACAATGTGCTTCGGAGAGTGCTTTGCCTTGTCCCGTACCTTTAGAGCTTTATAATCAATTTGGATCAACAAGGTTAATAGTCAAGGTCTTTTTCTCCAGGGTAGGGGAGGGCATAGGTTTAAGTGAGATGGGCAAGATTTAAAAGGGACCCGAGGGGCAGCTTTTTCACACAGAGGGTGGTGCGTGCATGCAAGGATCTGCCAGAGGAGGTTGTAGGGACAGGTACGGTTACCATATTGAAAAGTCATTTCGACAGGTACAGGGACAGGAAAGGTTTAGAGGGACATGGGCTGAGCGCAAGCAAATGGGACTCGTTCAGTTTAGGAAACCGAGTTGGCATGGATGAGTTGGGCCAAAGGGTCTGATTCATATCGGGGTCATTCCATATACGCGCCATCCACCGAGTGAGAAAGTTACCTCTCAGGTTTCTACGATATGTTTCCCTCTCACTTTAAACCTGTGCCCTCTCGTTTTGGACTTTCACTCCTAGGAAAAAGATCTTGGCTATTCACCTTATCTACACTGCCCTCATGATTATATAAACCTCTGTAAGGTCACCCCTCGGCCTCCTCGATGGGTCAAATGGCTGAATTCTACTCCTGTATCTGACGGTCTTATACAGTCGGTTGGGGAGGCCCACGGAAGTGAGCCATGAGATATCCGGAAGCAGCCAAGATAAAAGATACGATCAGACTTGCCCCTGCATCCTGCCAGCCCATGCCATTGTTCAGAGCTGTGCCTGGTCACAGCCAGTAGAGAAAACCTACAGCATTGCCCTGGTGCTTACAGGTCTGGCAGGGCAGATAGATTCCCTGTGCTGCCGCTCCAGCCACCTCGTAACACAATCTCTCCCCTTATCAAAAAAAACCCACCATGACAGGAAACGATCAGCTCATGTTGTTCCGACTCACTTTCAGATGGCTATCAGCTTACCAGCCGAAAAGGACCCTGTCTCACTGCCCTCCGTAGACAGGACATGTCAACTCTCCCCAGTCGGGTGAAGATAGACTTGCGTTCTCATCTGCCTCCCACACGCTCTGACAACCCAAAGCGAATCATAGAATCACACAGCATGCAACAGGCCCTTCAGCCCATTGGGTCTGTACCAACAAAGATGACCCTAAATATACACTAGTCACACTTTCCTACGCTAAGCCCACAGCTCTTTAATGTTATGGCATTTCCTGTGCTCCTTCATGTACATTTTAAAGTTTGTGAGGCTTCCTACCTCAGCGACTAGACCTCCCAGTCACCTTCCCCATTTCAATTCCCCTTCCCACTCCCTTTCCAACATGACCATCCTTGGCCTCCTCCATTGCAACAACGAACCAAACCACAAATTGGAGGAACAACACCATGGATAGGATAAATAGACAAAGTCTTTTCCCTGGGGTGGGGTAGTCCAGAACTAGAGGGCATAGGTTTTGGACGAGAGGGAAAAGATCTATAAGAGACCTAAGGGGCAACTTTTTCACGCAGAGTGTGGTGAGTGTATGGAATGAGCTGCCAGAGGAAGTGGTGGAGGCTGGTACAATTACAACATTTAAAAGGCATCTGGATGGGTATATGAATAGGAAGGGTTTGGAGGGATATGGGCCGGGTGCTGACAGGTGGCACTAGATTGGGTTAGGATATCTGGTTGGCATGGACGGGTTGGTCCAAAGGGTCTGTTTCTGTGCTGGACATCTCTATGACTCTACAACACGTCATCTTCCACCTGGGTGGTCTACAGCCCAGAGGACTCAACATTGAGTTCTCCAATTTCAAGTAACTTCCCTTCCCATCCCCCGACTCCCTTCCCAATCCCTCCCCCCTCCCTTCCACTGCTCCCTGCCACCAACCGAATTCATTCTTCCCATTGATCAACCAGGTTGTATCCACTGCCTGTCTTTACCTATCCCCTGTTCACCACCCTGCCCTTGCCACCCCCTTTATCTGCAGCTCCCCCTACACCCACAACCAGACCTGAGGAAGGGTTACACCCGAAACGTTGACTTCTCCACCTCCTGATGCTTCCTGTCTTGCTGTGTTCTTCTAGCCTCCTGCTGATCTCTTTGGGATTCCAGTATTTTCAGTTTTTGTGTCTTAACTACCTTCCCAGGCAGTGCACTTCAGACCCTCACCACCCTCTGAGTGAAAAGGATTTTCCTCAAATCTCCTCCAAACCTGCTGCCTTTCAATTTAGAATTATGCCACCTTGTTATCGACCCTTCAACAAAGAGGAACAGGTGCATTCTATCCACCCTGTCCATGCCCCTCACAATCGTACACACCTCAGTCAGGTCCCCTTCTCAGCCTTCCCTGCTCTAAAGAAAAGAACCCGAACTTATCCAGCCTCTCTTCATAGAAAAAGTGCTCCATCCCAGGCAACATCCTGGTGAATCTCCTCTGCACACGAAGAGGAGCTGATAGCTGAGGGGTATTATCACTGGACAGTTAAACTGGGGACCCAGGCAATGTTCTGGGGACCTGGGTTTGAGTCTCTGCCATGGCAGGTAGCTGCATCTGAATTCAATAAAAATCTGGAATTAGAAGTCTAATGACCATTGCTGATTGTTCAGGGGAATAGCCGATCTGGTTCACTAATGCCCTTGAGGGAGAGAAACTACCATCCTTACCTAGTCTGGCCTATATGTGACTTCAGACCCTCAGCCTCTCAACTGCCTTCTGAATTATGAGGAATGGGCTGTCCTCGCCCAGTGAGGCCCACATCCTGGTCAATCACATCCTTTCCATAGTGCGGTCACCAGAACTCCAGTTGTGAAGCCAACTCGATAGCTTTTTTTGCACTGTCATGTTCTGTTGGAAATAGAGTAACTCATATGCAGCAAGCTCCCACCAACACCAATGAGGTAAATAAATGGTTTACTTCAGTGATCTTTGATGAGAGATTATGTTGACTGGCACATAAGAGAAAGCTCATACCTGTACCTCAAAGTTATCTTTGTATGATCGACCTGGGATGACATTCTGGGCTTCTGTTTAATGTCTTGTCTAAATGATGACAGTGCGAACAGTATTTGGCTGGAGTGTCAGGAGAGACTCCGAAGTGGCACTCTCAGGTTCGAGACTAGAGATTGACCCATATCACCATAGGAGGTACCTACACTGAATCTCAGGGCGTTGTTCCCCATTGTACACAACAGCCATAAGCATCACTTTATTGTGCATTTTCTGAATATTAGTGGTGACTTAGTCTCAACCAGTTTTAGCTGCAGAATGGATTTACAATTATGCACTCCCCCATCCTACTACAGATCCATCGGAATTATAATGCGACACATTATTCAAAACTTGTTGCTTGTAAAGAGTGCTTTATGAATGATGTAAATAAAATGCGTTTTACAATGGTGCAGTTCAATTAGGTCCTCAAATAACCACTGTTGCTACCACGTTATATGAGATTGACTCCTGATTGCTGTTTAGCATCCTTTAAAGTTTGGGATCTCCAGGGCCTGCTTTCTCCAGCATTGCTTGGGGAAATCTCTGGGGTAAAGTGAGGTCTGCAAATGCTGGCGAGTCAGAGTCGAAAAATGTGGGGTTGGAAGAGCACAGCAGGTCAGGCAGCATCCGAGGACTGGGAGAGTCAATGTTTTGGGTGTAAGCCTTTCATCAGGAATTTCTGTGGTCTTCCAGCACCACACTTTTCGACTTGAAAGCTCTGGGGTGTCCAATGCAAAGACACCCCTGTCTCAAGCAGAGATGCATGATAGCAGCTCGGTGGAATTTGGCTTAGTCTGATATATGATGTGTGTAGTGGAAATGTAGTAATTCAGTTAATCCCCAGGTGAACAGTCTGAAGACCTGGTTCAAATCCCACTACAGCAAGTATTTAAATTCAACAATATTCAAATTTGAATATTGTAAAAATCTCTCTTGCTATTTAGCGAAGGAAATCCACCATTAATACCTGGTTTGGCCTACATGCAACTCCACGCCCACAGCAATGTGATCAAACCCTAACGGTTCTCCCAAAAGGCCTCTCCAAATGCACTGTGGAAGGGTAATTAGGGATGGGTAACACTTGCTGGCCTGGACAGTCACACCCACATCCTGTGAAAGAATAGCAAAAGAATTCTACCTTTTTGATATCGTCAATGTGTCCATTCTTTACGAAACAGGTAGCTCACTTTGCAGAGAGCAACTCTATTCTCAAGACTCATGGTTTACATCAGACTGTCCATCCCCATCACAACAGTCTCATCAGACCCCCTCCACCCACTCCAGCAGTGCCAGTACCCCTATTCTGTTTCACCAATTTTGTAAGATCCAATCTGACTGCCTCAAATTTACTGCCCAATTTGTTAGAACGATCAAACATCTTCAGACACCTGCGCGAGTGCCGGTAGTGGAGGGAGTGAATATTTGTGGATGTGGTGCCAATCCAGCAGGCTGTTTTGTCCTGGGTGGTGTCAAGCTTCTTAAGTGTTGTTGAAGCTTCACCCATTGGCATGGTAGGCTGGCATGGTGGCTTAGTGATAGCATTGCTGCCTCACAGTGTCAGGGACCTGGGTTCGATTCCAGTCTCGGGCAACTGTCTGTGTGGAGTTTGCACATTCTCCCTGTGTCTGCGTGGGTTTCCTCTGGGTGCTCTGGTTTCCTCCCACAGTCCAAAAATGTGCAGGTCAGGTGAATTGACCTTGTTAAATTGCCCATAGCGTTCAGGCATGTGTAGGTTAGGTGCATTAGTCAGGGTTTAAATGCAGAGGAATGGGTCTAGGTGGGTCACTCTTCGGAGGGTCAGTGTGGGCTTGTTGGGCAGAAGGGCCTGTTTCCACAATGTAGGAATTCTAAAAAAAGTCTCAGCAAAAGGAAAGTATTCCATACCACTCTTGACTTACACCTTGTAGAGGGTGGACAAGTTTTGGGGAGTCAGAAAATGAGTTATTCACTGCAGGATTCCTCGCCTCTGACCTGCTCCTGCAGTCACTGTGTTTATGTGGCTAGTCCAGTTCACTCTGTGCAGTTCAGACTGCAATGTGTCCAGGAGTGTGAAGAAATTAGAGGCAGAGCAGATGTCTTTGTGGATGTTAGGTACAGCATTCGAAGAACAAAAGTTGTCAAGGTTAGCAAGATATTTTCAAAGAAAAGGATAGCAACGTGGAACAGAATGCCAATAGAATAGATAATGGGGCTGGTTTCAAAAGAGAATTTAAAAACAGGTGGCAGGTGGTCAGAGACTTGACAATAGGTCGGGAATTCAAAAGGACGAGGGATTCCAAGCGCAAGAGGAAACGGCAAAACAAAAACACGTTTTGAAGGTTGGCAAAGATATTTTTCTGAATGAAAAGATGTTGAACAGGAAAATGACTGAAGGAAGAAGAAGGGAGACTGTTCCAAAGAGAGGTGAAAACATGCGCTATGAGACCTTCCACTCACTTGTTTCCACCTGGAGAAATATTCAGAGAGAAATAAAAACTGCTTCGACCAGATAGAGTCCCAGGGCACAGCTTCCTGCATGGGTTTATTGACCAGTATGTGATGTGGACTCTGGCCGTTGTTGCTGTGCAAACACCAAGGAAACACTCAATAAAGGAAATGAGAATTGGTACATTGTCAACTGCAGTCACTTTGTCACCATCTAAAAAATACCAAGAGTGATATGTGCTGTCAGTGAGAGTGACATCGATTACAAACATTGGAAGTTGCAAGTATAAAAATCACAGCTAGTGATATATGCAGATGCTGAAAGCGTAACGTATATATTTATATTTGGACAGGAGAAAATCATTAATCCGTCAAGCTTCCCCTTCCAAAATTTCCACCTGGTTTCCCACTGTCATTCTAGATCTGAGTCCTCAACGCTGTTTACAAACAGAAATGTTTTTAAATTCTCTTTTGAAACCTGCCCCATTTTCTATTCTATTGGCATTCTGTTCCACGTTGCTATCCTTTTCTTTGAAAATTTCTCGCCAACCTTGACAATTTTTGTTCTTCGAATGCTGTACCTAACATCAACAAAGACATCTGCTCTGCCCCTAATTTCTTTCCACTCCTGGACACACTGTAGTCTGAACTGCACAGAGTGAAGTGGACTAGCCACATAAATGCAGTGACTGCAGGAGCAGGTCAGAGGCGAGGAATCCTGCAGTGAATCCTGCACTTTGTGACTCCCCAGAGCATGATCACCCTCTTCAAGGTGGTGTGGAATACTGCCCCCTTGTTGAGATGAGTGCACCTCCACTAACATTCCAGAAGCTTGACACCATTCCGGACATAGTAGATGGATGGATTGGTACCACATCCACAAGCATCCACCACCAACGCCCAAGATGTGTACTATCTACAAGATGCACTGCAGAAATTCACCAAAGATCCTTAGCACATTCCAAACCCATGACCACTTCCATCTAGAAGGAGGAGGGCAGCAGATACATGAGAACATTGTCACCTTCACATTGCCCTTGAAGCCACTCACCATCCTAAATGATGTCCTCTTACTGTCCCTGGGTCAAAATCTTGGAATTCTCTCTCTCAGGGCATTGTGATCTTTCTATCCCAAATGACCTGCAGCAGTTCAAGAAGGCAGCTCACCACCACCTTCTCAAGGGCAACTAGGGGTTGGGCAGAAAATTCTGGCCCAGATAGCAAAGACCATATCCCCAAATGAAGAGAAACAAAGTTTCTATGATGTCCAGCTCATTGAAAGATGGTCAGGTGTCAGGGTGGACAAACTGCATAAAATCCTGCCTTTGATGTTCAGGAAACCGGTCTCGTAAGAACAAGGAGCACGAGTAGGCCACATGGCTTTTTGAGCCTGTTCCACCATTCAATAAGATCATGGCTGATCTTGGGTTTCCTCTTCTAAACACTATCCTTTGTGCAAATGTAGAGCCAAATATTCAGCAGAGTACTCCAGCTGCAAACTAAACAAGGCCTGATCCGATTTTATAATCACCACCTGAAACACCTAGTTAGACACACGCAACATTAATTCGTTTCTGAACCAACTGCAAATAACAGACTAACCGTATAAATAGGCTGTCCAACCAAACTAAGAGATCACTTGCATCTGCCAGAATATTGCTGGTTATCAACAGTATTACATGCTGAGAAAGAGATAAATATTTGTTCGAACACTAGGGTTAACACCTCTGCCTGTCTAGTGACATGGTCCCTTTACATAAATCCGAGCACGCTGATACGGCCTCAGTCTCATACCACACCTGAAAGATAGCCACCACACTGGTTCATGGTCTACAGGACACAGCATAGAACATGGAATAGTACAGGCCCTTCAGCCCCTGATGTTGTGCTGACCTTTTATCCGACTCTAAGATCAAACTAACCTATATAGCCTACATTGTACTATCATCCATGTGCTTATCCAAGAGTCGCTTAAAGTCCCTAATGCCCACAGCAGTGGTACTACCTCCCAGAATATGCCAGAGACATGGAAAATGTACAGTAAACACCTCAATCCTCTCGAGAAATTATCAGCAACAATCTCCCTCTTTAAAGCTTTCAAATCTACAGGTAGGAGAGACACTCCTCTTCCAGACTGACATCTCTTAAGCATTGAGGCACTCGCCAATGACCTACATTTGGATTAACCATATTGTTTGCCTAACATGTGACTGACAGAGAAAGCTGTCACCTCTGAACTTTGTCATGGCAACAGGGTTCCAGGAGGGCAGATGGAACATTTCAAGGACATCCTCAAAGCTTCCCTGAAAAAATGCAATATTCCTAACCCCCCTCATGCGCGTATCTCTAACACAAACTGGAGAAGCAATATCCGTGAAGTTGCCAATGATTTTGGGTATCTGAGAGAAGATTTGTAGCTCAGCTTGTGGATCTGGTTGTAAGTTTGCTCGCTGAGCCGGTAGGTTTTCTCTCAGATGTTTCGTCACCATGCTGGGTAACATCATCAGTGAGCCTCTGGTAAAGCATTGGTGTTCTGTCCCACTTGCTATTTATCTGTCTTGGTCTGTTGTGATGGGCGATATCACTTCTGGTTCTTTATCTGAGGGCTTGGGAAATGGATTTCCAAATCCATATGTTTGTGAATGGAGTTCCGGTTTGAATGCCAGGCCTCTAGGAATTTCCATGCGTGTTTTCGTTTAGCGTGTCCCAGGATGGATGTATTGCCCCATTCGAACTGGTGCCCCCCTTCCTCTGTGTGTATGGATACTAGTGATAGTTGGTCATGTCTTTTGGTGGCTAGTTGGTGCTGATGTATCCTGGTGGCTAGTTTGATGCCCGTCTGTATAATGTAAAGTTTGTTGCAGTCCTTGCAGGGTATTTTGTATATGAGGTTTGTTCTGCTGGTTGTTGGTACGGGGTCCTTAAAATTCATCAGGAGCTGTTTCAGTGTGCTGATAGGTTTGTGGGTGCCTAGGGGCTGGAGTAGTCTGGTCATCCTCTCTGAGATGCCTTTAATATATGGCAGGGTGGCTAGAGTCTCTGGACAGGTTGTGTCCTCTTGTTTAGGTCTGTATTGTAGGAATTGGTGGACTGCACTTATCGGGTACTCATTGTTCCTGAATGTGTTATACAGGTGTTTCAACTTGGCATCTCTTAGTTCCTGGGTGCTGCAGTACATTGTGGCTTGTTTAAATAGTGTCTGGATGCAGCTCTGTTTGTGGGTGTTGGGATAATTGCTCCTGTAGTTGAGTATCTGGTCAGTGTGTGGGGCTTTCCTGTAAAGGCTGGTCTGTAGCTCTCCATTGGCTTTGCGTTCCACCGTGATGTCTAGGAAGGGGAGTCTGTTGTTGTTCTTTTCCACTTTGGTGAACTTCATATCAGTAAGGGTATTGTTTATGTGTTTGTGGGTTTCTTCTAATTTGTTGCATTTCATGATGGCAAAAGTGTCATCCACATAGTGGACCCAAAGCTTAAGCTGGACGGTAGGAAGGGCTGTTCCTTCTAACCTCGGCATAACTGTTTCTGCTGAGAATCCTGGTATTGGTGATCTCATAGGTGTCTCATTGATTTGTTTGTAAGTCTTGTCATTGAAGGTGAAATGGGTTGTGAGGCACAGGCCTATAGGTTTGAGGATGCTGTCCTTGCTGATGGAGTTGGCGCGGTCAGGTGTTTGTATGCTTGGTTCGTCTAGCAATGAGGCCAGTGTTCCTTTGGTGAGGGTGATGCTTATGATGTGAATGGGGCTGTCACATTGAAGAAAACCATGACCCCGTCATCCTCCAACTTGATGTCTTTGATGATGTTAAGGAATTCCTGGGTGGAGTGGATGGAGTGGTTTGAGTCTTCTACTGGATCTTTCAGTTTGTGTGCCAGTTCCTTTGCTAGTCTGTATGTCGGTGTACTGGGAAGTGAGACTATGGGTCTGAGGGGGGGGGGGGCCCTTGTTTATGTACCTTTGGTAAACCATAAAAACGGGGTGTGTTGGATCCTTCAGGTTTCATTCTTTGAAAGTCTGTCTTGTTAATTTCAGCTGTCTTGTGAAGTTTCCTCAGGGATGCTGCAATATGGTTTTCTAGCTGTGGAGTCAGGTTCATCACCACCTGTTGGCTAGTATTGGTATCTGTGAGTATTGTGCTTGCTTTTTCAATGTATTGTGTTCTGTTCAGGATGACAGTCATGTGTCCTATCTCTGCTGGTAGGATTATGATATTTCTGTCTTTTTTGAGTCCTTCCAGGGCTTGCCTCTCCAGTGTGTTGAGGGTGCCTCCCTTCTTTCTTTCTGCTTAGTGTTGGTGCTACTGTCTGTCCGATGGCCTGCTGGATTTCTTCCGTACATCCGTTGTCTTTCAGGGTAGATTCCAACGCTGCTATGAAATCCTTTTTGTCCGCGCCCTGTGGTTGAAGTTCACCCCTTGCAGTAGGACGGCCTTATCCGTCTCTGTGAATGGTTGGTCCGACAGGTTCTTTATCCAAGTCTCTGAATTGTCTGTGTTATTGCTGTGTGTAAGCTTGGCCAGTTTTTCTTGAAGGGCTAGTCTTTTCGTTGCCTTGGTCCGCTGTTGGTTAGTATTGATGGCTCGTTCTAGCGTACTTGTCCATTCATGGTCAGTCACATTAATGTGCAGAGTCCTTTGGCATGAAATTTCTCGTTCATATTTGTGGAGTCTGTTGTGGGCATCATTTATCATTTCTCGTAGCAACTTGTGGTCGTTCTGTTCTGCTATTCTTCTAGCTTGTGGCGTGCTGAGAAATGGTTTGTATTTGACACATCTTGGTAATACCTGTTTCCTGAGGCATTCGTGTAGGAAGTACAGTTGTTGGCGGGTGGCGCTCGGTCGGACGGCGTTGGTTTCCCATCTTCGGGCTAGTTTGAGGGTATTGTGCCCACAGGTGTTCGCAATTTTGGAGACGATTTGTAGCTCACGTTGTGGACCAGGTTGTAAGTTTGCTCACTGAGCTGGTAGATTTGTTCTCAGACATTTCATCATCATACTAGATTACATCATCAGTGAGCCTCCGGTGAAGTGCTGGTGCTCTGTCCTGTTTTCTATTTATCTGTCTTGGTCTGTTGTGATGGGTGATATCACTTCTTTTTTTTTAGATTAGATTACTTACAGTGTGGAAACAGGCCCTTCAGCCCAACAAGTCCACACCGCCCCGCCGAAGCGTAACCCACCCATACCCCTACTTTTGGTTCTTTTTCAGAGAAATTGGTAAATAGGGTCCAACTTTGAGTATCGCCATCAGCTCCAGGTGAAGGTTAAGTGCAAACAGTGTGTCTAAACCCATACATCCCACCCATCTCCTGCCCGGGGTGTGCTAACCCAGCTAGGGATTGTTTAATTCACCTCAGGACCCATCACTCCAAAGTGGAAGAGAGCCACACTCAGTCCCAAGGAGCAGACGAAGAAGGATGAGGGGTCAGCAACAGTGACGGATTGCCTCAGTGCTCTACTGGCAGCATTCCTTTTTGCATTTAAGCCCTGGAATGGGACTTAAACCAAGAAATCTTTGACTCACAGACAATAACATTCCCCATTAGCCACAGCAGTGACCTTTCCTTATAGCTCTGTCACATGATTTTTAAAATTACAGAATTCCTCGTGTGTAAACAGGCCATTCAGCCCACACCAATCCTCCGAAGAGCATCCCACCCAACCCTGTATCTTCCATGGCTAACCCACCTAGCTTGCACATTGCTGAACACTGGGGGGCCATTTAGCACAACCAGTCCACCTGACCTGCACATCTTTGGACTGTGGGAGGAAACTCACGCAGACACAGGGAGAACATGTAACTTCACACAGGGAGTCACCCAAGGCTGGAATCAAACCCAGATCTCTGACGCCATGAGGCAGTAGTGCTAACCACTGAGCCACCATGCTACCTGCTTAAGGACAGTCATGTGAAGCATTTTGGGGATCTGATTTAAAAGGTGCTCCAACAATGCAAGCAGTGGGCGGCACGGTGGCACAGTGGTTAGCACTGCTGCCTCACAGCGCCAGAGACCCGGGTTCAATTCCCGCCTCAGGCGACTGACTGTGTGGAGTTTGCACGTTCTCCCCATGTCTGCGTGGGTTTCCTCCGGGTGCTCCGGTTTCCTCCCACAGTCTAAAGATGTGCAGGTCAGGTGAATTGGCCATGCTAAATTGCCCATAGTGTTAGGTAAGGGGTAGATGTAGATGTAGATGTAGGGGTATGGGTGGGTTACGCTTTGGCGGGGCGGTGTGGACTTGTTGGGCCGAAGGGCCTGTTTCCACACTGTAAGTAATCTAATCTAATCTAATCTAATTTGAATCGGTACTCCCGGACAGTCTACAAGGTGCAGTATGTCCATGTGTAGATTATAATTTAATGCTGTACTCCACACACTCATGGGTCTTCATCCTATCAGTAATGGCTGTCCTTTTTATTAAATTGTTCGCCCTGCCCCTTCTATAGTTTCCCTCCCCCTAGTTAAAGCCGAGTATTTGGCTGGGTGCAGAAATGCAAGTCTTGATGCTGAGGAAGAAAAGCTCCAACTACTTCCAGTGAAAGATAAAAGGCACAACTTGCTATGTCAGGACAGGACACGAGGCAATAATGTGAGAGATGGTTCATTAGAAAGGAGCAGTACTTGGTGATATTACCTTCTGAAATCACATACTTTTACGACAGCCAGCTTTTCCCTGTGGAGATCAATTCGCCGATGATACTAAGAGCTATATTTCAGCCTGAGATTGTTTTTTTTCAGCAAAGACATTGAAGACACAATATTAGCCCAAGAGGCCAATAATACACTGCATTGATATAAAGTAGACAAAATTGGTGACCCTAATGCAGTCAAACCAAAAACTTTTCTTTGATGTTAACAACCATTTAACCTATTTCCTTTCAAAAATAGTTCTGACTTCAGGTTCCTTTCATGAAGCATTGATTCCCTCATCGATGTATTGTTGGACAGGAAGCTTCACAGTGTCATTCATTCATTGGCGGCCCTCGCAGATGAGGATGACTCTCTTCGCACCCTCAGCTGAGTGAGCCCACAGCTGTCTGGATAGTCCTATAGGGCAACCACAAGTTCTGTTACCCATGGGGCAGGTGGTGGTCACGGGAAGGTGAGGGTGGGGCATCAGGTTGGCAACACGTAGTTTCATCCCCATAGGCGAGTCTCGCAGTGCTCGCCACCTTCCCAGATGTTCCTACACTGTGTTGGGCGGTCTCGGGCCCAGTGATTCCCAGGTGTCTGTGGGAATGCTGCACTTCCCCAGTGAGACCTTGAGGGGTATCCCTGAAGCACTTCCTCTGTCCACCTGGGGCTGGGGCCTGCCTTGGGGAGTGTTGCATCACTCTTGTGGACATCGTGCCCCATTGCAGCCAATCAAGTGGAACAACTGGGCGAGGTGGTAAAGTAGTGACAATGTCACCAGGGACTAATAGCCCAGGCAAACCAACCGGACATTTTGGAGATGTGGGTTCCAATCCCACAACGGCCAATGGTGAAATCTGAATTCAATAAAAATCTGGAATAAATGGCTGTGAAAACTCCATCAATCATTGAGCAAACCATCTATCCAGTTCACTTTGGGGAAGGGAAGAGAACTAAATAAAAATAGTCCTATTCACGACTCCAGACCTACATTAATGTGCTTTACTCTTACTGCACTCTGGGCAATGAAGAATGGACAGTAACTTCTGGCCTTGCCAGCAATGCCTTTATCCCACAAACAAATTTTTAAAAACTATTTCATTGTTTCTGTTGTTAAATCTCTGCAATTCTCTAACTGAGGCCTTATCAAGCTGGTGAAGGGCTTATGTCCAAAATGTCAATTTTCCTTTGGGTGGCACAGTGGTGAGCACTACTGCCTCACAGTGCCAGGGACCCAGGTTCAATTCCTGCCTCAGGTAACTGTCTGTGTGGTGCTTGCATATTCTCCCTGTGTCGGCATGGGTTTCTTCCAGGTGCTCTGGTTTCCTCCCACAACCCAAAGTTGTGCATGGCAGGTGAATTGGCCGTGCTAAATTGCCCATAGTGTTAGGTGCATTAGTCAGGGGTATATTTAGGGTAGGAGTATGTGTCTGGGTGGGTTACTCTTCGGACGGTCAGTGTGGACTTGTTGGGCTGAATGACCTGTTTCCATACTGTAGGGAATCTAGTCTAATCCTGCTCCTTGGATGCTGCCTGACCTGCTGTGCTTTTCCAGCACCACCATCTTGACTCTGATCAGGCTGGAGTCTGGATTGGAAGAGAGACTAATAAATAATGCAGAGATTTAGTTTTTTTTAAATTATCATGTGTACTCAATACAGGAATATAAAGAGTACAGTGAAAAGTGTACAAAGTCACCATTGTCTGGTGCCATCTTAGTTACCAAAGACAGGATTTTGAAAATATGGTGAAGTGGCTGGGGAATGGCTAGTGGATACAAGGGGGATACAACAGGTCTTTCCCCTCTGTCTACTATGAGGTACAGTGCAGGTAAAACTGATACTCTGCCGAAATCAGCTCTGATTTCCCACACAGTCTACCAAAAGTGGGAAAAGTGAGATATTCCAGGAGAAAGCTACTCAAAGTAGCATGCACCTCAATCCAGGGTTCACCTTCCTCAGTCAGGAAACACAGAAAGAAATAGACACTGAACCTTTCCAATTCTCTTCCTGCAGTGTTCAATTATTTTGTGTTTGATTATGTGATTCTAGTAACAGATCCATACTCAGCATACTTGATTGGTTGAGACTTGGTGTTGACTCAGAGCAAAAACGAATGGAAGCCGGGGTATAGATATTTTGTGATGCAGCTATGCTTTAAAATATTGTAGTTAAATTAGTCTTAGAAATTCGAAATAATACAGTAATTCAGTTCATTGTGCTTATACAATGTACAAAACCAAGAAAACACAACACACCTAATTCACTCATCCCTCAAGCCCGTGTCACCATCTGATTATGTAATATCTGATATATAATTTATATCTGATTTATGACCTAACTTTATACATGTTTGTCTCATATCCTTTGGTGTCTTTAGTTAAGAAACATTTATCAGTCTCAGATCCAGCATTAATTACAAAGTGTTGGAGTGAATTCCAAACTTCTACCACATTTGGTGTGGCAACTGGTTCCTCTCTTCAGTCCTGAAAGGTATGGTTCTAATCTAATGTCTAGATTCCAGCAAAGAACTTGGGGTGGCATGCTGGCTCAGTGGTTAGCACTGCTGCCTCACAGCGCCAGGGACCCGGGTTTGACACTAGCTTCAGGTGACTCCACAAATGTCTGCATGGAGTTTACACATCCTCTCCATGTCTGCGTGGGTTTCCTCCTACAGTCCGAAGATGTGCAGGTTAGGCGGATTGGCTGTGCTAAATTGCGCATCGTGTCCAGAGATGTGCAGACTAGGGGGTTAACTGTGGTAAAAGTGGGTTATAGGAATGGGAAGCGGGGAGGATGAGATGCCCTCTGGAGGGTTGATGGGCAGAATGGCATCCATTTGCACAGTAAAAATTCTATTCCCAGAGGAGGTAGTTTCCCTCTATCTACCTTGTTGTGTGTGATACTCTTAACATGAAAGTTCAGCAAAGGAGAGAGACACTGGGAGGCATAAACATTCAAAGCTGTTGGTGTATTGTCTTTGGAATCACATGATTGGTATCTCCCCTATGGTCCCTGTTATTTTAAGAACATACTTACTGTCTATTAAACAAAGCAGGGCTCCCACTAAACAACACAAGGACCAAATGAAGTGAGATATTGTTATTGTATTGTTACTGGGCAAGTAACCTACAGGATGAGGACAATCCGTGGGGGAACCAATGCTCTCTCTAAACCAAGTTGTTCCAAAGTTCTGCATGCCCTGATTGTGTGCCAAAGCACTGGTGTCCAATTCTGAAAGCTGCTGCTATGACAGACCTCAGAAGTCTACGCACATAAAGAAAAGTACCAGAAGAATTATTGCTGGGTTCAAATCTCACCATGGTTGCTGGTGGAATTTAAATGAATTGAATGCATCCTCAATGTTCCAAAATCCATCTGGTTTGCTAATGTCCTTCAAGGAAGGAAATCTGCTGTCTTTACCAGGTCTGGCCGACATGCTGTCCAGACCCACAGCCATGTGCTGACTCTCAGATGGCCTTGCAAGCTACTCAGTTTAAGGACAATTCAGGATGGGTACCCAGGACTGACCTTGCCAGTGATGCTCACACCCAGTGGAAGAAGGGATGGCGGTATAGTAATTATTAATATCGTGCCAATCAATGTCATTGGCCCAGAATGATTTAAACAATCAAGTCTAATTCCTAGACAGAAGCACCAGGAGCAGGTGGAGGCCATTCAGCCCCTCTGCCATTTAATACGATCATGGCTGGTCTCATCTCAGACTCAACTCCACTTCCCTGCCCGCTCCTCAAAATCCGTCAGCCCATTACTAATTCAAAATCTGTCTGTGTTATCCTCAAAATCTGCTCAACACCCCAGCATCCACCACATTCTGTGATAGTGAATTCCACAGATTCACAACCCTTTGAGAGAAGTTGTTTCTCCTTAATTCTATTTTAAATCTGTTAACTCCTATCCTAAATCTACAACCTGTTGCACGACACGCTCCATGTCTGAAGGCTGTAAATTGTACTTGTTTGAGATTTTTAAAACACTAAAATGTTACTTTCTCTTCTTCCTTTCTCTTTCTCCCTCTTCTGCTTTTCTTTCAATTCAGTCTGTTTCCCTCTCTCTTTCTAACCTGATCCACCTCGTTTCCCTTATAGTTGTCCCTCTGTTCTGCTCGCACGCCATAAATCCCAATAAGATCAATTGTTGATCTCCCCGACTACCCAGTCTTATTGCCCTCCGCTCACTCTCCCCATGAGATTACGCAGCAAGTTATATTTTAGCTGAAGGTTGCAGGAAACAATCTGATGGTTTTATGTCTCAGATGCAGCTAAATATTATGTACAGCACATGTCTGTTCTAAGGATTGAAAGTGACTTAAAGCTGCTGAATAAACTGCACGATTTCCATCCCATCAGAGATCTGGATATGATGTGACAAAGCCATTCTCGAGCCTTGTCGTTGCTGCATTCAGTTGGATCATTATTATTTTTGGGCAAAGAGACAGATCTGAGTCTCACGTGTGCCTCACTCTTCATCTCAGTCATTCAGACCGCGGAAGGAAGCTCCTTTCAGCTGGCTCTGACAAAAGCAGAGGTTGATTTCGCCATTTTCCAATTGTGCACTGAACGCTAATGAGCTCTTGTTGCTTGTTAATTTCCCTTGCCACCCAGGTCAGTATCTTGCTCCTTTCAACTACACATTGACACCTTGCCATTTCAGGATGTGTTCTTGATTGTGAAGTGGGAAGACGGAAATGATACTGCGAGCGGACTGAGGATATTTAGGAGGATTTCAAGAAAATCTAAAACTCCTGGACAGATCACAGCCTGTTAATTTTACTTTCTGCCATTCTCCCTCGCACTAGAGATGCACTAAATTGTTTTCTGAATTCATTTTTGCTGCATTATCCCTCAAATCGACATCACCGCGAGAGTCTGATAATCATCTCACCGCTGTCTGAGTGCAAATTACCTGCCATGTTCCCTACATTGCAACAGTGACTGGACCTCTAAAGTCCTTCATTGGTTTTACAGCATTCCGGTATGTCATGGAGTCTTTCTTTGTCTCTTTTTCTTTAGCTTTTTGGTCAAACACTTCCACAAGGACTTATTTCGAGAACAGATTCTGCACGACCCACTTATCGTTCTCTAATTTCTGACTTCTTTATACAAACCAAATCCAGCCTCGGGCAACTGTCTGTGTGGAGTTTGCACATTCTCCCCGTGTCTGCGTGGGTTTCCTCCGGGTGCTCCGGTTTCCTCCCACAGTCCAACGATGTGCAGGTCAGGTGAATTGGCCGTGCTAAATTGTCCATAGTGTTAGGTGTATTAGTCAGAGGGAAATGGGTCTGGGTGGGTTACTCTTCGGAGGGTCGGTGTGGACTTGTTGGGCTGAAGGGCCTCTTTCCACACTGTAGGGAATCTAATCTAATCCAATCAGCACCTCCCCATCAATCAGGTCAGTAATGAAACTCCTTCCCCGAGTAATCCACCAATAGGATCATAGAATTGTGCCAACACAGAAGGCCATTTGACTCATCATGTCTGGCTTGGTCTCCCAGGGTTCAATTCACACATTGCTCTCTCCTCATATCCTGCACATTGCTCCTCTTCAGTTGTTTACGAAATGTAGAAAAAATCGTGCGTGAGAGAAGGAGGCCGCTTTGGGCCCTTGAATCTGTGGAAGCCATAAAACGAGGAACCCTGCTTGGTCCCATTTCCAGCTCTTGGGGATTAATGAACTCCAGATGCATAACCTGACACCTTCTGAATGAGATGAGAGTTTCTGGCTCTATTCCCCCCTCCCCCCAACCCGACCCTGCTTTAGGTAGTACATTCCAGACCCCTTGTCGCTTTCTCTGTGAAAAAATATATTTTCCTCACCTCTCCTCTAATCCTCCATCAATCACTTTAAACGCATCACCACATTGTCACTTCCCCTCTGCTAACTAAAATAGGTTCTTCCCCTCCATTCTATCCTAGCCCTTCACAATCTTGTACACCCCCATCAATTGTGTTTGCTGCACAGATCGATCCACATCTGCTCTTCCAGTTGACTTTAGCTGGGCCATCTTGAAGTTTTCTCTTTCAAAAGTAAGCCCAAGCTCCTTCAGGGTTTTCAATATGTTTTCCTTCAGCTCACTCGCGGAACGTCCCAGGTTCCAAATCAGGTGAAAAATACGTCAGGGGCTTGCACAGGCATTATAGACCGAATGGCGCCCCTCTTATGCTTTAAGACTGAAAGGTCGATGTTTTCTCCAAATTTAAAATCCTCACGCCCAATATCATCATTGTCACGTTATCCATGTCCCTTTCTAGTTCATTGACATTGCAGGGGAATCCAAGTCCCAGAGGTGCGTAATAATCTCGAAACAGTTGATGAGAAAAGATCTATAATAAAAGCAGGTGTCTCAGAATGCAGTGAAAGAGGATGTGTTGCTGAATGACATGCCTTTTAACACTTGAGCAGATTTCTGACACCCCCACCAGGACAGTATAAAGCAGATTTTACATGCAGCATGTAACAAGGAAGTCAATCCATTGCTACCTTGGGGTTGAATTTTTCCAATTACATAAGGGGACGAGGATGTCTGTGGTGTAGTGGACATGTCCCTGCCTCTGAGTCAGTGGCTCCAGGTTTGAGTCCAGGACTCAATAGTCAAGGAGGATGCATTCACAATGTGGCTCAACAGGTTGGTTATCCAATTGTATTGTCAATGATGTGAGGATAGGTATTGTTCCTGGTCAGCCACGGTGGTGGAGAGAACATGGAACAGCTCCCATCACTATCCATGGTCACAACATGTGCGTTGCCGCAGTAACCCGACACCTTGGGGAGGGCTGATTGACATCAGGTACTTTCTCATGGTAACTTGTGGTATTTCCAACTTTACCAGTAGGTGGCATTGGGTGAGCTATGTTTCAGGCAGTTTGCTGCCACCAATCAGCCTTTGTCTTGGGACTAGCTCACCATCAGTGGTACCGGATACACTACCGTAGAGTACTGAAGAGGTACTGTCCTAAGATAACAAGAAGGTTCACTGCATGAGAGCATTGACTGCAACTACATTTGGTCAGGTATTGTGATTAGAACTGGGAGCTGGTGCAGCTACACCTCAACGATTCGAGTTGAGTCCCTAATAGAAGATGTGATGGTCTAGTGGCATTAACGCTAGACCATTAATCCGGAGACCCAGGTAACATTCTGGGAATCTGGGTTCAAATCCTGCCATGATAGATGGTGAAATTTGAACTCAATAACAAGCTTGGAACTAAGAGTCCAATGAAAACATTGACAGGGGAAACAAAAGCCATCTAGGTCACTACTGTCCTGGTCTGATCTAAATGCAACTTCTGACCCACAACAATAATAACATGTGGTTGTCTCTTCATGCTCTCTGGCAATAAATGCTGGACCAGTCAATGAGACCCACATCCCATGAACAAAACTAAATCTCCATCTACAACAGTATTTGTGAGAGACATCAGTCAAATTGGTGGAGCCAAACGTTGCTGTTGTGACAGTTGGTGCCAACAGGCAGTTTGGTACCTCACTGCCCCACCCTTGCTGGAGGACCTGCCCTTTAGCAGAGAACTATGGAGGAAATGGATGAACAAAGGGTGGTAATTTGAGAAAAGGTACACTCCCCGATGGCAACACTGGATCTTGCTGCCTCCAAAATGAGATACAATTTTCGAAGGTTATGGAACAAGAAACTTGCCTCAAGTAACAGCCCATTAATCTCCAGTAATGGGCTAGGGGTAGTTCAGATGCAAACACAGTGGAGATGGAAATGGGAATGTGGTTTAAATTGGGTGTCCCAACTGAACCATTCGTGTCCGTGCCAACCTATTGTTCTGTTCATTCCTGAGAAGTGGGCATTGCTGGCTGGACCAGCATTTATTGCCCATCCCTCATTGCCCTTGAAAAGGTGGTGGTGAGCTGCCTTCTTGAACCGTTATATGTGCTATAGATAGACCCACAATGCCCTTAGAGAGGAAATTCCAGGATTTCGACCCTGTGACAGTGAAGAAATAGCGATACATTTTCCAGTCAGGATGGTGAATGGCTTGGAGGGGAACTTGCAGGTGATGGTGATCCATGTATCTGCTGCCCTTGTCCTTCTAGATGATCATGATCATGGGTTTGGAAGGTGCACAGCGTGAGGTACAACTTACATTCTCTGGATCAAACAAGCAAGCCATATACCACTGCTTTGTATGAATATATAATTATCACAAAACCTTCTTCTGGAAAGAATGAAGAGGCAATAAATGCAACTTTTGCAGACGTAGGTGCATTGCGTGGAGCCACTGATTGGTCTAAAAGTGCATTGTCCAGAGATTAAAGAGGGAGCAATCTCGTCCCATTCCACACGTAAATGAGCTGGCTGTATTGTGTTCTCTGCTTCTCTGCAGTGTTCTGGTAAGTGATGTGCAGTTGATTATAACCATGCCACCATTTCAGCTGTACAATGATGAAAGTGCTCGAGTCTTTGCAATATGTGCTGTGCTATTGAAGAACCTGCTAATGAGGGCTGTCAAAATGATTAAAATACAGCACAGTATATTGAGAATAGTCCCAGAGAGAGCTTCATGGGGATGTCTTGGTGTCTAATATCTGATGCATATAAAAGAAGGTTTATGAATTTGAATGAATAGCAACATGGTTGCAAAATGAAAGCACTGATTTTTTTTCCTTCTCTTTCTCTCATTCCCTTCCCACTAACTACTCCCTATAAATAGTCCGCTCAAAAAAATCTTTTAAAATTTAATTGAGCCCATAGATAGATATCGCTCAATATTTTTAAATGTCCAATTTCTCAGAATGTGATTTTAATGATACTGACTTTAAAAAAAAACAGACTTTATTGGGTTCAATTTTGATAAAGTACGTTTTAATTTCTGTCAAGGCCAAACAAAAAAATTGATCTGTTAACTAATTTTGATACAATTGATGTAGAAGTATCTTGTAATAACTTTTTTTTAAAAATAAAACTCCACTTGAATCATCGTCCTCTGCCTTTTATCTAGCTCCAGTTAAATGCAGAGCTGTCACTTGGCAGGCATACATGGGACAGAGGAATGGCATAAATGAAAATAAGCTTAAAATTGCACATAGTGGGCATGGAGGAGAAATTCCAGCTCACCATTTTGTTGTTTATCCATTCAGAGGGGAGGCCCACTGACTCACAAGGATCTTTTACACGATCGTTTTCTGTATTTTAAGAATTTTGCCACTTCTCAGCCCATTAGCCCATCTGATCAAGATCCTGCTATAATCTGAGGTAACCTTCTTTGCTGTCCACCACACCTCCAATTTTTGTGTCATCTGCAAACTTACTAAGTATACCTCTTATGCTCACATCCAAATCATTTATATAAATGATGAAAAGTAGTGGACTCAGCACCGATCCTTGTGGCACTCCACTGGTCACAGGCCTCCAATATGAAAAACAACCCTCCACCACCACCCTCTGTCTTCTACCTTTGAGCCAGTTCTGTTTCCATATGGCTAGTTCTCCCTGTATTCCATGAGATCTAACCTTGCTAACCAGTCTCCCATGGGGAACCTTGTTGAATGCCTTGCTGAAGTCCATATAGATCACATCTACTGCTCTGCCCTCATCAATCCTCTTTGTTACTTCTTCAAAAAACTCAAACAAGTTCATGAAACATGATTCCCCATGCACAAAGCCATGTTAAGACTGGTTGAAATAAAAGATCTATTTCCGTACTGCATGACTCTGTGACTCCATTTAAGGGGAAGGCTAGACAGGCATTTGAGGCAAAAGACAATGGATTGTTCCAATTGCTTTACAGAATCACAGAATCATTACATTTGGCCTATCTTGACTGCTTGAAGCTCATTAAATTAACACCATTGCGTAGTGCCAATCTCTTGCCTTTTCCCCATACCCTTGCATATTATACTTGTCCAAGTCATCATTCCGTGCCCTCTAAAGAACTTGCCTCCACCACATTTCCACGTAGTGCATTCCAGGCTTGCTGAGTGGAAAGGAATTTCTTCACATCTCCCTTGCATATCTCTTTCTATCAATTCCCTCTCATTTTTGTTTCTTTTATAAGCAGGAACAGTTTATCTGGATCTACCCTATCAGGCCCACTCATAGTTTTGAATACCTCTATCAGATCTCCTCTCAGACTTCTTGATTCCAAAGACAACAGTCCTAACTTCTCTAATATATTCTCATCACTGAAGTTCCTCATCCCTGGAACCATTCTCATAAACCACCTCTGCACTCTCTCTAATAGAGTCATAGAGTAATACAGCATGGAAACAGGCTCTTCGGCCCAAACTGGTCCATGCTGACCGTGGTGCCCACTAAGCTCGTTCCAATTGCCCGCACTTGGTCCATATCTCTCTAAACCCTTCCTGTCCATGTATCTATCCAAACATCTTTTAAATGCTGCTAATGTACCTACCTCAACCACTTTCTCTGGCAGCCCAAACTGTAGATGCACCATTCTCTGCATGAAAAAGTTGCCTCTCAGGTCTTTCTTAAATCTTTCCACGCTCATCGTAAACCTATGTGTCTGATTTTCAATTCCCCATCCCTGGGAAAAAGACGAAATGTTATCATCCTATCTATGCCCTTCATGATTTTATAAACCTCAATAAGGCCACCCCTCATTCTCTGACATTCCAAGGAATAAAGTCCTATCCTGGCCAACCTCCACCTATAACTCAGACCTACAAGTCCCGGCAACACCCACGTAAATCTTCTTTGCACCCTTTCCAGTGTGACTTTAACTTTCTTATAACAGGATGGCCAAACCTGCACACAATACTCCAAGTACGGCCTCACCAATGACTTATACAACTGCAATGTAACGTCCCAACTCCTATACTCAATGTATTCACATCATTTCTATAACGTGCCACACTATAAATCTGGATAAGGAAAGATCGTAAGAGGCTTGAGTGGAACTCAAACCCTGATATGAAGTGGCATTGTCATAAAAATAGAGCCAGAATGCTCAGGAGAGTTGTTAGGAAGTACTTCTGCACCAAAAGGGTGGGAGAGGTTTGGAACACTCTTCCCCAATCAGGATGGAGGGAGAACTTTTAAGAAGTGGGGTTCCCATATGATTATTCCATTTGTCCTTCTAGGCTGTAGGTGCCTTGGGTCTGACAATATCAGAGTTGTTAATGAAATAAGGTTTCAAGAAAATAGGAGTGGCGGGGGTGTGGGGTGGGGGGAGGAGGAAGGATGGGTTCTGAGTTATCTATTAGATTGGGAAATGAAAGAATATCAGTTTACATTTATATGCACCTTCAATGCAATGAAATGTCCTAAAATGCTTCACAAGAACATTATAAAACAAAAACTCTAGGCCACGTAATGAAACACATGAAAGCTTGGTCAAAGATGTAAGTTTCAAGGAGACTCTTAAAGCAGGAAAGTGAGGTGGAGAGATGTAGGGAGGGAACTCCAGAGCTTAGAGCTGATAGACATGGCCACCAACATGCAGGGATTAAAATGAAGTATGCATCAGAGGCCAGAGTTACAGGACCACAGATACCGCGGGGATGTTGGATACAATTACAGAGATAGGGAGAGCCATCACTGTGTATAGGCTGAAATCAGGAGGAAAATTTTAAACTGTAGGTGTTGCTTGACCAAGATCTACATCAAGGCCAGAAGCACAAGAGTGATATGGGAATAGATATAATTGCGACATAGCAATATAATGTTGATAACCTTAAAACTGATACACATTACTCCATGGTCTTATAAGAGCAAAGAAATGAAACAAAACTGTCTTGGCACTTTTCTTAAGCAAATACAAATTTGTTCTGAAACATTAATTTTGTATAACTGCATACATATGAGAATTAGCCAAATGTAACTCCTGTGAGATTTTTTCCACTAATTATAATTGTCGATAAATGTAAATTAAAACAAAAGATATTAAAGTTTAGATTTCCTGTCTATTTAATTATGTCAAAAAGCTGCCATTCACTTAAAATATCACATTTATTAATGCAGATCTGCTGATGCCAGTATCTTGATCCATTGGTGTTAAGCATGCTTCACAAGAACATTATAAAATGCTCCATCAGAAGAGAATGCGAGGTTATATTCCCTTTACTGTAACATTAGCCACCTAGTGTTGAACACATTTGCATGAAGCACCTGTGTTTACTGTTTTAGAAAGTCATTAACCCATTTCTTTTGAAATGGGTTCGTGACTCCACCAAAATGACACCAGCAGGAAATCCATGCAAACATGTGAAACAGGGCGTTAAATGTAGTGCATGGAAGAATTTCAATCCCATATGGCCTGCCGGAAAAGTGTAACCGAGGTTTAGTATCGGCAACTTATCGCTGAAAGAACTTGCTTCATTAGAATGAATTTAGCAGACTCTGGGCAATTATGGATGGCCAATAAATGTTGGCTTAGCCAGTGACATTCTCATCCCATGAGTGAATTTTTAAAAATCCAGTATACTTATGACAAAAAAATTATATCCATGATATTTATGACAAAAGGGTCACTGGAACTGAAGCGTTAACTCTGCTTTCTCTCCATGCTTGCTGCCAGACCTGCTGAGTTTCTTTTGCAATTTCTGTTTTTGTTTCAGATTTCCAGCATCCATAGTTTGATGAAAACATTATATTTTTGACGTAAGGTGGGGTGATTTACGCATATTTTAATGTAAGTTATTTTAGAATTTGGATTTGAGCGAGTGGCATATGGGCTTGGTCTGTATGAATGGGTTTAATGGTTAACCTGTAAATTGTTCTGTAGCCATGGTGATTTCTTTTAAAACAAGTATCAGCCAGATTTCCATGCAATGGGACTCTGTTTTCATTGGGAGAGTTTTCATGAGCAAACAAAGCAAACTGTTGTGTGTTAAGCTTTTAGTTTATCAGGTCATTTTTTTTTATCTTTGATTACAGGAAACACCCCTAACTCAAAATAAGCTTTTTAGGTTTCCATTCAACAATTTTAGAGAAGTCTTGGGTGCCAGTGGATTTGCAAAATAGTTGTGCCTGAGAAATGGAGATGGTTCAGAACTGCTAAGAAATAGGTTACCTCAGTGTAATGAGTTTGGTTTTAAAGTTCCATACCAGACATGTTTGGTTTAAACCCTGAAGGAGTTATTTGAAGCTGAGAAGGTATAAGCACTTTATATGGTCTACCTATCAGTTAGCTCAGATGGTCAGATGGCAGTACTAATAACACCAAGGTCAAGGGTTCAATACCCATACTGACTATACCTGCTGGCTTCCAACTGAGATTTGGGGTGGCACAATGGTTAGCACTGCTGCTTTACAGCATCGGGGGCATAGGTATGATTCCAGTCTTGGGTGACAGGGTGAAGTTTGCACATTCTCCTCATGTCTGCATGGGTTTCCTCCGGGTGCTCTGGTTTCCTCCCATAGTTCAAAGATGTGCAGGTTAGCCATGGGAAATGCGGGGTTATGGGGATCGGTCGAGTCTGAATGGGATGCTCTTCAGAGGGTTCGTGCAGGCTTGATAGGCCAAATGGCCACTTTCTGCACTGGAGGGATTCTATGACAAATCAAACAATGGGTAACCAGGTTTTCAATACTAGGAAATTAAAGTCACAGATAAGTCAAACCCTATGCCTGATAGAGAATGGAAACTCTCCCTAATGTTTGAGAACAGAAAGCTGTTGGGATTAATGCCAGAGGAAGTGGAGGAGGTACAATTGTAACATTTAAAAGGCATCTGGATTGGTATAGAGGGATATGGGCCAAGTGCTGGCAAATGGGACTAGGTTAGGTCGGGATATCTGGTAGGCATGGACAAATTGGACTGAAGGGTCTGTTTCCGCACTGACCATCTCTATTCACTAATAGGATTGTAGGTTACTGTATTTTTCACAACCAAAAGTCACACAACACCAGGTTATCGTCCAACAAGTTTATCTGAAATCACAAGCTTTCAGAGCAGTGCTCCAAAAGCTTGTGATTTAAATTAAACCGGTTGGACTATAACCTGGTATCGCGTGACTTCTGACTTTGTCCACCCTAGTCCAACACCAGCTCCTCCACATGTTTCAAATCCTTCAGACATGCTATTGTAAATACTTTTGTTTATTCTATTTTAATCTACATTTCTCTTGAGTATCAAACTTCTGTCTTGTTGTTAAACCCTCGTCTGCAGGATCGTGTGTTTGTGTCTTCGTGAAGGAACCAACAGAGAAAGTAGAAATATGATCTATCAAACCAGATTTCCATCTAGGATCTGACTTGTCCAGTAATAACTGGAGAAGGTATCATAATGATTACACACATCAGTCTCTGCCCTGTAGGCTCTTTGTGTCCTGGACGAGTTATAACTAAGACCGACTTGGTTACATTTAACAGTAGGTGCTTCCTTCCACCAGGATGATAAAACCATACTCTGATAGCACTGATGAAGGCCATTCAGTCAATCACTGATCTGCTAGCTGTTTGAACAAGCAATGCAGTTATCAGAAGGAAAACTAGTAGAAGTTGTGAATGAGATAAACTGGTTCGATCAGTCTTATACATTTCAACATGGAGGTCCTGTAACACCAGTACGTTCATTCCCATTTTTCAGCGTTTGTTTGAAAGCTCGATTTTCCTTCTGCCCTGCCCTTTGAGCACAGCCCTGGAAATTTCTCTGAGAGGATTAGGTATTTGGAGAAGAGCATGCATACAACCTGGGGAATCTGAAACTAAAACAGAAACTGCTGGAGAAACTCAGCTGATCTGGTAGCATTCTGTGGATGGAAAGCAGAGTCAACATTTCAGGTCCAATGACCCTTTGTACAATGTAAACTGAGTACAGTCATGAACACTCTGCAATACTGATAGAACATAGAGCAGTACAACATTGGAATGGGCCCTTTGGCCTACAATCTTGTACTGAACAAGACGCCAAATTCAACTAATCCTGTCTGCCTGCCCTTGGTTCATAACCCTTCATTCCTTGCATATATTACATGTGGTGTTCGGTTTAGTACGTTGAAAACATTAAAGGAGCACTTGGAATGAGAAATTCATCCTTTCCTCTCTCCCAAAAGTGCGAGGGAAGTTCAGTCAGTTGTAAGAATTCCATCACAGCATTGTAACCAATCAAGCATAGAGTCATAGAGATGTACAGCATGGAAACAGACCCTTCGGTCTAACCTGTCCATGCCGACCAGATATCCCAAACCAATCTGCTAGCACCCTGCCCATATCCCTCCAAACCCTTCCTATTCATATACCCATCCATATGCCTCTTAAATGTTGCAATTGTACCAGCCTCCACTACTTCCTCTGGCAGCTCATTCCATACACGTACCATCCTCTGTTTGAAAAAGTTGCCCCGTAGGTCTCTTTTATATCATTCCCCCCTCACCCTATGCCCTCTAGTTTTGGACTCCCCGACCCCAGGGAAAAGACTTTGCCTATTTACCCTATCCATGCACCTCATCATTTATAAACCTCTCTAAGGTCACCCCTCAGCCTCTGATGTTCCATAGAAAACAGCATAGTTCAGCCCAGTGCTTAAAGCCTCTTGGTTTTTATAAACACCATAGACCCAATGAGCCATTAGTTTTTAAAACATAATCCATTCCTACTCCCCTACAGTGACCTCCAGACACTCATCCTTTAAAGGAAAGCATTAAATTATTTTCTGCATATGTGACAGAGGGTCCGATACAATCCAACCCATTTAAAGATAAAATAAGGCTCTGAAGGTAACATTAAGAGGTCTGTAATAATCAGTTGCATTAATTAAGCCTTACCTCCCCCCAGGGGAGCTGAAATCCTGAACCATCTATGGAATAAGTACCGATGTAATATAATTACTTCCTTGGCTGAAAGACTTTGCATCAAAGACCAGGGAGGCTACAAAGTCGAGTGTTGTATTCATTCCACTCAAGCTGAGTTCTGGGGCATGAACACATACAAAGTGAAGCTGCCCTACAAATGATTCACTCAAGTTAAGTGGGGAGCACAATCCCAGAAAAGACAGGTTGCAATATTAAAATATAAATGTGTTGATAAGGCAGCCCTCGATCCATCTGTTTATTGCACAAGGGTGTTGAGCTGCTTATTTCAAATTGGTTAATGGTCTCTGTTGGGAGAATGTACTGAGGAATGTCACTTACACACAAAGATGAGCTTGCATATATGCCAACAGCAACGGCAAAAATGGGAAGTTATGTTGACATTGTACAGGACCTCTTCTGGAATACTGCCTCCAGTTCTGGTCACCCTGTTTTGATTAGATTCACTCCAGTATGGAAACAGGCCCTTCGGCCCAACAAGCCCACACCGACCCTCCGAAGAGCAACCCACCCAGACCCATCCCCCTACTCTATTAGTCTACATTTACCCCTGACTAACGCACCTAACGCCATGGGCTATTTAGCACTGCCAATTCACCTAACCTGCACATCTTTGGACTGTGGGAGGAAACCGGAGCACCCAGAGGAAACCCCTGCAGACACAGGGAAGAATGTACAAACTGCATACAGACAATCGCCCGAGGGTGGAATCAAACTTAGATCCCTGGCGCTGTGAGGCAGCAGTGCTAACCACTGAGCCACTGTATTATAGGAAGGATATTATTAAACTGTAGGGGTTTCAGAAGAGGTTTACCAGGATGTTGCCAGGTATGGGGGTCTGAGTTATAAGGAGAGGCTGGATAGGCTGAGAACCTTTCCACTGAAGCATAGGAGGTTGAGGGATGACCTTACTGAGGTTTGTACAATGATGAAGGGAACAGATAAGGTGAATGGCAGGTGTCATTTCCCTAGGGTGAGGAATTTCAAGATGAGGGGGCATATTTTTAAGATGAGAGGAGAAAAATTTTAAAAAGACTTGGGGGACAATTTTTTTTTTAACACAGAGTGGCTCATGTGTGGAATGACCTTCCAAAGGAAGTGGTGGACGCAGGTACAGTTACAACATTTAAAAGAAATTTGGATAAGTACATGAATCAGAAATATTTCAAGGAACATGGGCCAAGTGCAGGCAAGAGGGATTAGTATATTTTGGAATTACGGTCGACTTGTACTGATTGGACCGAAGGGCCTGTTTCTTACCAGCCAACACCTGGAGGAAGAACACTTCATATTCCACTTTGGGATCCTGCAACTACACGGGTTCAATGCGGATATCACCAAATTCCTCATTTCCCCATCCCCCACATTATCCCAGTCCCAAGCCTCCAACACGGCGCCGCCCTCCTGACCTGTCTATCACCATTCCCATTTATCTGTTCCACCCTCCTCTCCGACCTATCACCTTCTCCTTCATCTTCATCTACCTATCACATTCCCAGCTACCTTCCCCCCAGCCCCACACACCCTCCCATTTATCTCTCAGCCCCTACCGGCCCACGAGCCTCATTCCTGATGAAGGGCTTATGCCTGAAATATTGATTCTCCTGCTCCTCGGATGCTGCCTGACCTGCTGTGCTTTTCCAGCACCACCCTCTCGACTCTGATCTCCACCATCTGCAGTCCTCATTTCCTCCCTGTTTCTGTGCTGTATGACTCCATAACAACTTGGCATTTATCCAGTGGATTTAATATTTGAAATTATCCCAAGGTGATTCCAAAAAGAGTTGTCAAAAAAGGAAACTGACACCCAGCCCACATGTTTGGTTGGATGATAAAAAGGTCGGTCAAAGGGGTGGCCTTTAAGATGAATCTTACAGGAACCAGAGATGTTTGGGGAGGGAATTTCTCCAGCTTTGGGTCCTGGCAATTGAAGGCACGGCTGCCAAACAGTAAATGAAGCGACTTAGACTTTTGTAAGAGGCTGGAATATTGCTCGAATCATTTTAAGGTGTGGGTCTGCACATGTGACTAGTTTGGGGTCAGTACAGAAATGAGGGATATTGCTAGCGTAAATAAATGGGCGCATTCTGAACAGGAGAAATCACGGAACAAGATCTACTCAAGACATTAAGCTCACATCTGTATGCATTAGCAAAATAAATGCCAAATGATTCTAAAGGGCAATGTATTTTACTTTTATCTATTTTCACAGAATCCATTAGGACTTAAAACTCTTCTGGGAATCTAATTTATACACTATAACGAGATTAAAATGTTGATAAAGAACATACTAGTCAATCATCTTTGGAAATACAAATTTTCCAAGGTAAAGATGTTTATAAAGAGAAGATTAAATTGTCACTTAGTGCTTCGTCTTTGCAGTGGTTTTAAATCAGGAAAGGCAAAACAGTAACATCTACCTCAGTGGACCTTTTCACAAACTTTTGAAAAAAAAAGTGCTGTTGAGAGGGAAAAATTTTGACCTTCTGCTACAGGCAAAACAAGTGATGGTGAACTGCTTTATATATCGCCACCTCCTTTGTTCCACTAACAGGAACTTGTACAAGGAAGCTGGAGCAGATTGGCCCATTGATCTTGCATGAAGGGGAAGAAAAAGTTAAAAAAAAATGTTGCTGAATAAAAGTAGCATGATTTGCACCTTACACTTAGCAGAGCCAGGACAAATACCAGAGTGCCCAAGTTCACACAGTCACAATAATGTATTCTACAGAAGGAAGCGCTGCTGACTGGTTGTCAAGTTGAGTGCATTTAGATCACAGAATAGAATCATGTCTAAATTATGCAAGCAGGTTATTTGGGCCATCAAGTCCACACTGACCTTCCAAAAAGCATCCCACACAGACCCATGCCCCTATTCTGTCACTGTAACCCTGCATTCCCATGGCTAATCCATCTTGCCTGCGCACTATCAGCAATTTAGCATGGCCGATCCACCTAACCTGCACATCTTTGGTCTGTGGGAGGAAACCGGAGAATCAGAGGAGACCTATGCAGACATGAGGAGAACATGCAAACTCCACACAGACAATTGCCCAATGGTGGAGTCAAACTAGGTCTCTGGTACTGTGAGGCAGCAGTGCTAATCACTGAGCTACCGTGTCACCTGTGGGGCACTGCCAGAGAGAAAGAAACAGGGAACTCCTGTCCTCAGCAAACAAAAGGAATCTGTTCAAGCCTTGCACCTTTTTAAGATTAATCAGAGGCTGAGGGAGCTTAGAGTCAGTCCTCCCCTAACAACACCTCAGTCCTTTCGGGTTCACTTGCCAACCAATCAGCGCCCTTTCCAGCTGCAGTGTGAAATCCTGTGATCATTTAAAGCTTGGTATTCTTTCATTTGTCCTGATAAGTGAAAGGCAAAAAGCTTTGGCAAAGTATCTCACTTGTCAGCAATACTCAGGTTTCGTTCAATCAACAGCAAAGAAGTTGGTGCATTGATTTTTCCTCGCGTCGAACAGAATCACTAGTTGGCTTTGCAACAATTTCATCTGACATCCACTACAACAGCCTAAGGTGCTTCACAGGAGTGACGATCAGATAGAACTGAAATCCCTGAGCCACGTGACAGCATAGGGGGTCAGGTGGCCAAAGGACTGGTCAAAGAGTAGTCTTTTAGCACTACATTTTAGCAGTAGTTTGAAGGAAAAGAGGGAGTTCAGGAGGTTTCATAGGAACATAAGAAACAAGGGCAGGAGGAGGCTAAGCCCATTGAGCCTGCTCCATCATTCAACCAAGTCAAGGCTGTTCTTCAACCTTATTGGTATTTACCCATACTATCCCCATATCCTTTTGATCTCTACAATTTCAAGAAATTATAGGGTTAATGGCAGGTGTCTTCTCCCTCGGATGTGGGATTTCAAGGCTACGGGGCATATTTTTAAAGCGAGAGGGGAGAGACTTAAAGACATGAGGGGCAATTTTCATTTTTTACACAGGATGGTTCACATGTGGAATAAACTTCCTTAGGAGTTGATGCATGTGGGTACAGTTACAATTTTAAAAGACACTTGTCTAAGTACAAAATAGGAAAGGTTTATTTTGGGAATTATGTTCGGCATAGACTGTTGGACTTATGACTCTATGACTAAATCTATCGATCTAGGTCTTGAACGTAGTCAATGACTAAACCTCAAGAGTTCTCTGGGGACAAAATTCCCAATATTTACCATCTCCTGAGAGAAGGGATTCAAATTCAAATTCCATAACTCAGTCTCAAAAATCCAGCCCCTTACCATAAGAAAGTAAGGACTGCAGATGCTGGAGAGTCAGAGTCAGTGGCATTGGAAAAGCACAATAGGTCAGGCAGCATCCAAGGAGCAGGAGAGTCAACGTTTCAGGTATAAGCCCTGAACCAGTCCTGCTCGAAACGTTGACTCTCCGATGCTGCCTGACCTGCTGTGCTTTTCCAGAGCCACACGTTTTGACTCTGCCTCTTCCCATGAGGCTGCGTCCTTTGGTTTTACAATTCCAGCCTGTGGAAAAGACAATTCTGCATTCACCCTGTTAAACCATGTACAATGTTTGTATCCTTCAAGAAAATCTTCTGAACTCCAGAGATATATAGACCCAATCTCCTCAGACTCTTAATCACAGAGTATAGAAGGCATGGCCACCACTGGGGAGTTGGAGAATGCTATGAATGGTACATTAAAGCAGAAAGACCGCGTATATGTTTATGGAGCTAAATCTCAGATTGAAACATGGAGAAAATGCTTGTCATTGTTCAGTTGAGCGCACTAAGCTTAAAGACTTCTGTAGTTGATCTCTCAATTTGTTTTTTTGAGTTCATGGTGCTTTGTTTTGAAGGACACAATACTGATCTATGAGAAACATTACATTTCTCTTATGTACTTGTGGTATCACAGCTGATGTAACAAGCACCTCAGAGTGCAAAGGTACCTAATCTCCTTTCTGCCAAGGGAACCCAACTGGGACCGAACAGCCTTGACGCTGAAGAAATTGTAATATCAGTTCTGGATATGCCTGTGATCATAATGATAACATTACTTTTAACTGCCTCAGAGGGCAAAATTACAAACCTAATGAAGAGCTTCATTGTGTTGTTCAGAGAAAACGACTACATAAAAATCCCATAAGGTCTGAAAAGTAGAAATCACTCCTATCAGTGTTCAAAACGCTGGAACCTCAAGACATCAGCATGCCACTGCTGAATAATGATTGTTTTCCACAGCCAACAGCAAGAGAAATAAGAATGGTATCTTCATGCATTAAGTAAGCATGCCTACCTTCAGGTTAACTAAAACAGTGAACAGTTGCTTCCTCTACTCTGGCCATTAGAGGACACCAAAACAAGAGGTGATGACCTAATGGCATTATCACTGGACTATTAATCCTGAGACCCTAGTGGGCCTGGGTTCAAATCCTACAGACGGTAACATTTGAATTCAATATGTGTCTGGAGTTGCGAGTTTATTGATGACCATGAGTTGATTGTCAGGCAAAAAATCCCATCTGGTCCCCTAATGTCCTTTGGGGAAGGAAACTGCCTGGTCAGGCCTCCAGACTGACAGCAATGTGGTTGACTCTTAACTGCCCCCTGGGCAATTAGGGATGGACTATAAATACTGGTCTAGCCAGTGATGCTCACAAATGAATTAATTTCTTAAAAACATTTTAGCTGACTTTTGTGAAGGATACTTCTGCTCACTCTCTCCACTGGAATGGTTAATATGTTTTCTTGGCATGTTAAATACAGGTTCTTTGCAAATACTGGGCAACATCACTATGGACTTCTTAACCCACTGCACATTCGGCCTAATCCAAGCAATGCCCACTTATTGTAGCACTGCCCAACTCCATCTCACACACCATTTAATTCAGGCAAAGATCCCACTGCTACCACAGCTACTGGCAGATAAATGACATTCAAAGTCACATTCCCCTCTTCAGTCAACACACAGAGATACACCACCTACACATGCATGTAGAAACATGTAAACTCACAAAAAAAAAGGGTGAGGGAGAACGAGAGAGTAAGCTTTGGGGAATGGGCTCTCATCCCACCATTGCAGCTGGAGAGACTGAACCATGATGTGGTACACCTTGTAGATGGTACTCACAGCTCTACTGTGTGTCAGCTGTGAATAGTAAAGGCAGGGGGGGTCAGAAATGGTATGGAGTTGCTTAAGTGTTGTTGGAGCAGACAAGTGGGCAGTATCTTATCAGACTCGTGACTTGTGCCTTGTGGAGGGTGGACGGGGAGTCGCAGGATTCCTAACCTCTGACTTGTTCTTGTGCCCACTGTAGTTGAAGGGCTGGTTCAGTTTGTGGTCCTCAAGGCTCTGATTGTGGGCGGCTCGGTGACACAGTGGTTAGCACTGCTGCCTCACAGCGCCAGAGACCCGGGTTCATTTCCCACCTCAGGCGACTGACTGTGTGGAGTTTGCACATTTTCCCCGAGTCTGCGTGGGTTTCCTCCGGGTGCTCCGGTTTCCTCCCACAGTCCAAAAATGTGTAGGTTAGGTGAATTGGCCATGCTAAATTGCCCGTAGTGTTAGGTGAAGGGGTAAAGGTAGGGGAATGGGTCTGGGTGGGATACACTTCGGCGGGTCGGTGTGGACTTGTTGGGCCGAAGGGCCTGTTTCCACACTGTAAGTAATCTAAAAAAAAATCTAACCCACCAACAGTAATGCCATTGAGTGTCATGAGAAGGTGGTTAGAATTTCTCTTGTTGGAGATGGTCATTGCCTGGTACTTGTGTGGAGTACATGTGACAGAATTAATCCGTGGGTAATTCTCTGAGACTTTTCAAACAGAAAATGGGGGAGATACTAAGTGAATATTTTGCATCAGTATTTACTGTGGAAAAGGATATGGAAAATATAGACTGCAGGGAAATAGATGGCGACATCTTGCAAAATATCCAGATTACAGAGGAGGAAGTGCTGGATGTCTTGAAACAGTTAAAAGTGGATAAATCCCCAGGACCTGACCAGGTGTACCCGAGAAATCTGTGGGAAGCTGGAGAAGTGATTGCTGGGCCTCTCGCTGAGATATTTGTATCATCGACAGTCACAGGTGAGGTGCCGGAAGACTGGAGGTTGGCAAATGTGGTGCCACTGTTTAAGAAGCTGCGGTAAAGACAAGCCAGGGAACTATAGACTGGTGAGCCTGACCTCGGTGGTGGGCAAGTTATTGGAGGGAATCCTGAGGGACAGGATGTAAATGTATTTGGAAAGTCAAGGACTGATTTGGGATAGTCAACATGGCTTTGTGCGTGTCTCACAAACTTGATTGAGTTTTGTGAAGAAGTAACAAAGAGGATTGATGAGGGCAGAGCAGTAGATGTGATCTATATGGACTTCAGTAAGGCGTTCGACAAGGCTCCCCATGGGAGACTGATTAGCAAGGTTAGATCTCATGGACTACAGGGAGAATTAGCCATTTGGATACAGAACTTGCTCAAAAGTAGAAGACAGAGGGTGGTGGTGGAGGGTTGTTTTTCAGACTGGAGGCTTGTGACCAGTGGAGTGCTGCAGGATTAGTGCTGGGCCCACTACTATTTGTCATTTACATAAATGATTTGGATGTGAGCATAAGAGGTACAGTGAGTAAGTTTGCAGATGACACCAAATTGGAGGTGTAGTGGACAGCGAAGAGGGTTACCTCAGATTACAACAGGATCTTGACCAGATGGGCCAATGGGCTGAGAAGTGGCAGTTGGAATTTAATTCAGATAAATGCGAGGTGCTGCATTTTGGGAAAGCAAATCTTAACAGGACTTATACACTGAATGGTAAGGTCCGAGGCAGTGTTGCTGAACAAAGAGACCTTGGAGTGCAGGTTCATAGCTCCTTGAAAATGGAATTGCAGGTAGATAGGATAGTGAAGAAGGTATGCTTTCCTTTATTGGTCAGAGTATTGAGTACAGGAGTTGAGGTCATGTTGTGGCTGTACAGGACATTGGTTAGGCCACTGTTGGAATATTGCGCGCAATTCTGGTCTCCTTCCTATCGGAAAGAAGTTGTGAAACCTGAAAGGGTTCAGAAAAGATTTCCAAGGATGTTGCCAGGGATTGAGGATCTGAGCTACAGGGAGAGGCTGAACAGGCTGGGGCTATTTTCCCTGGAGCATCGGAGGCTAAGGGGTGACCTTATAGAGGTTTACAAAATTATGAGGGGCATGGATAGGATAAATAGACAAAGTCTTTCCTCTGGGGTCGGGGAGTCCAGAACTAGAGGGCATAGGTTTAGGGTGAGAGGGGAAAGATATAAGAGACCTAAGGGGAACTTTTTCACGCAGAGAGTGGTACGTGTATGGAATGAGCTGCCAGAGGATGTGGTGGAGGCTGGTACAATTGCAACATTTAAGAGGCATTTGGAAGGGTATATGAATAGGAAGGGTTTGGAGGGATATGGGCCGGGTGCTGGCAGGTGGGACTAGATTGGGTTGGGATGTCTGGTCGGCATGGACGGGTTGGGCTGAATGGTCTGTTTCCATGCTGTACATCTCTATGACTCTATGACTCTATTATAAATCTCTCTATTTCTTACATTAGGGTAAGCCGGCTTGTTCAGCAGAACAGGATTGCTTGGGGCCATGCATAAAGTGAAATATCTCACCCTTATTAATAATTGTTGAACACAATAATGTTTAAGTTCTGAAACTTGAATGCAGTGGAGGATGGCAATGATGTGGATATAACCATAGGAGACATTTTAATCACAAATACACTCCAGAATACGTTGACAACTCATACACATGTAGTGTAAGTGCCAAGGCTGGCTGATTTGTACCAAGAATGTTTTCTGGTAGATATCACAGCACTCGGCTCCATCATTAAGCAGTTTGACAGAGGATCCTGCTGCTTGGTAGTGATGGATCGTAACCAGCCCGAAGGCCAGGTGAAATCACAAATACTGTACGGAAGGTGAGTAATCTCAATGGGTGGAGGGGTGGAGTCTATGGCTATAAAAATCAAATCAGGAAGCTGTCTGCACACAATGAATGTGAAAAGTCACACACTGCATTGGCGCAGCCTCCCCATCGAAGTCTGTAAACATCATTTCAGGCTGCATATAGGTACGAGAAGGGGTGACCTACTTTCCAAAGCACACATCTATTTCTTCTTTCCCTGCCTTAGTTTTGCTAGCGTCACACAGTAAGCACATAATTCAGATGAAAATGACTTGCAAAGGGCCTGGGTAAGACTGCATTTGGAGAACTCTGTGAATTTTGGGAAATGGTATTGAGATATAAGACAAGCTACGATCGAGTTGAAGGGCTGAGCAGGGCTTGATAAATCTCATTATAGGCATAGGCATCTATAGTGCAGAAAAAGACCCTTCGCCCCACCAAATCTGTGCTTGTCAAAAACAACCACCTACCTATTCCAACCTCTGAACCTTGTATGTCTTGGCATCACAAGTGCACATCCAACTGCCTGCAAGTTCCCCTCCAAGCCATTCACCATCCTGGCTTGGTAAAATATCGCCGTTCCTTTACTGTCACTGGGTCAGAATCCTGTGTAATCCCTCCCTAAGGGCATTGCGGGTCACCCCACAGCAGGTGGACTGCAGCAGTTTAAGAAGGCAGCTCACCACCACCTTCACAAGGGGCACCTAGGGATGGGCAATAAGTACCGCCCAACCGTGATGCACGCATGCCAAGAATGAATAAATAAAATGCTTCTTAAATATTATGAGTATTTCTGCCTCTACCAACCTTCCAGGCAATGAGTTCCAGATTCCCACCATCCTCTCAGTGAAAATGATTTTCCTCCCATCTCTTCTCAACATTAAATCTTTGCCACTTGGTCATTAATCCCTCCACCGAGGGGAGAAAGTTTCTTCTGATCTAATCTACCTGTGGGAGATTTGTTAGAACCAAGGCAGCCATCTTACCACATACTAAAAGCCTAGAAACCATTTTAAATCTCATATTAGTGTCTGTTTGTTAAGCTTGTACGTTCCCAGGCTCAGTGAGGTGGTTGACCTGTGCTAATACATGACAATGAAACTCTTTCCCAGTATGGGAACGTTCTTCTTTTCCAAGAATCTACTGTAATACTAACACTTGCTTATCAGCTACTAACTAGCACTGCTCAGACACTACGTGACTGGGGCTAGTGACTGAGCAAGTTGGCACTTTGCTCATTATACTGCAATTAACAGTTTGCTAATTGTTAAATGATTGTAACCTATATAATCACGCAACTCTCTGTATCTCGTCGGAGTGACTTGTGACCATGAGATCGATTTGTCTCTCCCCATGAGTTCACGAATAAACAGTCAATAAGTCAAGGTTTGTGTGGCATGATTCATCGTTCTTCTAATTTGGACTGCCACGTGCGAGTCACCCACTGCATAATGTATCCCATCCCCAACACTACCTAAGCACCTCATAACTGTACACACCACAATCAAGTCCCACTCAATCTCCTCTGCTCTAAGGAAACAAACCACAGTCTGCTCCTGTTCCTGTGACCAAGCTGCAATCTGTAAGAGGATGAACTGCAGAAGCAACTGCTTTCAATCAACATTGTAAGGCAATTTGGATTCTTTGTCCTCCTGCCATTGAAGGGGATGGAATGTTTTCCACATTTTGTGTTAGCTGCTGTCTGATAACTCCTCACCACTGCCACCACGTTGTATGAGCTGGTCGGATTCTTGGCCACAACAAAGTGGATTTGGTGCTATAATTTGGGATCAATTGCGGCCGGTTGGTGTATGTTAGAGGAAAGCCCTTGGTGATCTAATGAGAACGGGATCTTGTCCTAATATAGTTTATTGAATGGTAGCTGCTTGGTACAGTTTACAGGGCATGATAGAAGTACAGTGCAACCTCGGTTATTTGAACATCAATTATCCAAATTTCGGATTATCCAAACAAGATCTCAGGGTCCCATAAAAATGGCATTAGGCAACGCAGCATTCCGTTATCAATTAAACGGCATTATAACATGTATTGCCAGATAACTGAGAAATGTTTGATAAGTGGCACTCAAATTATCATTAGTTTATGATAGATAAGTTATTGGCTCAATGGCATTCCGGTGTGCATTGTCGGATAACCGAGAAAGGTTTGGATAACCGGCACTCATAAATTGATTGTTCATTATCCGAACAATCAATTACCTGACCAAAATACTCCCTGTCCAACTCATTCGGATAATTGAGGTTCTACTGTAATTGTTACAAAGACTAGTGAGCAATTGAGATAGATGAGAGGTCTGTCTACCTACAGATCCAAAGATGTTCTCGCTACCAAGACCTTATGTCATCACTGTACCAGGCTGAAGTTACTCCTCAATATTCATTCTTTGAGAACCAAAAATCTCATCCAACATCAGCCTTGGGTACACTCTGGCTGCAGTGACAAGCTATGATTCTGTAAAATGGACTACCTTTGGACAGGAGCGTGGAAAATCAGTCAGTCCGATCTCCACCATTAAGTTCACCCGATGCTTCCTGAGAGTGCCACATTCTTGAAATCTCTCTGACCACTTATTGGCAGTTTTCAACAAACTCCTGCACCAAGGTTGAGTAACATAACTTCCATTCGAAACAAATCAGATGAGATGCTCATGTGAGGAAAGGTCTTGCAACAATCCCTGCTACAGGGACAATGCACTTTATAAACTAACAGGACTGTTGTAACAGGATGGTATTAAACTGGAAAAGTTGCAAAAACGATTTACAAGAATGTTACCAAGCCTGGAGGGTTTGATTACAAGGAGAGGCTCTGTAAGTTGGAACGTCTTTCTTTTTTTTCCCTGGAGCATCAGAGGCTGAGGGGGTGACCCTATAAAGGTTTATAAAAATAATGAGGGGCATGGATAGGGTGAATAGACAAAGTCTCTTCCCTGGGGTGGGGGAGTCCAGAACTAGAGGGCATAGGTTTAAGGTGAGAGGGGTAAGATTTTAAAAGGGATCTGAAGGGCAACTTTTTCACACACAGGGTGGTATATATAAATATATATGGAAGGAGCTGCCTGAGGAAGTGGTACAATTACAACATGTAAAACACATTTGGCCAGATATATGGACAAGAAGGATTTAGAGAGGGAAGGGCCAAATGCAGACGAATGGGACCATTTCAGTTTAGGAAACCTGGTCAGCATGGACAGGTTGGGCCGAAGGGCCTCTTTCCATGCTGTATGACTATGACTGAAGGCAGGCAAGTCTCCAGGACCTGATGGCCTGCATCCAAGAGTTTTAAAGGGAGTGGACTGCAGGAGATAGTGGGGGCATAGGTCTAAACATTTCAGAACTCATTGGATTCTGAGAGGGTTCAAGATTGGAAAACCACCCATGTGACACCCCTGTTTAAGAAGGGAGGGAGGTAGAAAGCACAAAACTATAGACCTGTTAGCCTACCACTTGCTGTTAGGAAAATGCCAGAGTCCATTTTTAAGGAAGAAATAGCAAGACATTTCACAAAGCTGAACACAATCAAACAGAGTCAGAAGTGACTTCACCTGATGAAGGAGCTTGTGATCCAAAAGCTTGTGATTTCAAATAAACCTGTTGGACCATAACCTGGTATCATGTGACATCTGACTTTGTCCACCCCAGTCCAACGCTGGCATCTCCACATCAAAATCAAACAGAGTCAACATGGTTTTGTGAAAGAGAAATCATGTTTGGCAAATTTGCTGGAGTCCTTTCAGCATTCAGAAAGCAGATCTGATCAAAGGTAACCTGTAGACCTCATTTATTTGGAGTTCCAGATAAAATGCCACAACAAAAACGATTTGTTGGATGAGCATGTTTGGATTGAGGATTGGTTAACACACAGAAGATGATGAGTTGGGATTAGTGGGCTTTTTTCAGGTTGGAAAGGCGTAACTAGTGGGGTGCCAAAAGGATCAGACATTATTTACCATCTACCTTCATGGTTTGGAGGAGGAGGCAGAGTGCGATGTATCCATTTTCTGATGATAGAAGTGCAAGTGGAAGGTACTGAGGATAGAAGGAATTAGCAAGGGGTAATGGATAAATTGAGTCAATTGTACAAAATCCCATCAGATGGAGTTTAATGTAGGAAGGTGTGAGATCCTACTCTTTGCTAAGAAGTATCAAAACATGGATAATTATTTCAGTGAAGACAGATTCAAGGAAGTGTAGCACAAAGGGATCTGAATGTTCTTGTTCATAAAACAAAACAAGTTGACATGTAGGTGCAGCAAGTAAGCATGAAAGCCAATGGAATTTGGCTTTTATTGCAAGGCAGTTGGAGTTTAAAAATAGGAAAGTCTTATTACAAACTGTTCAGGGTGTGGTTGAGACTGCACTCAAAGTACTGTGTAGAGTTTTGGTCTCCATGCTTAAGAAAGGATATACTAGCATGGGAGGTGGTTCAAAAGAGATTCACATATCTGGATCCTGGTGCTGCCTCACCAAGAATGGCTAACCAAGTTAGACCTTTATTCATGCAACTTCAGAAGAACGAGGGGTGGTCTGATTGAAACACACAAGATTCTGAGAAGACTTGACAGTGTAGATGTTGAGAAGATGTTTCCACCAGTTGGGGAGACTTGAACAGAGGGATATATAGTCATAGAGTTCAGAGAACACTCACTCAAAAGTGAAATTTCAAGTCGAAGGTCGATGTTACATAGGAGCAGGTGGAGGCCATTCAGCCCCTCAACCTTTTTCCATCATTCAACAGGACCATGGCTGAGCTGTGGCCTAACTCCCTATACCTGCATTTGGCCCACATTCCTGAATACTTTTGCTGAACTAAAGGTATCTATCTCCGATTTGAAATTAACAACTGATCCAGCATCCACATAGTGGAAGAGAGTTCCTGACCTCTCACACTCTGTGTGTAGAAGTGCTTCCTAACATCTCTCCTGAAACAGTCTGACCCTAATTCTTCGACCAGAAGGAGAGGGGGAACAAGTGATAAGGAGCAAAGGTAGGTCTGTGGTACACCATAGGTCACTGGCTGGTGGGGAAGACTGGAGGGGCTGCAAGGTCTCTTGCTGTTGCCCCAATGCAATGCTCTCCGAGACACAAAGAAAAGTTATGCTCCTTTAAATGAGACGAGTGGCCAGGCGTGTGGAGCTGATGTACAGACGATCAGCCTTTTCCTGACAGTGCCTCAGCCTGAGTATTTTCAGCTCTTTTCCTTTCGGATTAACCCCGTCGAAAATTCAATTATAAGTCCTTGGAGTCTTATAATGAATCACCAGCTGAAGTTAGACAAGGCTAACCCTGCCAATACCTTCAGGTTTTTAATCAAATTGAAAGATTTCAGATGCTCCATCCGTGAGAACTATTTGAGCGGAAAAAGTAAAAGGAACCATCTTTTTAAAAATCCACTCAGTGATAAAAACTTACTTATTTGCAGACAAAGAAAGGAGATTGGCAGCTACATTCCCTGCTCATGATGAATACCTGAGTGAGCAGCAGTGGCCACATCGTGGTTGTGGAAGATGTTTCATCCCTTGACTGGCAAGTTTGTTTATTTGACAAGTGATCAATGTAATCCTGGATTGGTTTTAAACAGAACTTTTAGAGTGAAATGTTATGTAAAACAGGGTACTCAAAAATCAAGTTCAAAAGGTTAGGAAACAAAGAAATAAGAAAAATCTCATTTATTTTTAAGAAGCTTGGCTCATACGCGTGCTCAGAGAGTGTAGCACAGCTTCGACTGTAGGTGAGTTTTAACGTATCGTTCAGCTTCCTTGGGCTGGGGTTGACAGGCCTTTCTTTAACAATGGGGGTGAGTGTGACTGAGCCACTCTATTCCCCTGCTGATGTTGACTTTCTCCTGTCTCCCTCCCTCCCTCCTCCCCTATCGCAACATCCTACAAGATACATCCTCCTCCAGTGACCAAGCCAAGGCCATCTTGGATCATGGACAAGATTTGAGGGCAGCATGGCTACAGTTGTACCTCTCCCATTCTGCCCATCCCGATTCAGGGTGAGGGTGAAGGATAGCAGAGTTCCCTCCTGCCCTGGTGGGACACAACTGGTTAAACCACTCGGCTTTAAGCAGAACAGCATTTAGTTAAACACCACAGTTGAAATACGAGCAAAAGAAACCAGCATTTGGAAACTATTGGCAAACATAACTGAATTCTCGACAAAATAACGTAACTAACTAACTGTTTCAATATGGTAACACCCCATCAATGCAGCCCTTGGCAACAAAGGTACATTCAAACACAGATTCTTACAGGCAGGAGGGAACAACAGGCAGAGAGAGATTTCAGAGAAAATCAGTTAAGAATCTTTGACTGAAGCTTACAACCCTTCTGGTACTCACAATATCTTGTGACTACTCCAGCTAAAACAAGCTAGGTAAACTTGAACTGGGAGAACTAGCCATATTGTTAAACTGTTTTAAAAAAAAACTTGTCCCCTAGACTCTTGGCCACCTCTGCCATTATGACCATGCTTCCAAAAAAACCCAGGACAAAATAACTTTGTTAAATTGTCAGCATTATTACAAAGGCCGTTATGTAAAGAATGAAAGTGCCTTTTCTTTGATAGCCCTGTGATAGCTAGGGGTTCATTCTTATCCCAATTGTTGTTGCCTGATTCTCTTCTGCCTTTTCACACATTCCTCCACGAGTTCTAATCCTGGCTCTGAAGTGGACGCAGAAATGAAGAAACGAAAGATATTCAAAACTCTTGCTCCTTCTGTAATGGTGTCAATTGAAAGGAAGAAAAAGAAGTTCAATAGGAAAGACAGCTGATCTACACAAAATAATACAAGCCCATTGTGCCTGTATTGGCTCTTGGAAAGAGTTATTGAACAGTGCTATTTCCTTCCCCACAGCCTTGTCAATGATTCCTTCCTACATTAGGTAATCCAATTCCCTCAGCTCCTGGAGAAAACATCCAGTTAGAATTCTGTGCTGTTCCTGTAACAGTTGCAGAGCTTTCCCATTGCTTCAGTGCATGGCGAGATCCCACAGTCAGATTCTCCCTCCCATCCTAACGATCCTGTTGTGCACCATCTTTATCTCTCTTCACCATTGCTCACACTCTGCACCATTCCTTAAGGTGGTAAGAATTTGTTCTGCCGCTTTCTGAGAGCTGAGGTCTTGGCTTGGTCACTGGAGGAGGATGTATCTTGTAGGATGTTGCGATAGGGGAAGAGGGAGGGAGGGAGACAGGAGAAAGTCAACATCAGCAGGGGAATGGAGTGAGCAATAGCTGCCCGCTGCCTCATACACACAAGGGGAATGCTGCTTCCGTTACCTACAGAGGCCATCTGGTTCTGACCGGCAATACCCAAACCACTCCCCACTGCCTCCAATAAATGCTGCAAGAGAAGTCAAATCACACCCTGGGTGGAATATGATGCTCAAGTCCAATACAAGATTGGTTGCAGGGGCACACTTAATCGGGGGTGGACGCTTTTAGCAGTGGACCCCATCCAATTCCTGGCCTGTACCCCTTGGCAGGAAGGCCTGATGATGTCTAATTAAGCCATTGCATGGGCGGTTAATGACTGATCAAGGGCCCCACTCTACCTACCCCTGTTACTGGCATTCACCCAGTTATTGACAGGCACTCATCCTCTCTTACAAAGACATTCAGTGCCTGTTGGAGCATTGGGAATGGGTGAGTCACAGAGTTAATTACAACCCATCCCTTCTGTCCTTGATGCAGACCACCCTGCAGTTCCTCCTCCTGCCCTTTTGACCTCCTCTCCCACCATTATTCACCAAGGTCTCATTTGGATGTCATCCTGCCAGCAACCATCACCTCCCAACTGACACCCCCCCCCCCCCCCCTCCCCCCCCACCTTCATAGCCCAAAGGGGAATCTGTCCCATGATTCTTGATCGGTTTAACGCCCATCCCTGGCCTAGCAATACTGCAGGCTGCTCTGAAAAAAGGTGCATGGGACTCTTTCCAGTTAGCACTAGACACAATTATGGTGACCACCTACCTCTAAGTGAAACATTGGAAGAAATGGAAACCTTTGGACAATTTCTAGATTAAACAAGGTTAATTGAAGGTGCGAGCAACAGTTTAATGTGATATGTAAGCCATCTGCGAATTACAAAATCATGTGACTTTGGAAAAAGAGCCAAGCAATGCTTTTAGGGAGATAGCTAAGCTTGGGTTTATTGCTTCAATTGTTGCAAAACCTAATTGGCAGAGACTGTTGGTCCGTGTGCTGATGAGTGTCTTGCAACCTTTCTGGTTTTTGGTTTCTGTTTTAAAAGGTAAGGAGTCTGAAAGGGGAACAAAAAGGTCTCCAAAGTGAATGCAAATCTCTCACTTTCCTGCGATTCTCTCTTAGTTGAAGTATTTAGGAAGCTGATAAAGTTCCGCATTTCGGATTCTTGACTTCCTTGTAAAGCCTGAAAATCTGAATTGTGATCACCTTCCAAGGAACATGGAACAGTTTGGTTTTCATCAGAATTGAAACTTTGTTTGGAAGACCTTCCATCAGTCCATGGCTGTAAACAAATCGATTTCATCAACAAGAAATCCAGTATACTATGAGCAATAATTAAATTCTAATTTCTATTTCTCAGGCAATTGGGCAATAAGGGTTGTTTATTTTCTTTTATCACTTCTTAAAATACAACCTCTACAGTCTTGTGTTGTCCTTGGTGTTGTGTCGGTGTTCGTTTTGGCATTAGAAAAGGACATAGTTCTAATTCCAGATGCTTGCTTGTTTACCAGCTTTGCCACTTGTTTTTAGAAATGAGCTTTGTTTTAGATTTTCAAACTCATTAAATCATATCACAGAATCCCTACAGTGTTGAAGCAGGCCATTCAGCCCCTTGTGTTAACATCAACCCTCTGAGTTACATCCCACCAAGATACACCCCCTTATCCTATCCCTGTAACTCTGCATATCCTATGGTGAATCCATCTAGCCTACGCATCTCTGGACATTATGGGCAATTGCCTATGTGCAATCCACCCTAACCTGCACATCTTTGGATTGTGAGAGGAAACCGGAGCACCTGGAGGAAACCTACGCAGACACGGGGAGAATGTGCAAACTCCACACAGAGAGTCGCCTGAGGGCAGAATTGAACCTGGGTCCCTGGTGCTGTGAGGCAGCAGTGCTAACCACTGTGCCACCGTGCTGAAACCTCATGAATGTTTCTTTTATTCTGGAAAGCAGCACAAAAGGGGAAACAAGAGGTCATTTTGGTGATTGAGTTAAAACATTCATTTTAACTGTGGCGCGTGGGATAGTGGGGTTTGATTATTAGCATATGGGTCCCATTACAGTCATAACAGCCTGCACCACCATTAAACACCACCATGATGCTCTTTTTAATCTTTCCTAAGCAAAAACATCACCTTATTTCTATTTAAAGCTCACTACATTTCAAATATAGTGATTCACAGCATGAAGTAATTTAAGATGTTTTAATGAAGTGCTAAGGCAAGCATACAGAGGTCTTACAGATGCTGCAAATAAAGTGTATCTGACTCATACACAGTCATCCCTCTTAGACACACCTGTCTCTCACATACACTCACTCGCCTCTCACACACATGTCCCACAGAAACACTCACCTCTCACACATGCACTCACCTTGCTCACACATGCACAGTCACCTCCCTCGTACATTCTCTCTCCCACACACTGATTCAATTCTCTCACACACATTCTTACCCCTTTCAAACACCTCTCACACACATCTCTTGCACACAGACACACACACCTCTCCCACAGACATTCACCTCTCTCTGACAAACACAATAGCTTCTTTCATGCACATTCACCTGTCTCAAACATACATTCTCTCACACACACTTCTCACTTACATATATTCACTGTTCCCACACGCTCATCTGTCCCCCATACGCACATACACACGAAGACCCCACACTCTCACACAGACACTCACTTCTCTTGCACACATACTTGCCTCTTTTGCACACACTTACCTTGCTCTCACACATACTCAGCTCTCACTCACATCTCTTCCTAACACACCAGCTTCTCTCATGCATATTGATCTGTCTCACACTTGCACTCTCTCACAAGCACAGACACACGTCTCTATTACAACCTATAGATGCAGTGGAGTTCATTTGAATGTAAATCTGACTGACCAGGCTAGAAAGGGTTAAGTGTCGCTCTGACAAGTATATGAATCAACACCCATCTAAACAGCTTACACAATATCACACTGTGCTTTGGCAGCGCTCAGCACCTCAGACACACAGCTGAAGGAAGCATGACAATTGTGTTCATTGAGAATTTAGTCATCATTCTGTCCATCTTCTGGGAAAGTTCACTCAGTACGTCAAGCTGTGAACAGTGCAGGATGTTCTGTTGTTACTGATTGATGTCTTGATGACGTCAATCCAACCCCCAGGACAGTGGGATTATGGGAAAGCAGTTACTGACAAGACTGCTTGCTGAGCAAGGGAAAGGAGCATAATCGTACAAGCCTCAGAAACAACTTAATTTCCAGTCGGCACACTGAATGGTCAGGACAATACACCTCACTTCACATTTCACAAGATCCAGATGCCACAGTCCAAAGTCAAATCCTTAACAGTTCAGAACTTTGTGGGGTGACCACTGCTTCATTTAAAAGGAGGGTCAAACTTTGTTGCATTTATATAGCAACTTTAACTTCATAAAATGTCCCAAGGCACTTCAAAGCAGTGTTTACAAACAAAATCTGACGGAGAGTAACATCAAAACAGTAGCCCAAAGGGTTGCTCACAGATGGAGGGAGAAACAAGCCATAGTTCCCTGTTTGCCCCTAACCCTTGACTCCCATGTCTATCAAAAATCTGTTCAACTCAACCTTGAATAAATTCATTGACCCTGTCTCCACCATCTTTGAAGAATGAAGATTCCTGAGATCAATAACCTTCTGAGAGGAAACATCCCCAATTTGGTTTTAAAAAGGACATCCCAAATTTTCAAACTGTGTCCCCTTGCTCCGAACTCCTAAATGAGGGGGAAGACCCTCTCTGTGTCCATTCTATCAATTCCCCCTCAAGATCTTATATTTTTCAAATAGATCATCACTCAGTCTTCTCCACCACTGCAGTGAGAAAGACCAAACCTTTCATCTCTGGAATGTTCCTTTGGCAGGACGATGTCAGTCAATGAGCTGGAGATGTGGTGAGATTCACAACAGCACTCATAGGAATGTCGGAGGCTGAGGGGTGACCTTATTGAGGTTTATAAAATCATGAGGGGCATGGATAGGGTAAATAGACAACATGTTTTTCCTGGGCTGGAGGGAGTCCAAAAATAGAAAGCATAAGTTTAAGGTGAGAGGGGAAAGATATAAAAGGGAACTAAGGGGCAACTCTTTCATGCAGAGGGTGGTAGGTGAATGGAATGAGCTGCCAGAGGAAGTGGTGGAGACTGGTACAATTACAACATTTAAAAGGTATTTGGATGGGTATATGAATAGGAAGGGTTTGGAAGGATATGGGTCAAGTGCTGGGAAATGGCTCAAGATTAGTTTAGGATATCTGGTCGGCATTGACGAGTTGGCCCAAAGGGTCTGTTTCCATGCTGTGTGACTCTATGATTCCAGTATGTTTTTTTTTGTGTCGAGGGTTTGAATTCAGCAACTCATCACGGTTGTAAGCAAAGACATTTCTTCAAACAAGGAGTGTTACGTCACACAAACCGTTCGGGTAAAATCAACCCCTGTCATAGAGATGTATAGCATGGAAACAGACCCTTCGGTCCAAGTCATCCCTGCTGACCAGATATCCTGAACTAATCTACTCCCGCTTGGCCAACATGTGGAGGGACCCACGCTTGCCCACCAGGCCAAAGATGGAACACTGAACAAGAAGGACTGTAAAGTTAGACACTCTATGTTTCTGCCTTCATGTTCTACATTTCAGTTTATTTTTCTGTGTTTTAAAATAGCACTGGAGAGTGGCAACACAATACAACACTTTCCACTGTATTTTGTAACAAGATGCACGTGACAGTAAATAAATCAAATCAAATAAAATGTGACTCCAGACCCACAGCAATGAGTTTGGCTCCTGACTCCTCCCTGAGCAAGCCGTTCAGCCTCAAGTTGCAATTACAGATGGACAACAGATGCTGGCCCTTGCCTTCAACAAATGCACCTCATGGAATATTAAGGAAAATAAGCACTGAGGGCTCGAAAGGATAGGGTAGAAGCTGTCACAAATCAAACCATGAGAGCAACACTTAGCTAGCATTGACCACAAGAAAGGGAAATAGTTATTTCTGTTTCGAAGTCCTGAAGCTCCTTTGAAAAAAAGACTTCAATCCTGCTCATCACTTTCACATTCCACTTAGCTCTGTGGCAGTTTTAATACCACAGTCTCTTAATTGGTTCCTATGGGTATAACAATGAGTAGAACCCTTCAACGTAGCTTCCTGAGCACTGGGCCTGGACTGTGCTGACTTCAATGCAGCTGGGCAGAGTGTAAATTGCCAATAGGGTTAGTCTAAAAAGCAGCTTCGGCATCTAGCATCAAACCGTTGCTGCCACCCGCATTTATGAGTTCCTAATGATAAGATTCTTGCACTCACACACGGTTTTAGCACTGTAAAATAATTCACATAAGCTGAAATGTTTACCACTTACATAAGTGGAATCGGTGGCCATTTTGGAAACAGTTGGGAAGCTCTCCCTGGGTTTCCAGGCCAACCCCTATATTTGTCCCATCATTCAAATGAGAAGCCGGAATGATCACGCTGGTGTTTGTGGGACCTCGCAATTCACAAAGTGCATTTCCCTCATTTATACAGCAGCTAGGTGTCACTACCTGAATGGTGCTAACGTGAATGATAAATACTGTCCATGTGTTCTTCTTGTCCCCCTCAGACTGAAAAGACAGGAGGAAACCTGTCAGCACCTCATTTTCTGCTTGGGGACCCTACAGCCCTCTGGACTCAATGTAGAGTTCAATAAACTTATGGCTCCCAACTCCCACCCTCCATAACAGAGAGTCATAGAGTCATAAAGATGTACAGCATGGAAACAGACCCTTCGGACCAACCTGTCCACGCCGACCAGATATCCCAACCCAATCTAGTCCCACCTGCCAGCACCCGGCCCCTATCCCTCCAAACCCTTCCTATTCATATACACATCCAAATACCTCTTAAATGTTGCAATTGTACCAGCCTCCACCACTTCCTCTGGCAGCTCATTCCATACACGTACCACCCTCTGCGTGAAAAAGTTGCCCCTTACGTCTCTTTTATATCTTTCCCCTCTCACCCTAAACATATGCCCTCTAGCTCTATACTCCCCAACCCCAGGGAAAAGACTTTGTCTATTTATCCTATCCATGCCCCTCATAATTTTGTAAACCTCTATGAGGTCACCCCTCAGCCTCCGATGCTCCAGGGAAAACAGCCCCAGCCTGTTCAGTCTCTCCCTATAGCTCAAATCTTCCAACCCTGGCAACATCCTTGTAAATCTTTTCTGAACCCTTTCATGTTTCACAACATCTTTCCGATCGGAAGGAGACCAGAATTACATGCAATATTCTAAAAGTGGCCTAGCCAACGTCCTGTACAGCCGCAAGATGACCTCCCAACTCCTGTACTAAATGCTCTGACCAATAAAGGAAAGCATACCAAACACCTTCTTCACTATCCTATCTACCTGAAACTCCACTTTCAAAGAGCTATGAACCTGCAGTCCAAGGTCTCTTTGTTCAGCAACACTCCCTAGGACCTTACCATTAAATGTATAAGTCCTGCTAAGATTTGCTTTCCCAAAATGCAGCAACTCGCACTTATTCGAATTAAACTCCATCTGCCACTTCTCAGCCCATTGGCCCATCCTGGTCCAGATCCTGTTGTAATCTGAGGTAACATATAGTCTGCTATTACAAAAAAATCCATTGTTAGCCAGTAACAGTCCCCATTAATAGCTATTCACCCTCCAAGCCAGATCACTATCCAATCCTTTGTCTGTCTAACTGCCCTTCTCTCGCGTTGGGCTCCATCCCCACCTATATTTACTCCTTACCCCCTCCCCCACCCTATCTTCTGCATTTAAACTGACATGCTTCAGTGTCAAGGACTCTCTATTTGTGACAGAGTGGGGACTGACTCTGAATTGGCTGCCCACAGTCAGTGTGCAAAAAAAAGGAGAAAAATTAAACTGACACACTCCTAGTTACCATCAGTTCTGAGGGAGAGTCATTGGACCCAAAACATCAACTGATTTGTCTCCTCAGATGCTGCCAGGCCTGCTGAGTTTTTCCAGTAATTTCTGTTCTTGCTTCTACTTCCTTCTTGGCCAGGGCACCTCCGAGTTAATTTTTTGACTGTTATTCGGTTCAGGGTGAGTCCTCCATCCCCTATTGTGGGAGAAAGCAGCTCCTTAGTGCCAGCATTACCACCGGGAATGATGGCCCATGCAGACACTGAGGTCAATGTGGGAGTTTCTGACCAGGATGGTCATCAGAGGGGTCGAAGGAGTGAGGATGGGGAGTACGCTGGAGGGAGCGAGGCCTACATTAGGCACAGGTTCTTTGAGCAGGGGCCACTTTTCTCAACATGGCCGCCAGGGTTAGCCTTGCCTTCTGGCACAGACCTCTTTTGTCAGCCGCTGGTAAAGTGCCATGAGGTGGGGAAAGTGATGGGCAAACCATGAACACCTGATTTGATGCACCACTTCCCTCACATCCCCAACTCACCCTCTGGCCAGCTCACTCCTGCACGCCGTGCGTCAGGAAGCCTTTGGTGGTGGGGATGAGGGGGGGAAGAGATGGAAAAATCTCATCGGAAAGATGGCACCTCCAGCACCTCAACATGCCCTCAGTATTGCTCTGGCACAGTATTTCTGTGCCCGAATCTCTGCCCTTGGGATGTGGGAGAGAACCAGGATTACTCGCTGAGCGGCTATTGAGGTGTGTCCCTAAACTCAAATCAGCCAAAGGCATTGATCAGCGGTAGATGATTTGCAAGTTGCTCAGTATTGCGCAGAGTCAAATACGAGGAGGATGTTTTCAGGAAAGTATAGAGACAAATACTGAAATAGGAAAAAAACCCCACCCAAATATAGGAATAATCTAAAACAGATTGTGAGTCATTTAATATCTGTACTAAGCAGTGGGCATTTTCTCTTTCAGGAGCTAGACAATTTCCATTTAATCTAATTTACTGAGACACACAGTCCCAGGGATGGTCAGTGAACTATACTGAGACTTGGAGTTAATCCATCAAGACACTGCAGGGTTTGGCTTTCTGAGAAAGTAATTAGTCTGGCTGAGGGACGGAATGGATTGCAGGTCCATTAAGGGCACAGTCACGTTTTCTCATACCAGTTTCATGCTTATTGTTTAGTTTGTGCAATCTAGGAATTGTGAGGCTGTGCACTGGGTAGGTGGCAGCACAGTGATAATGTCACTGGACTAGGGGGACAAATACACAAGTTCAGTGGTGAGCACTGCTGCCTCACAGCACAAGGGTCCCGGGTTTGATTCCACCCTTGGGTGACTGTGTGGAGTTTGCACATCCTCCCCACGGCTGCATGGGCTTCCTCTCAGTGCTCCAGGTTCCACCCACAGTCCAAAGATGTGCACATTAGGTGGATTGGACATGGGAAATTGTCCAGAGATGTGCAGGTTATGTGGATTGGCCAAGCTAAATTGGCCCATAATATCCAGGATAGGGATCAGCCATGGAAAATGCAGGGTTACATGAATAGTATCGGGGTTCTGGTTAAGATGCTCTTTGGAGGGTCAGTGGAGTCTCGATTGCCCTAATGTCCTCTAAGTGCACTGTAGGGATTCTATGATTCTCCAGGGACCTGGGGGTTCAACTCTCATCACGGGATACGTGATTCCTGAATTCAGTAAATTCTGAAATTAAAAAATGTATGCTTATTGATGACCATGTAAGCATTGCTTTTTGCTGGTTAAAACAAAACCCATGTGGTTTACAAATATTCTTCAGGAAGGAAATCTGCCATCCTTACCTGGTCTGACCTACGTGAATTCAGCCCAACAACAACAACATGGTTGTCACTTCATGGCCCTCTGAGGAATTAAGGGTGGATAATAAATGCTGGAGCAAATGATCTCAGATGCTGGAGATCACAGCAGGTCAGACAGCATCCCTGGAGAAAGAGCAAGCTAACGTTTCGAGTCTAGGTGACTCCTCATCAGGGCTGGCTTCTGATGGGTTCTCCAGCCCTGAAGAGTATTCTGGACTCAAAACATTAGCTTGTTCTCTCTCTGTGGATGCCGTCTGACCACTGTGGCCTCCAGCATTTGTTGTTTTCAGTAATAAAGGCTGGGCTTACCAGAGATACCCACATCCCGCGAATGAATTTCTGGAAAGTAAACATGGTGATTCTAACACAATAGTAACAAAGACCTCTCTACACAGGAACAGTCACAACTGGGGAGGTCTGAACCATAATGTAGAGTGGGGAGACAAGAGGCTATCCATTGGTTCCATGTTTACTCATTATTGATAAATATTTCCATAGATTGGTGTAAAGAGAATAAGGACATTGGAGGGCTGAAACTTGCCATGGGATTTTATATGTAGAACAGTAAAGTCATAGAGTCCCACAGCACACAGACAAACCCTTTGGCTAAACTGGTCCACGCCAACCAAAATGTTCATCCAAAGTAACCTCATTTCCCTGCACTTGGCCCATATCCTTCTAACCCTTTCCTAGGGTGGCATGGTGGCTCAGTAGTTAGCACTGCTGCCTCACAGTGCCAGGGACCCGGGTTTGATTCCAGCCTCAGGTAACTGTGTGGAGTTTGCACATTCTCCCCGTGTCTGCGTGGGTTTCCTCCGGGTGCTCCGGTTTCCTCCCACAGTCACAAAGATGTGCAGGTCAGGTGAATTGGCCATGCTAAATTGCCCATAGTTAAGTGCATTAGTCAGGGATAAACATAGGGAATGAGTCTGGGTGGGTTACTCTTCAGAGGGTTGGTGTGGACTTGTTGGGCCGAAGGGTATGTTTCCACACTGTAGGGAATCTAATCTATCTATGCAGTTGTTCAAATGCCTTCCAAATGTTATTAATGTACCCACTTCCTCAGGCAGCTCGTTCCATGTGCATACCAACCTCTGTGTAAAAACATTGCCTCTCAGGTTCCCTTTTATTCTTTCCCCTCTCACCTTAAACTGATGACCTCTCATCCTCGATTCCCCAACCTGGGGAAAAGACTGAGTGCATTCCCCCTATCCATGCCTCTCATGATTTTATATACTTGTATAGGATCCCCCCCTCAGTCTCCTGCACTTGAAGAGAAAAGTCCTAGCTTGTCCAACATCTCTCTACAACTCAGACCTCTGAGTCCTGGCAATATCCTTTTCTAAATTTCTTCTGCACTCTTTTCAGTTTAATAACATCCTTCCTATAGTAAGGTGATCAAAATTGAACACAATACTCCAAGTGTGGCCTCACCATAAGTGTGAGGTCTTGCAATTTGAAAAGTCAAATCAAGGTAGGAGTTTCATGCTGAATGGTAAGGCCTTAAGGAGTGTAGTGGAGCAGAGAGACTTGGGGTTCAGGTGCATTATTCTCTGAAATTGGAATCACAGGGAGACAGGGCAGTGAGGAAGGCTTTTGGCATACTGGCCTTCATCAGTCAGGGCACTAAGTATACAAGTTGGGAAGTTATGTTTCAATTGTACAGGACGTTGGTGAGGCCACACTTGAAGCATTGTATTCAGTTTTGGTCACCGTGCTATAGAAAGAATGTTATTAAACTGGAAAGAGTGCAGAAGGAGTTTATAAGGATGTTGCCGGGACTCAGTAGTCTGAGTTATAGGGAGAGGTTAGATGGGTTGGGACATTTTTATTTAGAGTGTAGGAGACTGACGGGTTAACTTATACAAATGTATAAGATCATGAGAGGCATGGATAGGGTGAATGCACTCAGTCTTTTTTTCCCAGGGTTGGGGAATCGCAGACTAGAGGGCATCAGTTTAAGGTTAGAGGGGAAAGAATAAATGGAAATCTCAGGGGCAACTTCTTTTATACCGAGAGTGGTATGCATATGGAATGAGCTGCCTGAGGAAGTGGTTGAGACAGCTACAATAACGACATTTAAAAGGCATTTGAACAAATACATGAATAGGAAAGATTCAGAAGGATATGGGCCAAGTGCAGGGAAATGGGGTTAGCGTGAATGGGCATTTTGGTCAGCACGGACCAATTGGGGCTGAAGGGCCTGTCTGCGTGCTGTAGGACTCTAAGACTCTGATCAACATCTTGGACAACTGCAACATAACTTCCCAACTTCTACGCTCATTTACTGTAATTTATTTATTGTTATATGTATGCATGAAAATACAGCAAAATGTGTACAAGTCGCCATAATCTGGCACCCTTTCAATTACACAAATTATTAAATAAATCATACAAAGCTAGGACAAATTCCATTTCTTTTATTCCATCTGCAGCTCCTTGATTTCCTAAGTAGCTATTGGATACTGCATAGCTGCCAAACTATTCCCTGAGGCTACAGCAGTTTGGGATGAAGCGCCTGTTTCCATGCTGTATTACTCTATGACTCTAACTCCAAGGAGGCAGCACACTGAAGTCGCTCCCTCCACCGCTGACCGGACCCAGAATGCTGCCTCTGTTAAAGCTGCCTCATCGCCGCAGATACCCATCTACCGCTAAGAGACTTGAGCCAACTCTCAAGAGCTGAGGCCCATTCTCAACTTCCCAGGACCATCCAAATTAACTCCTGAGGACCGAGAAGATCATTTACTCTGCCGCTATTATGGGTGCCACCAAAACATCAGAGGAAGACAACAGACCCCAATCCATCAACCCTGGAACAGCCATGATCATCATGGGCATGGGAATGGACCAGATTCACCAATCAACAGCTCCCTGCAACCTCTCTCCAGCACTGCAGCCACAGAAGGAATAACAATTTGAATCAAAAAGTAAAATGAAGAAACTAAAATTTAAGAAAACGGGTGCAGCTAGTCACATGAGGGAGCAGATGAGACCCAGGAGCATGAACACCTCTTACCCTGTTGCCTCTGCCATCTTGATCGCAGATAGAGTGATGTAAAACTATAGCACCAGCAATCGACCAGCCTCCATTACCATTAAGCTGCAGAAATTGTGAGGTGGAGGGATTTTCTTTTTAAATCAAGAGGGCCAGTGTTTGTGATCCATCCCTAACTGCACTTGCACTGAGTGGCTCATTCTGCCACTTCAGAGAGTATCAATAAGTCAGTAACATTACTGTGCATTTGGAGTCACACGTAGGCTAGACTAGGGAAGGTCGGCAGATCTTCTTCTCCTGAAAGGATACTAATGAACCAGACGGGTTTATATTGATGATGGCTCATAGCTTTGTGCTCATCATCACCGAGAGTAGCTTCCAATTCCAGATTTACATCTTGAAGTGAAATTTTACCAGCTGTCGTGATGGGGTTTGAGTCCATGACCCCAGAACAATAATGTGGGTGACTAAATTCACAAGAGGTGGGAGAGGTGATAGCCTCGTGGTATTGTAGCTGGACTGTTAATCCAGAGACCCAGGTAATATTCTGGGAACCAGGTTCAAATCCCATTACAGCAGATAGTGGAATTTGAATTTGAATTCAACAAAAATCTGGAATTAAGAGTCTAACAACGACCATAAATTGATTGTTGGAAAAAAAACCTATCTGGCTCACTAATGTTCTTTAGAGAAGGAAACTGCCATCCTTACCTGGTCTGGCCTACATGTGACTCCAGACCCGCAGCAATGTAATTGACTCTTAACTGTCCTCTGGGCAATAAATGCTGGTCGAGCCAGCAACACTTCATCCCATGAATGAATCTTAACAAAAAGACAGAGCTGTGTCATCAATCCACCTGAGTCAGAAAGTTAACAGCGGTTGGCTTTCTGCTGTCGAACCTGAGAAGACCTTTAGATCATTTACGGATGAGGGGTCTGCAAAGTTAGGGGAGACCCTGCAAAATGTCCGGCTCCCCTCCCATTGTCACTGTCTCAAAAAAGACAGAGGATTTGTGTCGAATTTGGGTGGAACTTCAATTACTTTTGCGCATTATAGGATATAGAACCACCGAGAACAAAAAGCAAAGTAAGATTTACAAGAAAGACATCAGCACAAAGTTGTTACAATGATTAGGAGCAGGTTGGTCCTAAAGATACACACTGGAGGGCAGTCACTGTTGGGTCCAGAGAAGGTTCACACACCTGATACCAGATATGGAGAGATTGTCTTATGAGGAGACACTGAGTAGATTGGAACTGCACTCATTGGGATACCAAAGGATCAGAGGCAACTTTATTGAAACATAAAAGAATGTTATGGAACCTGACAGGGTAGATATGGAGTGGTTGTTTCACCTTGTGAGAGTGTCTCTGACCAGAGGGAATAATCCCAAAATAAGGAGTCACGCATTTAAGACAGAGATGAGGATGAATCCCTTCTCTCAGAGAATAGTGAATCATCAGAATTCTTTATCACTGAGGGCTGGGTGTTAGATTCATAGATACCCATTTGGCCCATACTGACCCTCTAAAGAGCATTCCACCCAGACCCACTCCCTATAGTCCTGCAATTCCCCATAGCTAATTAATCTGATCTGTACAACTTGGGACTGTGGGAGGAAACCCATGCAGACACGAGGAGAATGTGCAAACTCCACACAACCATGAGGGTGAAATCGAACCCAGGTCTCTGTCACCTTGAGGCAACGGTGCTAACCACTGAGCCATCATACCACTCTGGAAGGTCATTAAGTATATGCAAGGCTGAGACAGACAGACTTTGAATCAGTGAGGGAAACAAGGGTTGCCAGGTAAAGGCAGAAAATGCAGTTCAAGATTACAAGGTCAGCCATGGCTTCATTGGATGTTGGGGCAGACTCAATGGGCTCAATGGCCTCCTTCGGAATCGATTTCTTCGGGTCATATGAATGTACTGTTCTTTATGCCACCCAGTGGTGATGCTCTCAGGCAATGTGTTTCAGATTATACTTATTCCATCGGGTGGGTAACAGATCTCCTCATCATCTCAAACCTACGTCTTTGGAACATTGACCATCCTGCCAGTGGAAACAGTCTCTCCTTGGTTACCCGCTCAAACCATTTTCCCTCTCCACTTAGGGGAACAGTACCAGCTTCTCTCAGCTCTCCTTCAAACTAACATCCCACGTTTCCTGGTGCCAGTCCAATAAATGGTCAGTGTAATCTCAACATTCTATTTTTCCTTTTGATCACAGTCTTTTTTTCCTTTTCAAAGCCACAATTATAGCCATTACTCAGGAGGATAATTAATCTTTAAATGTAGTACAATTATCACCGGCATTTACTTCATCATTCTGGACAGTGTGAACTATTGTTGCAGCAAACAGCCACTGAAAAGAATCCTTTTTCTCTGCTCACCCACTTGAGTCTTTCTCAATACAGGTTCATGTTCTTTTATAAGACACGCGTGTGCATGTATGTGTGTGAGAGAGAGAGAGAGTGTGAGAGAGCGAGAAAGAGAGAGAGAGAGAGAGAGAAACAATGTGTGCGTGCGCCCCATGTGTGAATGGCAGTGCGTATGTGTATGTGTATGTCCAAATGCATACGTCAGTGTGTATGTGTATCAGTCTGTGTCTGCATGAATGTGTCAGCATGTGTATGCATGTTTGTGTGTGTGCGTGTGCAGTGTGTCTGTCTGCATGTGCCAGTGTGTTAATCTGTGTGTCTGCGTGTGTGTGTCAGCATACATGTGCATGTCAATGTGAGTGCCTGTGTGTGTTTGTGGTTGTGTGCGCATATATGTGTCAGTGCACGCGTGTCCATCCTGGGCAAAAGGCAGTCCCTCTTCTCTTTCCTGGGCTGTGCTGATTAGTGTTGTGAAATTGTTAGAGACAGCCCATATTAGGTTATTAAATAAGATAAGCACACATGGTGTTGGAGGTGGCATAGTAGCATGGATAGAGGCTAACGAACAAAAGACAGAGATTTTAGGTTAATGAATGGGAATCTGTAACTCATGATGTATCACAGGAATCAATGCTAGGGCCACAATGATATACAATACATATTAATGACTTGGATGAAGGAAGTGACTGTATCATAGACAAGTTTGTTCAGAAGGCAAGTGCTGAGGATGATACAAAGAGTCTGCAGCAGGATATAGAAGGGTAAAGTGACGAGATAAAACCTGGCAGATGGAACATAACGTGGGGAAATGTGAGTTTCTGCACTTTGGAAGGATAAATGAGGAGCAGAATATTATTTAAATATAGAAAAACTGTGGAACACGGGGATTTGAAGGTTCACGTGCATGAACTTCATAAAGCTAGCATCCAAGTCCAGGAGAGAAAGCAAATGGAATATTAGCGTTTGTTTCCAAGGAAATGCAGTTTAAAAAGTAGGAAGGTTTTTATGTTAGTACACAAGGCACAAGTCAGACTGCGGCAGGAATACAAGAAGAAAGTGAGGATGGCAGATGCTGGAGATCAGAGTCAAAAAGTGTGGTGCTGGAAAAGCACAGCCAGTCAGGCAGCATCCAAAAAGCAGGAGAATCGATGAGAGGAATTCCTGATGAAGAGCTTATGCTTGAAACGTCGACTCTCCTGCTCCTCGGCTGCTGCCTGACTGGCTGTGCTCTTCCAGCACCATGTTTTATGACTCTGCAGCAGGAAACTGTGAACAGTTTAGAGTCCCATAGCTAAGGAAAGATATTCTGGCAGTGGACGTAGTTCAGGGAAGATTCACTAGCTGATACCAGGTATGCAGGGACTGTCTTATAAGGAGAGGCCGAGTAGCTTGGGCCTGTACTCATTGGAATTTAGAAAAATAAGGGGTGACCTTTATCAAAACGTACAAGATTCTTCGAGAACGTGGCAGGGTAGAGGTGGAAATGTTGTTTCCCGCTGAGGGGGAGTCTAAAACTAGAGCGCATAATTTCAGAATAAGGTTACACACATTTAAGACAGAGATGGGGAAGAATTTCTTCTCTCAGGAGAGCGTAGCGAATCTGTGGAATTGCTTGCTTCAGAGGGCTTTTGAGGCTGGGTCATTAAGTGTATTCAAGGAAAGATAAAGACAGATTTTTAATCAAATCAGTCAGGGAATCAAAGCTTATGGGGAAAATGCAGGCAAGTGGAGCTGCATACGATCAGATCAGCATCTGATGGTGCAGCAGACTCAATGGGCTGAACGGCCCACTCCTGAATCTCATGGCTGGGCAGTTCTGGTGGGCTAGCAAGCTGAATACTCATGCTTCTTCCTCACTTGAGCATTACCATGGTTTTTGGCTTCCATAGAGAAGCTATGTGAAGGTTTTGTAGGCTGGTCCATAATATCAAATCAAATGGGATCCTCGATGAGTTGGTAAGTTGCACAAGAAAGTTAACTTAGTCACAGAAGACAGAGGTAGTTTGAAGGTGTCGAGGAGTGTTTTTTCCGACTGGAGGTCTGTGACCAGTGGTGTTCACAAGGATCAGTGCTGGGAACCCCTGTTGTTTGAATGATAAAATGTGAATGATGTTTTAACTGAAACATCATAAAACAAAATGAAGGAAGTTAAATCTTAACTTTACTTCTTGTTTATTTGGCAAAAATTATGCAATGCATATTTTCTGTGTTACAGTATCTCATCTGAGAAATGCCATTTGAAGTCTGTCAACATATTTTTATTAATTATGTGTTGAAAGCTGCATGATTTATGAATATTAACATATTTTAGGTCAGATTTAAATGAGTGGTAGAAATGTGATAGTCAAGTTTTGCGAAGGGGATTAAAAATAACTAGGTCAGACTTTACAGAACCCTGGTTTTAAACCACTGTGCCTCCTGAAGTATTAATGAAAATTTGCTTTAATTGTGGTTTACAACCAGAGAGAGAAAATGTTGAGCCATTAATTTAGCAGAGATTAGGATGAGCAAGATTTTCTTTACAATTACTTTAAAAGCTTTTGGGTTCAGTTCAAAAAGTGACAAGGGGCAGAACCAAATACAGTCAACAGAGTGGCGCTGGAAGAGCACAGCAGGTCAGCAAGCTGCATCTGAGGTGCAGGAGAATCGACGTTTCGGGCAAAAGCCCTTCATTCCCGATGAAGGGCTTATGCCTGAAACGTCGATTTTCCTGCTCCTCGGATGTTGTCTGACCTGCTGTGCTTTTCCAGCGTCGCACACTCGGCTCTAATCTCCAGCATTTGCAGTCTTCACTTTCTCCTAGCAGAACCAAATATAGTCAGTCTTAGCAAAAGACTCCTCGAAGCAGTTAAGGAAATAGGTGACTTCATTGAAACACTAGTTTGTGAAACTTCCATTCCAGAGGTGTTAGAAGTCTGCTGATTGTTAAACAGCTGAAAAAGTTTAAGCTCTCAGTTGTCTGAGCAGTTAAGCTGTTCCTCATCCTCAGAAGAATCCACATGCTCAACCAACGCTGTTTCTCTAGCTTATCAGACACATCCTGAGCAGTTAAGGAGAAAGCTGAAAATGTGTTGCTGGAAAAGCGCAGCAGGTCAGGCAGCATCCAAGGAGCAGAATTGACGTTTCGGGCATGAGCCCTTCTTCAGGAATGAGGAAAGTGTGTCCAGCAGGCTACGATAAAAGGTCGGGAGGAGGGACTTGGGGGAGGGGCGTTGGAAATGCGATAGGTGGAAGGAGGTCAAGGTGAGGGTGATAGGCCAGAATGGGGTGGGGGCGGAGAGGTCAGGAAGAAGATTGCAGGTTAGGAAGGTGGTGCTGAGTTCGAGAGATTTGACTGAGACAAGGTGGGGGGGGGGGAGGAGGGGAAATGAGGAAACTGGAGAAATCTGAGTTCATCCCTTGTGGTTGGAGCGTTCCTAGGCAGAAGGTGAGGCGCTCTTCTGTGAGAGTGTTGTCCTGAGCTGGGGTAGGTCTAATTGCAGGGAATATAGGTAGCGGCGCATGGCAGCAAGTGTGGAGCGAAGGTTCCGGAAGGAGGTCTGTTGCTGGAGGCTTCAGATTTATTGTAGGTTCTGGTTGTCCTGGTTGGATCCAAATTTCTGTGAGAGTGTTGTCCTGAATGCCTAGCAACTCATGGATCCAGAATGAGAAGAGTCAGTTAAAACAAACCCAAATTCAATAGGGGAAATATTTCTCTGGATTTTGGGATGAGTGTTATATGACAGTGTTGGGAAATAGATGCAATTTTGTATTGCCATGTATTTTGGAATCTATCAATCTGTATTGTGCAGTTGGACAACCCTTCATCTGAAATCCAAAACGCTCCAAAATCCGAAGTTTTTTTGTGAAGTTTTTATCTCATTGTCACGGTTTTGTGTGCAAACAGTTCACCCAACTTCACACCCATTCGATGCGTGTCACTCAGATGTGACGTGGGGGGGGGGGGGGGGGGGGGGGTGTGGCCCAGCACTGGCAGGCCTCAATTCTGACTCAGGGCCCGTTACTCACAGGGAGTCAGCTGTTCAATAAGATTTTTAAAATGTTACCGTTGAACTGTCACTTATTCCGAAATTCGAAAAATTCTGAATTCTGTAAACCAGCCGGTCCTGAGCATTTTGGACAAAAGATTGTGTACCCGTATTTAGATATCTTGGTCTGTTTTATTTCACTTTTAAGTCTTTTGTATAATCAACTCTGTTTTATTGTTAAAACCAGCTTTGCAACTTCATGAACAAATTCGAAGAGAAACAAAATATCCATCAAGTTGGATTTCAATCTGGAATCTGACTTGCCGAGTGGTAAAATCAGCTGGGATCATAACAACAAAAATAATCAGCAAAATAAAACTGTAAAATTGATTTATCTTCTAAAAATAAGATTTTCATTACAGGGCAGGCAAGAAATTTATTCATAGGGGATACATGACAGCATTGGTCCATTATTCAGCCTGCAATCTCAGCTCTCCAACAGTCAATAACAATGTGCATTTTTGTTGGCAGTAAACATTCCAAGGTATTTCACAAGAGCAACACTCCACTGCACTAGATAAATGGGTATCAGATTAGCTAAGTTTTAAGGTGCATTTTAAAGGTGGTGAAGCTTAAAGAGGGGAAGTTGTAAAAGGCACGGACACCAATGGGGGAATAAACACAAGTACGTGTGCTCAAGGGACCAGTACTGCAGCAGTGCACAGATCTCAGAAGGCTGTGTAGAATTACCAAGACAGAGATTACGATCAACTGGTAGGATAGAGAACTGAATCCCAGCCTTCATGGTTGTATAACTGAGTCCCAGAGCTGCAGATGCAGACACCTTCCCAGTCACTGTTGCAATCAGGTTTGCACTAACAAGGCACTTAACCAATTTCTCCCTTTCTCAGGAGGAAGAACCTGAATTTCAATCAGGTAGCAAAACCATTTACATGGTGCCACTTAATCTTAATGTAAATGAATGGGGACTCCAGAGCCTAACATAAAGATCCTCACTCTCAGCATCCATCATCATTACTAAACCATTTCATTAAGGAGCACTGCAACTGGAATGTGCTTGGAGTTGGGGGGGGGGGGGGGGGAGCAATACGTTGATAATGCAGACATTATTCCTAACCCAAGGCTTTTTGATTCTGTCGAAGATGATGCACAAGGTCCAATTAATCAAAGACCACAGCAGGCTGAATTTAATTCAGTAAAGATGTTAATCGGGTGCCATTTCCGCACCACGTTTGCCTCGGGTACAACGAATAGGAGTTTCTTTTTGTAGTTTTTGTACAATCAGCACACAGCTTTATCTTTGTGGCGACACAGTCAAAGTGCAAACATCATTGATTCAGCGTTCCTCTCTGTCCCTGCAATCAGTACAACTCCCTTCAAGGAATATCACGCACGATCTGCTACACTGTCCATCGGAAATGACACCCAGCAAACTCGCGCGGAACAACGAAACATCGTGAAATCGTCTTTTTACGAATCTGTTTCCCCTTATCAACTTAGATTGTTCTGTCACAGCTCGCCTCAATGTATAACTATCTGCTGTTGACACTGTAGGAACGGAACTTCTTTATTACAGAACAACATCAGAGATCGTCAGCCCTTTTGCCATTAGCAACCACAACAACAGCGCTTCGATTATGAAGAGGACTCGAAATGTGACGTGATTAAAGTGGGTGGGCAGAGAAAAGGGAATGTGGAGGGTGAGCAAACGCTTGCTCAAAGTCTTAGATTAGGAAGATTTAAATAAATTGCTTTAAAAAACGACATAGTGCAAAAGTGTGCAATTGCATTGCATGTGGCAGTTAAACGCTAATAAATAAGGAAGCATTTCCTAGTTTTTCATCACTTCATCCCAGAGATCAACACTATAACAACAAGCGAAAACAAAATGTATCTTCAGAATGTATTAACACTGATGTATCAAACCTCAAACTATTGCTGATTTAATCTGTTGTAGTAGCATTTGACATAATTCAATCGGCAGCGAAACTCAATTACTGACACTATTCGGCATTGTTGTAACTGTATTAATGACATTATTCAATCAACACTGAAACTGTACAATCAAATCAGCATTTTCACTGTTTTACTGACAATTCAACCTCAATTACTGACAACATTCAATCGGCATGATAATTGTATTACTAACAATATTATATCGACATTCGAACCACAACTTAGGTTCTACTCAATTAGTGTTGTGATTGGAAGACTGACATTATTCGGTCCTATTAATGGCACTACTCAATAAGCATTCTAACTGTAATCCTGCACAACTCAAACAGCAATGTGACTGCTACATGCACTCTTTAGACAAGGTGACTGTACTGTTCACAGTTTATCAACATCATTGTAACGATGATGCTGACAGCAGTCAGTCGGCATTGTCAATGCATAACTGACTCAATTCAAATCAGCACTGTAACTGTGACTCAACTGAATTAGCATTGTAGCTGAGTTACTGACACAATGAATATTATGACTGTGTCAATATTCCAATAGTATTGTGACTGTATTGCTGATACAATTCAATGAGCATTGTAGCTGCACCACTGACATTATTGCATCCGGATTGCAACTATATCACGGACAGTCTTCCACCTGTATTACAACTGTATCAATAATACAATCAACAAGCATTATGATGGTATCACTGGCACTATTCCATCATTTACTTAATTACAGGCATTCAACCAGCCATATAATTGTGTTAGAGACAATATTATAGAAACCATCTAACCACATCATAGATCAGGATTGTAACTGCTGCTTATGAAATTCCATCAGCATTGTGACTGTAATACTGACCATTTAACTAGCAATGTGATTGTAATACTGACATCACCCTGCATTGTGACTGTAATACTGACACCATTTAATTAGCAATGTGATTGTAATACTGACATCACCCTGCATTGTGACTGTAATACTGACACCATTTAATTAGCATTATGATTGTAATATTGACACCATTTAATTAGCGTTGTGACTGTAATACTGACACCAATCAGTAATGTGACTGTAATACTGACATCACCCTGCATTGTGACTCGAATACTGACACTATTTAGGCATTATGACTGTGATATTGACACCAATTAATCGGCATTGCAGCTGAAATACTGATGCAATTCAATCAACGTTGCAACTATGACTGACACTTCAGCGTGCATTGTAACTGTTATCACTGACTGCATTTCAATCAGCACTGTGGATGTACTGCTGTATAACTGAAACCATTCCAATATCATTCTGACTGTATTATTCACTCAGCCCGGTGCCTGTATTGCTTACACAGCGGCACTGTAAGCTGTAATTTGTGTTAAAGCAGTAGCAGCAGCTGTGGGAGCCACTCTCTGCTCCTGATGCCAGCTCAGTGCAGTGAGTTGACATGAGGAATTTGTCAGGGTGAGTGAGTCAGTGAGTCTGGATGTACCTAACAACCAGCCCTGACAGCCCAAGCTTCAATCTCACATTCACAGGCACAGCCTATAGTTGGGAGCTGGGGGTGCGAATGAATGGGCGAGAGGAGTTTAATACTTGCAGCCTCTATTTCTGTGTCTGCTGGCAGCAGGGGAGCATCTAAATACTGTTTTCCAAAACATTTCAGTGAGACATTTTACCACAGTGTTATTGATACTTTGTTCACTGCCTATAGCAACCTTGTGAAGCAGTGGATAGTGTCCATATCCCTTGCTGTGGGTGGGTGGGGATATCTATATCCCACCGTCCACAGCAGGTGCTGGGGAAACTCAGCAGGTCTGGCAGCATCTTCGCGACACTCCCAAGCACGGTTAGCTTTTATTCCACTGAGACTGCCAAACCCGGGGAGTTTTCTCCGGTACCCTGTCCCAAACCCACCCCATCACCCGTTTTATTTCAGATCTCCAACAGCCATAGCAATTTGCTTTTGTTGTCTTTCCCAACAAGTCGACTAAAATGCAAGTTAAAGAAAATTGAATATTATTGCCAAATGGGGCTGTGACAGGTTTGACCTGAAATGGTTAGCACCCGAAATAAGATGAAATAAATAAAAAAAAATGTTTAGTCATCAAGCATCCATGGCCAGAAGGTATCCTCAGATTTCCTGATGAAAGGATTTTGCCCGAAACGTCGATTTTCCTGCTCCTTGGATGCTGCCTGACCTGCTGTGCTTTTCCAGCACCACTCTAATCTAGGCTCTGATCTCCAGCATCTGGAGTCCTTCTCACTTTTGCCTTGTAGATATATTTCAGCAATCTTTTAGGACACATCTCTGGAGCAGGTAGAACTCGAACTCTGATCTCCGAGCTCAGAGGCAGGGTCACTACCACTGCACTACAAGGCTCTCCTCTCTAACAAAATGCATAGATTTTGTCAATTAACCTGTTCAGACATCTCTGGAGCAGGTGGGGCTTGAACCCACTAACTCAGAGGTAAGGACTGTACCAGAAGAGCCCAAACCTGTCAGGGCAGACATCTTCCAATCAAACTGAACAGAGACATAGGGCGTAATCGGTACAGTGGGTGAGATTTGAACCAGGCCTCCTAGCTTAGAGGCAGGGACACTACCACTGCACCACCACTAAACATATTCCAAGCCATCTCTAGAGCAGGTGGGTGGGATTTGAAGCCTGAATTTCCAATGTAGAAGAAGGAACACGGTCACTGGGCTACAGGAAGCCCCCTCAGTGTATAGTGCTTTGCAGGACAAGCTTAGATACAAAGAGAAACATTCTATGGTAGACGTCTCATTGAGACCCAGCTTCCACACTCATCTGCTCCAGGAATTACTATCCCGAGTGAATGGATGACATCTTGCACAGGATACCATCGGGCTCATGAGCCCATCCAAATCCTTCCTTTCCTACAGAGTCTCTTCCTACTGGTTAAGTGGGGCCCCTCTCAGAGTATACCTGCACCCCCCCTCCGCCCACTTCTTCATACGTTGATGAGATGTTTAATCAGCCACTCCCTCCCAGTGACATGTAACACAGGGATACCCCCCCCCCCACCCCCCGGTGTCTCAGGAGAGGGCTGCTGTTCGGATAAATCACTGTAGATGCTGGAATCTGTTCAGAAAACAAAACAAAAATACAATGCTGGTAATCTCTGGATGCTGCCTGCCCAGTTGTAATTTCCAGCTTTTTAATTGTTTTCAGCGCTGTTAATTGCCTGCTGGAATTCCTTGCATCCTGCCTGTCAGCTCCTGAAGTGGGGGCGGGGGGACGAAGCGCGATTTCAGAATTAACCAGAATTGGGAGGGTGGGGGATGGAGGGAGGGAGGTAGTGTGGGGGGAGGGGGAGGGAGAGAGTGTGGGGGGAAGGAGGAGGGAGGGTAGGAGTGTGGGGGAGGGGGAGGGAGTGGGCAGGAGGGAGTGGGCGGGTGTGAGGGTGGGGGGAGGGCTGGAGGGAGTGGGCGGGAGTGTGGGTGGGGGAGAGAGTGGGCGGGAGGGAGTGGGCGGGAGTGTGGGTGGGGGGTGGGTGGGAGTGGGTGGGAGGGAGTGTGCGGGAGTGTGGGTGGGGGAGGGCGGGAGGGAGTGGGCGGGAGTGTGGGGGAGGGCTGGAGTGTGGGAGTGGGCGGGAGGGAGTGAGGGAGTGTGAGGGTGGGAGGGAATGTGAGGGAGGGCGGGAATGGGAGGGAGGGAGTGTGAGGGAGGGAGTGTGTTGGAGGGAAGTAGTGTGAGGGAGGGAGGGAGAGTGAGGGAGGGAAGGAAGAAGGGAGTGGGAGGGAGGGAAGGAAGAAGGGAGTGGGAGGGAGGGTGTGAGGGAGGAAGGGAGGGAGTGAGGGAGGGGGTGTGGGGGAGGGTGTGAGGGAGGGGGTGCGAGGGAGGGAGGAAGAGAGTGAGAGGGAGGGAGTGAGAGGGAGGAAGAGAGTGAGAGGGTGGGAGGGAGGGAGGGGGAGGGGGTGTGAGGGAAGGAGGGGGAGGGAGAGAGTGGGAGGGAGGGTGCAGAAGGGGAGGGTGTGAGGGAGGAAGGGGGAATGGTGGAGGAGGGAGTGGAGGGTGGAGGAGGGGAGGGAGGGTGGAGGAGGGGTGTCGAGGAGGGAGGCGACTTGAAAAGCTCATTAAAAGAAGTTGGCGGGTCGCGAGAGGGAGAACACGATGGGCCGAAGGGGCTGCGGGGTTGTGGTCCAGTTTGGGATCCGTACATACAGCATTCCCCGACCCTGCCTACTTGGAGCGAAGCAGCCTCGCAGCTCGGCTGGTGGTTGGGAACTCCTGCACCCAGGGATATATCGACACCCAGTGTACAAAATTAAAATCCATTTATTTATATCCCTTTTTCTTTTTGAAAAGAAAGGAAACGACTGTGATATTCAGAGTTCTCCCAGCAAACAACAACAAAGAAAATCAAATACCCAAATATCCCAATCATGGCTTGGGACCGGATCTAATTATAATTATCGCCATTCGAAAAAATACAACAGCGAGAGGGAGAGGGAGAGCTACTGAGGGTGTACTGTGCTGTCTAAAGGACGGACAGAGAGTGATCTCAAGGGAATTTCTCCCCAGCCCCTTTGTTCTGGGGAGGGATGAACTGGGGAGAGAATGTCATTTGCAAATAAAACTATAAGGGAAGGGGCTGCATAACTCCAATTGCTGAAGGCGAATATAAAGATGGGGGAGGGAGGTGTGAGGATTGTGCCCTGCCTGATTTGTGTTTTGGGGGATGTGTGGACCAGCAGCCGCCTTCTGACCTGCTTCATCCTTTGCATCCAAAGGATAAAGAGACACAGATTCCCTTGCTAAAAAAAAACAAGTGCTGGATGGAGATCACAGCGGGTCAGGCAGCATCCAGGCAGGGAGGCAGGCAGGGAGGAGGGGGAGCGGTAGGGGGAGCGGGAGGGGGGAGGGAGAGGGGGAGGGAGAGGGAGAGTGAGGAGGGGAGGGAGGAAGGGAGGGTGAGGGGAGGGGGGGAGGATGAGGGAATTGAGGGTGAGGGGAGGGGGGAGGGTGAGGGGAGGGAGGAGGGAGGGAGAGAGACATACAGAGATGGGGGAGAGAGAAGGGGGAAGAGAGACAGGGAGAGAGAGAGACAGATGGGGGGGGGGAGAGACACACACAGATAGGGGGAGAGAGAGAGGGACAGAGACAGAGAGGGAGAGACAGCAAGCTATCGTTTCGAATCCAGGCGACTCTCCATCAGATTCCAGCATCTGCAGTAAGTTTGCCCCCTAGAATTCCCCCTGACAGTGAGGAAACGGCCATTCGGCCCATCGAGTCCATACCGACCCGTCCCCTCCAAAGAACATCCCACCTCACTCCCCTGTCCCTGTAACCCCTGCATTTTCCCATGGGCTGTATTATAATCAATGGCCTCCCCATTTCGGGAGCAGCTCACTTCAATGGCCCTTTGGTGATATGCCCAAGTGTGGGAGACGATGGTTGGAACATTCCAGATTCCATGCTGTCCATCTCTCTGCCTCTGTTTGCACTCTGAGGAATGAATCTTCCCGCGGTATGAGGTTAAGGTTCGGCATTGGAGACTGGTTGCGTTTTGTAACCCAGTGAACTCTGACTTATCTGGCCTCAACCTCGGGACATTGGAACCTTCTCCCTCTCAAAACAAACAGCGGGCGGGCGGAAGGGGGAAAATCCCCCTCCCCCCCCCCCACCTTTTTACAAAAAAACTGACGCCCCTGCACATGGACCTTCAAACAGGTGTATTCCTGAGCTCTCTGTGTGTCTGTAAAAGCAAATCGAACTTATTAAATATCCTCGGCTAGAGAGAATTCACCCCCACCCCACACCCAACCCACTTTGGATTATATTGAACAGGAACAGAGTTAAAAGTAATTTTCTCGACTCTTAACTGGACAAAAGATGTCATTCGATTTAGAAATGCAGAAATTCAAGCTTTCGGCATGCAAGTCAGAACCAGAGGAGGGGGAGAGAATAATAAAACAGACGAATAAGACAAGTTTTAAGCATATTTAAAAGAGAGAGAGAGAGAGACGCACCGTGACCGCCTCTCAGAGAGGCTGGGGAGCGGTAGATGGAGATGGGAGAGATTGAGTGATGCTTGCTCCCGTGGAAGTGATGCTCCTGGTGCAAGACAGGGCCCGATGAGGAGCAGAATACGGTGCTCACGATGGATCCCAGGGTCAGGTACCAGATCCAGGACGGCGAGTGGCGGCAGGTGCGAGGGGTCCGGTGTCTGGGGGCCGAACTCAGTAAGTTCCTCTTCAAGTGCATGGTCAGCGCGCTGGGAAGGCGGTCAGACAGCGCAGCACTGCTCCCGGGCGGCCAGCCGCACTCATTGTCCTCGCCAGCCCATTCTGAGTCTCCCAGGGTCTTTCACTCCAACCTCCCACCCTCCCCTCCCACAGCCCAGACACACACACTCTCCCCCACACTCCCCCTTCCCCCCCCTGAAAAAAAATCTACTCCCCCCCGCCGTCCCTAATATTTCAAGCAAATTCCCCCCCTCCCCCACCCCCCCACTTTGACTCTTAACTTGCTACCTTGGCTCCTTGGAGCAGACCTGAAGATTGAACTCGTTTACAGAACATGGTCAGCAATCTGCAATCCTGGCGCCAGCCAGCAATCCGCTCCCTCCACTGAATAAAGCAAAAAAGGATTTGGACAATCTTCCTGCTAAAGAGAGGAACACAATAAGCCTTCCTCTCTCACTCTCCCCCCACACACACACACACACACTCAGAATGGTCAGAATAAAAATGAATAAACCAGCAGGCTAACAGTTCCCAAGACCTTCCGGGCTCCCCTCAGTCCCAGACTCGTCCTGACTGATGCAGTGCAGCTCGCTCAAGTACTGAGACGCCTCGGCTCGGGAGTCCTGCTCCCAGCAACTCCGAGGGAAGAGGGTTAACCCTGTGAGGACTGGCTGGAAGGAGAGAGAGAGAGAGAGAGAGAGGCTGCAACGTACACAGCTCGCTGGGGGGGTGGGGTGAGAGGGGAGGGCCACTGCAGACCCCAGCCTTTCCTCAACTTGATCCAACAATGGAAATAGGTGTCTGGCACTGACCAGGCAGCAACACTGAGGGGACAGTCTGGCTGTGGAGGGAGTATGGGGTCAGTCTCTTGATATCCAGGTCCCTAAGATGTTGGGAGTCGATGGCCCTAGTGGTATGAGATTAGATTCCCTTCAATGTGGAAGCAGGCCCTTCAGCCCAACCAATCCTCCAAAGAGTAACCCACCCAGACTCATTTCCCTCTGACTAATGCATCTATGGTCAATTTAGCACAGTCAATTCACCTGACTCCCACACCTTTAGACTGTGTGAGGAAACCGGAGCACCTGGAGGAAACCCACACAGACACGGGCAGTCCCTGAGGCTGGAATCGAACCTGGGTCCCTGGCACTGTGAGGCAGCAGCACTAACCATTGAGCCACTGTGTCGCCCACTATTGTAGCTTGACTATTAAGGACCCGGGTTCAAATCCTGCCACAGCCCATGGTGGAATTTGAGTTGAATAAATATCTGGAATTACTATAAATCTATTGTCCATTGTTGGGAAAAGGGAAGGAAATCTGCCATCCTTACCTGGTCTGGCCTACATGTGACTCCAGACCCACAGCAACATGATTGCTCCTCTGGGCAATGAGGAATGAACAATAAATACTGGCCAAGCCAGCGATGGCCTCATCCCATGAATGAATAAAGGAATTTAAAAAAAACACATAGCCCAGCTTGCCCTTGCCTGGCCACATGCCTTTGCCCATGATGCTGTGTGGAAGGAATGGGGTTGGTTTCAGACTGGGTGAAGGGTGATGTTTGGCACTAGCTGGCTATCCTCGCTGCCAGTGATTCCTGCCTCCCCTCCAGCTTTCCCTTCATCCTCTGTTTGCTTGGGGAATGAGGTGGGGGTGGGGGTGGGCATGGGGGTGGCCATGGCAGGGGTCAGGGAGTCGCTGAGCTCCAGCACTCAGCAGCGCTGGCTCACTTGCTGTCCACTGTCTCCCATTCCAGTCCTGCCACTTGGCCACACGCGCACACATACTGCTGCTGGGAACATCCCAGATTGCCAGCAACAGTAACCAAAAAGAAGCATTTAAAACGCATGTACAATGCTGTGCATCTCACTGTGAACTCCGCTTTACTGATTCAAAGGATTCAGACACATTCTAAATGGGACTCCTTCCCCCTTCTGATCTTTACCTACTCTCCCTCTGGGAGATCTCACTGCCTCCTGTGCTACAGTACCCACCATACACCAGTCCAGCACAATGGGCCTCTTGCTGCGCCATATCAACTCTGTGATTCTGAGGAACAGAAATCACAACCAACACCGCCATCAACTCCTGGAAAGTACAACCTGTCCCAAATGGGTGTTATTTTGGGTTACTTGTTCATGGGATGGGGATGCCAGTGTTTATTGCCCATCCCTTGTTGTCCTTGAGAAGGTGGAGGTGACCTACCTCCTTGAACAGCTGCAGTCCATATGCTGCAGGTGGACACACAATGCTGTTAGAGACGGAATTCCCACATTTTCATCCAGTGTCACTCAAGGAACAATGTTATGTTTCCAATTCCGGGTGGTGAGTGACTTGAGGAGGAACTTGCAGACAATGGTGTTCCCATGTACCTACTGCTCTTGTCCTTCCAGATGGAAATATTTATCACTCTGGAGGGTGCTGCCTAAGGATCTTTGGTGGATTTCTGCAGTATGTCGTGCAGACAGTGCACACTGCTGCTACTGAGCATCGGTGGTGGAGGGAGTGGATGTTTTTAGATGTGGTGCCAATCAAATGGGCTGCTTTGTCCTGGATGGCGAGTTTTTTGAGTGTTGTTGGACCTGCACCCATCCAGGCAAGGGGGGAGTATTTTATCACACTCCTGGCTTGTCCCCTGTTGCTGGTGAACAGGCCTTGGGGAGTCAGGAAGTGACTGATTCGCCACAGAATTCCTAATCCCTGACCTGCTCTTGTAGCCAGACTATTTGTATGGCCTGTCCAGTTTGGTTGGTGCTGGGGTTTGGGTGCCAATTGTTTGACGAAAACTCTTCACAATGAGTAGGTGGGAATCAGCCAGAGATACTCAGCAGGTAGGGAAGTCTTTGGCTTGTTGGAACTGGTGTAGGATCTCTTCACAGAATGGGGAATGACAGACAGTCCAATTCCTGCATTCACTTGAGCCATGTAGTTCTTTCTTAACTATGAGGCATGCAGGTTGCACTGCTTGTGATTGCTGGGCCTCTTACTGAGATATTTGTATCATCGATAGTCACATGTGAGGTGCTGGAAGACTGGAGGTTGGCTAATGTGGTGCCTCTGTTTAAGAAAGGTGGTAAGGACAAGCCAGGGAACTATAGACCGGTGAGCCTGATGCTGGTGGTTGGCAAGATGTTGGAGGGAATCCTGAGGGACAGGATGTATATGTCTTTGGAAAGGCAAGGACTGATTAGGGATATTCCTGATGAAGGGCTTTTGCCCGAAACATCGATTTTCCTGCTCCTCAGATGCTGCCTGAACTGCTGTGCTTTTCCAGCACCACTCTAATCCTGATTAGGGATAGTCAACATGGCTTTGTGAATGGGAAATCATATCTCACAAACTTGATGGAATTTTTTGAAGAAGTAACAAAGAGGATTGATGAGGGCAGAGCAGTAGATGTTAGCTATATGGACGTCAGTAAGACTTTCGACAAGGTTCCCCATGGGAGACTGGTGAGCAAGGTTAGACCTCATGGAATAAACGGTGAACACCGCCATTTGGATACAGAACTGGCTCAAAGGTAGAAGACAGAGGGTGTTGGTGGAGGGTTGTTTTTCAGACTGGAGGCCTGTGACCAGTGGAGTGTCACAAGGATTGGTGCTGGGTCCACTACTTTTTGTCATTTATACAAATGATTGGATGTGAGCATAAGAGGTATAGTTACTAAGTTTGCAGATGACACCAAAATTAGAGGTGTATTGGACAGTGAAGAAGGTTGCCTCAGATTACAATGGGATCTGGACCAGATGAGTCAATGGGCTGAGGAGTGGCAGATGGAGTTTAATTTAGATAAATGCGAGGTGTGCATTTTGGGAAAGCAAATCAGAGCAGGACTTATACACTTAATGGTAAGGTCCTGGGGAGTGCTGCTGAACAAAGAGACCTTGGAGTGCAGGTTCATAGCTCCTTGAAAGTAGAGTTGCAGGTAGATAGAATAGTGAAGGAGGCATTTGGTATGCTTTCCTTTATTGATCAGAGTATTGAGTACAGGAGTTGGGATGTCATATTACGACATTGGTTAGGCCACTTTTGGGTTTTTGTGTGAATTCTGGTCTCCTTCCTATCGGAAGGATGTTGTGAAACTTGAAAGGGTTCAGAAAAGATTTAATAGGATGATGCCAGGGGCGGAGGATTTGAGCTATAGGGAGAGGTTGAACAGGCTGGGGCCGTTTTCCCTGGAGTGTTGGAGGCTGAGGAGTGACCTTATAGAGTTTTATAAAATTATGAGGGGCATGGATAGGATAAATGGACAAGATCTTTTCCCTGAGGTGGAGGAGTGCAGAATTAGAGGGCATAGGTTTAGGGTGAGAGGGGAAAGATATAAAAGAGACCTAAGGGAAAACTTTTTCACGCAGAGGGCGGTACGTGTATGGAATGAGTTGCCAGAGGAAGTGGTGGAGGCTGGTACAATTGCAACATTTAAGAGGCATTTGGATGGATATATGAATAGGAAGGGTTTGGAGGGATATGGGTTGGGTGCTGGCAGGTGGGACTAGATTGGGTTGGGATATCTGGTCGGCATGGACGGGTTGGACTGAAGGGTCTATTTCCATGCTGTACATCTCTATGACTCTGTGACTGTATTGCAAAGAAAGCCTTAGAAACACAGGAACTTAGTAAATAAGAGCAGGAGTATGCCATTCAGTCCATTGTTCAACATGGTCAGAAGTCACACAACGCCAGGTTATAGTCCAACAGGTTTATTAGATGTCATACAAGTTTTCGGAGCGGTGCTCCTTCATCAGGTGATGAAGGGGCTGCATTCTGAAAGCTTATGTGATTTCACATAAACTTGTTGGACTATAACCTGGTGTCGTGTGACTTCTGACTTCATCCACCTCAGTCCAACACTGGCATGTCCACATCACAACTGGATCCTGGCTGGCATTTTCCCCTCAGCGCTATTTTCCTGCATTATCCCAGTAATAGCATTAAAATCCGTATTTTTTGAAACAAAGTGAACTGCCTCAGGCTGCCACAAAACTCTTTACAACCAATCAAATGTATGCGTTGTCACCTAAGAACCACAGCAACCAATATTCATTCATCAAGTTCCCACAAATTGCAATACAGTCATAACCAGATCATCTGTTTATTGTGAAGTTGATTCCTGGATTGATAATAGCCAGAACAACTCCCCGTCTCTTCATCAAAATTGTGACATACATACATACATGTAAATTAGAATCAGGAGTGAGTTATTTCACCCCTAAAGTCTGCTCTCCCAATCGAAAAGGTCATGCCCTGATTTGATTCTCGACTCATATCCACCCACCCCAGATAATCCTTCACCTTCTTGCTTAACAAGAACCTTCCGTTTGAAATATTCAAGGACTTTGCTTCCACTACCTTGTCAGGAAAGGAGTTCAAAAGACGCACTACCCTCCAAGGAAGTGTTTCAGAGGGTGACAGTGACCCAATGAGTTCTAGGTTCTCCCCTAACAGGAAACACTCTCTCCACATGCATCTTGTCAACGCCCCTCAAAAAGGATGCATTTGAATCAAGTTACCTCTTGCTCATCTAAGCTTCTCATCAGACAATTCCCCTGCCCCCATTACTCACGTCAACCTTCTTTGAATTGCATCCAATGTATTTATATTCTTTCTTAAATAAAGTACAGTACATAGTACTCCAACCGTGGTCTCACCAGTGTCCTTTATAGCTGAAGCATACCCTTCCTACTTTTTGTATTCAATTCCCCTCATGATAAATAGTAACGTTCTATTAGCTGTCCTAATTACTTGCTGTACCTGCATTCAAACCTTTTGTGATTGAGAAATGAGGGCACCCAAATCCCTCATTATACGTTTCTATTTTACTCTTCCTGCCAAAATTAACAACTTCACATTTTTCCACATCATATTTTTTATTTGTCCACCAGAGAAAGCAGACAGAACCTGGGTTTAATATCTTATTAGAACGACAGCATCTCTTACAGTGTAGCATTCCCTCTGTACTGCACTGGGATGTATCAGTCCAGATTATATGCTTGAGAAGGACTGAATGTTTTGCTTCTTCACTCATGGGATGAGGAGTCACTGGCTAGGCCATCATTTATTGCCCATCCCTAATTGTTAAGACCATATTGTTGTGGGTCTTGAAATAACTCTACAAATAGTGGCATTTGTAACCAAGTCACCCTTTATTTATGCAAGCATTGTACTGCTAGCTCAGTGTCCAGCTTCTAAAGTGAGTAGAATCCCTGACACTCCTTTTTTTTTGAAGAGCCAGCTCTCAGAGTGAACAGAATCTCTGGCACTCGTGTTTTTTTAAATTTTATTTTTCTTTCTTTTACCTCCCACACTACAGCCTCATTCCGGTAGTGCTTATTTTTTCCCCAGCACCCATGTTGTGTGTGTGCAGGTGTGAGACACGACACTCCTGTTTATTTTTATTTTTTTTCCCTTAATTTAGGGAAATGCAAGGAAGGAATTTATAGTTATGAGAATGAAAAACCAGTGTGGCCTGAAGTAATTCCACAGAGATCGGTATCCTGTCACCAAGTCACTCTCCATTTACATTGGAGAGTGCTTGACGCTGGTCCAGCTCCCTCAGAGCCAGCTCTCAGTGAAGAGAACCTCTGACAGGCCTGTTTTTTTATTATTGACACTCCTGTTTATACCTGTCAGCCAGGACTCCCTGATTGGACCAGATTAACAGCCCCAATCAGGGAATTACTATTCTACGAGAACCACTTGGCTGACATTGTTCTGATCACTTGTAGGTCCAGTGTCACACGTGGACCAGACCAGCTAAGGATGGCAGATTTCCTTCCCTAAAGGACATTAGTAAACCAAATGGGATTTCCTGACAATTGACAATGATTTCACGGTCACCACTTACTCTTAGTTCCAAATTTTTATTGAATATAAATTTCACCATCTGCTGTGGCAGGGTTTAAATCCAGGTCTCTCAGAACATTACCTGGGTCACTGGACTACCAGTGTACTGACAACAGAACAAGGCCATTGCTACCCCCGGCTCACGGTTTGTACTCATTGAGGAGCAGCTGGTAAGACTGGACTGACTGTGCAAGGTCTGCCTCCCATTAGTCAGGAGGAGGTCAGACAAAAGGTCAGCCTTTTCCTATAGCTCTGAGGGACTCTTCCTGGGAGCCGCTCGGTACCACACTGGCGAGTTGCCGCTTTTGACATTGCACAGGATCTGCCTGACAAAGGAAAGACCAGGACCGATCCGGGTCATCTTTTACCAGCTTAGTAGGTGACATGACACATTGATAATCAACGTATCGACTAACCTGATGGTTACAATCTCCAGGGTACGTGGTGTGGAAAACCTGGTGATGGAAAGCTTTGGGAATCATGCTTCTAAACTCACCTCTTCTTCCCTGACAATGATGCACTCACCACTCTTCATGACCCTAGTAACATGTCCCAGAATGAATAAACACTGCATATCCATTCCATCACATCGCTGGTCAATAAAAATCACAGCCAACTCTGCTACTTACTTCTGTGCTTCCATTCCCCAAAATATCTCATGGGTGCATCTTTTACTTTGGTTCTGAGCTGGCCCAACATATTATGTCTTTGGTGGAGTATTCTGTAGCAACTGGTTTTGGTTTTTGTTCAGCGTTTTACTCATGAAGGCCCTTCTTTCCTATATTGGTTCGTGGGATATGGGTATCGCTAGCTGCATCAGCATTTATTGCCCACCCCTACTGCCCCCGTCAGATGATGGTGGTGAACTGCCTTCTTGAGCCATTGCAATCCATGTCTGTCAGTGAAGGCCATGGAAGGATTATTCACAGACAATATGAAATCCAGGGAGTGAATTTTCCCATATTCTGTGTGAGCAGGGGAATTCGGGGGATGGTGTGTGTTTGTAAGCAGATGAACAAGAAACTGCAGTTCAATCAATGAACACCCGCCAATCTCCATTTTCCATGGATACCTCAGATTCTACTCTACGGCCACACCCTCTGGACTAATAATAGTCCAATGATAGAGGGGGAAATAAACAGTCAATGTTTTCTGTGGCCACTGATACATACTAACAGTTAGAGAAGTGAACATGCACATGTATGTGCAGAAAACTGCTAGCTCAATGTCAGCTCCAAGACTGAGTAGAACCCCTGACACTCCTGTTTATACCTGTCAGCTAGGACTCTGCGATTGGACCAGATTAACAGCCCCAGTCAGGGAACTCATATTCTATGAGAGCCACCTGGCTGACATTGTTCCAAACACTACGAGTCTGGTGTCACATGTAGACCAGACTAGGTAAGAACGGCAGATTTCCTTCCCGAAAGAAAAGGGTCATATAATCACATATATTAGTGACTGGGTAGTGTAATCACATATATTAGTTTCAATGTGATTTGATGATATAGTCATGTGTACCAACATGGTACTTGGACACAGTTGGATAGAGATAGGGGTGAGTAAATCTGTAAACTTTTGATTAGAAATTATAAGTTGTTAGAAGAGTCGATTGGAAGCCAGTTATCTCAAATAATGGTCTGAACCCTTTAGCTTTGGAATAGTTTTGAATTGCATGCCATTTTCCCGAGGTGTACATGGTTAAATGTTTAAACAAATGAGTCTTGTCTGAGGGGTGACCCAGATCGGTCCTGGTCTTTCCTTTGTCAGGCAGATCCTGTGCAATGTCAAAAGCGGCAACTCGCCAGTGTGGTACCGAGCGGCTCCCGGGAAGAGTCCCTCAGAGCTACAGGAAAGGGCTGACCTTTTGTCTGACCTCCTCCTGACTAATGGGAGTCTCTCACTGGCCCTCTTCCCCCTCACAGTCTTTTACCTCATCAGTTTCTTTTTAAATGTCAAGGTGGGGGCGGTGGGGGCGCAGAGGTTGGCAGGAAGAGGTAAAGAGTGAGAGGACTGAAATGTTAAATGGGACTTAAGCTCCAATGAAATGCTATCACCCCAACCCAGCTGTTAACTCTGTGGGTAGCTCAGAGATAGAAGGTGGTGGGCTTTGATTCCACCACAATAACATAGGTGTAAAAATCTTGGCTGACAGCCCCCCAGAGCAGATGTGCGGGAGTGCTGCACTGTCAGAGGTGCCATCGTTCGGACAAGGTGACAGACTGGCTCCCACCTTTCTGCCCTCCCGGGTGGGTGTAAAACGAAAATCGTAGCACCAGATCGGAAGCAAGATTCAGACATCCTGCTCAATATTTATCACTCATTATATCATTGCTTTTTATTGTGAGAGCTGACTGAGTGTAAAAGCAGTGTCAGAGTGAATCCTGGCTGGGGAGGCAGTGAGGACTCATGCTCTAGGGTCTGTAGGCACAGACTGAGACTTATCGTCACTTTTAATCATTGTGGACTTTTTCACTGTTTCATGCTAATCTGTATTCGTTTTAGTCTGTAACAACAGTATATTTTTGACTCTGTAAGATTTGTACATAAGATGGTGCCATTAAAAAGCAGCCATTGTAAAAACTTTTCACTATGCTCCTGTAATTCTGTACTGGAGTGCATGTGATAATAAAGAATATTCTTCAAAAAACAAATTGGATGAGGTTCTTTCTGTGTCAAAGCAGTGGCTGCACTTCAGGAGTACTTTTGTGGCTGGCACTCACATAGGGTAAGGTGCTATATAAATGCAAGTCCTCCCTGTTACTCCACAGTACTTGGGAACTTGCTGTAGTACATTTGATGGTTCGAATCCAAGGCTTGGTCAGGGCCCAAATTACACGACCAATCCACAATGTGAACCAGCAAGAGCCGATCCCGGGGAGTTGGTGGGAGGGGGGAGGGGGTGGGAGCTGAAGGTAAGAGAAAGAAACTCTGAGGGAAGCCACAAGGAAGCTACCAAAAGTAAGTGGCTGGAGAGTCTCAGATGGGAGCCTGGTGCTGTGTACTTCCCTGGGGAGGTGGAGGCACTGGTGTTGGACTGGGGTGGACAGGTTATCGTCCGACAGTTCACCTGACAAAGGAGCAGCTTGTGATTTCAAATAAACCTGCTGGGACTATAACCTGGTGCCATGTGACTTCTGACTTCCCTGGGGAGGCAGGGGAAACACGCTTAGGTGAGGAAACAACAGGAACTGGAAACTCTCGTGGGCCTTTCACACCCTCAGCAGGAGAATGTGCGCACGCTCACACACCGAGTGCAAACAAATGGCTCAGTGACAGATAGCAAATGCATAATGCAGCTTTCAAAGTTCTGCCGGTAGTCAGTGCTGCATGAGGCAGAAGAGTTCATTGTCAATGTAGGGCCATTGATATTCAGTCTGCTGGCCCAATTCGCTTTGGGCAATCTGCTTCTCTTGCTTAAAGGGGTATTCCCCCGTCTCCCCTTCCTTTTACTGGACAGCAGGTACCACATAGAAACATGGAAAATAGCAGAAAGCCATTCAGCCCATCATGATTTGATCCTTTGCCACAATGCCATGCTCTCCCTTCTCCCCTTTGCATTGTGGGTCAACCCTAAGCAGGTGAACTGCAGCAGTTCAAGAAGGCAGCTCACTACCACCTTCTCAAGGGGTAACTATGGACAGGCCATAAATGCTGGCCCAGCCAGCGATGCCCACATCCCCCCATTCCCCTTGGCATATTTAATCTCTATTTTTGTTGACATCAGCGATGAAAAAAAACTCATTTAGATACCCCTTTCTGTTATTCTTTTCACCCTATTTATGCCTCCTGCCAAAGAAAGCTAATTTTGAGCCTGTGCTCCCATTACCCGTCCCCTCCAAGCCCTCTCCCCTTTCTCCAAGGAGCTGGTTGCTGGCAGCTATTGTTTCAGCAGGTCCTCCTGGTCTGTCTGCATTGCTTTAGCCCATTCTGTGGCACCCAGTAGAGGGGGGCAGGATGGCTCAGCTGGCCAGTTTGCAATGCACAGCAACACCCAACCATTCCCACACTGGTTGGAGTTACCAAAGGAGGATTCTTCATCTCAATTTCTCCCTGGTGACCCTCAGATTAAAGGCCCACTGGTTGTTGTTCTCTCATGAGAGAGCACCCCATTGGTCCGGTGAGACTGTGGTGGCTTTACCTTTTAGTTTTGATCACAAATGGCATCCCTCTTGTGGTTGTTCCTGGTATTACCTACCACCACCAACCCTCCACAATCCTCAAATTCTCATCCTTGCTTTCAAATACCTCCTCCCTACCTGTTGCCTCCTCTAGCTCTGTAACCTTTTGGGATAGCTGCCCTCCTCTGAAACTTTCCCAGTTTTCATTGCTCCATCGTTAATGGTTAATTCTTCAGCTGATTGGACGCAGGGCTCTGGAATTACTCCCTTACTATCATGTCGAACTTTTAACTTTTCTCTCTATTTTTCTACTTTTGTACCTAATCTATTTTAGTACCTAAGATTTCTACTTAGGTGCTTTGTACCTAAGATGGTGCCTTACGTGCCGACATTGTACATAGTTCACTGCATTCTTGCACTTTCTACTTGGGTACATGTGACAATAAACTTAATTCTCATTCTAATAAATCTTTCTGCCTCTCTATCATTGCCTCCTTCTTTAAGGCATTCCATGTCAGTTACTTGTCCCAAGTAGTTCCTTATCTCCTGCTGCAAAGGACTGGATTTTGTTGGATTAAAAATGCTACTCAAATGCAAGTTGTTGTTGGTTGTTTTGTTTTCTTAACTGACCCCCACTGAAGGGTCACTGTGAATGTAATAATGAATGGGCCTGGCTGAGATAACTGAGTGCTGACCAGTGGATGAACCTTGCAGCAATGCAGATGTACTCAAGTTCAAACCCACAATCCATTGAGCATGTAAAATTAAGATCATCAAACACCGCAGAATCTATATAAATCCTATGAACCTTTCAACACTCACTGAGCACTGGACATTGATCCTGTGTAATTTCTTCAAGGAAACAGCAGAAGCATTTCAACATACCGTGCAAATTTATACACAATGTACTGAAGGTGGAGAGGTCTATGTACACACTAACTAATTGGAAACTGACAACACCAGGTCATTTAACTCCCACAGTCCTGGAAGATATTCACAGCGATCTCTGAACTGTGTCAAACAGTGAACATCAGCAGGCAAATGACAATGGACCCTCAATACCACTGGATTCATGGTGGGGACAGGATGGATGATGGGCGTGGGAGAAATTAGCCCCAGTTTTTACTCCTGACTTCAGTTAAATTCTCCAGAAGTTTGTAAATGTTAGTCTGTAAGAATGTTTCTCTGTCTGCTCCCACTGAGTGTCACGGTGTGTGCTATCACAAAGTGTTTGCTGTGATCGATTGGAGTATGTTTATCAGACTGTATCTTTGGGTAATAACACAGTTCCTTTTTAAAAATTCATTCATGGAATGTGGACATCACTAGCTAATTATTGCCCCGAAATTGGAGTGTTGCAGTGTGCTGGTAGTGTGTAGGTGCTTTTCAGTGAATTCATGTGTACTTATCAAAGTGTGTGTGTGTGTGTTTATCAGACTGTGTGTGTCTGTGTGTGTTTATCAGAGTGTTTGTGTGTGTGTTTATCAGTGTGTGTTTATCAGAGTGTGTTTATCAGTGTGTTTGTATGTGTGTTTATTAGAATATGTGTGTGTGCGTGCATGTGTTTATCAGAGTGTGTGTGTTTATCAGTGTGTGTTTATCAGAGTGTGTGTTTATCAGTGTGTGTGTTTATCAGAGTGTGTGTGTGTTTATCAGTGTGTGTGTGTCTCTGTGTGTTTATCAGTGTGTTTGTGTGTGTGTTTATCAGTGTGTGTTTATCAGAGTGTGTCTGTGAAGGCATGCTTCTGTTGGACTGTGTATGTTTGTGTTTATCGGAGATTGTATATGTGAATGTGTGTATATGTTTATCAGAGTGTGCGTGGTGCATTTATCAGGGAAGTAGGCATTCTTTTAATGAGTGCATATATTTATTGGAGTGTGTCTTTATTAGAGTGTGAGATTTTGTATGTGTTTATTGGAGTCCGTTTATCTGCATGTGTGTGTTTATCAGAGTACATGAACATGTGTGTTTATTGGAGTATATGTATGCGTGTGTGTCTGTGTGCATGTGTGTGCTTATCAGAGTATATGTGAGTGTGTGTGTTTATTGGAGAATATGTATATATGTGTGTGTCTGAGTGCATGTATGTGTGTTTATTGGAGTGTGTGTGTGTGTGCTCTTATCAGAGTATATTTGTGTGTCTGCAAATTTCAGGAGAAGAGATTGAAAAAGATCACTGTCTGCAGTGGAATTTTCCCAGCAAATGTGAGGGCAGGAAGATGGAAAAATTGTGATTGAAAGAAAATGGAAATCGAACAGTTTATATTGCTTCTAATTTTCAGGTTGAAGACATTTCCAAAAGCCCAGCAGATGAATGTCTCCAGTATCCTCTGGCTGTCCTATTCTGTGTTGGTAAAAATACTGCAGGCTGACAGGTGCAAATACATTGCCTGGACAACAATAGAGAAGGAAGTATAGAGTCTGCTGTGTACAGTATGAAAAAAAATGATCAAGGACCACATTATCCTTCTCTCTTCAGTCCAATTTGATAAGGAGGCGCTGACAAAACACTACAAGTTATTGCAGCCTCTTGGCTAATCAAACAGGTAATTTATCTTGAACTGGCATTTTCACTACCTCAAAGAGAGACAGCTCAGATAACATTGTTGTGAGAAGGGTACTGCAAACTCCAGCTTTTGGAAAGTGCACTGCGTCTCAGGATTTGGAGCTATTTTGAAAGTGAGAGACTGCTCTGCCTGACCAGATTGTGTGGGTGGAGGTGATATCGTTAGATTTATACCCCTCCTAGGTATTGAGGCGATGGTTGGTGAAGTGGGCAGAGGTTGGGGTTGGGCTTGCTCTGACTCCTGGCAAGGTAATTCGTGAGAGTTCTGACATCAAGGACAAGGCAGTCTGCTTGATTGGCACCACCCCCACAAACATCCACTCCCTCCAGCACCCATGCTCAGCAGCAGAAGTGTGTACTATCTATGAGATGCACTTCAGAAATCAACCAAAGATCCTCAGACAGCACTTTCCAAACTCACCACCATTTCCATCTTGAAGGACAAGGGCAGCAGATACATGGGAACACCACACCCTGCAAGTTCCCCTGCAAGCCACTCACCATTTTGGTTTGGAAATATATCTCCACTGTCACTGGGTCAAAATACCAGAATTACCTCCCTAACAGCATTGTGGGTCAACCTACAGCACTTGGACTGCAGCGGTTCAAGCTCAGCACCACCTTCTCAAGGGGCAACTAGGGACAGGCAATAAATGCTGGCCCACCCAGCGACGCCCACATCCCATGAATGAATAATAAAAACATGTCTCTTCAAGTATTGTGGCCCTACCGCTGGTAGTCTGAACCGTACATATCTCCACACCAATATTTGAAAAGGATGTACTTTAAAAAGTCAAAAATAAATGGACCCACTTTGCAATTTGCTCAATTCATCGCCTGGTCTAGCACTGAACCCTTCTGACCTGGCAGACCCCAAGTCTGAGTATTTCTGATTAAAACAGCAAAAAATAAAGCTGCCACAGCCATACCAGCCTAGAGGGCCACTCTCTCATTCGGGACTGATGTCTGGGGGTGGTTTAACCTGATGGTCACCAGGTTTCTGGTGAGGGAGAAAGGTTCAGAAGGAGAGCCCTTCATGGTAATTGAAGGTGGTGTGGGAATTGAACCCATGCTGCTGACATCAATTATGCAGTGCAATCCAACTGTCCAACCAACTGAGCGAAGCAACCCCCATTTCTCCAGAAAGCCAAGTCAGGAAATTGAGGGTTATGGAGAAATGGCAGGGAAGTGGAGTTGAGATAATTAGATCAGCTCACTGAATTCTAGTGCAAAAATGAATGGGCCAAAGAGCTTACTTCTGCTCCAACATCTAACTGCCTGACTGAGGATGCTTGAGATCTTTCTTCAGAGCAGTCCAATTGGAATCAAATCATTAACGCTAACTCTCTCTCCCTAGATGCTCCTCAGCCGTGCTGAGTTTTTATTCAGCTCCTTGGGCCTGTTCTGCCACTCTGTTCAATCACTGATGATTTATACAGTAACTCAACCTGTCCCCCTCCCTTTCCCCTCTCTTAGTACCCTTCTAATCAACAATACTTGTTATCAAGGCTTTCAATAGTTCATTTGCTCAGGACTCTTGGAGGAGATCAAGATTTTTATAAGACTGTAAGAAATAGGAACAGGAGTAGGCCATTCGGCCCCTCAAGACTGTTGTGCCAATCAATAAGATCATGGCAGATCTCTTTGTGGGAGCTAGTGTTTTCTGACATGAATCCTAGTTACAATTTTAAGGTTATTCATCTTTGATTTGAACTCTCCCCAACATACATATAGCTAACTTGTATTAATAGGCCATTTTCCTTTTTCATTTTTGGGATGTGATTCAATGATCTACGATTATCCACCTATAACTGCCCTTAGACAGAATGGCTTCCTAGGCCGTTTCTGAGGGCAGTTAAGAGTATACATTTCCTCTTATTCCTTTCTACTCATGTCACGACACGTTGGCTCAGTGGTTAGCACTGCTGCCTTGCACCACCACATCCCAGGTTTGATTTCAGCCTTGAGTCTCTGTCTGCGTGGAGTTTGCACATTCTCTCTGTGAGTTGTGTGGGTTTCCACTGGGTACTCTGGTTTCCTCCCACAATCCAAAGATGTGCAGGCTCAGTGGACTGGCCGTGCTAAGTTGCCCCTAGTGTCCAGGGATGTGGGATGATTGGGTGGGATGCTCCTTGGAAGGTCAGTGTTGGCTTGGTGGGCCAAATGACCCTGCTTCCATACTGTGGGGATTCTAACCTCTCCTCAAATATACCTTTATTATTCACCACAACCACTCCCTGCCAGTTCCACAATCTCATCGCTCTGAGTGAAGACATTTCTCTCAAATTCCCCACTGGATTTATTAGTGATACCCTGTATTTATATTTGTGTTCATACATATCATCAAATGTTTGCAAAATTTCTGTTTTTTGAACAAACATTGAAACGTCAGTGCTATTAAATGGCGTGCAGTGTAATTATCTGTGAGTTCCAAGATCTTTCATATTGGTTGGGCTCATTAACAGAGCTCCCAAATTAACATATGGTAATCAGACCTTATTAAGTATAATACTTAATTTAAAGCTAATGACTTAAGCATGCCACCTGTCTTTATCACTGCGGCAGAGAGAGAAAAAAAATGAGTTAAAAAAAAGAGGCAAGATAGAGACAAGGAGTGAGAGAGAGAGAGAGAGAGAGAGAAAGAGATCGCAGTCTGTAAAGTTTAGATTTGGAGAAACATGAATATGCTTTAAAATTGCAACTAAAGAATCAAAGAGATGAGTGTGTAACAGCTTTCAGATATAGAGTCATAGAGATGCACAGCATGGAAACAGACCCTTCTCTGGTTGTATTTACAGTCAGCAGAAAACTGTTGCCACTGTTATAATGTTGGAGATGTGGGAACTCACAGGGAGATGGTGGTCTAATGGTGTTATCATTGGGCTACCACACTGCCCTGTGGCCCAACATTTCAACTTCCCCTCCCACTTTGCCGAGGACATGGAGGTCCTGGGCCTCCTTCACCGCCGCTCCCTCACCACCAGACGCCTGGAGGAAGAACGCCTCATCTTCTGCCTCGGAACACTTCAACCCCAGGGTACCAATGTGGACTTCAACAGTTTCCTCATTTCCCCTTCCCTCACCTCACCCTAGTTCCAAACTTCCAGCTCAGCACTGTCTCCATGACTTGTCCGGACTTGTCCTACCTGCCTATCTTCTTTTCCACCTATCCACTCCACCCTCCTCCTTGACCTATCACTTTCATGCCCTCCCCCGCTCACCTATTGTACTCTATGCTACTTTCTCCCCCCCCCCCCCACCTCTAGCTTATCTCTCCACGCTTCAGGCTCTCTGTCTTTATTCCTGATGAAGGGCTTTTGCCCGAAACGTCGATTTTACTGCTCCTCGGATGCTGCCTGAACTGCTGTGCTCTTCCAGCACCACTAATCCAGAAGCTGGTTTCCAGCATCTGCAGTCATTGTTTTTACCTATTAATCCAGAAGCTCAGCTAATGTTCTGGGGACCCAGGTTCAAAACCCATCATTGCCTACATCCCGATAAGGATGCTTTCCACAGTTTAGAGAATCCCTAACAGGACTGGAGAGATCAGAGACTAACCAACTGAGGCAAAGAAACAATTCTTCATCCAAAGGCAAGTGATCCTGTGGAATCGTCTACCACAGATGACTGTGGAGAATAGGTCACTGAATATATTCAAAAAAGAGATAGATAAGCATCTATTTGAAAGGCATCTAGGCATATGGAGAAAAAAGCAGGACTATGGCTTTGAGAGAGAGGAATAGGCTCAATGTGCTGAATGGTTTCTTCCTTCTCTTAGTGTCTGTGACTTAGTTGTAGAACAAAAAGCAGACCTCCAAAATGAACGAATAGTTCTAATGTAGACATTATCTTCAATGCTGCTTCTGCATTCAAAGCCTAGTGACAGAGTGAATGTCTGAGAAATTGTAGCTAATGGGAGTTAATATCAGGATAGCGAGTGAGAAAATTGTGAGTACAGTGTAGTTTTGGGCCCCATATCTAAGGGAGGATGTGCTGGCATTGGAGGGAGTCCAGAGGAGGTTTACATGAATGATCCCAGCGAGGAAGGGCTTGTCATGTGAGGTACAGTCAAGGACTTTGGGTCTATATTTGATGGAGTTTAGAAGGATGAGGGGAGTTCTGAAACTTACTGAGAGGCCTGGACAGAGTGGAGGTGGAGAAAAGGTCTTCTACTAGTGGGAGAGATGAAGACCCAAAGGCACAGGATTGAAGGGATGGCCCTTTAGAACTGAGATCAGGGGGACGTTCCACAGCTCGAGGGTGGTGAATCTGTGGAACTCATTGCACAGAGAGCTGTGTAGGCCAAGTCATTTTTAATAAAATTTTGTATTATGTGGCTTGGTCACTATAGGATGGCAGTTCTTCCTGTTAACTAGGGACCTCCTTGCCTTCGAGAGAGGACAATAAAGGTGTAGGAGACAGGGGCAGAGTGTTATCCTATGAAGTGGGATGGAGTGGACCAGACCTATATACCCTGGAGTTTACAGGAATCAGAAGTCATCCTATTGGAACATATAAAATTCTTCCCAGGCATGACAGGGTATATACCAAAAAGGCATTTCTCCTGGCTGGCCAATTTAGAAAACACAATCTCTGAATATGGTGTTGGCCATTTAGTGTCATAGAGTCATAGAGATGTACACCATGGAAACAGAGTCTTCATTCTAACTTGTCCATGCCAACCAGATATCCCAACCCAATCGAGTCTCATTTGTCAGCATTTGGTCCATATCCCTCCAAACCCTTCCTATTCATACATCCATCCAGATACCTTTTAAATGTTGTAATTGTACCAGCCTCCACCACTTCCTCTGGCAGTTCATGCCACACACACATCACCCTCTATGTGAAAAAGTTGCCCCTTAGGTCTCTTTTGTATCTTTCTCCTCTCACCCTAAACCTATGCCCTCTAGTTCTGGACTCCCCCACCCCAGGGAAAAAATCCTTATCTATTTACCCTATCCATGCCCCTCATGATTTTATAAACCTCTATAAGGTCACCCCTCAGCCTCCGATGCTCCAGGGAAAACAGCCCCAGCCTATTCAGCCTTTCCCTTATAGCTCAAACACTCCAACTCTGGCAACATCCTTGTAAATCTTTTCTGAACCCTTTCAAGTTACACAACATTTGTGGGCGGCATGGTGGCACAGTGGTTAGCACTGCTGCTTCACAGTGCCAGAGATCCAGGTTCAATTCCCGCCTCAGGCGACTCTCTGTATGGAGTTTGCACATTCTCCCTGTGTCTGTGTGGGTTTCCTCCGGGTGCTCCGGTTTCCTCCCACAGTCCAATAATGTGCAGGTCAGGTGAATTGGCCACGCTAAATTGCCTGTAATGTTAGATGAAGGGGTAAATATAAGGGAATGGGTCTGGGTGGGTTACGCTTCGGCGGGTCGGTGTGGACTTGTTGGGCCGAAGGGCCTGTTTCCACACTGTAAGTAATCTAATCTGTGAACATTCTTCCGATAGGACAGAGACACAGAGAAATTTCACTGATGGTAAAATTGTGAACCTTCCTACACTTTGGAAAGGTCAATGCTCAATCATTGAGCATAATGAAGACAGAAGTGAATAGATATTGGGCTACTGAGGGAATAGGTTGGGGTGCTGATACTCGAACCAGCTACGAAGGAGCAGCGTTCCAAAAGATGGTGATTTTAACCCGGTGCCGTGTAACTTCTGACTTGCATCATTTCAAAGATTAGTGAAGTCAATTCCATCACTGTGGATCTGGAATCACCCAGAGGACAGTAGCTTTCTTTTACCAGGAGTAAGCCAGGGATGGTGATTTCACAGTAATAAATGGTAGCTTCATTGTCACTATAACTGAGACATGTTTGACAGAGACATAGAGTCACAGAGATGTACAGCATGGAAACAGACCCTTCAGTTGTACCCGTCCATGCCGACCAGATATCCCAACCCAATCTAGTCCCACCTGCCAGCACCCGGCCCATATCCCTCCAAACCCTTCCTATTCATATACTCATCCAAATGCCACTTAAATATTACAATTGTACCAGCCTCCACCACTTCCTCTGTCAGCTCATTCCATACACGTACCACCCTCTGTGTGAAAAAGTTGCCCCTTAGGCCTCTTTTATATCTTTCCCCTCTCACCCTAAACCTATGCCCTCGAGTTCTGGACTCCCCGACCCCAGGGAAAAGAAGTTGCCTATTTACCCTATCCATGCCCCTCATAATTTTGTAAACCTCTATAAGGTCACCCCTCAGCCTCCGACGCTTCAGGGAAAACAGCCCCAGTCTGTTCAGCCTCTCCCTGTAGCTCAGATCCTCCAACCCTGGCAACATCCTTGTAAATCTTTTCTGAATCCTTTCAAGTTTCACAACATCTTTCCGATTGGAAGGAGACCAGAATTGCACACAATATTCCAACAGTGGCCTAACCAATGTTGTGTACAGCCTCAACATGACCTCCTAACACCTGTACTCAATACTCTGACCAATAAAGGAAAGCATACCAAATGCCTCCTTCACTATCCTATCTACCTGTGACTCCACTTTCAAGGAGTTATGAACCTGCACTCCAAGGTCTCTTTGTTCAGCAACACTCTCTAGGACCTTACCATTATGTTGACTTGTTGAACTTAGGTTTCACCAGCTGCTGTGATAGTCCAAGATGGCAGCACAGTACGACGTTCAGCTGGAGCTCGTCTGCTCGCCAGTTCATTTTCCTGATTTTTTTTCTCCTCTTTGTAGCTTCTTTAGTTCTCCCATACCACTGCCTCCAACATTTGACAGCCCTGCCTTACCAGGATGTTGGAGTCAAGGGAACGGGTCACAGCTGAAGCCTGGGCAGGAGCAGAGTGCATGGGCCGAGACCCATCGAGGAGCGAGCTTGGGACAAGACCAACCAAGGAGTGAGCACGGGCTGAGACACCCAGAGGAGTGAGCATGGGCTGAGACACACAGAGGAGTGAGAACAGGCCGGGACACACAGAGGAGTGAGAACAGGCCGGGAAACACAGACGAGTGAGCACGGGCTGAGACACACAGAGGAGTGAGAACAGGCCGGGACACACAGAGGAGTGAGAACATGCCGAGACACACAGAGGAGTGAGCACGGGCTGAGACACACAGAGGAGTGAGAACAGGCCGGGACACACAGAGGAGTGAGAACATGCCGAGACACACAGAGGAGTGAGCACGGGCTGAGACACACAGAGGAATGAGAACAGGCCGAGACACACAGAGGGGTGAGAACAGGCCGAGACACACAGGGAGTGAGCACTGGCCGAGAAACAGAGGAGCGAGCATGGGCTGAGACACACAGAGGAGTGAGAACAGGCCGAGACACACAGAGGGGTGAGAACAGGCCGAGACACACAGGGAGTGAGCGCTGGCCGAGAAACACAGGAGCGAGCATGGGCTGAGACACACAGAGGAGCGAGAACACGCTGAAACACACAGAGGAGTGAGCACTGGCCGATAAACAGAGGAGCGAGCATGGGCTGAGACACACAGAGGAGTGAGAACAAGCTGAAACACACGGAGGTGTGAGAACAGACCGAGAAACACAGTGGAGTGAGTATGGGCCGAGACACACAGAGGAGTGAGCACTGGCTGAGACACACAGAGGAGTGAGAACAGGCTGAAACACACAGAGGAGTGAGCATGGGCCGAGACACACAGAGGAGTGAGAACAGGCCGAGACACACAGAGGAGTGAGAACATGCCGAGACACACAGAGGAGTGAGAACAGGCTGAGACACCCAGAGGAGTGAGAACAGGCTGAAACACACAGAGGAGTGAGCATGGGCTGAGACACCCAGAGGAGTGAGAACAGGCCGAGACACACAGAGGAGTGAGAACAGGCTGAAACACACAGAGGAGTGAGAACAGGCCGGGACACACAGAGGAGTGAGAACAGGCTGAAACACACAGAGGAGTGAGCATGGGCCGAGACACACAGAGGAGTGAGAACAGGCCGGGACACACAGAGGAGTGAGAACAGGCTGAGACACACAGAGGAGTGAGAACAGGTCGAGACACACAGAGGAGTGAGAACAGGCTGAAACACACAGAGGAGTGAGCATGGGCCGAGACACACAGAGGAGTGAGAACAGGCTAAGACACAGAGGAGGGGGAACAGGTCGAGACACACAGAGGAGTGAGCACGGGCCGGGACACACAGAGGAGTGAGAACAGGCCGGGACACACAGAGGAGTGAGAACAGGCTGAGACACACAGAGGAGTGAGAACAGGTCGAGACACACAGAGGAGTGAGCACAGGCTGAGACACACAGAGGAGTGAGCATGGGCTGAGACACCCAGAGGAGTGAGAACAGGCTGAGACACACAGAGGAGTGAGCATGGGCTGAGACACCCAGAGGAGTGAGAACAGGCTGAAACACACAGAGGAGTGAGCATGGGCTGAGACACCCAGAGGAGTGAGAACAGGCTGAGACACACAGAGGAGTGAGAACAGGCTGAAACACACAGAGGAGTGAGAACAGGCCGGGACACACAGAGGAGTGAGAACAGGCTGAAACACACAGAGGAGTGAGCATGGGCCGAGACACACAGGGAGTGAGAACAGGCCGGGACACACAGAGGAGTGAGAACAGGCTAAGACACAGAGGAGTGAGAACAGGTCGAGACACACAGAGGAGTGAGCACGGGCCGAGAAACAAAGAAGTGAGCACGGGCTGAGACACACAGAGGAGTGAGCACGGGCTGAGACACACAGAGGAGTGAGAACAGGCCGGGACACACAGAGGAGTGAGAACAGGCTGAGACACAGAGGAGTGAGAACAGGTCGAGACACACAGAGGAGTGAGCACGGGCCGAGAAACAAAGAAGTGAGCACGGGCTGAGACACACAGAGGAGTGAGAACAGGCTGAGACACACGGAGGAGTGAACACAGGCCGAGACACACAGTAGAGTGAGCACGGGCCGAGATACAGAGAGGAGTGAACATGGGCGGGGACACATAGAGGAGTGAGCACAGGCCAAGACACACAGAGGATTGAGAACAAGCTGAGACACAAAGAGGAGTGAGAACAAGCTGAAAAACACAGAGGAGTGAGCACGGGCTGAGACACACAGAGGAGTGAGGACAGGCCGAGACACACAGAGGAGTGAGAACAGGCTGAGACACACAGAGGAGTGAGAACAGGCTGAGACACACAGAGGAGTGAGAACAGGCTGAGACACACAGAGGAGTGAGCAGGGGCTGAGACACACAGAGGAGTGAGAACAGGCTGAGACACACAGAGGAGTGAGAACAGGCTGAGACACACAGGGGAGTGAGCATGGGCCGAGACACACAGAGGAATGAGAACAGGGCGAGACACAGAGGAGTGAGCCAGGGCTGGGACACACAGAGGAGTGAGAACAGGCCGAGACACACAGAGGAGTGAGAACAGGCCGAGACACAGAGGAGTGAGAACAGGCCGAGACACAGAGGAGTGAGAACAGGCCGAGACACACAGAGGAGTGAGCACGGGCTGATTCCTGGAGCTGGAGATGAATGGGTGCAGGCTGGATCTGGACGGCTGGTCGAGTGAGTCCTGGTACATGGCCTGGTGGCCTGGTGTCCTGGGGCCAGCAAGCACAGACTGTGGTTGGAGAGGGACTGGAACATAAGTACTCATGGTCACTTTCCATTATTGTTCTGCCTTCGTAACGTCTGCTCCCATGCTTAACCATAATCCTTTAACTTTGTAACAACACTTAAATTATCGGTACTCTGTAACTAAGATGGCATCGAGAGACGACATTATAAATATTTCACTGCACTCTTTGAGTGCACATGATAATAAAGGTCATTCTATTCTATTTTATTCTGGTGGGATTTGAACTCATAGCTCTGCAGAGCACTAAATGTTTTTCTGCCAAAGTACAATGGGACTCCGTTCAGATGTCAGATCCTCCCAGTGCCTCAAATCTATGTAAATATGGTCTTGTATAAGTCAGAAATGCTTTGCGTTTGTTTGCTCCACATAGAGTCACAGAGATGTACAGCACGGAAACTGAACCTTCAGTCCAACCCGTCCATGCCGACCAGATATCCAAAGCTAATCCAGTCCGACCTGCCAGCACCCGGCCCATATCCCTCCAAACCCTTCCTGTTCATATACAAATCCAGATGCCTTTTAAATGTTGTAATTGTACCAGCCTCCACCACATCCCCTGGCAGCTCATTCCATACACTCACCACCCTCTGAGTGAAAACGCTGCCCCTAAGGTCTCTTTTATGTCTCTCCCCTCCCATCCTAAACCCTCTGGTATTGGACTCCACTACCCTGGGGAAAAAACTTTGATAATCACCCTATCCATGCCCCTCATGATTTTTATAAACATTTATAAGGTCACCCCTCAACATTTACACATGTAAAGACTGTACAAAATCGAACTGCTCTAGTGACTGTGTTCGGATGTGAAGTTTCTTTTTGCGAATAATATATATATTTCACATAAAACAATTAAGCTGGGTCTCTGGAATAACAAATCCAGTGATATTACTACTGCAGCGCCAAAAGAAACCTGTTAATGGGTTAGTAGCTTCCGAGGAGCCAAACAACTTCTTTTAAAAGGAACAAGAGCGAGAGGGAATTGATTCAAAGTGATGTGCAAAGGTCATGTGAGAAAAAGATTTTTCACACAGTGAGCAGTTCGGGTCTGGGATACATTGCCTGGAAATATGGGGGAGGCAGGTTCAACTGAGGAATTCAAGATGGGCACTGGGTGATTATTTGAATAGAGATGGTAAGCAGGGATAGGGGAAAAGGCAGGAGATTGGCTCTTAGTAATGGAACAGGAGCAGACACGATGGGCTGAACAACCTCCTTCAGTGCCATAACTATTCTCTGATTTCCTTCATTCCTTGTTTCTTGTATTCCGGGTTAAAATGAGAGAGAAGGCTTCCACTTCCCCCATCATTTTTATGAAGGGGCTGCTATTAAAGTCTGAATCGCTGGTAAATTAGAGAAAAAAAATCGCGAGACCCTGTGCACATTGAAACATCTCAGCACTCTTGAAGGGGTGGGAATTGTGGGCCCATGTGTCTCCTCCTAACTGCTAACCACTGACCTCTGCTGGTAAGATCATGTATGTCGATGTCAAACATGACAGTTTGCTTGGAAATCAGACTTTGCTTCAAGCCACAGGAAGCCAACTCAGAGAGGCACAGGAATGGGATGGGAGGAGGGGAATGGGGTGGGGGAGCTCCCTAATCAAGGAGCACAGGTTATGAACAAAGCCTGACATAACCCGAGCTAGATTTCTGCTGTCAATCGCCTCTCCAAGTGTTAGATGCTTAATGAAATAGTGACAGTCTGAATAAGCCAAGATCAGCTTATTAAATGGTGCTATTAATAGAAAGGGCCTAAGGAACATCACACAGACATATGGTAAAGCATTGTTGCCAAGCATTATTACACCAGAGAGGGAGAGGAGACTGCCATAATTTGCTTCAAATCGGAAGTGGCAGAATATGGAAAAACAAAATCACAGAACATGCATCAAAGAAAATAAGATGAATTGTGCTGGTTCCTACAATGACACCAATTATCCTCCACTCTCTTCCTTGTGTTTCTGAGCAGCAACAAAAAGAACAACAAACCGCACCATTCCGATTTTGTTTCCAGTACCAACTCTTGTCAAAACAAAATGCTGGAGGAAGAAGGAGGCTGCATTTACATAGCAACTTTCAGCATCTCAGGGTGCCACGAAGTACATGGCATATTGAGGTTTAGTCACCGCTATGATGCTGGAGAATGCCCTGTAGCTACTTCTTAACGCAACCCCAGATCCCTCAAGCAAGCAAAGGTTTAAATGACAAGATTATAAAATTATACAACATGGAAACAGATCCTTCAGTCCAACCAGTCCATGCCAAACATAACCCCAAACTAAACTAGTTCCATCTCCCATTTGACCCATATCCCTCCAAACCTTTCCTATTCATGTACTTATCCAAATGTCTTTTAAATGTTGTGACTGTGTCCATGTTTATCACTTCCTCAAGAAATTAATTCCACGTGCAAACCACTTGCTGTTTAAAACATTTGCCCCTCATGTCTTTTTAAAATCTCTCTCCTCTGACCTTAAGAACATGCCCCCTTGTCTGGAAATCCCTCATCCTAGGGAAAAAAAAGGCGCCTTCCACTGATCCTATCTATTGCCTTCATGATTTTCTCTTCTTTTTTATCCTGAATGTTAATTGAGGGAGGAAGCTGGTCAAGAGACCTGGGAGAATCTCCCTTTCTTCATTCACTGGCTGGATCTTCTACAGAAATGGGAAGGCTGAGAGGTCCTTAAATACTCAATCTTGTGTTCATGTCCATATCCCAGCTGCACCCCTACACACCTCTTACCTCCTGTGAGATCTCTATGTCCTGCCAATTCTGACCTCGCATTGACCCCCTGAGTTTCTTTGCTCTATGTCTTTGCTGCTGAGGTTCTAAGCTCTGGAGGGTATGGGGCACAGGGCTGCTCCAAGCATTCCTCTATCCAGCTGGACTGGGGAGTGTCAGGTGGTTCAGATGGCTGGAGGCTGGTGCAGAATGAACTGAAAAGACAGTGCAAGTCCAGCGACAAATCAGCAGATAAAAAGATGGGAGGAGTTTAGGAAAATTACAATCATCAGAGGAATGGTGCGGAGCAAATCTTTGGCAAATCATGTGTTCTGGCATGTGATGGGGTCTTGATGGATCTCACCCTGGGTTCTTAAAAGAAATGGCAAGTGAGGTAGTTGGCACATTGGCTTTAATTTTCCAAAACTGCCTTGATTTGGGGAAAATCCCAATAGACAGGAAGGTAGAGAAAGTAACTCCGTTACTTAAGAAGGGAGGGAGACAGACAACAAGGAGTTACAAGTCAGTTAGCTGAACATCTAACATAGGGAAAATGTCAGATGCTGTTATTAAACATTACGATAGCCACCCGGGGTTAAGTTCAAGGTAATTGTTGGGCAGTGACTGAGTCATAGACTCTGTCCCGGAGAAAACAGTCCTCGCCTGTGCAGCCTCTCCTTATAACTCAAACTCTCTAATCCCAGCAACATCCTTTTAAATCTTTCCTGCACCTTTTTCCATTTAATAATACCCTTTCTGTAGCAGGATGTCCAGAGCTGTACATATTACTCCACAATTGGCCTCAATAATGTCTTGTACAGCCTCAAAATGATGTCCCAACTCCTACACTCAATGGTCTGAGTAATAAAGGCAAGCATGCTAAATGCCTTCTTAACCACCCTGTCTACCTCTGATGCAACTTCCAAAGAATTATGTGCGTGGAACCCTCTGTTTGACAACTCTACCCGGGGCCCATGTCACTTCTTAGTGAGGAATTGTGAGCACTTGCATTCGAGGGAGTTACGGGGTGGCATGGGGACTCAGTGGTTAACACTGCTGCTTCACAGTGCCAGGGACCCAGTTTTGAATCCAGCCTCGGGCAGCTTTCTGAGCAGAATTTGTGCCATTCTCCTTGTGTCTGCATGGTTTTCCTCCCACAGCGCAAAGGTGTACGGGCTGGGGTAGATTGGTCATGCTAACTTGCCCCTTCCCAGGCTAGGTGGGTCAGCCAGGAGAAATACTGGGATAGGGCAGAGTGGTGGGTCTGGGTGGGATGCTCTTTGGAGAGTCGGTGTGATCCAATGGGCTGAATGGCCTGTTTCCAAGTTGTAAGGATTTTATGGTTTCAACACGAGACTGATCCCCCACTTTGGGCTCCACAGTCCAGTGTCAAAAACACCCGCTTGCATTTACACATGATGTTGCAAAACATCCCATGGTGATTTGCAGCTGTGTTCACCAGAGAATGAGACTGAACTATATAACAGGCAGGTACCAATGTGTTGAACTTTAAAGACTATCTTTAGGAGAGAGAGGAGGAGAGGTTAAGTGAGAGAATTGAAGGGAAATTGAGTATGATCCCCAGCATTTCAATAAACCTCTGGCCCTAGACGGTATTAACCCATCTTGCATTTTTGTTGTTCTACACTCACTTGAAAATAACAAGACATATGAAACTCAAATTAATGCCAGTCCAATGATTAATCAGCTTAATGTTCACATCAACTTAAACCTATTAGCTTGTGTCTTTTGGTGTGGACAGACTGGTGACACTTTCAGACAGTGAGATGATCGGCATTCCCACAACAGCCAGCAAAACAGATTGAAGCCTTCACGGAACCGTTGGGCAAGCAGTCACAGTTGAGATTTTATCAGTTCAGCTCGGAAGCTTATGTTTCAATGGAGCCCCCATGGAGAGGCGGAAAGAACCTTCCAGGTATTGGGTATCAGGGTTTAATGAGAGCGTGGGATTGTCCACAAGTCCACAGGACTGAAGTGTCTATGACTGGTGAGAATTGAATAATGTCCAGCTCTTCAGACACTACAGTTTTTGGTTCAAAGTGTCACAGCAACTTTGTTGATTGCACACAATTGTCCACTTGCCTTCATAAGAATCTCTCCCACAATCGTTCAAGAGAGAGCTGGACATGGCCCTTGCGGCTAAAGGTATGGAGAGAAGGTGGGAGTGAGATCCTGAGACTGCATGAACCAGCATTTATTGCCTGCACACCTTCTTCCTGTTATTTCCTGATCTACCATTTTAATAGTTGGAAAGGGCAATCCCAACCTGTAAAGTGAAACTGTCTGCACTGCTTCTTTTTTTCAAACTCAGCTACTTTGTGAGGAAGAAAGGAAAGGATTATTGACACATATATGAAGAATGACATTTGCACTTTCTTTTGATTTCCTCACTGAATTCCTACAGTATGGGAGCAGTCCATTTGGCCCATCAAGCCAGAAGAGCATCCCACCCAGTATTTTCCATGGCCAATCCACCTAACCTGCACATTTGTGGACTGTCAGAACATACACACACAGAAAGTGCGCACAGACAGACAGACACCTCAGGATGGAATTGAACCCAGGTTCTTGGCGCTGTGAGGTAGCAGTGCTCACCACTGTGCCACTTCACTCAGCTGTGAAGGAAGGGCATACTTGTCTTTGTGGGAGAAAGTTCACTAGACTGGGTACTGCGATGAGATGAATACCCTTTCAGGAGAGGTTTTGTAGGCTATGTTTCTTGGAGTTTAGAAGAATGAATGATTATTTTGCTGAAACATGTCAAATTTACATGGTTTACAGGGTTTGACAGTGAGAAATCATTTCCCCAGACAGAGAATCTAGAGCACTGACACCCAGCTTCAGGTGGGGCAGCCATTTTAGGACTGAAATGAAGTGAAAGTTCTTCACTTAAACCACCGGGAATCTTTGAAATCCCCTGTCCTAAAGACCTGTAGATAATCTTGAGTATATTCAAGACCGATGTCCTTACATTTTTGGAAGTAAGGGAATTAAAGGAAAGAGGAAGGGTCACTTGACCTGAAAACATTAACTCTGATTTCTCTCCACAGGTGCTGGCAGACCTGCTGAGCTTTTCCAGCAATGTCTGTTTTTGTCCCTGATTTACAGCGTCCACAGTTCTTTCAGTTTTCATAAAGGAAAGAGGGATAGCATGGGAAGGTGAGTGATGATGCTGCCCCTTTAACAAGGCTCTGTTGTCCTGGGTTTTTTTTTCTCAAGAGGGGTTGTGAAGTCAGTGGTGCCGAACTGGCGAACAGACACTGCCGAAGTCAGCAATCAGAAGAGGCCTTTAGGTTTTTCTTAAAAAAAAACAGTTGTGTAACGAGAGGGGAGTGGTCAGTTCTCCTGGTTCAGGTTTTTTATTCGAGTTTGGTTTAGTTTTTAGCATGCAGTCAAAAAAACTGCTGGGGACCGAGAGAAGCAGCTGCAGTGAAACGAGGTTCCATGTTTCAACAAGGGGTCTTGCCTGAACTTTCTCCCTGAATCCTTTCCTGTCTGTAAGAACCCGTGTTTGAATTTACCTTTTGCCAAGGGGTGTGTTCATGGGACGTTGCAGGGATTGGAACAGCTTCGTTAAGTTGCGATATCGTGTCGGTTGGATTCTCAAATAAGTTATTGTAAATTCTGTTTTCTTTTGTTCGTGTTTCATCCATAATGTTTAAATAAATTCTGTTTTATTTAAAGCAGAGGGATTCGACCATCTGCATCACTCCTGGACTATCCACTGTACATCTGCCTGAACAAAAAAATGAAAAGTTAGGTTCTGGGCTACCTTCTTGACATAGGCAAAAGTGAGGACTGCAGATGCTGGAGATCAGTGTCTCGAGTAGAGTGGTGCTGGATTCCCGATGAAGGGCTCCTGCCCGAAACGTCAATTTTCCTGCCCCTCAGCTGCTGCCTGACCTGCTGTGCTTTTCCAGCACCACTCTAATCTGCCTTCTTAAAATGTTTTGAGAGGGTTCTGGCCTGGTCCATAACAGATGGAATTGAGGGAAATGATCCGTCATGATCCTACTGAATGATGGTGTCATCACAAAGAGCCAAATGGCCTGTTCAGGATGGAATGATGCTTTTACATTTGAGTTAAGTTGCTTTTGACTCATTATTGGACTGACCTCATGGAAAACCTCTACTCAAAAGACAACATGGTCCACTTCTCACAGATGCGTGACTATTTCCTTTCTTGAAAGGTGGATGTTTTCCGGCTCCACCCATTATAATCTTGCGCTGAGTAATTCCAGCTTTTCTTTCTCATCCTCACAGATCAGCAGAGATTTTTGCATTCTCCAACTTTGTAATGAGGAATTCGTTCCATTTATACGCTGAGTAGCTGGTTTTAAAGTTTAATGAGATAGATGCCTCCTGGCAAATCAACAGTGATGAATTTCACAAAATATGACACTACAACATTTTGCACTGAGATAGTGAAGTTAATGCTGAGGGTATCTAACATCCTATTTAAAGCAAACTTCAAAGAACCCCTCAAATTTACAGAAAGTCACTGACTGACTGTTTGAACACTAAATGATGTACAGCTCATCTATAATGAAGAAGATGTTAATACAAAAGACTCTTTATTTCTTTTAATCAATGGGTCAGAGGCTTTGAAAAATTGTGATTCAACATAGAGAGATAGAAGTGTCTTTTTTGGTTCATTCTGTCTTCAAATCAGAAAGGGTTTGGTTTAAACCAACTTCAGGACTTGAGAACATCTCTTAGATTCCAATGTCAGATTCCAGATTGAACCTATCATCCTATTCCCTCATGTCTGATGACGAGACTGCTTTCCTGGTCTCAGAGTTAGTCAGTGGCCTCACATTTCCACTGCCAGTCCTCACTTCATTGCCTCAAACATCAGCTTGCAACATTTTTCTGGATTTTTTCAAGTTTTCCTCAGCCACAAATTCTAAATTATTCACAACCCCATGTGTCCTCTTCATATCCATGGAAACTAGCTTCCCTTTACTCTCAGGCTGGGCCCTCAGGTCCTAGTCTGTTCAGGCCATTCAATATTCTGTATGTTTCAATTAGATCCTCCTCATCCTTCTAAACTTCACCAAGTATAAACCCAGAGACCTTAAACACTTCTCGAATGTTAGGCTTTTTATTCTTGGGACCATTCTCGTGAACCTCCTCTGAAGACGGTCCAGGGCCAGTACTAACCTTTTGTAAATCCTAAACCAGGACACCTCTGTCTCTCAGAGCTCTGCAATCTGCGGAGTAGACCATTTCAAGATGTTTCTTCACCGTTCAATACAATCTGGGACTTCGACTCCAGTTTCCAGCCCCCTCACTATATCCCTTGATTCTCTGACAGATTTAAAGTCTGCCTATTCTGGCCTTAAACGTATTCAATGATAGAGCACCATGGCTGTCTAGGGTAGAGAATTCCATAGATTCACAACCCTTTGAGGGAAATGCTGTCTGCTCACCTCAGTCCTCACTCTGATCCCTTCCCCTGAAAGTGTGCCTGTGTTCTAGTTTCCCCAGCCATTGAGGAAAATAATCTCTCAACATCTTCCCTACTGAACCTCTTCAGAATTTTGCAAGTTTCAATGAGGTCATCTCTCATTCTGCCAAATTCTAGAGAAAACATCAATTTTTATTTTTGCACACTTAATAACCAATGAGAGAAATCCATGTTCTCTATGTTCAGATCCCCTTCTGAAGGAGACTCATACAATCAGAGAAATTTTCAGCACAGACACAGGCCCTTCCGCCCAACTTCTCCATGCCTCCCAGTTTTCACAAATAAACGAGTCCCATTTGCCTCCATTTTTTTTTAGATTAGATTACTTACAGTGTGGAAACAGGCCCTTCGGCCCAACAAGTCCACACCGACCCGCCGAAGCGCACCCACCCATACCCCTTCCCCTACATCTAACACTACGGGCAATTTAGCATGGCCAATTCACCTAACCTGCACATTTTTGGACTGTGGGAGGAAACCGGAGCACCCGGAGGAAACCCACGCAGACACGGGGAGAATGTGCAAACTCCACACAGTCAGTCGCCTGAGGCGGGAATTGAACCCGGGTCTCTGGTGCTGTGAAGCAGCAGTGCTAACCACTGTGCCACCGTGCCGCCATTTGGTCCATATCCCTCCATATGTATCCTATTCACGCAACTGTCTCAATGCATCTTAAATGACAAAATTATTCTCACTCCCACCACTACTCTGGCAGCCCATTCCAGTACTCACCACCTTCTGTGTGAAAACCTTGACCCTCTTAACCCTTTTGTATCTCTCCCCTCTCACCTATCCCCTCTAGTTTTACGATCCCCTGCCATGGGGTAAAGCTGTTGGCTATCTACCTTATCTATGCCTCTCAAAATTTTATAGATCTCTAGAAGGTCACCCTTCAGTCTCCTAATCTCCAGGGAAAAAAAATATCTCAGCCTATCCAACCTCTCCTCATAAATCCAACCTTCTAGCCCGAGTGGCATCCTAGTAAATCTTTTCTGCACTCTTACTAATTTAATAATATCCTTTCGTAGGGTGACAAGAACCATCACTGGACTTGAAATATGAACTCTGCTTTCTCTCCAGAGATGCTGCCAGGCCTGTTGAGTTTCTCCAGCAATTTCTGCTTTGGTTTCAGATTTCCAGCATCCACTGTCCTATGTTTTGAAAAGAATGCATGGCACTGGTTGCCAAAGGAACCAAGTAATTGGTAAGGCTGGACCAAAGTGGCTAATGGAAACTTAGTGTCAATGACACACTTGGAAGCTTAAAGGGATCTGATTGGATTCATTTATCCCAGGCTGACTGACAATTCCAATCCTGGTATTGAAGAATGTGTGGTCAGTACAATATGGGCATTTTGTTGTCAGGACAACATGACACTCACAAAGCCATATGTTACAGAAAGTCAATTGAGAGTACATCCCTGAACGACAGTAATAAGGTGAATAGGGAGGGCTGCTTTCTGATAACTACGAGGATGTTACCTAGTATGGAAGCTGCTAGCTCTGAAGAGAGGTTGAGTAGGTTAGGTTTATTTTCATGAGAAATAAGGAGATTGAGGGTGCATCTGATTGAGGTTTACAAAATCATGAAGGGTATAGACAGGGTGGACAGAGACAAGCTTTTTCCCAGGGTGAAGGATTCAGTAATGAGAGGTCACGCTTTCAAGGTGAGAGGTGGAAAGTTTAAGGGGGATACACGCGGCAAGTACTTCACACAGAGGGTGGTGGGCGTTTGGAACGCGTTGCCAGCAGAGGTGGTAGAGGCAGGCACGGTAGATTCATTTAAGATGTGTCTGGGTAAATGCATGAGTAGCTGGGGGAGCAAAGGGATACAGATGCTTAGGAATTGACCGACAGGTTTAGACAGAACATTTGGATCAGCTCAGGCTTGGAGGGCCAAAGGGCCTGTTCCTGGGTTGTAAATTTTCTTTGTTCTTTGTTTTGTTTACTCATTCCCTTCCAAATCATCACCGACGGAAATTCTGTTAACTGTACCTTGCTCCTTGTGTCTGGTCAGTTGCATGTCTGGGCTGACACAGGCTGCCCATTAACTTTGTGACCTATGCCTCATGTAAGATCCAGTTATACTGTTGTGCTGTGAAGGTAAAAGTTGAAGGGTAGCACTTTATGTCGAAGAGACTTTGCCACAGAACAAGCGCTCACTCTATTATGGATTTCAAAACCACCCAATGTCATCAAAAAAGCATGCAGCGTACACCAATGTTTGTCTGTGAGGGGGTGGGTGGCTTTTTATTAAAACTTACTGCTCAAATCAATAAGATCCAACAGATTAAAAAATCAGATGTCATAGATTCACAACAATAACGTTTATATAGTGCCTCTACTGCAGTAAAATGTTATTGGGTTCATAGCAGTGATTATGAAATAAAATCTGTGCTGTGTCATGCAAGGAGATGATCAACGAAAGCTTGGTAAAGCAGTAGCCTTTAAAGGAACAGCAGGAGAGCTAGAGAGATGAGGGCACTTTGGAACATAAGATCCAGACAGATGAGTACATGTAGATGTGCCCCATGCAATGTGTACCCAGTCTTTAAGATTTCCAGTCTTAAAGTTATAGAGATGTACAGCATGGAAACAGCCTCTTTGGTCCAACTCATCCATGCTGACCAGATATAAATTAATCTAAATTAATCTAGTCCTATTTGCCAGGATTTGGCCCATATCCTTCTAAAGCCTTTTTAAAGCCTCTACCACCTCTACCACCCATTTAGGTGCCTTTTAAATGTTATAATTGTACCAGCCTCCACCCCTTCTTCTGGCAGCTCATTCCATACACACACAATCTTTGTTTGGTTTCACTGAGGATTTAAACTTGCTGTTGCTTTTAGGTCAGTATCTTAGACCTTTCCAAATGCTGCAGCCAGCTTTTAATTCATTTTTGTCCCTCCTCTCCACAGCAATCCACATGATCCCGACTTGAGTATTTACATAAAAGTTAAAATACAACTCCCTCTGAGAAGAATTTAATTGATATTCCCTAATCACAAAGTTGATATTTACTCACTGAATCTGCTGTTCTTTCTAATTACAGGCATAACATCCTCACTTTATTATGTTGTCAATATTTGTACTCTTGTTGAATTGTGATATAACTATGAGATCTAAATGCATGATTTGAGGTGTATTTAGCTTGGTTTTTTGAGTTAAAATTAGAGTGGTGCTGGAAAAACACAGCAGGTGAGGCAGCATCTGAGGAGCAGGAAAATTGATGTTTCGGGCAGTAGGAAGAGCTGACGAAGGGCTCCTGCCCAAAACGCTGATTTTCCTGCTCATCGGACACTGCCTGACCTGCTGCGCTTTTCCAGCACCCCTCTAATCTTGACTCAAATCTCCAGCATCTGCAGTACTCCCTTTCACCTTGGTTTTTTGATTTAGCAACCGGTGGGTTTTCTATATTTTTGAAGTTAACTTGCAAGTGTTTCTGTAACCACAAACATTTCTTTTCAAAACAGATTTTGAAGGCTGGCTTTCCATTTGTTCTTAAAGGCAAAACCTGCATTGGTTTGTACTCTGCTTCAGACCACTTTGTTAAAACCAAAACAAGTAAAATTCTGATCCTGATCTGTAAAAGACAGAAATTGCTGGAGATACTCAGCAGGTCTGGCAGCATCTGTGCAGAGAAAGCAGAATTTCAAGTCCAGTGATCTTTCCTTGGAATCATTTTCTGTTTCAGATCTTCAGAATCCACAGATCTTTGTTTTATTTAGTGTGGATTCAACTTGTCTGGTAATAACGTCAAATGGATCATAACAACAGGTAACTGCTATTTCCATGAAGTGAAACCTTTCATTGTGATTCGGTCTGTCTCAGTTTGACGAGTCTGTCTCCTTCCTGTGCAGAAACCCCAATTGTAATTGGCAAAGTCCATCCAGACTGCTTTCCTGCAGGGTTATTAAATGATTCAATGACGAACCTTAGTTAAACTCTTAGCACTCGCTGCCGCTGCATGGTCAGCTCTGGATTAACAACCCGGTAGTTCATTCAGATTGGCTTAATAGGGAAAGGCTAAAAGTGAAAGGTTAAGCTCACTCGAATGGATAATCAATAGCAGTGTAACTTCTGTAAATGTCAATGCCAGCTTCTGCAAATCTGGTTAACTCATCATGCTGGATCATACTTTCTGTGACAATATTCAAACAACAAACTAGGTTGTGGAACTCATTGCCACAGAAGGCTTTGGAGGCCAAATCATTGTGTATTTAAAACAGCGATAGGTAGGTTCTTGATTATTCAAGGGATCAAGGGTAATGGGGAGAAGGCAGCAGAATGGGGTTGAGAAACATATCAGTCATGACCGAATGGCAGACCAGAATCAATGGGCCAAATGGCTAATTCTGCTCCCATATCTTATGGTCTTAACCAGGGCTGTTTATTTACAGTAATATAAAGCAGGTTCTGAAGACCTGAAACCAAAACAGAAATTCGTGGAGAAACTCAGGAGGTCTGGTAGAATCTGTGGAGTGAAAGCAGTGTTGACGGTCACTGATGTGGACTTGAAATATTAATTCGACTTTCTTTCCATAGATGCTGTCACAGCTGCTGAGCTTCTCCAATGTTCTCTGTCTTTGTTTCAGATCTCTAGCATCCTCAGTGTTTTGCTTTTATTTTGCATCTATTCCTTTACACACAACGATTGGTTAATGTGTACTCCCCATTCATTGTAACCCCCAAAACCTGAATGCATTTCAGCGAAAAACAAAATATTTGTTTGCGCCATTGAATAAGGACAGCACAGAACACCAATGGTAATGGGTTCATGCTCAAAACAGGGATGGTGAACAGATAGTTCACTTTTAAATGCCGCATAATGATTGCATGAAAAAAAAAATTTCATTACGATTCTATTCAACAGGATCAAGTGATGGTGAGATGGATTAAAAGTGTTGTTGGGATCAGCGAGGTATTTGACAATTAGTTGAAGGGCCTTTTGTTGTGCTGTAGACCTCTGTCATTCTCTGACAAAGAGAGTGACTGTGGAGTATGATGAAGAAGTAAAAGGTGACCACAAGAAAGGTCCAACCTATGCAAACATCTTTCCCAATAGTTATCACTTCTCAGATCTCTCGTTCTGGTAAATCTTCCTCGGCTTTGGCTATGAAAGAAACAAGGAGGGAAAGACCAGCTGAGCAATCAGAGTTGCCTCACATTACTGTACTCACAGCGTCAAAGTCTTTTTGACCCACTTTTTAATTCATGTCCAGTACACCAGTATTGGAGCTAAAGTCAGCTTTTATTTCCCATCCAATATTGTCCTGGAGGGAATGGTTGGTGAGCCAGATTCTTGAATGCAACTGGCTTGCTAGTTGTCTTGAGTCACAATTAAGTCAGATCAGGAAAGCACAGCAGATTTGCTTTCTTAAAAGATCATTACTGAAGCAAATGGATTTTACAACAGTCATTAGTTTCACTATCATCATGGGAAGGAGATGATGTAGTTGCAATGCTATTGGATGAGTGCTTGGTTTGCTCAGTTGGCTGAACAGCTGACTTGCATTGCAGAATAGCAGTAACAGCGTGAGTTCAATTCCTTCAAGGACTGACATTACCATGAAGGAGTTTCCTTGTCAATCTCTTTCCTTGCCTGAGGCATGTTGACCCTCAGGTTAAACTGTCTTCCCCTGATTAGTGTGGAGTACGGTGAATTTAATCCAGAAGCCCAGGTTAATTCTACTGACAGAAGAGCTCACATTCTACTGCGGAGTTGGTGAAATTTGAACGCTGGAACTGAAAATTAGTTTGGTTCACTGATGCTCTTTTGGGAGAGAAACATGCCATCCTCACCTGGTGTGCCCTACGTGTGACTCCAGACCCACAGCAAGTGTGGTTGACTTTTAGCTGCCCTCTGAAGTGCCCAGCAAGTAATTCTGTTCAAGGGCTATTATGGACACTCAAACAACTGTTAGTCATGGAAGAGTTTTTTTAAAAACTATGAGACCGTAAGAGCTCAGTGGTTAGCACTGCTGCCTCACAGCACCAGGGACTCAGGTTCAATTCCAGCCTCGGGCGACTGTCTGTGTGGAGTTTGCACATTCTCCCCGTGTCTAAGTGGGTTTCCTCCAGGTGCTTCGGTTTCCTCCCACAGTCCAAAGCTGTGCAGGTTAGGTTAATTGGCCATGCTAAATTGCCCGTAGTGTTAGGTGAATTAGTCAGAGGGAAATGGGTCTGTGTGGGTTACTCTTCGGAGGGTCGGTGTGGACTTGTTGGGCTGAAGGGCCTGTTCCCACATTGTATGGAATCTAATCTCGGAGCAGAAGTAGGCCATTCAGCCCATTGAATCTGCTGTGCCATTTGATCATGGCTGATGTGTTTCTCAACTCATTGTCCTGCCTTATCTCTGTAACCCTTAATTTCCTTACCAATCTAAAACCTATCTCTGTCTTAAATACAATCAATGACTTGGGCTCCATAGTCATGCGTGGCAATGAAATCCACAGATTGACCAATCTCTGGGTGAAGATATTCCTCCCCAGTGCAGTTAACCCTGAGGCTGTACCCTTGGGTCCGAGTCTCTCCTATTAGTAGAATCTTCTCCATGTCCAATCCACCATCTAATTAACTAGATTAGCTTTTCATTGCAGGTTTACTTTATGAATTAAGTTTTAATTCCTCATCTGGGACTTGAATTATTGTCTCATGGTGATTTACTCAGGCCAGCTGGAACCTTTAAAACAGACTCCCTTCCAGCCCATCTCCTATCCATCCCCAACCTTTTCAGAGCTAATACAAGGAGAATTATAAGGGAATACATAGCATGAATAAAAAGGACCTTCATTTCCTTCCCTATCAGCAGAGAGGTCATGAACCAGGAAGCATAGATTCAATGTCATATGTGAAAGGATTGAGGGGTTGGAGTTGATGGTCTCGAGGATCCAGAATTAACTGCGTGAAATAGAAGAATTAGCAAGACACTGCCCATTTGAAAAAAACAATTTGAGGTGCTTTTGGAGTGCCGGAAATTTCAGGGATCCAGATCAAGAACTGGAAAGTAGAATGAGATGAGATGGTGCTTTTCTGTCCCAACACAGACACGTTGGGCTGAACAGTCTCTTAAATGTTGCTGAAACATTCCACATTTCTGTGTCTCAATGACTCAAGAATTCCTCTGGGGACTCCCCTCTCAGACAGTCGAAGCCAAGTGTGCATTCTTGACAAGTTATGCAGAGAGTGCTCTTGAAACTCCTTGGTTGCAGCTCACTGAATGTGTTCCCTCATCCCTTCCTTGCATAGTTACTACAGAATGTCAAAAACAAGTGGAGTTTTCGGTGATAAATAAATTCCACGGCAACATGGGACTTCATTGCAGTGCACTTATCATAATTAATATGACACATTAATAGCTCTAGAAAATCAAAACAAGTGTACAGTCAAATCTCATTAACACAGGTTTTGATACCAATATACTTTAATACATTTTAGTAAGTCATTATTCTGTTGTTCTCTTCAATCTGCTTTAAGAGGAAGGATCTGATGGTAAGAAGTACTCTTGACAGTGGCAGCTCTTTTGTAATTACAAGTCTGTGCACAGGGGTGTGGGGTAGTGGGAGATCTCAGGGCAGGGGCTGGGGCTGAGAAGTGGTGTTGGGTGCGCATGGCATCTCTCCAAGTGAAATATTTTATGTTATCCATTCATCATTGAGTCAACGTATTTGGTACCATTGAGTTTGAGTTTCATTGGTTGATTTATTGTTGTCACATGTACTGAGACACAGTAAAAAGTGGTGCTTTGAGTGGTCTACATGCAGATCGTACCACACAATGTGCATCAGAGTAGCAGAACAGGTGCAGAATGCAATATTACAGCTGCAGAAAAGATGCAGAGAGAGGGATCTGGAGTCGGGACATATGTACGACAGAACACTGTTGTCAAAGCAAAGCTCTCTGTCTTGGTTCCTAGGCCTGGATGCACTTTATCGTACTTTGGGACAGTGGCTCAGTGGTTAGCACTGCTGCCTCACAGCACTCAGGGCCCAGGTTCGATTCTACCTTCAGACAACTGTCAGTGTGGAGTCCACACGTTCTCCCCTGAGCGGGTTTGCTCCAGTCTCCCGCCATAGTCTAAAGATTTGCAGGTTACGTGAATTGGCTATGTTAAAGTGGCCATAGTGTTCAGGGGAGTTACACGGATAGGGTGTATCTGTGTGGGATGCTCTTTGGATGGTCAATATGGTCCAAATGGCCTGTCCCCACTCTGCAGGGATTCTAGGTCAGTTTGATAACAGTGGGGAAGATGTTGCTCTTAAAGCTGTTTGTCCATGAATTCAAACTTTTACATCTTTAGTCTGACGGAAGAGGGTGGAAGAGAGTATAACTAGGGTGGGAGGGGTCTTTGACTGTGCTGATTGCTTTCCCGAGGCAGTGGGAAGTGTAGACGGAGTCAATGGATGGAAGGCTGGTTTGTGTGATGGACTCGGCTGTGTTTATGACTATTTGTAGTTTCCTGTCGTCTTGGGAAGAATGGTTGCCAAACCAGGCTGTGATACGTCCACCTCAGATGCTTTCTACAGAGTATCTATAAACATTGGACAGAGTCTTTGTGGACATGCTGAATTTCCTTACCCTCCAGAGGAAGTAGCAGCATTGTTGTGCCTTCTTGACCATCGCATCGACATGGGTGGTTTGTGTGGTTCATGGAACGTTTGAGTAAAATTGGTAATTCCAATCGGGCTGGTAATCTTGGTGCCCAAATTAATGCTCTATGGGCATGAGTTCAAATCCCGCTACAGCTGTGAGTGGAATTTATATTCAGCGAGGATATCTTTCATGCGAGGCTTGTCTCAGTAATGGTGACCATGGCAATGATCAGCAATCGTTGGAAAACCCCACCTGGTTCATGAATGTCCTTTAAGGAAGGAAATCTGCCTGTGTCACATGGTCTGGCCTACAGTTGACTCTAGACTTACAGTTAACGTGGTTGACCCTTAACTTCCCTCTGGGCAATTAGGGATGGGCAATAAATTAGGGATGGGCCCTGCCAATCATGTCCACAGTCCGTGAATAAACAAAGACAAAAATAATGGGAGAAAAGGTATGAGAAAAGCCAGGAAGAATGAAAGAGGTTAAATGTGCTTTAACTGCAGAAAGACTACAGGAAGCTACATCACAGAAGGAAATGAGACTGGGGAGGGAGTGGCCTCCTTCACGAATCATAAAGAATTCGTATTCAATTCAATAACAAGTAGGGAAGGAAAATGAACTACTGGCCGTTGTTTCAAATGGAATAGAAATAGGGAGCAAAACAACGCCAATGCTGGTAATCTGAAACAAACTCAGAGAATGGTGGAGAAACTCAGCAGGTCTGGCAGCATCAGATATAGAGTTAATGGTTCGAGTTGAATTTATTTCAGAACTGGAGAACTAGCTTTTACAGGTCAGGGCAGGGTTGGCAGGGAGAAGGATGGGGGTTGGGGCGATGACGGCCACGTACAATATATCAGGAGGTCAGCCAACCCAGAACCCCACAAAAACCCACCGGGAAATGAACCTTGACCCTCATTGAACCCCTCGTGAACAAGGGCCCTCCCTTGGTTCAGGGATTGGTGGGGGGGGGGGGGGAGGCGCGTGGGGGGGCCTACACAGACATGTGGCCATCCTGACACAGGAAGATGAAACTGCTCACTGCTCATACCCCATCCATCTTCAACTTGAAAAGCCCAGTTCCTGTCTCTGAGCCTTAAATTTTATGCAAGTGGGTACATGCTGATCTGTAAGTCCCTGAAACGTTTCACATGAGAGAACAGCTAACTGTATCGAGCCCTTTCCCACCATTATTAGCTTTAATTATAATGTACATTGGGCAAAAGGTTTGAAATTTTTCATTGGAGAGTAAGGAGTTACACTCTGAGATGAACTAGAAGGCTGAGGTCTGGCTGAATGGACCTCCTATGTTTGTTTCTACGGTTCATGTAAAGTGACATTTGATTCCATTTATGCTTCTGAACAGCAGATTAGTGCAGGCGAAAGTGAGGACTGCAGATGCTGAAGATCAGAGTCAAGATTAGAGTGGTGCTGGAAAAGCACAGCAGGTCAGGCAGCATCCGAGGAGCAGGAAAATCGACGTTTCGGGCAGGAGCCCTTTGTCAGCCCTTCCAAAGAAGGGGTCCTGCCTGAAACATTGATTTTCCTGCTCCTCGGATGCTGCCTGACCTGCTGTGCTTTTCCAGCACCACTCTGATCTTGAAGCAGATTAGTGCAGGCAATTAGTTAGATTTGGAGGCTCTTCTGTCTCTCCCTTCAGGAGAGTGAGAGAGAGAGAGAGAAAGAAAGAGAGAGCACGTGAGGGAACGAAAGAAAGAAAACCTGAAGAGGGAACAAGGTGATTAAATCGCTGCTACACTGTTACGTGGCCAAGTTAATATTGAGCTTTAAAGTCAAGTCCATACAATATCCCCTACACTCCCACCCCCAGCTGTCACAAGTTTAATACACTTTGTTCTGACTAAGGCATAACAAAGACGAGCAACAAATCAGTCAGCTGGAGTCAGCAAAGCAGATTTTGATGAAATCTGTTTTTTTTGTTGTCAAACTGACATCTTCAAAAACCCTTTGTGTAAAAGGTCAGACAGGAAATGGTTATTGCAAAACAAAATAATGGATTTCATTTGTTTTGGATTCTGTTTTTCAGGCAACATCGTGGAATGTTCCAAACCAGGGAGAGGGGGAAATTGAGCTCGTGGTTCAGCAGAGGGGCAGGGATAGCTTTATGTTCAGACTCAGCAGAAGATTTGTACCCAACTCCTGCCTCACCTCTTCCCAACTCACTCTCACAACTGAGGAGTTACTGCTCTAAGATACAGCTACCAACACTCCTTTAAAAACCTGTGGCTGAATCAGACTTCTAGCACAGGTGACCCAGGGCTCTTCGCTGAGATATAATCAGACAGTCAGCAATGTGAGTCATGGTCACAGTCTAAGCATGCAGGATAGACCATTGCGGACTGAGATGATAAGAAACACCTTCGCTCAGAAACCATAATATATAGGAGCAGAATTAAGCCCTTTGTTCAAGACCATTCGATCACAGCTGATACGTCTCTTACCTGACTCTCCTGCATTCTCCCTGTAACCCTTAATAATCAAGAACCTACTTCTGTCTTAAAGACACTCAATGACTTGGCCTCTACAGTACTCTGCAGCAATGAGTGTAAAGAGTCATCACCCTCTGCCTGAGGAAATTCATCCTCATCTCTCTTCTTAAGGGTCTTCCCTTCACTCTGAAAGTTCTGCCCAAAGTCTTAGTTTCTCTTACAAGTGGAAACACCTTCTTCACATCCACTCTATCCAGCCTCATAATATTCGAATAAGATCTTTGCCAAGGTGCTGCGCAGAAGGCTGCAACATAAGGTAAGAGTCCATGGTGTTAGGGGCAGCTCCTGGAATGGATGCAGTATCAGCTGACTGGCAAAAGGCAGATAAAAAGGGTCTTTTTTTGGATCACGGACACTGCAGAGTTCCACAGGTCTCAGTATTGGGACCACAACTGTCACGTTATACATTAACAATCTGAATGAAGGAACACAGGGCACATCCTTCTAAATGCTATTGAGTACGGACCCAGAGTCCTCAACCACTTCTTCTATGACAAGCCCTTCATCCCCAGGATCATTCTTGGAAATCTCTTTTGGACCCCCTCCAACGCCAGCACATCCTTCCTTAGATATGGGGTCCAAATCTGCTCACAATGTTCCAAATGTGGTCTTACCAGATTCTTATACAGCCTGAGCAGTACATCTCTGCTCTTGTATTCTAGTCCTCTCGAAATGAGCGCTAACATTGCATTTGCCTTCCCAAATGTCAACTGAACCTGCACATTAACCTGAACAGAATCCTGAACCAGGACTCCTAAGTCCCCTTGTGCGTCGGATTTCTGAAACCTCCCTCTCTTTAGAAAATATTCAATGGCTCTATTCTTCTGACCAGAGTGCATAACCACCAAAGGGCATCACCTTAAACGTTCTCGCATTGTATTCCATCTGTCACTTCCTTGCCCACTCCCATAGCCTGTACACGTCCTTCTGCAGCTTCCCCGGATTCTCAACACTACCTGTCCCTCCACCTGTCTTCGTCACCTGAAAACCTAGCAACAATGCCCTGAGTTCTTCAATCCAGATTGTTAATGTGTAATGTAAACAGTTTGATCCCAATACTGACACCTGCCAAACTCCACAAAGTCACTGTCTGTGATCCAAGTAAAGACCTTTTTCATCCCCTTTTTATCTGCCTTCTGTCAGTCAGCCAATCCTTTATCCATTCCAGGAGCTGCCTCCAACGCCTTGGGCTCTTATCCTATTTTGCAGCCTCCTGTGCAGCGCCATGGAAAAGGTTTTCTGGAAAACCAAATAGATCTCATCCAATGGCTCTTCCTCATCTAATTTGCTCATTAGCTCCTTCAAGTATTCAAACAGATTTGTCAGGCTTGATGTCTCCTTGACAAAGCCATGCTGACTCCACCCTAGTTACTGTGGACTTCCAAGTCCTCCGCATTGAGTCATACAGCACGGAAACAGACCCTTTGATCCAACCAATCCATGCCAAAAATAATCCCAAACTCAACTTGTCCCACTTACCTGCTGCTGGCCCATATCCCTCCAACCCTTTCCTATTCAAGTACCTATCTAAGTATTCAAGTATCTAAGTGTCTTATAAACATTGTAATTGGATGTGCATCCCCTCATCTGGAAGTTCATTCCACCCTCCATATAAAAAAACTTGCCTCTTATGTATTTTTTAAATCACTCTCCTCTCATCTTAAAGATGTATCCCCCAGTCTTGAAATTCTCCACTTCAGGGAAAAGACAACTACCATCAACTCTATCTTTATGTCTCATTATTTTATAAACTTCTATCAGGTCTACTTAATAAAGAACCCAAAATCTTACTAATGCCCAAAGTCAGGCTAACACGTCTTCTGCCTGCTTCCTTTCTGAAACAGTGGCATTATGTTATCCATTTTCCAATCCTCTGGGACCTTCCCTGACTCCAGTGACTCCTGAAAGATCACCACCAATACTTCTACAATCTACTCAGCTATCTCCCTCAGAACCATGAAATGTAATCTATCCAGTCTGGTGGTTTGACCACCTTCAGATCTTTCTGCTTCCCCAGGCCATTCTTCTTATTGATGCGTAAAGCAGGAGAAGCAGAAGTAGATCCTTCTACCCATTGAGTCTACTCCTCCATTCAACAAGATTATGGATGATCTGATAATTCCCAACTCCACTTTCTTGCCTTTTCCCCATAGCCCTTGATTCTCTTACTGATTCGAAATCTGTCTATCCCAGCCTTAATTATACTAACTTCACTAAACACCCCAGCTTCGATAACCCTCTGTGGTAAAGAATTCCAAAGATGCACTCCGCCAGGTTTGGAGGATTTGAGCTACAGGGAGAGGCTGAATAGGGTTGGGGCTGTTTTCCCTGGAGTGTCAGAGGCTGAGGGGTGACCTTATAGGGGTTTATAAAATCATGAGGGGCATGGATAGGATAAAGAGGCAGTCTTTTCCCTGGATTGGGGGAGTCCAGAACAAGAGGACATAGTTTATGAGTGAGAGGGGAAAGACATAAAACGGACCTAAGGGGAAACTTTTTCATGCAGGGGGTGGTGCTGAGTATATGGAATGAGCTGCCAGAGGAAGTGGTGGAGGCTGGTACAATTACAACATTTAAAGGCATTTGGATGGGTATATGAATAGGAAGGGTTTGGAGGGATATGGGCCAAATGCTGGCAAATGGATTGGGTTGGGATCTCTGGTCGGCATGGACGGGTTGGACTGAAGGCTCTGTTCCCATGCTGTACATCGCTATGACTCAGTGGCTAATCTCTGAGAGAAAAAAAACTTCTTTCTCATCTGGGTCTCAAAGGTGTGACCTCTTATCTTGATATTCAGCCCTCTGGTCCTAGACTCTCCCATAGGTGAGGTAACAAAAAAGATACATAAAAGTGAACCAATGGATTGAATATATCTGGACTTCCAGAAGGCATTTGATACATATTAGGCTACTTAATATGACAAGAGCCCATAGAATTGGAGCTAAGATATTAGTATGGGTTGAGGATTGTCGAGTTTTAGATAACCTTGCTACTTTTATATTCCATTCCCATTGAAATAAAGGCCAACATTCCATTTGCCTTTCCTATTAAACACTAAACCAGAATGCTAGCTTTTGTAATTCATTGAATGAGAGCTCCCTCTATTTTGTGGCTTTCTGCAGCCTTTTCCACTTAAAAAAACGTTCAGCTCTTCTACTCTTCCCACCGAAGTGCATACACTAGATATAGTTCTTAGGGCTGAAGGGATCAAAGGTTATGGGGAGAAATTGGGAACAGGGGACTGAATTAAATGGTCAGCCATAATCATGTTAAATTGTGAAGCATGCTCAAATGGCCGAATGGCCTGCTCCTGTTCCTATGTTCAATGTTTCTATGAAGCTATGCAAGGGATATTAGGTCAGACCAAAACCTGGTCAAATAGGCCTGTTTCCGCACTGTAGGGATTCTGAGGGAAGGACAAAGCCACGGAATAGTGAACAAGGATACAAATATTAAAATATTAAAATATACCAATATTAAAATCAAACATTCGCGGGTGATGTTTGAGCAAAACCTGGTGTCGATTAGGAAACTCATTCTAGACAGAACTGAGGTTTAAAGGTTTTAAGGTGGGAGGTTAGCCAGGAGAACACTGCAATTGTTAGGTATGAAGACAACAAAGTCCGGGATGTTTCTCACTTTGCAAGAAAGAACCAAAGTAGAGAATGTCAAGAAAAAAGCAAACAGAATAAAACAATGAGATGGCTGAAGGATACAGATTAAAGCAGTATGTTTATTGAAATTGAGGTAACAAGGTGCAAGTATGAGGCAGGTGAAGAGGGAGAACAGATGGAGTTGTCTGGCTGGTTATGTGAATCCCTAGATCAAGTGAGAGAGGAGATGGTAGGAGAAATGGAGTTGATAGATGGGTCTGGAATTCTGGTGCACAATGCCTTCCCGATGATAATGAACGAATGAAACGGGTTGATTTAATATCGTATCCTTTATTCCACACACACACCACCCTCTGTGTGAAAACATTGCTCCTTAGGGCCCTTTTAAATCTTTCCCCTCTCACCTTAAACCTATGCCCTCTAGTTTTGGACTCCCTGCCCCAGGAAAAAGACCTGTTTCCCTCCTCAGGCGACTGACTGTGTGGAGTTTGCACATTCTCCCCGTGTCTGCGTGGGTTTCCTCCGGGTGCTCTGGTTTCCTCCCACAGTCCAAAGATGTGCAGGTCAGGTGAATTGGCCACGCTAAATTGCTCGTACTGTTAAGTGAAGGGGTAAATATAGGGGAATTGGTGGGTTGCGCTTCAGCGGGTCGGTGTGGACTTGTTGGGCCGAAGGGCCTGTTTCCACACTGTAAGTAATCTAATCTAATCTAAACCTTGTCTATTTACCCTATCCATGCCCTACATAATCTTCTCAATGTCTGTAAGGTTAGCTCTTAGCCTCCAATACTCCAGGAAGAACAGGCCCAGTCTATTCAACCTCTCCCTATAGCTCAAACCCTCCAACTCTGCAACGTTCTTGTAAATGTTTTCTGAACCCTTTCAAGTTTCACAACATCTTTCCTATAACAGGGAGACCAGAACTGAACGCAGTATTCCAAAAGTGGTCTAACCAATGTCCTGTACAGCCGCATCAGGGCCTCCCAGCTTCTATGCTTAATGTGCTGACCAATAAAGGCAAGCATACCAATGGGTGACTTTTGCAATTTATGATTGGCTCCGAAGTTTCTGGACTGGATACATTCACATGGAATGTAGAGTTAACACTTGCTATTGTACATAATTTACACAAAACTCAAAATTGATGTCTCCCAGTTCAAAGTTTGATAAAGAAAACAGATTTCCTTTATCTTAAGTGGATATGAACAGACTTCCTACCTCCCTCCCCAACATCTTTCCGATTGTTCAGCAATGGGTTGTACCATTAAGTCATTCTGGGTGGACAACAGCAGTTGACCGTGCAACTGCGGCTGTAACCAGATAGCGGGATTTGTTATCCCGTGAAGCGGACATAAACTGATCAGTGTCAACAAGGACAGTCTGGACAACACACTCACTCCAGAATCAAAAACAGAAGTTGCTGGAAAAGGGAAATCAGAGTTAACGTCTCGGGTCGAGTGACCCTTCATCAGACCTGAGACGTTCACTCTGATTTTTCTGCACAGATGACGCCAGACCTGCTGAGCTTTTCCAGCAACTTGTTTTTTTTTTGTTTCTGATTGGCAGCATTCACAGTTTTTTTTTTCAGTTTTTACCCACTCTGGAATGCCGGGACAGAACAAGGTAGTAATATCCGTGCCTTTTAAAACTGAGTGCTGTATCATTTAAAAGTCTCCCACTCTGATTCCTATTCTAAGTACTGCTGTAATGAAACTTGACCACCTGGGACTAACTCACAAGCTGCTGAACGTTCATCTTTTCAAGGGGATCCGGCGATAGTTCTGATATATGACTCCACTATTTGTAAACTATCCAGTTTTCAGAGTGAAAATGATGCTTCCGATGGGTCTGTATTGTCCGTGTTTCTGACAATATCCCAAACACATGAATTATTAATTATTCTCGTGTTTACAACTCAGCAAAGCGTTCTGTTCTCTTGAACTGTCTCTTTCTCATGTGTGAGTGTTATCGCATTTAAATCTTTGGAGAGAATGCGCAAATAAATCGCCTTCTTCACTTAAACCCACAGATTCTTGCTTGCTTTAGTTTAAGTTAATTGTGCACACTCAGGGTTTTCAGAAATGTGCACACCTTCCTTTAAAAAACAAAACACACTGTATATGGAGACTCAAGGGAAAAGATACAACCGTTTTAGTTCCTGTCTATAGAAATAGGAAATATTATGGTAGCAAATTGGCAATTAATTTATAGTACCACCTGCAAGATCCTCTTCATGTCACATATCATCGTGACTAGGAACCATATTGTCGTTCCTTCAATTTTGCTGAGTAATCCTAGAACTCTCCCTCCCAACAACACTGTGGATGTAGCTACAACGCCTTGATTTAGGAAGATGGCTCACAAAACATAGAAATATAGAAAACTGGAAGAGGAATAGGCCATTCAGCCCTTCAAGACTACTCCACCATTCAGTATGATCATGGATGATCATCCATTTCAGTACCCTGTTCCCAATTTTCTCCATGCCCCTTGATCCTTTTTGCCCTAAGAACTATATCAAACCCCTTTTTGAAAACATTCAATGTTTTGGCCTCAACTGCTTTCTGTGGCAGACAATGTCACAGGCTCACCACTCTCTGGGTGAAGAAACATCTCCTCATCTCACTTCTAAATGGCCTACCCCATATGCTTAGACTCTGGCCCTGGTTCTGGATTCGCTGGTCATCAGGAACATCCTCCCTGCATTTACCATATCTCGTCCTGTTGAAATTTTATAGGCTTCTATGAGATACCCCATTCATTCTTCCAACACCAATGGATATAGTCTTAACTGATCCAATCTCTCTTCAGGTATTTGTCCTGTCATCCTGGACTCCGTCTGGTAACACTTTTTTCTAACACTCCCTCCAAAGCCAAAGCATCCTTCACCTTGCTCTTGTTTTCCATATGGTGCCACCATCCAGAGCAAAGCCGACCCCGATGACCTCGCAATCAGATGCTGCGGTGCTAATCTAGAAGCCTCCCAGGGCACAAAGTCACAAGTATTGATGAGGAGAAGACTCACTAGAACATATGAAAAGTCCTCTGTGTAAAATGAAGAACTGCAATGTTATATCTTCACAGACTTGTTCCAGCACTGAAGGATGCCATTTGGCATAACATGGCCTGTACTGGATCTCTGACTGAGCATTTTACACAGTGCCATTCTCCCACCTTCTTCCTGTAACTGTCCACATTGCTCAAAGATGTAGGAACATAGAAACAGGAGTAGACCATTCAGCCTCTTGAGCCAATTCCACCATTCAATGAGATCAGGGCTGATCTGTGGTCTGGTTCCATTTACCTACCTTGGGCCGATATCTCTTCCTAGACTCGATTAGATTCGCTACAGTGTGGGAACAGGCCATTTGGTCCAACCATTCCGCATCAACCCTCCATAGAGTAACCCACCCAGACCCATTCCCCTACATTTACCCCTAACTAATGGAGCTCACAATATGGGCAATTTAGCATGGCCAATTCACCTAATCCACACATCTTTGAACTGTGGGAGGAAACTCATGCAGGCATGTGGACAATGTGCAAACTCCACACAGCGCCTGGGTCCCTGGCACTGTAAGGCAGCAATGCTAACCACTGAGCCATTGTGCCGATTACTTTTACTTTTAATACTTTTAAGACTTAATACTTTTGCTTAACAAAAAAAACTCTCAGATTTAAAAATAACAACTGAGCCAGTATCCACTGTTATTTGTGGAAAAGTTTCAAACCTTTACCATCCTTTGGGTGTAGACAAGCTTCCTATCACTAGGTGGGTGGCACAGTGGCTCAGTGGTTAGCACTGCTGCCTTACAGTGCCAGGGACCTGGGTTCAATTCTGCCCTTAGATGATGTCTGTGTGGAGTTTTCATGTTCTTCTGTGCCTGTGTGGGATTTCCCCCCCCCCCACCCACAATCCAAAGTTGTGCAAGTTAGGTGGACTGGCCATGCTAAATTGCCCCTGGTGCCCAGGGGTGTGCAAGCTCAGTGGGTTAGCCAAGGGATATGCAGTCGGGTGGGCTGAATGTTTTCACAGTGTAGGGATTCTGTGAACAATCTGGCCCTGATTCTCAGACTGCGCCCCTAGTTCTATAAGTCGCCAACCAGTGGAAATAGTTTATTGTTATCCACCCTGTCTTTTTCAGTTACTATCTTGAAAACTTCCATCAGATTATCCCTTAATCTTGTAAATTCTGCAGAAAACAGGCCTATCCTCCCCTTATAACAACTCCTGAAGTCCAGTTTTCATTCTTGTCAACCTTCTTTGTACTGCCCACCAGGCCAGGGGAGAGGTGGATGAGTGGCCCTCTAATAACTCAAAACTCTGTCACAGCAGTGAAGTATTAGTCACAACAGTAGAATTGAATCATCTCAACTCTGCAAAGAAAATTGCACCTGACATCTGAATCAAAAACACGCAAGGAAATATTATAAAGCCCTCAGAATAGATGTAACCCCTCTGCTCTGTGTGGTTGCTTGGGTACTTTGAGTTGCATTTCAAATGATTTGGCTTCTCTTTATAGTTGGCGATGAGTCTCACAAGGGAAGACTGAAATCAATGTTCACACACCAAAGAAGTCTTAACTCACTTAATCCTTCACAGATCTGCTGACTCTTTTTCTCTCACTGATTTAACAATTTGGAATGAAGATTAAAATAATATCCTGTCAGATTTGCAGTCAATGCCTAATTCCCAATTGTGTGCCCATATTCCCGAAAGATCTTACGTGTGAAGAAGTTGCGACATTTATCCCTGATGTTCATCCAAACATGCGGTTCCAAGAATGGCATATCATTTGCCGCAGAGAAACAGGCCATTCGCACCATCTGGTCCATGCTACGTACTCTATCTAAACCTCCTCCCACTCGTAATCCATCCAAAAGCTACAGCATGGTCTTCGAAGCTTGGTTTCTCAGATTGTGATGGGCTGGATTTTCTGAGTCAAGTTGTCAGGCATTGGGAATACCCTTGAGCTGAGAAATACAAACAGTCTCAGTTCCTATTAGATAATTGCAGATTGTTAAAGCACAGGAGGCTTTTCAGCCCATCATGTGCCAGATTATTGATCTTCACTGTCTAGATTTAACACCTACTTTATAAATGTAACGCTCTTTAACTACATCAGCAACAGTCGTTAAACCTTCTGCTTTGAATATCTTTTCAGGTAATATGTTTCAAATCTTTTCAACACTTTGTGTGAAAATTTTCCTCATTAAAATTAAGTTCTTCCATTAATTATTTTAAATCTGTACCATCTGGTTATTATCCATGTGCTTAATGTAGCAATAAGCTTACTGTAGGTCTACTTGGTGTCACCTTATCCTGTTCAGCTGTGCTAATTCCTGCTTCTGCATTCCACGTGCATGTGTGTGTGTCTGTGTTTTTTCTGTGCTTGTGTGTGTGTTTGCATGTCTATTTGTGTGTATTTGTGTGTGAATGTGTTTGTGTGTGTGAACATGTTTGTGGTGTGTGTTTGTGATTGTGTGTGTGTTTGTGTGTGAACATGTTTGTGTGTTTGTCTTTGTGTTTGTGTGTGTGTGTCTATGTGTGTTTGTGGTTGTGTGTGTGTTTGTGATTGTGTTTATGTGTGAACATGTTTATGCGTATGTTGATGTGTGTTTGTGGTTGTGTCTATGCATGTTTGTAGTTGTGCTTGTGTGTGTGTCTTTGTGTGTGAACATCTGTGTGTATGTGTATGTTTGTGGTTGTGTGTGTGTCTATGTGTTTGTGTGTATGTGTGTGTTTCTGTATGTGTGTGCATGTGTATGTGTATTTGTGGTTGTGTGTGTGTGTGAGCATGTTTGTGTGTGTCTGTGTGTTTGTGTGTGTGTCAATGTGTGTTTGTGGTTGTGTTTATGTGTGTGTGGTTGTATGTGAACATGTTTATGTGTGTATGTGTGTTTATGGTTGTGTGTGCGTGTGTGTGTGTCTGTGTGTTTGTGTGTGTCTGTGTGTGTATGTGTGTTTGTGGTTTTGTGTGTGTGTGTGTGTGTGTGTGTGTGTGTGTGTGTGTGTGTATATGTATGTTTTACAGTGTTTTAGCTTTTATTAATAGAGGGATCGAGTTCCGGAACCATGGGGTTATGCTACAGCTGTACAAAACTCTGGTGCGGCCGCATTTGGAGTATTGTGTACAGTTCTGGTCACCACATTATAAGAAGGATGTGGAAGCTTTGGAAAGGGTGCAGAGGAGATTTACTAGGATGTTGCCTGGTATGGAGGGAAGGTCTTACGAGGAAAGGCTGAGGGACTTGAGGCTGTTTTCGTTGGAGAGAAGAAGGTTGAGAGGTGACTTAATAGAGACGTATAAGATAATCAGAGGGTTAGATAGGGTGGACAGGGAGAGCCTTTTTCCAAGTATGGTGACGGTGAACACAAGGGGGCATAGCTTTAAATGGAGGGATGATAGATATAGGACAGATGTCCAGAGGTACTTTCTTTACTCAGAGAGTAGTAAGGGTAGGGAATGCTTTACCTGCAACGGTAGTCGATTTGCCAACTTTAAGCACATTTAAGTCGTCATTGGACAAGCATATGGACGTACATGGAATAGTGTAGGTTAGATGGGCTTCAGATTGGTATGACTTGTCGGTGCAACATCGAGACCCAAAGGGCCTGTATTGCACGGTAATGTTCTATGTTCTATGTCTGTTTGTGGTTGTGTGTGTCTGTGGCTGTGTGTATGTGTTTGCATGTGTGTGTGTGTGTTTGTGGCTGTGTGTGTTGTGCATGTGTATGTTTGCGTGTGCATTTGTGTGTGTTTGTGTGTGAATGTTTTTGTGTGTGTCTGTGTGTTTGCTTGTGTTTGAACATGTGTGTGAACATGTTTATGTGTGTGTACATGTGTGTTTGTGTATGTGTGGTTGTGGTTGTGTGTGTATGTCTGTATGTGTGTACTTATGTGTCTGTGTGTGTTTGTGTGACTGTGTGTGTGTCTGTATGTGTGTGTGTGTGAGTGTATGTGCGTATATGTGTGTGTGTATGTATGTGTGTTTGTGTATGTATGTACCTCTGTGTATGTGTGTGTATGTGCATGTGTGTGTCTGTGTGTGCATGTGTATGTGCATGTATGTGTGTGTTTGCATGTGTGCATGTATGTGTGTGTTTCTTTGTGTGTGTTTGTGTGTGTGTGTATGTGTGTGTGTGTATGTGTGTGTGCATGTGCCCATTGGCCCTTGATGTTGTGTTGATCTTTTATCCTACCCTAAGATCAAACTAACCTACTACAGCCTACATTTTACTATCATCCATGTGTCCATCCAAGAGTCACTTAAATGTCCCTAGTGTATCTGGCTCTACTACCACTGCTGACAACGTATTCCATGCATCCACCACTCTCTGTGTAAAGAACCTACCTCTGACATCTCCCCTAAATCCTCCTCCAGTCACCTTAAACTGATGCCCCCTCATGAGAGCCATTTCCGCCCTGGGAAAAAGTCTCTTGCTATCCACGCTATGCCTCTCATTCTCTTGTACACCTCTATCAAGTCACGTCTCATCCTGCTTCATTCCAATGAGAAAAGCCCTAGCTCCCTCAACCTTTCTTCATAAGACATACACTCCAGTCCAGGCAGCATCCTGGTAAATCTCCTCTGCACCCACTCTAAAGCTTCCACATCCTCCCTACAATGATGCGACCAGAACTGAACACAATATTCCAAGTGTGAATGAACCAGGGCTCTATAGAACTGCAGCAAAACCTCACAGCTCTTGAAACTCAATCTCCCTTACTAATGAAAATCAACACACTATGTTACTTCTTAACAACCTATCAGCTTGGATGGCAACTTTGAGGGCTCTATGGACATGAACCCCAAGTTCTCTCTGTTTCTCCATACTGTCAAGAATCCTGCCTTTAACCCTGTAATCTGCATTCAAATTCGACCTTCCAAGATGAATCACCTCACACTTTCCCAGATTGAACTCCATCTGCCATTTCTCAGCCCAGCTCTGCAACCTGTCAATGTCTCGTTGCAACCTACAACAGCCCTCCACACTATCCACAACTCCACCAACCTTTGTGCCATCGGCAAACTTACTAGCCACCCTTCCACTTCCTCATCCAAGTCATTTATAAAAATCACAAAGAACAGAGGTCCCAGAACAGATCCCTGTGGAACACCACTGATCACCGAGCTCCAGGCTGAATACTTTCCATCCACTACCAACATCTGCCTTCTATGGGCCAGCCAATTCTGTATCCAGGTGGCCAAATTTCACTGTATCCCATGCCTCCATCTTTTCTGAATGAGCCCACCCTGGGGAACCTGATCAAAAACCTTGCTAAAATCCATGCATACCACATCCACTGCTCTTCCTTCATCAATGTGTTTTGTCACATCCTCAAAGAATTTAATAATGTGACCTGCCCCTCATAAAGTCATGCTGACTATCTCTAATCAAACTATGCTTTTCCAAGTAATTATAAATCCTGTCTCTCAGAATCTTCTCCAATAATTTGCTCACTACCAACACAAGACTGGTCTGTAATTCCCAGGGTTATCCCTATTCTCTTTCTTGAACAAGGGAATAATATTTGCCACCCTCCAATCATCTGGCACTACTCTAGTGGACAGTGAGGATGCAAAGATCATCGCCAAAGACGCAGCAATCTCTTCCCTTGTCTTCTCTAACCTTGGGTATATCCTGTCTGGCCCAGGGGACTTTATCTATCCTCATGTTTTTCAAACTATCCAGCACATCCTCCTTCTTGATATCTAACTGTTTGATTATATCAGCCTGTTTCATGCTACCCTCACAAATGACAAGGTCCCTCTCAGCAGTGAATACTGAAGCAAAGTATTAAGGACCTCCCCACTTCCTCTGACTGCAGGTACAAGTTCCCTCCACTGTCCCTAATAGGTGGATTGGCTATGCTCAATTGTCCATAATGTTCAGGGATGTGCAGGCTAGGTGGATTGGCCATGGGAAGTGTCGGGTTACAGGGATAGGGTTGGGGTTGACCCTGCGTGGAATGCTTTTCAGAGAGTCAGTATGGATTTGATGGGCCGAATGAATGGAAGAGCCTTGGGAAAAATTGACGGGCAGAGAGATCTGGGAGTGCAGGTCCATTCTACCCTGAAGGTTGCTGCACAGGTGGATAGAGTGGTCAAGAAGGCATATAGTATGGTTGCCTTCATCGGACGGGATATTGAGTATAAGAGTTGGGCAAGTCATGTTAAAATTGTACAAGACGTTGGTTCGGCTGCATTTAGAATACTGCGTACAGTTCTGGTCGCCACATTACCAAAAGGATATGGACACTTTGGAGAGGGTGCAGAGAAGGTTTACGAGGATGTTGCCTGGTATGGAAGGTGCTAACTATGAAGAAAGGTTGAGTAGGTTAGGGGTATTTTCATTAGAAAAAAGGAGATTGAGGGGAGGACCTGATTGAGATCTACAAAATCATGAAGGGTATAGACAGGGTGGATAGAGACAAGCTTTTTCCCAGGGTGAAGGATTCAATAAAGAGAGGTCACGCTTTCAAGGTGAGAGGTGGAAAGTTTAAGGGGGATACACGTGGCAAGTACTTCACACAGAGGGTGGTGGGCATTTGGAACACGTTGCCAGCAGAGGTGGTAGAGGCAGGCACGGGAGATTCATTTAAGATGCGTCTGGACAGATGCATGAGTAGGTGTGGAGCAGAGGGATACAAATGCTTAGGAATTGACCGACAGGTTTAGACAGTACATTTGGATTGGCTTAGGCTTGGAGGGCCGAAGGGCCTGTTCCTGGGCTGTAAATTTTCTTTGTTCTTTGTTTTTTGAATGGCCTGTTTCCACACTGTAGGGATTCCATGATTCTTACTGAGATTAACAAGAGAAAGTAAGGGAAGGACTACATCAGATCGCTCAGTGACCTTCTCAGGCAAATCAGGCGAAGACGGGTAGAATCGGTGTATCCATGCAGCAATAGAGAATTCCACTTTAATGCGGAACGTGTTTTTTCTTTAGATCATGTGATGTTCACGGATGGACTGCCTGTCCTTAGTTACCCTTGAGAAAGTGGTGGTGAGCGACCTTTTGAAACAGCGACTATCTCCATGGTGTGGACTGACCCATCACAAGTCTGTGTCTTTGTTTACGTGCATAGTTTAAATGTAAAATTATACACTCCTCCAAGAATGTGTGTGAACCATGTTAAGATCATCCAGGAAAACCCCCCATGCCAAATTATGTGAAGAGGTTGCTGAAGGGAAGGGGAGAGGGTGTAAGTTTTGGTATTTCAAAGGTGTTTTGGTCAAAACTTTCCAGCTATTGATAGCAACAGGTAGGCGACATAGAGAGAAACTATTTCCACTGATTGGGCATGCCAATAAATTACAGCCAGATCCTTCAGCAGAGAAGGATTAGATTAGATTCCCTACAGTGTGGCAACAGGCCCTTCGGCTCAACCAGTCCACACCGACCCTCCAAAGAGTAACCCACCCAGATCCATTTCCCTCTGTCTAATGCACCTAGCACTATGGACAATTTAACATGGCCAATTCACCTGACCTGCACATCCTTGGACTGTGGGAGGAAACCACACAATGACCATGAAACCATTGTCAATTTTGGGGGAAAATCCCTCATGTAGTTCACGAACGCCTTTTCGGGAGGGACATCTGCTGTCCTCATGTGGTCTTGCCTACATGTGACTCCAGACCCCACAGCAATGTGGTTGATTTTTCTCAAATCATAATCTCTACAGTGTGGAATCAGGCACTTTGGCCCATCCAGTCCACACCGACCCTCCAAAGGCCATCCCTACCAGACCCACCCCTTTGACCTATCCCTGAAACCCTGCATTTCGACTCTTAGCTGCCCTCTGGGCAATTAGCGATAATCAATAAATGCTGGCCCAGCCAGTGATGACTAACCCATGAATGAATAAAAAAAAAGATATTACATCCATAGCAAAATTTAATTTGAGATTGACAGACCTTTGTTAACTACAAGTAGGGTAGGATAAGGAGCACAGGTTGGTCTATGATGTGAGGTCACAGATTAGCTACTGATGGAATAGGAATTGAGCCAAAGGCTGAATGGCCTCCTCCTTTGCTCTTGCCTTCATCCATTATCAGTACACCAGAAATTTGACTTTGACGCACACTTACAGTCCCGTTGATAGAAGGAATTTGCATTTATATAAAGACTTCCATGACTTCAGAATATGCCAAAATAATTTACATCCAATTAAGCATTTGCTAAGTGTAATCATTGATGTGCTTTACTAAGTGCACTATCCAACGCATACACAGCAGCAAATATAGACCCAGCAAGCTCTGATGTGAAAATGACCTGATAATGTTTATTTTAATAATGTTGGCTGATGGATAAAATATAGGCTAAGACTCCACCCCCCAATTTGTCCTTGAAAGAGTGGTATCAAATCTTTTCTGCCTGTCTGAGAAAGCTGATGGAGGCTCAGCCAGACAACTCTTCGACAGGATGTGATCTCCCACACTGCAGTGCTCCCTTACTGGTTAGATCATGTACTCAAATGTGGAAAAGGTGCTTAAACTCTCAGGAGCAAGGACAGCACTGAGACTGAAATATCACTGCTGCATTTCTCAATGTACACCTCAGGCCATGCACCACGAGGAAGAGGGAAATCATGAGCCAAAGGGAGCTGCTTTGAAGGAACTGAGAGAATGGAAGATGAAAGATTTGCTTCTTTCATACCCATATGGGATATAGAGCTTGCTAGCAAGGCCAGCAATTATTGCCTACCCCTTGTTGCCCTTGAACTGAGTGGCTCACTTGGCCACTTCAGAAGGCAGTGAAGAGTTAACCACAATACCTTGGGAGTGGGGAGTCACATGCGGGCCAGACTACATAAGGATGATAGACTTCCTTGCCTCAACAACATCTACTGTTAGAAGGTCCTTTAGGGAAGGAAGTTCAAATTCCTTGCATGGTCTTGGCCCACATGTGAATCCATACCCACAACCAATGTGACTAACCCTGTGCTGATTAAAGACCAAAAGTCTCCACAGTATTCAGTTTAAATGGTAAATTTACAGCAAATGGTCTACCGAGTCTATTTAATCAGCACACTACCACAACAGTCAAGACAGAAGTGGGTACTGCAGATGCTGGAGATTAGAGTCAAGATTAGAGCGGTGCTGGAAAAGCACAGCAGGTCAGGCAGCATCCGAGGAACAGGAATATCGACGTTTTGGGCCAGAGCCCTTCATCAGGAAGCAAACAGTCCACAGAGTCTACTCAAAAGGAATCTCGCTGAATTACAGCCAAGTCCATTAAAACAAAGGGATGATTTTCACCATATATCTCAGGCGCTGAGCAGTTTATGTTCGATTGTTTCCAAAAATGTGAAGAGAATTACTTTCTAGGAAACTTTCCCAAGATTCTACGACATTCTAACAACAATCATTCCCAAATTTCACCAAAAAAAAATCACCCAAACAGAATTAATGTTTCGGTTTTCCATCTAATTCAACTCGTTCAAAGTCAGTGTTTTCCAAATTTTCTCCAACTGTGAAACCATGCCAAATCTTAAAACTTGACATGACTTCTCAGTCTCAGGAGCTGGGGCCTGTGAGTAGCAACTTATACACTTTGCACTGTACTCATTTGAATGCACATGACAATAAAGCTAATTCTACCTCTGTTCTGTTAGAGAGTGGGGAAAACAACAAGGATAACTTGGTCGGATAATTCCACAATGGCTATGCCTGGCTCAGTGCTCATGGCCTGAAAGTTCCAGCTTGTCATTCCACTTGGGATCCTGATGCCCATAGTTCAGGAAGATCTGTTTTAACAGTCAGCAGGAGAAAAAGAGGTGTGTTTTGTTGTGGGCATCTTGCTTAGGTACCATCTTGGCCAGAATGAGCAAATGAGGCTAGGGAGAACATCATCACCTGCATGAGAGAAGACAAGATGGGCTCCTTTCACCTTATGAGTACAGGAATCATTGAATCCCTACTGTGTGGAAAGAGGACATTCGGTCCTTCGAAGAACACCCCACCCAGACCAAAACCACCTCCCCCCTTACTTCCCTCAAAGGCCCCAAGGGATCCTTCCATATCCACCACAAATTCACCTGCACCTCCACACACATCATTTATTGCATCCGCTGCACCCAATGTGGCCTCCTCTATATTGGGGAGACAGGCCGCCCTACTTGTGGAACATTTCAGAGAACACCTCTGGGACACCCGGACCAACCAACCCAACCACCCCGTGGCTCAACACTTCAACCCCCCCTCCCACTCCACCAAGGACACGCAGGTCCTTGGCCTCCTCCATCGCCAGACCATAGCAACACAACGGCTGGAGGAAGAGCGCCTCATCTTCCACCTGGGAACCCTCCAACCACAAGGGATGAACTCAGATTTCTCCACTTTCCTCATTTCCCCTCCCCCTACCTTGTCTCAGTCAAATCCCTCGAACTCAGCACCGCCTTCCAAACCTGCAATCTTTTTCCTGACCTCTCCGCCCCCGCCCCCACTCTGGCATACACCCTCACCTTGACCTCCTTCCACCTATCACATTTCCAATGCCCCTCCCCCAAGTCCCTCCTCCCTACCTTTTATCTGAGCCTGCTGGACATACTTTTCTCATTCCTGAAGAAGGGCTCATGCCCGAAACGTCGATTCTTCTGCTCCTTGGATGCTGCCTGACTTGCTGTGCTTTTCCAGCAACACATTTTCAGCAAAGCCCATCCTACCCTCAAATTAAACATGGCCAAACCACCTAACTTACACATCTTTTGGACTGATGAGCCAGAGCTCTTTTGCTCAAAGGCATTAATGAACCAGATGGCTCTTTAATGATAAACTTACAGGCACCATTAGGCAAGCTTGTTATTCAAAATTCACCATCTGCCATGATGGGAGTTGAACCCACATCCCTGGAACATTAGTCTGAGGTTCTAGATTACAACTCCAGTGACATTCTGATTAGATCACTGCCTGCTCCTCTAGACATGTCCAATCACAGCGGGCATCAATTAACCATAAAACTCAACTTTCACATTAACAGCACATCTATTTAATGTCAATTTGCAACCTTGAGCAAAAGCAGCCTCCAGAATCTCTATGACTGGCAGTGAACAGATCGTGACCAAACTACAGCAAAGTCTCCCAGTAGAAGTCAGGTCCTTTCTCCAGCAAACAGTGGGGGTAGCGGAGGAAGGTTCCAGACCCCAAATGAATTGCATGACACATCAATCCAAATCACTTACAATTGTAAAGTGGAGGGTAGGAGTTGGGAGGGCTATGAGTGTTGGAAAAGGGGCAAAAGAATGGTGTTGTAGATTACCTACTTAGCTCAATAATTGTGGCAGCCTCAGTAGTTAGGACTGTTGCCTCACAGCATCAGGAACCAGGGTTCTATTCCACCCTTGAGTGACTGTCTGTGTGGAGTTTGGTTGTTTTCCATGTCTACATGGGTTGCCTCCATAGTTCGAGAGTGTGCAAGTTAGGTGGATTGGCCATCATGAAGGGCTCCTGCCTGAAACATCAATTTTCCTGCTCCTCGGATGCTACCTGACCTGCTGCACCACTTCCTGACCTTTTCCAGCACCACTCTCATCTTGACTCTGATCTCCAGCATCTGCAGTCCTCACTTTTGCCATGCTAAATTGCCCCATAGTGTCCAGAGATGTGCAGGCTAGCTGAATTAACCATGTGAAATGCAGACCCACAGGGTTGGGATAGAGGGTTGGTATGACTCAGGGGCCAAATGGCCTGCTTCCACACTATACGGATTCTATGAATCTTGATGGGGCTATTCATGTCGCTATAAGTGGCTTTATGAAACAGTCAATCATTCTTTGTGTGTAAGCACCCATCTTGCCCTAGAAAATCATCGCCTAGCAACAGCAGCAATGCAAGGTTCCCCCTCTCTCTATGTTGGGTCTATAAATAAACCACTTCAGATAACTGAGGATGAAGAAAGAGACAGTGTAGGAGTAATGGTAATGATGGCTACTATGCGACATTATCATGTCATCTTACTGTTCCGAACGCAAGTGAGAATATAGATGAACACAAGACTATTCTCTCCAAGTTGGCCATCACTCTCCAGAGGCTACATGTTCTAAATAAAATTGAAGAGACATTTAAAGCAACTTGGAATCTACAAGGTTAAAACCCCATTGATGAATCCTAAATAGGTTTTTGGGTTATTAAGCCTCATTGTTTTCTTTATGCGAAATATATTTTATGTGCCTATGTGCAAGTGTGTGCGTTATTTTAAACTGTTCTCTGGTCTATTGCTGTATTATCAGTGGGCCACCTGTATTCTGATTAGCTTTGAACTTTTTAACCCAATGGGTTATTAAGTAGAAAATTAGCTGTCACTGGAGTTGATGCACGGGCAATTGGCTTTCAGGAAAAGAGCTTTAATTCCCCCTGCAAGGAGGTGCCTCTGTTGATAGCAAAGGTTATTTTTTCCCCTCAAAGCACAGTCTCTTTATCTTCATTCCCTTGATGAGGCCTGTTCGCCACCATCCCCCCCACCACCCCCCCCCCCCCCGCACCCCCCACCCCGCCAACACTTCCACTTTCAGAGAGATCCATAAAAAACAAACCATCTCGGCCCTAGCTTCTTTTGCAAGTGGCTTTTTCTCACACTGTAATTTAACGAATGATCCTTATTATTATTAATTAGTACCAGGGAGGCTGACCTTTTCCTCATTGTGTTTGCTCTCCATGGGTTTTTGAATGAGGATTTGTGACCCAATTTGTTTTTTTTTGCTGGTCTTCTGACTGTAAGTCAGCTTCTCCTTTCATCTTTCCTGAAGGAGTCCATCCTCAGTCCAAATGAAATTAAACACAGAAAGAGCTTCAAATACTTGGCAGATCAGTCACCACGAGGAGAGGGAGACAGGGGTTTCAGAACTCAGTAAAGCGCCACTGATCTAAAGCCCTTCTCTCTCCACAGACAGTTTCTGATCAAATGAAGACACGCAACAATAAAACCTTACTCTAACTTTCATTCCCTACTTTTATAATCTGTGCCATGACTGATTAAGGCAAGTCAAAAAGTGTGGCGCTGGAAAAGCTTATGTCTGAAACATTGACTTTCCTGCAATCGGGCCTAAGCCCGAAACATCGATTCTCCTGCTCCTCGGATGCTGCTACTTCACTTTCAAGGAGCTATGAACCTTCACTCCAAGGTCTCTTCTTTTCAGCAACACCCCCTAGAACCTTACCATTAAGTGTAGAAGTCCTGCTCTGATTTGCTTTCCCAAAATGCAGCACCTTGCATCTATCTAAATTAAACTCTGTCTGCCACTCCTCAGCCCATTGGCCCATCTGAACAAGATCCCATTGTAATCTGAGGTAACCCTAATAAGTTGAATGGGCTATTTTTGCTCCTTATGGTCTTATGGTGATGGAAAAGTATCTCATGGATGTGGATACACCAGAAAAAAATGGCAAAAGAGAAAGAAAAGTTTATAAAAGCCAATATTAAACTCAAACAACAAAAGCTAATTCCATCTGACCGTATTGGAACAGTATCTGTTTAGGGTAGAAAACAGGAATTTGACACTAGATTCGGTTTCACATTGGAAAGGTAGAGTGGAAACTTAGAGAATAGGAGCAGGAGGAGACCATTCGGCCCTTCGAGCCTGCTCTGCCATTCAATATGATCACGGCTGATCATCTAACTCAATATCCTATTCCTAATTTTTTTCCCCCAATGATCCTTCTAGCTCCAAATGCTATGTCAAAATTTCTCTTGAAATCATACAATGTTTTGGCCTTGACAGCTTTCACTGGCCGAGAATCCACACAGGCTCACCACTCTCTGGCTGAAGAAATTCTTTCTCGTCTCAGTCCCGAGTAGTCTTGTCAGACTGTGAACCCTGGTTCTGGACTCCCTGTCATGGGGAACATTCTTCCTCCATCTACCCTGTGTAGTCCTGCTGGTGTTTTGAATTTTATAGGTTTCTAACTTACACTGGAAGTGGAGTGAAGATCACAGCTATTGTTCTGTGTCTCTACTGCAACAGCACTGAGATTAATCAACACAAAAGCCTGGGGGGGACCCAGAAAAGAATATATATATATATATACAAACATATATATAAATTGAGCAAGACTCAGTGGAGCTCACTGATGCCAGGTAGTCATTTTTCATATGTAACAATCACAGAACCATGTCTGGCATCTCTGCGTTTCAGCGAGTTGCTTCAGGTACAGTCGACAGGCGAAGGGTCTGAGTCAATCAGCTCACCTCAGAGATCTTCTGTCTTCTCTAAGTGACTGGTGGCATATACCACCACCACCACCACCCTCCACCTTCCCCCCCCCCCCCCCCCCACCTGCTCCCCCCGACCCCTCTGATGGATCTTTTACTGAGGATTGTGAGCCACATTTACTCTTTTCATGCTCCAACTGACCTCCACGTTTGGATGCTCAGTCACCGTCTATGTCGAGGGACCTGCTTTGCTGCCCCGCTTCAGATGAACAATTACGCCCCTCCCCCCACCGGCCTGCCCCACCCCACCTCCCCGCCCTAGCGACAAAGTCTCACGCCCACCTCTCCTCCTTCCCACCAGTATATGTCACCTTCTGCAGCTTTGCCTCCACCCCCTCCTTTATCACTGCTAAAAAAAACACACAACACCAGGTTATACTCCAACAGGTTTGTTTGGAAGCACTAGCTTTCAGAGTGCAACTCCTTCATCAGGTAAGTAGTCTGCAGCTCATGTGTGTTCTGAAATGTTTATATTACGTAGCCCATCGTTGTGGCTCACAGCAATGAGAATAACTTACATTTATGTCTTGTTTTTACAGTGGCAAACCATCCCAACATGAACATAGAACATAGAACATAGAACAATACAGCACAGAACAGGCCCTTCGGCCCACGATGTTGTGCCGAACTTCTAACCTAGATTAAGCACCCATCCATGTACCTATCCAAATGCTGCTTAAAGGTCGCCAATGATTCTGACTCTACCACTCCCACGGGCAGCGCATTCCATGCCCCCACTACTCTCTGGGTAAAGAACCCACCCCTGACATCTCCCCTATACCTTCCACCCTTCACCTTAAATTTATGTCCCCTTGTAACACTCTGTTGTACCCGGGGAAAAAAGTTTCTGACTGTCTACTCTATCTATTCCTCTGATCATCTTATAAACCTCTATCAAGTCACCCCTCATCCTTCGCCGTTCCAACGAGAAAAGGCCGAGAACTCTCAACCTATCCTCGTACGACCTACTCTCCATTCCAGGCAACATCCTGGTAAATCTTCTCTGCACCCTCTCCAAAGCTTCCACATCTTTCCTAAAGTGAGGCGACCAGAACTGCACACAGTACTCCAACTGTGGCCTAACCAAAGTCCTGTACAGCCTGCAACATCACTTCACGACTCTTGAATTCAATCCCTCTGCTAATGAACGATAATACTCCATACGCCTTCTTACAAACTCTATCCACATGATGGCAACCTTCAAAGATCTATGTACATCGACCCCAAGATCCCTCTGTTCCTCCACCTGACTAAGAACCCTACCATTAACCCTGTATTCCACATTCTTATTTGTTCTTCCAAAATGGACAACCTCACACTTGGCAGGGTTGAACTCCATCTGCCACTCCTCAGCCCAGCTCTGCATCATATCTAAGTCCCTCTGCAGCCGACAACAGCCCTCCTCACTGTCCACAACTCCACCTATCTTCGTATCATCTGCAAATTTACTGACCCACCCTTCGACTCCCTCATCTAAGTCATTAATAAAAATTACAAACAGCAGAGGACCCAGAACTGAACCCTGCGGAACTCCACTTGTAACTGGGCTCCAGGCTGAATATTTACCATCTACCACCACTCTCTGCCTTCGAACGGTTAGCCAGTTTTCTATCCAATTGGCCAAATTTCCCTCTATCCCATGCCTCCTGACTTTCCGCATAAGCCTACCATGGGGAACCTTATCAAATGCCTTACTAAAATCCATGTACACTACATCCACTGCTCTACCCTCATCCACATGCTTGGTCACCTCCTCGAAGAATTCAATAAGACTTGTAAGGCAAGACCTACCCTTCACAAATCCGTGCTGGCTGTCCCTAATCAAGCAGTGTCTTTCCAGATACTCGTAAATCCTATCCCTCAGTACCCTTTCCATTACTTTGCCTACCACAGAAGTAAGACTAACTGGCCTGTAATTCCCGGGGTTATCCCTATTCCCTTTTTTGAACAGTGGCACAACATTCGCTACTCTCCAGTCCCCTGGTACCACCCCCGTTGCCAGTGAAGACGAGAAGATCATTGCCAACGGTACTGCAATTTCCTCTCTTGCTTCCCACATAATCCTAGGATATATCCCGTCAGGCACGGGGGACTTGTCTATCCTCAAGTTGTTCAAAATGTCCAACACATCTTCCTTCCTAACAGGTATCTCTTCTAGCTTAACAGTCCGTTTCACACTCTCCTCTTCAACAATACGGTCCCTCTCGTTCGTAAATACTGAAGAGATGTACTTGTTCAAGACCTCTCCTATCTCTTCCGACTCAATACACAGTCTCCCACTACTGTCCTTGATCGGACCTACCCTCGTTCTCGTCATTCTCAGGTTTCTCACATACGCATAAAATGCCTTCGGGTTATCCTTGATCCTATCCGCCAAGGATTTTTCATGCCCTCTCTTAGCTCTCCTAATCCCTTTCTTCAGGTCCCTTCTGGCTATCCTGTATCCCTCCACTGCTCTGTCTGAACCCTGTTTCCTCAACCTTATGTAAGCCTCCTTCTTCCTCTTTACTAGACATTCAACCTCCCTCGTCAACCAAGACTCCCTCACACGACCATTTCTTTCCTGCCTGATAGGTACATAGATATCAAGGACACGTCGTATCGGCTCCTTGAAAAAGTTCCACATTTCCACCACATCCTTCCCTGACAGCCTATGCTCCCAACGTATGCTCCTCAAATCCTGTCTTACAGCATCGTAATTTCCCTTTCCCCAATTGTAAAATCTACCTTGTTGTGCGCACCTATCTCTCTCCATAACCAAGGTGAAAGTCACAGCATTGTGGTCACCATCACCAAAATGTTCACCCACTAACAAGCCCACCACTTGTCCCGGTTCATTACCAAGTACCAAATCCAATATGGCCTCCCCTCTGGTTGGACACTCTACATACTGCGTTAGAAAAGCTTCCTGGACACACTGCACAAACACCGCCCCATCCAATCTACTTGATCTAAAGAGCTTCCAATCAATATTTGGGAAGTTGAAGTCGCCCATGACTACGACCCTGTGGCTTCTGCACCTTTCCAAGATCTGTTTCCCAATCTGTTTCTCCACATCTCTGCTGCTATTGGGGGGCCTATAGTAAACACCCAACAAGGTGACTGCACCTTTGCTATTTTTGACTTCAGCCCATACTACCTCCAGAGGCAGATCCCCCTCAAACTTCCTTTCTGCAGCCGTTATACCATTTCTAATTAGCAATGCCATCCCCCCTCCTTTTTTACCACCCTCCCTAATCTTACTGAAGATGCTTTGCAGGATCTTCATTAGTGAGGAATTATGGGGAGGGCCTGAATAGATTTGATTTATTATTGTCACATGTGCCCAGGTACAGTGAAAACTTTTGTTTTGCGGACAGTACACACAGAACAAAACATGCAAAGTGCATTAGGGTAATGGAACAGAGTGAAGAATACCAAATATCGGCTGCAGAGAAGGTGCACAGAGAGAAACTTTGAAAATGCTGTTGGAAATTCTGATAAACTTAGAATTGAGGTTTCGAAGAGCAGAACGATTCTATGTCAGAATAAGATCTGCTGTAGACAACTCACAACATGTTACCACATTCCGGTACTACCTTGAATTGGGTTGGACTTGTACTCATCCGAGTTCAGGAGACGAGAGAAGACTATTTAAAGACATTTGGGTAATTACATGAATAGGAAAGTTTTGGAGGGTTATGGGCCAGGATCAGGCAGGTGGGACTAGTTTAGTTTGGGATAATGGTTGGTTTGGACAGGTTCGACCAAAGGGTCTGTTTCTGTGCTGTATGACTCTATGACTTTGTAAAGTTTGTAAGGGACTTGCCAGAATCAACTCAGGGAGGTTATTTCCCCTTTGTTGGACAGTCTAGGACAGGGGGCATAATCTCAGAGTTATGAGTCACCCAGTTTCGAGAGGATTAGGAACATTTTTTTTCTCTCTCAGACAATTGTGAATATTGAAATTCTTTCCCACAGAGAGCTGTTGAGGCAGGGTCTTTAAGTACAATGTAAGGCTGAGTTAAGCAAATGTTTAATCAGTAAGGGAGTTAAAGGAAAAAGGAAGGAAAGTGGAGTTGAGGATTATCAAATCAGTCATGATCTCATTGAATGGCCGACTGGACACGATGGGCTAAATGACCAATCTCGGTTTTGACATCTTATGGTGTAAATTGGCCCTGAGCCAGCTGATGTGTTATTAAGAGTAGTAACCAAAAGCTTGGCCATGGAGGTGGGTTGTAAGGAGAAGTGTTTGGGGAGGGAATGCGTAGATTTGATTTGATTTATTATTGTCACGTTTGCCTTGGTACAATAAAAAGTTTTGACTGCGTGCAGTACAGGTAGATCATACCATACAAAGTGCATGAGGGGAATAGAACAGAACGAGGAATACAATGTTACTGCTGCAGAGAGGGTGCACAGAAAGAAAATTTGAGAATACTGTTCGAAATTCTGATAGCCTTAGAATTGAGGTTTAGAATGACAGAGGTAAGGATCTGGGCAGATGAGAACATGACCACATTGACTTTGAACAATGCAGCCTAGAACAGGCCCTTCAGCCCTCAACTTGTCTGGGATTCCTTTTCATGTGAGCTGGCAGTCTTTCCACAAAGCCTTCCTTTAGTCTTTCATTAACATTGGTTGTTTCTGGCAAGATAGGCATTTATTGCCCACTCCTAACTGACTGGCTTGCTCAGCCATTTCAGAGAGTAAAGAGTCAACCATGTTAGCGAGTTTTGAGAAGATTTGTGGCTCAGGTAGAGGTTCTGGATGTAAGTTTGCTTGCTGAGCTGGAAGGTTTGTTTTCAGACATTTCATCACCATACTCGGTAATATCATCAGTGAGCCTCTGGTGAAGCACTGCTGGTATGGCCATTTTTTATTTATGTATTTAGTTTTCTTGAGTTGATAATGTCATTTCCTGTAGTGATATCATTTCCTGTTCTTTTTCTCAGGAGGTGGTAAATGGGATCCAACCCAATGTGTTTGTCGATAGATTCTGGTTGAAGTGCCATACATCTAGGAATTCTAATGCATGTCTCTGTTTGGCTTGTCCTAAGATGGATCCATTGTCCCAGTCAAAGTGGTGTCCTTCCTCATCTGTATGCAAAGGAACTAGTGAGAGAGGGTCATGTCTTTTTGTGACTAGTTGATCTTCATGTATCCTGGTGTGGCTAGTTTTCTGCCTGTTTGTCCAATGTAGTGTTTGTTACTGTTCTTGCAAGGTATTTTGTAAATGACATTAGTTTTGCTTGTTGTCTATGTAGGGTCTTTCAAGTTCATTAGCTGCTGTTTTAGTGTGTTGGTGTGTTTGTGGACTACCATGATGCCAAGGGGTCTGAGCAGTCTGGCAATCATTCCTGAGATGTCTTTGATGGAGGGGAGAGTGGCTAGAGTTTCTGGATGTGTTTTGTCTGGTTGTTTGGTGGGCTTGTTTCTCTAAAGAACACTAGTGAGCCAGCTGGGGTTTTACAAATGTTCCCTTCTTACTATCAGATTTGTTTCTTATTTTTCTAAATTCTAGATTTATCAACAGAATTCAAAGACTATTGATTGTCATGGTGGAATTTGAACCCACATCTCTCAAGCATTAGCCTGGACCTCTGGATTACTAGTTCAATGACAACATTACTAGACCCATTAAGTCTCTGTGCATTTGGGGGAGCTCTGAGGAAAGTTACCATCCCCATACCTCATGACCTTTTTATAACTGGATGTGTAGTACATCTGGCAAGAGCAGGGCCTGTTTCCACACTGTTGGGATTCCTTGATTCTATATCTTGGGTTTTGTTTTGTGTGAGTGCATGCACTGTTGCTTCTGTGTTTCTGCCCTTGACTTACACTCACCCAGAACGTAAGCAAAGTAACCTGCTCCTCTTGGCAGCAGTGACCAGACTGAGTCAGGCACTGAGGTCTAAGTAAGATAAAGTCCTACCAGACCATGGAACTGCACGGTCATTAGGGAGAGGTGACTGGTGATGGTTAAACATGAGGGTTACCACATCTTAGGCGAGGTTGAAAAGGAGAGTCATTCATGGTAATCTCAGAGGGTGTGGGAATTGAACCAACACTATGAGTGTTACTCTATATTTCAAACCAGCTGCTCAAGATAACCAACCCACATTACATCCATACACTTTGTCCATTAGTCAACTTGTTGTAAGTTCTTTGATATCTCAGAGAAATGTAGCGTTTACACCATTTTCTTGGTGCCTAACAGGTTTACTTGCAAGTATTTCTACAATCAACAAAACGTCTACGTTTGTGCCAATGGCTCAGCTCCTCATAGATTCTGTCATGTCTGAGTCTTTGCTCTGAGTCCACATTCAGGCTTAACTAATCCAGCACAGTGAGCCTGGATTTCCAGTCTCATACAATTGAGCACAGAACCAGTGAACAATTTGCACTGCTGTTACCAAAAGCAGAAAACTGGGGAGAGATCCAGGAACTGGAAACAGGACAAAGGAAGGGCATATCCATGGAAATTTGAAAAGTTTGGAGAATGAGTAGAACATTCAATGGTTGGGCCACTGAGCCAGGATCCCTCTTTGCAAATTGACCCAAAGTGAACTCTCTCATCAACAAACATTATTGCCAATCATGACGAGTAACATTAAAAGTTGGAGTAAGGGGAGTGCTTCCCTACGTCATGTCAGGAATTATGCACATTATCACAGGCCATAGACAGAGGCCTGTTTAATAAACGCACAGGATTTTGTTCAGCTAATATCATTTAATCTACCTGCAAATACATCTGACAAGCCATTGATTGAATGTGGAGACCACTGGAGTTTCTAATGTAGAGACTAATTTACATTAAAAATCAGTTAAAATGAATCCCATGCAAGATTAAATATGCTAAATAGCAGAAGCACACTAATTTACTTCACCTATTTTGAGCAAGTAACTGTCTAAATATGTGATCAACTATCATTTGTCATACTTACTCTCTACGTTGAAGAATGTAGGAGGTGACTACTCATCGCCGTATTTTTCTTTGCATCAGGATAAGAGCATTACTGGTGCGTGAAAGGAATCTAATTTGTCAGAGAGTTGTATTTTTTTAAGGGTGTTTGTTTAGCCGAGTTGCAGCCATGATGGTATGTGTCGAATATATTATGTTGGTGCCTCAGAATAGATTGGAGGCCTCAAATATATTGCGGTTCCACGCTCAGGAGAATCGCACCAGAAATGTTTCATCCACGCCCTGCACATCCCCACATTGCAGATCCCCTCCCAGGCTTCTGTATGGATAAAGGTCCGAGGATGAGAACTTGTTTGTGTGGGCTAGGAAGGAAAACTGAAGGAAGGAGAACCTCAGAAGGTTGGAAACTTTGACTCAGCTACCAGCTCACTCCACCCTAGGTTGCAGGCTCAAATCCCACTTCAGGCCAGAATCTCACACGGTTCCGAACATGTGCTAGCTCTGCCTTCCAGGTGAGATATAAACCTGGGACCATAGTTCTCCTCTCAAGTCAGACATGAAAGACTCCCAAATCACTATTTCCAAAACAAAAAGCATGGTCACACCCTAGGATTCTAACCATCAATTATCCCACCATCAAAATCACTCATCAATCAACAGACCAACTCATTTTGGGTGGGATTGTGTCACTTTGTGGTAACTCAATTCACGAGTCCTGACTAGTGCTGTGGCCATGTGAGTTTAAATCTTATCCTGAGGGATTTTAAATGTAATAAGACACTAGACTTATTACTAGTCATCATTAAAACATGACTGCTTTCCCTCAATTATCTCCCAATTTCCCCCCTTCCCCCCCCCCGACCACTTCCTTAACTGTTAACTGTTCAGATCATGTGGTAATACAATTCTGTTGACTTATTCCAGTGCCTTAACCAAGACCAAGTTCCTCTGAAGTATAGGGAGGGAATGAAGACCGATTATGGGCCGGCAACGAACGCCACCAATAATCTCCTAACACCTGCAAATCTTCAGGCAAATCCAGAGTAAGGTAACGGTTAATAGTCAGGAACAGTAACCTGGTCATTTCCTCTTTGCCAATCCAAGGGACTTTGAGATTTACTCTGGAATACTTTGGTATCGCTGCTGTTCAGTTTAGTTGCAACTGACCATGAATCAAATGTGAGATGATGAGGGCAGAGCGGGAGATGTGACCTATATGGACTTCAGTATGGCGTTCGACATGGTTCCCCAAGGGAGACTAGTGAGCAAGGTTAGATCTCATGGAACAAAGGGAGAACTAGCCATTTGGATACAGAACTGGCTCAAAGGTAGAAGACAGAGGGTGGTGGTGGAGGGTTGTTTTTCAGACTGGAGGCCTGTGACCAGTGGAGTGCCACAAGGATCGGTGCTGGGTCCTCTACTTTTTGTGATTTACATAAATGATTTGGATGTGAGCATAAGAGGTACAGTTAGTAAGTTTGCAGATGACACCAAATTGGAGGTGTAGTGGACAGCGAAGAAAGTTACCTCAGATTACAACAGGATCTTGATCAGATGGGCCAATGAGCCGAGAAGTGGCAGATGGAGTTTAATTCAGATAAATGCGAGATGCTGCATTTTGGGAAAGCAATGGTAAGGTCCTAGGGAGTGTTGCTGAACAAAGTGACCTTGGAGTGCAGGTTCATAGCTCCTTGAAAATGGAGTTGCAGGTAGATAGGATAGTGAAGAAGGCATTTGGTGTGCTTTCTTTTATTGATCAGATTGGAGTATTGCGTACAGGAGTTGGGAGGTCAAGTAGCAAATGTACAGGACATTGATTTGTCACTGTTGGAATATTGCGTGCAATTCTGGTCTCCCTCCTATCAGAAAGATGTTGTGAAACTTGAAAGGGTTCAGAAAAGATTTACAAATATGTTGCCAGGGTTGCAGGATTTGAGCTATAGGGAGAGACTGAACAGGCTGGGGCTGTTTTCCCTGGAGCGTTGGAGGCTGAGGGGTGACCTTATAGAGGTTTACAAAATTATGAGGGCATGGACAGGATAAATAGACAAAGTCTTTTCCATGGGGTCAGGGAGTCCAGAACTAGAGGGTTTGGGTTTAGGGTAAGAGGGGAAAGGTATAAAAGAGACAAAGGGGCAATTTTTTCCACACAGAGTGTAGTCCGTGTCTGGAATGAGCTGCCAGAGGAAGTGGTGGAGGCTGGTACAATTGCAACATTTAAGAGGCATCTGGATGCTTATATGAATAGGAAGGGTTTGGAGGGATATGGGCTGGGAACTGGTAGGTGGGACTAGATTGGGTTGGGATATCTGGTCGGCATGGATGGGTTGGACTGAAGGGTCTGTTTCCATTCTGTACATCTCTATGACTCTAAAAGGTGTTCATCCGACTCTCATTCTGCCTTATCTATGTGAGTCTTCAGTTTTATTGCATTGGTTAGGATCATGCATACATGAGTACAGCATTTGGACCATCAAGTCAGTGTTGGGTCTCTCACAGTGAATTCCAGATAGTCCAACTCTTTCCTCATCATACTTTTACTCTCTCTCGAGTATTTACTAAATTCCTTCCTGAAATCTGTTATTGAATTTGTATCTCTACCACCTGCTCAGGCAGTACTTTCCACTTCCTAACCATTTCAGCATTAAAACATTGCTCTTCATGTCATCTTTGGTGCTTTTGTCAATGACCTTAGCCCCGTACCCTCTGTTTAGATGCTCCAACTATGTAGTCATAAAGCAGGAAACAGACCTTTCAGTCCAACTCGTCCAGGCCAACAAAGATTCACAAACTAATCTAGTCCCACTTGCCTGCATTTGGCCCATATCTCTCTACACCTGTCCTATTCCTGTACCTTTCCAAATGTCTTTCAAATGTTGTGATTGTCCTCACCCCTACCACTTCCTCTGGAAGTTCATTCCACATACGAGTCATGCTGTGTGTCCAAAAGTTGTCCCTTATGTCTTTTTTTAAATGTCTCTCCTCTCACCTCAAAAACGTGCCTCCAGTCTTGAAATCCTCGATGCGAAGGAAAAGGCACCTACTATTAATCCTATCCATGTCCCTCATGATTTTATAAACCTCTGTAAGGCCACCTCTCAACCTCCTACACTTCAGTGAAACAAATCCCTGCCTGTGCAGCATTTCCTTAAAACTCAAACCTTCCATATCCAGGAACATCCTGTCAACTTGGACTGTTGACTTCTTTCCAGATTTTATGGCCTGGTGGCCGCCAACATTAATCTGCCCTTCTGCAAGGATGAATCTTTTCTTTATGAACTGGACCTGTCTGTAGCCTGTCTCCATCTGTTTTCCTTTGGGTTATAAAAGCTTTACTTAGTAAATATTCCAGCAATCACCAGGTAGTGAGTTTAACTGGTCATTTATCTTAGGTCTCATGACTTCATGGAAGCGCTGTTTGAACTCTCTGCTAAAACAAAATGAGAGCCGAGAGTGGGGTGCTGGAAAAGCGCAGCAGGTCAGGCAGCATCCGAGGAGCTGGAGAATCAATGTTTCGGGCATAATACCTTCATCAGGAATGACTGGTGAAGGCCTTAGGCCTGAAATGTCGACTCTGCTGCTCCTCGGATGCTGCCTGACCTGCTGTGCTTTTCCAGCACCACACTCTTGACTCTGATCCCTAGTCCTCACTTTCTACTCATAAAAAAATTGAGATTCTGACCTGTTTAAAAAAAAAATCATCTTCACTGAACTGAAAGCCAAAGACTCATTTACCTCGACAAAGTCCCTCCTCCCTACCTTTTATCTTAGCCTGCTTGGCACACCCTCCTCATTCCTGAAGAAGGGCTTATGCCCAAAACATCGATTCTCCTAAAAAAAAGCTCCTTGGATGCTGCCTGACCTGCTGCGCTTTTCCAGCAACACATTTTTCAGCTCTGATCTCCAGCATCTGCAGTCCTCACTTTTTCCCATTATAACTCAAGTTCCAAGCTGATACTAATAATATATTAATATAAGAATCCATTTCAAGCCTTCATCATGCTAATCCTAGGTTCACCGTATTTAGGTGCTGAATGTCGAGAAGGGACTGACCAAAAAAGCCAACAAGGTAGAAAGTGCCCATAAACTCAAGATTGGAGTGAATGATTTTTTTGGACAAAAAGATGACACTATACAGAATCTTGATTGCCAGCAGGTTTGCCTTTTCATTTTAGCATTTAGTGCAGAGATAAATGGGTCCAGCTGGTTTTTCCACACAGCTGATACAAAAAAAACAAACCAGAGCAAAGCTGAGCTGAGAGAACTGGCCACTCCCCTTTCATTGTACAATTGGTTTGTTTTTAAGACTAGAAAGCCTTCTGCCTAAGGCAGTATCTGTTAGCCATAAACAAATTGGCCCTGAAACCCTTCAATTCCCAACTTTTTGGAGTTTGTGTCTTTTATGATCTCTCTGAAAAAGAAAGCCAAGAACAGCATGATCTTGTTAAAGGAGCAGCTTTGTCCCACCAGGTTATAATCCAACAGGTTTATTTGGAAGCACAAGCCGAGGTGGCACGGTAGCTCAGTGGTTAGCACTGCTGCCTCATAGCACCAGGGTCCCAGGTTAAATTCCAGCCTTGGGCGACTGTGTGGAGTTTGCACATTCTCTCCGTGTCTGTGTGGGTTTTCTCCAAGTGCTCTGGTTTCCTCCCACCGTCCAAAGATGTGCAGGTCAGGTGTATTGGCCATGCTAAATTGCCCGTAGTGTTAGGTGCAATAGTCAGAGGGAGATGGGTCTGGGTGGGTTACTCTTCGGAGGATCGGTGTGGACTGGTTGGGCCGAAGGGCCTGTTTCCACACTGTAGGGAATCTAATCTTTAGGAACATTGTTCCCTCGTATGGTGAACTTCACCTGATGAAGAAGCAGCGCGTCAAAAGCTTCTGATTTCAAATAAACCTGTTGATACTTGAAAGGGTTCAGAAAAGATTTACAAGATTGTTTCCAGGGTTGGAGGATTTGAGCTATAGGGAGAGGCTGAACAGGCTGGGGCTGTTTTCCCTGGAGCGTCGGAGGCTGAGGGGTGAACTTATAGAGGTTTACAACATTATGAGGACATGGATAGGGTAAGTAGGCAAAGTCTTTTCCCTGGGGTGGGGGAGTCGAAAACTAGAGGGCATAAATTTAGGGTGAGAGGAGAAAGATATAAAATGGACCTACGGGGCAACTTTTTCACACAGAGGGTGGTACATGTATGGAATGAGCTGCCAGAGGAAGTGGTGGAGGCTGGTTTAATTGCAACATTTAAGAGGCATTTGGATGGGTATATGAATAGGAAGCATTTGGAAGGATATGGGCCGGGTGCTGGTAAGTGGGACTAGATTGGGTTGGGATATCTGGTCGGCATGGATGGGTTGGACCGAAGGGTCTGTTTCCGTGCTGTACATCTCTATGACTCTCTATGACTATAACCTGGAGTCATGTGACCTCTGACCTTGTCCATTCCAGTTCAACACTGGCACCTCCATATTATTCCTATTGAGCTTGTCAAACACCATCTCAGAATGTTCCGCTGTATAGGAATATTTCAAGGATTTATAGAGTGGAAGTCCATCCATGTGAAAATGAAAGACAGAAATAATAGGAACCAAGGAAGCATTCAGGTTAAGCAAGCAAATTGCAAACAGCTTATTTTTCTACAAACGTAAGAAGTTATGGAGTCAAAGGTAATTTAAAGAGAAGCAAATGGTGGTGGGAAGGCAGGTATGAAAAGCTAAGTCAATGGGAATAGTGGGTATGATCCTTTCTAAGAACATGAAACGAGGGCAGTGTCATTTAAAAAGTTAATTTAAGATAGAAATTCTGGAAGATCAGCAAGTGACAAATGGAAGTTTCCGCATCACTCTCCACATAACAAGGTAATGACTGCTGATGGATTTGCACTAACTATAGCAGAAGTCATTTTCTTATCTCCTTAGCTCCAAATATACCACCCGTAAACACACTTTACCTTCCCGCTGTGTTGAGACAAGTCTTAACTTGGGTTTGCTGGACGAGAGAAGATTAAGGAGTGATCTAATTGAGATTTTTGAGGTCATTAATGCAATCGTGAGTGCAGATTGAGGAAAACATTTTCTTCTGGTGGGCCACTGGAATTTTAGATTGGAACCAGGCTATCTGGGGATGTAGTTAAAGGGCATTTTTTTCAGATTTTGAAAACATGAAACTCCCTCCCAGAAAATGTCATTAAGGTTACGAGCTGAGTCACAATTTCAAAACTGGAATGTATTGATTTTTGCTGGAGACAAGATCTGGAAGCAGATGGCTAGGTAAATGGAGCTGGGGTACTGTTCAGCTACGATCACATTAAACAGCAGTACAGGTCAGTGCAAAGGATGGACCAACTGACCACTGCTGTGGCTATGACTCTGTTTCCTTCCTGCTGCAGCAAGGTAAAATGTGGCCATCACCCAACAATTGGGATGAGACAAGGATTGGTGGCATAGTGGACAGTAAATGTTTTCCAAGATTACAAAGCGATCTTGATTAATTGGGTCAATTGGCTGAAGATTGGCAGATGGAATTTGGTTTGGATAAATGCGAGATATCGCATTTCGCTAAAACAAACATGGGCAGGACTTATATAATTAAAAGTAAGGTCTTGGATAGTATTTTAGAAGAGAGAGAGAGAGCTCGGGGTTCAGTTGTGTAATTCTTTAAAGTTTGCATCGTATTTAGACAGGGTAGTTAAGCATCATTTAGCACGCTTGAGTTCATTGCTCAGACCATTGAGTACAGGGGTTGGGACGTCATATTGAGGTTGTACAGGACATTGGTGAAGCCTCTTTTGGACAGCATGGTGGCTCAATGGTTAGCACTGCTGCCTCACAGTGCCAGGGAGCTGGGTTCAATTCCTGCCTCGGGCAACTATCTGTGTGGAGTGTGCATATTCTCCCTGTGTCTGCATGGGTGTGCTTTGGTTTCCTCCCACAGTCCAAAGGTATGCAGGTCAGGTGAATTGGCCATGCTAAATTGCCTGTAGTATTAGGTGCATTAGTAAATATAGGGGAATGGGATTGGTTAGTTGCTCATCGGAAGGTCGGTGTGGACTTGTTGGGCCGATGTGTCTGTTTCCACACTGTAGGGAACCGAATGAAGTTGAATGTTCTGTTAGCTCCATTCTTGGCTCAAGAAAAGAATTTGGACAGAAGGCTTGTAAAATGTTGCAGCTGATTTGCTGTGAAACTTTATGCACCTAATTAATGGGTTCTGGATCAATACTTCTACTGAAAGACAATGGAGTCAGAGAATTGTTAAGCTGCAGAAGGAGAGCCATTTAGTCTATTGGGTCTAAACTAGCTCTATTACCTAGCACCAATCTCCTGCCCTTTCCCCATATCCCTTTCAACCCATTTCTATCCAAGTATTCCACCACTTGAAGGACAAGGGCAGCAGATATATGGGAACACCACCACCTGCAAGTTCCCCTCAAGCCCCTCACCATCCTGACTTAGAAATATATCACCATTCCTTCACTGTCACTGGGTCAAAACCCTGGAATTCCCTCCCTCAGGGCATTGTGGGTCAACCCACAGCAGGTGGACTGCAGCGGTTCAAGAAGGCAGCTTCCCCCCACCTTCTCAAGGGGCAACTAGGACAGGCCATAAATGCTGGTCCAGCCAGGACACCCACATCCACAAATGAACAAACAACTTCATCAGCGCGGTGTGGTGGCACAGTGGTTAGCACTGCTGCCTTACAGCACAAGGGTCCCAGGTTCAATTCCAGCCTTGGGTGACTGTCTGTGTGGAGTTTGCACATTCTCCCTGTGTCTGCATGGGTTTCCTCTGGGTGCTCTGGTTTCCTCCCACAGTCCAAAAGATGTGCAGGTTCGGTGAACTGGTCATGCTAAATTGCCCGTAGAGTTAGGGGGAGTGGGTCTGGGAGGGTTACTCTTCGGAGAGTCTGTGTGGACTAGTTGGGCTGAAGGGCCTGTTTCCATACTGTAGGGAAGCTAATCTAATACCCTCATGAATTGCTTCAATTGAACCTACCTCCTCCACATTTCCAGGGACCTCTCAGAACCCAGGATTCACGAATCTCAATAGTGCTGCTTCGTCAACTGACACCAAATGCTCAAAATTCTGGATTAGTGGTGCTGGAAGAGCACAGCAGTTCAGGCAGCATCCAAGGAGCAGCAAAATCGACGTTTCGGGCAAAAGCCCTTCATAAGGAATCGTCGATTTCGCTGCTCCTTGGATGCTGCCTGAACTGCTGTGCTCTTCCAGCACCACGAATCCAGAATCTGGTTTCCAGCATCTGCAGTCATTGTTTTTACCAAATGCTCAAAAGCCAGGCTTGAACCCACAATTTTCAGTCTGGGGGGGGGCAAGAATGCCGTTGCTGAGCCTCGGCTGTTACTCATCACTGAGATTACCATTTGTCAAGTGTGAACGAGTTCAGAGTTGCATCTTATCTGCAAGTTAGAGCACCTCCCTCCAGGGACTGAGCGGATTGCACCCAGTCCACAATGGGGTGTACAGTGCATGACTGTAGGTCGGAATTGGTATGACAGGAGGAGCAGGCATTTGCTGTCTCTGTGTTGCTTCCTCGTGAATCCATTGTACATTGTGAACTTTGTTGGAAAATTGCGGATGGTTCTATATTCTTAGTATTCTTTTTTTAATAAGCATTTACTCAGACTTTCCAAATAGCAGAAATCATGCAGCACCTTCTACAGAAGGTGACTGTGTGTGCAACGTGGGTTGTAAACACTGTACAATGTGTAATGTGGGCAGAAGAAACACTTGCACAACATCCAAATTAACAGTCACAATTACTCAGTTAATAGGGGTGATTGCAGGGAGTGTAGGTTGAAGATGGGTGGGGAACTGCACTCTCAATAAATGCACAAAAAATAGTGGGTCCGGTAGAAGTAATGTCGCAAACATGCATGACATTATATTAACGGGAGGCACTTGCATTTAAATAGCACCTTTCACCCCCATGGGAAGTCCCAGAACAATAAGTCATTTTTAAACTGCAGTCACAATTGCAGCTCAGCAAACACACAGCCCCTGTAACTGCATTGCCCCATAAACAGGGATGTGATAATGATCAGACAGTCTTGGTCATGGGAGTGCCTTGGGGGGGGGGGGCGCCAGGAATCACAGCAAATCAGCAATCGATATTTCACAGCGTTGGTCTCTTTGGACAATTTGCTTGGGAAAAGTTGACAAGATTTTACATTTCTGAGCAAGCAAAATCAAAGATACAAGTCTCCGCAAAGAGTTTCAGCCATTTCCCTGTAAGCTTCGGTTGGAAGAAAATTGAACGCGATGCAAAATCATTTGCTGATTTACTTTTGTCTTGTTTTTCTATTCACTCGTGGGATGTGAGTGCCTCTGGCTGGGCCAGTGTTTACTGCCCATGCTCTTGAGGAGATGGTGATGAGCTGACGTTTTGAAACACTGCAGTCCACATGCTGGTTTGTTTTAAAAAAAAGCATTTTGTGCTGTTAATGGGGACTAAGTTCTGTCATGTTAAGTAAGAGACAAATATTGACTTGGACAGTAAGCACAGCTTCCTCTGAAACAGTTCTACGTGTTGAAACGGGGGCTGTTAGGGTTTTAGTTTAATGTCTCGTTTTAACGGCAGCACCTCGAACAATGCTGCACTCTCTCGGTACGACTTTAAAGGTGAGGGGTGAAAGTTTAAGGAAGATGTGCGAGTTTTTTAAACAGCGAGTGTAAGGTTTCTGGAGTGCACTGCCATGGAGCAGAAGTGGAAGCAGACGTGATAGCGATATTTAAGAGGCGTTTCGGCAGACACATGAACAGGTAGGGAGTAGAGGAAAATGGAGCCTGCGCAGGTGCATGAGATTAGTTTGGAATGGTATCATGGTTGGCACAGACATGGTGGACTGAAGGGCTTGCTCCTGTGCTGTACTGTTCTTTACACATTAGAATTGTCAGTCTACATTATGACAACAAGTCTCTGAAACTGATCAAGCATCCATGATTCAATGACAAGAGCATTTTGCATGCAGCCACTTTCAGATGAAGCATCCCATTGTTCAATTAGGTGCCTAACATTTTTCACAGAAGATTGTGAGAGGAACACCATTGTGACACTGAATGAGCGTCAGTGTACTCACTCTGTATCAGGGAGGTGACGTTTACAATCTATTCAATATTATATTGCTCACAGGTTTACAAGTTCCAGCTGGACACCAGTTCGGATCTTGTTCACACCAGGTAGCACCAAGCATTGAGGGGAGAGCCTGGAACAGGACCGGGTAGATAGTGGGTGAGAGAAAGAATTTTAAAATGAGACCCTGGGCTGTTCAGGAAATATGTTAGGAAGCTGTTTCTTTATCCAGTCAGTGGAAATCTGGAATTCAATATCCTCAAAAAGCTGTTGAGAATATTGTAAAGTTCCAAATTACCATAGAAAGTGACCCCTTTGTCTGCCTACACTTTTGTTTTTAACTTTCTTGTGTTGGCCTCTGTCTTCCCCTATACACTCACTCCATTCCCCCCACTCCCTGTCATCAGCATAAAATACCAGCTTTTCCAAAATGCTGTCACATCTGAATAAAAGTCACTGGATTCAAAATGTTAACTCTGTTTTCTCCAAATGAGTGCTGTCAGGCCTGCTGAGTTCCTCCAGCAATTTCTGTTTTTGGTTGCTTCAGATCTCCAGTACTCACATGATGTTTCATTTTATGGGTAACCTTTTGGCTGTGCAAGGGTGTCATGGGACTATGGAAGCAAGGCAGAACCTTATGTTTAGACAATACAAGTGATCAGACTTCAGGAAGGTCCATTAAAGGATCACTCGCAAGGAATTAAGGGCTACGGGGAGAGTGCGGGTAAGTGAAATTAAAATGCCTATCAGCCATGATTAAATGGCGGAGTGGACTCGATGGGCCGAATGGCCTTGCTTCCACTCCAATGTCTTATGGTCTTAAATATCCTCTTAACCATCTCTGCTCCATTTAGAATAGCAGCAAGTTGGTCTTGTCTGAATTTTAGGATGGGGCTGATGGACAGCAAAGACCTGCCCTGGTTTTACATTGCATATCGGCTCCTGCACAGCAAATTCTGAGAAACCGTATTGACAAAGCAACATTGACTTGCAAGGCGACTGACATGACGTTTGGAATTGAAGGTGGAGTTGGCACGACTAAATTTTGAAGTCAAAGTGAATTTCTTCATTGTGGAAGCTGAACAATCACAGCAAAACATTTCACAGAGATATATATATATTGTTACTCGGAGTTCACAGGAGGATTGGTGGTGTCTTGATTGTTGTCCTAGTCTCTGAGCCCGGAGTTTTGGGTCCAATCCCCATTCGAAGGTATAATAGCTGTGGAAGGTGTATTTGATACGTGTCCAAACAGACTATCAATCTGCAAACGCTTGCAATGCACCCAAAGAGTGAAAGGAGTCTGTGCCAGCCATGTGATGGAATAAAAATTGGAGCTTCTACCATCACTATCCACAGCTCCAGACTATAATGTACAGATATGTTTCAACCAACTTGTTCAAAGATGCCACATAATGCTTCTGGAAGCAGGAGAAACTTGAACTTGGGCCATCCAGATCAAAGGTAGGGGCATCATCACTGTTCAACAAGATTCTGAACCTGTACACAATGTGTATGTTGCAATTCAGATTGCTGGGAAAGGGGCTAGTCTGGATCAAGATGGTGTCAATAACATGGGGATGGCTCGCAGACAGCATTTAGAACAAGCCTCCTCTCTCCACCTATGGGTTGGACCTGCCTTTGGGCAGGGAGCTTAGAAAGGAGATAGAGTTACTTATCAAACTTTTCTTTGAATGCTTCTGTGCTTTGAATAGAAGTTGGAGCAAATTCAACATTTTAACAACAAACAATTCTCCTGAATTCCCTGCTACTGTCTTATAGTTACGACTGCAGTGCTGCTCTGTTAAGAAAATGGAAACATCTTCTCTACAGTTACCCAATCAAAATATAGCACAGTCTTAGAAGACTCTCATGGTGCAGTGGTAATGTTCCTGCCTCTAAGCCAGGAGGCCTGGGTTCAAGTCTCACCTGCTGCAGAGGTGTCTAAGAACATCTTTGCTGAGGGAATATCTACTCATTGGAACTTAGAAGAATGAGAGGCGATCTCATTGAAACATTTCGGATTCTTAACGGGCTGGTCACGATAAATGTTGCGAGGATGCTTCCCCTGATGGGAGAATGTAGGAAAGGGGGCATAGTCTCAGAATAAAGGGACATCACGTTATGGCTGAGATGAGAATGAATTTCTTCTCTCAGAAGGTTCAGAGACTTTGGAACTCCTTGCCAGGGAGAGCTGTTCGGGCAGAGTCCTTGTGAATATTTAAGGCTGAGATCGATACAGTCTTGATCAGTCAGGAAATCGAGGGTTACAGGGTAAGGGCAGGAAAGTGGCTGCGAGGAACATCATATCAGCCACGATCCCACTGAATGGAAGAGCAAGCTTGAGGGGCTGAACCATCTACTCCTGTTCCTACATCCTATGGTCTTATATCGTAATGATCCTGTTCAAATTATGTGTGCAACATTCCTTTTCCTGAAGGAAACAGAGTCTGTCTGTAAAGCATTCCCTGATATCACACCATCATCCTTTCTCCACCTTTCCAGAAGTTGCTACATAATGGAGAACCAAAATGTTCACGTTGCTCAAAGTGGGTTCTAAACGAGGCTCGATTAAGTTTAACATGGTGTTACTGTTTCTGAATTCTATAAGTTGCATCTTCTTCCTGTGAAATGCCATCTTTTATTTTCCATTTAGTCCCATTCTTAACTTCCTTGTGTTGACAGACTGTTGGCAGCTCAACCACAACTTTGCTGCCCTTTTTCCAGGTAGGGGTTGACTGTGTCGTCAAACAGAGTCCACCTACTCAAAACCGAAGTGACATTTCTAAGCCGAACAGGGCCCGAGAAGTGGGACTGAAAGCTGCATTGCCCACCCTCCGACCCCTCTCTACACCCCGTCATCTTGAAGCGAAAATCAGACAAAAAAAAATGATTAAACCAACACACGGAGAGGAATCACCTCCACAAAACAGGCTGGTGTGGTATCTCTGCTTCACATTCTGGTCCGTGGAGTATCCCCCGAGGGCCCCCGTCAAATGTTTTCAGGGAGGTTTCTGTCAGGGACTGTCAGAACATTTTCTCTCTTTTTGTTTTGGCAATGATTAAACAGTTAGACTGGTGCCAAATCAGAGGCGGAGGAAGGCAGGGTGACATTTCCCTGGCAATGCATTGCTGAAAGTGGTAATGCAGCTGGAAACATTGTGATCCAACACTACAATAGGAATTAATCAAGTAGAAGGCGGCTTGTTCAGTCGCACGGAGAAATGTGAACACACACAAAAATGAAAAAAAGGCTGCCACACTCCAGCTCCGAAAGAGAAAAGGTTTTCACCTCTTCGGCACAAGTAATATCTGCGATTCTGATTTCACGTTTGCTCTGCTCCTTAGACAGATGTTCCCCATTGCTGAGATGGGATGCAGATGGGGAAGGGGTTGACTTACGGGATGGGGGGGGAGTTGGGGGAGCTGATACTGAGTCAATGCTGCTCCGTACCATTCATCTGGCTGGTATGGTTGGTCTTCCAGTTGGCTGATCTATGAACTGTGGCTCCACTGGACTGTTAACAGGGAAACATCACATCCGCAGTGAGATAGAGAGTGCTTCACAGGCCAGTCTGCCATCAGAACATGGGATTCAGAGATCAGGAAAGTGATTCCTTCTCTCCCAGACAGTTGTGAATTTTTGGAAATCTTCTCCCCCGCTAAAAATCTTTTCCCCGCAAATGTAATGTCATTTATCTCAAGAGGGTTGGAATGTAAAAGCAGTGATGTGCTACTGAGACTTTATAAAGCTCTAGTTAGGCCCCATTTAGAATACTGTATCCAATTCTGGTCCTCACACCTCAGTAAGGACATACTGGCACTGGAGCGTGTCCAGCGGAGATTCACACGGATGATCACTGAAATGGTCTGCCTAACATATGATGAATGGCTGAGGATCCTGGGATTGTATTCATTAGAGTTTAGAAGGCTGAGGGGAGATCTAACAGAAACGTACAAGATAATGCACAGCTTAGAAAGAGTGGATACTGGGAATTTGTTTCCATTAGGTGGGGATACTAGGACTCATGGTCACAGCCTTAGAATTAGAGGGGGTCAATTTAGAATGGAAATGAGGAGACATTTCTTCAGCCAGAGAGTGGTGGGACTGTGGAATTCATTGCCACGGAGCGCAGTGGAAGCTGGGACGTTAAATGTCTTCAAGGCAGAGATTGATAATTCTTGATCTCACAAGGAGTTAAGGGATATGGGGAGAATGCAGGTAAGTGGAGTTGAAGTGCCCATCAGCCATGATTGAATGGTGGAGTGGACTCGATGGGCCAAATGGCCTTTCTTTCACTCCTATGTTTTATGGTTAGATTAGATTCGATTACTTACAGTGTGGAAACAGGCCCTTCGGCCCAACAAGTTCCACACCGACTCGCCGAAGCACAACCCACCCAGACCCATTCCCCTACATTTATCCCTTCACCTAACACTACGGGCAATTTAGCGTGGCCAATTCACCTAATCTACACATTTTTGGATTGTGGGAGGAAACCGGAGCACCCGGAGGAAACCCACGCAGACACGGGGAGAATGTGCAAACTCCACTCAGTCAGTCGCCTGAGGCGGGAATTGAACCCAGGTCTCTGGCGCTGTGAGGCAGCAGTGCTAACCACTGTGCCACCGTGGTCTTAAAGATGGTGGAGGCAGAGCCTTGGAATATCATTAAGGCAGATCGATTATTGAAAGCAGAGGGGTAAAAGATTGTGAGGGGTCAGGCCGGAAGGTGGAATCATGGAAGCGTTACGTCGCAGAAAGAGGCCATTCGGCCCATTCATATGTAAGATTATATATGAGAATATATGAGACATGGTTAGTAAGTTTGTGGATGACACCAAAATTGGTGGGATATTGGACAGTGAAGAAGGTTACTTAAGATTACAAAGAGATCCTGATCAATTGGGTCAATGGGCTGAGGAGTGACCAATGGAGTTTAATTTGGACAAATGTGAGGTGTTGCATTTTGGTAAAACTAACAAGGACAGGACTTATTCAATGAATGGTAAGATGCTGGGGTAGTGCTGTAGAACAGGGAGACTGAATGAAGTGCAAATTACTGCAGATGCTGGAATCTGTTCTGAAAGCAACAAATGCTGGAGGTCACAGTGGGTCAGGCAGCACCCATGGAGAGAGAGCAGGCTAGCGTTTCGGGTCGGGATAGTCTACAGTGTGTGATCTCCAGCATTTTTTGTTTTCAGAGAGACCTGTAGGTTCAGGTACATGATTCTTTGAAATTTGCATCACAGGGTGGTTGAGCAGGTGTTTAGCATGCGTGCCTTCATTGCTCAGACCTTTGAGTATTGAAGTTGTGATGTCATGTTGAGGTTGTACAGGGCTTTGGTGAGGCTTCTTCTGAAGTATGTGCACAGTTATTATCTGGTTGATAGGATAGACATTATTAAGCTGGAGAGGGTTCAGAATAGTTTAGCTGGGAATGGAGGGTTTGACTGGATAGGCTGGATAGACTGTAACTTTTTTCACTGGTGCATAGGAGGTTGAGGAGTGACCCTGTGGAGATTTATAAAATTATGAAGCGATTACATAAGGTGAAAAGCAAAGGTCTTTTTTCTAGGGTGGGGGTGTTCAAAACTAAGGGGCATATTTTTTTTTATGGTGAGAGGAGTAAGTTTTAAAAAGGAAATGAGGGGGTAACTTTTTTACACAGAGAGTGGTTTGTGTGCGAAATAAATTGCCAGAGGAAGTGGTGGATGCAGGTACAGTTACAACAATTCAAAAGCCTTTGGTGAAGTACATGAACAGGAAAGATTTAGAGGGATAGGGGGCAAATGCAGTCAAATGGGACGAGTTTAGTTTGGCACATGGTTGGCGTGAGATTAGAGTTTTACTGGAAAAGCACAGCAAGTCAGGCAGTGTCCGAAGAGCAGGAAAATCGATGTTTTGGGCAGGAGCCCTTCATCAGGAAAGGTCAATTTTCCTGCTCCTCAGATGCTGCCTGACCTGCTGTGCTTTTCCAGTACCACTCTAATTTTGACTTTAATCTCCAGCATCTGCAGGTCTCACTTTCGCCTACATAGTTGGCATGGACTAGTTGGGTCTGTTTCCATGCTGTAAGACTCTATTACTCTATCCTTCCTGACATGTGGCCCCCCAAAAAACTGTACACAATACTCCAGCTGAGATCTAGCAAGTATCTAATACAAGTTCAACATCCTTGCACTTGGACTCTATATCTCTATTAATAAAGTGGAGATTATTGTCTGCTTTCTCAACCTGTCACATCACCTTCAGTGATCTGTGCACGTAAACACTCAGGTATCTCTGCTCCTGGACAGCCTTTAGAATTATGTCCCCTACTCCATGTTGTCTTTCAATGTTCTTACGGCCCAGTACATCACCTCACACTTCTCTGCATTGTGCCCCATCTGTCACCTATTTTCCCACACCACTAACTTGTCAACGCCCTTTTGGATTTCCAAACTATCCCTGTCCCTTCAGTTCACACTTCTTCCCAAGTTTCATGTATTTGACACACTTTGAAATTGTCCCTTGTACACCAAGATCTAGATCATCAACATAGAGACAGGCTTTTAGGGAGCTAGGTTGGAAGCTGAGAGTTAGAACGAACAGAGTTGTTGTCTCTGGTTTGTTACCCGTGCCACGTGATAGAGAGTCGAGGAATAGGGAGAGAGAAGAGTTAAATGCGTGGCTACAGGGATGGTGCAGGAGGGAGGGATTTCGGTATTTGGATAACTGGGGTTCTTTCTGGGGAAGGTGGGACCTCTATAGACAGGATGGTCTGCACCTGAACCTGAGGGGCACCAGTATCCTTGGGGGGAGGTTTGCTAGTGCTCTTGGGGGGGGTTTAAACTAACTCTGCAGGGGCATGGGAACCCAGACTGTAACTTTAGGGTGCAGGACCTGGAGTGTAGGGAGGGTAGGAATATGGTATCAATCTTAAAGGATCGTGCCTGTAAACAGAAGAGTGGCTTGAAGTGTGTATACTTTAATGCCAGAAGTATACGAAATAAGGTAGGTGAACTCGCAGCGTGGGTTGGTACCTGGGACTTCGATGTTGTGGCTATTACGGAGACATGGCTAGATCAGGGACAGGATTGGCTGTTGCAGGTTCCAGGGTTTAAATGTTTTAGTAGGGTCAGAGGTGGGGGTAAAAGAGGGGGGGGTGTGGCTTTGCTTGTCAAAGATAGTATTACAGCGGTGGAAAGGAAGATGGATGAAGATTTGCCATCTGAGGTAGTTTGGGTTGAGGTTAGGAATAGGAGAGGTGAGGTCACCCTGTTAGGAGTCTTTTACAGGCCTCCTAATAGTCCTAGAATCGTTGAAGAAAGGATTGCGAAGATGATTCAGGAGAAGAGTGACAGTAATAGGGTGATTGTTATGGGAGACTTTAACTTTCCTGATATTGATTGGGAAAGCTATAGCTCAAGTTCGTTAGATGGGTCAGTGTTTGTGCAATGTGTGCAGGAGAGTTTCCTGACACAATATGTAGATAAGCCAACAAGAGGTGAGGCCATACTGGATTTGGTTCTGGGTAACGAACCAGGCCAGGTATTAGAACTAGAGGTAGGTGAGCACTTTGGGGACAGTGACCACAATTCGGTGATTTTTAGTCTCGTGATGGGGAGGGATAAGTGTGTACTACAGGGCAAGAGTTATAGCTGGGGGCAGGGAAATTATGATGCGTTGAGGCATGACTTAGGATGTGTGGATTGGAAAAGTAGATTCCAAGGCAAGAGCGTAATTGATATGTGGAACTTGTTCAAGGAGCAACTATTGAGTGTCCTTGATAAGTACGTACCTATCAGGCAGGGAGGAAAGGGTCGTGTGAAGGAGCCGTGGTTTAATAAGGAGTTGGAATCCCTTGTTAAATGGAAGAGGGCGGCCTTTGTAAAGATGAGGCGTGAAGGTTCAATAGGGGCGATTGAGAGTTATAAGGTAGCCCGGAAGGACCTGAAGAGAGAGCTAAGAGCAGCAAGGAGGGGACATGAAAGGTCCTTAGTTGGTAGGATTAGGGAAAACCCTAAGGCTTTCTATAGGTATGTTAGGAATAAAAGAATGACTAGGGAAGGAATAGGTCCAATCAAGGATAGTAATGGGAAGTTGCGTGTGGAGGCTGAAGAGATTGGGGAGGCACTGAATGAATACTTTTCGTCAGTATTCACTCAGGAACAGGACATTGTTGTTGATACGAATACTGGGGCACGAATAAGTAGAATGGATGGCTTTGAGATATGTAGAGAAGAGGTGTTGGAAATTCTGGCAAGGGTGAAAATAGATAAGTCCCCTGGGCCTGATGGCATTTATCCTAGGATTCTCTGGGAAGCAAGGGAGGAGATTGCAGAGCCATTGGCCTTGATTTTTGTGTCCTCTTTGTCTACAGGAGTAGTGCCAGAGGACTGGAGGCTAGCAAACGTGGTTCCCTTGTTCAAGAAGGGGAGTAGGGATAATCCTAGTAACTATAGGCCAGTGAGTCTCACTTCTGTTGTGGGCAAAGTCTTAGAGAGAATTATAAGGGATAGGATTTATGCACATCTGGATAAGAATGATGTGATCAAGGATAGTCAGCATGGTTTTGTGAAGGGCAGGTCGTGCCTCACAAACCTTATTGAATTCTTTGAGAAGGTGACGAAGGAGGTAGATGAGGGGAAAGCGGTAGATGTAGTATATATGGATTTTAGTAAGGCGTTTGATAAGGTCCCCCATGGTAGGCTACTGCAGAAAATACAGAGATATGGCATTGAGGGTGAGTTGGAGGTTTGGATTAGGAATTGGCTCTCTGGAAGAAGACAGAGGGTAGTAGTTGATGGCAAAGATTCATCTTGGAGTGCCGTCACTAGTGGTGTTCCGCAAGGATCTGTTTTGGGACCATTGCTGTTTGTCATTTTTATAAATGACCTGGAGGAAGGGTTAGAAGGTTGGGTGAGCAAGTTTGCGGATGATACGAAAGTCGGAGGAGTTGTAGACAGTGAGGAAGGATATGGCAGGTTACAGCGGGATATAGAGAAGCTGCAGAGCTGGGCAGAAAGGTGGCAAATGGAGTTCAATGTAGCTAAGTGTGAAGTGATTCACTTTGGTAAGAGTAATAAAAAGATGGATTACTGGGCTAATGGTAGACTACTTGGTAGTGTGGAAGAGCAGAGGGATCTTGGTGTCCATGTACACAGATCTCTGAAAGTTGCCACCCAGGTAAATAGTGCAGTGAAGAAGGCATATGGCGTACTGGCTTTTACTGGTAGAGGAATTGAGTTCCGGAGTCCTGAGGTCATGCTGCAGTTGTATAAGACTCTGGTGCGGCCGCTTCTGGAATATTGTGTGCAGTTTTGGTCGCCATACTATAGGAAGGATGTGGAGGCACTGGAACGGGTGCAGAGGAAGTTTACCAGGATGTTGCCTGGTATGGTAGGAAGATCCTATGAGGAAAGGCTGAGGCACTTGGGGTTGTTTTCTTTGGAGAAAAGAAGGTTTAGGGGTGATTTGATAGAGGTGTACAAGATGATTAGGGGGTTAGATAGGGTTGACAGTGAGAACCTTTTTCCGCGTATGGAGTCAGCTATTACAAGGGGGCATAGCTTTAAATTAAGGGGGGGTAGATATAGGACTGATGTTAGGGGTAGGTTCTTCACTCAGCGAGTCGTAAGATCATGGAATGCCCTGCCAGTAGCAGTAGTGGACTCTCCCTCTTTATGGGTATTTAAGCGGGCATTGGATAGGTATATGGAGGATAGTGGGTTAGTGTAGGTTAGGTGGGCTTTGATCGACGCAACATCGAGGGCCGAAGGGCCTGTACTGCGCTGTATTGTTCTATGTTCTATGTTCTATGTTCTAAGGCTAGGACTTATGCAATTAACATTGGGTATTGTCGGAGAACAGAGGGACATAGGGGTTCAGGTACATAACTCTTTGAAGTTTGCATCACATATAGATAGGACTGTTAAAAAAAAAGCATTTCACCCACTTCTCTTCATTACTCAATCCTTTTAAATATAGGAGTTGGGAAGTCATGTTGAGATTGTCCAGGATATTGGTGAGGCCTCTTCTTGAATACTGTGTCCAGTTTTGGTCTCCTTGTTACAGGAAGGATATTATTAAGATAGAGAGGGTTCAGAAGAGATTTACTAGGATGTTGCCGGATATAGAAGGTTTGAGTAATAAAAAAAGGCTGGATAGGCTTGGATATTTTTTCACTGGAGTGTAGGAGGTTGAAAAGCCACCTTATAGAAGTTTATAACGTAATGAGGGGCATAGACAGAGTTCATGGTAGTTAAGTCTGTTCCTGAGGATAGGGGATTTCAAGACTCAGAGACACGTTTTTAAAGAGAGAGATTTAAAAAAAAGAAATGAATGGCAAATTTTTTACACAGAAGGTGGCTCATGTGTGGGACAAACTTCCTGAGGAAATGGTGGATGTTGGTACAATTACACCATTGAAAAGACATTTGGATAGATACATGAGTAGGAAAGGTTTGGAGGGATATGGGCCAGGAGCAGGCAGGTGGGACTAGTTTAATTTGGGATTATGTTCAGCATGGACTAGTTGAACCGAAGAGTCTATTTGTGTGCTGTATCATTCTTTGACTCGATGACAAAGCAATGTTCCCAGCACTGACCCCAGATAGTAATTAAAAGCAGATCAGCCACAGTCTGATTGAATGTTGGAATGAATTGGAGGGGATGAGCAGCCAGCTCCCACTCTGGGTTTGTCTGTTTTGTTTGGAGAGTGGTTGAAGTGGAGGAAATGCGCTACTGGTTGGGAAATAAAATCATGTACATTGTGACACCAGGCAGGACTCATTCTTGATCTGAGTTTGAGGATTGTTCCCCTATCTACCTGACCACACTCAGGTGACCTGGGCACAAATTCTGGGCTGTTATCGTAATGGCGACTGCTGTACTACCCACGATGTCCTCCCTTAAGTAAAATGAGAGTCCTTTAAAGGAGATTCATAGAGTCAGAAAAGGCCCTTTGGCCCATCAAGTATACATGACTACCACAAAAGTACATTCATCCCAATTTCCTGCACTTGTCCCATTTTCTTGAATGTTATGATATTTGAAGTACTCGTCCAGATACCATTTAAAGGTTGTAAAGCCTCCAGCCTCCATGCATTCCCAGGGCTCCTTAGTGCCTTGGCTAATAATTATCCTTCGACCAATGTTACAAAACCAAAACAGACAAGAAACTTGCTGCTTTTGGGATCCTGCAGTGTGCAATATGATTGGTGCCTTTTCTCACATCTGAATGGTAATCCAGGATGTGACAGACACTCCTGAAATGCAAATCTTCCTTTGCTTTCTCTCGCTCCTGTGCATCATCGGCCCCCAAGCCCTCATCCTATCCAGTGTCTTCCTCTGAACAGTTCAGGGAGACCTCACTTTTTTTTTTGCCAGTTTTCACACCATTGCGAAAACAACACAAATTCCACTATTCCGGTAGCCAGGCCTCCAACGGAAAGCACAGCTCCTCAAGAAGTTATGTAATATGGCAGAGATCTAAGATTATAATCCAATTTTAGGTGCAAGTACATTCCCACTAATTAACGCACATAGTTATTTTACACCAATCATTCATTTCAGGACGAATTGAAAAACTTTTCACTCAGGTCTTAATTTGAACTCTTTGAGTCATGAAAGGGGAAAAATAAAATGGTGTGCACGCCTGACAGAGGACATTGAAATTAGACAAATGAGTCAAGATGTTTTCTGCTTTTATTTGTCCCTAAATAGACAAGCCTGCGACAAGTGCACTCAGACAAGTGCCGAACGTACAGTGCGGCCTGATTAATTAATCCATGTTGCGTGAACGTTTCTCGATGTGAGCCACGTCACAATTCGACCTTTGTTACAAATGTGTTCTATTTTTAAAATAAGATGCCATAATGAAAAGGCTTGGCTCAGGGACTAGTGCTGTACTTAGGGGCCAGCCAGGGGTATGGAGGAGGCAACAAAGCATAATCCCCGATGGTAGGAGCAATTTACTGCAGACACCGGAATCTGAACTGGAAACAAAAAGTGCTGGAGATCACAAGAGAAAATGCTGGAAAATCTCAGCAGGTCTGGCAGCAACTGTAAGGAGAGAAAAGAGCTGACATTTCGAGTCTAACTGACCCTTTGTCAAAGCTCGACAGCTTTGACAAAGGGTCAGTTAGACTCGAAATGTCAGCTCTTTTCTCTCCTTACAAATGCTGCCAGACCTGCTAAGATTTTCCAGCATTTTCTCTTTTGGTTTCAGACTCCAGCATCCGCAGTAATTTGCTTTTATCCAGTGCTAGAGATCACAGTGGGTCAGGCAGCATCCACGGAGAGAGAGCAAACTAATGTTTTGAGTCTAAATTTGGAGATGCTGGTGTTGGACTGGGGTGTACAAAGTTAAAAATCACACAACACCAGTTTATAGTCCAACAGGTTTAACTGGAAGCACTAGCCTTTGGAACACCACTCCTTCATCTTCCTTCATCAACCACCTGGTCTATAACCTGGTATTGTGTGATTTTTAGTTTTCAGTCTAGGTGACTTGTTATCAGAGCTACGATGAAGAGTCATCATAGTATCCTTACAGCGTGGAAACAGGCCCTTCAACCCAACAGATCCACACCAACCCTCTGAAGAGTAACCCATCCAGACCCATTCTCCTATATTTACCTCTGACTAATGCACCTAACCAACACATCCCTGAACACTATTGGCAATTTAGCATGGTCAATTCACCTAATCTTCACATCTCTGGAGCATGGGAGGAAACTGATGCGCCTGGAGGAAACCCGCACAGACACAGGGGGAGAATGTGCAAACTCCACACAGACAGTTGCCTGAAGTTGGAATTGAACCAGGGTCCCTGGTGCTGTGAAGCAACAGTGCTAAGCCAACATGCCACCCCTTCATGTGGACTCAAAACATTAGCTTGCTTACTCTCCATGCAATGTGCCTGACCCGCTGTGATCTCCAGCACCTTTTTGTTTTCCTTACAATCTCAGATGGCCTTTCTTCAGCAAAAGTGGAGATCTGAAGACCAGAATCAAAACATTAACTCTGTTTCTTTCTCCAAAGATGCTGCCAGATCCACTGAGTTTCGTCAGCATTCTCTCTGTTTGTTTCAGCTTTACAGCATCTGCAGTATTTTATGTTTTTTAAAAAATTCCCTACAGTGTGGAAACAGGCCCTTCAGCCCAACAAGTCCACACCGACCCTCCGAAGAGTAACCCACCCAGACCCATTTCCCTCTGACTAATGCACCTAACACTATGGACAATTTAGCATGGCCAATACACCTGACCTGCACATCTTTGGACTGTGGGAGGAAACTGGAACACCCGGAGAAAACCCACGCAGACACAGGGAGAACGTGCAAACTCCACACAGACAGTTGCCCAAGGCTGGAATCAAACCTGGGTCTCTGATGCTGTGAAGCAGCACTGCTAATCACTGAGCCATCGTGCCGCCTGGAGTACTCACCCTACATCATACTTGCCTCCTTTGAAACATTTCTTAAAACCTACCTCTTTCATCTTGCTTTTGCTCAACACTTAATATCTCCTTATATGATTGTTATATTTTGTTGTACGGCGCTCTGGTGAAGCACCTTGGTTGTGCTGAAGGTGCTATATGAATGCAAGTGGTTGCTGTTGCCTGGACTTAAAGCACGCGAGGGGCCAAGGACATAGGTTATAGAAATAGACTCAAACAAACAGAGAGTGGGGCTGAATGATCTCCACCACGCCATTACGAGCATTAGACATGGAAAAATGATGAACGAGGTCTGACTGAGCAGCCTGACACACTGATAGCATACAATCATTTCTTGTCTGTGGCCAGTTTTGACCTGCCTTCCTCCCACCACCTCCTTTTTGACATATCTTTGAAGCATCACTTGTCATTCCATCATTGTTACAAAGTTCTTTTGACAAGGGAGCGAGCTTTTATTAATGATCCAAGGACAGTTCTTTCAAGATAATAAGAATCATGTTATTCCACATTTCGCAGACAGCTTTTGGAAAAGGTTACAGAGGGCCGGTGAATGATTATGTTCATCGCACTCTTGTGAAAGTCCGGAAAATTAACCATAGCTCCAAATGATTTCTTCACAATTTATTTTACAATATGAGACGCATTCTCCCCAATAAAATAGGGCTGAGGACTGCTTTGACAGATACATTTACATCATGAAATGATTAACTGTGGGGAAAACGTCTTCATTTGCAATTGGGCTAGAACCTGGTGTTGTGTGATTTTTAACTTCATTTGCAGAGGAATGCAAAACTTGGGGTCACAGGTACCAGATAGTCGCTGATATTGATTTGATTTGATTTATTATTGTCACATGTACCTAAGTACAGCGAAAAGTTTTGTTTTGTGAGTGGTACAGGCAGATTATAACAAACAGGGACACACATAATAAATAGGCAGGCTTTCTCACTAGACTGTTAGTCCCAGACCCAGGTAATGTTCAGGGGACCTGAGTTTGAATACTGCTATGGTAGGTAGTGAAATTTGAATTCAATAACAAGCTGGAATTAAGAGTTTAATGATGACTATGAATCCATTCCTGATTATCAAGGAGGGAAAACTCATCTGGTTTAATGCCCTTTAGGGAAGGAAATCTGGCCTGTCTGTGACTGCAGACCCACAGCAATGTGGTTGACTCTTAACTGCCTTCTCGGCAATTAGGAATGGACAATGTCTGGCCCACCCAGTGATGCACACATCCTATGGACAAGTAAAAGAAAACCCAGAAATAAGGCAAATTTCAGGACATTGATGCCATTGGCTGGGCCACCATTAATTGCCCATCCCTAGTGTTCCTTGAGGAGGTGGCAGTGAGCTGCCTTCTTGAACTGCTGCAGTCCACTTGCTGTAGGTTGACCCACAATGCCATGAGGGAGGGAATTTCAGGATTTTGACCTAGCAACAGTGAAGGAACAACGGTATACTTTCAAGTCAGGATGGTGAGTGACTTGGAGAGGAACATGCGAGGGAGTTCCCATGTATCAGCTGCCCTTGTCCTTCCAGATGAAAGTGCTTGTAGGTTTGGAAGGTGCTGTGTAAAATTTAGCAGATTCACTGATGGGATGCAAGTGGAGGAGGAGGAGGCTGAGTTAAAAGAACTGTCTAAGATCATGAGGGATCTGACAGAACAGACAGGGAAAAACTGTCCCCATACATTGATGAAACAAGAACCAGAGGGCACAGATTGAATATCATTGGCAAAAGAAACAATAAAGATCAGAGGAGAAACGTTTGCATGCAGGATGTGTTTAGGGTCTGGAATTAATTAACCGAGTGTATGGTTGAGGCATTCAAGAGGAAATTGGACTAAAGCAGAAGAGGGAAAATGTGCAGAGGTTATGGGGACAAAGTTGGAGAGGGGTTGGTTTGTAGGTGCATTGCCCAATTGATTAACAAGCATTGACATGATGCAGTTCTGGGTGGGGTAATGTTCAGAGGGTCAGTGCAGACCCAATGGGCCAAATGACTTCTATCTGTACTGGAGGGGTTCTGTGGTTCTAAAATTACAAGAATTGTGCTGTAACTGATCAATGTTCATAACATGATTCTTGGAACCCTGGATTGTTTCACTTGCCCTAATTCCCTACCATCATGGCTGCAAACACTTTGGTATATCGTTTCAACAGAAGCAATTAGATTAGATTATCTCAGAGGCCTTTCAGCCCATTATGTCTGTGCTGGTCATCAAACATCTAACCACTCTTATCCCATTTTCCAGCAATGGGACCCATAGCCTTGTGTGCTGCGGCACATCTAGTGCTCACCTAAATACTTCCTAAATAGCTTGATGGCTCCTACATCTACCACCCCTTTTTGCACCCCCCACCCTCCAGGTGAATTATTTTTTCATTAAATCCCCTCCTGCTGGATACCTTAAGACATTGCCCCCAATTAGTGACCCATCTACTAAGAGGAAAATTTCTCCCTGTCTACCTCAACTATGCCCCTCTGAGCCTTGTACCCCTGAATCAGGTTTCCCTTTGGCCTTCTTTGCTCTAAGGAAAACAACCCCAACCTACCTAGGCTCTCTCCGTGGCTGGAGCACATCCTGGTGAAAGAATCTCCTCTGTGCCACTGCTAGTGACATTGCCAGATGAATTGTGACAGAAGGTCAAATTAAGTGCCACTTTTCCCCAGTAACAGGAGGAGTAATGGCAATCCCAATTTTTTGGGAACACAGTCAGAATTGACCCCTGAATTCCAGAACCAAGAAGACTCACCTCTCATGAGAATTCAATGGAGGGTTCATGTGATCTGGAACACATTGGCAATGCCCATAGCATCTAGAGCCTGGCTCACCTGGAAACAGAACATAACTGCACCCAAATCGACTGGGTTCAAGCATTCAGCCAAATATTATCCAGCAAGCAGCCAATAAACATATAAGTTTAGGGAAGAGGCCCTTCAGTCCATTAAACCAGCACGACTACTCAATTAGATTACTATCAATTTGGAGCTCAACTCCATTCACCCAACTTTTTCTGGAACTCTTAGAATGAAGTCCTATTTATTTGTGATTTTGGAATTGCTGCAGTGCAGATAGAGACCACTCAGTCTATCTTGTCTGCAGAGATCCCCCGAACAGTATCTCACCCAATCCCCATTTTCACCATGACTAATCCACCTAGCTTGTACGTCTCTGAGCAATTTAACATGACCAATCCACCTAACCTGTATATCTTTGCTCAGCGAAATACCTCCTTGATGGTTCCTACCTCTGCTACCCATTTTGGTGAATTTGTTTTCATCAAATCCCCTCCCACTCCATACCTTAAAACTTTGTCCCCAATTATTTACCTTGCTACAAAGGGGAAACGTTCTCCCTAACTACCCAAACAGACATGGGAGAACACGCAAACTCCACGCAATCACCCAAGGGTGGAATCAAACCCAGGTCCCTAGCGCTGTTCAGCAGCAGTGCTAGTCACTAGCCACTGAGGGCAGCTTCCATTTTTTTTCCCTTCCTGCTCGTACCAAATTGCTTTGCTTCTTTCTTATTAGTGATGATTTTCCTGGCTGCAGTCTAAATTGAATGAAAGCTTCCTTGCATCGAAGATACTTTCTGTGAAACACTGAGTCACTGTCAAGAGTCCTTCAAAAGCACAAACACCTTCTGCCTCTCCCTCAGAGAAATCAAGTCCAAGCTCTCAGTGTTAATTGGAATTTGAAAGGAGTTCCTAAACACTTATCATTCACACAATATTTGCAACGGCTTCACTTCTATCTGTCTGACACATTATCTATTTCTGACATCCTATGTACTAAGGAGGGGAAATAAAATCATTCATTCACAACTTTGAGCAAACTCTGGTACATCTAATTTCCTTCCATCTCATTGAAGCCTGCATCTGAATACTTTATAAAGGGCTGCTTCAGAGCTGGTGCTTTCAACAGGTCTGAGAGGGACACCAGCCATTGACTGCGAGTGAGTGTTAAACCTGCTAAATAGGCATGAAACTGCAGTAATCTGACAAAGAAAAGCCACTGAAATGCAGCTCGCTTTCCAAAGATACAACCTGAGTGCTCCTGCTTTGAAACATTTATCTTCTGACATCTGCACAGTTCACAATCTGAACACTATATGAGTAGCAGAGTGATACGGTATGGAGGGCCGTACAGCCCATTGTGTCTGTGCTAGCTCTTTGATCGAACTGTCCTATCGGGTCACTGGGTGGAGTGTAAAAGATCACATGGCACTGTTTTGAAGACCAGTTGGGGAGTTTGCACCCAGCTCAACATTTACCCCTCAACCAGCATCACCAAGGTTAATTATCAGGCCATTACCACACTGCTGTTTGCAGGACCCAACTGGGGATAACTTGCCTGCAATATTTCCTGACACTAAAACTGTGACTGCACTTCCAGATAGAGTTAATTCGGGGTGGGGTGCAAGAGGCAGTCCTGAGGTCACAACCATTGGGTCTTCCACCTCTTTCAAGCTTCTGCGAGATTCACATTACCTCTCAGAAACTTGAATGGCCTTCTAAATGTCAGGAAGGAAACCAGTTGTCTCCGAGTGACAGCCTGAGCTGTGGGCAGGACGGCGAGAGAAAATATTAAACAGGAAGGAATGCTTTGAATCTTGCTCACGAACACAAGTGCAACTTTTGACCATTGCCCGCACTGAGAGCTCAGGGGGCATGAGACTGTGCCAACGGCAAGCAGTTCGCCAGGAGCAGATTCCAAAATAAGCAGGCATCCCATTGCCTCTTCGATGGCATGGCAGTACATTCCATCAAAGCAAACAGACTGGGCATCAATTATTGAAAGCTAACACCATGTGCTGCACTGTCAGACTGTGAGCAGCTGCCTGATAAAGGTACCTGAATCACTGATACACAGTCCCCACCAGATGTGTTTGAGCTTGAGTCAATCACCCGCACTAGGTTAGATTCCCTACAGTGTGGAAACAGGCCCTTTGGTCCAATAAGTCCACACTGACCCTTTGAAGAGTAACCCCCCTAAACCCATTTCCCCCTGACTAATGCACCTAACACTATGGGCAATTTAGCACGGCCAATTCACCTGACCTGCACATCTTTAGATTGTGGGAGGAGACCGGAGCACCCGGAGGAAACCCATGCAAGCTCCATGCAGGCAGTCGCCCGAGGCTGGAATCGAACCTGAGACCCTGGTGCTGTGAGGCAGCAATGCTAACTACTGAGCCACCGTGCCACTAGCTGCAGAGTCCCACATTCTCCAACTGCAGACATCCGCAGAGCTGGACTGACTGGGGTACCATGAGTCTAGACCCATGGAGAAATACCAGGGGATGTGAAGAAGTGCTTGGTGAAAGAGGTATGGGTTGCTCAGTGGTTAGCACTGCTGCCTCACAGCGCCAGGGACCCGTGTTCAATTCCAGCCTCAGGTGACTGTCTGTGTGGAGTTTGCACACTCTATGTGGGAATCCTCCAGTGCTCTGGTTTCCCCATGGTCTAAAGGTGTGCTAGTTGGGTGGATTGGCCACAGGAAATGCAGGGTTCTAGGGCTAATGTGAGTCTGGGTGGGATGCTCTTCAGAAGGTCGGTGTGAACTCGATGGGCCAAATGGCCTGCTTCCACCCCGTAGGGATTCAATGATGAACGAAAAACTAGGTAGGTTTTAACATGCATCTGGTAGTAGGAAGGAGCGTTAAAGAGGTGAAGTGTGCTGGGCAGGGAATTCCAGAGGTTAGTGGCCTCGGTAACTCACGGTACAACTGTTGTTGTGAAGTTGAAAGCAAATGGTGGATGTGCAAAGAACATAAATGGATGTACCTCAGTGTGCTGGATGGGAAGAGTGTGAGGTCATGTGACAATTTCAACAGAAAGCTGAAGAGATTTAACAACATAATCAGACTGGGAGTCAACGTGGGCTGGTGAAAACGCAAGTATTGGGTCAACAGTTTGTGCTGTGAGTTAGGGTATGAGCACTTTACACAAGGGAAAATCCACAGAAAGTAGACGCAACTAATCGAGCTTCATGTGTTCGATGTCCATCAACAAGATGCACTGCAATGACTCACCTTTGACAGCACCTCTCCTTTCAGAGAGGGAAAAACCAGTAAGTCTTGATAATTAACATACTGGTTGCACTGGAGCTCCATGCTGATGTATAAAAGATGGGTCAGGCTAGTATGCATCATTCACAAGTCTTACTGGTATTTCCTTTGCACTCAGGCTCCTTTGACAACACCTTCCAAAGCTCCATCCTCTACCAGTGAGAAAATAGAGCATAGAACAGAACAGCACAGGAAGGGGCCCTCCAGCCCACAATGTTGTGCCGAACATGACACGAAATGAAAATAACTCCTTCTGCCTGCCCTTGGTCCACATCGTTCCACTCCTTGCATATTCATGTGCTTATCTAAAAGTCTCTGTCATATCTGCCTCCATCACCACCCCTAGCAGCACATTCCAGACTCCTACCACTCTCTGGGTAAAAACATGCCCCTCACCTCTCCTTTGAACTTGCCCCTTCTCACCCCAAATGCATGCCCCCTGGTATGAAACATTTCAACTCTGGGAAAAGATTCTGACTGCCAACCCTGTCCATGCATCTAATAATTCTAGCAAGTTCCCCCTCAGCCTCCGCTGCTCCAGAGAAAGCAACCCGAGTTTTTCTAGCTTCTCTTATACTTCACACTCTCTAATCCAGGCAGCATCCTGCCAAACTCAACTGCATCCTCTCCAAAGCCTCCACAAATTGAACGCAATACTCTTAAGTGTGGCTTAACCAAAGTCTTACAAAACTGCAACATGACATCCTGACTCTTGAACTCCAGAAGGACAGGGCAGCAGTTATATAGGAACACCACCACTTGCAAACTCCCCAATAAAGTGCATGTACACCATCCTTTCTTGGAACTATATTGTTGCTCCTTCTGTGTCACTGGATCAAAATCCTGGACCTCTGTCTGCAACATCACGGTGGGTCTACCTGCGCCCCAAGGACTGCAGCAGTTCAAGAAGGCAGCTCACCATCACCTACTCAAGGCAATTAGGGACGGCCAATAAATGCCAACCCAGCCAGAGTTGCCGACATCCCATGTATCCTGTACTGGAACGAGGTGGAATGGCCTTAAAAAAGGGGGAGCAGATTTAGGACTGAGTTGAGGAGGAACTTCTTCAGCCAATTGGTTGTGAATCTGTGGAATTCCCTGCCCAGCGAAGCAGTTGAGGCTATATCATTGAATGTTTTTAAGCCAAAGATAGATTGGTTTTGAACAGTAGGGGAATTAAGGGTCACGGTGAGAGGGCGGGTAAGTGGAGTTGTGTCCATGAAAAGATCTTATTGAACGATGGAGCAGGCTTGAAGGGCCAGACGGCCGATTCCTACTCCTGTTTCTTACGTTCTTATGAATGAATTTAAAAATAAAGCTCTCTTGGAAAGCCTGCATTTTCATTTAAAAAAAATGTAACTCAGAAAATGTAACTGCTGTTAATTTTGCAAATAATGCCTTTGGAAAGGAGAAGAGTCCATCAGGGACACTGAAGGCCCATTTTATTCCATGGCAATGATCAGGACACAGCAAATCTCACTGTGTGTTTGTCTAATTGCAGCTTGCACCCAAACAAGATGTTTTCATCAAAAGCATTACATTCCTTCAGCCTAAGCTAATCAATTACTTGATACCTAATTGAAAAACTGCTTCAGCATGTGGATCCGATGTCAGTAAAAACATTATATTGCAGCCAAATAAAGAACGCCATTAAGTTATCTCTGCTATTAGTCTCTCATTTGTATTAACTGCCTTCCTCCAATCCTCACCCACCTCTCCCTTCATTCATCATGTTGGACCTAATTACCAGTGCCTTGCCTTCCAGCTACTGCAAGTCTGTAACCAAAGCAGTGTACTCAACCATATACTGCGTCAACTGTGGTAGCTCTTACTTTCACTGACATACAGCACTGTCATGTCTCTGATCGAGTTAAGCCTGCTTCATGTGGCCCATTGAATACAATGGGTGTGCCTTCTCTCGAGTTTGGAAGAATGCGAGGTGGTCTCGTTAGGAACATGACATTCTTACAGGATGTGAAAGGGTAGGCAATAAGAGGTTATTAGGAGAAAGTGAGGACTGCACATGCTGGAGATTAGAGCCATGAGTGTGGTACTGAAAAAGCACAGCCAGTCAGGCAGCATCCAAGGAGCAGGAGAGTCGACATTTTGGGCAAAAGCCCTTTATCAGGAAAGGGCTGAGGTTATTACTCTCAGATGTAGAATCCAGAACGAAGAGGCAAAGTCATAGCATCATAGAGATGTACAGCACCGAAACAGACCCTTCGGTCCAACCCGTCCATGCCGACCAGATATCCCAACCCAATCTAATCCCACCTGCCAGCACCCGGCCCATATCCCTCCAAACCCAAAGTCTCAGGATAATATGGCTGAGATGGCAGAGCAACTTCTTCCCCCAGATGGCTGTTTAGAACTCTCTACCCGGCTGTTCTTCCAACAAGGTAAGGAAGAGGAATCAGCTTGACTTTTTAAAAAAATCCCCTCTTGTTCAGTCACAACAAATATTTGTTGTTTTGATTTTCAGTTAAAATGAGATAGAATGAAAAAAATCATGCAACTCCATGTTAGACGATATTCTTTTTTACTTTTTATTTATTAATTTTTGTAGGATATGGGCATCCTTGGTTGGCCGTCTCTAATTGCCCTTGAGAAGATTAGATTTTTTTTAGATTAGATTAGATTACTTACAGTGTGGAAACAGGCCCTTCGGCCCAACAAGTCCACACTGCCCCGCCGAAGCGTAACCCACCCATACCCCTACATCTACATCTACCCCTTACCTAACACTACGGGCAATTTAGCATGGCCAATTCACCTGACCTGCACATTTTTGGACTGTGGGAGGAAACCGGAGCACCTGGAGGAAACCCACGCAGACACAGGGAGAACGTGCAAACTCCACACAGTCAGTCGCCTGAGGCGGGAATTGAACCCAGGTCTCTGTTGCTGTGAGGCAGCAGTGCTAACCACTGTGCCACCGTGCCGCCCAGAAGGTGGTGGTGAGCTGCCTTCTTGGAGAGACTGAGGACTGCAGATGCTGGAGCTCAGAGTCGATAAAGTGTGGTGCTGGAAAAGCACAGCGGGTCAGCCGGGCAGCATCCGAGGAGCAGGAGAGTCAACATTTCAGGCAGAACCCTTCATCAGAAGCGGGGAGGGGGAAGAGAGATGAACAGAGGGTGGGGTGCTAAACAAGACCACCCGCAAACTGGAGGAAGAACATCACATCTTCCACCTTGGGAGTCTATAGCCACAAAGCCTCAACATTGAATTCACCAGTTTCCATATCTCCCCTCCTCCCACCCCATCCCAGATCCAACCTGGCACTGCCCCCTTGACCTGACCTAACCATCCTACCTATCTGCTCCACCTTTCCCACCAACCTATCACCATCACCTCCTATGTGAATCCACCTATCACCATCCCACCCACCTTTGCCCCCAGCCACACAGCTCCCCCCACCATTTATTTCTCTGCCTCCTTCCCCCTCCCCATTTCTGATGAAGGCATTATGCCTCAAACATTGACTCTCCTGCTCCTCGGATGCTGCCTGATATGCTGTGCTTTTTTCCAGCGCCACACTTTATCAAGCTGCCTTCTTGAACTGCTGCAGTCCACCTGCTGTGGGTTGACCCTCAGTGCCATTAGGGAGGGAATTCCAGGATTCTGACTCAGCCACAGTGAAAGAACGGGTCAGGATGCTGAGTGACTTGGAAGGAAACTTAACAGTGGTAGGGTTCCCTCGTATCCACTGCCGTTGTCCTTCGAGATGGAGGTGGTCATGGGTTTGGAAGGTGCTGTCTGAGGATCTCTGGTGAATATGTTACTGCACAAGTTGGATCCCAGTCTGACATAATAGACCATATTTGGTTCCTTTTGGTTTCAATGAGCTGCTCTTTCACAGAAACATAAGCATGCAATGCTGTAAATTTGTTTCTAACAATAAAACAGAAATTTACGATGCAAAAGGAATGAAGAAAAAATCAATTTAAAACCAAATTATTTACATATAACACAAGTTTAAAGATTTTGAAACATATAAATAAACAAGGTCCTTTTCCCAGGGTATGGGAGTTCAAGGGGAGAAGGGAAGATTTAACTGGGACCGAAGGGGAAACCTTTTCATGCAGAGGGTGGTCTGTGTATGGAATGAGCTGCCAAAAGAAGAGGTGGAGGCTGGTATAATTACAACATTTAAAAGGCATCTGGATAGGTATGTGAATAGGAAGGGTTTAGAGGGATATGGGCTAAATGCTGGCAAATGGGACTAGATTAATTTAGGATATTTGGTCGGCATGGACGTGTTGCACCAAAGGGTCTGTTTCTGTGCTGTATCTCTCTATGACAAGAAAATACCAAACCATTAATTCTTTTAGAGGAAAAATTGAAAGGACTGAGGATGCTGTAAATCAGAAACAAAAATAGATGTTGCTGGAAAAGTTCAGCAGGTCTGGCAGCAGCTGTGCAGAGAAATCAAAGTTAATGTTTCAGGTCCAGTACCTAAGCTTTTCCAGCAATTTCTGTTTTGGAATTCCTGTACAATACTCACATCAACAACCATTCCCACCTCCATCATACTTCATACAGAGGGTGGTGGGCGTTTGGAACACTTTGCCAGCAGAGATCGTAGAGGCAGGCACGGTAGATTCATTTAAGATGCATTTGGACAGATGCATGCGTAGGTGGGGAGCAGAGGGATACAGATGCTTAGGAAGTGACCGACAGGTTTAGACAGTTCATGTGGATCCGCTCAGGCTTGGAGGGCCGAAGGGCCTGTTCCTGGGCTGCAAATTTTCTTTGTTCTTTATATGCATGAGGCTTAACTTAACTGCAGGTTCAATTCTCAGTCTTGGGAATGTGCCTGGGAGTCTGACTGGAAATTTCAAATTAGCTCCTCACACTGAGGTAGCCAATTTTTTTAGCAGATCTGACCTAACACCTTTCTACAGGAGCAAGTGTCTTACAAAGCAAAGACTTCTGCAAAATTGAGCTGAAAGCAAAACTTAAGTCAGGGGATCTTCCCCCTCAGCCAAAGGACAAGTTCAAGATTCTTTTACCTGAGACTTAATGTACAACTGCTGTCCCCTTATGGTCATTAAAACTCTACCAATGAAAGCACTTTGCTCTCCAGGAAACCTCTCTGCCTTCCTGTGTTTTTTTTAAAAACCCCATGGCAACAGAAGAGTTTGCAAGTTTTAATCATTAAACATCTTTCTTGACACAGACCAAAGCCACATGTCACGAGCTGAAGATCACTCTAAAATGAACAACATGATAAAATAAATAAATTGCACAGCTTTAATCACAAATCCAAGTTTACAAATTTGGAAATAGCATGTCATAAACCTTCATTGCCCAGGTATGCACACAAATACACACACAAAGTCTGACAGCATCTTTAAAATCAGGCAAATTATTTTGGAAATCAATCCTTCATCATTGACACTAACCTTAGTGTTCCTCTTTACAGGTGCTGATTAAACTTGCTTGCGTACTCAGAATTTTCTACTTTTCATCTGATGCCTTTCTCTGTCACACATGCTTCTCCTTCATTGAAAAAGTACAGGTTGTTTTCCTTTACACACATTTCATTAATGTGAATTGGCCGAAACAAGATTGGCAAACTGGGGACACTGCCTCTATAGCGCAAAGTTTTAAAGTGCAACTCCTGCCCCATTAGTTTAAATGGTGCTGCTATTGCATGATTTTCTTGTTACACAGGTTGGCTGAGAATGGACCTACCGCGTTATCGCAGAACTGACGGTACAGCATTACTAAGACTACAAGTGAATTGAACCCAGGCACTACACAGGCGACTGCCGTATTATTGGCAGTTTTGAAGCTGCAAGTGAGTATTTGACACGATCTTAACCTGAATGAAGCAGAGTGGCTCAATAGGCTTCTAGTTTCTATATACAGAGATTACCAATTGGGGAAATTCATCAAACAAACCAGACGTGCTTTGCAATTTCAGACTCCTCTCAGAGAGGTCTGGCTGTGTATTAGTTTGATTTTAGTGCTGAAATTGCCTCTTTTTAACAGTGCAATTGAAGTATGTGAATTTACAGTTTAAATTTACTCACATCCCCCACTAAAATATTAAGCCAAACAGGAGCTATGTTCCAACAACATTAAAATACATATAAATCACACACATCTTAAATCACAAATGCAAGCTTCTAAACTATAGATACAGTATATCATAAAACTTCATCACAGAGGCGTGCACACAAAGTTGAGTGGTGACCTTACAGAGACCTAATGAGGGGTCTAGATAAAGTCAATGACAGGTGTCTTTCCCCCACGGTGGGCGATTTCAAGACTAGGGGGTTTATTTTTAAGGCAATAGAAGAAAATTAAAAAAAAACATGGGGCCATTTTTGTTCAGAAAGAGAGTGATTCGCATGTGGAATGAACTTCTTGAGGAAGTGGTGGATGTGGGTACAATTACAAAGTTTAAAAGGCATTTGGATAAGTCCATGAATAGGAAAGGCTTGGAGGAATATGGGCCAAGCGCGGGCAGATGGGACTAGGTGAGTTTGGGATTATGGTCAGCATGGATTGGTTGGACCGAAGGGTCTGTTTCCATGCTGTGTGACTCTATGACATGATTTTCTTCACACTATTCAATTCACAATGTTGTGTCCTTTGATTTGACAGCGATGTTATATTTCAGTGTCCAGTCAGTGCATACAGCTATGATCCCCCTAACACCCTCACTCCAACTACCTCTATCCTCATTGCCACCCCCACCCACCCTCATTCCTCTGAGACCTGACTGCTGTCCACCTTGCCTCCTCTAACTCCCAGTTCACCAGCTCCACAATTGCCACCACCCTAATCACACCCTCCGACCATCATGGTCTCATCTCTCCCTCCAGCCTTCAAGCATTTTATTGACATTTAAGAGATTTGGACAACCCAAATGAAGTGTAAGATCTAAGAGCAGGACTTGGCCATACAGCCCCTTGTGCTTGCTCCAACTTTCATTACAAAAATGGCTGATCACATATCATCCCCAACTCTACTTTCCTGCCTACTTTCCATAACACTTCAACCCACCCTGCCCCCGCAGAAACTATGAGTCCATGCTGAGGCATTTTACAATCCCTCGCCCTGTGGCACACCTGGCCACTCTTAGTATGAGGGTCAAAAGGCTTTCTTAATGCACTCACTGGGTGTGGGCATCATTGGTTGGGCCAGCACTCATTACACATTTCGAGTTGCCCTTGAGAATGTGGTGGTGAGCTACCTTCTTAAACAGCTGCAGTCCTTGTGCTGTAGGTAGACCCACGATGCATTAGGGAGTGAATCCAGGACTCTGTGACAGTGAGGGAATGGTGATACATTTCCAAGCCAGGGTGGTGAGTGGCTCAGAGGGGAACTTGCAGGTAGTGATGTTCCCATGAATCTGCTATCCTTGTCCTTCAGGATTGATGGTGTCATGAGTTTGGAGAGTGCTGTCTGAGGATCTTTGATGAATTTCTACAGTGCATCTTGTAGATAGTACACACTGCTGCTATTGGAGCACAAGTCTTCAGTACTATTGCTGGAATGTTGTCAGGGCCCATAGCCTTTGCAGTATCCAAAGTTTCCAACTATTTCTTGATATCACACAGAGTGAATCAAACTAGCTGAAGGTGCTGTGGACCAGTGGAGGAGGCTTGTGGGAGGAGACTGTAGTAATGTGAAGGTATGAACTAGGAGCAGGAGTTGGTTTATCAGCTCTCCAAACCGACAGGTCATGACTGGTCTAGTTGCGTTCTGACTTCTGCACAGAAACAGAAAATGGGAGTAGACCATTCAGCCCTTTGAGCCTATTCCACCACTGAATAAGATCATGGCTGATCCAACTCAGTACATCCAATTTGCAGTGAACCTGCCTCACAGCACCCTGGACACAGGTTCGATTCCACCCTCAGACAACAGTCTGCGTGGAGTTTGCACATTCTCCCCGTGTCTGCATGGATTCCCTCCCACAGTCCAAAGATATGCAGGTTAGGGTGGATTGGCCAAGCTAAATTGCCCATGGTGCCCAACCATGTGCAGGCTAGGTGGGTTAGATATGGGAATTGTATAGTTACAAGGATATGGTATGAGGTGGATCTGGGTGGGGTGCTGTTCAGAGTGGTCTCCATAGCCCAATGGCCTACTTCCATACTGACAGGATCTTATGATTCTATGAGAGAAGATGGCCCAGTCAGCTCCTCACCACTGGTTAGGCCCCTCCCCCTTCCCAAACCCTTTCAGCAATTGTAACTGTCGTGATTGTAACGAGGTCAGCCAAGGGTCCTCGCAGAATGTGCATTCACTGATTGAGACTGTTAATGTCATCCAATCAGGGAACTCATTGGGGTTTCAGATATCCTGTTCACTCTGCGAGCTGGCTCGGAGGGAGCTGGATCAGTGTCAAGGACTCTCCACGTGTAAATAAAGGGGGATGTGGTGATGGGATATCGGCCTCTGTGAAGTTATTTCAATATACATGCAAGGTATTTCAACCCTGGTCTTATTTAGCAGGGAGGCACGGTGGCTCTGTGGTTAGCACTGCTGCCTCACAGTGCCAAGGACCCGGGTTCGATTCCAGCCTTGGGGCAACTATCTATGTGGAGTTTGCATGTTGTCTGTGTGGGTTCCCTCCCACAATCCAAAGATGTGTAGTATAGATGAATTGGCTGTGCTAAATTGACCATAGTGTTCAGGGATGTGTTGGTTAGGTCAGTTAGTCGGGAGTAAAGTATAGGGTAGGGGAATGGGTCTGGGTGGGTTACTCTTCGGAGGGTCAGTATGGCCTTGTTGGGCTGAAGGGCCTATTTCCACACTGTCGGTAATCTAATTTAAATATATGAATAGCTCAGCCTGGTATTAACCCTTTTCCCTTTTGGAAAGCACTGTACATGCAGTAGGATATCCACACATTAATTCTTGCTTAGTAAGAGAATGATAGCTGGGACTGTCTGGGGCGCAGTGCAAGGATAATGGGTGGGCCATTTAGGACTGAGTTGCAGAGAAATTTCTTCATGCAGAGACTGGAGAACCGTGGAATTCTCTGCCACAGAAAGCAGTTGAGGCCAACACATTAAATGCTTTCAAGAGAGAGTTAGATATAGTTTTGAGGGCTAAAGGCATCAAAGGCTATGGAGAACAGGGTACTGAGTTAGATGATCAACGACCATCTTATTAAATGGCAGAGCAAGGTCAACAAACCAAATGGCCTCCTCCTATTTTCTCTGCAGAAATCAGAACATTGCCAGATCAATCATTACCTTAGTAATTGGGAGAGCAGGCTTGAGGGGTTGAATGGCCTACTCCTCTTCCTCGTCCTAAGCTCAGTGATTTTATTGGTGATGTGCAGATCCCTTAAACATTAATAAAATGCTCTGCAAGAGTTGAACAATAAACATCAAGTGGGATTCCCAATGGATTCCATCTCCTCCTTTTAACATTCTCCCCTCATCCCTTGGCTCATTGTTTGCATTCCCGCTGGTGACAAGCAGAGACTCAGCCTTTTCTATCTCATTCAGTTTTCCTCACTGTCCTGCTGAATAACTGGAATGAGCACAGCATGTGTCGCACACCTTATCAGCTTATCAACCTCTTTCCTCACAAGACCGTCCCCACACAATACAGACGAAATTGCTTTTCCTTCCGTTCGTCACAGGAGTTGTGAGATCGTGGTTATGATATTTGCACATACAGAGAATTAGTTTATTTTGCTCCAATGCTATTCTTCCTCCTGTATCTCTTAGCCTCACCGGCCACACAACAAAACCAGCTTGTGTTTAAACAGAGATTCCAGAGATGAAAGCTTGTCTATGAGCAGAGATTGAGCAGTTTAGGCCTATAATCACTAGAAGATTGAGAGGAGATCTAATTGTGGGACATAAGATGCTGAAGGGGATTGACAAAATATACAGAGTGGATCTTTTCTCATGTGAGACAATCAAGGGCGGCACGGTGGCTCAGTGGTTAGCACTGCTGCCTCACAGCGCCAGAGACCCGGGTTCAATTCCCGCCTCGGGCAACTGTCTGTGTGGAGTTTGCACGTTCTCCTTGTGTCTGCAGGGGTTTCCTCTGGGTGCTCAGATTTCCTCCCACAGTCCAAAGATGTGCAGATTAGGTGAATTGGCTGTGCTAAATTGCCCTTAGTGTAAGGTGAAGGGGTAAACGTAGGGGAATGGGTCTGGGTGGGTTGCTCTTCAGAGGGTCGGTGTGGACTTGCTTGGCCGAAGGGCCTGTTTCCACACTGTAAGTAATCTAATCTAAAAAGAACACAAGGTCATAGATTTAAGGTAAGGGCTAGCAGACATAAGACAGAGATGAGGAGGAATGACCTCTCAATGGGTCATGAATCTGTGCAATTCACTGTCCCAGAGTGTGGTAGATGCTGGGACACTGAGTAGATTTAAGATTATCTACAGTGTTGGAACAGGTCATTCGGCCCAAGAAGTCCACACCGACCCTCGGAAGAGTAACCCACCCAAGACCCATTTTCCTCTGAATGACACACGTAACACTATGGACAATTTAGCATGGCCAACGCACCTAACCTGCACATCTTTAGGTTGTGGGAGGAAACCGGAGCACCCGAAGGAAACCCACGCAAACAGGGGACGAATGTGCAAACTCCACACAGTCACCTGAGGTGGGATTCAAACCTGGGTCCCTGGCGCTGTGAGGCAGTAGTGCTAACCACTGTGCCACCGTGCTGCCCATTTGATTGGATTTATTATTGTCACATGTATCCAGTGTAATGTTTTGCTTTGCGAGCAGTACAGGCAGACAATACCGTAGAAAGTGAATCAGGCTAACAGAAGAGTGAGGAAAACAATGTTATGGCTGCAGACAAGGCACCCAAAGAGGGAGATCAACACGGAGTTTAAAATTTGAGAGGTCCATTTAGAAGTCTGTTAACAGCGGGGAGGAAGCTGTTCTTGAATCTATTGGTATGTGTGTTATAGCTTTTGGTACCTTCTGCCTGACGGAAGAGTTTGGAGGAGATTATAACCAGGGTGGGGGGGGGTCTTTGATGATGTTGGCTGCTTTCCTGAGGCAGTGGGAAGTGTAGGTGGAGTCATTGGATGGAGGTGGAATTAGACAGATTTTACGGTGGAGAGAGTACGGAGAGTAAGTGGAGTTGAGATCACGCCATGATCGTATTAAATGGAGGAGCAGGCTCGAGGGGCTGAATGGCCTACTCCTGCTGCTGGTTCTTACGTTCAGTGCTCTTCATGTAGTTAAAAGGCCCCAGGGCAAATATCAGGAAACATCTGTCTACGCAATGATATGAGGCCAGGTGACCAAAGCTTTGGAGTAAGAGGTGGGTTTTATGAAGTGTCTGAAAGCGTAATAGTAAGGCAGGGAGGTTCAGGGACAGCATTCCGGAACTGGAGGCCCAGGCTGGACAACCAATATTGGACTGATTAGAATCAGGCAAAGGTGCAGAAAGGAAGTAAGGCTGAGATCTCATGGAGTCGGGCTGAAGGAGCTTAATAATGAGGTTGTAGAGGCGAGACAAGGTTTGAGTTTGGAAGCATAACATGGGCTGCAAGAGGTCGCAGAGGTAGGAAGAGTTACAGGGCGGAAGGGGTTCATTAAGAGACAGAGGGTAGTACGGCTGGAGGAGGTTAAAGAGATAATGAAGGTAATAGGCGCCAGGGGAGGTTGTGGAGATAGGGAGAGTTGTAGGATGAAAGAGATTGCAGAGAAGGAGAGAATTGTATAGTGGAAGGAACTTGCAGAGTTAGGGAGGATTGTAGGTCTGGAGTGGGTTGTAGAGATAGAGAGTGCAGTAAGGGTGGGAGGAGGCTCCAGAGACAGGGAGGGATCATGGGGTGGGAGGAGGCTCCAGAGACAGGGAGGGATCATGGGGTTGGAGGTGATTGCAGGGACAGGGAGGGATCATGGGGCTGGAGGAGGTTGCAGAGACAGGGAGGGATCGTGGGGGTTGGAGGGGGTTGCAGTGACAGGGAGGGATCATGGGGCTGGAGATGATTGCAGAGACAGGGAGGGATCATGGGCCTGGAGGGGATTGCAGAGACAGGGAGTGATCATGGGGTTGGAGGGTGTTGCAGTGACAGGGAGGGATCATGGTGTTGGTGGAGATTGCAGAGACAGGGAGGGATCATGGGGTTGGAGGGTGTTGCAGTGACAGGGAGGGATCATGGTGTTGGTGGAGATTGCAGAGACAGGGAGGGATCATGGGGTTGGAGGGTGTTGCAGTGACAGGGAGGGATCATGGTGTTGGTGGAGATTGCAGAGACAGGGAGGGATCATGGGGTTGGAGGGTGTTGCAGTGACAGGGAGGGATCATGGTGTTGGTGGAGATTGCAGAGACAGGGAGGGATCATGGGGTTGGAGGGTGTTGCAGTGACAGGGAGGGATCATGGTGTTGGTGGAGATTGCAGAGACAGGGAGGGATCATGGGGTTGGAGGGTGTTGCAGTGACAGGCAGGGATCATGGGGTTGGTGGAGGTTGCAGTGACAGGGAGGAATCATGGGGTTGGTGGAGGTTGCAGAGACAGGGAGGGGTCATGGGGTTGGAGGGTGTTGCAGAGACAGGGAAGGATCATGGGTTGGAGGGGATTGCAGTGACAGGGAGGGATCATGGGTTGGAGGGTGTTGCAGAGACAGGGAGGGATCATGGGTTGGAGGGGATTGCAGAGACAGGGAGGGATCATGGGTTGGAGGGGATTGCAGTGACAGGGAGGGATCATGGGGCTGGAGGTGATTGCAGAGACAGGGAGGGATCATGGGGTTGGAGGTGATTGCAGAGACAGGGAGGGATCATGGGTTGGAGGGTGTTGCAGAGACAGGGAGGGATCATTGGATTGGAGGGTGTTGCAGAGACAGGGAGGGATCATGGGGCTGGAGGGGATTGCAGTGACAGGGAGGGATCATGGGATTGGAGGGTGTTGCAGAGACAGGGAGGGATCATGGGTTGGAGGGGATTGCAGTGACAGGGAGGGATCATGGGATTGGAGGGTGTTGCAGAGACAGGGAGGGATCATGGGGCTGGAGGTGATTGCAGAGACAGGGAGGGGTCATGGGATTGGAGGAGGTTGCAGAGACAGGGAGGGATTATGGGGTTGGAGGGTGTTGCAGAGACAGGGAGGGATCATGAGACCAGTAACAAATGGAAGAGGCTTTGGAGACACAGAGGGTAGTACTTGCTAGATACAGTCACAGAGTTAGAGAGAGGAGTCACTTTTGGATAAGATTGCAGAGACATGCGGATAGAGGGGCCTGAAGGAAGCTCCAGAATTTTTAAAAAAATCATTCATGGGATGAGGACGTCGTTGGCTAGGCCAGCATTTGTTGTTCATCCCTCAGAACTGTGCCCTCACAATACAGGCCAAATTGCTTTTTCTTCCATTCGCCACAGGAGATGTGCAATCATGGTTCTGGTATTTGCACATACAGAGGACTAGTTTATTTTCCCCAACACTATTCTTTCTCCTGCATCTCTTAGCCTCGGTAGACACATTGCTGTGGGTCGGGTGTCACACGTAGGCCAGACCAGGTAAGGATGGCAGTTTCCTGGTGGGTTTTTCCAACAAGCAACAATGGATTCATGGTCATTATTAGACCCTTAATTCCAGATTTTTACTGAACTTAAATTCCACCATCTGCCTTGGCAGGATTCATACCCGGTCTCCAGAACATTACTTGTGTCTCTAGATTAGCAGTCCAGCGATAATGCCAGTAGGCCAGGGGCTCCCCAGATAGAGGGAGCTGAAGGACCTTCTGGAACTAGGGAGGGTAGTGGGGACTGAAGGAAGTTGTGAAAGTAGACAGGGTTGAAAAAAATGTGGGAATTTTAAAACAGAACATTTATCAGGCAGGAGAAATAATGTAATTCCTTTCTCAACGTGTTGAACAGCGCAATACTGTCCTTTAGAATCTTGTCCATGGGAGAGACTGTACCACAATAAAGCATCTCAACATCTGATTCTGAAGAACACAGGTATCAGAGGAGGCCTGTTAGTCCTTGTAACCTGCTCCAACACTCACACAAACTATGGCTGAACAGCATCCTAACTCTGAGACAGTGAGGACTGCAGATGCTAAAGGTCAGAATTGAGAGTATATTGCTGGACAATCACAACAGGTCAGGCAGCATCCGAGCAGCAGGAGAATCGATGTATCGAGCAAAAGCCCTTCAACAGGAATGGGGGCTCTGGCCCGAAACGTCAATTTAACTGCCCCTTGGATGCTGCCTGACCTGCTGGGCTTTTCCAGCAACACACTCTCAGCAACATCCTAACTCCATCTACTCACCTGCCCCTAGGCTACTTGCCAAAGGGAATTAATTTTTGAAGAAAAATAGTCTCGAGCTGAAGGTTTCTGATGTCATTTTTACTTCCAGTCATGTTCGGTGGTCATTTTCAAACCTTGTTATTACAGAGTGTAAAGGACAACTCTAGACCTCAGTATTGTTTTCCTTTAAACATAGCGAGAAACACTGATGTCACACAACTGCCTGACATTGATTGTCCCCAACAAGGGAGAATGTAATCATCGCCCTCTAACATTTAATGACATTTCCATCAGTGAATCCCACACTGTCAACGTCCTGGGTGGTTCTCATGGATCAGAAATTGAACTAGACTAGCCATACAAATATTATGGCTACATGAGCAGGTCAGGGCTAGTAATACTGCGACACGTAACTCATTTTGTGACTCCCCAAAGCTTGTCCACCATCTACAAAGCACAAGTCAAAGTGTGATCGAATACTCCCCACTTGCCTGGATATGTGCAGATCCATCAGCACTCAATAAGCTTGACACCATCTCCCATCAAAGCAGCCCACTCAATTGTCACCACATCCATAAACACCCACTCCTTCCATTACTGATGCTCGGCAGCAGCACTATGTACCATCTGTAAGATGAGCTGCAGCAAGTCACCAAGGCTTCGAAGACAGCGCCTTCCAAACCTACAAGTTGTACCATCCAGAAGGACAAGGACAACAGGTGCATGAGAGCACCAACATCTCCTTGTTCCTCTCCAGGTCAGCCACTGTGCTGACTGGGAACCAACAAGAAAGTAGAAGTGAACATGAACGGGCAATATTACAGGGATTAGTGTTCCAATGAAGCTCCACGGAAAGCTGAAAGAACACCACCTCATTTTCCACTTTGGTGTTTTACAGCATCTGGGATACAATATTGAGTTCCACGACTTCAGACAATGACCGCTGTACTCCATCTTTCTCACATGCCCCACCCTTGCCTGGCTATATCTTGTTAGTTTTGCTCTCAGGAGAGAGGCCTCCTTTTTACCACGGAACATTTACACATGCTTTATATCTCTATCTCTCCTTTGCTTCCATTCGAGGCCCCTTTGTCTTTTGCACCTCACAGTCTGTTCCACCTGCTCTTCCACACCCTCTGTCTACAGCAATAAACCACCATTTTCCAGCTCCATTTAGTTCTGAAGAAGAGGCATGCCGAATTTGGAATATTAACTCTGTTTCTCTCTCCACGGGTGCTGCCAGACCTGCTGAGTGGGTGGCATGGTGGCTCAGCGGGTAGCACTGTTACCTCACAGCACCAGGGACCCGGTTGGATTCCAGCCTCAGACAACTGTCTGTGTGGGGTTTGCACATTCTCCCCGTGTCTAAATTGTTCATGGATTTATAGGTTAGGTGCATTAGTTAGGAGTAAATGCCGAGTAGTAGAATAGGGGATGGGTCTGAATGGGTTATTCTTCGGAGGGTCAGTGTGGACTTGTTGGGCCTAATGGACTGTTTCCACACTGTAGGGATTCTATAATAAGTGTCTCCAGCATTATTTCAATGGAAGTGAAGGTTCTACTGAACCAGACATGATGATAAACAGCGATATCTTTTGAACTGCATTGAAAAATGGGACATGATTCTGAAGGTTTCCATTTTTCACTTATCAGGACTGATGCAAGAATGCCAAATTCTGAACGTTTACAAGAATTTATACTCTGGGAGACCTTGTTGCGATCGTTTGAAATTTGGTGTCCTTGTATTTGTCCAGATGAATGCAACATGAAAAGTTTTGGCACCATTTCTGTCTTTTCAACAATGCACAACATCTGCACTATCAAGTGACTAATAAATTTCTTAGAATGCATTTGGCCTCTCATAACCCCATATGCATTGCAGAGAATTTGTACATATTGCAACTCCTTAAAAGCCATTTCCAAGCCATTGCATAGATTACAAATGAAAATAAAATGCATTTGCTTCCTCACGTTGAATATTATTTTGATTTCAATTAATTCTGAAATGAGCAACCAGACTATCGCCGCAGCAAACTACCTTCGGCTCCAATAGGTCTTTTTGTTGCCATAGCAACGGGTTATCATTGTCATGGCTACCCAGTGCCACATGTAATTGTCTGAATGTGAGCTGCACTGATAATCCAGAGTCAATAGGAACGAAGTGAACTTTCTTTCTCATTTTTTTAAAAAAAAACTTTGCGAACTTAATGCATTGACTCAAAAGGTCATTGCATTATGGGGTCAGGATGCTTCTTAGGCCAAGCAATTACTTAAATTGTTTTAAACCATATTTGCCATGATCAAGTGATGTTCAAATTCTCTCGGCTGAATAATGGAATTCAATTTCCATTCCCACTCTGCTCAGTTGTCCTTTTTCACTTTCTTTGCTAATGTTTGAGCTGGCTGACTAATACCAGGCATTTTACGTCCCAGTTGCTCACTGGAGACTGCAACTCCAGCTGCCCGGACCTGAAACTCTGGAATTCCCTTCCCTTCACTATCTCTTTACCTCACCCATCTCCTTCAAAATGCTACTTCGGTCTTACGCAGCTCAGAGTCAAATCTTGTCCTGGGGGCTGCCTTGGGGTGTTACACAATGTTAAGTGTGCCATATGAGTGCAAGTTGTTGTTACATTTGCTGTTCTGGGCTTTTTATCCGGGAAACATTGAGGTTCTTGGATACGGTTTGACCCTCTCCAATGTCTCTGAAATCCAATCTCCTTTACATCTGCTCAAAACAACAGCCTTGCATTCTTAATGCAGTAATCCTGAGAGTGGCGAGTTCTGTATTTGGTTGTCCCGGTTGTACGCACTGTAAGTGAGTATGTCGAACAACATTTGCACATTTTTATGTGTATGCTTATTTTCTGCTATAATACTGTGAAGTGGAATTTATGTGTGATTCACAATATATCGACTGTCAATCAGGAACACAAAAAAACATTTCACTTCTGGGCCAAGAACTACAGGCAGAATCTGATCCAATTTATTTGCAAATTATTAATTTTCTCAGTACATTAAAGCTGAACTTTCTGACCTTAATCAGTCTTCCCCACCACCACTATTTAACCTACTGCTTGTATATAAATTTCACCTTCACCATTCTTTTTAATCCTAAACATGCCCTGTAGGTTAAGACTGTCCTTTTTCAGCTCAATTCCAGAGTTAAAAACTAACATCTAAGTGCACAATAATACATACACAACCTAAACCATGTGTCATACACTCTGATCCCAGTTCGAAGGCCATGGGATCAAGATGCATTGCAAAGATTTGGGCACACTAACCTCGGCTGACACTCCAATGCAATGGTAAACAAATGTCAAACTGTTGGAAACACTATCTTATAGATGCCTCTTTAAGGTCCTATTCTCCACTCCACCCCACTTCTTTGTGTTATTTTGAAGAAAAACTGAGAGTTTTAACCCAGTGTCTTTGGGCCACACAATCATAGAATCATAGAGATGTACAGCGTGGAAACAGACCTTTCGGTCCAACTCGTCCATGCCAACCAGATACCCCAACCCAATCTAGTCCCACCTGTCAGCACCCGGCCCATATCCCTCCAAACCCTTCCTATTCATATACCCATCCAAATGCCTCTGAAATGTTGCAATTGTACCAGCCTCCACCACTTCCTCTGGCAGCTCATTCCATACATGCACCATCCTCTGTGTGAAAAAGTTACCCCTTGTCTCTTTTATATCTTTCCTCTCTCACCCTAAACCTATACCATCTAGTTCTGGACTCCCCCACCCCAGGGAAAAGACCATGCCCCTCATAATTTTGTAAACTTCTATAAGGTCAGCCCTCAGCCTCTGACACTCCAGGGAAAACAGCCCCAGCCTGTTCAGCCTCTCCCTATTGCTCAAATCCTCCACCCCTGGCAACATCCTTGTAAATCTTTTCTGAACCTTTTCAAGTTTCACAACATCTTTCTGATAGGAAGGAGACCAGAATTGCATACAATATTCCAACAGCCGCAACATGACCTCCCAACTCCTGTACTCAATACTCTGACCAATAAAGGAAAGCATACCGCCCGATTTTAATCCATCAACCAACACCATGAAACAGAATTGTTCTAGAAGGTAAAAAAAGCAGAACTAATATTTCAGGTCCAGTGACCTTACTTCTGAACATAATTTCCATTTTTGTTTCTGATTTCCAGCATCTGCAGTTATTGGGTCATAGAGATGTGCAGCACGGAAAAAGGTCCTTCGATCCAACTTGCCTGTGCTAATCAGTCCCATTTGCCAGCATTTGGCCCATATCCCTCCAAACCCTTCCTATTCATATACCCATCCAGATGCCTTTTAAATGTAATTGTACCAGCCTCCACCACTTCTTCTGGCACCTCATTCCAGACATGCAGCACTCTCCTCATGAAAAGGTTGCCCCTTAGCTCCCTTTTAAGTCTTTTCCCTCTCACCTTAAACCTACGCCCTCTAGTTCAGCTCGTCCCCACCACAGGGAAAACACCTTGTCTATTTACTCTATGCACGCCCCTTATGATTTTATGAACCTTTGTAAGGTCAATCCTCTTCTCTGGGTTTGTGTTTGTTCTATAATGTCATGGACCTGGAGGGGTTAACTTTATATTCCATTGATTCCATCAGTTCTGCTGGTGTTGCGTACAGTCATGGGAGGAGACATGAGTTCTACTCTAGATTTCGGAGGGAGCAGATGTATCTGCAACAGCTCCCTAAGGTCTGAGTCATTGTGTCAGTGTAAATGTAATTGCATTTGTTGCTATCATGTACAATAAGTGCTGTTGTTGTTTAAGAACAGTGACTTTTCTGCTGATCTAGTACTGTGCTGTTGCCTTCAGTAGTAGTTACGAGATAGGTTCAGCAAAGCGAAACTGGGGAGGTCTGTTGTTATTGTTATTATTGCGGGAGTATGAGCTTTGAGACTCCATAATGTTCTGGGGGTCTGGGCTCAAATCCTGTCATGGAGTTTGCATTCCAGTATATTTTTAAAAAAAAAACTGGTTCTTTGGTTCTACTCAACATGCTGACCAGATATCCTAAATCTAGTTATATTTGCCAGCACTTGGCCCATATCCCTCTAAGCTGATGAAGGGCTTTTGCCCGAAACGTCGATTTCGAAGCTACTTGGATGCTGCCTGAACTGCTGTGCTCTTCCAGCACCACTAATCCATATCCCTCTAAACCCTTTCTATTCATATACTCATCAAGATGTCCCTTAAATGTTGCAAATGTACCAGCCTCCACCACTTCCTCTGGTAGGTCATTCCACATACGCACCACCCACTGGTGAAAAAGTTATCCCTTTTAAATCTTTCTCCTCTCACCCTAAACCTATGGCCTCTAGTTCTGGGCTCCCCCACCCCGGGGAAAAGACTTTATTATGAATAAATTGTGTATTGATTAACATCAAGTAGTTTGACTAACCAAATTGCATCCGGAACACAACATCTTTAAAAGAAGAAAATGTTAAGGTCCAGGCTATCTTCTTAGCATATTTTGAGGGGGTTTGGTCTGGTCCATAACAGCAGTCACCAGGAGTGTGACTTGATTAAAATACAAGAGCAAGCCAGGTGAAGAGAGTGTGGTGTTGGAAAAGCACAGCAGGTCAGGCAGCATCCAATAAGCAGCAGAATTGGTACTTCAGGCACAAGCCCTTCATCCTGATGCCCAAAACATCGACTGTCCAGCTTCTCGGAGGCTGCCTGACCTGTTGTGATTTTCCCATACCACACACTTGACTCTGATCTCCAGCATCTGCAGTCCTCACTTTCTCCTCTGAAGAGCTGATGAGGGCAGGTGACCAGGAGCTTTTTGTTTCATTCTCTCACGAGAGGTGGCCATTGCTGACTGAGGGAGCAGTTATTGTCTGTCCCTATTTGCCTTTGAGAAGGCGGTGGTGATCCAAGATTGGTTGTTCCAAGAGATTGGCTTTCAGAGCTTCTTGAAGAAGCATGGAAGAGTTCAGGGAAGGGGAATTGTTTGGGGAGAAGTGGGAATCCCAATTCAAGCATCGAAAGAACCAGTCGCCAACCAAGAAGGGATTGGACTCAGGGAAGCATAAGGGACCAGGGTTGACAGAATGCAGACATCCCAGGTGTTGTAGGACAGGGATGACATTACAAAGATGGGGAGGAGGTGAAGCCATTTTATCACCAAGTAGGGACTTTTATTAACCAGGCAGAGAGCCTGAGCAAGTCCTTGTCCTAAGACTGAAACGGTTGCCTCTGCTTTCTATTTTATAGCCCTTTTGGCACACACTCACTGCCAGCTACTGCAAGGGGAGGGGGGAGATTGTGAATTTCCTCTGTGTCACAGACAGGGAAGTTTTGCTTGAGCGCTGACCAACAGTGCAATCCATCACCATCACTGTAAAACATCTTAAACTTTGTCCATCCCCCAAGACATTCTGCTGTACCAGAGGAAAAATAAATAACTGTGGGATGTCAAAACCTGCCAGAAGCTTTGATGCAATTCAGAACTCCAGGGATGTCAAATGTAATCACACGTTCATCTTTTAATATCTCTCGCTGAATTCTGACTAGGTTCACTGACAATGAGAAAGCAAACTTCTCTTTTCCTTCTCCATTACATTGCCTCTCACAATTCCCAGAGGTAAAAACCAGTAAAACTAAAACAACACACAAGGAAATGAATGCACTGTTCAAGAGACTGTTCTGAAAACAAATCGGACCAGCGTGCATCCTCAATAACTTCTGCTGGTTTTATTTCCTGGGTTAGATTATATTCCCTACAGTGTGGAAATAGGCCCTTCGGCCCAACAAGTCCACACCGACCCTCCAAAGAGTGACCCACCCAGACCCACTTCCCTCTGACTAATGCACCTAGCACTATGGGCAATTTAACACGGCCAATTCACCTGACCGGCACATCTTTGGACTGCGGGAGGAAACCAGAGCAAACCCACACAGACACGGGGAGAACGTGCAAACTCCACACACACACAGCTGCTAATCACTGAGCCACTGTGCCACCCCAAAGTTCTCAAAGGCACGAAAGAGCTTCCAAAAAACAATTAGAAGCTGCCCGTTCTCTGCCATTTGGTTTCTTCTGCCACAAGACAAACTCCGAGGGAAACGAGAATAGAATCCTACAGCACGGAGACAGGCCCTTTGGTTCAAACTGGTCCATGTCGACCAAAATGTCCATCCATGCTAACCCCATTTCCCCGCACCTGGTCCATATCCTTCTTAAGCACCTTTTTAAAATGTGATGAGTTTTTGTGCACTGCCTGAAAAGATTGTGGAGACAGATTCAGTAGTAATTTTCAGATGTCAATAAACATTGTAAAGGAAAGCTAGGGTAGACAAGCAGGAGGCTGGAAGAACACAGCAAGGCAGGCAGCATCAGGAGGGACAGGCAGGAGGCTGGAGGAACACAGCAAGCCAGGCAGCATCAGGAGGGACAGGCAGGAGGCTGGAGGAACACAGCAAGGCAGGCAGCATCAGGAGGGACAGGCAGGAGGCTGGGAGAACACAGCAAGCCAGGCAGCATCAGGAGGGACAGGCAGGAGGCTGGAAGAACACAGCAAGACAGGCAGCATCAGGAGGGACAGGCAGGAGGCTGGGAGAACACAGCAAGACAGGCAGCATCAGGAGGGACAGGCAGGAGGCTGGAAGAACACAGCAAGCCAGGCAGCATCAGGAGGGACAGGCAGGAGGCTGGGAGAACACAGCAAGGCAGGCAGCATCAGGAGGGTGGAGAAGTCAATGTTTTCGGGTGTAACCCTGCTTCAGTCCTCCTGATGCTGCCTGGCTTGCTGTGTTCTCCCAGCCTCCTGCCTGTCCCTCCTGATGCTGCCTGTCTTGCTGTGTTCTTCCAGCCTCCTGCTTCTCTACCTTGGATTCCAGCATCTGCCATTTTTTAAATCTCTGTAAAGGAGAGCTGGCAGGGCTGTGGGAGAAAGAGTGAGAGATTTAGCCTCATTGGGAACCCTCCCCTGAGGTGGCATATGCGTGATAGGACATATCTCCTGTCACATATGTGTGTTGACTTGATGCAGTTTTCCTCTTTAATTCACACTAAAACATCACGTTACATCATCCTTTCCATACCCTGAGTGGGCTCCTCACAAGGGGCTCGGGTTTCAGCCTTCCTCAATTGTGACACTCTGAAGTCACTACATTAGGAGATTTCCACTATCTATGCATTCCATTTCCACCCCTCTCGCCTTTGTGATCGTCTAAGGGCAACTAGAGACAGGCAAGAAATGCTGGCCCATCTTTCTCGAGCTACAATCAGTTTTGAAGAAGGGTCACTGGTATCAAACGTTAATCATGTTTCTTTCCACAATTGCTGACAGACCTGCAGAATTTCTCCAGCAATCTCTGCTTTTGCTTTAAATCTTCATTCATTCATATTTCATTGTTTTACTTCGATCTTTCATCCAGATCTCTATGCTTCTATTTCATAAACCCGTTCAAAGCCAAGCCTTACTTGTCTCTCATCACTGTCTGGTCTTCATTTTAATTCTTGCATCGCTGCATTTTCTGCCCCAGTTCTGATCCTTTTCTGTGGATAGAAAATAGATACACAGGGCCCTTCCAGTAACGAACCTGGTGCAGTGGCAACAGCAAGGATAATACAGGGTTACCAAAGCAACCACGTCCTTCCCGAGACAGATGTCCACTATTCCTTTCATAGATCCGCTGACAGATGTTCAGGTTTTGTTAGTAGCATTGTTGGGACATAATTTTATTTGTTTCATTTTCGAATAACTCATCACTTACAATATCAGTGTGAAAAAGGTGCAAAACTGCTGATTTCATAAATTGTTATGACAACCTTGAGTAGTTAGGAGTGCAGTTTACCTGTGAGAGTTGAAAAGGGAGTCTTTCCTACTTACATCCCTCAAAGGGTTTTGAAAGCCCTTCACGGCAAATGAGTAATTTTGAAATTTCTGCCAATAGTTGGACAAGCATAGCAGCCACTTCGTTTACAACGATGCAACACTAATTAGAAACACATAAATCATAGAATCCCTACACTGGGGAAGTAGTGCATTTGGCCCATCGCATCCACTCTGACCCTCTGGACAGCACCCCATCCAGACACAGCCCCGTACCCTATCCCTGTAACCCTGCATTCCCCATGGCTAATCCACCTTGTCTGAAAATCCCTAGACAATATGGGCAATTTAGCATAGGCAAACCACCTAACCTGCTCATTTATTTATTGATGGGATGGTTTGAAAGTGGAATTCTATACAGGAAACAGGGAGAAAAGACCATAAACCATGAGACATAGGAGCAGAAATTAGGCCATTCAGCCCTTTGAGTCTGCTTTGCTATTCCATCATGGCTGATACGTTTCTCAACCCCATTCTCCCTGTAACCTTTGATCCCCTTGATATTCAAAAACATATCTATTTCAGTCTTAAATATGATTAGATTAGATTCCCTACAGTGTGGAAACAGGCCCTTCAGCCCAACACGTCCACCACCGACTCTCCAAAAAGTAACCTATCCAGACCCATTTCCCTCCAACGAATACAACCACACAAAGGGAGGAGAGTTTCTTTCCCTCAAGAATGTTGGAGAACCAGATGGATTTTCACAACATTCAGCGAACTATCCTGCTTGCAATTCCCAAAATATTGCACAATTAATGTCCTGAAATTCCACCAACAGCTACAGTGGGATTCAAAGCCACGCACCAGAGCATTGGTTCAGGCCGTTGACATGGCAACATTACCCAGAGGGCCACTGCCTCCCCTACAAAGCTCCAAGGAAGACAGGCCCAACCTATTCTCATAAGACAAGCCCCTCATCCCTGGAATTGGCTGACGGCACCGAGAGAGGCAGAGACTGAGTTGGGAAGAAGGTGAAAGGGAACTTTGAGGTAGTAGACTGAGGTTCGATGTTGTTCCCTCCTGCTGAGGTCTAAGGCCTGAAGGATAACGCAGTGGTGATTCGAGTAAAGCCTCACTGCACCAGAACGTAATTAAGAAGTAAATCATTGAAAATAATTAGAAGGAATTCTGTGCAATAATTGAAAAGGATTCAAACAGTCAATCCGACAAAATCCCTGGGAGTGGAGTATGTTTTCCGGAGCTGGCACTTTTACAGCCATTTTAATTTAAGCCAATGCACCAGTAATAACTTTGAAATCTAATTTATAAAACAATGATGCAGGGTCCCAATAAATTCTCTTATCAGAGTCACGGCCCATGAGACAGGACTAGAAATGGAGCCCGCATAAAGAAGATTAGAGACAGAGCCACCCATTAACGACAGCTGGAATAACAATCAAGTACAAAGGACAAAGCAGGAAGGCAGCTCCAAGTCTGGATCTATGGGGCATGCAGTAAAAAGCAGGTGAAGGATCAGAGTTGGAGCAGAAACAAAAACCTGGAACTAGTGAAAGCGGAATATTCAGTGGATATAAGGGACGGCAGGGAAGACTGAATATTGATATAAGATATTGGTGAGAAACAGCTTGAATAGGACAGACCACTCAGAAAGTACTGCTCCCAGCATTAGCTGTAGTACCAGCCAAAATCAATCAGAGGTCGGTCAATAACTGGACAAGACAAAGGTAAAATGCAAGCCAAGACACTTTAATTAATAAACGCATAAACCCATTTGTTAATCAACATAACATCACCCATGTTCCGCATCATATAAAATGATATCCTTGCCAGCAATAAATCAAAATGACTGCACAGCTGACTGGTAACCTTTGACTTCTGTAATAGCCAAGCTTGTGTTGTACCTTCTACACTGGGATGGAATGGTGGAGCCTGTGCACCGTAATAATTATTCTTTCATTTTTTTGTACACAGTGCCTGGTTGGAACAATGAATGACTTCAGTGCTAAATTACCCCGAGCTAATATGAGCTACCGAAATGTGTGTTCAGTCTAGTGTATCCGAGTCTGCAGTGAGTGAACTATTACAGCTCATGGGCCAATGACATTCAAAAAAAGACAAGATCGTTGCAGGGATATCATCAGGGAATTGGGAGAATTGTTTGTTTAAATCAGGCAAATGAATGCAATCTGCTTCCTGTTTTTTTCTCACTTGCCGCACTGTGGGCACTGGCCTGTACTGGACAATGATTGCCCCTCTCACAGGCACTTCTCTCTGGTGAGATCTCATTCCTCTCTGCTTTGAGAAATTTCCACGCTAATCATTCCTTGAAGTGCGACAACAATGTCTATAGATTGAGCTTCACTCACATACTCATACCTAAGAGCTTTCCCTTCAGGCATCATTCCTCTCTTGGATTTCCAGGATGTTGGATGTCTTCACTTGCACTCTTAGAAAGAATACTTCCTTCCTGAGCGGGTACCGCTCCAAATCCCAAACGTATCTCTCAATTGCCCTTAACTTAGAGTCAGATTTTCTGCAATCCTGGTGCGGCTGCTCAGTAGTCAACACTGTTGCCAGACAGCCCCAGGGACTTGGGCTTGATCCCAGCCTCAGGTGACTGTCTGTGTGGAATTTGCACATTCTTCCTGTGCCTGGGTGCTCCACTTTCCACCCACAGTCCAAAGATATGCAGGTCAGGTGGATTGGCCATGCTAAATTGTTGGCAGTTGTCCAGCTTCCTCATTTCCCCTCCCCCCACCTTATCTCAGTCCCAACCCCCGGATTCAGCACCGCCCTCTTGACCTGCAATCTTCTTCCTGACCTCTCCGCCCCCACCCCCTCTCCAGTCTATCACCCTCACCCTCACTTCCTTCCACCTATCGTATTCCCAGCACTCCTCCCCCAAATTCCCTCCCCCCTACCCTTTAACTCAGCCCGCTTGGCACACCAGCCTCATTCCTGAAGAAGGGCTTATGCCCGCAACATCGATTGTCCTGCTCCTCGGATGCTGCCTGGCCTGCTGTGCTTTTCCAGCACCACATTTTTCGACTCTGGTCTCCAGCATCTGCAGTCTCACTTTCTCCTCAATTGTCGGCAGTGTCCTGGGATGTGCAGGCTAGGTCGATTAGCTATTGGAAATGCAGGCTTATGGGGATAGGGTAATGGGGATGATCTGGGTGGGATGTTATTTGGAAGTTGTGTAAACCTGATGGGCCAAATGGCATACAAATCAGTAACGCTGTGCTTTTTTTTCTCTTAAGTCTCCATTACAAATTTCTTTCTGCTCTGTGCTGTGCTGATGGTAGAATAGTTGTCACTTACATAATAATCACAACCATCTTCACATTCCATTTATACTTTGGCGTTCTCTCCAGCAGACACTGAAATGTCCTGAGGAATCATCTCCTTGCTCTCCAGTTTCCAGGGCGGCACAGTGGCACAGTGGTTAGCACTGCTGTCTCACAGCGCCAGAAACCCGGGTTCAATTCCTGCCTCAGGTGTGGAGTTTGCACATTCTCCCTGTGTCTGCATGGGTTTCCTCTGGGTGCTCCGGTTTCCTCCCACAGTCCAAAGATGTGCAGGTTAGGTGAATTAGCCATGCTAAATTGCTCGTAGTGTTTGGTGAAGGGGTAAATGTCGGGGAATGGGTCTGGGTGGGATGCGCTTCGGAGGGTCGGTGTGGACTTGTTGGGCCGAAGGGCCTGTTTCCACACTGTAAGTAATCTAATCTAAAACAGTAAATGCTAAGAGCAGTGAGGTTTAGTGGTGGGGGAATTAGCAGAGCAGCAATCAAAGAGGGAAGTTATTCACAGACACAGTAACAAAGAGATGTCAGCTGATCTGAGTTCAATCCGATGGTAAGGAACCTTCATGGCTAAATAACCAGGTCTTGTGTCTGAACCTTCTGATATGAACCAGCCTGGAGGAGACGATTGGATTTATTTTCAAAGAGAAGAGGGAAAACATGTCAAAGATATTGATCTACGAAGACATGTTTCAAGCATAACGGCTTTTTCAGATCCTAAATAATTCTTATGTTCTTATTCCTAATCCACTTCACTCAACAAGCCAATACCTGGTTAATAGTTGCAGCTAAGCATGATTAGAAACTACAAGAAGCTGACATAATGTTTTCTCAAAAGGGCCAATAGAATGTATTTCTTATCTATAAATAGCCAAATATTCTTGTTATAAATTGAATAGAAGCTGCACCTAGAAGAGATTGGATTTTACATTCTATAATTCTCCACAAATTTAAGTTTTAACTTGTTCTGCCCAGTTACACATTTAAGCAAAGCACAAACATTTGGCAAAGTGTAAAGGATTGCAGGATTACTCTTAGTTATGATGTTTCAGTCAACTGAAACAAAAATAAAACCTGATGGTTCTGTTGGAATATGTGATTCGGTTTTCTGCCCAGTGTTATCGTTGAATGCCCACTGTTTGCATTGGTATGGCCAGGGTTTACAGCTCTCTTGCTGCCAGCCCATGACATGAATCACAGTTTGGGAAAAACTCCCTTCTGCAGGAGATTTCCAAACTCTTACTCATTTCTCCATTCACTATCTCAACAACCTCCACTGAATATTCCAAGACACCAGAATAGCAGACGGCAATGGTTGCTGCAATCTTATGTTATTCTGCGGTTATGAGACCATAAGTGTGCACTATCCACAAGATGCACGGCAGAAGTTCACTAAAGGTCCTCAGAAAACATCGCCTTCCAAATCCATGTCCATCTAGAAGGACAAGAGCAGCAGATACATGGGAACACCAGCACCTTCAAGTTCTTCTCCAAGCCACTCACCATCCTGACTTGGAAATATATCACTGCTCCATCACTGTGACTGAGTCAAATTCCTGGAATTTCCTCCCTAATATCATTCAAGGTCAACCCACAGCAGATGGACTGCAGCAGTTCAAGAAGGCAGCTCATCACCACCTAATCAAAGGCAACAAGAGATGTACAATAAATGCTGGCCCAGCCAGCAACACCCACATTCCACAAATGAATAAATAGATGCATTTTTTAAAAGGACCGTAATATATAGGAGCAACGTTAGGCTCATTATGTCTGCTGTGCCATTTGATCACGGCTGATATGAGAAACATAGGGACATTAGTGAGAAATCAGCCATGATCATATTGAATAGTGGAGCAGGTTCAAAGGGCTGAATGGCCTTTGCCTGGTCCTAGTTCCTATGTTTCTATGGTGACAGGTTTTTTGTTTTGAGATGATATTATTGCTGAGTTAAAAGAAAGCCTTCACACGTAAATTTAGAACAATTAGAATTTAATGCTGTTAAGATATTGCCCCAGTGTATGACACAGAAGGGGCTCTAGATTATTCAATGGTGTACATTAATCAAACATGTGCCAGGTCCTGTTGACCTATTACCAATATGCTCACAGACAGGTAATCCTCATCCACTGACAATTTGATTTTAACATTTCCTCTTTCTGTTCAAATCCTTCCATCTCCCCTCCCTAACTTTGTCATCTTCTTTAGCTCCACAGCTTACCAAGGGTCTCTGTGTTCCATTAAGCTTAACTTCTTGTGCCATGTAAATACAGTGGCTACAACTGCAAGTCAGCTATTTGGAATTTGGTAGTGAGCAAATAGTCCTGACTCTGCACAATCTATCCACTATCTTCAAGGTACAATTCCAGGGTGTGATGGAGTACTCTCCATTTGTATAAATGGGTGTAGCTCCAACATCCAAGCCGTTCAATGCTATCCAGGACAAAGCAGCCTACCTGACCAATGCTCCATCAACATTCTCTCCATTCATACAGCAGTGTGTACCATCTATAAGATGCACAGCAACAATTCACCGCGGCTTTGTAGATAGCACATTGCACAACCATGATCTCTACCATCTTGAAGGGCAGGGACAGCTGATACAAAGGAACACCATCACCATTTTTTTATTTATTCATGGGATGTCTCTAACTGGGGCAGCATTTATCACCCATCCCTAATTGTCTAGAGGATAGTTAAGAGTTAACCACATTGGGTCTGCAATCATTTGTAGGCAAGACCAGGTAAGGATGGCAGATTTCCTTCCCTAAAGGACATCAGTGAACCAGATTGTGTTTTCCTGACACTCAAGCCATGGTATTATGGTCATCAATAGACTCTTATTTCTAGATTATTACTGAAGTCAAACTCCACCATCTGCAATGGCAGGATTCAAACCCAGGTCCCCAGATCATTATTGGGGTCTTTGTATTAATATTCCAGTGATAATAACACTAGGCCATTGCCTACCCTCTGCAATGCGAGTCACTCACTGATTTGAAACTATATTGACACACTTTCAGCGTTGCTGGATCAAAATCCTGGCTCTCACCTTTTAACGGCACTGTCAGTGTCCCCACATCACATGGACTACAACAATTGAAGAAGGTGGTTCCCCACCACATTGTCCTGGGCAATGAGGGATGAGGCAATCAAATCTGGCCTCGCAAGTGACACCCTGATCCTGTGAAGACGTTTTAGAGAAGAGCTGAAATGCATACTTCCTTTTAAGGCATAAACTGTTTATTTCAAATGGGTTTGTGGCTTCACTTTTCAATGGGATTCTCTAGCTGAATGTGTTAACCAATCAGGTCGAAATTATGTACAATTTCCATGACACCAGTGGCTGATAGGATTCAGACCTACTGGATTCAGCTCAACATTGTCCAGGCTCATCAGTCACGTCGTATCCCACAGTGTTCTTTAATTCAGACTATTTCATAAAACCGAGTAATGGATTGACTTTATGTCAATTAATCCTTATAATAAATGCCCTGTCTCCTCACTGCTTCCCACTCACATGAGAGCCTAATTCATTGTCTTGCTTCTTACCAATTAGTGGATGCTTGTTTTCTCAAGTCACAGACAGAATCTGGGGCACCAAAAAAAAACAGCATCACCCTGTGGGCTGAATTCACACTGCAACCCACAGAGAAAAGGCAAGGTGTTTATCCACTGAAACAAAGTAGGTCTTTATAAAGGACAGGGACACAACAGATGAGTTTCATAGTTTCCTATATGTTAGCTCACGTAACATATTCTACAAAGAGCAGGAATTTGTATTGAGTCAGATATCTGGAAGTTTATTAGTAACTAGTTATCATTACTAAAACATCTCAAACTTATGCCATGCATACACAGATTATTAATATAACGAAGAAAGTTGACTTGTTGATGAACAGTCTGAATAGTTGATTGGCTGTCTGCTTTCTTAACTACTAACTGAACATTGACTGGTACACTTACAACATTTAAAAAGGCATCTGCATGGGTATATGAATAGGAAGGGTTTTGAGGGATATGGGCCAAATACTGGCAAATGGGACTAGATGAGGTTGGGATATCTAGTCAGTGAAGATAACTTGGACCGAAAGGTCTATTTCCGTGCTGTACATCTCTAAGACTCTATGACTGAATGTGAGATGGAAATCTCTTGGAATAGAGTGCCATGTGTTGTGATGCCCTCTTACTGTCTTGAAGGTTATGAAGCCTTTCTGTGCAATAGTACAACATAATAGTTTTAACATTGGCAACAATGAAGAGATTGGATTTGCTCTCTGTTAAGTGCTACATTGGAAGCAAAATCGTATAAGTGCATCAGTCTCTCCCCTCATCCATAATATCATGGGCTTCCTATTTTTAATTCACTCAAGGACATGGATGTCACTGGCTTAGCTCGCATTTTTCACTGATCCCTAATTGCTAAAGGCAGTTCAGAGTCAACCACATCATTGAGGGTCTATCGTCTCATGTAGTCCAGAGAGTTCAGTCAATGATGGTAGATTTTCTTCCCTAAAGGACATTAGTGAACCAGGTGGGTTTTTGTAACAATCAGCATTGCCATTGGCCGAGCTTATTATTGAATTCAAATTTCACCATCTGCCACAGTGAGATTTGAACCCATGCCCCCTATAACATTAACTTAAGGGCCTCTGAATTGCTAGTCCAGTGACATCACTGCTGCACCTCCAATCAAAGTCTGACACACTTTGGCTGCCATTTGCAGCCCCACCAACGAAGGGGCATCTTGGATGCAGCTTTCCATTTGCTTGTTGAGCAGTGAACTTCACGTCAACTCGAACCCTTGAACTTGTTGGTAGCCCCCTATATTTTACCAATGCAGCTATCAAGGAGGTGATGGCTTACTGGGATCATCACTGGACTGGTAATCCAGGGGCCCAGATAATATCCCAGGAACCTGGGTTTAAATCCCTCCATGGCAGAGGCTGGCATTTGAATCTGACTTCTGGAATTAAGGATCTAATGATGGTCATGAATCTGTTGCCGATAGACGGGGAAAAACCCGTCCTGTCCTTTCGGGAAGTAGGCTGCCGTCCTTCACGTGGTCTGGCCCAAATGTAACTCCAGAGCACAGAGCCATGCAGTTGTCTCTTAACTGCCCTCTGGGTAATTAGGGATGAGCAGTAAATGAAAAAAAAATGACCTCCGGCACCTTAATCCCTTTCACTGGCGTTACTGCACTACCCTGTATTAGCTAAGTTACCTTACAAAGTAGCCTCCTTATCTTTAATTATTGTGCCGCGATATACAAGTGCTGCCTCTATGATGAAATAAGGTTATTGTTACCTCCAGCAATAAAGTCTGCTGGGAGGAGGGTTAGTACCATTGTAATATTAGTGTTGTCGATACAAGAATATTGAATCCGGAATGAGTTGGTTCGGGACTTTTATGGCACTACCTTCATAAATGCCTGAGTAAATATTTAACAGGGCAGGCATTGCGTTTTTATTTGTTAGCTTCACGTTGGTGCGGAAATGCAGTGATTGAGGAGTATTTCATTCATTATATGTACCACGTCTCAACTTAGTGCACACCAGCACAGTGTGAGACTAATGACGATCTTCAGTGGTCTTAACGCCTGCTTTATTGCCTCCTGAACAGGCAGCAGCTTCAGCAGCCCATTGCAGCCATACATGCTCAGTGGAGCTGAGTAGCCCCGTCTCACGCGCTCCTAAAGAAAATCAGCTTGGCAGAGAAATTCTAATGGCCTATTTCCATGTTCCTCCATATCCTGTAATTCTCAATTCTAGTTAATGGCATTATTACTCCATCTCATTCGGCAACACGTCTGTGGAGATAGGATGGTCGATTATTTTCCCTTTGCTTTTCCTTTCTCTCTCCCTTTATACTCTGCCAATTCAGCCTTGAGCTGTTGGCATTTAATTCTTTCCAACTGTAACAGAATACATGCAATTTAACTTCCTGGCAGCCTGCCCTAGTGTTATGTGCGTACAAATACTCAGCATGCCTCAGTTTGAGTTTTAAGAGTACAGTAATTGTCATTTCTTGCGACAAGTTTCTATGGTAAAGTTGGCTTGAGTGTTGTATTTAATTACCTACCTAACAGCGTAGGCCTCAGGCATTACCCAGCATTTGATGAAATCCAAGCTCACACTGAAAAACGCGGGAGTGCCCATTAAATTATAAGAGGCAACAAGAACTTTAAACAGAAGACAATGGATCTTTAGGGTTTCTTCATGTTTTAAAAAGATCAAATTTAAATTAAAACAACAGGTTATTTGTGTGTATTTTCCCCTCTCAAAGGTAAAAGATCCCACGGCAATATCTAGAAGAAGATAGTGGGCGGCACGGTGGCACAGTGGTTAGCACTGCTGCCTCACAGCGCCTGAGACCTGGGTTCAATTCCTGCCTCAGGCGACTGACTGTGTGGAGTTTGCACGTTCTCCCCGTGTCTGCGTGGGTTTCCTCCGGGTGCTCCGATTTCCTCCCACAGTCCAAAGATGTGCAGGCCAGGTGAATTGGCCATGCTAAATTGCCCGTAGTGTTAGGGGTAAATGTAGATGTAGGGGTATGGGTGGGTTACGCTTCGGCGGGGCGGTGTGGACTTGTTGGGCCGAAGGGCCTGTTTCCACACTGTAAGTAATCTAATCTAAGAAAAGTGGAATTATCTCTCCTCTGTCCTCGGCCAATATTGAATTCACAACGAACAGATTACCTGGTCAGTGTCGCTTTCTGTTTTGGAGCTCATATTGAATAAATTGGCTTGCACATTGAGTGTCAACATCCTGGAGGTTACCACAGACCAGAAACGGAACTAGGCCAGTCATATAGCTACAAGTGCAGGTCAGAGGCTGGGAATTTTGCGGTGGGTAACTCACCTCCTGACTCCCCAAAGTCTGTCCACCATCTACAAGGCACTAGCCGGGAGTGTGATGGAATACTTCCCACATGTCTGGATGGATGCAGCCCCAACAATACTCAAGAAGCTTGACACTATCCAGGACAAAGCAGCCGACTTGATTGGCATCACATCCACAAGCATCCATCCCTCCACCATCGATGCTCAGGAGCAGCAGTGTGTACTATCCACAAGACTCACTGCAGAAATTCATCAAAGATCCTTAGATAGCACCTTCCAAGCCCACTACTTCTACCTCGAAGGACAAGTGCAGCAGATACATGGGAACACCACCACCTGCAGATTTCCCTCCAAGGCATTCACTATCCTGACTTGGAAACCACACGGCATCAACATCGAATTCACAAGTTTCCAAATCTCCCCTCCTGCCACTTCATCCCAGATCCAACCCTCCAACTTGGCACCACCCTCTTGCTGTGCCCTACTTATCCATATGCATTCCCACCTACCCACTGCACCATTCCCACTGACCTATCACAATTACCCCCCAACTGCATCCACCTGTTGCCTTCATACCAACCTTCCCTCCCCAGCCCCACCCCTGACAGTTGCCTGAGGCAGGAATTGAACCCGGGTCTCTGACGCTGTGAGGCAGCAGTGCTAACCACGGTGCCACCGTGCTGCCCCTATCTCTCATCCCCCCTTCACATTCCTGATGAAGGGTTAAGTCTGAAATGTCGATTCTCCTGCTGCTCGGATGCTGCCTGACCTGCTGTGTTTTTCCAGCGGCACCCTTTTTGACTTGGAAATGTGTCCTTCAATGTCATTGGTTTAAAATCCTGAAACTCCCTCCCTGTTGGCATTGGTCCATTTACACTAAATGGACTGCAATGGTTAAAGAAGGCAGCTCACCATCACCTCCTTAGTTAGATAAGATTTCCTACAGTGTAGAAACAGGCCATTTGACCCAACTAGTCCACATCAACCCTCCAAAGAGTAACCCACCCAGACCCATTTCCCTCTGACTAATGGGCAATTTCACATGGCCAATTCACCTAACCTGCACATCTTTGGATGGTGGGAGGAAACCAGAGCACCCGGAGGAAACCCATGCAGACACGGGGAGAATGTGCAAACTCCGCACAGACTGTCACCCAAGGCTGGAATCGAACCTGGGTCCCTGGTGCTGTGAGGCAACAGTGTTAACCATTGAGCCACTGTACTACACCTTAAGGGCTGCCAGGGCTGGGTAATAAACATTGGCCTCGCCAGCGGCACCTACATCCCATGGAAGAATAAGAAAAGAGTGACACAATACTTCAGAATGTGCTTAAACGCCCTGAGATCATGGAAGGAAAGGTAGAAATTGATTTTTGTACTAAAATACCATAAAGTCCTTGTAAATGAATTTTGAGAAGATTTGTAGCTCAGGTTCAGGTTTTGGAAGCCTAGAGGCTCACTTATGATGTTACCTAGTATGGTGACAAAACATCTGAAAATGAACCTTCCAGCTCAGCGAGCAAACCTACATCCACCCTTGTAAATCTCTGAATATCTTTTGCTGCCAATTCAACAAAGGGATGTTGGTCTGAATTAAGGTACACCTCATTCTAACTACCTCACACCCTCATCCATCCCCAGTGATTGCTTCCCTTGTCCATTTTTGTACTGTCCTCCTTATCTATGTCCTTTGAAGAAGAAGTAGACAGTTCCCCACAGGGGTGATTCTTGACTTCGAGATCAAATCAGTTCTAATTCACTTTTTGACATCCAAATAAAATCAGAAAGTGCTTGAGAAGCTCAGCAGGTCTGACATCATCTGCAGCTAGAGAAACAGAGCTAACATTTTGGTCTGAAACGACACTTCTTCAGAACTGCAGGTCATACCAAACTCAAGCCATTAGCTCTGTTACCCTCTCCACAGATGCTGCCAGACCTACAGGGCTTCCCTAGCACCTTCAGTGCTTATTCTTGATGTCCAGCATCTGCAGTATTCTGCTTTTATTCCAACATTTTAATGACTAGGAAACAAAAGCATGGTATTTTTGCCCTGATGTATTTATCAAGTATTGCTCAAAACAATGTCCTGGGGATAAATTTTAATTCTGAGGCATACCAGGTCAATTCTGAAGCATTGGCAATCCCCAGACAATAGGATTATAAAAGTCTGTTAATTTGTATTGAAAGCACAGTGATTATCAATAAGCGCACTTCTTAAGCCAGAAGAAATGACAGCATTTCTTTCTGCTTTGCAAACTTGCACCAGAATTTTTTTTTTCCCTGACTAGATTGCTGACATTAAAACGTTAGTGACATCACAATTGGAGTATTCTGGCTACCGCACTAGAGGAAGGATGTGGAGGCTGAGGAGAGGGTACAAAAGAGGTTAACCAAGATTTTGCCTGGTATTCAGTGTTCTGGTTTTAAGGAGTTAAAAATCACACAACACCAGGTTATAGTCCAACAGGTTTAATTGGAAGCACACTAGCTTTCGGAGCGACGCTCCTTCATCAGGTGATTGTCCTTCATCAGGTGAGCGTCGCTCCGAAAGCTAGTGTACTTCCAATTAAACCTGTTGGACTATAACCTGGTGTTGTGTGATTTTTAACTTTGTACACCCCAGTCCAACACCAGCATCTCCAAATCATAATTTTAAGGAGAGCTTGGACAAACTTGGATTGTTTTCATTAGAAAGTCAGAGGCTGAGGGGTGGTCTGATAGAAGTACATAAGATCGTGAGAAGCATAGATAAGGTGGATATTTGGATTCTTTTTTCCCCTGAGTGTAAGTGTCACATACTAGAGGCATAGGTTTAAGGTGAGGTGGGGGGGGGGGGGGGGGGGGGGAAGTTTAAAAGAGATGTACGTGGAAAGTATTTTAGGCAGAGAGTGGTAGGAACCTATTACAGTAGAAGCAGACATGATAGCAATGTTTAAGAGCCATTCAGACAGACACATGAACAGGCAGAGAATAGAGGGACACAGACCATGTGCAGGCAGATGGGATTAGTTCAGAATGACATCACAGTCAGCACAGACATGGTGGGCCGAAGGTTCTATGTTCCATTAAGCCCTGACACTGCTGGTTCTAAGCTTAACAATCATTAATAGGCTGCAAAAAAATGTAGGCCATTCCATGCACGGTCATATCTGAGGGACTTGGACAGTCGGAGCACAAACCTTTGATGTTTTTCAATGATATCAAATGTTCTCCGTCACATCTTTTTATTTGTAAACCTAATAACATACTTCACCTTGTTTCCTAATTCAGACTATTTCAGAACACTGAGTAATGCATTGACTTTATGACAATTTATTTTTATAATAGATGTCCTGTCTCTCCACTGCTTCCCACTCACATCAATGCCTAATGCCCTGTCTATTCTCCTGTTAATTAGTGGATGCTTCTTTTAGCAAGACAGTAGAACTGCTTTGTAAGAAAGCACAGGAAGAATTTGGGGTGTCTTTGCTAGACCTTGATAAATAGGGAAAGGAACTAAGCAAGTTCTTAACAACCAAAATCAAAACAGGCATTAGTGCAAAGTGTACTCAGTAAGGAAGGAGGACATCATACAATAATCACCCCTCTCAATTCTCTCCCCTCTCTGTCGTTCTCCCCTCCTGGCTCTCCTCTCCCAGCCACTCTCCCTTCTCTGCTGCCCCATGCTCCGATTCCTTTCTCAAGTCGCTCCTGGTCCTGGTGATCTCATTACAAGATCAGCCATCTGATGTGATCCAGAAAACTGTCTCAGTGTTGAAAGTGAACTCACGGCGAAGTCCAGTGAGCAGGTACCTTTACGACCAACAGATGAGTCTTGTATACCTGCTGGGGCACTCCCCAGAGTTTTAATGAAGCTCACTCAGCTCCTATTGGTTTGCCATCTCCCTTTAAATCGCAAGATTCAGAAAAGTGAGAAAGTCATGTGTGCACCATGAAAATGTTTTTCTTAACTCCTACATGGGATGAGGGCACCACTTGGTCGGTAACATTTATTGCCCATCCCTAACTGCCCAGAGGGCAGTCTAGAACGAACCACATTGCTGTGGGTTTGGAGTCACATGTCAGCCGGAACAGGTTAAGGACAGCAGTGTCCTTCCGTCGAGACCATTAGTGAAGCAGATGGGTTTTTCCAACAATGTTGTCATGGTCATCATTAGATTCTTAATCTTTATTGAATTCAAATTCCACCATTTGCCATGGCAGGATTTGAAGCTGGGTCCCCAGAACATTACTTGGGTCTTTAGGTTAACAGGCCAGCGGTAACACCACTAGGGCATCACTCCCCACTAACTGTTGAGACATTATTCCAAATGAGAAATTATTATTTGGTCAGAGGAAACACCCACTTCTGGCTACAACAAGCCAAAAACACACAATGTGATACAGAACTCAATGGATTGGAGTCAGCTTCCTGACTGCTCGCCTTCAGTTTCCTCGACTTATCCCCAATCCTTTCCATGTCCAAACTCCAGATCAAAACTTCTCCCTATCACAACCTGCACCCCACCCCACCTCCCCCCAACAGCGTGTCATAGAATTCCTACAATGTGGAAAGAGGCTGTTGGGCTCACTGACCATCTGATGAGCATTCCACCCAGCCCTCTCTCCCCACCCCCTCTCCACCCCATCCCTGTAACCCTGCATTTTTCCCCATGGCTAACCCACCTAGCCTGCATATTATGGGCAACTGAGAGTAGCCAATCCATCCTCATCTGCACACCCATGGACTGTGGGAGGAAACTAGAGCACCCGGAGGGAACCCACACAGATACAGGGAGATTGTTCAAACTCCACACAAACAGTGACCCAAGGCTAGAATTGAACCTGGGGTCCCTAGCGCTGTGAGACAGCAGTGCTGACAACTGTGCCATCACAAAGCAATTCAAAGGACTTTGAACTTTAGCCAAATTAAGTGGAAAATGATAAACTGCTTCAAATACAGTGTAGACCAAGTGAAACACTGCTAGACTACAAACAAGGTGAAGATTTGCTGTTGCGGATTCAACATTAACATACAGAGATGCACAATGACAGCTTACTCGACACATGAGATGCAGTTTGTCCTGATAACATCAAAATCATTACAGGAGCTGCCCTGGTGATGATGTGCATGTATGAGACAACCACACAGCTGATGCTGCCTGTAGGGAAGAATAAAGTGACTTCTGTTACAAAACACGCTTGGCATTGATTGTCACATCCCAGACGGCAGTCTCCATGAAGTTCAGAGGAACAGTTCACAATTTACTGGCCTGTCAAGATGACAGATCAAAGAGAAAAATCATGTATATTCTCCTGCGAACATATTCCTCTTGGACTCATTTTCAATCAATTATCCTTAGAATTGGAACCTTGCGGGTACAACATTCCAGGAGTCACATCAATGCAACATAGATTATTATTGAAACTGCCCTACACATGAGGTAGTGGATCAACCTACTGTCTCTCCTTGTGAACAGTCCAGATGACATTGAAGACCATGCAGCAGTCTTCAAGGAGAAAGGGATTTTCCAATTGTCTTGCCAGGTATTCCCTCAATTAGAACCACCTCTATGCTGATGAGTGAGTCATTCATTGTTTAAAAATTCATTCATAGGATGCACATGTCAGTCTATTTATTGCCCATCCTTAATTGCCCAGAGGACAGGCAAGAATCTACCATATTGCTGTGTGCCTGGAGTCACATGTAGGTCAGACCAGGTAAGGAGTGCAGTTTCCTTCCCTGAAGGACAGAGGCAGATGTTTTTTTTTTCCTGACAATTTGTTTAATGACATGATCATCACCAGACTCTTAATTCCAGATTTTCTTTTTAATTGAATTCAAATTCCACCATCGGCTGTGGCGGGATTTGAACACTGGACCCCAGAACATTACTCAGTCTTTGGAGGAATAGTCTAGAGGTAATACAGGTAGGTCATCGCTTACAACTGCTTTTCATGGGATGGTACCCCACACGTATTAGATGGTACATTAGTGTAATTATTCCTGCACAGTGCAATGCCCTTGAATCTTCTTGCTGGTGTTTCAGCAAGGTGTGCGAAGGTGCAGGCCATACAAATGCACTGTCATGCTCACAAAATTAGCTGCTGTCTTTCTTAACTGTCAATATCCCAGGGTTCCTAGCTGTGCCATTTGGAACTTTTTGGAAGAGCCAGAAAGGTTCATTAAGCCTCCATCTTTAAAAGCTCACCAATTTTCCTTAACATCCCGGCAGTGGTTGGGGGGGGGCGGGGGGGGGGGGGGGAAGCCTTCCCTCTGGGCACCCTGGGAAAAGTCACAGAAGACAAATACTTGGCAGGCTTCTGGCACATATGGTGGTGGTGGTAGTGAGGTGGGGGGGGGGGGACGGTGGGGGGGGATGATCCGAGGAGGTTGGCAGGTGGGTTTGCTTCAGAACATGACAATGAAACCGCTACACCCAGTGTTCTACAATGGCCTCTCTTGGCATGGGATTGTGGAGCACTTGGAACCATATTGCCCCCAACACCACCCACAGTTACCTTCAGACAATGATAGCAAAAGTAACACATTGGAAGGGAAATCTGAACATCATTCATGGTGTTTGGCATTGAGCAGCTAAGGGCCGACAGGGAATTTACTACATATGTGAAGAGGGACCAATTTATTGGGCCATAATGAGGGAACAGTCAAAGGGAGACTGATTAGTTATTTGTTCCAAAGCCTGCACCACAATGATGGACCAAGTGGTCTCATTTATGCTGTATGATTCAATGATTACAGAGTGAATGTTCAAAGCACTTTCTACATCAATAGTTATGCACTGTTTATTCTTTAATCTTCTTTGCATATTGGGCCGAGCCCAACATTAGGCGGATTTGTCATTAGCAGTTAGCTCTGAGTGGCAATTCTTTAATTTGCATTAGTGCGGTACTCAATCTGTAGTCATGTTCTCAATGAAATCACTAAAAGCTAATTTTGAATTGTACAATTATCACTCAAAAAGGAGAGATGGTTTCCTACTGTGCTTATATGTCGAAAACATTTGAAAGAGTGGTAGAGGCCTGGCACACACAGCCAGGAGAGGTGGTGGAAGCAGGCACATTGGTGACATTGAAGAGGCATCTGGATGGTTACATAATCAGACAGAATAGAGGGATATGGGCCTAGTAAGGGCAGAAGGTTTGTTCTTTAGTTTAGTTTGGGCATGATAATCCACACAGCCTTGAAGGGCCAAACGGCCTGTTCCTGTGCTATACTTCCCTTTTGTTCTTTTGCTTGTTGTTTTGAAAAGGTGTTTGTCTATTCTCTAGCTGGACTGGAGAGACAAGTTCTCGAACAAAGTATCTGCAAGGTGCAATTGGACAGCAGATAAATCCAAGTTACCCCAGTACCATTGTGGGAATGCCACACTGGACCAGTAAGACAGCAGCGAAGGCGAATGCCCTGGAGACAAAAACAGAAACTGCGAGAAAAGCTCAGCAGGTCTGGCAGCATCTGTGGAGAGAAATCAGAGTTTCAGGGCCAGTGACCCTTCCTCAGAGTTAATATTTCATTCTGAGGAAGAGTCACTCAACCCCAAAATGTTAACTCTGATTTTTTTCTTCACAGATGCTGCCAGAGCTGCTGAGCTTTTCCAGCAATTTCTGTTTTTGTTTCTGATTTACAACATCTGCAGTCCTTTCAGTTTTTATTCCTTGCTTTGGAGATATGGGTTCAAATCCTGCTTTCGGAGCTTGTAGAATTTCATTCAATCGATAAAAAGAACAAAGAGCAAAGAACCTTACAGCATAGGAACAGGCCCTTCGGCCCTCCAAGTCTGTGCTGATCCATATCCTCTATCTAAACCTGTCGCCTATTTTCTAAGGATCTGTATCCCTTTGCTCCCTGCCCATTCATGTATCTGTCTAGATACATCTTAGTTGATGCTATCGTGCCCACCTTTACCACCTCCACTGGCAACACGTTTCAGGCACCCACCACCCTCTGCGTAAAGACCTTTCTGTGCATATCTCCCTTAAACTTTTCCCTTCTCACTTTGAACTCGTGACCCCTAGTAATTGAATCCCCCACTCTGGGAAAAAGCTACTTGCTATCTATACCTCTCATGATTTTGTAGACCTCAATCAGGTCCCCCCTCAACCTCTGTCCTCCTAATGAAAATAATCCAAATCTACTCAACCTCTCTTCATAGCTAGCGCCCTCCATACCAGGCAACATCCTGGTGAACCTCCTCTGCACCCTCTCCAAAGCATCCACATCCTTTTGGTAAAGTGGTGACCAGAACTGTACCCAGTGTTCCAAATGTGGCCGAACCAAAGTCCTATATAACTGTAACATGACCTGCCAACTCTTGTACTCAACACCCCGTTCAATGAAGGAAAGTATGCCGTCTGCCTTCTTGACCACTCTATTGACCTGCATTGTAATATTGGAATATAAAGCTAATGATGTTTACCATGGCAATTGTTATTGAGTGTAGAAAAATGTCTTGTTCATCTGTGCCCTTGAGGAAAGGAAAACTGCCATCCTTACCTGGTCAAGCCTACATATTATACCAGCCCCGCTGAAAGGATCTAGTAAGCCACTCAGGCCAAGAGCAACAAAGAGATGGGCAGCAAATACTGACCCTTGCCAGTGATGTCCACATCCTATGGCGCAATAAAAAATAATCTCCAATTGCTTACACGGACTTGTATTAAACTTCTGTGACTTTGTAAAACTGGCCCAGCTTTAAAGCAGGGAGAAGCCTGACAGTATCATTTGCTTTTAAGAAGAAGAGGTGAAAACTAAGAAGGGTAGCCATGGGGTGGCACGGTGGCTCAGTGGTTAGCACTGCTCCTTCACAGTGCCAGGGACCCAGGTTTGATTCTCGCCTTGGGTGACTGTCATTGTGAAGCTTGCACATTCGCCCCTTATCTATGTGGGCCCTCTCTGGTTTCCTCCCACAGTCCAAAGATGTGAAGATTAGGGTGAATTGGCTGTGTTAAATTGCCCAGGCCTGTCTAGGCATGGGGAATTGGATGGGATACTCTTCAGAGGACTGGCATGGACTCAATGGATCGAATGGTCTGCTTCCACGCTGTAGGGATTCTATGAAATGAGCTTACAGGGACAGACTAGGTCATATTGAATAGCAGAGCAGGTTGAAGGGTCTACTCTGGCTCCTATTTTCTATGTTTCGCTTATGCATGTGGACAACATTAACCTCTTGCATTTGTACACCACCTTTAATCAGAAAACATCCCCAGACAGGATACATAATCAAACGAAAATTGACACTGGGCCTTTGTCAGAGGATACCAGGAGAGGTGCCCAAAAGCTCCATCACTGCATTGTAGGGGGCATTTTAAGGGAGCACAGAGAGAGGGAGGGAGGGGGAAATTGATAGTCCCAGTGAAAGAATTACAGAAATTTAGTCCAGGTAGATGGATGGACAGGTTTTGGGTTCGCAACCAAAAGAAAGGTGTGCATTTTGAAAGCACCCATTTGCAACCTTAGCACAGCTGATAGTGCTTCACAACTGATGAACCTTTGAAGTATTGCCGTTCCTACAAATGCAGGAAACAGAGCACAACATACCTTTCCTCATTGTGAGAGCTCCTCTGAAGATTTTCTCGAGGGTTATATTTTCATTTTCAGGGGCTACTTTTTTTTTGGTTTTCAACGGATCCTTATCCATTCTCACTATCTCATTTATTGGGCAATGCTGTGTGGGTGCCAGTACCTTCTGTATTTGTGTTGACCTACATAATATTTGACTCACATATATAGGGGGAGTGGTATTATCGCTGGACTGTTAAGCCAGAGACCCAGGTAATGTTCTGGGGAACCATATCCACTGCAGATGGTGGAATTAGAATTCAACAAAAAAATCTAGAAATCGGAGTCTAATGTTGACCATGAATCTATTGTTGATTATTGGAAAAAACCCATCTGGTTCTCTAATGCCCTTTAGGGAAGGAAACTGCCATCCTTACCTGGTCTGACCTACATGTGACTCCAGACCCACAGCAATGTGGTTGGTTGACTCTTAACTACCCCCTGGGCAATTAGGGATGGGCAATAAATGCTGGCTGAGCCAGCATTGCCCTCATCCTGTGAATGACTTTTAAAAAAAAAGAAGCTCCCATAAATAGCAATGTGATCATGGCCAAATGATTCTCTTATTCAGGGATGTGAAATGAAGAATAAAAAATTGGCAAAACGTTTCAGGTAGAATTCAGCTGTTTTCTCTCCAAATCAAAGTGGGTGCGGCAGAATCTAATTGGCATGGACCACACATGATTGAATTGGGTTGATGAACTGAACATGGAGTCACAGAGATGTACCGCACGGAAACAGACCCTTCGGTCCAACATGTGCATGCCGACCAGATATCCCAACCCAATCTATTATCACCTGCCAGCACCCAGCCCATATCCTTCTAAACCCTACCCATCCAGCTGCCTTTTAAAATGCTGTAACTGTACCAGCCTCCACCACTTCCTCTGGCAGCTCATTCCATACATGCACCACCCTCTGCGGTTCATTTTCCAAGCTTTCTGGTCCCGTTAACGAAGTAGAAAATTGATGTTCTGCACTCTCTCTCTCTTTCTGGCATCATTCATCAACAGGTGATCATTTTTGATCTTTAATTTCTGTCAAATTTTCTGTCATTTGTGACAAGAATTCACTGATCTTTTCTTCTCCTTAACCTGCTTGATCTCACAGAAAGGGGAAGAAAAGCTTCCTGGTGACTGAATGAATCCAACCAGGCTCTTGTTTTTTTTTTGCAATTTGCATGAAAAATCCATGTTAAACACCTCCCTGGTGTTTTATCCATCACTGATTGTCTCCAGGAATAATTCCTGCTCTCTACAGTCATCCTTACCTGGGGAATACTCCCTGTGGCATATCAAAAAGAGATTGTTGTCATAACCTTGAATGTTCTCCCCTGTTCATACTCCATCGTTGTGTTAACCTTCACATAGAATATTGTGCATTTGATTCATTTAGTCATGTACAGACTCTATTGAATTTCTAATCCACCAAATGCAATCATAACATGAACTATTGCCCTCCTGAATTACGATAGATTAAATCTATCACAGCGATTGACTTAAGTTATTTACTTTTAGATATACCATGAAAGAAATGAAATATTGTTGCATGCATTTCTATGTATTTTAAAAATAGAATAATGTATTTTGTTTTTTAATGCATATCGTAGTTTATAAATAAATGGGAAATGCATATTAAACAAAATACATACATACAAGATCATGAGAGGCAGAAACAGAGTAGATTGTGTGAATTTTTTTCCCCATGGCAGATGTGCTTAAAGGCAGAGGGTATAAGTTTAAACTGAGGATGTAGAGGTGCCCGTGTTGGACTGGGGTGGACAAGGTCAGAAGTCACACGACACCAGGTTATAGTCCAACAGGTTTATTCGAAATCACAAGCTTTCGGAGCGCTGCTCCTTTGTCAGGTGAAGTTTGGACACCTTCACTTCAGCTCTGAAGAAGAGTCATCTATACTCGAAACGTTCGCCAGCTTTCTCGCTACGGATGCGGCCTGACCCGCTGTGATCTCCAGCATTTCTTGTTTTCAGGAGTCAGGATTCTACCTGTCGAAGGAGCAGCGCTCCAAAAACTTGTCATGCATATGTCAGCTTCATATGTCAGTCCTGCCATTCTAGGTCCTTTCACATTTGGCCGTAGTCCTTTAAAGATCCTATAACAGTATTTAGAAGAGGAGCAGACAATATGTCTCCCGTTGTCCTGGTCTAATATTTATCATTCCAAACAAAATCAATGAAACAGACTATCCAGTCATTTTCACACTGCTATGTGTGGGATCATGCTGTGAACAATTTGACTTCCCTGTTCCTGACATCAAAACACTTACTGAGCTTCAAAGTTAATGTACTAGATGCAAAGTGCTTTGGGATACCTTGAGCTCATTGGAATGTCAATAACTTTGTTAAGATACAGAGGTAAATGCTATTATTTATGGTGGCTCAGTGGTTAGCACAACTGCCTCACAGCACAGGGGACCCAGCTTCGATTCCAACTTCAGGTGACATTCTGTGTGGAGTTTGTATGTTCTCCCTGTGTCTACTTGGGTTTCCTCCGGGTGCTCTGGTTTCCTCTCACAGTGTGCAGTTTAGGTGGATTGGCCCTGCTAAGTTGTCAACAGTATCCAGGGATATGTAGGCTAGGTGGTTTAGCCATGTGAAATACAGGGTTACAGGGATAGGGTTGGGGGGATGGGGATGGGTCTGGGTGGGGTACTCTTCAGAGGGTTGGTGTGGGCTCAATGGCCCGAATGGCCTGCTTCCATGCTGTATGGCTCTACGGAGTATTGACAGAATTTATAAAAAGAGACAGTCAGGCCACTGGCATCAATACACTGGAAGCAGACATATGTGATTCTACATTCTGTGAATAAGCCAATTATCACGAAAAGTGTTAGTGTCTAGCTTTTTCCAGTATAATAATAATGGTTGCAATATTAAAGCAAGTATAGTACACCGTTTCTTCAGCACGAACAATCAGACAATTGGAAAATCTTCCTCCTGCCTTTGAGACTAAGAGTCACCGTTCTCAGCACTGGTCTGAGTGGATGAAGTCACTTCAGTCGACGGAGTAATTGAGCTCTGACATCATCAAACAACAAAATGGCAAACAGGAGGCAATTTCTCTTCCCACTGCGAACAAACCACACAATCCACCAGTTCCAAAAGTTCACTTGCTGCACCATAATTCTGCGTACATAAAACCTGCACAGTTCCATCAGTGGTAGCCACACAGTACACTGGCAGTTATCTGGTCACTGCACTAACCTGCAGAGGCAACCATTTATATTTCGTCATACCTACTAATGGAAAAAGAAACCATCATGGCTAATTTGGTGAATACACTGCCTATCAAGAGTGTCGTGTTGGAAAAGCACAGCCGGTCAGGAGAATCGATGTTTTGGGCTTAAGCCCTTCATCAGGAATATACTGCCTGGTTTGGTTCTGACTTGTAAGAACTAAGGTTCAGCCTGATCAAGTCCTCATTTTGCCTCATTTTGAAGATTTTTTTATTTCAAGAATTCACAGTCACAAACACAGTTCTGTTCTGTATGGTAGCCTATTAGGAAACAAACTAACATTAGAGTTTGACTCTACCCAGGCAAACAAGACCTTGCTTACATATACAAAACTGCATTTACATGGTTTTCTAGATTAGATTCCCTACAGTATGGAAACAGGCCCTTTGGCCCAACAAGTCCACACCGACTGTCCAAAGAGTAACCCACCCAGATCCACTCCCCTTCCCAACATTTACCCCTGACTAATGAACCTAACACTATCAGCAATTTAGCATGGCCAATTTACCTGACCAGCACATCTTTGGATTATGAGAGGAAACCCACACAGACACAGGGAGAATATGCAAGCTCTACACAGTCACCTAATGCGGGAATTGAACTTGGGTCCTAGGTGCTGTGAGGCAGCAGTGCTAATCACTGAGCCACCGTGCCACCCCAAATTTGAGTCACTGGGAGTGTAGCTGAATGGACCTCCAAATAACTGCAGCAGGAAGACATCAGACAGTGGTCTTTCCCGACTGCACCTTGACAGATGCGCCCCAAGCGTTAGAGCATCCCTCAGCACGTGGTCCTGTGCCAGTCTGCAACACCCAGTCTAGGTCAAGTCCTTGTTCTAAGAAGCCCCCTGTGATGCACAGCAAAGGGTTACACCTCAAGAACATCCATTGCAAGGAGGTGCAGGCAGTGGAACATTGCAGAAAGTCAGTGCAGGTTCACCTGGAGTCTTCAAGAATTAAAAATGAATCCCTGAGAAACACTTCTTTTTAGCATCTGAATTTATGGGGCATTAAAGTATTTCAGATGGGAGGGAAGCAGGGCTGTTTGGCTGAGCGGTGCATGTGGGAGTGGTGAAGGCGGAAGGTAAGGAATTATAAACAGTCTCTCATTATCACTTGCAGCAATACACTCTGCTCTGAAGCAGGGCTGCATGTCACAAGATAAAAACAACGCTGGATATGAGCAAACGAGAACAAGCTGACTCTGCATATACAGCCTGAAACCATTGCCTTGAGTGTCAGTCACCATTTGTTTTGACAAACTCCTGCTCGCTGTGGTTCACAAGCCAGACGGACCCAACGGTCAGCTGAATACAAGCTGATTTTATTTCTTCTTGTCATAATTCAGGAGGCATGGGCACCCAGCATTTCTTGTCTATGCCTGACTTCCCTTGAGAAGGTGGCACATCACTGCTTTCTCGAACGGTTGCTGATTGCTGGTAAGCCCTGTTCGAGTGTTAGTGCCGCAGATTTTGACCCAGTGACAGTGGGTCACAGAGTCATAGATATGTAAAGTATAGAAACAGATCCTTCGGTCCAATTCGTCTACGCCGACCAGATATCCTAAATTACTCAAGTCCCATTTGCCAGTGTTTGGCCCATATCCCGCTAAACCCTTCCTACTCATATACCCATCCATATGCCTTTTAAATGTTGTAATTGCATCACTCTCCATCACTTCCTCTAGTTGCTCATTCCATAGATGTATCATCTTCTGCCTGAAAAAAATGCCCCTTAGGTCCTTTTATATCTTTCCCATCTCACCTTAAACCAGTGCCCTCCCCTACCCTAGGAAAAAAGACATTGTCCGTTTACCCTATCCATACCCCTCATGATTTTATAAACTTCACCCCACAGCCTCTGACACTCCAGGGACAACAGGCCCAGCCTATTCAGCCTCTCCCTCCAGCTCAAACCCTCCTACACCAGCAACATCCTTGTAAATCTTATATGGTTCCAAAGGCCATATGATTCCAATATGGTTCTTAACCAGAACTGTTCATGGCTTGGAGGAAAATGGGCAACTGGTGGTGTGCCCACATTCCTGCTCCTTACCTCTACCACAGAGACACAGCACAGAAGGGGACATTTGTGTCTGCATTCATTCTATTATCTAGTCTCAATCTCCTGTCATTTTTCTGTACCCTCGCACACCATCTCTGTCCAAATAACCATCCAATGTCTTCCTGAATGCCTCAGTTGAACCTGTCTCCCCAATATTTTCAGATCGTGCTTTCCATTGCCTAATGACTCAATGAGAATCATAGAATCTCAACAGAATGGGTACAGGCCCTTTGGCCCAACAGGTCCACACTGACGCTCCGAAGAGTAACCCACCCAGACCCATTCCCCAACCCTGTTATCCTATACTTTTCCCTGACTAATGCCCCTAACCCCTACACATCCTTGAACACTATGGGCAATTTAGCACGCCAATTCTCCTGCACATCTTTGGATTGTGGGAGGAAACTGGAGCACCCAGAGGAAACCCACTCAGACGTGGGGCGAACGTGCAAACACCACACACACAGTCACCCGAGGCAGAAATCAAACCTGGGTCCCTGGTGCTGTGAGGCAGCAGAGCTAACCACTGAGCCACCATGACACACCAAGTAAAAAAACCTCTTCTCAAATCAGAGCTGAAAATGTGTTGCTGGAAAAGCGCAGCAGGTCAGGCAGCATCCAAGGAACAGGAGAATCGACGTTTCGGGCATAAGCCCTTCTTCAGGGCTGAAGAAGGGCTTATGCCCGAAACGTCGATTCTCCTGCTCCTTGGATGCTGCCTGACCTGCTGCGTTTTTCCAGCAACACATTTTCAGCTCTGATCTCCAGCATCTGTAGTCCTCACTTTCTCCTCTTCTCAAGTCACCCTTGTTTCATTCCCACATCAATTTAAATCTATCCCCTCTTGCGCTTTTCCCTTTAAATCCAGGCACAGCTTCTCCCTATCTACCTTGTCCAGCCTGCTCATAATTTGGAAAGCCTCTGTCAAATCTCCTCTCAGTTTTCCTGTCTCCGAGGAGAAGGTGGTTGAATGTAGAGGCCACAGATTTCGAAGCTGGAAGGAGCGTTGGTGAGTTGGATCAGTGCATCCTGATTGTGGTGCACACAGCTGCCAAACTGCATTGCTGCTGGAGTGAGTGAATGCGCAAGAGAGTTTACTGCTGTGATCATCTACTCCACACTGTAGCTATGGGACAAGGGTACCTGCTCGTGTAAGGACAGAGCTCCTCCAGAGAACACCTCACCAGCCTTCTGATTACTTAACAAAACTGAATACACTCCGAAGGCACTTCCATTGATAATAAAATACTTAATGTCATTGCGACAGACAAAACAAACATCAATTCTTGCTTTTACAATGCAAAGAATTCGGAGGAACTAAGGAAGTCACCAAGCCTGCCTTTCGCCCCACATTATGTATTTCTTTCTCTTTGCAGTAACCACAGGGGTTGAGGGTCAGTGCTTGTCTGGGAGATCGTCAAATTCTGTGATGGAGTCATTTGGCAAAATGAGCAGATTTACTACTCAAAGCAAAGACAATGGATTCAGGCTCCATATGTGCAGCCAGCTTGTTCTCCTTTGCTAACATGAGCAATCATTTTTATCTGGTGTCAAGCAAATCACAGCAAGCAATGATGTCAATTCTCACGTTGTCAGGTCTCCGGTATCACTTTGGAGTGTGGAGGCATTGGAGATTAATCTCCAACATTTTGTAAAATCCACTAAAGAAATCATTCGGGATGATCCTGTCTTCTCACTTTTGCTTGGGGCATCCGTTCTTATCAGTGAATGTAAAAAAATAGTCCAACAATCAAAAATTAGCCAAGACCGTTTTCCCCCTGGGTGTTCGGAGGAATGGCACAAGGTGACTGGGAATGGGAGTATGGGGCAGGATAGTTGGAGGCAGGACATCATGTGTTGAAACCTCCAGGAACACAGACAACAACAGTTGGTCACCCATTTATTGGGAACCTGTGTTCTTATGCTATGTAGATAAAAACAAGGTAAAAACAATGACTGCAGATGCTGAAAACCAAATACTGGATTAGTGGTGCTGGAAGAGCACAGCAGTTCAGGCAGCATCCAACGAGCAGCGAAATCGACGTTTCGGGCAAAAGCCCTTCATCAGGAATGAAGAAGGGCTTTTGCCCGAAACGTCGATTTCGCTGCTCGTTGGATGCTGCCTGAACTGCTGTGCTCTTCCAGCACCACTAATCCAGTATTCTTATGCTATGTGCTTACTTCTCCAGATTCGCATGAAGAGACTGTTCCTTATTTTTGGACAGATTAAATGAAATAGATGCTCATTCTCTCTTCAGTCTCATTATAAAATCTCTTCCAATCACCCTGCTCAGCAATGGTATTACACACCTCTGGAACATGTTGGACTTGAACCTGGGTCTCTTGGAGGAGGGGTAGGGACACAACAACTGTGCCACAAGAGCCCTTAAAATAGGGAGGCGCTTCGTCCTGGGGTGGTTTCGAACCACCTCTGTCTCATTACAATGGCCACATTAGCTGTCTTTTATTTCTTCCAAGGATGTGGGTGCTGCTGGTAAGGCTAGGATTTGCTGCCCATCAATAATTGTCCTTGAGGTGAGTGGCTTGCCAGGCCACTTCAGAGGGCAACTAAGAGTCAACCACATTGCAGTGGGCCTGGAGCCACCTGTAGGCCAGACCAGGTAAGATTAAAATACAATTCTTAAAGCTATTGTATGGTGACACATGGGAGACAGGAAGAAACCTTTTCTGCTTCAGAGGGATCAGTGACCAGCAGGCACGGATTTAAAGTAAGGGGTAGGAGGTTTAAGAGGGGATGTGAGGAAAAGCCTTTTGACCCAGAGGTTGGTGGGAATCTGAAAGTAAATCTGTAAGGGTGGGAGAGACAGAATTCCTGAGAACAAAGAAGTATTGAAATATGCACTTGTGATACCAAGGCTACAAGGCTATGGGCCAAATGCTGGAAAATGGGATTCGAATTGTTGTTTTTGACTGGTGTGGGCACAATGAGTTGAAGGGCCATTTTCTATGATCTCAATAATTCCGTATTTTACTCAAACTGCGGAGAATATTGCTCTGAATGTATATAGTCCTCTTTACATACTGACAGCGCTGCAGTAATTGTACTGAAGCTGTTGCTGTGATCCATTGGATTGATTTGGGTTCTACTCAGAGTGCATCACAACTGGAGTGAAATTATTGTTCCAAACTAAAAAAGGGACACAAAGTGGAAATCGATGTTATTGGTGTCTGGAGTGCAATTGCTTCAATATACCTGGTGTAACCTTTCGCTGAGAAATTAAAACGTGTTTGTCCTCATAGAAAGGAATTGAGCCTTTTCAATTGCACAATAAATAAAAGGTGAGAGCACGGTGTGAAACTGACTTTGAGATGAAACGAAAATCAACTAAAACTTACAAATAAACGAACCATGACTGACAGTAACCAGCATTGTGTATTGGGACAATAACCAACTGTGCAAGAGGGAGGTATCATATCTGACACATTATTTAGATTAGATTACTTACAGTGTGGAAACAGGCCCTTCGGCCTAACAAGTCCACACCGAGCGGCTAATGTTGTGCCACTTTTTAAGAAGGGTGGGCGGGAGAAAGCAGGAAATTATAGACCAGTTAGTCTGACCTCAGTGGTGGGAAAGATGCTGGAGTCTATTATAAAGGATGAAATTACGGCACATCTGGATAATAGTAACAGGATAGGACAGAGTCAGCATGGATTTATGAAGGGGAAATCATGCTTGACTAATCTTCTTGAATTTTTTGAGGATGTAACTCGGAAGATGGACGAGGGAGATCCAGTGGATGTAGTGTACCTGGACTTTCAGAAAGCTTTTGATAAAGTCCCACACAAGAGGTTAGTGAGTAAAATTAGGGCGCACGGGATTGGGGGCAAAGTACTAGATTGGATAGAGAATTGGTTGGCTAATAGGAAACAAAGGGTAGTGATTAACGGCTCCATTTCGAAATGGCAGGCAGTGACCAGTGGGGTACCGCAGGGATCCGTGCTGGGACCGCAGCTTTTTACAATATATGTAAATGATATAGAAGATGGTATCAGCAATAACATTAGCAAATTTGCTGATGACACAAAGCTAGGTGGTAGGGTGAAATGTGATGAGGATGTTAGGGGATTACAGGGTGACCTGGACAAGTTAGGTGAGTGGGCAGATGCATGGCAGATGCAGTTTAATGTGGATAAATGTCTGGTTATCCACTTTGGTGGCAAGAACAGGAAGGCAGATTACTACCTCAATGGTATCAAATTAGGTAAAGGGGCTGTTCAGAGAGATCTGGGTGTTCTTGTCCACCAGTCAATGAAGGCAAGCATGCAGGTACAGCAGGTCGTGAAGAAGGCTAATAGCATGCTGGCCTTCATAACAAGAGGGATTGAGTATAGAAGCAAAGAGGTGCTTCTGCAGCTGTACAAGGCCCTGGTGAGACCACACCTGGAGTACTGTGTACAGTTCTGGTCTCCAAATTTGAGGAAAGACATTCTGGCTATTGAGGGAGTGCAGCGTAGGTTCACGAGGTCAATTCCTGGAATGGCAGGATTGCCTTACACGGAAAGACTGAAGCGACTGGGCTTGTATACCCTTGAGTTTAGAAGACTGAGAGGGGATCTGATTGAAACGTATAGGCTTATGAAAGGACTGGACACTCTGGCAGGAGGGAACATATTTCCGTTGATGGGGGAGTGCCGAACCAGAGGACACAACTTAAAAATACGGGGTAGACCATTTAGGACAGAGATGAGGAGAAACTACTTCACACAGAGAGTGGTGGCTGTGTGGAATGCTCTGCCCCAGAGGGCAGTGGAGGCCCAGTCTCTGGATTCTTTTAAGAAAGAATTGGATAGAGCTCTTAAAGATAGTGGAGTCAAGGGGTATGGAGATAAGGCTGGAACAGGATACTAATTAGGAATGATCAGCCATGATCATATTGAATGGCGGTGCAGGCTCGAAGGGCAGAATGGCCTACTCCTGCATCTATTGTCTATTGTCTATTGTCTATTGACCCCCCAAAGCACAACCCACCCAGACCCATTTCCCTACATTTACCCCTGCCCCGAACACTACAGGCAATTTAGCATGGCCAATTCACCTGGCCTACACATTTTTGGACTGTGGGAGGAAACCAGAGCACGTGGAGGAAACCCACGCAGACAAGGGGAGAATGTGCAAACTCCACACAGTCGCCCGAGGCGGGAATTGAACCCAGGTCCCTGACACTGTGAGGCAGCAGTGTTAACCACAGTGCCACCATGCCATCCACAAATTTGGGCTGGATTTTGATTGGGAAACTCTGTAATTCTGCATGGTGAGAAGGGACTGTTTCAGCACTACAGTGGGTATCCGAGTCATACAGCATGGATGCAGACCATTTGGTCCAACTAATCCAAGCCTACAATATTCCCAAACTAAACTATTCCCACCTGTCTGCATTTGGCCCACATCCCTCCAAGCCTTTCCTTTCATGCATTTATCCAAATGTCTTTTAAATGGTGTAACTGTATCCACCATTTCCTCTGGAGGTTCATTCCACACACTAACCACTCTCTGTGTAAAGAATTTGTTCCTCATGTCCTTTTTAAATTTTTCTCCTCTCACCTTAAAGATATGCCCCCTAGTTTTGAAATCCTACACCCTAGGGAAAGGACCCCTACTATTTATCTTATTTGTGCCCCTCATGATTATTTAAACCCCAATTAGGTCATCCCTCAACCTCCTACGCTCCAGTGAAAAAGGTCTGAGTCTATCCAACCCTATTTTTAAATCTCAAACCCATAATTCCTGGCAACATCCTGATAAATCTTTTTTTTTTCTGAACCTTCTCCAGCTTAATTATCTCCTTCCTATAACAGGGTGACCAGAAATGGGCACGGTACTCCAGAAGAGGTCTCACCAATATCCTGTACAACCTCAATATGATGTCCCAACTCCTATACTCAAAGGTCTGAGCAATGAAGGCAAGTGTGCTAAACACCCCCTTAACCACCCTGTCTACCTCTGACACAAATTTCAAAGGGTGTGTACCAGAACTCCTAGGTCCCTCTACAACATTACCCAGGGCCCAACCACTAATTGCATAAGTCAAGCCTTTGTCTGTTTTGCCAAAATGCAATTCCTTGTACTTATCCAAATTAAACTCCGTCTGCTGCTCCTCAGCCCATTGACTCAGTTGATTAAGATTCCTTTATGATCTTCATCAATGTCCACCAGGACACTAATCTTGGTGTCATCCATAAACTTATTGACCGTGCCTTCTAAATTCTCATCCAAATCATTTATATAAATGACAAACAAAAGTGGACCCAATACTGATCTCTGTAGAACACTGCTGGTCACAGGTCTTCAGATCGAAAAACGGTCCTCCATCACTACCCTCTGTCTCCTACCATCAAGCCAATTTTGTATCCAAGACAAGCTCACTCTGAATTCCATGTGATCTTACTTTACTGATTAGTCTACCAGGCAGAACCTTGTCAAAGGCAGAACCTTGTCAAAGGCTTTACGAAAGTCCAAGTAAACAACATCTAACACTTTACCCTGATCAATCTTTTTGGTTATTTCTTAAAAAAATTCAAATTTATGAGGCATGGTTTCCCTCACACAAAACCATACTGACTATGCCTAATCATGACCTGCTGTGCTTTTCCAGCACCACTCTAATCCAGAATTCCTATTCCTAATCATTCCCTGCTCTCTAAATACATGTAAGTCCTATCTTTCAGAATCACCTCAATAACGTACCCAACACCGATGTCAGACTCACATGTCTATCATTCAGAGGCTTCTCCTCACAGCCTTTACAACTCTTCTTCTTCCAACACATCACCAATTATTCTAAATGATACAACTATTTCTGCCAGGGTCCCTGCAATTTCCTCCCCAGCTTTCTACTATGTCCTGAGATACACCTGATCAGGTCCGGGAGATTTATCCACCTTTATATTTTCTAAGATCTCCAGCACTTCCTCTTCTGAAGTGTGAACTATTTTCAAAACATTAATATTTATTTCCCTCTGTCCTCTAGCCTCCATATCTTCCTCCATGGTAAAAGGTGGCATGAAATATTCCATTCAATATCTCTCCCAACACCTGAGGTTCAACAGAAAGATGACCTATTTAATCTTTAAAGGATCCTTCTCTCTCATTAGTTGCTCTTTTTCTCTCAATATACTTGTAAAATCTCTTTGGATTATCCATAACCTCATCTACCAAGGCGATTTCATATCCCCTTGGTTAGGATTGTAATTACTGAAAGTTAGAAGAATGATGGAGGGGTTTTATACAAACTTATAAAAATTCTGACAGGATTGACAGAGTAAACGCAGAAATGATATTCCTGAAGACTGAGGAGTTCAGAACCAGGGATCACAATCAAAGGATATGGGGTTGGCCATTCAGGACTGAGCTGAGGAGAAACTTCTTCACCCAGAGAGCAATGACCCGATGGAAACAGAAAGTAGTTGACGTCAAAACATGGAATTTTTCAGAAATGATTCAGATATAGCTCTCAGGGATAAAGGGATGAAAGGGTATGAGGAGAAAGCTGGAACAGGGGTCTGAGTTGGATGATTAGCCAGGATCATTTGAATGGGAAAGCAGGTCAAAGGGTATAATGGCTTTCCAAGTTTCATTCTCAGATATATTTCAGCATGAGACTCAAAACATCATAGAGAACAATCAAAGAGCAGAGCCTGGCTGTGGTTGATGGATTGAGTCATAAAGATGTACAGCGTGGAAACAAACCTTTCGGTCCAACTTGTCCATCCCAGCCAGATATCTTAAATTAATCTAGTCCCATTGCCAGCATTTAACCCTTATCCCTCTAAACCCTTCCTGTTCATGTATCCACCCAGATACCTTTTAAATGTTGTAATTGTTCCAGCCTCCACTACTTCCTCTGGCAGCTCATTCCATACACACACCATCCTCTGTGCGAAAAGGTTGCCCCTTAGGTCCCTTTTAAATCTTTTCCCTCTCATCCTAAACCTAAGCCCTCTAGCTTTGGACTCCCCCATCCTGGGGAAAAGACCTTGCTATTCCCCATATCCATGCCCCTCATGATTTTATAAACCTCTATCAGGTCACCCCTCGGCTTCCAACGTTCCAGGGAAAACAGCCCCAGCCTGTTCAGCCTCTCGCTACAGCACAAACTCCCCAACCCTGGCAACATCCTTGCAAATCTTTTCTGAACCCTTTCAAGTTTCACAACATCCTTCCGATAGAAGGGAGACCAGAACTGAATGCAATATTCCAGAAGTGGCCTAACCAATGTTCTGTACAGCTGCAACATGATGTCCCAACTCTGAAACTCAATGCACTGATATAGTGAAGGAGATTTGGGTCCTTGCTAGTGGAATATAATGATCTTTCAATCATGTGGCAAAACTGGGGTGACCTGGAGCAGAGTTGATGGTCAATAAAGAGACAAGAAATGCATCAGTCTAAACTATTCCTTGTAGTAGCAAGTTCCCTACTCTAACTGACTTTTCTTCTGAATTCCCCATTGGACTGGGTCATGGAAACCTTCTCTCCACAGCCCCTGGTTTTGGTTTACTCCATGAGTGAAAATATTTTCCCTACACATACTCTCTCCAACCCCATCTTGATGTTAAGATCAGGTCAGCCTTCAACCTTCTGTTTTCGAGAGAGAATTGAGAAAAAGCTCTAGACTATTCAACGTTTTCTGATCATTTTATCCATTCAGCACTGACAGGGACAAAGAAAATTGGAGCAGGAATTATTTTTTATTCATTCATGGGATGAGGGCATCGCTGGCTAGGCCAGCACTTATTGCCCATGCCTAATTGCCCAGAGGGCAGTTAAGAGTCAACCACATTGCTGTGGGTCTGGAGTCACATGTAGGCCAGACAAGGTAAGGATGGCAGTTTCCTTCCCTGAAGGACATTAGTGAACCAAGTGGGTTTTTCCAACAATTGACAATGGATTCATGATCATCGTTATACTCTTAATTCCAGATTTTTTTTGCTGAATTAAAATTCCACCATCTGCCGTGATGGGATTCGAACTCAGGGTTAGAGAATTCCAAAGTTCCCCACACTCCAAGTGGAGAGATTCCTTCTCATCCCAGTCCTGAATGGTCTAAGCTTTATTCTGAGGCGGGGTCCCCTGACTCTAAAAGCCCCAATCCTCCACAACTGGGGGAGAAACATCCTTCCTGCAATCATTTGATCAAGCCCAATAAGAACTTCAACAAAATGACCTCCCATTCTTCTGAACTCTCGGGAGTATACGTTCAGTTTCCTCAATGTCTCTCCTTCACAGGACAGTCCCACCATTTCCAGGGGTTGGTCTGGATAACACATGCTGCTCTTCCTCTACGACAAGTACATCCTTCATGAGCAAGCAGAACAGAACAGTACACAATACTCCAGGGATGGTCCCACCAAGGTACTATACAAATGCAGACTTGATTAAGTGTGGCACTGAGAAAAAGCACAGCAGGTCAGGCAGCATCTGAGGAGCAGGAGAGTTGATGTTTTGGGCACAAGCACTTCATCAGGAGGGTCCTGCCTGGAACATCAACTCTCTTGCTCCTCAGATGCTGCCTGACCCCCTGTGCTTTTTCCAGCGCTGTACTTTATCGATTTTGACTCTCCAGCATCTGCAGTCCTCACTATCGCATGCTATACAAATGCAGCAAATCATACTGACAACGATACTCCAATCCGCTTGCAGTAAAGGCCAAAATGCTATTAACATTCCATCTGCCTGGTGTATCTGACTGACTCATGCCCATGGATTATCAAGTCCCTACGCACAGCAATGTCTCTCTCACCATTTAAGAAATATTCTATTTCTGTTTTTCCAGCCAATGTGCATAACTTCACATCTTTCCACATCATATGCCATATTCTTGCCCACTCACATAGCCTCTCGAAACCCCTTTGAAGTCAAACTCCTCACATCACATAATCCCATTCAGTTTTGTGTCATCAGCAAATATGGAAACATCACATTTGACCCCTACATCCTGATATATTCCCTTTCAACCTGCTCAGAGATGCTCTGGAACAGGTGGGACTTGAATCTGGACCTCCTGGCTCAGAGATAGGGACAATACCACCACACAACTGGACCTTCCAAGCCCCCAAATCCACCTCATTCCTAAACTGCCTGTCTTGGTTCTAGACTTCTGAAACAGGGGAAACATCTTACTTGCATATCCCTTTCAATATTTTGTAGATATTTTAAAATCAGATGTTCAGATGTGTTTTGACACATTCCTGGAGCAGGTAGAATTTGAACCCAGGCCTTTCTGCTCAGAGATAGAGACACTAGAACAAGAAGTCTTTTTAATGTATTTTGTGCCATGCAATGTGGGGAAATATGGAGGAATCACAGGTAGATCATTTCTAATCAACCTGTTCAGTGACACCCCTCTGGAACAGGTAGGACTTGAACTCAGAACCCCCTTGCTTAGAGATAGGGACACTACCAACGTGCTACTAGATCTCTAGCTCCAGAGCCAGTATATTTCTGAATGAACCCGTTCAGAGGTGTTACGGCACACTTCTGGAGTAGGTGGGACTTGAACCCAGACCTCCTTGCTCAGAGATAGGGCCACTACCAGTGCACCAAAAGAACACTAGGCCTGTATCCAAATTATTGTGATTAGCTGGGGTGCAATAACCGGCCTTTGCTGATCGACCACTTAAAACAAAACTACAGATCCTCACAAAACCCAGTTAGCAAAGGGTATCACACTCTCTTCAGGCTGCACGCTTCATGCTGGGCTGCACAGAATGCTTGCAGCTCTTTGCTTATCCCTCTCCCTCTGACTTGCGTCCTGAGTTATCTGCCACTCTCTCGCTGGCGCAAAGGGGAAGATGCAATGCGGTGGCTCTTCTGCGGAGCCCTCTTCCAGTTGAGTGAGCTGAGAATTGACCATTTACGCTTTCATCCAGCAACACCAGTTCTCCTCTCTCTTTCTCTCTCTCTCTCCCTTCTCACAGCCACCCTCAAGATATTCCCTGGAGCTTCCTTTCTGCACAATCAATTTCTCCGCTGATCCGTGACAGCGCTCCTTTTGATCATGATTGTTCCGAGCCATTCAATTGAAAGCCAGCCGACACTAGCCTCTCACAATGGCTATGTGCTAACGGGCGCAGGCAGGTTCTTATTAACCGTGGTGAGGAAAGCATTTCCATTGCATGCAATTAACTGCTGACGGGGAGGTTGCTGCTACTCTGTGCCTAACTGTTCGGCAGCGAGGATGGAAAGCAACATTGATGTTGTTATTTTAAGGAAATCAGCAGAAAACGCTTGTGCCTGCCTTTTGATGGCATTACATTGCATTCTCCAGGACAGTGGGAATAGTGGTTCTTTGAAATATGCGGGAGATTCAGCATTAGCGGAATCGAAGTCGGAATGCTTTCACATCCCCACTATGAAAATCGCTGAGACTTTTTTTTTGTTGCATTTAGAAGGAGGAGGGGATGTGCTCATTGTATTATCGCTGGACTATTAAACCAGACAACCAGTTATCGTTCTGGGGATCTGGATTCAAATCCCATCCTGGCAGAATATTACAAAATAAAATTGCAATCAAGTGTCTCATGATGATTGTTGGAAAAACCCACCTGGTTCAGTCATGTCCTTCAGGGATGGAAACTACCATCCTTACCTGGCCTGGTTTACAGACCCAAAGCAATGTGGTTGACTCTTAACTGCTTTCTGGGCAATTCGGGATGGCTAATAAATGCTGCCTGGACAGCAACACCCACACTCCATGAATGAATAACAAAAAAACTAACCACCAGTCATAAAAATACCTGTAACCTATTTAATATTTATAAGCAAAGCCTATTAAGGGAAATGTGAGCCATCAAAAGTGAGTGGGAGGCTTGGAGAGCAGGAAGGGACAAAATCTAAATGGAGGTGGAAGGAGAGATAAAGCATTGTATCCCCTGCGGTGCCCACCTCTCTCAATAAGGGTATCAAATGCACTAATGGACACCATGCGCTCCCTCTCCAAAGTCTGCCAGGCTCACGTGTAACCATGGAAGAGGGATGGTTGGCATTTATAACTAAATTCTGAGCTTTTGAGTGGTGCCTGTACCCAGGTGTTTGATGCAGCAGCATGACAGTCCTTTATCAGATACTGAAAGACAGATATCGGTCATGGAATACAGGAGGAGGCCATTCAGACCCATTTGGCTCCGACTAGCTTTGAAAGAGCTATCAAATTAGTTCCTCCACCCACTGCCTCCTACCCAGCTCGTGCCCCACAGCCCTGCAACATTTTCCCTTTTCCTGAATATATCCTTTTGCAAGTTACCACTGCCTCCGATTTCCTTGACACGTTTGTTCCAGGTCACTTTTTAACAATTCCATGCTTTTGGAGAGGCAAGGATTAAGGATAGTCAGGATACGTTCTGTGCGAGGGAAATCATGTCTCACAAACGTGACTGAGCTTTTTGGGCAAGTAACCAAAAAGATTGATGAGGCCAGAGCGATAGACGTTGTTCACTTGGACTTTAGTAAAGGCTTTGACAAGGTTCCACATGGTAAGCCAATTAGCAAGATGGGATTCAGACAGAGCTTGCCAATTAGATACAAAAATGGCTTAATGGTAGAAAACAGAGGATGATAGAGGAGGGTTGTTTCTCAGACTACAGGCCTGTTACAATGTGCTCCACAAGGATTGGTGCTGGGTCCACTTTTGTTTGCCATTTACATAAACAACTTAGATGAGAGTATAGGAAGCATGGTTAGTAAGTTTCTGGATGACATCAAAATTGGTGGTACATTGCACAGTGAAGAAGGTTATCTATGATTACAGAGAGATCTTGATCAATTGGGTCAATGGGCTAAGGAGTGGCAAATTGATAAATGTGAGGTGTTGCATTTTGGTAAAACAAACAAGGGCAAACTTGTACAACTAATGGTGGGGTGCTGGGTAGTGTTGTAGACCAGAGACCGAAAGATTCAGATGCATAATTCGTTGAAATTTGTGTCATATGTCAACAGGATGGTTAAGAAGGCAATTAGCATGCTTGCCTTCTTTGCTCAGATCTTGGAGTATAAAGTTGGGATGTCATTTTGAGATTGCACAGAATGCTGTTAAGGCCTTTTCTGGAGTACTGTGTATCGTTCTGATTGGCCCACGATAGGAAGGATGTTATTAAATTGGAGAAGGTTCAGGAAAGATTTACCAGCATGTTGCCAGGAATTGACAGGGGGTTGAGTTATAAGGTAGGCCACTGATCAACACATTTGGGGGATCAATGGATGGGAGGTAGTGGTGGAGTGGTAATGGCATTGGCTTAGTAAGTAGGAGTCTAGGCCAATGCTCTGAAGGAATGGGTTCAAAATCCAGCATATAAGATGATGGAAGTTAAGACGCAACTAATATATCTGGAACATCAGGGGTGCCCCTCTGATGTAGCGCAGGGTTCAAGTCCCACATGCTCCAGACATGTGTAATGACAGGCTGATTAGGTAAATACATATTTCTGGAATATAAGGTTCATTTCGGTCTTAGCTATCATCAATTACCATTCTAAAGTCCACCTGCTTTGCTAGTATCAGTTTCTTCAATATAGGAAATCTGCCAGACTTATCTGGTCTGACCTTCAACTGAGCACAATGTGATTAAATGGGAAAGCTACAGGGCCAATGAGTGTGGTAACAATTGTTGGCCATGCCACTGATGCTCACATCCCATGCAAAGAATCAAGAAAAATGACTACAAATCAGGCATGGAGGTTGTTATATGCACTACAATCAGTGCTTTCTTGGTTTAGCATCCTCAAGGGCCTACATGGATTAGCATAGTCAGACTCTCATCTCCCTGAAGAATCACTTGTATTAAACAAGGTAAAGGTTACTACATCTCTGCAACTATTTGCATGTTACAATTGGACTGTAGATCCTTACAGAGACTGTTAAGAGCACTTGGTTTTAGTTTGAGACTCCTTCGCGATCCTTAATTCTTCTCATCACCAGACCTTATGACATAATTTCAGTCAATGATACTTAAGGCATTGAATTACTCTTAACCCTGTCAAAGAAACAAAGAAAATTTACAGCCCAGAAACAGGCCCTTCGGCCCTCCAAACCTGAGCCGATCCAAATCTACTGTCTAAATCTGTCGCCCAATTCCTAAGTACCTGTATCCCTCTGCTCCCTACCTACTCATGCATCTGTCCAATCACATCTTAAATGAACCTACCGTGCCTGCCTCTACCTCCTCTGCTGGCAACGTGTTCCAGACACCCACCACCCTCTGTGTAAAGTACTTGCCATGTGTATCCCTCTTAAACTTTTCACCTCTCACCTTGAAAGGCCCACACTCAACATTGGTAAGGCCTCTTCTGGAGGACTGCATATAGTTCTGATGGTCCCACTATACGAAGGATGTTATTAAACTGGAGAGGGTTCACAAAAGATTTACCATGAATGAACGTGGGTTTGAGTTCTAAAGATAGGCCACTGATCAACACATTCAGGGGGATTACCTGGGGGTTGTCCTCGGCTTCATGTTGTAAGATGGGACCTCACCTTCGTCCTCTTACATTAGGTAAGGTTTCTAATTCATTCGTGCTGGGTGAAAACTGTTAAGACTTTTCCGAAAGGGCATTAAAGCAGAAAAGGACTGCAACAGAAAGGAAATAATGTCACCTGGGAAAACAAGTAGAGGGAGGAGGCAGAAAATGGAGTTTGTCAACATGCGGTGATTGATGGCTACTCACAGAGAGGTGCCACAACATGACGTGGATGTGAAATTGCCACAGAATATGCTTTCTCCTGGAGCACGAATGTGCAGGCTGCCTCGCAGGAAGTGACACTCTGGGGTTAATGCTGCTTAGAATCCCGTGTAACCTAGCGGCAGATGGAGGTGAATCCGGCATAGCTGAAAGAGGCTGCCAAATCAAGGCTGCAGAATAAAGACGTGGCTCTTCACAAGCAGAGGCTGTCTCAAAGGAGAAAGTGAGGACTGCGGATGCTGGAGATCAGAGCTGAAAATGTGTTGCTGGAAAAGCGCAGCAGGTCAGGCAGCATCCCAGGAGCAGGATAATTGATGTTTCGGGCATGAGCCCTTCTTCAGGAATTAGGAAAATGTGCCAAGCAGGCTAAGATAAAAGGTAGGGAGGAGGGACTTGGGGGAGGGGCGTTGGAAATGCGATAGGTGGAAGGAGGTTAAGGTGAGGGGGATAAGGTGAGGGTGATAGGCTGGAGTGGGGGTGGGGACGGAGAGTAGTAGTCATGGGCGATTTCAATTTCCCAAATATTGATTGGAAACTCTTTAGATCAAATAGATTGGATGGAGCAGTGTTTGTGCAGTGTGCCCAGGAAGCTTTTTTAACTCAGTATGTAGATTGTCCAACCAGAGGGGAGGCCATATTGGATTTGGTACTTGGTAACGAACCGGGACAAGTGATGGGCTTGTTAGTGTGTGAACATTTTGGTGATGGTGACCATAATTCTGTGACTTTCACCTTGGTTATGGAGAGAGATAGGCGCGTGCAACAGGGTAGGTTTTACAATTGGGGAAGGGTAAATACGATGCTGTAAGACAGGATCTGAGGAGCATAAGTTGGGAGAGTAGGCTGTCAGGGAAGAATGTCGTGGAAGAGTGGAACTTTTTCAAGCAACAGATACGACGTGTCCTCGATATGTATGAACCTGTCAGGCAGGAAAGAGATGGTCGTGTGAGGGAACCTTGGTTGACGAGGGAGGTTGAATGTCTTGTTAAGAGGAAGAAGGAGGCTTACATAAGGTTGAGGAAACAAGGTTCAGACAGAGCGTTGGAGGGATACAGGATAGCCAGGAGGGAGCTGAAGAAATGGATTAGGAGAGCTAAGAGAGGGCATGAAAATCTTTGGCGGGTAGGATCAAGGATAACCCCAAGGCATTCTATGTGTATGTGAGAAACATGAGAATGACGAGAACGAGGGTAGGTCCAATCAAGGACAGTAGTGGGAGACTGTGTAGTGAGTCGGAAGAGATAGGAGAGGTCTTGAATGAGTACTTTTCTTCAGTATTTACAAATGAGAGGGACCGTATTGTTGAAGAGGAGAGTGTGAAACGGACTGGTAAGCTAGAGGAGACACTTGTTAGGAAGGAAGATGTGTTGGGCATTTTGAAAAACTTGAGGATAGACAAGTCCCCTGGGCCTGACGGGATATGTCCTAGGATTATGTGGGAAGCAAGAGAGGAAATTGCAGAGCCGTTGGCAATGATCTTTTTGTCTTCACTGTCAACAGGGGTGGTACCAGGGGACTGGAGATTGGTGAATGTTGTGCCCCTGTTCAATAAAGGGAATAGGGATAACCCCAGGAATTACAGGCCAATTAGTCTTACTTCAGTGGTAGGCAAAGTAATGGAAAGATTATTGAGGGATAGGATTTATGAGTATCTGGAAAGACACTGCTTGATTAGGGACAGCCAGCACGGATTTGTGAGGGGTAGGTCTTGCCTTACAAGTCTTATTGAATTCTTTGAGGAGGTGACCAAGCATGTGGATGAGGGTAGAGCAGAGTGTACATGGATTTTAGTAAGGCATTTGATAAGGTTCCCCATGGTAGGCTTATGTGGAAAGTCAGGAGGCATGGGATAGAGGGAAATTTGGCCAGATGGATAGAAAACTGGCTAACCGGTCGAAGTCAGAGAGTGGTAGTAGATGGTAAATATTCAGCCTGGAGCCCAGTTACAAGTGGAGTTCCGCAGGGATCAGTTCTGGGTCCTCTGCTGCTTCTTCTTGACCTCTCCGCCCACACCCCCACTCCGGCCTATCACCCTCACCTTATCACCCTCACCTTAACCTCCTTCCACCTATCGTATTCCCAACGCACCTCCCCCAAGTCCCTCCTCCCTACCTTTTATCTTAGCCTGCTTGGCACACCTTCCTCATTCCTGAAGAAGGGCTTATGTCCGAAACGGCGATTCCCCTGCTCCTTGGATGCTGTCTGACCTGCTGCGCTTTTCCAGCAACACATTTTTCAGCTCTGATCTCCAGCATCTCCTAAGTGAGGAATATTCCATCACAGTCTTGATCTGTGTCTAGCTGGTGGTCCCCTGGTGATATTCAAAGAATTTTCATGTGAATTCAATCAGCAAGTCCTCAGTCTGTGGGAAGACAGTGTACAGTGGCACTGGGCGTACTTGTCAAACTGCTCTTTCTACTCTGGAAACAAGGTCAAAATGTGGACTATGCTGCCCTGTCAATCAGCCCTCTATTCCTTATGTAGAAGCTGGAAAATGTTCCCTATAGGTCCACAGAGAAGCAGGGGAACAAAGTTCAAGACAAGAGGCAAACTTGACAGGATATGGATCGGCCATTCCTGGGTCCTGGGTCCAGAACAGATCCACAGTTTGCACTGATCCACACTAACCCAGAGTCCATGAACTAGGCTTTGATCCAGTATTGAAATAAAGCCATGGCCCCTTTTTTTACGACAAGACTAATTCTCGGCTGCTCGTGCTGGGGACGTCAAGTTGCCCAGATCCAATTATATGGATTTGAAATTGATTTCCTGAGCTCATCCACCCCAGACCTTCCCTGTTGCCTGTCCCACTTGTAAGCCACTAAACTTGGCAAATGGAAAATAGGCTCCTGTGCAAGAACAATGGAAGCCAATTAAAGCTGTCAAAAGGGAACTGGATACATACTTGAGAGGAGAAATTTGCAGGGCGACAAGGAGAAAGTGGAGGTAGTCAGGCTAATTGGACAGTACTTGAGCAGAGTTGACATAGCCATGATAATTTAAACAAACTCCTTATGTGGTGTATTAGTCTGAGACTTAACGTAACATACTCTCATCTATCTCAGTTTAAACCATAATGGAGTTGCGATGGGAAAGCTGCCACTGGAGCACAGTAGCTACTGCCCAGTGTCCTAGATTAGTGCAGGTTAGTCCAGCGTTGACAATGAGGAACCCCTGGATGAAACTGAAGTCCCAATAACCAACAGGAGTGCATTGCTCACCTAAAGAAGCACTTCAAGTGAGGATGCAAGACAGTGTGTTGCAATTGCTCCTGCCATTCTTATTTAAATAAAAGTTTACACCACTTCCAACTCAAATGCCTTTCCATCTCTTGCTTGCCTTGTATTGAACATCTCTGGGTTTCACTGCAAAAACATCTTTTGAGAGCTTCTAAATTTTGTTTCATGGGATGTGGCAAGTCTTATTGGACATCCCTAATTATTATTGATCTGTGTTGACAGGGCCTTTGCAGAGACTAGTTAAGAGTCGAGCACATTGCTGTGGGTCTGGAGTCATGTGTAGGCCAGACTGGGTGACGATTGCAGATTTCTTTCAGGTCGTTAGTGAACCAGATGGGCTTTTGTGACCTTTAAGAATGGCGCCATTACTCAATCATGCATTAAATTTCATACTTATCCTTAATTAATTGTATTTATTAATTAATTGAATTTAAATGGCACGATCGAAGTGGTGGGATTTGAGCATACGTCCCGAGAGCACTAAGTCTGGGTTTCCGAATTACTTGCCCAGTGTTGCACCAAGATCTCCCCCATGTGACATTAATTTGTTGCAAATTGAAGCCAAATTAGAACCTTTAAAAGTGGGATTGCCATGGGCCATTTTGCATTGCTAATTTGGTTCTAATAAGGAAGTGATAGATTGAAATGTCACTGAGCACTATCGGCTACACTGGGTCACAGCACTCACTGCTTGCTTTAAAGTGGAAAATGCCCGTCACTGATTCATTAATTTCACACATATACTAATATATTTCTCATATCATCCTGTGCGTCATCACTAACCAGAAGCTGAATTGGACTAGCCATATAAATACTGCAGCTGCAACAGCAAGTCAAGAGGCTGGGAATTCTGCAGCGAGTAACTCACCTCCTGACTCCCAAAAACCTGTCCCCACTATCTAAAAGGCACAAGCCAGAATTGTGATGGAATACTCCCCACTTGCCTGGATGGGTGCAACTCTAACAACACTAAAGAAGCTTGACATCATTCAGGACAAAGCAGCCCACTTGATTGGCACCACGTCCCCATTTTCAGCATTCACTTCCTTCATCGGCTGCCCACATTGGCAGCAGTGTGTACCATCTACAAGATGCACTGTAGCAACTTGGTAAGGCTCTTCAGACAGGGTCAGGACCAGAGATCATAGCCCAAGATCACCTCTGGATCTAGTCAGAAGTCTCATGACGCTGGGTTATAAACCAACAAGTTTATTTGAAATCACAAGCGTTTGGAGAGCTGATGAACAAACAGTGCTCCAGAAGCTTGTGATTTCAAATAAACCTGTTGGATTATAACCTGGTGAAAGTGAGGACTGCAGCTGCTGGAGATCAGAGTCGAGAGTGTGGTGCTGGAAAAGCACAGCAGGTCAGGAAGCATCTGAGGAGCAGGAGAGGACTATAACTGGTGTTATGTGACTTCTAACCTTGTCCACCCCTGTCCAATATTGGCACCTCCACATCATACCGATAGATATACTGAACGTGTATGTGTGGGTGTGTCTGTACATGTGTGTGTGCATCTATGTGTCTGTGTATGTGCGCGTATCTGTGTACGTGTGTGTATCTGTGTGTATGTGCGTGTATCTGGGCATGTGCATGTCTGTATGTGTGAGTCTTTGCATGTGCATGTCTATGCGTTTGCGTATGTCTGTGCATGTGTGTACGTGCGTGCATGTGAGTGTGTGTGTCTGTGTGTGTACATGTCTGTGCATGTGCATGTCTGTGCGTATGGTTGTGTCTGTGTGTGTATCTGTGCATGTGTGTGACTGTGCCGGTGCGTATGAATGTGTGTGTGTGTGTATCTATGCGTGTGTGTGTCTGTCTATCTGTCTATGTGTGTCTATGCATGTGTGTATGTGTCGGTGTGTGTGTTATGTGTGTGTGTGTGGGGGGGTGGGGTCTATGCGTGTGCGTGTGTGTGTGTGGGATGTGGAGTCCTAGATGCTGTTAAAATGCTGAAGTGGTAAATGAGGTTTGACCCCTGAACTTGCATCCAGCTACATTGGAATACAGTAGCACATTCTTGACAGAAATGTCAACATGGGAGCAAGATGCTTGATTGAAAATGGCAAGCAACTGGTTTTGTTATTATCCTCAAATCACTGTCATTGCAAAATGCTGGAACTCCCTCCCTGACAGCACTGTAGATATCCCTCATCCCATGGACTGCAGTGATTCAAATGGTCAGCTCATTACCACCTTCTCATGGGCAACTTGGGATGTGCAATAAATGCTGACCCAGCCAATGGCACCCACGTCCCATGAACGAAGGTCAAGAAATGGCTTGGTTAACATAGTAACTTCAGCAACCCCCAACTCCCTGACCTCGAAGCAATGACTCAAAATTAAATTCATTAACAAAACAAAATATAAAATGTCATGACTGTGGAATATTAAGGTTAATCTTGTGCTTTGTTTGAAAAAAGCGTCACAGTTAATTGTGGGACTGAACTTTAATTCAGAAAAAATAATATTGCAACAAATTCTGAAGGTCTTCCAATAAATCCCAGGAGCATTACTAATGTGTTGAGGCTGGCAAAGCTCCAAAGGTGATTGGAGCAAAGAATGCCATTGTTAAAAGGCACTTGTACAGGCAAAAGAGTTTTTAAAAAAATCACATTATCATCAGCAGTTGAACTATTCAACAATTCACCAATTCCTAGAAGCAAATGATAATAGCCAGGCTGTGAAATCGATACTGAAGCTGAAGGGGTCCTATTCTGGTCTGCAATGTTACTGAATAAAGGTTAATTACTCTTGAGGTTCCCTTAAAAGTAAAGAGGCACTGTCAGCGGGGTACCGTAGTTTCTGTCTGCTCTCTATGTACACAATGATGGCCGTCATGTAACAAATTCAAGGTGAGCACATTTGGGCTTTCCTCAACCCCCTCCTTCTGGCTGTTTCATGCTCGTTGAAAGTGGAGTCGCAGGTAGATAGGATAGTGAAGAAGGCATTTGGTACGCTTTCCTTTACTGGTCAGAGCATTGAGTATAGGAGTTGGGAGGTCATGTTGCGGCTGTACAGGACATTGATTGGCCATTGTTCGAATCTTGCATACAATTCTGGTCTCCTTCCTATCAGAAAGATGTTGTGAAACTTGAAAGGAGGTTGCCAGGGTTGGAGGATTTGAGCTATAGGGAGAGGCTGAACAGGCTGGGGCTGTTTTCCCTGGAGCGTCGGATGCTGAGGGGTGATCTTATAGTGATTTACAAAATTATGAGGGGCATGGATAGGATAAATAGACAAAGCCTTTTCCCTGGGGTCGGAGAGTCCAGAACTAGAGGGCAGAGGTTTAGGGTGAGAGGGGGAAGATATAAAAGAGACATAAGGGGCAACATTTTCATGCAGAGGGTGGTACATGTATGGACTGAACTGCCAGAGGAAGTGGTGGAGGCTGGTACAATTGCAATATTTAAAAGGCATTTGGATGGGTATATGAATAGGAAGGGTTTGGATGGATACAGGCCAGGTGCTGGCAGGTGGGACTAGATTGGGTTGGGATATCTAGTCGGCATGGATGGGTTGGACCGAAGGGTATGTTTCCATGCTGTACATCTCTATGACTCTATGACTGCAGTCCTTAAAGCCCCTCACTTCATGGAAGCCTATGGACTGTATCTTAACAGGAGCGTCCAGATCCCAGCACTGGTTGGGGGACAATTCCAGATCAGGAACCCAGAAGTTATGTCCAAATATTGAACTTGAGTGGTGGGGGGAGGTGTGGGGGGGGGGGGGGGGGGGGGGGTGGCGAATCGGCAAACTGACACCAATTTCAGACTGAGACGAGAGGGAATTTCTTCTCTCAGAGGGTTATGAGTCTTTGGAAGTCCTTGTGTATATTTAAGACTGGGATCGACAGATTCTTGGTTAGTCGGTGAATCAAGGGTCACAGGAAAAGGTCAGGAAAATGGACGTAAGGAATGTTGGATCAGTCATGATCCTACTGAATGGCAGAGCAGGCTGGAAGGGATGAACGGCTTACTTTACTCTCTTATTAATGATGTAATATTTTAGCAAGAAGGTATTATCTGCTTCGATTGATCCATCTAACTCACCCAACTTTGCCCCGAAAGGGCCAAAGAGAAGCTTGAATTCTGACAGTGGCACAAGGCTGTCTCTAAACCCTGTATAGTCAATGGAATAACCATGAGGTGTATCCACCTCTGTAATGTTTACCTTGACCCTCCCTGCCTTCCATGAGCAATAATTGGTGTCTCCACCACACTCAAGAGGAAACAGTGGGAAGCAGTTTTCTGTTGATAATTTAATGGTGGACATTGGTGGGGCCGGGGTGGGGAATGTAGGATGGTGGCAGCATCAACCACAGACTCCAATCCCATTCTCCCTCCCTGTTCTGTTTTAAAAACAAGAAGAGCTTGAGAAACTCAGCAGGTCTGGCAGCATCTGCAGAGCACGGGGACAGAGAGAGAGAGAGAAGTAGAGTTGATGTGTTGAGCACAAAATATGTTTTCTCTTTGGAATTACCTACAATGATTTACGCTGTGCCGCACCTACTTTACACTATTGGCAGAGGCAAAAGGTGCTAGATAAATGCAACATGTTGTTGTTACTGAGCCACAGTTCGGAGGGGAAGTTTGGTTGCTTTTCCCCACTCCCTAACCGACATTGATTGTACAAACCGCTTGCCTACCGTCTCTGCCAAATTTAACACAGAATTCCATTTCTGCACCGATTGATTTATGTGCCTCTTTGCAGAAAGGAAGAAATAATGTCGCACACAGATCCCGTTTGTCCACCTCTCCTGTGTTCAAATTGCATTGCATTAACTGCATCATTGTTCTTATGCTGTCCCCACAAAAGGTGACCCGCGTAGCTAGCTCTGAGCCAAACGATTCCCTTTCCTCCCGAGAGATTTTAACGCTCCAAGTTCACCCAAGATGTGAACTACCTCGCTTGCATTTCTCACTTATTCAAGGACATCATCTGTTCAGGGTTAACGGAAGTTGTCCTGGGTCAGTGATCTGATGGTCCCTGAGAAATGTCTGAGCTTGCTTGAGAGAACTGAGGTCATGTCTGCTCAGCTACGTGATGCTGTGGTGCCTCAAGAGGCACAACACACTGACACTCAAGTGATAAGATCAAGAGAGATGAATAGGATCCCCACAGTGCAGAAGCAGGCCATTCGGCCCATTGAGTTCACAACGACCCTCTGAAGAACATCCCACCCAGACCCAGATTAGCATGGCCAATCTGCATATCGTTGGTCAGTGGGAAGGAACCCACATAGACATGGGGAGGATGTGCAAACTCCACACAGAGAGTCACCCAAGGGTGGATTCAAAGCCAGATCCCTGGTGCTGTGAGGCAACAGTGCTAACCACTGAGCCACCGTGCTATTCCAAAGTGTGATCAAGTGTATCCAGGTGGAGGAATCAAGATAGAGAGCTTTGATTTGACAGCAATGATACTCAATTATGTTCTGTCACACATGAGGGAGGTGATGGCCGATGGTATTATCGCTAGACTATTAATCCAGAGAGCCAGACAATGTCCTGGGGGATGTGGGTTCAAATGCCACCATGGCAGATGGCGGAATTTGAAGTTAATAACAAAAAAATCTGGAATTAAGAGGTGAATGCTGACCCTCAAGCAAAAAACCCATCTAATTCATTAATGGCCTTTAGGGAAGGAAACCACGATCCTTACCTGGCCTACATGTGACTTCAGACCCACAGTAATGTAGTCGACTCTTAATTGCTCTTTAGGCAATTAGGGATGTGTAATAAATGCTGGCTCAGCCAGTGATGCCCACATCTCATGAGTGAATAAAAAAACGTCCTGACTCCAGGCCCAACATCACAGAATTGCTGTGACACAGGAGGAAGCCATTCAGTCCAATGCACTCATGACATTGCCTACTGAGTGTCTTCCTTTTCAAACTTTAAAAATTTTTTATTTGTTCCTAGGATGTGGCTATCGCTGGCCATGCCAGCATTGATTCCCTGTCCCTTATTGCCCAGAGGGCAGGTCAGTGGAGCCAATTAGGCAAAACCAGGTGAGGAAGATAGTGAGGTGGGGGTGGTGGGCAAAGGGAAGGGAATGTGTCCATAATGAGAACAAAGGTTGATGGTCGAAGGTGTCTTCCAGCAGAGACAGTCTCTTACAGAGAACAGCCAGGGAATTCCTAGAGGCATGGCACTCATCCACAGATGCTATCAACAAACACATCGACCTGGACCCAATATACCGGCCACTACAGCGGACAGCTGGAACTGACAACCGGAAGCAGCAGAGACAGGCCACTATAAATGCCGGAGGAAACAGCACAGAAACGCTTCACAGGAGGCTCCCAAGCACGGAGGATGTCACCTAGACAGGGTACGAAACATTTGCAAGACAAATTCCCAGCTCGGCGAACAGAACCACAACAGACAGTCTTGTTGCTGGGTTGTGCCCCATAACCCTCAAACCTTGGGGTGAGGGGTGGGTGCAGAGACGTTGGTCTCTCCTGAGCCTCTTGACTCTTTTTTTTAGGATTAGAGTGGTGCTGGAAAAGCACAGCAGGTCAGGCAGCATCCGAGGAGCAGGAAAATCGATGTTTTGGGCCTTGGGAGTCAGGCATTTGCCCAAAACGTCATTTTTCCTGCTCCTTGGATGCTGCCTGACCTGCTGTGCTTTTCCAGCACCACTCTCATCTAAACTTTGGTTTCCAGCATCTGCAGTCCTCACCTTTGCCTCTCTTGTCTTTCTGCCTGGCCTTTCTGCTGCAGTTAATAATACCAGTGATGGCTCTTCGGTAATCATGAAATGGTGGCTAAAAGCCTCAACTGGCCGAAGGACAACTGCTCGGCCTACCCTGACCATACCCTGGCCAGTGGTTGCAAGAAGACAAGAAGCTCTGCAGAAAGCTCCATCATTGTCCTCAGTGAATACTTCACCCTCAAGCCTTGCTGTACAAAATAAAGACAGGGACTAGTCATTCAACATCTTGCTATCAGTTTGATTTTGTCATGTCCAAAATAACTGCTGTGCTCTCCGCGATAGCGAACATGATTGCATTTTAGACAGTGATTCAGTGAACATGTTGTGTTTTAGGACATTGCCAAAAAGATGTGACAAGGAGCTGTTTCAATGCTAATGCTTTCCTTGGTTAGTGACAAAACAAACCTGCCGATGCTGGAATCCAAAACAGACAGGCAGGAGGCTGGAAGAACACAGCACGCCAGGCAGCATCAGGAGGTGGAGAAGTCAGTGTTTTGAGGGTACTCCTGCTTTCGAATGCTTTCCTTGAGCATTTTAAAGATTTGGACCATGCCCCCTACGTTCGTCGGTGGAGGTTCTGAAGGGAAGTTGGCATACAACAACAACTTGCACTCATGCAGCTCTGCCAGTGTAAAGAAGTTATAAAGCTTTACAGAAGCGTTATAAAGCAGACTTTGGCATCCCTTCATGGGATATCACGACAGGCTGCCCAAGGCTTGGTCAAAGGAGAAAGTGATGTTAGAGATCAGCGTCAAAAAGTGTGGTGCTGGAAAAGCACAGCTAGTCAGGCGGCATCCGAGGAGTAGGAGAGTCGACGTTTCGGGAATAAGCCCTTCATCAGAACATGCTTGATGACGAGCTTATGCCTGAAACATCGATTCTCCTGCTTCTTGGATACTGCCCGACCTGCTGTTTTTTTTCCAGCGCCACACTTTTTGACCAAGGTTTGGTCAAAGCTGAGAAAATTAAATGAGAACTCAGACCCCACGCAGCTGAGGCAGTGGGTGACTAAAACTGGTGATGTTGAAAGGGCCAGAACTGAAGGAGGGCAGAGATCACCAAGGGTTATAGAGTTGGAGGCAATTTCAGAAAGAGAGAGGAGTGAGGATAAGCAGGGGTTTGGAAAAAAGGAGAATTTTATTTTAAAAATCAAAATGCTGGCCTTTTTTTATTCATTCATGAGATGTGGGCTAGGTCAGCATTTATTGCCCATCCCTAATTACCCAGAGGGCAGTTAAGAGTCAACCACATTGCTGTAGGTCTGGAGTCACATGTAGACCTAACCAGGTAGGGATGGCAGTTTCCCTCCCTAAAAGAGGAGATGTGAACCAGATGGGTTTTTCCACTAACAATCAACAACAGATTCATGGTAATTAATTCCAGATTTTTATATTGAATTCAAATTGTACCATCTGCCATGATGGGATTTGAACCTAGGTCTCCAGAACATTACCTGGGGCTCCAGGTTAAAAAAAGCACAGTGATAATACCACTAGGCCATTGTCTCCCCTCATGCGTGAAACAATAGACCAGCAAAATCAACATCTGTAGTAAAAACAGGAGAGCCCTTTTCATTGCTTTGCCCATGGTAGTTCAGATGACATGTGTAATGGACAAACTTTTATGCTTGCTGTGGAACTGGGGTTTTGTACAAAGGCATCTCAATTCTGTTACAACCTAATTGCTCATTTGAAAGAGTTTGCAGCTTTTCCAGTACTGACCATTCCTCAGTTCGAGGTGAGAAAGTTGCAGCAAAAAATCCTTTCTCTTTGAAGTCTTCTGAAGTAATACAAGCCAATCTTGATGACAGACATTTATAGGAATAATTATAACCAGATGTAGATAGAGATCTAATGAGCGGGAGAGTTATCCCCAGGGATCTGAGCAATACGTCTCCATCAATTGACATCCAATTATCTAGTTCGGACCACTTTGTGATTGTGGGGGTTTGCTGAGTAGAAACTGGCCTGATTCTGACACTACACCAGTGACCACATTCCCAAAGCATCTCATTGGCTAGTAATGCCTGGAGGCATCCTGAAGTTCAGAAAGCTGCTACAGAAATGCAAGTCTTTAACATCAATAGTTTGTGAGGTAAGCTGATGGATCTGCACTCTGATCCACATTAAGATCTCACATGGCATCTCTCACAGTGAATATTTTCCTAGTTTCGGAGGAAATTACAGGTAATCATAAAATACCTGAATTAAGATGAGGAGCAAGACATTCTGAGAAGTGAAGTTCCTCCTCATTCCCATCTTCAATGGTAGACCCCATACCTTGACAAAGAATCACCTTGTGTTTCCACAAGACAGGAAACATTCTCTCCATTCCCACCCTGTCAAGTCTCCTCAGGAGCTGATATGTCCAATAAGATTGTACAGGCCCAATCTGTTTCTCATCGGACAACATCTTCATTCCTGAAAATTGCTGCAGAAACTCAGCAGCTCTGGTTGTATCTGTGGAGAAGCAGTGTCACTGGACCTGAAACATTAACTCTGCTTTCTCTCCACAAATGCTGCCAGACTTGCTGTGTTTCTCTATCTTCTTCTGTTTTTGTTTAAGATTTCCAACATCTGCGGTTGTTCTGCTATAACGCGCGTTTCGTTATTGCGATTTCACTCTAACTTGATTGACGAATTGGGGACTGTGTTTCTAAAGCACAAACTTTTAAAGCGTGTATTAGTTACAACCATTAGGTTAAATGGTGCAGCTATTACGCGATTTTCTTCTAAAATGGGATTTCATGAGAAGGGAACTGACTGTTCTTTATTTTATCATCACTCCAGGAATCAGTCTAGTGAGCTTTCCTGGACTGTTTCCAACACACGTATCCCTCTTAAAATAAGAGGACCACACCCTGTTAAGCTTGGCACTTGGAGGAAGTTGAGATGGTTGAATGTTAATATCTGACTGATACACATAAGGATCACTCATCTTTCATAGTCCTACTTAACAATGACATTTGTGGAAATCCCTTAGCCATGTGATGGGAAAGTAAAGAGATCATATAATAGTTCAACAAACTGAAAAAATGCAAAATTCCAACTTCTTTACTGGATTGTATATTAAATGACGCAACAGTGAATAATTTCACAAATTTCAACAACAAAAGAACGTACGAAAGGAGGCGTGCAAAGTCCATCATGTGCATACTTCACGTCATCCTTAATGACAGGCTTCCCACACAGTGTAAAGGCTTGATTTGTAGGTGGAAGTGGTTATGCTTAACTTTCTATTGCTGGAATTCACCAGGCAACTGTTAATTTAGTGAGGGAGGGGTGCAGGGAAGGGGAATTTTACTCTAATGAGCAGCTCAGTCTAGTTGGATTCACTGAATTGCTCTCTTTCAACCTGGTGAGGACAGAGACTCTGGTGAGATGCAAGAAAAGCCACAACGATGCAGGACGATTGCAAGTGTCCTATGCCTAGTTACTGTTTTCGCATTTGTATTGTTCAACTGCTCTAGAATTTGACATTGGAGTGGCATGGTGGCTCAGTGGTTAGTACTACTGCCTCTCAGTGCCAGGGTCCTGGGTTCGATTCCACCCTTGAGTGACTGTTAGTGTAGAGTTTGCAAATTCTCTCCATGGGTTTCCTCCCACAATCCTAAAATGTGCAGGTTAGGTGGATTGGCCATGCTAAATTGCCGATACTGTCCCGGGATATGCAGACGAGGTGAGTTTGCAGTGGGAAATGCAGGGAGACAGGGATAGGCTGAGATAGTCATTGGAGGGTCTGAGTGGCCTGCCTCTGCACTGTTGGGAGTCTATGATTCTAAATCATTCCGTGGTGTCCAGGAATGTATAGGTTACATGGATTAGCTATGGTAAATACGGAGATGGGGTCTGGCTGGTTCTTGGTAGGATGCTCTTTGAAGGGCCAGATGGCCTCTTTCTGCAATGTAAGGATTCAATGTTTCTATACACCTACCTGAGGCATTAAAACATTGTGACTAAACGCTCTGTTGAGAAGTTAAACTTGAAGGAAAAATGGAAGAGTAAGTGACAGCTGGAGAGTTTTAGAGAGGGAATTCTAGAGCTCAGAGTCCAGGTATGGGGTGATGCTCAAGAGGCTAGATTCGGAGGAATTTTCAGATCCTCGAACATTCTAGTACAGGAGGAGCGTACAGATATTGGGAGCAGGGAGGTCACGACAGGATTTGACAACGGTAAAAGAACATTAAATTGAGGCCTCGTTAGTCTGGAAGCCAGTGGGGATCAGTAATGGGACTTGATGTGAATTAGGATACAGGCAGCAGCTCATGTTGGTGAAGGTTGGAAAGTGAGAGGCTGACCAGGACAGTGTGACAGTCGCTGAGTTGAGAGCTAATAAAGAAACACAGACTCTCAGAGGCAGATGAACTATGGATGGAAGTGTGATATCTTGATGTCGCGTTTACGTACAGTAAATTCAGTCCAGCCTCAAACAATTGCATAAGTGACTGGAATAACACTTCACAATCCCTCCCCTCCTCCAACCTCCATCTGCCCAATCCAATCTTACTTCCCCCTGTCCAGGAACAACCTTTCTCTTCAGAGTCCATTTGAGAATAAGACACATTGTCTTATTTCCAGACACATTTCCAGTTACTAGTGGTGTGCTACAAGGATCTGTTTTGGGACCATTGCTGTTTGTCATTTTTATAAATGACTTAGACGCAGGCATAGGTGGATGGATCAGTAAATTTGCAGATGACACTAAAGTCGGTGGAGTAGTGGACAGTTTGGAAGAATGTTACAGGTTGCAGGAGGACTTGGATAAACTGCAGAATTGGGCTGAGAGGTGGCAAATGGAGTTCAGTGCAGCTAAATGTGAGGTGATGCACTTTGGGAAGAATAACAGGAAGGCAGAGTACTGGGTCAATGGAAATATTCTTGGTATTGTGGATGTACAGAGGGATCTTGGAGTTCATGTTCATAGATCTCTGAAAGTTGCCACCCAGGTGGATAGTGCTGTGAAGAAGGCATACAGTGTGTTAGGTTTCATTGGTAGAGGGATTGAGTTCTGGAACCGCAATATCATGCTGCAACTATACAAAACGCTGGTGCGGCCACACTTGGAATATTGTGTACAGTTCTGATCGTCCCATTACAGAAAGAATGTGGAAGCATTGGAAAAGGTGCAGAGGAGATTTACCAGGATGTTGCCTAGTCTGGAGGGAAGGTCTTATGAGGAAAGGCTGAGAGACTTGGGTCTGTTCTCATTGGAAAGAAGAAGGCAAAGGGGGGGATTTGATAGAGACATACAAGATGATCAGAGGATTAGATAGGGTAGACAGTGAAATACTAGGATGATGATGTCAGCTTGTACGAGAGGGCATAACTACAAATTGAGGGGTGATAGATTTAAGACAGATGTCAGAGGCAGGTTATTTATGCAGAGAGTGGTAAGGGCGTGGTAGGGAATTCCCTACCTGCCAATGTAGTCAACGCAGCCACATTAGGGAGATTTAAACAATCCTTAGATAAGCGCATGGATGATTTTGGGATAGTGTAGGGGGACGAGCTGAGAATAGTTCACAGGTCGGCACAGCATCGAGGGCCGAAGGGCCTGTTCTGCGCTGAATTGCTCTATGTTCTATGTTCTATGTTGTGCGTCTTGTGAAGCCACAGTGGGATATCAAGGTAAGTGATGGAATGGAAATAGTGCCTGGTAAACACTTGGGAAAACCACACTTCCTGTCTATGACTAGAGGTTGTTGGTGACCAGATCCATGAGTTTAACCATTACAATGTAGCACAAGAGTCACAACAGTGCAGTACTATGATGTGCACTGGTCTGATTATATTTACTGGAAATACATAAGAAGGACAACAGGCCCCATTTATAAACTGCCTTTGACGTGAAGGATGTCCCAAGGTGCTTTGCGCAGGGGTATCAAGTGGATTCCAAACAAAAAGCACAGATGGCTAACTCAGTTGGATTTATATCACAGAAGTGTGAAGCTCCTGGGACAGAAAGAGTTCTATAGTCAATCAGAGACATTTAGAATTAGAACTACCTGAGCTGGTAGTTTTGTCTTCTCCTGCCGAGCACTGTCTGTTGGTTCATGTCTGCATGGGTGTCTCAAGCAGACAGAGCATACAATGCAATTTTCAATATATGATGAGAACGAGATTGCCTTTTCCCTCACACACCCCCAGAGTTGTTAGCTCCGCACTGAGCCTTTGTGTGGGATCTCTGGGTCACTAATCCAGTATAATTACCTTATTCAGGACACTGCTCAAAAGATAGACACCCTCCTCAGATACAAGAAGGTAGCTGGTACCATAAGCGCAAGAAAATGAGCAGCAGATGTTGGCCATTCAGCCCATCAAGCTTGCTCCACCATTTGGTAAGATCATGGCCAATTGATCTTTAGTGGAAGGCGACTTATCCTGCAACGGTTCCTGAGTTTTAGACTCCCCATGAGAGGAGACAGGATTCATGTATCTGTCTCATCAAGCATCTTCAGACTTGTCTACATTTCAATAAGATCACCTCACATTTTTGTAAATTCCAATAAATATATGTCGAACTTGCCCTTGGACCGAGACCACAAGGTAAACTGCCTGAGGGAACAGAGAGGGGGATGTTGGGAGAGATAAAATTTTACATGTTAAATCACACCCTTAAGAATGAATATACTTAAATGTTAAGGCACAATTCTGTTTCAGTGATCTCAGAAAAGCCATTTTGCCTTCAACAATTCGATGTTTAACTGTGTGGGCCTGGTGACCGTTGCCTGTTTCCTGGGGCTGGTTTGTTAAACCTGTGGCTGTGGTTATAGTGAAGCTAAAACTACATGGCAGTAGACAGTGGAAAAGAACTAGAATACAAATCCTGTTCAAACGCAGAACGTGTGTGTGTGTGTATGTGTGTGTGTGTGTCATCGCTGTATAACCCCAGCATATAAAAACACAACCAACACAATCCCACTTTGGGGACCTCAGATACACAGCAACAAGATCTTTTAAAGTGGTTACTGCCACTGGGGACTAACCTTTAAAAGCTGAACAGTGATAGCCAGTCTAATTTATGTGTCACTACTGCATGTTCGCTGTACAATGCAATTCACATTATGAATGCTCATTACTCATAATTGGCCTAATCTAAATAATATGTTGTTGCCCTTTTTGGTTACGTTATCTCTCTGCATGCCACAGTTACTATGACTTGCTTTTATCCTGCTCTCCACAGTCATTAATCATTACTCTAACAACTGTGTTTGTACTTTGCATGAGAACACATTTGAAAGACATCGTTTTAGTGTGGGTTGGTTACAATAGTAATCATGTCTTGAGTATTATTTTATTATTAAGCTGTATGATGAAGTGAGTTAAATGCATTCAGCTAGGTCACAATATCCGTCTGGGACCTGTGAGTAAACTGGATTCATCTCTGCAGATCTTAACATATTTTCAGAGATCAAGTCTTCCCCTTGCTGCTACAACATGTTTGAATTTCTTTTTGTATTCCTCTCTGTGTTACCATTCATTATTCGATTGTGGCCCAGGCTTCAATGCTATTCTTGAAGTGAGTTAGGGTTGTTGTGGAGCAGTGGTAAAACCTAGGAGCAGGAGGAGGCAGTTCAGCCCCTTGAGCCTGCTCTGCTATTTAATACAATCATACCTGATTTCATCTCGGCCTCAACACTACTTTCCTGCCCACTATCCAGAACCCTTCATAGAATCATAGAGATGTACAGCACGGACACAGACCCTTTGGTCCAACTCGTCCATGCCAATCAGATATCCTAAGTTAATCTAGTCCCATTTGCCAGCACTTGGCCCATATCCCTCTAAACCCATCCAATTCATTCACCCATCCTGATGCCTTTTAAATGTTGTAATTGTATCAATCTCCACCACTTCCTCTGGCAATTCATTCCATACACACACCACCCTTTGTGTGAAAGGATGCCTCTCAGGTCCTTTTAAGTCTTTCTCCTCTCACCTCAAACCTATCACCTCTAGTTCTGGACTCCCCCACCCTAGGGAAAAGACCTTGTCTATTCACTCTATCCATTCCCCTCATGATTTTATAAACCTTTATCAGGTCACCCCTCAGAATCTGAGGCTACAGGGAAAATAGTTCAGTTTCTCCCTATAGCTCAAACCCTCCAATCCTGGCAACATTCTTGTAAATTTTTTCTGAACATTTTCAAGTTCCACAACATCCTTCCTATAGCAGAGAGACCAGAAATGCACACAGTATTCCAAAGTGGCCGAACCAATGTCCTGTGCAGCTGCAACATGATCTTCTAACTCCTGTACTCAATGCACTGACCAATAAAGGCAACCTATTTCTAAATAATAATCTATCTCTTCCTTGAGTAGCGTTTCTACCTCTGAGCCAGGAGGCTCAGGTTAAAGTCCCACCTGCTCCAGAGGTGTGCCATACCATGGCAGAAGTGAGTCCTGCAGATGCTGGAGGTTAGAGTCAAGATTAGAGTGGTGCTGGAAAAGTGCAGCAGGTCAGGCAGCATCCGAGGAGCAGGAGAATCGATGTTTCAAGCAAAAGCCCTTTCCTGATGAAGGGCCTTTGCCCAAAATGTTGATTTTCCGCCTCCTCGGATGCTGCCTGATTTGTTATGCTTTTCCAGCACCACTCTACTCTTGTGCCATACCATGCCTGAACTGGTTAATTAGAAGCTGCTATTCTTGCAGTGAGATACACTCTTTGAAATCTGTTCCAGAGTTAATAAGATGCAGGTTTCATCCCTGCTGTGTGAAGATGCTTGCAGGACTGAATAGGTCAAACTACTCTCAACTCCCATTTACAACAGACCCCAGATCGCTCAGCAATGGTGGCGATTAGTCCTCATTAACCAGCAGTGACACTAGGACAGCAGGGCACTGTGTGGATGGCTGGTGGGGGAATTGCAATTCTCCAGCCTGTGGTGCTGGTGAGGACAGGCTGTAATGCAGAGTGTAATTCCTGCACAATTGCCAGACATTGGTGAGATTGGTCATGCAGCAGTTACAGGAGGAGGAAACGAGAAAATTCAAAGCCTAGAACTCCAAGACTTTCCGTTTTAGGCACAATCAGCCCGAAGGGATCAGATTGCACTGGTTTTCAGACACTGTTCTCTCCCCCCTCAATTTCTGTTCACACTCACCGCTATATCACTGAATGTAAACACTTTCATAAGTTACAGCAACCTAATTATTTTAATAAACTTACATTTAAAAAGAAGTACTGCTTGGATGACTTTGAGCACTTTGCTTATTCCGGCTGAAAATAGGTTTATGGCTAAAATAATGAGCTCTTTTATTCACAGTGGGTCCTCCCCAACCTGCAGTCTTAAGTAGCTGCGAACGGTTCTAAAATTGTCGAGAACCGTTTAATGGTGGAGAGTGAAGGCTAGTTCCTTTGCATATTAAAAATAAATTGAAGCTTCCCTGTGAGTGAACGTGCATTAACAAAACAGAGCTGGATTTTGCAAAATGTCTGAAAGCAAGAAACAGTGCTGCTCATGTGCAGGTGCAGTACTGGGACACCAATAACACATTAACCATTGTGTTCACGTATCTAAATTGGTGAGGATTCTTGCAGCTGAACCCAGTGTTTTCCATTCAGTGAGGTAACTAGAGAGGGCTTTGCTCTGAATTTACCCCCTTTAAGGGCTGGAAGCCCACAGTGAGGGAACCAATAATATCAGGATCATCTGCACAATTTGCTTCCTGGGTTTGATACTCAAGTAAAAAATGATGGTCAGTAAAACAAAACAGTGTCTACAAAGGTATGTGAACTATATTATTGTCACAGACCTTTCATGTGTTTGCATCAGATTCCCCTTTGTGCAATAATCCAGTTAGAATAAATCCATACTGTACGTACATACAGGGGTATATTAAATATTGCAGGCTTATATCTACCTTTCTGTTTCCAAGGATATTAGTTAGGTTTCAAAATGACTCTAGCAACCCCGAGAATTTTTTTGACTGCTACCTGTTCCACTCACGAACTTAGGTCTTGGCGAATTTTATCCTTGTTCTGACTGGCAGATGATTTTGAAACAAAAGCAAAAGCTTCAAAGCGGAAGAAGGGACAAGCAAAGCTCCAGATGATATACAAAATGAATGGGTCACGCGATAGGGAAATGCAAAGGAAGGAGTGTGTGAAAGAGAGCAAGTAAGGTAGTGACTACTGAAAGATGGCAACTTCAGAGATGAAAGTTGCAGAAATACATCTGAAGCTGCTGTCATGAAACAAGACTTTTCAGGAACATTGTAGTGTCACTCCCTGCAGATGAAGCTGAAATGTACATAGTGACAAACAGTCCTGGCTCTGTCTTTTCTCAGAACTTTTTCATTGAGAAAATGGGGTGGTACGGTGACTCAGTGGTTAGCACTGCAGCCTCACAGCGACAGGGACCTGGGTTCGATTCCAGCCTTGGGTGACTGTCTGTGTGGAGTTTGCACATTCTCCCCGTTTCTGTATGGGTTTCCCCTGGGTGCTCTGATTTCCTCCCACAGTCCAAAGATGCAGGTTAGGTGAATTGGCCATGCTAAATTGCCCGTAGTGTTAGGTAAGGGGTAAATGGAGGGGTATGGGTGGGTTGCGCTTCGGCGAGTCGGTGTGGACTTGTCGGGCCGAAGGGCCTGTTTCCACACTGTAATGTAATCTAATCTAAATTGTCCATAGGTTGAGGTGTATTAGTCAGAGGGAGGTTGGTCTGGGTGGGTTGCTGTTTAGAGAGTCAGTGTGGGTGTGTTGGGTCGAAGGGCCTGTTTCCACACTGTAGGAAATCTTAAATAAAAAAAAAACAAAACCCATAAGCTGCAGATCATGAAGGAGGGTGAGAAAGAAGGCAGGAGGATCTAAAAAGTGAGATCCTCAGTAATGGAACAGAAATGTCCTCTCTAAATATAAGAAAAGTACTGCGAAATCTACACCCCTATGGTTGTCTAGAAAAATATGGTGCAGGCAAGATTAAACAGACAAAGAAATCTTCGCAACATTCAGACCGATACAAATCAGAGTAAAAACTCTGAAAAGCCTCATTACTCCTTTTGGCATTGTGTGTAAGGACCCCAGTGCCGTCTCTAACTGCGGTAATGGATTGGGGAGCATGCCTTTTCCTCGTCAGACACATCAAACATCTCTCTGGCCTATCCCCATACTCAAACAGCCTTTGTCTAGCAAAAGCAAGTTCTTTCTTTGCGGTCTGAAGGGCCATGACCCGCTGTAGCTTAATCACCAAAGGCACCGCAAAACTTGCTGCCTCAGCGGCTTTCAGCCACCTCTCAAGTAAATGCTCCTGTTCCCTCTCCTGTTGTTTCCAGCTAGCTGAATAGGAAGTAGCTAATCCTCTAGCAAAGGCCTTCGTGGTTTCTCGTAGCATTGGCAGACTACTAGCCGTGCCTGAGTTGTTGGTCAAGAGTGTGGTGCTGGAAGAGCACAGAACGTCAGGCAGCATCCGAGAAGCAGGAAAACCTTTCGGGCAAAAGCCTTTCATCAGTCAAGAACTCCTGAACTTCCCTCAAAAAGGTATTCCACAAATTTGGAATTCTTAAGGAGAAAAGGATCCAGGTGCGGGTGCCGCAAATCTAGCCCCTCACTTTTGGCCTTAACTTACAAATATATCGCCGTGTGATCAGAGGTAGCTGTGTCCCCAATTTTACAACCTATAATTGAATCCAGAAGGCTCGAGGGAGCTAGAAAAAGATCAATCCTCGTGTGACATTTATGCAGGTTTGAAAAAAATGTGCAGTCTCTACCAGTAGGGTGAAGACATCTGCAAGGGTTCACCAGCCCCAACTCCTCGAATAAGTCAGTCACCTGCTTGGCCTTCGAAGAAATAGCTGGGGGCCCACTAGCAAACTGTCCAATGTCGGATCTAAAAGGCAATTAAAATTCCCCCCCTCTAAATAATGTGCCATCTTCCAAAAGCACTCAACTTAGAAAAGGCACTCATCAAAAATTTGATGGGGTGCGCCGGAGGACAGTAGACATTTAAGATGTCATTCCTCCCCATATATCAGGGCCTTCAGTATCACAAACTGCCCTTGTTCATCTTTCACCTGCTCGAATAATGTGAACAGAAGATTCTTCTGGATAAGTACAGCTACTTAACTTCTGGATAAGTGGTAAAGAATGAAAAGAAGATCCGATTATAACACCCCTGTTGTAACCTCAGGTGTTCCCCATTGTCAAAATGGGTTTCCTGAAACAGGGCAATGTCAACCCTTTTCCCTCTTAAGGCTAGAAAGCATTTTTTTCCTTTTAACAGGCGAATGACTTCCCTTGATGTTCCAGATGCACCATTTAACAAGACATTTAGCCATATCCCCTTTCAGAGACCCTTGAACCCCCAGGAGGGGGAACCCTGCTTGCAGTGCATCAAGCACAAGTAAATGGAGACTCATAGAGTCACAAAATTCTGTGTACAAAATCTATTCTATCATAACTGCAAACAACTATTGCTGCCAAAGCACTACAAAGAAAACCAACAATAAAACCTTGAATGGGAGACTCTTCCCCCCTGCCCATAGGGGGCACTCACCCTACCCATCCCCCCCTGCACAGCTCCTTCAGACCCAAACTGTGCCCCAGCCTTAGGCAAGAAAAAGTAAATAAATAGGGAGATGATCCTTGAGTCAACAAAGGAAAACAAAGTCAGGATAAGCACTCCACCCATCTCCAGCTCCATGTCACCCCTACTTGTGATTAAAAGAGAAAAAGAACAAAAGAAAGAAAGCAGCAAAGGGCACCCACAAAATTTCCCACAATAAACTCCACTGATAAAAATATACCAGGAACAGCACATTCCAAGATTTTTGGTTTGTTTTAATTATTAGGGAAAGAGAAAGAAAAGGGAAAACACAGGAAAAGAAGGAAAATAAAGTGTATTCTTCAGACCAATTGGTCTATTTTAAAGTGTCTACAAAGTTCTAGGCTTTATCCACCAAGTCAAAAGTATAAGCTGATCGGTCTCACTTTTTCCTTATCCTTTTGCTCTTTGTATCCTGTTAAGACACCTTTGGATTTTCTTTTATCCTGTTTATCCTTCTCTTTGATTCCCTTCTTTTTTAACTTTCTCTGCTGGGCCGTCTGTAGCATTGAGTTTTTCTGTGATATGGAGGCCCCATTGTTGGACTAGGCTGTCGGTAACACCGAGTTTTTTGTGATGCAGAGGTGCTGGTGTTGGACAAAGTCAGAAGTCATACGACACTGGGTTAGCACCCAACAGGTTTATTTGAAACTGCAAGCTTTTGGAGCACTGCTCATTTGTCAAGCGAAGTCCTTCATCTGATGACGGACGCTCCAAAATCTTGTGATTTTAAATAAACCTGTCAGACTATAACCTGGTGTTGTGTGACTTCTGAGTTTTTTTGAGACTACCATAAGCTTTCTTTGAGGTAAAAACAATGACTGCAGATGCTGGAAACCAAATTCTGGATTAGTGGTGCTGGAAGAGCACAGCAGTTCAGGCAGCATCCAAGTAGCTTCGAAATCGACGTTTCGGGTAAAAGCCCTTCATCAGGAATAAAGGCAGTGAGCCTGAAGCGTGGAGAGATAAGCCAGAGGAGGGTGGGGGTGGGGAGAAAGTAGCATAGAGCACAATGGGTGAGTGGGGGAGGGGATGAAGGTGATAGGTCAAGGAGGAGAGGGTGGAGTGGATAGGCGGAAAAGGAGATAGGCAGGTAGGACAAGTCCGGGCAAGTCAAGGGGACAGTGCTGAGCTGGAAGTTTGGAACTAAGGTGAGGTGAGGGAAGGGGAAATGAGGAAACTGTTGAAGTCCACATTGATGCCCTGGGGTTGAAGTGTTCCGAGGCGGAAGATGAGGCGTTCCTCCTCCAGGCGTCTGGTGGTGAGGGAGCGGCGGTGAAGGAGGCCCACGACCTCCATGTCCTTGGCAGAGAGGGAGGGGGAGTTGAAATGTTGGGCCACGGGGCGGTGTGGTTGATTGGTGCGAGTGTCCCGGAGATGTTCCCTAAAGCGCTCTGCTAGGAGGCGCCCAGTCTCCCCACTGTAGAGGAGACCGCATCGGGAACAACGGATACAATAAATGATATTAGTGGATGTGCAAGTAAAACTTTGATAGATGTGGAAGGCTCCTTTAGGGCCTTGGATAGAGGTGAGGGAGGAGGTGTGGGCGCAGGTTTTACAGTTCCTGCGGTGGCAGGGGAAAGTGCCAGGATTGGAGGGTGGGTTGTTTGGGGGCGTGGACCTGACCAGGTAGTCGCGGAGGGAACGGTCTTTGCAGAAGGCGGAAAGGGGTGGGGAGGGAAATATATCCCTGGTAGTGGGGTCTGTTTGGAGGTGGTGGAAATGTTGGCGGATGATTTGGTTTATGCGAAGGTTGGTAAGGTGGAACGTGAGCACCAGGGGCGTTCTGTCCTTGTTACCGTCCACGCATCAATGAATTTAATACACACCGTGATGTTGAACAATTCTTCCACCGCCTCCGCCTCCGAGCTTACTTTCACAATCAGGACTCCCGCCCACCTTCCGAGGACCCCTTCGCCCACCTCCAACACACTGCATCCACCTGGATACCCCGCGCTGGCCTATTACCTGCCCTCGACCTCTTCATTTCCAACTGCCGCCGGGGCATTAACCGCCTCAACCTGTCTACCTCCCTCCCCCACTCCAACCTCTCACCCTCACAACGCGCAGCCCTCCAATCCCTCTGCTCCAATCCCAACCTCACCATCAAGCCAGCGGATAAAGGGGGTGCAGTGGTAGTCTGGCGCACTGACCTCTACACCGCTGAAGCCAAACGTCAACTCGAAGACACCTCTTCCTACTGCCCCCTCGACCATGACCCCACCCCCCATCACCAAACCATCATACAGACCATACCATACAGAACCTCATCACCTCAGGAGATCTCCCACCCACAGCTTCCAACCTCATAATCCGGGAACCCCGCACTGCCCGGTTCTACCTCCTTCCTAAGATCCACAAGCCTGACCACCCTGGCCGACCCATTGTCTCAGCATGCTCCTGCCCCACTGAACTCATCTCTACCTACCTCGACACTGTCCTATCCCCCCTAGTCCAGGAACTCCCCACATACGTTCGAGACACCACCCACGCCCTCCACCTCCTCCAAGACTTCCTTTTCCCTGGGCCCCAATGCCTCATCTTCACCATGGATAACCAATCCCTCTACACCTCCATTCGCCATGACCAGGGCCTCCAAGCCCTCCGTCTTTTCCTCTCCAGACGTCCCCAACAGTACCCTTCCACCAACACTCTCATTCGTTTGGCCGAACTGGTCCTCACCCTTAACAATTTCTCCTTTGAATCCTCCCACTTCCTCCAGACCAAAGGGGTAGCCATGGGCACACGTATGGGCCCCAGCTATGCCTGTCTCTTTGGCTTTATATCGCCACCCTCTGGCCATGGTCATCGCCAACAGGGTGAAGTCTGAGAACTTTAGGCTTGGTAGGAGTAGTCGGCAAGGCTGCCCTCTCTCACCATTGTTGTTTACGTTGGTGATAGAGATACTGGCAGAGGCCATTCGTCAGAACGTCCGCTTAACCACTCCGGAAGTGGGATCGAGGGCACACAAGATTACACTATATGCGGATGATGTCCTTATGTTTTTATCTGACCTGATGACCTCCGTACCCCATCTGTATTAATGTATTAATTTGGGGCTTTTTCAAAATATAAGACCAACTTTGCAAAGTCAGAGACAATGCCTTTGGGGGACCTGAAGGAAGTGCCAGAGGTTGAATGTGGTCCTAGGTTCTCCTTTAATTGGTCATGGGTAGGTTTCTGATACCTAGGTATCTTTATTACCCCCATGCTTGATCGGTTATTTCGGACCAACTTTGTTCACCTGATCGACAATATTTGGTGGGGTCCCCAGAGATGAGACGCTCTTCCAATTTTGTGGTTGGGCTGAATAGCCCTTAAGATGAATGTCCTTTATCCCATGCATATGCTCCCTGCAATGTTTCACAGGTCAACATTGCAAAAACTTATGGATTGGTTTAGTTCCTTCTTCTGGTGTCATGGGCAGCCCCTCAAACTTACTAAATTGCAGTTGGTTCAAAGTTGGGGAGGAGTTGATTTTCCAGGCATCAGGAGGTATCAGTTGAGTTCCCTGTTGTCCTTTGTTGCAATTGGGTAGGTAATGATCCAAACTCAATATGCAGTACTTAATTCAGTGCAAAGAACATCCCTCAGTGGTGAAAGGGGCCATACATTTGGAAGTCTATTATTCTTTTTATTGGCTGGCACATTTTTAACTGTAAAAAGTACCATAATTATAAAGAAGTGGTGGAGAGGGGCATTTGCATCAGCAGCTATGGTGGGTTTCAAACCTCCACTCTCAGAGCATTCACCTGGACCTCTGGAATCAAGTAATGTCAACACCATGCTCCCTTATGCAGATAGGGAGTAGGATCATCGATGATGTACCATCAATACATATATTCTTCCATATTGGATTACAGTTTCCCTAGGGGACGGATGGGAGAAAGGTGGAAGGTGGGTCTACACGTTGTCTGGGAAGGGATGGGAGGAAGGGGAGAGATGAAGTTACTGCAGCTGTAACCAGGAACAAATAAAGGTGCTTTATAAATGCAAGTTATTGCTGTAAATGGCATGCAAGTGTTAACATATTCCCAGATCCCAACTCCTCATTTCTGAGGCTCTGTTTTTTTTGGGAGGGGTTAAGTTCACAGTTTGTTTATTTTTCGTCCCACGTGTCCCCTAGTATTGAAATCGGAGCAATTCCAAAGGTGTAAAACCTGGTATATAACGTAATGACGAATGTAGGTGGTTTGTTTGGCAAATGTGTCATCAAACAAACAGCAATGTCATTCCACCTACTGTTGTGGGAGTGCCTATTGTTTTAGATTATGTCACAGTCAAGCAAAGGCTCATGAGCTGGAGAGGTCGTTTAGCTCAGTTAGCTGGACGGCTGGCTTGGGAGCCAGAGTAACACGAACAGCATGGGCTAATTGTCAAATGAGTACAGTGTAAAGTTTACAAGTCGCCACTTATGGCCACTTAGGTAAAGATACATACATATTTGATATAAAATAGGAAAAAGGCTCAGCATTAGAATGAAAAGGAAAAATGAAGAAAAGAAAATGAAAGGATACAATTTACAGTCCTTCCACCCCAGTTCATGCCGGCCATCCAGACCACACCAGGCCAAGTGTCTAGATCATGATTGGCTTTGAAAACCAAGGTCTTGTCTCCAGAACAAACATGGTCACATTGAATGGCAAAGCAAGCTTGATGAGCCAAATGGCCTACTCTTGCTCCTAATTCATGTGTTCATATCCAGGTCAATATTTCAGCTCTGCTACAAAGCTAGTAGAGTAGTGCTCATGTGATCTTGCATCATTGCCCATGATGTAAACTGTCTTATTTACATACTTGTGTTAACCCTTTAGATTACACTCACACCTGACTTCCAGGTCCATGGGAAATGATGAGAAAATAACTGCCTTTTCCTCAACTGATGAAAACCAGTGAAACTTTAGCTGTCAGTCTTCTCCAGCCCCAACATTTTTACGACTGACCAGCAGAATGTTTACAAAAAAATGAAGGAAGTATTGCCAAAAAAAGACATTTTGTTGAAGCTTTTGGTCTTGCATTCAATCAGGACAATTTTCAAGAATTACAAACATAAAGGGAAAACAGTATTTTGCATTGTGTGAGAAAAGAGTGTTGATTGGTTTGAAATTGTAAGAGGTATTGCCAGGGAGAACCCGAGATGACAAACAGCATTCAAGTTTTAAAGTTGCAACGTTGTTTGAATTTGTTAAAATTTAAACAAAATTTGTCATTTAACTGTCAGTAGTTATCTAACTGGTATATGCTCCATGGGAAAATGTCTCTAAATCAGCACCCACACAATCATATGAAGTCAGAGCAGGAGTAGACCATTCAGTCCCTCCAGCTTGCTCCACCATTCAAAAAGATCATGGCTGATCTGTTTGGCATTTTTAATGCCACATTCCCATTTACACATGACAACTGTAATTCCCCTACCTAACAAGAATCTATACACCTCAATATTAAAACGTCCAATTCCCTGCCTTCCACCCCCAGCCTAGTTAGAGGTCCAAAGTTGCACAAACCACTGAGTAAAAACATGACCACTACTCTACTAGCTTTGTAGCAGAGTTGAAATATTGACCTGGATATGAGCATATGAATTAGGAGCAAGATTAGGCCACTTGGCCTATCATGCTTGCTTTGCCATTCAATGTGACCATGTTTGTTCTGGAGACAAGACTATGGGTTTCAAAGTTCTGTCCACTTACTAGAGATCAGCACTGTCTTCTCATACAGTGTAAAATGTTGTTTTTCCTTTACATTGCTATTTCTAGCAAATTGTCGTGATGAGTGCAATACAAGTGAGTCAACTAAACTTGTCTTCAGTAAGTTTGTAAAATCACAAAAAATAACCTGACATTGTTGTAAAAAACCCATCCAGTTCATTAGAGAAGGAAACGATTACTTACTTACAGTATGGAAATAGGCTCTTCGGCCCAACAAGTCCACACCGACCCTCTGAAGAACAACCCACCCAGACCCATTCCCCTGCATTTACCCCTTCACCTAACACTATGGGCAATTTAGCATGGCCAATTCACCTAACCACTGTGCCACCGTGCCATCTGTCATCTGATCTGACCAACTCCAGATCTACATCAATGAGCCTGACTCTTACCTGCTCTCTGAAATGGCCAGGAGACATTCAGCTCCAAGTATAGGGGATGAGTAAGGAATGAGTTCTGAGGAAGGGTCACCAGACCCGAAACAGCAACTCTAATTTCTCTCCAAAGATGCTGCCTGACCTGCTGAGTTTTTCCATGAATTTCCGTTTTTGTTTCTGATTTCCAGCATCTGCAGTTCTTTAGGTTTTTGTGGGTAACAATTACTCACCTTGCCTATGATGCCCAAATCCGGAACAGGAATGAAGGAAAATAAAAACTATGTTCAATTAGCATCTGGGACTTTTCCTGTTATGTTTTTGCTTGTAGCAGTGCCCTGGAAATTAATCTTCAATTCTTAGACTCAGGAGGATACTCACGGATTGAGCCTTTCCACACTGACATAGATTGATCCTACATTAATGCTTCAACAGCTGGGTAAAATGTCAAAATCTCTTAAAAAGAAACACTGAGAGTGCTGATGGTGCATTCAACATTTCCACTGTTCCTTTGATAATTCAAACCTGAAACCAAAATTTCTGCTTTGTCAAAGTACTGAACTCCTGAAGGGACATGAACACAAACCAATCTAGCCTGCAAGTAGATGATAAGATCTGAGATCCCTCAGAGATGTACAAACACTCTCCTTCACGCTAAAGCATGCTGGACGTTATTTTCATTTCTAGCATGCATTGGTGTGAACTATATTGTCAGTACATCTCTCAGGAGCACCAGAAGTAATGTTAAGAATTACAATCAAGTTAAATACTCAGCAACTTTCATGAGGGGAAAGGAAATGGGAAAAGCATGGTGAAAATGCTGTTCTTTTGGTCACTTCTTTCTTTTCTTGAGTTCATTCATATCTGTCTATCCATTTGTGGGAAGGTGATGGCCTGCTATATTATCAGTAGACCTTAATCCAGAGACCCAGGGGCCCAGGTTTGAATCCTGCCATGACAAATTATAGAATTTGAATTCAACAATAAATCAGCAATAAGGGTCTAATGATGACCTTGAAACCATTGATGCTTGACAGCAGAAACCCATGTGGTTCATTTAAGGATTGCTATCCTCAATTTTGTCTAGCCTACAAGTGATCTGGGGATCAGTGGTTATGGGGAGAAGGCAGGAGAATGGGATTGAGAAACATCAGCCATGTTGAATGGTGCAGTAACTTGATGTGCCAAATGGTCTAATTCTGCTCCTTGGTAAAATGGACTCTTAACTAGCCTCTAGGCAATTTGGGATGGGCAATAAATGATGTCCAACCAAATGACACTCACATGAATAAAAAATGTCTCCGGCCTTCATCCTAGTTTCAAGCTAACATCTGAATCAAGAGCCTTCTTCCCTCTCTACAGATTCTGCTAGTGCCTATCCTTCTTCTGAACCTCTTAACCTTCAACAACAAGTGATATTATTGCTGGACTGTTAATCCAGAGATCCAGGAAACGTCCAGGGGATGCAAGTTCAAATCCTACCATGGCAGATGGTAGAATTTGAAATCAATAAAAACCTGGAACTGATAATGACTGTAAGATCATTGTCGAATGTCAGGACAACCCATCTGGTTCATGAATGCCGTTCAGGGAAGGAAACTGCCATCCTTACCTGGTCAGTCCTACATAAGACTCCAGACCTAGAGCAATGTGGTTGAATCTTAACTGCCCTCTCCAATAAATGCTAGCCTGGCTCTTGTCCTGTAAAAGAAAAATGAATCTTCATTTTGTCAGTCATGGTTCACCTAAGGGCACTACTCCCTCAGCATCAGAAGCTTGTTGCATTAAACACATTCCAAGCACTTCAGTATCCGTAAGAATACTGATACTCTACTGCAGTACTGAAGGAATGCTGTCAGAGGTGCTGTCAGTTGGGTGCATGGATCAAATATGACTCTGTCTTGCCTCACAGATGGACATGAAAGATCCCATGCCATTCTGACAAAGAGCAAAGGGTGTTCCTCACAGCGTCCTGACCAATATTTGTTGTCCGATCAGCAAAACAAAAGATTAGTTACCCGGCTGCAACAATATTGCAGTTCAGATAAGTCCAGTTTGCAAGCTGCCAACCACACTTCCTAGCTCACAATTGTGATTTCATCAGCCACAATCTGTTTTACAATATCTTGAGGAGCTGAAGGTGAACAGCATTATAATTTGCTTAACGTAGATGTCACAAGATTACAAAAGGCTGAACCAAACATCTGTGCCACAGCAACTAGAACAAGGGAAGGAGCATCAGAAAAATAAAAACTTGGTTTGGAATTCTGAAGAAACATTGGATTTGCTAACTCGCTTCTTTCTAACTTTGAGTGACCCCTAACTTACTTACAACGTTCATCTGATTACACTTCACTTTTCTGAAGTTCAAAGTTTCCTTTCAATTATTCAAAACAGTTGGATTCTTTTTTGAATTAATCGAGAAGAATAATTATCTAAAAATTAGGCTGCTAATTGAAAATGCCTGCACCTTTATTTTTACAAAAAAATTTATCACATCACCTGGGCTATGATCCAACTCATTACTCTTAATGCAATTAAGAGCTTTAACTCCTGAAAAAACTTGCAATTGGTTGACTATTTCTGAAATATTAATGGCTATTTCATCCCCAACCTATTTGATGCTAAAAGCCATTCATTTGATTTTAGAATTTTAGCTTAACAGTGCACATTGCTCTAGCTTCTGTGTCACACACAAACCCCCTCCAGTGTCTTGTATCAGGAATATTCACAAAGACTGTACCAGAGCTCAGAATTAACAGGACAGACTGAATGTGCTGGGGTCCAGTGTCCTTGAAACAGTCTGAGGAGCAAAATGATGAAGAGCTTCAAATTGCAAAGATACTTCAGTAGGGTGTGCATTGAGGAAACACAGACCGGAGAATCCCTACAGTAGGTAAAGAGGTCATTCGGCCCATCATGTATATACTGACCCTCCAAAGAGTGTCCCAACCAGACCCAGGCCGCTCCCTATCCCTATGACCCCACGTTTCCCATGGCTAACCCACCTAGCCTGCACATCTCCCTGACACTATGGACAATTTAACATGGCCAACCCATCTAAACCCGCACATCCTTGGACTGTGGGCGGAAACTGGAGCACCAGGCAGGAACCTACGTGGACATGGAGAGAATGTGCAAACTCCACACAGTCACTGGAGTTTGGAATTGAACCTGGGTCCCTGTTGCTGTGAGGCAGCAATGCTAACTACTGAGCTACCATGCTGCCTGTGGACGCCAGTCGGGGAATCTTAATTATAAGAAAGTCATGAAGGAAGCCAAAAGAAATATCAGAGAAACGCCTTTGCCCATAATGTGGCTAGTGTGTGGAACTCACTCCCAAATTGAGTCTTTGAGCATGTTGAAGCATGAGATAGGAGAGGATCATACAGGTAGGCTGATATCTGGATGTGTGGGAGGAATGCTGAGTTGAAAATGTGTTGCTGGAAAAGCACAGCATGTCAGGCAGCATCCAAGGAGCAGGAGAATCGACGTTTTGGGCATGAGCCCTTCTTCAGGAATGAGGAAAGTGTGCCAAGTAGGCTAAGATAAAAGGTAGGGAAGAGGGGCTTGGGGGAGGGGCATTGGAAATGCGATAGGTGGAAGGAGGTTAAGGTGAGTGTGAGAGGCCGGAGTGGGGGTGGGGGCGGAGAGGTCAGGAAGAAGATTGCAGGTTAGGAAGGTGGTGCTGAGTTCGAGGGTTGGGACTGAGACAAGGTGGGGGGAGGGGAAATGAGGAGACTGGAGAAATCTGAGTTCACCCCTTGTGGTTGGAGGGTCCCTAGGCGGAAGATGAGGCGCTCTTCCTCCAGCCATCGTGTTGCTATGGATAGTTCAGCTCAGTTGGTTAGATGACTAAGAGTGTAGTGCAGAATACAGCCAACCATGCAGGTTTAAGAGGTAGTTAGGCATAATTCTTAGTGTGAAAGGAATCAAAGGGTATGGAGAGTAAGTGGGAATTAAAGGTATTAAGTTGATGATCAGCCATGAGCATACTGAATGGCAGAGCAGGGCTGAATGAACGATAACCACTTGCCTTTCCCTAACAGAGGGATGCCTATGATTTCAATTGCTCTGCATCTAATGACCATCGTGGTGGCTTATGTAAAGATAGGCACGCCCCAGCTGGGCTGAAGGGCCTGATTGTGCACTGTAAAAAAGTGCACGCTTTTAAAAAAAATAATTCACAGGGTGAAGGCATCACTGACGAGACCAGCATTTATTGCCTGTCCTTAAATGCCCAGAGGGCAATTAAGAGGCAACCATATTGCTATGGGTCTGGAGTCACATGTAGACCAGATCAGGTAAGGATGGCACTTTCCTTCCCCAAGGGACATTAGTGAACCAGATGGGTTTTCCAACAATCGATAATTACATAGTGACAGATATCTAATTCCTTAGTTACACCTGTGTGCTCATTAGTCCAGTATTTACACCTAGATAGTTACAAACTGAATAACCCCGATGTGCAACTATAAGAAACCAGCCAGATATGGGGCGCACGTTCTCGGATTTCCCCTCACTATCTTGGCTGTACACAGATGGTGGTAGCTTACCACCCTAACATATGATCAGCTCACGAACCTGACTCTGTGGGATTTCCAGAGAAATGCACCCCTCTCTTGCTGGAAGAGGGGTACCAGATTGGAGCCAGCATTGTGGGCATCTTTAATAAGTTGTTATTGGCAGCCCTGGTACAGGGCTGGCACAGGGGCAGGAACAGAATGGGGACTGATGAAGAACGTGTGGAGATATTTATTTACCACCCTAACCCTCCACCCCTGCTCCTTCCCTCGTCATATCAACTCTCCCTACAACTACCATTCCAAAACAGGTCCAATCAGCTTGAAGTCTGCCTGGGTAAAAATTCCAGTCACCCTGTTCGTTTATAAGACTCTAAGCAAGACTGGCGCAATTTGTGGCTCCAATAGCATTCAATACCATTGCAGAAAATATCTCACCTTCCTGTTGGAATGAATGAAGCAAAAATAAAGTAGCAACACCTCATTAGGGAATCTGACAGAGGTTTGTGGGCAATTATTTTACCTGCTATTCCCAGGTGCCAGGAGGAGATGTAGACGGAACATCATTATGTGAGAGAGTACCATTTCAGAATGGGGATTACATCAATCTCACCTCTCTCTTTTCCTTTATTTTTCACTTCTAGGATTACACAGAACAAAGCAAAGCTTTATGAGGTGGCTTCTGGACTTAGCTGGCTTGAGGTACCTGACCTAGCTGCTGTCAAGGATGATAAAACAGTCCCGTTAAATGCCAAATCTCTCGAGGGAGAGGCATCAAGGTAGTAATGTGAAGTAAATGGACACTGCTCCAAGTGGCAGCATGACAGATGATAGAGCCTGAAATAGATGCAGGTACTTGATACGACCACTGCCTTGCAAGAGTGTTTTCAGAGTTGAATTCTTCCCCGCTAATAAGCAAATAAATCAGTTAATGGATGATTCACTTCCAGACTCCCGAAAGCCTATCCAATCTCTACAAGCCATGAACGTGAGTGTGATGGAATATTCCCCACTTGCCTGGAAGATTGCAACTCCAACAACACTCAAGAAGCTTGACACCATCAAAGGAAAAATTACTCACTGAGTTGGTATTTGGGTTGACTCCAAGAGCCGAATCAGAACACCACCACCTACAGGTTCCCCTCTAAGCCACTCACCATCCTGACTTGGAAAGATGTAACCATTCCTTCATTGTCGCCAGGTCAAAATCTTAGAGCTCCAGAGTGGGTGCACCTGCAGGTCAAAGACTGCATTGATCAAAAAGGTCTCATCACCTCCTGCAGGGCAACTAGGGAGAAACAAAAAAACACTGTGGCTTGGCAACGATAACTGCAACCCTTGACTGAATAAATCAAACTCCGTTATATCAGTGTCTGCACTTCAAAAAGTCATAAATACATATCTTTCCTCCTTTCTCATGTACATTGGCTGTTGTCCTTTGATTTTTGAACCCTGGCATGGAATACCAGGACATACTCAACTCACTGAGCTCCACAAGTTATATCTTGTCTCAACAATAGGTCACTGCCTCCAATAAGTCACCTCAGTTGGGAATGTGAACAATGTCTGATATTATTTCATCTTTTCCTCAGTTCATGAACATTATTGCAACTTTAATACTCGCAGCTGAAGTTTTCATTTTCGTTCACTGTTAGCATACAGGGATCGCTGTATATCAACCGGGATATATTGATCTTCCTTCCTTACCCCTGAAATGGTGGTGCTAAGTCACTTTCTTGGACTTCTGCAGTCCATGTAGTTTTGGTAACCCACTTGTGTACTGCGAGGAAGTTTTAGGATTTTGACCCAGTGGCAATGAGGGAACAGCCATCATATTTCCAAGTCAGGATGATGTGTGACTTGCAGGTGTTTCCTTTATACCTGCAGCTCTTGTCCTCCTAGGTGGTGGACAGGAAATGCTATTGAAGTAATCTTGGTGAGTTGCTGCCTTGCATCTTATGATCTATCGGGATGCATCACGGCTTGGTACGGCAACTGCTCCACCCAGGACCGTAAGAAACTACAGAGAGTTGTGAACACAGCCCAGTCCATCAGACAAACCAACCTTCCAGCCACTGACTCTATCTATACTTCCTGCTCCCTCAGAAAGGCAGCTACCATCACCAATGACCCCTCCCACCCCAGTTATAATCTCTTCCATTGGACAGAAGATACAAAAGCAGCAGGTTCAAGAACAGCTTCTTCCCTGCTGTTATTAAACTTCTGCATGAACCTCCCAAATTTCAAATCTAACATTGATCTTGTTCTTAGTGCACCTCCAGTTTAACCATAACGTTGTATTCCTTGCTCTGTTCTATTACCTAATGCACTTTGTATGGTATGATCTGCCTGCACTGCTCGCAAGACAAAACTTTTCACTATACTGAGGCACATGTGACAATAATAAATCAAGTCAAATCAAAGTCAGGTACTGCTGTAGTGATGGAGTGGGGGATGGATGTTTAATCTTGTAGCTCACTTGGTAGCACTCTCACCTCTGAACCACAAGGCTTCAATGGGATAAAAAAAACCCAGGTTTACCCTCTGGTGCAGTACGAAGGAAGTGCTGCACTCCCTTCTGGAGCAGGCTATAAGCCAAAGTTATATCTGGTGGTGGAAATGGATGGAGAATCCCAAGTCACTATTTCAAAGCATAGCCTGTGAGTTCTCCATGGTGTCCTGGCCAATGTCTCCCTCTCAATTGAAAAAAAAAGATTATCTAGTCATCTTAACAACATTCACAATTTAGTAAACAATGCCAGAGTACAGATATTAGTCTGTTATGATGACACAACTGAATCAGGAAGCCTGTATCTTAATGCTAAAATCCAATACATGAGCCAAAATGTAAGGTCAATTGTCTATGGTTTGGCCTTGCAACTCTCTTGATTTCAAGTTCAACTCAAGGTTAAGACCAAAGTATGGGTAAAGTGATAGGTACAACTGGAGGAGTGGACCGTACATATCCAAAGATTAAAAGACATGGATTCAAAGTGACAGGAGAAAGTCTTTTCACAAAGTGAGTGGTATATCAGATAGCACACCACAAAGGCAGAATCAATCAAGGCAGCCGAAAAGGGAATAGGGCAGGAGGTGCTGGAGAAACCCTACAGGTCCAGCAGCAACTGTATCAAAAAAAACCTGAGTTAATGTACTGGACTCAAAATTCTCCCAGATGCTGAGCTTCTCCAGCACTTTCTGATTTTAATTGCAATTTCCAGCATCCACAGAATTTTGATTGCACTCAATAAGGGAGCTGGACTGTCTTTTGAAAAGCAGCACCTTCAAGGGTTACGGTGAGAATGGCACAAAACAAAATGCTCTTTGGGAGAGATGGTGCAAGCATGGTGGGCTGAATGGCCTCCCCCGCCCTACAATATTTCTGCGGGTGTACAAATCTAGCCCACAACTGAAGCTGATAACCTTGCCAAACATCACAAGTGTAAATCAATGGTCAGAAGGAACATCTACATTCCAATACACCTTGGGTGGCATGGTGGCTCAGTGGTTAGCACTGCTGCCTTACAGGACCCAGGCTCGATTCCACCCTTAGGCGCCTGTCTGTGTGGAGTTTGCACATTCTCCCTGTATCTGCGTGGGTTCCCTCCAGGTGCTCTGGTTTCCTCCCACAGTCCAAAAATGTGAGGTTAGGTGCATTGGCCACAGGAAATGCACAGTTACAGGGATACGGTACGTCTGGGTGGGATGCTCTTTGGTGGGTGGGTGCAGACTCGATAGACCGAATAGCCTGCTTCCACACTGCAAGGATCCTATTTTAGGGTAAAGGGTGATCTATGGATTGAACCATCTGTTTCATAAAGCACAAGAAGCATTTGGGTTTGATGTTAACAGGAGAATACCTGGACATCAATTGTCTGAAAATTCATTCTTGCCTTTACTCCCTGCCTGGGTTTATCTGACCCGTCAAGAAGCAGGAAATAGGAAAGGTTTCCTCGAGCAAGTTTTCTTTTTAGAACGTACAGAGTATAAGTATTTCCTTGACTGGGACCAAGTCTTCATGTATTTCAATTACCAACCAGAATGTTCTTCTAGACTATAGCACAGTCCTTGGCTTTGGTAATAGTTATTACAAAGAACAAATGAAAGACATTATAGTGAAATGAAAAACGTATGCAGAGACAAACTGACTGCATTGTTGCCAAAGGGTAAAGCAAATGGCTGTGTATTTTGATATGGTATGAATATGCTCTATTAATTTTTTTTAAAATCCCACAGTGAAGCATAAGCATTTTTTATATAAAGCACTATAGCAAAGTAATGAGAAACTAATATAATTTATCAGCAAACAGGGAACGATGCAGGCATGGCAAATGCACTGTGTTTACTAAACGGCCAATTAAATGAATACAAATGTTACGTCCTGCACAGAATAAATTATGGGATGCATTCCTATGGGGGTGATACTGGAAGGTGTGTGGAGCTTATATCCAGCTTTTTGATCGCAGAACTTCAGGTCAAACTAAAATGCCGACAGCCCATCTGAAATGAGCTCAGCCCCAAGCTCAGTCCAGTTATGACTAAGTGGGCAGCCATAACTGATGTGCACAAAATCGTTCAGGTCTTTGCAGATTGGAGCAACATTGAGAGCTCTACATCCAGCGGGAGGTGATGGCCAAACTGTGTTATTGCTGCACTGTTAATCCAGTAGACCCAACTAACGAACCAGACCGAACGAACGGCATAAAAATCAAAATGCTGGAAATCAGAAACAAAAACAGAAATTGCTGGAAAAGCTCACCAGGTCTGGCAGTACATGTGAAGTCAAATCAGAGTTAACGCTTCGGGTCCTGTGATCCTTCCTCAGAACGACAAGTTGTGTTCTGGGGACCTGGGTTGAAATCCCGCCACTGCAGATGGTAGAAATTGAATTCGATTTTTTAAAAAAACCTCTGGAATTAAGAGTGTAATGATGACCTTGAATTCATTGTCAATTGTTGAAAAAACCCATCTGATTCACTAATGTCCTTGAGGGAAGGAAATTGCCATCTTTATCTGGACTGGTCTACATATGAATCCAGACCCACAGCAATGAGCGTTGACTCTGAACTGCTGTCTGGGCAATTAGGAATGGGTAATAAATGCTAGCCTAGCCAGTGACGCCCTCATCTGTGAATGAATTATAGAGCTGTAGAGATATACAGTATGGAAATAGATCCTTCAGTCCAATTCGTCCATGTCATTAGTTATCCTAAATTCACCTAGTCTCAGTGCTGGTAGTTGGCCCATAACCCTCTAAACCCGAAATCAACTTTTTAAAAATAATTTTGCTGGCTGATGTCTATCTCCCAAGGTACATCACCAAACCAGATTACGTGGTTATGATCTCCTTGCTGTCTATGCGGTCCTGCTGCTTATAAGTTGTTGACTAAAGTGGGTGTGAGAATAAAGACAGGAGGGGTGTGTACACACAGTACTTCTAAGTTGAGGCAACATTTGAAAGAGCGATGATAACCACGCAGAAGGTTAAGGAGCTGAGCTTAGCTTTCTCCTAACTTCTTCAAGACAAAGTGAAGCATTGGTTCCTTATCATAGGAGTCAGTGGAATATGGGAACAGGAGTAGGCCGTTCAGCCCCTTGTGCTCATTCTGCTCATCAAGGATCTCCTGGTTATTCTGTAACTGAAATCCATGCATCTCGCCTTTACCCAATATTACTTAATACCAGGATATACCAAATCAACTATCACCAACTTATCAAAGTTCTGGTGGTTGCTATTGACCAGAAACTGACTGGAATAGCCATATAAATACTGCAGCCAGAAGGGCAGGCCAGAGGCTAGGAATTCTATGTAACTCACCTGCAGACTCCCCAAAACATGTCCACCAGTTACAAGGTATAAGTCACCTGTGTCATGAGATATTTCCCACCTGCCTGGGTGAGCCGAATTACAACAATACTCAATACGCACGGCACTACCCAGAACATCTTCAACATTCATATCTTCCACCAGCAGTGCAGAGTGGTGTCAGTGCATATAGAGTCACAGAGTCACAGAGATGTACAGCATGGAAACAGACCCTTCGGTCCAACCCGTCCATGCCGACAAGATATCCCAACCCAATCTATCCCACCTGCCAGCACCCGGCCCATATCCCTCCAAACCCTTCCTATTCATATACCCATCCAGATGCCTCTTAAATGCTGTAATTGTACCAGCCTCCACCACTTCCTCTGGCAGCTCATTCCATACACGTACCACACTCTGTGTGAAAGAGTTGCGCCATCGATCTCTATTATACCTTTCCCCTCTCACCCTAAACCTATGCCCTCTAGTTCTGGACCCCCCAACCCCAGGGAAAAGACTATTTACCCTGTCCATGCCCCTCATAATTTTATAAACCTCTATAAGGTCACCCCTCAGCCTTCCACGCTCCAGGGAAAACAGCCCCAGCCTGTTCAACCTCTCCCTGTAGCTCAGATCCTCCAACCCTGGCAACATCCTTGTGAATCTTTTCTGAACCCTTTCACGTTTCACAATATCTTTCTGATAGGAAGGAGACCAGAATTGCATGCAATATTCCAACAGTGGCCAAACCAATGTCCTGTACAGCCGCAACATGACCTCCCAACTCCTGTACTCAATACTCTGACCAGTAAAGGAAAGCATACCAAACGCCACCTTCACTATCCTATCTACCTACGACTCCACTTTCAAGGAACTATGAACCTGCACTCCAAGGTCTCTTTGTTCAGCAACACTCCCTCGGACCTTACCATTAAGTGTATAAGTCCTGCTAAGATTTGTTTTCCCAAAATGCAGCACCTTGCATTTATCTAAATTAAACTTCATCTGCCACCTCTCAGCCCATTGGCCCATCTGATCAAGATCCTGTTGTAATCTGAGGTAACCCTCTTCGCTGTCCACCACACCTCCAATTTTGGTGTCATCTGTAAACTTACTAACTGTACCTCTTATGCTCGCCTCCAAATCATTTATGTAAATGACAAAAAGTAGAGGACCCAGCATCAATCCTTGTGACACTCCACTGGTCACAGGTGTCCAGTCTGAAAAACAACCCTTCACCACCACCCTCTGTCTTCCACTTTGAGTCAGTTCTGTATCCAAATGGCTAGTTCTCCCTGTGTTCCATGAGATATAACCTTGCTAACCAGTCTCCCATGGGGAACCTTGTTGAATGCCTTACTGAAGTCCATATAGATCACACCAACCACTCTGTCCTCATCAATCCTCTTTGTTACTTCTTCAAAAAACTCAACCAAGTTTGTGAGACATGATTTCCCATGCACAAAACCATGTTGACTATCCCTAATCAGTCCTTGCCTTTCAAAATACATGTACATCCTGTCCCTCAGGATTCCCTCCAACAACTTGCCCACCACCGAAGTCAGGCTCACCGGTCTATATTCCCTGGCTTGTCCTTACCACCCTTCTTAAACAGTGGCACCATGTTAGCCAACCTCCAGTCTTCTGGCACCTCACCTGTGACTATCGATGATACAAATATCTCAGCAAGAGGCCCAGCAATCACTTCTCTCACTTCCCACAGAGCTCTAGGGTCCACCTGATCAGGTCCTGGGGATTTATCCTCCTTTATGCATTTCAAGACTTCCTCTGTAATCTGGACACTTTTCAAGGTGTCACCATCTATTTCCCTACAGTCTATATCTTCCATATCCTTTTGCAAGTAAATACTGATGCAAAATACTCATTTAGTATCTCCCCCATTTTCTGAGGCTCCACACAAAGGCTACCTTGCTGATCTTTGAGGGGCCCTATTCTCTCCTTAATTACCCTTTGTCCTTAATGTATTTGTAAAAACCCTTTGGATTCTCCTTAATTCTATTTGCCAAAGCTATCTCATGTCCCCTTTTTGCTCTCCTGATTTCCCTCTTAATTATACTCCTACTTCCTTTATACTCTTCTAAGGTTTCACTTGATCTATCCGGTCTATACTGTACAGGATAGCCACAAAAGACTCCTGTCCTAGGTGCCCACCTCTGTTACCTTTTCTGGAGTTAACCCATCTATGTGACTATCTGAGACATTTCCCCCTTCCTATAACTGCCATCCATCACACACTGTTGCTGTTGCAAATTCCTCATCGCTTCTAACTGTCTCTCCAACTGATCCATTCGATCTGATAAGATTCGCAGCCAACAGCATTTATGGCAGATATAATCCGCAGATACCCTTAAACTCTCTTTATACTCCCACATCTGACAAGAAGTACATAACACTCTATTAAAGGCCATTTTTGCTCCTTCACAATCTACAGACCCAGAATATCATCCACATCTAGTGTGGAGTGGCCTCAGCTGGAACATAGAGACAGTTTCTGGGCACTCAGTAGATCTGGGCGATGTTGCAACAAAGACTTACCAGGCTTCACAATTCTGAGGCAGGGTCACTCTGACCTCTCTCTACAAATGCTGCTAGACCTGCTTAGCTTTTCCAGTAATTTCTATTTTTTGTTTCTGATTTCTACCATCCGCAGTTTTATCAGTTTCTACTTACTAGACCTCAGCCTTTGAAAAGCACAGAAAAAGTTCCTGTGAGGTTGGATTGAGGTATTCAAAAGGTCATGAATGGTCCAGTTTAAGGAGAGAGAAACTCTCTGCAGTATCAGGAGGATTAGTAAACAGGGACAATGTAACCAAAAATAATATGGGGAAAGTCTTTAATGCAGAGAGCTGCTTTGATCTGGAATATGCTGCTGACATGCTGGTGGAAGCAAATTTGATGGCAACTTTGCAAAGAGAATTGGGAGATATTTTGGGGGCAATGGATGGATGAGCCAGGGAAAGGGATTAATTAGACAGATTGACTAAAGGTGGAAGGTGTGGCCTCCTACTGCAGTGTCTCATTCTACACTTCAGATATACTTCCTGATTGGCTGTAAATTGCTTTAACATGTCTTGGAAGGCACTACATAAATACACACTTTCCTTTCTGCAGTCCAACTGGGCATGTCTGATGACTGGAGTGCAAAACTGCTCCACTCCACCTTGATGAAGATAAGCATTTGCAAATTAATAATGTATTTACACGTGACCCCTCTAACATTTGAAAGCAGAAGCATAACTTTCGCCACTGGGAGTCTACTTCAGCAGGTTAAAAAGCAGACTCTGCCCAAACCCCTTGAAGCTGCTGCATTAACATAAAGCATGGCTTTCAGAAATTATGACCCAATCTAATCTCATAAAGTTCAGGCTCCAGGTTGCACTCATTGAAGAATCTGTTGGTCAGGTCACATTGCTTTTTAAAAGAAATACACCAAAAGGATTTACGATGCTGAAACAGAAATACAGAGCTATCTGGTTGGAAGACAGAGAAGGAAAAAAACAGAATCCACATGCATCCTTGGCAAGGTGAAGGTCAGCTTGCACATTACCCAGCTCTTATCAAGGAGACATTAGCAGCTCTGATAGCTGGCTCTTACTAGCCTGCAACCTGTGACTCGCCTAAGCTTTCAGATAGACTTTATCTCAAAAACTGCACAAATGTCTCCCTCAGTGAAGGAAATTGCTTGTTATTCAGTTTTTTTTTGGTGTGGGGCATACAATGTTGTGGCTCTATTTCCCCACCCCAAAACTAAAATCCAAAGAGATATACTTCTGGACAAGTCTAAAGTAAAACCCAGTCAGGTAGAAAGAAGACTGCCCACTGCCTCAGCTGTGGGACCAGAGCCAGGTCATCATCCCCTGCAATTACCTGGAAAGTTTCTAACTCCGCTAAAAAAGAAGGTAAAGGTGAAGTTGCTGGAGTCCTGCTCTCTCATTTAAGACAGACGACCGGTGGTGGTTTAACCTGTGGGTCACCTTGGCTCAAGAGAAGGGAGAGGTTGGGAAGGAGAGTCCTTCATGGTAACCTCAGCGAGTATATAATGCGAATGAAGCAATGTATTTCATTGCAGCCCCAATTCACAAGTGTTCCTTTGCAGCAGATACTGTACAGACAGCACTCTGCAATTGCAAACAGTCTGTACCTTTTAACAGTGACAATATCAGGAGCAAAGCAATGGAGATAGGGTACTGGCACCAGACTAGCAAGCTATTGATCTTCTGGTTCTGGGAGGAACTAAGGGTTCAAATCCTGCCATGGAATTTTAAAATTTGATGAATAAATCTGGACTGTAAAGCCTGTTATCGAGTGCTGTAAAAATTCATCTGGTTCATGAATTCCCTTCAGCAAAGGACATCTGTCCTCCTTAGCCAGTCTGACCTACACGTAACTCAGACCCACAGTGACATGGCTGATTCTTGACAGCCCACTGAAATGGTCCAGCAAGCCACTCAACTTCAGAAGTTCACCAACGGTCCTAAGGCAGCACCTTCCAAACACACGATCACTTCCAGGTCGAAGGACAAGGGCAGTAGACACATAGGAACACCACTACCTTTAAGTTCCCCTCCAAGCCACTCACCATCCTGACTTGGAAATACACTGCTGTTCCTTCACTGTTGCTGGGTCAAAACGCTGGAATTCCCTCCCTGAGGGCATTGTGGGTCAACCCACAGCAGGTGGCCTGCAGTGGTTTAAGGCAGCTCACCCCCACCTTCTCAAGGAGCAACTAGGGACAGGTGATAAATGCTGCTCAGCCGGTTACACCCACATCCTACAAGGGCAATGAGAAACAGGTACCTGGTGTCAACCTGACCAGCCCACATTTCATGACAGAATAAAGGAATACTAATGAGTACTTGACAATGAAAGGGAGCAAGTCGGTCTCTTTAATTGATGTACCCATACTATCGCAAAAACGTCACCTCATTTATCATGTCATGGTTACTGTTTTCCAGCTGAAGGAACAGTAAAATGATCTTGTTGCTGGCAAAGCACATATCCCATGTGCCTTTGCAGCAGTGCCTTCCCACCTGGCTACCCCAATGTCTATTTGGCGTACCTGCTAAGTGTTTGTTTTTATCCTGTTCACTGGGCACATGATTAGCTCCCACACAGATAATGATTTTCATTCTCCATGAATTAGACTTTCTCAGTCTCATCAAAACAACAGGATCACTCCCTTCCCCCAACCACCACAGATGACACCTCCCCTCCCTCAATACCCCGCCCCCCTACCCCATAGCATCTAACAAGCCAGTCAGCAAAAAACCAACAGCAGTGATACGTTCATTACCTCCCAAGTACACTGTGTGAATTGTCAATACAATATCATCAGGACTTGTGTGTGCCCAGAGGCTGACAGCCAAGAGAGAGTATAAAAACTACCTCCTGTCCCTGTGAGCTCTGTCCTTCTTCATACTGTGCTGCCAAAAGCATCTTATTCATCCACTTGCTTAAACAACTTTACACAACTTTATCGTTTCAGTCAAAATGGTACGGACACCACGAGACTCCTTCCGTGTTCCCTACAGCAGATTTAATTCTAACTTACATTCCAAATCTGTAAAAGTTACTAATAATGCTCTTTTAATGGACTCTCTAACTTCAAATTATGCTGATCTTGTTAATGTGACCTTGCCGAGCACACAGTGTAACCTGTACGCCTTACTCTGTCCATCTTTCTTTTCACCCTGTAATCTGTATGTCCTTGCTTACCATGATCTGCCTGCATGGCTCACAAACAAAGCTTTTCACTGTACTGAGGTGAAATGACAATAAAACAAATCAGTCACCACACAGACATACCTTTCTTTTCTTCCTATTTTAGCATATCCAAGAAATTCTAGAATGAAGGATGTGACTGTACACAGGATATTTTAGGCCCTAGGGTGTCGGTTTGCTCGCTGAGCTGTAGGTTTGATACCCAGACGTTTCATTACCTGGCTAGGTAACATCATCAGTGGCGACCTCCAAGTGAAGCGAAGCTGTTGTCTCCTGCTTTCTATTTATATCTTTCTCCTGGATGGGGTTCCTGGGGTTTGTGGTGATGTCATTTCCTGTTCGTTTTCTGAGGGATTGATAAATGGCATCTAGATCTATGCGTTTGTTTATGGCGTGGTGGTTGGAATGCCAGGCCTCTAGGAATTCTCTGGCATGTCTAACAAAGACACCCCACAGTAGACAACCATCCCTTCACTTGTGCGTGGACGAGTTGGACCGAAGGGTCTGTTTCCATGCTGTACATCTTGATGACCATATGACTCTATGTTTGAAATTCCCTCCCTTTATCTCTCCTCCTTTAAGATTTTCCTTAAAAAAATGTCTCCATCCTTCTGAGTAACAAGATAGCCAACTGGAAGAATCAAATTCTCATTGATGACCTTTTGAAGTCGGGCTGCAGCATCAACAGAAAATCTGGTTCAAGTCCATCCCTTTTCTCATCCATACCAATTTGGAAGCTGCTCTGGCAGGCAAAAGAGAAGGATTCAACAAGTTTTGAGTTATGGGGAGAGGCCGAATGTGCTGGGGTCTTTTTCACTGGAGCATAGGAGGTTGAGAGGTGAGCTTCTACAGTCATGAAGGGTATAGATGAAGTGAATGGCAGGTGTCTTTTCCCTAGGGTGGGGGTATTCAAGACCGGGGGCAGATTCTTAAGGTGAGAGGAGAAAGATTTTAAAAAGACATGACAGGCAATTTATTTTACAAAGAGAATGGTTCATGTGTGGAATGAACTCCCAGAGGAAGTGGGGGATGAGCGTACAGTTACAACATTTAAGAGACATTTAGTACATACATGAATATGAAATGTTTAGGGTGATATGGACCAAGTGCAGGCAGGTGGGACTAGTTTAGTTTGGGATTATGGTTGGCACGGACTGGTTGGACTGAAGTGTCTGATTCCATGCTGTGTGACTCTATGACATGCAATAAGAACACAGAGGGTTGAACATTCAGTATAGCCCTGATTGGATTTGTCAAATAGGTGAACCCTGCACACGGACAATTCACAGCAAGTCAAACTGTGCAAATAATCTAACATTGAGAGCAGAGAACTTAGACGCGATTTAATAAAGATGTTAAATTGTAAAACCATAAGAAATAAGAACAATAACAAGGACCCTTTGGGTCTATCCCGTCATTCAGTGGGATGATCCTATGCTCTTCACATCACTTTCCTGCCCCTTCCTTGTAACCCTTGATTCCTCAACTGATCAGGAATCTCTCTCTCTCAGCCTTAAATATACACAAGGACTCTGCCCTCACAGCTCTCTGTGACAAGGAGTTCCAAAGACTCATAACTCCCTGAGAGAAGAAATTCATCCTCAAATTATTTGTGCAGAAACCTATTTGCTAGCAGGAGGACCAGTCATAAACGGGAATGGATTTTCCAAAAATGTCAGTGATGGAGTAGTAGGACATTTCATACTTAGTCAGTCATTACATCTGGAACACACTCTGTGTGATGGGAACAGGTTCAGTGGAAACTTATTAAACTGAATTGGACTGTGTCTGAAAGCACCCTGCAACCTCCTATGTTCCAGTGAAAAAGACCTCTGCGTATCCAGTTTCACCCCATAACTCATTTCATTTTCATGTTATGGATCTAAATGTCTTTTAAACATTGTAACCGTACCGGTTGTGTCCATCACTTCCTCAGGAAGCTCGTTCCACACACGAACCACGCTCTGTGTAAAACAAATTGCCTGTCATGTCTTTATAAAACCTTTCTCCCCTCACCTCTCACCCACTGGTCTTGAACTCCCCCACCCTAGGGAAAAGACACCTGCCATTCACTTCATCCATACCCCTCACGATTCTATAAACCTCTAGAAGCTCGCCTCTCAACCTCCTATGCTCCAGTGAAAAAGACCCCAGCACATTCAGCCTCTCCCCATAACTCAAAACTTGTTGAATCTTTCTCTTTTGCCTGCCAGAGCAGCTTCCAAGTTGGAATGGATGAGAAAAGGCATGGACTTAAATCAGATGTTCTGTTGATGCTGCAGCTATGCGTCCCCAAGAGCCCAGCTTCAAAAGATCATCAATCATAATTTGATTCTTCCAGTTAGCTATCTTGTTATTTAGGAGGATGGAGGCAGTTTTTTTCAGGAAATTCTTAAAGGAGGAGAGGAGGCAAGGCTTTGAAAAGGGTATTTGTTTGGTTGATAGCTTTTCAGAGAGTTGGCATTGGCATGACGGGCTGAATAGCCTCTTTCTGTGCTCCAGGATTCTATGGCTGGGTGGGAGGATGAAATGTGAGGAAGATGCAAAGATGCTTCAGTGAGACTTGGACAAGTTGAGTGATTGGGCGACTGCAAGACAGATGATGTATAATGAGGATAAATGAGAAGCTATCTACTTTGGTAGCAAAATCAGGAAGGCAGATTATTATTGGAATGGTGCTGGATTGGGTGAAGGAGAAGGTGCAATGAGACCTGGGTGCCCATGTACACCAGTCACTGAAGGTGAGCAGGTACAGCAGGTACAGCAGGCATTGAACAAGGCAAATGGTCTAAAATAAAAGCAAATTACTGCAGATGCTGGAATCTGAAACCAAAAGAGAAAATGCTGGAAAATCTTAGCAGGTCTGGCAGCATCTGTAAGGAGAGAAAAGAGCTGACGTTTCGAGTCTAAGGCAAATGGTCTATTGACCTTCATGGTGAGTGAAGTCAAGTACAGGAGCAGAAAAGTCTTGCTGCAATTGTACAAGGCCTTGGTGAAACCACACTTAGTGTGCAGATTTGACCTCTACATCTGAGGAAGGATGTTCTGCCCATCGAGAGAGAGCAATGAAGGTTTACCAACCTGATTCCGAGGGTGGGAGGACTGATGTATGAAGAGAGACTGGATTGATGGGGACTAGATTCACTGGAGTTTAGAGGAACGATGGACGTGTCATAGAAGCCTTTAAAGTTCTATCAGGATGAGACCATTTAAAACTCAGTAAGGATTTTACCGATGGCAGGGGAGGTCACAGTCTGAACATTGGGTTCGGCCATTTAGGGCTGAGATGAGGAGACATTTCTTCACTCAGAGAGTGGCGGGTCTGTGGAATTCTTCACCTCAGAATGTGGTTGTGGCCAAAATATTGAATGTTTTTAAGAAGGAGTGAGATATAGTTGTGAGGGTTAAAAGGATGACAGGATATGGGGACAAAGTGGGAACAGGGTGATTTATTTGGATGATCACTCTGAGTGTGAAGGAGGCTCCAAAGTCCTTTTCCTATTCTTATTCCTTTTCCTTTTCCTATTCCTATTCCTGCTCCTACTTTTGATGCTTCTTCTATGTTAACAAAAACATCCACTGTTGTCAAAGGGATGTATTCTAAAATGCAGGTTGTCAGTTGCTTCCTTGTCAATGGCTATCAACCCCTTTGCCTCGGCAATAACAGTGATATGTTAGATTGCTATTCGTTGTTATTTTCAAGAATAAATCAAGGCCAAGAACACAGAGTGACACTGAACTGCTTACAACAATTCTTTCTCTGATCTCAGAACACTGTGCAGTCGAAGGCCTCTGCACTGTCAATCAGATTTGTAGCATGCAATTCTACAAGGTTGAACTGCAGTTCTTGTGGTGATAGATGCTGAATAATGTTTGCTTACATCAAAGTATCTTCCATTCCTCATCTCTGCTGAGCCAGCTGATCACAGGCAAAGCCTCATATTTTAGAAGCCAAAATAACACGGCTCCTGGACCATCACTGGAAGGCTCTTGCAGGAAGGTGTGCACAGTAATAAGACCATAAGATATAGGAGCAGAAATTATACCATTCAGCCCATCAAGTCTGCTCTGCCATTCAAGTTTCTGATAAGTTTCAGATAAGTTTCTCATCCCCATTCTCCCACTTTCTCCCCATAACCCTTGATCCCTTTGATACTCAAGAACCTATCTATCTCCGTCTTAAGTATACTCAATGACCTGGCCTCCACAGCCTTCTGTGGCAATGAATTCCATAGATTCACTACTCTCTGGCTGAAGAAGTTTCTCCTTATCTCTGTTCTAAAAGGTCTTCCCTTTACTCTAAGGCTGTGCCCTCGGGTCCTAGTCTCTCCTACCAATGGAAACATCTTCTCAATATTCACTCCTTCCAGGCCATTCAGTATTCTGTATGTTTCAATTAGATCCCCCTCATCCTTCTAAACTCCATCGAGTATACACCCTCAAATATTCCTCATATGTTAAGCTTTCCATTTCTGGGACCATCTTCATGAATAGGGGTTGAAGACTGGCTCTAAGCCCGACTTTATTTCGATTCCCTCATCTTGTGAACATTCACTGCAGAATGGCTGTATGCGAATGGGTTGCTGGGGTTTGTGGAAACACACCTTTGCTTCAGCTTCTCTCGGGAAGGAAAGAGGTGAATCAGAGGTGGGCGGCACGGTGGCACAGTGGTTAGCACTGCTGCCTCACAGCGCCAGAGATCCGGGTTCAATTCCCGCCTCAGGCGACTGACTGTGTGGAGTTTGCACATTCTCCCCGTGTCTGCGTGGGTTTCCTCCGGGTGCTCCGGTTTCCTCCCACACTCCAAAGATTTGCAGGCCAGGTGAATTGGCTACGCTAAATTGACCGTAGTGTTAGGTAAGGGGTAAATGTAGGGGTATGGGTGGGTTGCACTTCGGCGGGTGCGGTGTGGACTTGTTGGGCCGAAGGGCCTGTTTCCACATTGTAAGTAATCTAAGCGTAAATCAAATAAGAATTGTGTGGATTCTACAGTAATACCTAAATACGTTTAAAATGGGAAGGTGAATTGTGTCCTTTGTTCAGCAAAAACATAACTGGAACTTCTTCCATAGGTTTATCAGCAGGAGATGGTGGCATGGTGATGGACGAGGTTCATGCTCTGGGGAGACGGTTCAATTCCCACTGCAGCAGATGATAAAACTTGAATTCAATAATAATCTGGACTACATAATGAAACAGACCTCCTGGTGACCATGAAAATACTGTTGTTTCTTACATAGGAAGAGGCCATTTGGCCCTTCGAGCCTGGTCTGCTGATCATCCAAGTCAACAGTCTACATCCATTTTCACCAGGCCCTTTAGCCCCAAGTGCTACAATGACATTTGGACAGGTACATGAATGGGAAAGGTTTAGAGGGATATGGATTTGATGTAGGTAAATGGGACTGGTTTGGTTTGGGGAACATAGTCGGCATGGAAGTCTTGGAATGAAGTATCTGTTTTCATGCCATATCACTTTTGACTTTATAACTCCTTCTGCAAATCATACAATGTTTTGTATGACCACTTTCTATGGTGGAGAATTCCACAGGCTCCCCAAACTCTGGGTGAAGAGATTCCTCCTGATCTCAGTCCTAAATGACCTGCCCTGCATCCTTAGACCATGCGCCCTAGTTCTGGACGTGCCAGTCATCCTTCTTCCAGCCCCTACACTGTCTAGTTCTGTTGCAAAGTGTCAATTGGTTGACTAATGTCCTTTAAGGAAGAAAATCGATCAACTGTACTTTCTCTGGCTTACACGTGACTCCAGTCTCCAGGTCTGCAGTGATGTGTTTGATTCTTAATTCGAGGGGAAATCGGGGTGGGCATCAAATACTGGCTGTGTTAGCATCACTCACATCCCACGAATGTAAAAGAAACTGCTTCTCATCAGACATTTGCTTCGGATTAAAAGTTGCATCTAAAAGGCAGAAATTGCAAAATCCTTAAATGCTTTCTAAGGCCGAGGAAAGCCTTTCAATAAGTTGATATTAAAAAAAATATGAACAGACTGAGCAGAGGAGAGATAGAACCAAATACTTCACTTCTATCCCGAAACTGCATTGTTACTACAAAAGTAAGTGAAATCTGTCTTTAAGAAGTTGGGTTATTGACTGCTTAAGAATAGAATAGAATCCTGACAGTGTGGAAGCAGGCCATTCGGCCCATTGATTCCACACCATCCCTCCAAAGAGTATCCTACTACCGTGCTCCCCCTCCACCGCCTCCTGCATTTCCCATGGGTAATCCACCTAGCCTGTAAATCCCTGGATGCTATGTACAATTTAGCAGGGTAAATCCACCTAGCCTTCAATCCTTTCGATTGTGGGAGGAATCCAGAGCACCTAGAGGAAAAATACACAAACACAGGGACAACATACAAACTTCACACAGACAGGGGTCCAAGGGTGGAATTGAACATGGGTTGCTGGCACTGTGAAGCAGCAATGCTAACCACTGAGCCACTGTCCTGAATGACAGTGGTGGAGGCTGGTACAATTGCAACATTTAAAAGGCATTTGGATAGGTATAGGAAAGGTTTGGAGGGATATGGACCAGGTGCTGGCAGGTGGGACTAGATTGGGTTGGGATATCTGACCAGCATGGACGAGTTGGACCGAAGGGTCTGTTTCCATGCTGTACATCTTTATGACTCTAACCTCTGACCACTTGTTCCTGTATCCAGAGGCTGGTCAGTGTTTGAAGCTCACTGCCTGAAGGCATGGTAGAAGCAAGACCCCTTAAGACTTTTGAGAAGTATTTAGATGAGCACTTGAAATGTCATAATATAAGTTTATGGGCCAAATGAGGGATAGTGGGATGAAATTAGGTGGATGTTGGATGACCAGCATGGACACAATAGGCCCAAAGTCATCTTGCTTTTATGTAAAAACTCTACACAACTTCATAGCATTCACTCAGAAATTTGGAAGCACCTATTGGATGGTAGACATTTTGGTGAGATTGGATTCTTATGGTGCGATGGTAGTCCCGCTACCTATAAGCTAGGAGGCCCCGGTTTATGTCCCATCTGCTCCCGAGATGTGCAATAACATGCCAGAAGAGATTGATTAAAATTATTTACAAATAGCAAGAATTAAACATCTCACAAGAGATGTTTATGAAATAAATTAGGAGAGGAAGGATTGGGAGAAGGATGGGCTGTGAGGAAAACATAATTACAGGATAAATGAGATACAAAGCTAAGAACTAAAAGCCGTAAGCAGGAATCTAATAGTGTAGATTACTACAACATTGGTAAATGTAGCTACTGCAGTGTGAAGCTAATGCACATGGAATGATAAACAATGGACATATGGTTGAAAACTACGATCATATGGTTGCCTTGGAAGAGATCTGATTTTCTAACAGCAAGAACCTAAGGGAGGATACGAGAGTAATCACAAAGCATGGTTTAACTGGAGATGATGTGGTGGAGATGGTATTGAATCAATCTTTTCTCAACTGAAAGCTGAGATAAAGAAATGAATTAACACAAAGATAAACAATAGACAGCAACAGCGGAGAGAAAGGGTCAATCTCTGGGGAGGACACAGCAGTGTTAAAGAAGAGAGCATTCAACTGAATCTACCAAACTGAAATTCTAAAAGTCTGAAATAAGGGTGAAAAGGAAAAGGCTGCAAAAACTATCCACACTGGCAGCATCTGTGGAGAGAGAAATAGATTGAATGCTTGCTTCAGGACAATGAATGGGTGAGAAAGAGAAAGATCAGAATTTTGAAGCAAGACGAAAATACAATGAACAATGAAGAAGGTCCAGGACTTCAAGCAGTGAAACCTTTTTTGATATAAATTGATCCATCACTGGGATGAGACCTTTAATGTTTATCAAAGTATTTGTACCCGATGAGGTACATCAGTCCAAAGATGTGCAGATTAGGTGGATTGGCCATGCTAAATTTGCTCATAAGAGTCCAGAAATTTGCAGCTATGGTAAATGTCGGGTTACAAGGATAGGATGGATCTGGGTGGGATGCTCACCGGAGGGTCAGTGTGGACTCGATGGGTCAAATGGCCTGCTTCCAAACTGTAGGAATTCTATGAAAGTGATACTTATCTTAGCTCCCAAGCTAGAATTGGGTAATGTAGATTGTATAATTTTTTTATAGGTCCTGTTATATATTAAAGTCACAGGTGCTTTGGTGTCAGGGATAATATTAACCTATTCAGTTACAAACTAGTCAGTAGCATGCTTCCATCAGTATATCATGGCCCGAGTTCAGATAAAGACTGAGACCTGAGACTCAGGTCACATGCTATGCTATGGTGATGATCTCACTGGCATGTCTTTTGAAGGGTTACTGCATACTAGATATGAATCATAACATAACTGCAAGGGTCAAAAAGAGCATCCAAATGAGGTATGGATTGCTTTATAAAATCTTCGAGGAGAAAGTGAGGACTGCAGATGCTGGAGATCAGAGCTGAAAATGTGTTGCTGGAAAAGCGCAGCAGGTCAGGCAGCATCCAAGGAGCGGGAGAATTGACGTTTCGGGCATAAGCTGAGAGAGAAGCTGAAGAAGGACTTATGTTAGAAACGTCGATTCTCCTGTTCCTTGGATGCTGCCTGACCTGCTGCGCTTTCCCAGCAACACATTTTCAGCTTGAAGGAATAAACAGAGAAACCAGAAAATTAAACTAGTAAAATAAAGAAAAAAACACAGAAAAAGCTAAAAGCAGAGGTTATGATGAAAGGTTCAGTCCAGAAGGGTGTGGTGTGCTGACGAGGAAGGTAAAATGTAGATTCAAGTAAATCTCATGGTTGCCTCAAGCATGTGATGTATGATTGGAATGAAGAGGAAAAAGCAAAGTGCATATAAATCAAATACTGATGTTTCTATATCCTGCAGTTTGCTTTTTTAAAAAATTGAACGTACTTGCAAATGCAAATAGATTTTTCTTTTCGGCAGGGGTGATGAAAAATTTCTGATTTCGAAAATATATATTGCATTGCGCATCTCTTAGTTATTTCTGTCTGTACCCAGATATCTGACTATTTATTTACTTATTTTTTCACACTCTATCACAGCAAGTGTGATGTGCGCAGACAAAAAATATGTTTTCAGCTTATGACATTCGTCAACGCAGAGTGTTACCACTCCGATGCTATAAAAGTGAATTTAATTACAATACAGTCCACATACTTCATCAACTTCCTCCATTAGTTACATAATTATCTCAAGTAATTGCTTGTGTCCTATGAAACATTTTTAGCTCACAACATACTTGTGTCGGCAGAATTGGCTTTGGTTTATAAGATGCCTTGTGAAATCATGTAGCATGGAGTTGCTAAGTTAATTCATCAGTTCGTTCTACTGACGGAAGTCAGTATACCCGGATGTAAAATATATTTGCAATCAGGCTAATAAAAGCAAACCTTATTTATCTAGCCTATCTTTTGAGAGGCTAGTTTCATGAAGTGCATTGAAATTATTCCTAAATTATGTTTGCCTGCATTATCTCCTTATTCCTCCAAACTCTCACCCCTAAAACCTTCTAAGGTATCTGCACTCTTCCCATTCTTGCCTTTTGTGCCTCCCTCGTTTTACTTGATCACTGTGTCTTTTGTTATCTATACCCCAGCTCAATGGTCTGCAGACTTTCTGAGCACAAGATGACTTTTGGAATTTAAGTGCAATCTGGGATACATCCCCAAGAAAATACAGAATAAACAGTTTGCTTTTACTGCATTAAAAATCTGAAACTAAGAATATATAAATCTAAATCCAAGAATATATAATTATTCATTTTGTCCTTGATTCACCAAGTCTCTATCTGGTACCTATGACTGCACATTATCTGCCATTACTTGATGTCTGGTTTGGTGGTTTGAGACTGCTAGTTGTACACAGCCCATCAAATGGCTCTCTCTAATACCGATACGATTCTCAGACTTGATTATGGGAGAATATGGTCTCGAAGAATGCACTTGGAGCCTAAGTAAGGAGGGTGATAGGAGTGGGCATGTTTTCCTTTATGAGTACCCCAAATATCACTGTCTTTTGATCTAACTTTCTGCTCAATGTCATTTACTTGGTAATTATCGCCACTGCTTTATAAACTGAAGACCTGATGGAAATTGGCAGTAGGTACAGTAGCACGATGATTGAAATGAGCACAGTGAGGAAACATGGGCAGAGGTGTTGAGGTCACCTGTGAGGGATTCTGTGATTGACCAGCCGATTGTGATCCACGGGCAAGAGACCATGCCCTGAAACCATGAAATCCCCTCCTGAAATCTCTTTGACTCGCTACTTTGGACTCCTCCTTTATGCTGTTTCTTAAACTCTCTTCTTTTGGTGTAGCCTTTGGTCATCCACCATGTTAACTGTGATTCTGTGCCAAATTTTGTTAAACAACGCTTATGTGAAGTCTCTTGGGACTTATTACTATGTACCAAGGAGTGGCAAATGGAGTTTAATTTAGATAAATGCGAGGTGTTTCATTTTGGAAAGGCAAATCAGGGCAGGACTTACATAGCTGATCGTAGGGCCCTGTGGAGTGTTGCTGAACAAAGAGACCTTAGGGTGCAGGTTCATAGTTCCTTGAAAGTGGAGTTGCAGGTGCAGATAGGGTTGTGAAGAAGGTGTTTGGTATACTAGTCTTTATTGGTCGGTGCATTGAGTATCGGAGTTGGGAGGTCATGTTGCGGTGGAACAGGACATTGCTTAGGCGACTTATGGAGTACTGTGTGCAATTCTGGTCTCGCTGCTATTGCAAAAATAATGTTAAATTTGAAATGGTTCAGAAACGTTTTACAAGGATGTTGCCAGGGTTGGAAGATTTGAGCTATAGGGGGAGGCTGAATAGGCTGGGGCTGCTTTCCCTGGAGCGTCGGAGACTGATGGGTGACTTTATAGAAGTTTATAAAATCATGAGGGGCATGGACAAGGTGAATAGACAAAGTCTTTTCCCCAAAGTGAGGGAATCTATAACTAGAGGGCATAGGTTTAAGCTGAGAGGGCAATGATACAAAAGGGACCTAACGGGCAACTTTTCCATCCAGAGGGTGGTGCGTGTATGGAATGAGCTGCCAGAGGTGAAGCTACCTCCTCTCATTCTGTTTTCTTTTATCCGGCCCACTCATGATTTTGAAAACCTCTATCAAATCTCCTCTCTGCCCTCTCCTTTCCGAGGAGAACATTCCCAATTTCTTCAATCTAACCTCATCACTGAAGCTTCTTATTCCTGGAACTATTCTCGTAAATTGCTTCTGAACTCTCTCCAGCCAATTCACATCTTTCCCATAGTCTGGCTTCCACAAAGGGACACAACATTCTAGCTGAGGTCGAACAGGTATCTTGTTCAAGTTCACATAAAAAGCAAAGAACTGTGGATGCTGGAAATCAGAAACAAAATCAGAACTTGCTGGAAGAGCTCAGCAGGTCTGACAGCATCAGTGGAAAGAAAGCAGAGCTAACATTTCAGGTCCAGTTATCCTTCCTCAGAAAGCTTCTTATATTCTGAAGAAGGGTCACTGGACCCAATTCTGATTTGTCTCCACAGGGATTTGCAAATTCACCCTGTGTCTGCATGGGTTTCCTCCAGGTGCTCCAGTTTCCTCCCACAGTCCAAAGATGTGCAGGTTACGTGGATTAGCCATGGGAAACACAGGTTATAGGGATGGATAGGGAATGGGTCTGGGTGGGTTGCTGTTCAGAAAGTTGGTGTGCTTCAGAAAGACACTGTTAGGCTGAATGGCCTGTGATATGCTGCCAAATTCTATGATTCTATGATATGCTGCCAAACCTGCTGAACTTTTCCAGTAAATTTCTGATGTTGATTGAACAATACCTCGTTGTTCGTGCATTCCACGCCCGCATTATTAAACGGAGAACACCATATTCCTTATTAACTGCTCTCTCTAACTGTCCTGCCACTTTCAATGATCTGTGCACATATACACCAGGTCCCTGTGGCTCCTGCATGCCGTTTTGAATTGTACCCCCTTTTTATATTGCCTTTCAGGGTTGTTCTGACCAAAGTCTATAACTATACACTTGCTTTCATTGAATTGAATATGCCACAGCCGCGGGATTATTTGTCTAAACAATTTGCCTCGATACCATCAGATCCTCCTCAGGTGCTAGGACTCATTCTCTGGGTCAAATGTTGGATAGTATCAGATTAGCTTATTGATAACAAGCCAGTATGATGTGTAGAGAGTTACCACATTGTGCAGCATTGAACAGGATAATAAACCGCAAGAGTCTTGGACCACAGGGCATAATCTCAGAATGAGGGGCTCACATATTTAAGACAGAGACGAGGAAAAATTTCTTCTCTCAGAGGGGAGTGAATCTATGGAATCCTTTACCCCAGAGGCCTGTTCAAGGCTGAGAGATTTTTAATTGGTCAAGGAATCAAGGATTACAGAGAAAAGGGAGGAAAGTGGAGGTGTGGATTATTAAAGTCGAGAGTGTGTTGCTGGAAAAGCACAGCAAGTCAGGCAGCATCCGAGGAGCAGGAGAATCGACATTTCAGGCTGGAGCCCTTTATCAGGAATGGGATTCTAATGAAGGGCTCCTGTCCGAAACGTCGATTCTCCTGCTCCTCGGATGCTGCCTGACCTGTTGTGCTTTTCTAGCAACATACTCTCGACTCTGATCTCCAGCATCTGCAGACCTCACTTTCTCGGTGTGGATTATTAGATCAGCCAAGATCGCGTTACATGCTGGAGCAGACTCGATGGGCTGAATGGCCACCTCTTGCTCCTACATCTTATCGTCATGTTTATGTCGTCCTGACGGGTGGTACTAAAAAGCTGAGGCCTGGCCAACATTCTTCACTGAAAACAAAACATGACAGCAGAAAAAAAAGTCGCAGGTTAATATTCCAATGCTGTGTGCATCACTTTACTGTGCAGATTAGCTGCCTCGTTTGCATACATAATAGCCACATAGTGCACTCGGAAAGCTGGCTCATTGAGGCATTTCAATGCGATGAGGTGCAATGCAAATACATAATTATTGTTTTTTTTTTACAAAGCAGTACACCAGCAGCATTCCTTTCCCAACATGATTGACAAGATGCCTGTCACTCCCCTAATCAAAGCGGCATCTCATCACCGTGGGAGGGAAGTTTGTCATCTGCCACCATTTTGACTGTTGGCATTTAAATTTGTAAAAACAAAGGCAGTGGAGCATCAGGGGGTGGGGTCAAATATCCCCCTGAAGGGTTAGTGTCTGATCCAATCATTGGTGCCCAACATGAGCCAACATGTGGCAGTGTCTCTTTGGCTGCAACCATGAAAGCACACGTGGAAAAAATGCTCAATCTTCCTGTGCACTCAACTGAAGCAAGGAAGCCTCACATACACAACGGTTCGGCACAAAAAAAAATCCATCCATCGAGAAGAATGAGAAACTCTGTGTAAATATTCATGCCGATTTCAATTTTCTGACAGAGAAAAACAAGCTAGGGAACAAAAGGTTGCCTCTTGCAGGGGCCATCAACAAATTTACCTCATATTGCCTGCACGCTCACTCAGAAAGATACACAGATCCTGCAGCGGAGTTATTTGAAGCAACTCAGCTTAAATGACATCGCTCATTTTGAATGCAGATTTCCTTCAGTGTTTAGGCAGTAGGTGAGGAGTCAAGTTTTTTACAGAATAAACCATTGCTATAATCTAATGATTAGTTCTTTCACTAAAGGTGCAAATCGCACACAGAACTCATGAACACACACGAATTCTCAAACACATGGACACTCACCTACAGTTATTTATCTATATATACATATATTATATACAAAATACTCTTTCTCACTTACATGCTCACACATACACATGCACACACATAGACACAAACTCTCACACACACTCATTTACGTGCACACACATGCACACACTCATATGCACAAATGCTTACACGTACATACACTCATTTACATGCAGACACACATACACACACAAACTCTCAGATACACAGTCATTTACATTGACAACATACAGTCACAAACACATTCACACTCATACACACAAACACACATGTACACTCACTTCAATACACACTCTCACACACCAACAAAGATTAATTTTTTTTCAACTTTCCTTGAACAAAACTATGTTAAAGTATGAAAGCGAAACCAAACTGGTTTTCATCCTTAACCTAAAATAAACCTTAGAAAAGTACCTTTGTGCTGAAATGCCTAATGTTTGAAAAAATTGTTCATGCAATGCAGACATTCATTCACGGGCTAGTCAGCGTTTAATGGCTGTCCTTAATTGCCCCTGTACAGGAGCCAGTGTGTTCCATTCTTGAACTGCTGCAATCCTTACTGTGTAGGGACACGCACAATGCCATTAGGGAGGGAGTTCCAGGATTTTGTCCCAGTGAGAGTGAAGAACGATATATTTTGACATCAGGATGTTGTATGGCTTAGAGGACAGCCTGCAGGCCATCATGTTGTCATGTTCTGCTGCCCATGTCCTTCTGGATGGTAGTGAATATAGATTTGGAAGGTGAGTATAAGGTGCCTTGGTGAATTACTGCAAAGTCACAGGAGTAAAAGCAAAACAATGTGCATGTTGGAGACCTGAACCAAACACAGTGTGCTGGAGAAACTCAGCAGGGTCTGGCAACATCTGAGGAGACAGAAACACAGTTAAAGTTTCAATTCTGACTCTTCAGAATAAAAACAGGTTGGAAAATGGTGTTCATTTTATACTTCTGACAGAGTTGAAGAAGGGACAACGGGAACAGATGGTGGGGAGGCCCAATGCAAAAACGTTGCTATGTGGGATGAAAGAGGAATAACAATGTAAATTGGGTATAAATTCAGGTATTGAAGGTTTGTTGGGAGCAAAGTAAACAAAATATAAACAAGTAAAGGGCATGGTTGATGGGCTGGAGTGGCGGTGGGGTGGGGGGGGAGGGTTGCTGGAGAAAGAAATGGACGAAAAATGGAGGACAGATGTCATTAGCACCAGGTTCTGAAGCTGTGCAAATCAAAGTTGGGAAATATCCAGTCCGCAAAGCTGTAAAGTGGATAATGAGGTGTTGTTTTCCGAGTTGCTTACGCTTCATTAGAACAGTAGATCAACCCTTAGGGCTGCCTGACCTCATGTAGTCAGTCCTCCAGTTTTGGACTTAAAACTGACTTTATTTTGCTCTCCACGGATGCTGCTAGCCATGGCAAGATTTGAAAATGAAGATGAGGATTTGAAAGTGAAGGTGACAGACAAAGGAATGGGCTACTTCTGGCTGGGAGAAAGTTCAATTCTGATACAGGCGTCGGAAATGCAGGAGCTTTCTCTCCCTCGACACAGCACTCCTCAGCTAGACGTAGAGTACACGATTCATGGAAATAGATTTCACGGATGAATTTACAGCTGGGACAATTCAATAGCACAACAAAAGCTCCTTAGGAAACACAATGGGCTTGTAAAAGAATTAACATAAAAGTGAGCTTCTTTTGATTTGCTTTTGTGGTAATAAAAATGGCATTTTCTTCTTTTTGTCTGCACTTTATGATTGAGTTTCCAAAAAGTTCCATTTAAAGGTGTAGTGTCTGTTTCAACCCTTACTGACAATAGATATTAGATGTACCATTACTCATATTATCATCGAGTCTGGTCTGTCCACTGATAAGCAAATAGATTAATCCATTCAAATGTCAAGGAAGAAAAAGTTTTTTTGGAAGGAACATTGTGGGGGTGGGAGAGAACAGAATCTAACGAATATACACAAGTCATAACTGATTGTGAATATGCATCAATTTGTTACATTTGGCCTCAAAAAATCCTTCATGTTTCATTTACTTTGGCCTAGTTTTGGGAGCAGAGTTGATAGGAACAGTCCAGCGAGTCCTTTTTAACAATTGTTCTTAGTTAAAATGTCAGGTAGCAAACAGACTGGGACAGCCATTCCCGCTGGATTCAGCATCATGGCCAGTGACCGGTGTCCTGAATTATTGTTCCAAAGACCCGGCAGAGCATTTTAGCCTCTTAAAGTGGTATTCGTGTAGAAGTCAAGCCCTCACTTTTTTTAAAACCAAAAAAACTGGTTTCAAAAGCTCAAATTTTACACAAGTATATGCAGCAATAACCGAGAGCATAATTAGCTGGAAGATTTTGTTTTTTCCTTTCAGCACACTTGAGAGCAATCAGTAACCCTGGATTCTAAATTTGCAAAGTGTTATCATGCAAATAGAGGAACAAACTATTTAATTCACTCATGGGCTATTGGCACTGTTGGCTAGGCCAATATGTATTGCCATTCCTTATAGCCCAGAAGGCAGTTAACAGTCAACTACATTGCCCTGGGTCTGGAGTCACAGGTAGGCCGGAAGAGCTCAGGGTGGCAATTTCCTGCCCTGAATGACATTCATGAACTAGGTGAGTTTTTTCGGACAACTATCAATGGATTCACACTCATCTTAATTCCAGTTTTTTTAAAATTGAAATCAAATCCATCAACTGCCGAAGCTGGATTCGAACCTGGGTCTCCAGTAATGACATTAGGAGTAGGCCATTTGACCCATCATTATGAAGATAACTGATCATTGAGCTCAATATCCTAAGCCCGCCCTTTCTCCATATTTCTTGATCCCCATAACCACAAAAGCTATATGTACCTCCTTCTTGTTTGAAACAGGGCAAAGACGGTGGTTAGACCATCATATCCATGCCTGTCACTTTACTTCACCTGACATCCTTAACATATCCTTCGATTCCTTTTCATGCATATACCCAGATTCTCCTTAAAAATATGTCATTCATTTCAATCAATTCTTGGGCTTGAAAGTTCCACATCAAGCCATTTTCTGGGTACAGACATTTCCCCTGAATTCACTATTCGATGATCTCCCATAACTGGAGTTCTTTCTGGGGAAGGTCGGACCTCTATAAACAGGATGGTCTACACCTGAACCTGAGGGGCACCAGTATCCTTGGGGAGAGGTTTGCTAGTGCTCTTGGGGGGGGTTTTAAACTAACTCTGCAGGGGCATGGGAACCTAGACTGTAGAGTTAGGGTGCAGGACCTGGAGTGTTAGGGAGGTTAGGAACATGGCATCAATCTCAAAGGAGGGTGCCTGTAAACAGGAAAGTGGCTTGAAGTGTGTATACTTCAATGCAAGAAGTATACAAAATAAGGTCGCTGAACTTACAGCGTGGTTTGGTACCTGGGATTTCGATGTTGTGGCTATTACGGTGACATGGGTAGAACAGGGACAGGATTGGCTGTTGCAGGTTCCAGGGTTTAAATGTTTTAGTAGGGTCAGAGGTGGGGGTAAAAGAGGGGAGGTGTGGCATTGTTTGTCAAAGATAGTATTACAGCGGTGGAAAGGACGATGGATGAATACTCGCCATCTGAGGTAGTTTAGGCTGAGGTTAGGAATAGGAAAGGTGAGGTCACCCTGTTAGGAGTTTTCTACAGGCCTCCTAATAGTCCTAGAGACGTAGAAGAAAGGATTGCGAGGATGATTCAGGAGAAGAGTGAAAGTAATAGGGTGGTTGTTATGGGGGACTTTAACTTTCCAGATATTGACTGGGAAAGCTATAGCTCGAGTTCATTAGATGGGTCGATGTTTGTCCAATGTGTGCAGGAGGGTTTCCTGACACAATATGTAGACAGGCCAACAAGAGGTGAGGCCATACTGGATTTGGTTCTGGGTAACGAACCAGGCCAGGTGTTAGAATTGGAGGTAGGTGAGCACTTTGGGGACAGTGACCACAATTCGGTGACTTTTACTCTAGTGATGGAGAAGGATAAGTGTGAACTGCAGGGCAAGATTTATAGCTGGGGACAGGGAAATTATGATGCGGTGAGGCACGACTTAGGATGCGTGGCTTGGAAAAGTAGGCTTCAAGGCAAGGGCGCAATTGATATGTGGAGCTTGTTCAAGGAGCAACTATTGAGTGTCCTTGATAAGTATGTACCTGTCAGGCAGGGAGGAAAGGGTCGTGTGAGGGAGCCGTGGTTTAATAATGAATTAGAATCCCTTGTTAAATGGAAGAGGGCGGCCTATGTAAAGATGAGGTGTGAAGGTTCAATTGGGGCGATTGAGAGTTATAAGGTAGCCAGGAAGGATCTGAAGAGAGAGCTAAGAGCAGCAAGGAGGGGACATGAAAATTCCTTAGTTGGTAAGATTAGGGAAAACTCAAAGGCTTTCTATAGGTATGTCAGGAATAAAAGAATGACTAGGGTAGGAATAGGTCCAGTCAAGGATAGTAGTGGGAAGTTGCGTGTGGGGGCTGAAGAGATTGGGGAGACACTGAATGAATACTTTTCATCAGTATTCACTCAGGAACAGGATATTGTTGCCGATGTGAATACTGAGTCACAATTAATTAGAATGGATGGCTTTGAGGTATGTGGGGAAGAGGTGTTGGAAATTCTAGAAAGGGTGAAAATAGATAAGTCCCCTGGGCCTGATGGCATTTATCCAAGGATTCTCTGGGAAGCAAGGGAGGAGATTGCAGAGCCATTGGCCTTGATCTTTATATTCTCATTGTCTACAGGAATAGTGCCAGAAGACTGGAGGATAGCAAATGTGGTTCCCTTGTTCAAGAAGGGGAGTAGGGATAACCCTAGTAACTATAGGCCGGTGAGTCTCACTTCTGTTGTGGGCAAAGTCTTAGAGAGAATTGTAAGGGATAGGATTTATGAACATCTGGATAGGAATAATGTGATCAAGGATAGTCAGCATGGTTTTGTGAAGGGCAGGTCGTGCCTCACAAACCTTATTGAATTCTTTGAGAAGGTGACTAAGGAGGTGGAAGAGGGTAAACCGGTAGATGTGGTGTATATGGATTTTAGTAAGGCGTTTGATAAGGTTCCCCATGGTAGGCTACTGCAAAAAATGCGGAGGTATGGCATTGAGGGTGAGTTGGAGGTGTGGATTAGGAATTGGCTGGCTGGAAGAAGACAGAGGGTAGTAGTTGATGGTAAAGGTTCATCTTGGAGTGCAGTTACTAGTGGTGTTCCGCAAGGATCTGTTTTGGGACCATTGCTATTTGTCATTTTTATAAATGATGTGGAGGAGGGGTTAGAAGGTTGGGTGAGCAAGTTTGCGGATGATACGAAAGTCGGTGGAGTTGTTGACAGTGAGGAAGGATTTGTCAGGTTACAGCGGGATATAGACAAGTTGCAGAGCTGGGCAGAAAGGTGGCAAATGGAGGTCAATGTGGGTAAGTGTGAGGTGATTCACTTTGGTAAGAGTAACAAAAAGATGGGTCACTGGGCTGATGGTCGGACACTTGGTAGTGTGGATGAGCAGAGGGATCTTGGTGTCCATGTACACAGATCTCTGAAAGTTGCCACCCTGGTAAATAGTGCGGTGAAGAAGGCATATGGCGTACTGGCTTTTATTGGTAGAGGAATTGAGTTCCGGAGTCCTGAGGTCATGTTGCAGTTGTATAAGACTCTGGTGCAGCCGCATCTGGAGTATTGTGTGCAGTTTTGGTCGCCATACTATAGGAAGGATGTGGAGGCACTGGAACGGGTGCAGAAGAGATTTACCAGGATGTTGCCTGGTATGGTAGGAAGATCGTATGAGGAAAGGCTGAGGCACTTGGGGCTGTTTTCATTGGAGAAAAGAAGGTTTAGGGGTGACTTGATAGAGGTGTACAAGATGATTAGGGGTTTAGATAGGGTTGACCATGAGAACCTTTTTCCACGTATGGAGTCAGCTATTACGAGGGGGCATAACTTTAAATTAAGGGGTGGTAGGTATAGGACAGATGTTAGGGGTAATTCTTTACTCAGTGAGTCGTGAGTTCATGGAATGCCCTGCCAGTATTAGTGGTGGACTCTCCCTCTTTATGGGCATTTAAACGGGCATTGGATAGGCATATGGAGGATAGTGGGCTAGTGTAGGTTAGGTGGGCTTGGATCGGTGCAACATCGAGGGCCAAAGGGCCTGTACTGCGCTGTATTTTTCTATGTTCTATGTTCTATTGGTGGGAGATCATCGAATAGTGGACTCTAATAAAAGTAAAATACTACAGATACCAGAAATCTGAAACAAACACAGAGAATAATAGAGAAACACAGCACCTCTGGCAGCATCAGTGCAGAGAGAAACTGAGTTAATGTTTTGAATCCAGCATGACAGTTATAGAGTCATAGAGATGTAGAGCATGGAAACAGACCCTTCGGTCCAACTCATCCATGCTGACCAGATATCCCAACCCAATCTAGTCCCATCTGCCAGCACCTGACCCATATCCCTTCAAACCCTTCCCATTCATATACCCATCCAGATGCCTCTTAAATGTTGCAATTGTACTAGCCTCCACTACTTCCTCTGGCAGCTCATTCTATACCCGTACCACCCTCTGTGTGAAAACGTTGCCCCTTAGGTCTCTTTTATATCTTTCCCCTCTCAGCCTAAACCTATGCCCTCTAGTTCTGGACTCCCCTCACCCAGGGAAAAGACTTTGCCCATTTACCCTACCCTGTCCCTCATAAATTTGTAAATCTCTATAAGGTCACCCCTCAGCCTCCAACGCTCCAGGGAAAACAGTCATAGCCTGTTCAGCCTCTCTTTATAGCTCAAATCCTCCAACCCTGGCAACATCTTTGTAAATCTTTTCTGAACTCTTTCAGGTTTCACAACATCTTTCCAATAGGAAGGAGACCAGAATTGCACACAATATTCCAACAATGGCCTCACCACTGTCCTGTACAGCCCCAAATTACCTCCCAACTCCTGTACTCAATACTCTGACCAATAAAGGAAAGCATAGCAAACGTCTTCTTCACTATCCAATCTACCCGCAATCCACTTTCAAGGAGCTATGAACCTGCACTCCAAGGTGGCTTTGTTCAGCAACACTCCCTAGGACCTTACCATTAAGTGTATAAGTCCTGCTAAGATTTGCTTTCCCAAAATGCAGTACCTCACATTTATCTGAACTAAACTCTTCAGAATTTCTTCTGTTCTGAAGAAGGCTTGCACCTGACTCAAAATTTTAACTTGGTTTCTGTCTCCACAGATTCTGCCTGACCTGGGTTTATTCCCTACTCCTACACCTACCCGGTCTGTCTGTTTTTCCAATTCCCAAAGGTTAAGACACATTCTTCCCTTTGACTCAACGCACACATGGGCAAAGCACTGTAGTGGTTTCCATTGCTGTGTGCAGGATGACTAAACAGCAGACTCTCCAGCACTTGCCGTCTGCCATCATGTGCATTGGTATAATTTATAGACTGGCTTGCAACCTGTTTGGCCATGTCATAAACACTTTTCCCTGCTCAGCACATCCTATCAGAGCACTCAAACCCAGAGCTCCTGGGACACCATCACTGTGCCACAGAACCACCCTGAGTCATAGAGTTACACAGCACAGAAACAGCACATAAAAACTGGTCAGATTTAACAGAATATTGTGGTGTGTTTGTGCAATGCAAAATATAGACACAAGGTGAGTGGTGGTAACGTATTTACATACTCAACAGATAATCATAATGTTCATTGTTTGGTAATTATGTTCCACACCATTGATGGACAAACCAGCCAGGCCGGATTGAGGGATTTGGAGGGCTGGGTTTCCTCCTGGTTGGCTCCAGATAACCCGATGCTGGCATACGAACGTGCTGAGAGCGATGGAATTTGCTTACTAGTCTTCTTTGGATCATCCTGCTCCTCGGATGCTGCCTGGCCTGCTGTGCTTTTCCAGCACCACATTTTTCAACTCTGGTACTTCAGCATCTGCAGTCCCCACTCCTCCTTTGGATCATCCAGGGCAATGTAGCCCATTGCAAACTACCTCAGAGTGTAACTTGGCTTTGCTGCAGCAGAAGCAAGCAATACAGCTGATGGAGAGGAAGAGAAGTAACTGATATAAAAACTCATCCCTAGACTCATAAATCAAGTATAATAAATACACGCCACAAGATGTGACAGTCGGTTAAACACCCATTAGGTGCAAAGTCACATATGGTTCCCCATTCTTTCTATATTTTGACAGTAGTAGAGTGAATCTGAGATCTATTTCTAATATGTTTGTGTCCTTCATAGCTTTTAATGTAACAAGTATGTGGCAGATGTTCATTCTCTGTTAAATTGTGATTGGCACTTGGAGGTTTACTCGACTCAACAGTAGCTTGTCTGTGCCTAACTAATGAATAAAACAAGGTTGCTTCCTTCAACTCCTATAATAACACAAGGGCATTAATCTCCCTTCTCCGCATTATTGACCTTTGAAACATAAGTGGTTGACATTATGTTAGGGTCTATTGTAAAGTTGACACTTAGAAAACAGCAAGTGGAGAAGAAGGAGACAGAAATAGATACGAGGAAAAGAGAGGGTGCCTTATGCTTCTGGAGCAGCACAACACATCACAAAATACTTTAAAATTAATAAAGTACTTTTCACTCAGAGCATGGCAGCCAAGTTATTCACAGATAGCTCCCACTATCCACACAGACACCATCTATTTTCTTCGATATGGCCTGAAGAATAAATATTGATCAATATTTGCTAAAGTTCAGAGAAGTCAGATGTCATATGGTGTTTGCATGTTATAGCATGTTTTATACCATATTATAAGAGTCTTGTTGCTTATGTGTGGACAACACATTTCAAAGTGGAGAGTTCTAAATAAAGGGGTAAAATAATGTTTTCTTCGTTTTCATTTTGGCCAGGGAAGGGAATTTTTATGAATACCTGACAATCTGGATCCAACCCACACCAGGCGGCAATTGCCTCTTAACTGTCCTTCAATAGTTAAAGATTCACTGAGTCATTACAGCATGGAAACAGACCCTTTGGTCCAAATGGTCCTCACTGATCATGTTCCCAACAAAAACTTGCCCCACTGGCCCATATCCCACCACGCATTTGCTATTCATGAACTTATCCAAAAGTCTTTTACATGTTGTAACTTTACCTGCATCCACCACCTCCACTGACAGTTCATTCCACACTTTCTGTGTAAAAATGTTTCCACTCATGTCCTTTCTATATCTTTCTTCTCTCACCTTAAAGCTGTGCCCCTTAGGTTTGAACTCTTCCATCCAAGGGAAAAGATCCTTGGCATTATGCCTCTCATGATTTTATAAACCTCTATATGGTCCTCTCAACCTTCTACATTCCAGTCAAGAAAAGTCCCATTCTATCCATCTTATTGGAGCTCAGACCCTTTTGAAGTCATTCAGCAGAGTTCCTGCTCAACTTATGGTCGCAGTTCCTAGTACTGGGAGATGAAATTGCATAATTGCAAGATAAGGTGAAATTGCTATAGTCCCAGAGGATTGGTCTCTCATTAATAGTGAGAGTCACCCACTTCAGGCAACATCCTGGTAAATGTCTTCTGAACCCTCTCCAATGTAATAATATCCTTCCTATAGCTGGGCATCCAGAATGTGGACACAATACTCCAGAAGAGGCCTCACTAATGTCATGTTCAACAGCAACCTGACGCCCAAACTCTTACACTCAACTGTCTGAGCAATGAAAGTAAGCGTACTGAACACCTTCTTAATTACAAACAAAACCAGAAGCTGCTCAAAGCTGCTGCCTCACAGCGCCAGAGACCCAAGTTCAATTCCCGCCTCAGGCGACTCTCTGTGTGGAGTTTGCACATTCTCCCCGTGTCTGCGTGGGCTTCCTCCGGGTGCTCCGGTTTTCTCCCACAGTCCAAAGATGTGGAGGTTAGATGGATTGGTCATGCTAAATTGCCTATAGTGTTAGGTGAAGGGGTAAATGTAGGGGAATGGGTCGGGGTGGGTTGCGCTTCGGCGGGTCGGTGTGGACTTGTTGGGCCGAAGGGCCTGTTTCCACACTGTAAGTAATCTAATCTAATCTAATCTTGCCCAGTTCTGTGGAAGGGTCACCGGATTTCTCTGCACAGATGCTGCCAGACCTGCTGAGCTTTTCCAGCAACTTATGTTTTTGTTTCTGATTTACAGCACCTGCAAATCTTTCAGTTTTTACCTTCTTAACCATGGTGTCTACCTAGGGTTGGTGAGCTGAGTTGCCTGAAAAGCTGGTTTTGACAATTCCTGTACTGGCGAGGTCACCATGAAGGTCTCACCCTCTCAAGTTTACTGCTTTGCCTGAAGTGTGGTGACTCTCAGGTTAAGCTCACTATTAATGAGAGTTAAAAATCACACAACTCCAGGTTATAGCCCAACAGGTTAAATTGGAAGCACACTAGCGTTTGGAGCGCTGGTCCTTCATCAGGTGGTTTTGATGAAGGAGCAGCACTTCGAAAGCCAGTGCTTCCAATTTAACCTGTTGGGCTATAACCTGGTGTTGTGTGATTTTTAACTTTGTACATCCCAGTCCAACACCAGCATCTCTGAATCACGACTATTAATGAGAGAGCAGTCCTCTGGGACTATGGCAATTTCACCTTACCTTGCAATTATTCAATTTCATTTCCCAGTACTGGAACTGCGATCATATGTTGAGCAGGAACTCTGCTGAATGACTTCGACCGGGTCTGAGCTCCAATTGAGGTTCAGCAGCAAGACTTATTTCACTAAAAGCTGCATGGTGCCTCTAATTGTTCATGATCTTCAGAATTCAATTCGGAGTCAACCACATTGCTGTGGATCTGAAATTACATCCAGCCCAGATCAGAGGAGGTTGGCAGTATGCTATACATTCATGAGCCAGATGGAATTTTCTGACAATTGACAGTAGCTTCATAGTTACCATTAGATTCTTCATGCTGGACTGAATTAAAATTCCACTATTTTCCAAGGCAGGATTCACATCCAGGTCTATTGCCTGGATCCATAGTCTAGTGATTATACCAGTGTTCACTGCCTACCCAAAACAGAATTAGATTAGAACATTTGGTATCTTAGTTTTTAAATTTACCTGCTGGGTATCACTGGCCAGGCCAGTATTCATTGCCCATCTCTAATTGTCCAGAGGGCAGCTAAGAGTGAACCACATTGCTATGGGTCTGGAGTCACATGTAGACCAGACCAGGTAAGGACGACAGAATCCTTCCCTGAAGGACATCAGTGAACCACATGAAATTTTCCCTAACAATTGACAGTGGTCACCATTGGACGCTTAATGATTAAATTCGAATTTCATCATCTGCCACGGTCTCCAGAATACGTATCTGGATTAACAGGGTCCAGTGATAACATCACTGTGCTACTGCCTCCCCACTCGCAGGTAGGAACTTGCACTTGTGGAGCTGTCTAAGGCTTGAGTCAGCACCTTATACAAAAGGGGGGGAATTTACAAATAGAAATATTGTCAGCATGGCTACTTTGTGTGCCAGGGATATTTAATTAAAATCCTGGATTTTATTACCTGCTGCTCCACAACTCAATTTTATTTTGGGTGGTTGGCATGTAATTCAGAGGCAAATGCTTTCTCTGCTCTTCAGCACCGACCAGATTGACATGCAAATTAAAAAAATACTCTTTGCAGATCGATAATATTTGTTTCAATTGGATTTACAATGAGCCATTATCACAGTTTGATAAGTCATTTGTGACCTGGACTTTTGAGTTATTTGTGACAAAGAGAAAAAAATCAAATTAGATGGCACACTGCCAATCATTTGCACAATGTTCTCGTCTGGCAATGATCGATATATTGAATGTCAAGAATCTACTTGTACGTTGACACTTCAGAAGCTAATGTGGAGAAGCAGTCCACTGTAAAGTGCCTTATGATGCAAACCCCTAAAGAGCCCCCTAATTGAAAATGCTTTTGAGCAAGAACTGTGCGATTCACCAATGTTTTGTTGTAAACTCTCCAGTGAGTCACAGCATCATACACCATAGAAACAGACCCTTTGGTCCAATCAGTCCATGCCTGCCATGTTCCCAAACTAAACTAGTCTCGCTGCCTGCATCTGGCTCATATCCCTCCAACCCTCTCCTATTCATGTACTTATCCAAATGTCTTTTAAAAGTTGCGACTGTACCTGCATCTACCACTTCCTCTGGCAGTTCACTCCACACAGTGCTGCTCAGGTCTATTTTAAATCTTTCTCCTCTCACCTTAAAAATAGTTTTGAACTCCCTAACCTAGAGAACAAGACCCTTGCCATTCACCTTATCTATACCCCTCACAATTTTATAAACCTCTACAAGGTCAACCTTCAACATCCTGCACTCCAGCCTCTACTTATAACTCAATACCTCCATTCCTGGCAACATCACGGTGAATCATTTTTGAATCTTCTCCAGCTTAATAATATCCATCCTATTATAGGGCAACCGGATCTGCACACAGTACTCACCAACAATCTGCACAACCTCAAAGTGACATCCTAACTCCTACACTCAAAGGTCTGAGCAATGAAGGTAATCATGCTAAATGCTTTCTTAACCACCCTGTATGTCTGTGATGCAAATTTCAAAGAACTGTATATCTGAACCTGTAGATCTCTCTACTTTACAACACTACCCAGTTCCCTATCATTAACTGAATAAGTCACGTCCTTGTGTGTTTCACCAAATTACAACACCTCACATTTATTCAAGTTAAACTCCATCTGTCACTCCTCAGCTCACTGACCCAATTCATCAAGTTTTCTTTGTAATCTTCAAAATCCTTCTTCACTTTCCATTTTATAGCTATTTTTGGTATCATCTGTAAACTCAGTAAGCATGCTTCCTATATTCTTATCTAAATGATTGACATAAGTGACAAACAAAAGTCGAACACCGTCTGAAAAGCAACACTCCACCACCACGCTTTGTCTTCTATCGTTTCCAGTCATATTGACCTCAGGTAACTGATAAGATAACCAGACACCCATACAAGCATGACAAATACTAACATGAACAAGCAAAGCAGAAGACATTCCTGGACATTTTGGCACATGGCTTCTGATGTTCAACAATCCCAGCCTGGTCAAACAGTCATTTTCCCTCATCATCCACTATCTTTTATACATAACGAATCAATAGGGAGTGCTTGCAGAGCCAGAAGGCATTCTTTCAGTATCTCTACAATTTTTCTAGATTATCTTGTGGGTAAATTCTCTGCCGCAGATGCGCAGCTCTAGATTTGATGCCTAAAATTGAGGAAGAGCTGATGTGGCAGATGGGAACAAAGGAGTCGGTGGGGGGGGGGGGTTGAGTTAAATCCGTGGACAGCATGATAAGATCATTACAACTGGAACTTGTGAATCTTGAGTATTTGCTGTGATTAATATAAATATTCTAAAATATTAATGCTGTAACCAGTGATAATCATGTTACACTCACATTTACACAAAACTTCACTGCATCGAAACATCTCAAAATGATTCAGACGATGAAACGCCTTTGAAGTGCAGTCACAATTGTTATGTAACCTAATGAGGATAGGATCCCACTTCAGTAATAACTTCTTGCTCCCATGTGCTGAGTGGAGCCAAAGATCAGTAATTCTAAAGGAGATTACATGCTGCCTCGGGACCTAGTTGGCAATCGTTGAATCGTGATGCTGAAGTGAAGTTGCATGTTTATCAAGGAATCGTGATGGATGAGTGGCTAATGTATTGACATTTCAATCATGCTTACAGACAATCCTTGTTCTGTCCTTCCCAGATCCTTCCCAGATCCTTCCTACCTAACCCTAACCCTAATCCTAATTGTAACCTTACCCCTATTTTAGCCATAACCCTAAACCTAACCTTAACCCCCATCACAGCCCTAATTTGTATCTTAACCTGACCTTGAATTATAACTTATAACCTAACCCTAACCTGAATCCTGGCCCTAACCCTAATCCCCATCCAAATTCTAACACTAATCCTAATTCCCATTCTAGCCCTAACCCTAATCCTAACCCTCATTTTAGCCCCAACCATAATCCTAACACCCATCCTAGCCATAATTCTAACCTGAGTCCTAACCCACATCCTAGCCCTAAATCTAATTGAGACCTCCACCCCCATTCTAGCCCAAACACTAAACCTAACTCTCATCCCAATCCTAGCCCTAACCTTAATCCTATGCCTAATCCTATTCCGAACATTAATCCTAACTCTAACCCTCATCCTACAGTTAACCCTAATCCTAACTCTAAACCTCATCCTAACCTTACCCTCATCCCAACCCTAACCTTAATCACAATCCTGACCTTAAAGCCTAGCCCTATGCCTCCTATTTTTAACCCCCTCTCAGTGACTCAAATATCCAAAGTCCCTCCCACCATTTCTGCACTCAACTTTCCTCTAGCCTTGCTTGTTTTCCACGCTTAGAGTTTTCCCTTTCTCCTGGGGGAAAGGACCCCAGGAGGCACTCATTGTTGCCTCACCATAAGGAAGCCATTCCATCCTATTTCCTCACTGACTTTCCCACCCTCGGCAGCTCACCACCTTCTCCAGGGTAACTCAAGACAGGCAACAAACGCTGGCTCAGCCAATCAAGCCCATACCCGGTGAAAGAACAAAAACCTAATTTTCATCCAAGCCATTTATCCTCTGAGGATCTCACTGTGCTCCAGCCCTCTCCACGTCTTACTCAGACTTATTGTTCTGAACATTGCTCAAGTACAATGCCAACTTTTTCACTGTTTGCTGCCTTGTACTGGATGGCTTCATATCCCCAGAAATTTCCAACTCCAGCTCAATTGATTGTAGTCCTTCTCCTCAGAATTCACTGCTCTCCAGTCCTCTCTTAATCACACGGAGAGGGAGAGGAAGGGAGGTTAGTTCCAAACCTACATGCACACTATCCACTTGAACTTGCCAACTCTCATGACCTCCTTACTACTATTCAGGGATAAAAGACTTCTTTATCCTCACACACATTCTGTTTCCACTCAAAGACCCTCTTCTTTATACACCCAGAAATAAAACCCTTGCCCCTGTTCATCTTCTCAAATATCCAGCTGAACAATCTATGGTCTCCTTTTCATGACATTTCTGGAGGTCATGGTCAGTTCCAACTACACCCTCACCAATACCTTTGATGAACTGGTCCCATTAACAGGTTAACTCTTGCTCACATTGGCCCTTTACCCAGCATGCCACTTGTCTCCATTCTCTGACATCCAAGGAAAGCAGAATTGAAACGAGAAGCCAAACAAATGTTTAGCCAAGGCCTGCCACATCCCATTAGAGTGTACAAAACTCTTGTGAGTCATGCACTCATCCACAAAGTTTGTTCAGTATATTCCAGAACCATCCTGAAAAGCTGAATTACGCCTTGATTTCCTTTCTGTACTGAAAGCCCTCTGCTTAAAGCCCTCCATCGCATCTCCAGCAAGATGTCCAAAAGAGTTTTTGAGTTTCTTTATCTACACAACTGAAATTATCCAATCGGTTACCTCAGTTACTTTCCTCCCGTCGACTAGTCCACCTGTCAAACATCCTTCATGTTCCCTGTGTTCCGGCCCTGAATTTGATTCCTGATTTCCCTCATGATCCTTGAACCTATCTTGCCCTGATTAGACCACCCCTTTTCCTATTGACCTGATATCCTGTGACAGAAGATTGTTCTTTTTCTCAGGTGATGCTGCTCGCTCCTTTAGATTTGCTATCATCAGCTCTTCTCCATAAGTACAACATAGAAGCATCAAAAATAGGAACAAGAATAGACCATTCAATATGACCATGGCTGGTCATTAAACTCATTACCCTGTTCCCTCTTTCTCCCATACCCTTTGATCACTTCAATATTTTGACCTCAACCTCTTTCTGTAGCAAAGGATTCCACAGGTTCACCACTCTCTGGGGAAGGAATTTCCCCTCATCTCAGTCCAAAATGGCCTGCTCGACATCTTTAGCCAGTGACCTGTGGTTCTGGGCTCCCTGGTCATCAGGAACATCCTTTCTGTATTTATCCTGTCTAGTCCTGTTAGAATTTTATAGGTTTCTCTGTGATCTCCCCTCATCCTTCGAAACTCTAGTGAATATAATTGTAACTAATCCAGTCTCTCATCAACTGTCAGGCCTACCATCTGGTAAGGTCTAGTAAACCTTCGCTGCACTCCCTTCATCGCCAGAACATCCTTCCTCTGATAAGGAGATTAAAACTGTCCATAGTATTCCAACCGTGCTCTCACCGAGGCCCTGTGCAATTGCATCAAGATATCCCTATTCTTGTTTTAAAATCCACTCAGTACCATTTGCCTCTTCACTGCCTGCTGCACCTTCATCCTTACCTTCACAACTGGGGTACAAGGTCTCATTGCACCAACTCCTTTCCCAATCGATGTCCATGCAGATAACAACCCCTGGTTTTTGTGTTTGTGAAAACGACCACCTCATTTCCAAACCTTCTTTTTCTCTCCATGATGGGAAGGATGTTGTGAAACTTGAAAGGGTTCGGAAAAGATTTACAAGGCTGTTGCCGGGATTAGAGGGTTTGAGCAACAGGGAGAAGCTGAATTGGCTGGGGATGTTTTCTCTGGAGCATCGGAGGCTGAGGGGTGACCTTATAGAGGTTTATAAAATCACGAGGGGCATGAATAGGGTACATAGACATGGTTTTTTTCCCTAGGGTGGGGGAGTCCAGAACTAGAGGGCATAGGTTTAGGGTGAGAGGGGAAAGATATAAAAGGGACCTAAGGGGCAATGCTTTTGCACAGAGGGTGGTACGTGTATGGAATGGGCTGCCAGGGGAAGTGTGGAGGCTGGTACAAATCCAACATTTAAAAGGCATCTGGATGGGTATATGAATAGGAAGGGTATGGAGGGATATGGTCGAAATGCTGGCAAATAGAACTAGATTCGGTTAGGATATCTGTCGGCATGGACGAGTTGGACCAAAGGATCTGTTTCCATGCTGTACATCCCTGGGACTCTGCGACTCTCCAAAGTGCTTGAACTTGTTGTCACTAATGGCACCCAAATCTGCCTCACCGTTGCTGAATTACCAGGCTGCTTATGCAACATCTAAGACTGGATATGCGGAAATTCCTTCCAATTAAATAATACTGAAGCCATTTGGCCCTTGTTTTGATAAATCATATTCCCCATCCATCAACTCAATCCCTTTCCTTAGCATCTGTCTGATGCTGGAAACAAGGGAACGAGATTTTAGGTAATGCATGTAGGTGTTTCGCTTGAGAGTAAGGATGCAGACATCAGCCACGACAAGCGTATTTGTTTGCATTCTTTTAAAAGAAAGTATGTCTCTCATCTTGTACGAAATGCAGTTGAAAGGAACAGGGGAGGTAACAAGCTGGTTCAAGTATAAACCTCATCAGTATGTAAATGTATTCTAATTCAGTAAACAATTAGGTAGTTATTCAGTACAGGACACATATAATGATTTTTTCTGTTATACAGATAATAGCACCCTTGAGTGTGAAAGAAGACCACCAATTCTGGATGACAAGCAGATCATCAAACTCTTTGGTAATTAAAACTCTCCCCAAAACCCGCCTTTCCAGCACAGATTGAATTACGAAATGCTGGCAGATAAAGTTCAAGGGATTAAACGTTTATGTTTAAGGTTTTAATCAGTAACAACACGTAATCAAGACAATGCATTAATGTGTTATCCCAAGCCAAAGACGCTGTTTACATTACTGATTCGAGCTCTGTAATTCAGAGATCAAAATGTCAGCCTATTTTCTCAGCTAAGAATGAAAAGAATGAAACTTTGTTGAGGATTACATGTGTGCCCTGATTCACATTCATGATGTAAGGTTTTAAGACCCAAAGCTTGTCACTCCTTGTTGAGAATCCAAAGCTTCCACATTCCTACGACGTGAAAGGAGACCATTCCGCCCATTTAAAGAGCTATCCGATTACACACACCCACACGCACCCACACACAGGAGCTGGGGACATGAAATCTACGCTGGCACCTCATCATCCCGGCTTCCAAATCCAGTAGTACCTGGTCAACAATAACTGCTTACTGATGCCCAGAGTGAAGGTGCATTGCTCAAAGGTCACACAGCTCCTGACCTCACTACAGCCTTGGCCCAAACATAGCCAAGAGGGCTGAACTCCAGAGGTGAGATGAGCGCCGCTGACATCAAAGCACCAGAGCCCCTAGCAATACTGAAGACATTAGAAATAAGGGAAAATCAAAAGTGCAGTGGAATATTCTCCACTTACCTGGATGAGTGCAGTTCCAACAATACTCAAGAAACTCAATCGTTTCCCGGACACAGCAGTCCACTTTTTTCACATCAACATCCACCACCTTCAGTATTCACTCCCTCCACCACTGATGCTCAGTAGCAGCTGTGTGCACTATCTACAAGATGCACCAACCCTTCTTCAAAAACATCTTCCAAAACCTGATCACTACCCCCTTGAGGACCAAAGGGAGCAGATGCATAGGAATGCCACCACTTGTAAGTTCCCCTCCCAGTAGCCATACACAATCCCGTCCTGTAACTATATTGGATTTCCTCCACTGTCATGAGGTCAAATCATGGAGTTCTCTCTCTAAGTGCCATCATGGACATGTCTATGGACTGCAGTGGCTGAAAAAGGCCACTCACCATCACCTTCACCAGGGCAACTAGGAATGGGCAATCAATACTGACTTTGCCAGTGATGCCCATGGCCCATGAACGCATCTTTAAAATTGAGACCTTTCTGAAGGGAAGGTGGTGGGCAAAGTGATAATGCCACTGGGCTAGTAATTTTGAACCCCAGGTTCAAGTTCTGAGGAAAATGAATTTGAAACCGTCCATGACAGATAGTGAAATTTTAAATCAATAAAAATTAAGAAAGGTTGCATGTAACCACAGTCAGTTGTCAGAAAAGCCCATCTGGTTTAGCAATGTCCTTCAGGGAAGGAAATCTGTCATCATCACTTGATCTGGCCCACATTTGACTCAAGAAGTGTGCCTCTAGGCAATTTGGGATTGGCAATACATGTTAGCCAAGACAGTGATACTCATATCCTGCGAATGAATAATTTTACAAGACAATAAACCTCATTCTGTGCTTTTATGAGGTGTATAAGTGATGTTGGGCTTGTCATAATGTTACATAAGCAAGTCAGCGCAACATAATGGCTCAACTGAGTAACATTTACATTTTTTAATATTTATTTTATAACGAGTAGAATGAAACATTTTGAGAAACAAAGAAAGAGATGGAATCAGAAAAGCTCGTTCAGCCTTTCAAACACACTCCTCCTACAAATTGGATGGATTTGATGCAATGAAGGAAGGAACTCTTTTATATCTATTTAATTCTAAGAGATGGTTCTGTACAACTCCGGTCACCCACTATTAATCGATTTCATGGATCAACCTTCTCACAGTTGACAACTCTCTTGATCTCCCCTGGACCCAAATGGTACAACCATCACATCCTGAATTTTCTCATCTTCGCAGATCCATGACCCCACTGAGTGGCAGAGTAGGTTCAAATGGGTTAATGGCCTATTCCTGTTCATTTTTCTTATGGTCTTATGAGGTAATGATATCTTGCAATTGGTCACCCCAATCTTTCCAATCATTCGCATGATCTTTCCGAAAACATCTCTGACTTCCCTGACCACCACCCTCTCTCACCTTTCCTCAGTCTCTGATTGCTTTCTCCCAATGCCATGGATACCCCCAGAGGTCTCCAGTATCTTCTATATCACAGGCCATGAATATGCCTTCTAAATCATCCCAAATCTCAATCCTCATGGCCACCTATCCATTCCTCTCCACTCACCCACCCACACTACCCCACCAACTTAATGCCCACCTCTGCCTGAGACCTACACCCACAACTCTTACCCTTCCCTTGTATCCAGCATTCAACATCATGCTGACACCCATCCCAGGACCTACAATTCCCATGTCTCCAACAACCCTCACCACACCATGAAAGCTCAGACATCCCAGAACCTGAGGCTTCTGATCCCAGTCAGAATTTCCTTCCCTGTCCTCCCACCAACCCATCTGCACTTAACTCCAGCCTCAGTCGTGATGGTCCACTCCCGGGGGAGACCTCTGACCTTTCCACGCACCTCTGCAATTTAATCCCTTTTAAGTACTTCAATGGTGACCTGTTTACAAGAGTGAGGTAGGATCTCGTAGTAAAATGTTAAATTGCAGCAAGTCCAGACACAGTGACCACTGGAAGGCTGTTCCCAGTGACTGGGGACTCCAGAATTGGGGTCACAGTTTCGGAATACAGCATAGGCCTGAGATGAGGAGAGGCTTCTCACCCAGAGAGTGGGGAGTCTGAGGTATTCTCTGCCATAGAAAGTGGTTGAGGCCAAAATATTGAACGTTTTCAAGAACAATTAAGATACATTTCTTAGGGCTAATGGGATTAAAGGGTATGGGGAGAAAATAGGAACAGGGTACTGAGTTGGTCATACTGAATGGCGGGGTAGGCTCGAAGGGCCAAATGGTGCACTCCTGCTTTGTGTGTTTCACTGCACTCGGGCAGTTCACCTTGTTGCGTTGTAGCTTGGGTCCATGGATAGTGGCTATTGAGGTTACAATATCCTTTCCATCACATGGCTCAGTGGATGGCACTGCTGCCTCACAGCCTTTGCCTGTGAATTTCTGTGTGGAGTTTGCACATTTTCCCCATTCCATTCCACAGTCCAAAGAGGTGCAGGTTCGATGGATTGGCCATGTTAAATTGTCTGTAGTGTCCATGGATATGCAGGCTAGGTGGGGTAGCCTTGCGAAATGCAGGTTTACAGGGATAAGGCAAGGGGGATAGGTCTGAGTGGGATGCTGTTCGGAGGGTTGGCCTGGGCTCAATGGGCCTAATAGTCTAACTGCAACAAGGACAGGAGCCCCCAGTGGTCTTCACCAGCCATCCTACCAACCTCCGTATACATCACATCATGCTCCGCCATATCTGCCACATACAAATGGACCCCATCACCAGAGACATATTTCCTTCCCTACCTCTATCCGCTTTCTGTAAAGACCGTTCCCTCCACGACTACCTCATCAGGTTCACGCCCCCAACAACCCATCCTCCTTCGGGCACCTTCCCCTGCCACTGCAGGAATTGGAAAACTGCGTCCACACCTTCACCCTCACCTGCACCTGCACTTGCACACTTCATTTACTGTATCCGTTGCTCCTGATGCAGTCTCCTCCACACTGGGGATACCGGACGCTTACTCGCAAAACGCTTCAGAGACCATCTCCAGGACACCTGCGCCAACCAACCCCACTGCGTTGTGGTCAAACACTTCCAACATCCCCTCCCTCTCTGTGAAGGACATGCAGATCCTGGGCATCATCCCCAGCCCCATCCCCTCCCATTTATCTCTCCACCCCGAAGCTCCCAGCCTCATTCCTGATGAGGGGCTTTTGCCCGAAACGCCGCTTTCCCTGCGACTCAGATGCTGCCTGACCTGCTGTGCTTATCCAGCACCACACTCTCGACTCTAATCTCCAGCATCTGCAGTCCTCACTTTCACTAATAGCCTAAGTCCACACTGTCGGGATTCGTTGATGAACCTTTTTTTTGGCCATCAAATAAGGAGGGTCTTGAATGCAGAGTGCCAGGCTAACAGGTAGGAACATGACCCACTGGAGCATGAGACAGCTCTGTGCAGATAAAAGAAACATTTTCAGGGGACTGCATTGTAGGCGTGTGGGGCAAGAGTAGGTTCCGAGCGGGCTAGTGATTAGGTCTTTCAATAAAAGCTACCACAATCACGAAGGGTAAAATGACCTCCTATGGTCCCATAGAATTCTATCATCTGAGTAAAATACTGTCACTGCTCACTGCAATGTCATAAGTCACAGTGCTGCGCTCACTTTATCATTACATTTAGCAAAGATAAGCACACAGCAATCTCCTAAATATTTGAAGTTTTATGTTTCGGCTTATTTCTAAAGGATAAAATGAGTAAGGAGAAATTGCTGAAGTCGTGAAACAGTTCTTAAATTGATTCTGAGCCTGCAATTTGCTATCCTCTGGAATTAATGGGATTTGGATTGTTGTTAACTCAATCAAACAGGGACTGCTCACAGATAAAGAGGCGGAGTACAGCCTTTATCAAGTTACATTTACAAGTTGAGCAACAGATGACATTTCCCTGGAACTATTCCACAGTGGGCGGACAGATCACAGGTTCAACCTTGAGCAAGAAACAAACGTCACAAAAGTGGTCCCTCTTCACACCCCAGGACCATCATCACTTTGAGGAGAGGGGGGCATCTGCCAATGACTGCTGGGGGGGGGGGGTTCTGAGGTCCCAGAGACTCTGGAAACAAAAAGATGATTTGTGCTGGGGGGGGGGGGGGGGGGGAACTGCCCACAATAACATGGCGAGGGATGTTTGAAAGGCATTGGGGTCACAGCTGAAGGTGGGATGGCCAGGAAACTGGCAATGAAGAGCAGTGTACAAGGTTGCCGGCATGTCCCCACCTCTGAATTTTTTGAGAAAAGCAGACTTGGGAAGTGGGGGTTGAAGCAAGGGCTGGTCAAGAGATGTTTGAGCTTAGATTCCCTACAGTCCACACCGACCCTCTGAAGAGTAACCCACCCAGACCCATTTCCCTCTGACGAATGCACCTAACACTGTGGGCAATTTAGCATGGCCAATTCACCTGACTGGCACATCTTGGACTGTGAGAGGAAGTCCATGCAGGCACAGGGAGAATGTGCAAACTTCATACAGACAGTCACCCAAGGCTGGAATTGAACCTGAGACCCTGGGGCTGTAAGACAACAGTGCTAACCACTGAGCCACCGTGCCACCCAATGCATAGTCTGATAAAGCCTACGGAGGCAATGTTTGTGGCCATCAGGACTTGTACAGAACCCTGCCAACACAAGGAGGTAGCTTCCTGATGGCACATACAGACTGGGTTGGAGGTGGGGGTGACGTGGGGAGGAGGAAGTGGTGGTATAGTCAGTGCTCTGACACCCTGTCACCTGAAACCTGCAGCTGATTCTTAGAGATGGTCATAGCTACATCTGCTTTTTAAATTTAAAAAAAATCTTCAAAGGATGCTTCAAAGGAACCTGGAGGGGCCCTCTCTCTAATTGAAGGGGCTGAATGGCCACTACTATCCCTGAGTTTCGAAGCTACTTCCCTCAGTGTTAGATGTGGCTCAGTTGATTTCATGCTGGCCTCCGAATTAAGCGGTTTTGAGTTCAAGTCCCCTCCACTACTTGAGCATAACAGTCCAAGTCTGGCATGACAGGGCAGTGTTGAGGGAGTGTGACACTGTCAGAGATATTATCTTTCAGGTGAGACCAGGATCGCATCTGTGTTAACCAGTCGCCTCATCAAAAACTAGCCTCTGGATCCAGACACTGACATGCAGGGATTTGAACTTTCACTCTCTCCTTCACATAAGATTTTCAAGATGGACATTAGTCTCTCTATGGAAATCTGCAAGGCTAGATTGTATCCATGGATCTTTTGCTGCACGACAGCCTTCTAGAAAGAAGTCACTGGGGCGAAAAATAAGGGACCCTTACGTTAATACTGCCACCTTCTTAAGATTCAACTGACCAGAATCAATGAGGTCTGCATCTTCCAAGTGTCTGAATCAGGAGCATACCTCAACTTTGCGTTGGTGCATATTGCTGTGAAGTGTTTGTCTGTAGACAGTTAGACATTCAAGAACATACAAGCTTGTAGCCATGTGACGGGCTAGATATGGTTCAAAAACCACAGACTTGAGACATCCATCAACTCAATCCTGCACCACATGCATTGATTACAGTATGGTAATTCTTTCTGATCCAACGTCACACGTTGAGTCACCGTGTTCAATTGAGACAGATGCATTTCCCTTCTTGATTTGTCTTTGCCTCTCTTTGAACAGAACACACTTTATAGTACAGCCCCTCGGAGCACTGAACGCATCCCAGAAGTTATGAGGTGGAGGTGCTGGTGTTGGACTGTGGTGGACAAAGTCAGAACTCACATGACCACCAGGTTATAGTCCAGCTTGAAATGACAAGCTTATGGAGTGCTGCTACTTTATCAGCTGAAGTCGCTTCACCTGGTGAAGGAGCAGCGCTCTGAAAGCTTGTGTAATCGCAAATAGATCTGCTGGACTATAACCTGGTGTCATGTGACTTCTGACTTGGTCCCAGAAGTTAATTTATTCTTCAGTTCAAAGCTTGAACTTGACTCCCACTCAGAACTTGCTGGGTAAAGATCTTCCACAAAGATTCCACAGGATTGAATGAAACATCACGACTGACTCACAGCACAACAGACGATGGAAGGAAGCCATCTGTGCTCGCTCCCTGAAAGAGTTAACTAGTTAGTCCCACAGCCCTGCTCTCATTCCCTTCGTCTGCCAATCCCCCTTTTCAAAGTTAGCAGTACATCTCTCTAAGAGGTCATGTATTCCAGATCACTTTAGATAAATGTATATTTTTAAGTAGTTTTTTTATGACATCAATTGGAAACATCTCAAAACATTTCACATCCAGTAATATGATTTGAAATGCAGTGACTTGCAACACAGAGAAAGAAAAAAAAAACAATTGTCATTTTCACAGCACGAGATTGCACAATTATTAACTGAATGACAAGCTATTCCCTTTCCTGGGTGGTGGAGGGAGGAATTGAAAGAACATCGGAACAGGAGCAGGCCATTCAGCCTGCTGAGCCTGCTCTGCCATTCAATCAGATAATGACTGGATCACCTCAACAGCACTTCTCAGCAGGATCTCGATGCCACCTGGTGTCATTTGGGTCCAGAAATCTATCAATTTCTGAAATGAACCTTCACAGCTCTCGAGGGTAGGGGGGCTTGGTTAGCAAATCTGAACGATTCCACCATCCTCTGAGTGAAGAAATTCCTCCACATCTCAGTCTTAAATCTCATTAGATTCCCTACAGTGGCACGATGGCACAGCGGTTAGCACTGCTGCCTCACAGCGCCAGGGACTTGGGTTTGATTCCACCCTCAGGCGACTGTCTGTGTGGAGTTTGCACATTCTCCCCATGTCTGGGTGCACTGGTTTCCTCTCACAATCCAAAGATGTGCAGGTTAGGTGAATTGGCTGTGCTAAATTACCCATACTGTCCAGCGATGTGCAAGTTGGGTGCATTAGTCGGAGTAAATTTTGGGGAATGGGTGGCTCTTTGCAGGGTTGATATGGACTTGTTGGGCTGAAGGGCCTGTTTCCACACTGTAGGGAATCTATGATTTCTAAATGGCCTATCCCTTACTCTGATTTTAGACTCACTAGCCAAAGGAAACTTCCTACCCATATGTGCCCTATCATGTTTTGTAAGAATTTTGTACATTTCAGTGAGACCACCTCTCACTCTTTGAAAATCTAGCTACTGCAGGTTCAGTTTCTTCAACCTGTCCTCATAGGTCAAGGCCGTTACTACAGGAGTTTCTGTAGAATTTCCTTTGCACTCCCTCCACTGCATGTGCATGCTTCCTTCGGTAAGGGGCCCATAATTTTACAAAACATCCAGGTGCAGTCTCAACATGGTTCCATCCAATTGTTGCAAGATGTCTTGACTCCAGTGCATGCATTTCCTGGCAATAATTTTTTTGATTAGATTCCCTACAGTGTGGAAACAGGCCCTTCGGCTCAACAAGTCCACACCGACCCACCAAGGAGTAACCACCCAGTCCCATTTCCCTCTGACTAGTGCACCTAACACTATGGGCAATTTATCTTGGCCAATTCACCAGGCCTACACATCTTTGGACTGTGGGAGGAAACCCATGCAGACACGGGGAGAATGTGCAAACTCCACACAGACAGTCGCCCGAGGCTGGAATCAAAGCTGGGATCCCTGGTGCTATGAGGCAGCAGTGCTGACCACTGATCCACTGTGCCACCCTGGGCTACTTACCTTCTGCCTTCCCAGTTTCTGGCTGACCTGACCAATACCACCCCTCCATCCCCACCCCCACACCAGACCTGAACAATGTAAGCCTCTCCCCAACTCTCCCTCTATCCAAGAAATAACCCAGCAAACGGAAAGTCAGCTGCTCAGCGATGCTCAGGATAGTCCTCTCATAAAGCATCAAGGCAGATATTTTGTGGGCCTTAAAATCCACAACTTATCACCCCAGTGCAGAGAGTGAAGATAATACTCGATAGAAACCAGCAAGATATCTGACTTAGGTCTGAGATGAGGAGGAATTCTTTTATTCAGAGACTATAGGATATAGGAGCAAAGTCAGGTCATTCAGCCCATCTGTTCTGCTATTTGATCATGTTTCTGAAGCCCATTCCCCTTGTAACCTTTGATTCCCTTCCCAATCAGGAACCTAACCATCTCTGTTTTGGCCTCCACACCCCACTGTAGCAATGAGTTCCAAGATTCACCCCACCCTCTGGCTGAAGAAATTCATCATCTCAGTTCTAAATGGTTGTCCCTTCACTCTGAGGCTGCGTCCTCAGATCCAAGTCTCTCCCACTGATGGAAACATCTTCTCCATGTCCACTCGACCCAGGCCTCTCAGTATTCTGCACGTTTCAATCGGATCTCCCTTATCCTTTGAAACTCTATCAAATACGTTCCCAGAGTCCTCAACTGCTCCTCATATGACAAGCACTTCATCCCTGGGATTATTCTTGAAAACCTCCTTCGGACACCCTCCAATACTAACACATCATTCTTTCGATATGGGGCGTGAAACTGCTCTCAATTTTCCAAATATGGTTCAGCCAGAGCCTTACCCATTCTTTGCACTTATATTCTAGCCTTCCCAAAATGAATGCAACATTGTATTTGCCTTCCTAACTGCTCACTGAACCTGCAAGTCAACCTCATGAGAATCCTGAACCAGGATTCCCAAGTCCCTCTGTGCTTCAGATTTCCAAAGCCTTTTTCTATTTACAAACTAGTCTGCACCTCTATTCTTCCTGCCAGAGTGCATAACTTTAGACTTTCCCACATTGTATTCCAAGCGCCACTTCTCTGCCCACTTTCCTCGCTTTTCCAAGGACTTTCTGCAGCCTCCCCGCTTTCTCAACAAGACCTGCCCCTCCACTTATCTTTGTGTCATCTGCTAAATTAGCAACAACATCCTCAGTTCCTCCATCCAGACTGTTAACGTATAATGTGAATAGTCGTGTTCCCAATACTGCGGAACTCCACTAGCCACTAGTTGCCATCGTGAAAAAGACCCCTTTATCCCCGTGCCAGTCGGCCAATCCTCTATCCATGCCAGGACCTTACCCCTAACACTTATCTTATTTAGCAGCCGTCCGTGCCACACTTTCTTAAAGGCCTTCTGGAAATCCAAATCGATCACACCCACTGGCTCTCCTTTATTTAATTTCCTCATTATCTCCTTAAAGAATTCAAATTGATTTGTTAGGCTTGACCTCCCCTTGACAAAGCCATGCTAATTCAGCCCTATTTTACCATGCACTTCCAAATATTTTGCAATCTCATCCTCAATGATGGACTCTAAAATCTTACAAAAACTGACGTCAGGCTGACTGGTCTCTAGTTTCCATCTTCTGCCTCCCTCCCTTCTTAAACAAGTATGTTATATTGGTGATTTTCCAATACTCTGGACCCTCCCTGACTCCACGATTCGTGAAAGGTCACCACCAATGCCTCTACAATTTTCTCAACTATCTACGTCAGGACGTTGGGGTGCTGTCAGACCGAGGATCATGAATATTTGGAATTTCCAATCCCAAAGAGCTGTTGAAGCTCAAACTTTGAGTATGCTTCAGGTCACAATTGAAAGACACAGAAATTGCTGGCAAAACTCAGCAGGTCTGGCAGCAGCAGTGGGGGAAAAGCAGAGTTCATGTTTCGAGTCCAGTGACTCTTCATCAGAACCCATTGGCTGTGCTAAAAACAATTCAGAGCAGAGTGGATTTGAATGTGGAGGTGGGTGAAAAACAGAAGGACAGAATCAGGCTCTAAAGTTATTGAATTTTATAGAATCTGTACAATATGGAAGCTGGCCATTTGACCCATCGAGTCCACGTGGGCCATCTGAAGAGCATCCCAGCCAGACCCAGCTCCTTACCCTTTCATGTGACCCTGCATTTTCCATGGCTGATCCACCTATCCTGCACATCCCTGGACACTATGGACAATTTAGCATGGCCAATCCACCTAATCAATGGGAAGAAACCAGAGCACCTGGAGGGAACCCATGCAGACCAGGGGAGAATGTACAAACTCCATGTAGATAGCCACCTGACGGTGGAATCAAACCTGGCTCCCTGTTGCTGTGAGGCAGCAGCACTAGCCACTGAGCCATCATGCTGCTCTGACTTGATGTTGAGTCCCAGGGGCTTCTGGGTCCTCAAGCCTGGACCGAGCCTTCCATAATTTTAGAGTTCAATAACTTTCGAGTAATAATGTTTGTTTAATGAGACAGTACTGGCATGATGGGCTGAAAGTCCTCCTTCTGCATCAGTTGTAAGTCTGTGAGTAGAACCATTATGTTCCCCTCTTACCTTTGACAGTCAGCCTACCTTTTGTCCTTCCATTTTTAACATCACTCATTGCAAAATCCCACACCTCATTCATTGCTCACTTTGCCTTTAAGAACAGTGTCTCTCATGATAAGTTCTTCATCATGCCCCAAAGCTTTTACTTTCCATAAAGGCCATGTCAAAGTTGGAAACCTCTCCCTTGCGATGGCTCCTTCAATACCCTCTTAAACCATGGTGGCTCAGTGATTAGTACTGCTGATTCACATGCACCGGAGACCCAGGTTCAATTCTAGTCTCAGGCAACTGTCTGTATGGAGTTTGCACATTCTCCCTGTGTCTGTGTGGGTTTCCTCTGGGTGCTGTGGTTTCCTCCCACAGTCCAAAGATGTGCAGGTTAGGTGAATTGGCCATGCTAAATTACCCACAGTGTAAGGTGCATTAGTCGGAGGGAAATGGGTCTGGTTGGGCCAAAGGGCCTGTTTCCACACAGTCGGGAATCTAACCATCTAACCTAAAACTCTTGACTGGTTACAAGAGAAAGTTCATAAGTAACCAAAACCCATACAGATAGTTGCTTTCTTGCCCAGCTTTCCTTTGTTCGTTTTATCAAGAATATTATGATTTTACCTCCTCCATTGCTTTTGTTTGTTTGAGTTTCCAAACCTACATTTACTCCGCAGCCCTCACCAACATCCTGAGCTGTCACAGCAGAACTTAATCATGATAATTTACCCAATTGCAGAAGTACAAATGAGTGCAACGCTTATATTTCCCCAGTTATACCTTACCCCTTACAATCTACAGATCTTCGAAACCCAAATCTGACATTGACAAATCATTATGGCTGAAATCATCCCAACTTTGATTTCAACCTCAAAATGACTGTTCACCCCAGTGTTTTGACTTAATTATAGAGACACCGAGTCACAGAGCTATACAACATGGAAACAGACACTTCAGTTCAACTTCTGGATTAGTGGTGCTGGAAGAGCACAGCAGGTCAGGCAGCATCCAAGGAGCTTCGAAATCGACGTTTTGGGCAAAAGCCCTTCATCAGGAATAAAGCTTTATTCCTGATGAAGGGCTTTTGCCCGAAACGTCAATTTCGCTGGTCCTTGGATGCTGCCTGAACTGCTGTGCTCTTTTCCAGCACCACTAATCCTGAATCTGGTTTCCAGCATCTGCAGTCATTGTTTTTACTTCAGTTCAACTTGCCCATTCCAATTAGATATCCTAAACGAATCTAGTTATATTTGCCAGCATTTGGCCCATATCCCTCTAAACCCTTCCTATTCATATACCCATCCGGATGCCTTTTAAATGTTGTAATTGCACCAGCCTCCACCACTTCCTCTGGCAGCTCATTCCATACACACACCACCCTCTGTGTGAAAAAGTTGCTCCTTCGGTCCCCTTTAAATCTTTCCCCTCTCACCTTAAACCTTCAGATGGCCCTCTGGTTCTGGACTCCCGCACCCCAGGGGAAAAAAAATCCTTTGTCTGTTTATCCCATCCATGCACCTCATGATTTTATAAACCCTGATATGGTCACCCCTTAGCCTCCGACGCTCCAGGGAAAACAGCCCCAGCTTATTCAGCCTCACCTATAGCTCAAAACCTCCAACACTGGCAACATCCTTGTAAATCCTTTCCTAAACCTTTCAAGTTTCACAACAACCTTCCTCTAGCAGGGAGACCAGAATTGCAAGCAGTATTCCAAAAGTGGCCTCACCAATGTCCTGTACAGCTGCCACATGACCTACTAACTCAATGCACTAACCAATAAAAGCAAGCATACCAACCACCTTCTTCACTATCCTGTCTACCTGCAACTCTATTTTCACAGAACTATGAACTTGCATTCCAAGGTCTCTTTGTTTAGCAACATTCTTCAGAACCTTACCATTATCTACCCCCTAAAACAATGGGTTCTACCTCCCGAAGAACAGAGATCATTACCACACCGACATGAACTCAGGGTGTGGTGAATCTGTGGAATTCTCTATCACATGGAGGTCAAAGTCATTGAAAATACATACCAGTGGGATAGATAGGGTTTCTTTATACAAAAGGAGTGAGGAGAGAGAGCAGGAGTATAGAGTTGATACTGCGGATCAGTCATCAAGCCATACAGCATGGATGCTGAAGCTTCGGTCCAAATTGTCTATGCCAACCATATTCCCAAACAGAACTAGTCCCCATCTGCCTGCGTTTGGCCCACATCCTTCCAAACCTTTCCTATTCACGTACTTATCCAAATGCTATAGAGTCAAGATCACGTTAGATGGTAGCATCAGCCCAATGGTACAAATGGTTACTCCTGCTCCTATTTTCCATATTTCTGACCATACTTCAAAATGTTTCTGAAGTCCTTTGGGCCAGCTCTAGATTGTGAAGAGCAATTGTTGCTTTGCTCTCCATTTCACCCATAGGTGCTCAGTAATTTCGATCCCGAGTTTGAGATTTTCAACCCAAATAGTTCTGAATGGTTCAATCTAAACTCCCGTTGGATAAGGGCCCACGACACAACATTGCCAGTAACACAGCAGAAACTGCCATCAAATTGGGAGCTTCAGTCACAGACACAGTATTCCAGCCAACACTGGCAATGGAAAGTCACACTGATACTTTAAGAAGTGGCTGACCTAACTGCAATTAAGGGTCAATTTTGGGGAATGGGGAATTGGTATGAAGAGCAATAGGAGCTTTTTGCACCCATAAACTGATGCAGAACAGCAACGGAAGCTGAGGCTAGTTCTAAAAAGATGTACATGTGCATTTGTTTGATACTAACTTATGGATAACACATTTTGAAAATATTCTGGGATTGTTGATGAGGACTGAGTAATCACTTATATTGTCTGACTTTAAAACTTCTTTCTGTCCTCTTATCGAGTCATACAACATGGATATAGACCCTCCGGTCCAACCAGTCCATGCTGAACATTATCCCAAACTAAACTAGTCCCACCTGCCTGCTCCTGGTCTATATCCCTCCAAACCTTTCCTATTGATGTACCTATCCAATTGCCTTTTAAACGTTGTAATTTTCATTCCACACACAAATCACCCTCTGTGTAAAAGATTTGCCCCTCGCATCTTTTTAAATCTCTCTCCTCTCAGTTACAGTTGTGATTGCAGGATTTTTGAGGGATGGGGAATAAATTAGCATTTTTGAGAGGGGTGCAAGTGATTACTGTGACACTAAAGTCTGTAAACAATGCCTAAACTTCATTACGTGCTAATCGATGGATGCTTGGCTGCTTGTCGTGTATCGATGGGTGTAAATTCCTTTGTAAACAATTAATGAAGTTTAAATCCAATTTTGCTTACCTAAACTAGTTTGTTATTGGGTAATAGATGGGTCATAATGAGTTACAGGACACTCACTCAATCTGTGACATCCTGAAGCTCAAATGATTTTATGCATATCAACAGAATGACTCAATGTCTTGTACGCACTGCAGGCCATTTCCAATTCTTGATTGAATATTTAAACAATACTGAAGGAAAACTTCTTGAAATTGTTACCTGTCAGCAAAATGAAAGCTTGATATCTTGGAAAGAAGTCAAAGTAATGCATCTTCATGCGCTCTCAGGCCTTGTCTCCTCATATTGCATTACTGCCAAAACACTACGAAGTCTATTGGGTGGCAATGAGGAAGAGGAAAAGGGCTCCAATTCAAAGTAGAAAAGCAGGAGGCTGGGAGAACACAGCAAGCCAGGTAGCAGCAGGAGATTAAGAAGTCAACTTTTTGGGTATTAATCGAGTAGGATTAAATTCTACTCCTGAAGAAGGGTTAATACCTGAAACGTTCTCTTCTCCACCTCCTGATACTGTTTGGCTTACTGCGTTCTTCCAGCCTCATGTTTGTCTACTTTGGATTCCAGCATTTGCAGTCTTTTTTGGGATTCTAATTCACCGGGATCTGAAGTGCCCTCTTATAGTTTACTCAGGTAGCCAATCTCTCTGTGAGTCTACGGTCCTGTCAATCCATTAAACTCTTCACAGAGGCTGAACCTGTCCTCTTCAAAATGGCATGCATATGTGTGGTTTATCTAAAAAACTAAACAGCTTATGGCATCTCACTGGTTACAATGGGTTACAATGTTTAAACGCTTAATCCACATGGCATTGTTTTTAGATTTAAGAGAATTGCCGATCTGATTAACAAGATATATTAAAAGTAAGTGAACATTCTTACACAGTAAGGGAGTTAACTAGCTAAAGGGCCAAAGCAGAGAAAGCAGGTAGCACAGGACAATGTTGGGAAAAGTACAAGAACTCTGTCTCTGAGGAAGGAATGTAAAATTGCTTTCTCTTTGCCAAGGAGCTAGGCTCAACTCTGGCACAGGCAGGAGATGGGCAGTATTGAATTGACTGCCTGCTGTGCCTTGGAGCATTATCCTGTCAATTGACTTCAATGAATCCACTGGCTTTAGCTTCTGTCATCATGTATTAGTGTTAGAGTTTTTAATGCAGTGAAACATTAGCCTAAAGGGACTTTACAGGAGCAATTACTGTACCAAATTGAAACGTGGCTCTGGGTTATATAATGAGATATTTGACTAGATAGCCAAAAGCTTTGTCAAATGTTTAAAAGATTTATAGGTGGAAAGCGAGCAACTGAGGCACAGGGAGGGAGCTTAAAAAAAGTATTTTGTAGAATGTGAGTTTTGCTGACTGGGCAAGCATCTCTAACAGCCCGGGAGCAGGTGGTGGTGAGCTCCCTTCTTGAACTGCTGCAGGTCAAGTTCTGTCAGGGAGGGAATTCTAGGCTTTTGACTCAACAACAGTGAAGAAATGGTGATTTACCTCCAAGGTAGGACCTGTGTACCTTGGAGGGAGCTTTTGCAGGTGGTAATAATTTCGGTGGTAATAATTTAGGTGGTAATAATTTCGGTGGGAATAATTTAGGTGGTAATAATGCCAGGTACTTGTTGCCTTTGTCCCTGTAGATGGTCGAAATTGTGGGCTGGAAGCTATTGATGAAAAAGCCTCGGTGAGTTGCTGCAGTGCATCTTGTAGATGGTGCGCTCTGCTGTCACTGTGTGTTGGTGATGGAGGGAATGAATGTTGAAGATGCCAGTCATGTTGGCTGTTTTGTTCTGGGTGGTCTCAAGCTTCTTGAGCATTATTGGAACTGCACCCATCCAAGTAAGTGGTAGTATTCCACTTACCAAGTGGCAGTTGGGACGTCATGTTGAGGTTGCTCACCGACATCGGTGAGGTCTCTTCTGGAATACTGTCTCTAGTTCTGGTCACCTGTTATAGGAATGATATTACTAAGCTGGAGAGAGGTCAAAAGAGATTAACCAGGATGTTGCCAGATATAGAAGGTTTGAGTTAAAAAGAAAGGGTGGATAGGCTGGGTGTCTCTGCCTAGGCCAGAATTTGGTGCCCCATTCCTAATTACCCAGAGAGCAGTTAAGAGTCAACCACATTGCTGTGGGTCTGGAGTCACATATAAGCCAGACCAGTTACAAAGGCTTGTCGATCTTGGATTCCAGCATCTGCTGGTTTTTTGCCGCTAACGAAAAAGGGTTATACCCAAAACGTTGACTTCTCCATCTCCTGATGCTGCTTGGCTTGCTGTGTTCTTCCAGCCTCCTGCTGGCCTATGCAGGTAATGAGGAAGGCAGTTGCCTTCCCTAATTAATGAGCCAGAAAGGATTTTCCTGACTTTCGACAATGGATTCATCGTCATCATTGGACTCTCTAATTCCAGATATTTATTGACTTCAAATTCCACCATCTGGCAGGATTTAAACTGGGTCCCCAAAACATTATTGGCTTCATTGGACTAACAGTCTAGCAATAATACCATGAGGCCATTGCTCCTCTGGATATTACAAAGTCAAACTTAAATTTGGGATTATATGATGAGCAAATGTAGTTTTCAAATCTGGAATCTAAATAACTCTATTCACTTAAAAGTGTCTCCCATTTCTAAAAATAAAAGAAACAAAAGCTTGGCAATAACACAATTTTTTTTGCTGTTCAGGGTACCTTTCATTCAACTGATGAGTAATGATGACATTATCGCAGAACTGTACAAGTGAGCTGACTTAATCAACAGTTAAAAATGATGCGATTACCAAAGCAGATCGTGTTAATTACTGTATTCAAATTATGCAAATATACAGCCCCTTGTACTGGTGAGCTGAGTCACACTTACAAACCAAAGTTCCTCTGTGATTCTGCTCATTGTTCACACAATATACTGTGGATGTTACAGAGTGAATTACAGCAACTAGGCCAAGCTCTGCTGAGGGATCAAGGCAAATAACCTTTAACGAAAGTGGAATTGGCTGGAGAAACTCAGCAGGCCTGAAAGCAGAGTTAGCAGTCCGAGTCCAGTGGCCCTTCTTCAGAACATAAAGTTTAAGCTTTACAACAAGGTCAGTGAGGGGCAAAAACAGGAAGCATTTCCGAGTTCAAAGGATAGTGAACGTTCAAAATTATTTTCCCCAAAAAACACTGCTGAAAATTTCAAGAACCACCTCAGCAGATTCTGTGAACATGGACTGCTTTCCCAATTTTCCTTTCATTCATAACACCAAGTTTTCCATGTGTGTTCTTCTCTGTTAGTGAGTTGTGAATGTGTGCACGTGTGTGCATAAGGGCTAATGCATAGAGAAATTTGGGCTTTAACTAGTTGGAGGTATATGTCAACCATTCTTTTTTACCTATAACTAGAGTCTCTACTTGTAATGGATACATGTTAAATACAGAGACCTGACTCATGCTCTCTCTCAGTCTGGACGAGAAAATGAGGCAAATTGGGAAATTCTGTGCACTTTTAGAACTCTGTAATTTTTGTCATGACTCCAAGCATAGCAGGGCTTGATTATCATTGTGAGGTGCACCACTTCACTTAACTATTTATCGCAAATTGCTTCCACTGTGTAGTATGCTTGCAGTTCAAGGTTAGACTTCAATTTTGGATATGTCTGTGTTGCTCTGACATGCTCTCCTACACTCCTCATTGAAACAGTGTTATAAAATCAACATTGTCCCAGAAGAACATAGGCCTGGTCTCTGTGAGAGAGAGAGAGAAAACTAGTGATGGTTTAATCTGAGGGTCACCATGCCTCAGATGAGGGGAAAGGCTACAAAGGTAGCCCCAGAGCTGGGAAGTGAACCCATGCTGTTGGCATCACAACACAGCCATTCAGCCAGCTGAGTCAGCTTTGGACCTGCTGGCTATAGAGTAACCAAAGAGTAAGGGTCACCAGGACAGAGTTTATAGTTGAATCGAATCACAGAATCCCTACAGTGTGGAAGCAGGCCATTCAGCCCATTGAGTCCATACTGACCCTCCAAACAGCCTCCCTCCGAGACTCACCCCATCCCTGTGACCCTGCATTTACCATGCCTAATGCACCTAACCTGCAAGTGGAACAGGGCAGCCCTTCTTCATGAAGGGCTCCTGCCCGAAACGTCGATTTTCCTGCTCTTAGGATGCTGCCTGCTCTGCTGTGCTTTTCCAGCAACACGCACTAATCTTATCTCTGCACATGGAACAGTACAATGCAGGATCAGGCCCTTCAGCCTACAATGTTGTGCTGAACATGACATTAAATTAAACCAATCTCTTCTGCCTGCGCTCGGTCCATGTCCTTCCACATTCACATGCTTTTTGCACTGTGGGAGGAAACCGGAGCACCCAGAGGAAACCCACGCAGACACGGGGGAGGATGTGCAAACTCCACACAAAGAGTAGCCCAAGGCTGGAATCAAACCCGGGTCCCTGGTGCTGTGAGGCAGCAGCGCGAACGACTGAGCCACCATGCTGCCCAATGTCATACACAAGGTACCAGTCATTTGTATCGGTATCTCAGATAATAAACAATAACTTCAGTATGCCAGGTGGTAATCGTGGCCAAGGTATTTCACATGGATTCTCATAAGCTGTTAGTCAAGTGAGAACAACTACTGCAAACTATTAATTAAAGTGCAGACAATGTATGGGAAAAACGTATTTTGCTCCAAGTTAGTAATATCTATTAAGATGGATTCACCATCAAGTGATGAAGTAAATGTATTACCAAATTCTTTGTCTGAATGTCATGAAGAAGTATTACCTAATGGTGAGCAATAGAGACTTAAAAGTAAGTACATTTTGAAATATGATAACATGAAGAAAATAATGCGTGAGCTTTCAAGTCGTTCAAAAGGCAACTAGATAAATCCACCGATCTTCAGGGGCTATGAGGAAAGATCAAGGCACTAATTGTAGTGCTCATTCAAACAGGCACAATGGGTGAAATGGCTTCTTGCTCTGTTGTATCATTTTATGCTTCTGCGAGCCCAGATCAATCCTCCCCTATGTTTACTCCTTTAATGTACATGGGTAAAACTGTTGAAAGGCACCAAAGAGAGACTATTTTCTTCAGAGTTGAGATGTACGATATTTCACGGGAGACAAGAAAGTGCTGTCGAGGTTTAAAGTGCCTGAACTATGTGGGTGAGCCACAATGTTAAATGTGGCTCATTATGGACATGAAATCTTTTGAGATGATGCCTCTGTAAGATTCTTCACTGAAGTAAAAGAAGTAGACCTTTTTAGTGTGATTATCGCTAAGAGATATGAGCTACGTTTTTGTAATGGGTCACAAAAAGCACAATGAGCCAGGTCTTACCAGGTTCTAATGGACACTGAACGGAACAGGCCAAATGACTCCAATTAGAAGTTTGATGGACACATAAGTGGTGTGTCCTACAATGTTCTGCACATCTGTATTATTTAATAGAGTCACAGAATAATAGATATGTACAGCATGGAAACAGGCACTTCAGTCCAATTCGTTCATGCTGACCAGATATCCTAATCTAAGCTAGTCCCATTTGCCAGCAATTGCCCATATCCCTCTAAACCCTTCCTATTCATAGACCTATCCAGATGCCTTTTAAATGCTGTACATGTACCAGGCTCCACCACTTCCTCTAGCAGCTCATTCCATACATGCACCACTCTCTGCATGAAAATGTTGCCCGTTAGGTCCTTTTTATATCTTTCCCCTCTCACCCCAAACCTATGCCCCTCTAGTTTTGGACACCCCCACCCCAGAGAAAAGACCTGTTGTTTTTTTACCCTATCCATGCCCCTCATGATTTCATAAACTGCTATGAGGTCCCCCCACAGCCTCCGACGCTCCAGGGAAAACAGCCCCAGCCTGTTCAGCTTCTCCCGATAACAGAAACCCTCCAACCCTGGCAACATCCTTGTACATCTTTTCTGAACCCTTTCAAGTTCCACAACATCCTTCTGATAGGAGGAGTACTTTGAGAATTGGTACTACTGGATTAGTGGTGCTGGAAGAGCACAGCAGTTCAGGCAGCATCCTTTGAGAATTGGTACCCAGCTCAAATGCTGCTCAGTGTTTATTCCCAAGCCCCCACTACCTGAGTGAAGAAGAAATTACAAGGCCATGTGCATTGAAACAAAGAGGAGGTACAAATACAGACTCTGGAAATAAAGGCAACAAGAATACTGGAAATGCACATCACGCCAGGCAGAACCTGTTTCAGGTCGAGACGCCCTCCCATCAGAATTGACAAAAAACAGAAAAATGAGGGTTTTTAAACAGTACAAGTTGTAAGGGGGAAGGAAGTAGAACCTGGAAGCTCTGTATATCTCAAATGGCAGAGATGGGGCAAGGGTGGGAGGGACCAGGCAGAAGGAGAGAGGGGGGAAGGTAGCAGATTCTCCAATGCCTTCTTTCCTTCCTGATTAAATACCCCTCCACCCACTCATTCAACTTGTTACAGGGGAGGGTACAAGATTTCATGTCCTGCAGGCCCGTGGTCTAATTGCCACAAAACAGACATTCACAGATTGGTCAGATTGGTTGTGAAAATCACAACGAGACACGCTGTGTGGAGAGGGAGGTAGAGCCATCACAGCCATAATATGCCAGAAAAGGAACAACACACAGAAGAGACCATTCAGCCCCTTGTGGGCGGTCCAGCTGAAGAAAATGGGTGTCCATTTGAATCTCACTTTCCAGGACTCGGTCCATAGTCTTGCAGGATATGGTACCTCAAGTGCACACCGATGTTCCTTTTAAATCGGTTGACGGCTTCCAACCACAATCATCAAACCAGGTAACAACTTCAGGCACCCACCAGCTTCGGAGGGAAAACATTTCATCTCCAAACCTTTTACCTTAAATCTGTGCCCCTGCTTATTGGCTTCTCTGTAGCGATATTCCCTGTGCCCTCGTTATATCCCTGTGCCCAAACCCTTCAATTTTTTCACACCTCAATGAAGGTACCCCTCTGCTTCCTCCCTCCTGAGAAAAACAAGCCGACCCTACTGAATTGTTTTGCCAACTACAATTTTCAAGCCCTGGAAGCTGCATATGCATTTACATAGCACCAGATCATTCAACATACACAACACTGAGCACTCCCGCAGCTACATAATGATGAAGTGCAAAGTTTTGCACATTACTACATCAGGTGATGCCTGAAGACTCTGGGGTTTTTCCAGAGGCTTGGTATTCTTCATGTTAGCTCAGCACACGTGGCCCAGATATTTCCTGAGCTAACTCCAGACCACTGACATTTGTGCACCCTCCTCTGTTTTTCAGATCATCTAATAGTCCTGAAACATCTGTTCATCAACAATTCCAAACATCTCTGCCTTCTCTATTCCCCAAGGCTTAAAACAGATGGAATTATTTACAGGTCTCCTTGAAAAGGAGTGGAACTCCCTGAAATTGTCAGTCGTAATGATATTATGGCTTTGAGAGGTGTATTTTTAATGACAAAACGTTGAGACAGAGGTGCCAAGCAGACTGCTAAACACCAATAAAGGTAAGCAGTTTGTGAGTCCCTGGGGCCTTTTTAAAAAAAAGTTTAAACAATAGAAGCATCCTGAATGGGTGGGGTCAAGCTCTCACAGAACCAGGATTTTTAGTTTTATTTTTCAGCAGTTGCTGGGACCTAGAAGATGGATGTGGAAGCTCAAATTCCTCTTTCTGCTACAGCTAAAAGCCAAGTTCTGTTCCTGCTGCTAGAATTGCATATGAGACAATATGTATTACTGAACTTGCCTTTGCCAAGGATGTGTTTATGGGATATTACGATATTAAAACATCTAATTAGTTATAATATATATCTATTGTTTTGTTAAGCATTTCTGTGGAGTGATAGTTCAGCCATTTCATTTTTGTTGGTTTTTTTGTCTGTATTTTAAATGCAGCGTAAAATATAAAGTGTGTTTAGCTTAAAGCCAAGCAGTTTGATCAAGTGAATTGCATTTGGAATGCAATGCCTCACACCTACCTTTAAAATCAGAAAAAGTTTGGCTCTTGACTATCTACTTAATACATTTGGAGGGGGTTTGGTTTGGTCCATAACACAGCACTATCAAAATGTTCACAGAATTATTCTGACAGGAGCTTTGAAAAATATGATCAGTATGGAGTTAAAAAAAAACAAATTGCAATATATATGCATATCTTCAGTTGCTTTCTTTAAATTTAATTTTCCTCCAGCGTTAGTCGCAGTATCTAGTAAAGTGCAACACTTTGCACTTCATTATTATGTTGAATTGTGCCTGAGGAACATATAATGTACTCTGTAAATAAGTGTCATTAGTTTGTATCTAATTACTGTGTTTTATATGTTAACCAGCAGAACCAAGTTTTGAAATTATTACATTGGCAACAAGGTAAAGGCCTGCATCTCAAAATTACAAAAAAAAAACAAAAGCCAGTCAAGTCTGTAAAGAAGATTACAGTCAAATATCTCTTTTTGGAAACTAGCTCCAGAAAATTGACTACAATGATGGCAGCTTGTTGTTGGCAAGGGCATGGGTGGATGTGAGATGGCACCCAGAGGAAATCCACGCAAACAAGGGGAGAATATACAAACTTCATGCAGTCAGTTGGACAAGGGTTGAATTGAACCTCAGTCCCTGGCGCTGTGGGGTAGCAGTGTTAACCATTAAGGCACAGTGCTGTCCTGCAAATAAGGCACAGGCACTGCTGGGGTGTTGATGGATAAGGATTGGATCTGTCCCAATTGAGATACTTAGCATCAGCATCAAACCCTCCCTGGACAGGAACAGCACAGCCAAAGGAAGAGGTTCCTTCTGCTCTGCTCCAGTATCACAGTTCAGATACAATCTCAGAAGAGCATTTCCTAACCACACACAGGCAAAAGGAACAGGTTCAGACATTGTTTTTGTTTTAATAAACCATGCTTCCCTAATGCATTCTCCTTGGAATACCTTGATCAATCAAAATGCCAACCAACCAGCTATCTTTTTGCTGTACGGCATAAATTGTTGTTCCCTTCAAAAATAGGCATTCTCACATCTGTTCTGATGAGTGCAAGATGAAAAACTTTAACAGCATGTCTTCATTTACAGTAATACCTCCTAAATACAGACCTATGCCATTCGTGACAGTTTCCACGAGGCTTGGCAACTCTTGTACATATTCCTGGGCACTTAAAGGCTCATAGCTGTAGCAAAGCTACACATCAGTCCTCTCTCTCATCCCCACACTCCGGGTAACCTCGTGTGTCTGAGTTGCCACAGTCTTACCAGACCATATGGCTTTTATCTCATGAGTTGGATAGAGAAGGAGACAATTGGTGGCGATTTAAGCTGAAGGCCACCATGTCTCAGGCGAGAGGGGAGAGACTGAGAAGGAGAGTCCTTCATGGTGACCTCAGCCGGTGTAAGAATTGAACCACACTGTTGGCATCACCTTGCTTCACAAACCAACCATCTGGCTCACTGAGCTTAACTGACCCCCACTGGGTTACTGAGTTAGTCCACCCTCTCAGGAACCATGGACAACTAGAACACATAAACGTTGACTGGGTGATTATGAGTCAGACAGCCTTATTCCAAGCCTCCTCTACCTATCCATAATACTTCTCTTGCCGAAAAGCAAAAATGATCAGAAAGCGAAAAATAAACATTTATTTTGTGCCCCGATACTGTTTTTCCACGATTCCTCTTGGCAAGGCCCTGGAGATTAATCTTCAATCCTTGTGGGTGTGGTTACCATTCTTCCCACATCAATCATCCTGTGGCCTCTATGAACAAAACAGTCAGCGTGAACAAATTAGCAGCAAACTTGTGGCATGTGCTCCTTCCTCCAAGGGGTTTATGGACTAAAGCAGCTCAAGTCAATCCCACAGACATCCCCGCGGATACATTCACACTGAGCTCATGTTCATCCGTTTATTGGGATGCTCTTAAATGTTACATTTATTCATTCATGGGCTGTGAGCCTCACTGCCTAGTCCAGCATTTGCTGCCTGAATCGAGTTGTCCAGAGGGCTTTTAAGAGTAAATCATGTTGCTGTGGATCTGGAGTCATGTGCAGATAAAGCAGGTAAGAATTGGCAGATTTCCTTCCTTGAAGGGCATTAGTGAACCTAATGGTCTTTTTAATGACATCTAAAATGTTATACCGAATCAAAATATTATACCGAATCAAATTTCACCATCTGCCACTGTGAGATTCAAGCCTTAACTCGCAGACCATTAGCCAAGAGTCTTGAATACTTACTCCAGTGATACTACCATTTCACCACCAGTGCCACTTCCCCTGCATCTACTGAATGCGAATCAGAGAGTAAAGAGAGCTGTGTCTTTCATTTTTTACCTCTCCTTACCTGAGGAAGGATGCTTGGGCTATGGACAGAATACATTGAAAGTTTACCAGACCGATCCCTGGGATAGCAGGACTGACATATGAAAGGAGACTGGATTAGTTAGGAGTATATTCACCCGAATTTAGAAGAATAAGAGGGGGTCTCATAGAAACCCACAGAATTCTAACAGGACTAGGCAGGGTAAACTCAGGAAAGGAGCCCAGAATCACAAGTCACAGTCTAATGATATGAGGTAGGTCATTTAAGACTGCGCTGAGGAGAAATTTCTTCTCCCAGACAGTGGGCGCCTGTGGAATTCTCTGCTACAGAAAGACATTGAGGCCAAAACACTGAAAGTTCTCTAGATGGAGTTGATCTGGATCTTCGGGCTACAGGGATCAAAGGGTGGAGTAGAAAGTGGAATCAGGGCACCGAGTTGGATAATCAACCATGATCATCTTAAATGGTGCAGCAAGCTTGAAGGGTCGAATGGCCTACTTCCCTTTTTCTATGTTTTATTGTGCCTGATCACATTTAAAACCCTGCTGCCTGTATTCTAACTTGCACCATCCAATCCATTCACCCATAACAAGGCCTGCGCTCACTGGTTTATACTGGCTCCTGGTCTAGGGCATCGCTGGTTTAAATTTCCCATCCCATTGTTCCCACGCACCTCACACCTCTCTGTCTCTATAACTTCCTCCAGCCTTTGCACTCCTCCAATTTTCACTGTGGATACATTTTCAATTTTTATTGTTCTTCTTTGGTGGCTGTGTTTGACACCTCTCAAACCCTCCGAGATCTGGAATTCTCTCTGTAACTATCATCTCTCCACATCTCTCACTCTTGCATTATCCTTTAACTCAAATTCCACGACCATACATTTTTGTCAGCCATTCTAATGTCTCTTGAAGTGGCTCAATGCCAAATTCCATCTGTCCATATTCCTCAAATCACATTGGGATGCTTCATTACACCAATATGCTATCTAAATGTAAGTTGTTGTTGTGCAAGACTGCACCTCTTGGCCTACCTGCTGAAATGTCATTAGTGTCAGTTGCAAGTCCTGGAACCTGTCCCTGGAGACAGTGCTGATAAGGATGATTGGGGCATATTGTGCGTGAGTTTCGGGAGGGCCTGGAAATTAAATGCTCCTATTGCTTATGGGATCCAGGTTTGACTAGAAGGAGAGGAGAGGTACATTTTTGTAAAGCCTCCTTAGATACTGAAGCAGTCCATGTTCAAATGCAGCAAGATCTGATCAGCATCCAGGCTTGGGCTGACAAATGGCAAGTCGCATTCACACCACACAAATGCCAGGTAATTAAAGTCAATCTAAGCATTGCACCTTGGCATTCAATGGGATTACAATCACTGAATCCCCTGCTATCGACATCCTTGAGGTTACCATTAACCAAAGACTCACTGGACTTGCCATATGCACACAGTGGCTACAAAAGCAGGTCAGAGGCTATGAATACTGGGATGAGTAACTCACCTCCTGACTCCCCAAAGCCTGTCCACCATCTACAAGGCACAAGTCAGGAGTGTGATGGAATACTCCTCACTTGCCTGGATGGGTGCTGCTCCAACAGTACTCAAGAAACTTGACACCATCCAGGACAAAGCAGCCCCCTTGATTAGCACTGCATCCACAAATGTCCACTACCTCCACCACCGACACTGAGTAGCAGCAGTGTGTAGTCTCGACAAGACGCACAGCAGAGATTCACCAAAGATCCTTGGACAGCACCTTCCAAATCCACAATTACTTCCATCCAGAAAGACAAGGGGCAAGAGATACATCGGAACACCACCACCCACAAGTTCCCCTTCAAACCACCCTGACTTCTATTTTTAAGTTCCTTCATGATTGCTTGGTCACAATTCTGGAATTGCCTCCCTACCAGTACTGTGGGACTGCCTACAGCACAGGGACTGCACTGCTTTGAGAAGGCAGCTCACCACCACCTTCCCAAGGGCAACTAGGGACGGGCAATAAATACTTGCCTCTGTCACAAAAGAGAATTTTTAAAAACTGAACTGTTTGGCAAACATAAAGCATGCAGCCAAGAAAATAGGAGAATAGAAAGTTTCCAAACGTCAGCATGATTTACAATTGGGCATTCCACAGATAATTATTACTCCTCCTGCCTCAATAATTCATTAATGTTTCTGTGATCTACAAATCTTGTTGGATTGTTTCTAATGACAAGAGTTGCCAAATCAAGGTCACACCTTGATTTGAGTGATTGACTGCTAACATGATTGCTTTGACTCCTGTGCTTAAAACTAGAAAAGGATTGTTGCCTTATTCCATTGTCATCTTAAGGGTTGGGACTGCTGTTGGTCTGAGCTGTGATTTTGCCGTAAACCTCAATAGCTCTTAACCAGCTCTGCTGAACTGAACTAAATAATCAGAGTTAAATGCTATCACTTACACAAAGGGGTTCACAGTCTTCAAATCTATCTTTATCCTGTTAGGCTCAAAGTCTAACTGGAGGATAGAAGCACAGAGATAGTGTTTCATCAGGTTGTCAAGGAAGAATAAATTAATTGACTGCCTATTGAGTAAAGGATGAATATTAATGCGATTCTTTTTAATGAGGAATATAAAAATATTGACATTGAGCACAATACTGAGATTATTCTGAAAGTGCATCAAACTGGCAAAGGATGTGTTTGTCTGAGGTTGAATAATTCGTCTTTTTCCTTCATGTGATTGACACGGGCAAGACCAGCATTAGTTACCCATCTCTAAATGCCCTGATCTTGCAGTCATTTCAGGGGGTGGTTAAGAATCACGAGATTGCTGTGGGTCTAGAGTCGCAGGAAGGTAATTATGGCAGATTTTCTCTCCTCAAAGACATTAGTCAACCAGGTGGGGTTTTGATAATAGAATCTGTGCAGGCACGATGGGCTGGATGACTTTATTCTGCACTGTAACAATTCGGTGATTCTGTCAACAATAGCTTCATGGTCACTGTGGTTCTATGTGTTCCCAGTGCCAGATTTCATTCATTGAGTTAAAACCCAACCAGCTGTTGTGCTGAGATGTGAACCTACGACCTCAGAGAATCGGTCTTGGTCTTTGAACTTCTCACCTTGCAACCTTTCCATCCTACTTCCATTTTGATGAACCCGGACTACCTGGTTGCTGGTTAACTTTAAACATCTGTACCATCTTGAGTAAAGTTCTGCCCAATATCCATTTTGGATTTAGGTTTCTACTCAATCTGTCTCTGCTGCTCCCATGCTACCTCAGTGTAATTTACAGATTTGGGAGGCTTGCACTGAGTAGGTTTCAATAACTGGGTTCTTTATATAAAACAGAACACAGCTATATAGATCCAATCCATAATGTCTTCCTGGTTGAAATTAGAACTTCCATTGCACTCTCCACATGCAGTATTTTTCTACATCCCTGTTATAGTAGGGACATTAACATCTAAAAAAACATAAAGTATTGACTTGCATGGACAATTGAAACAATGTGCATTTCGTAAATACCCTTTCAATCAAACCTACCAAAGCACTTAATTGTTGAATGACCCACATGAGAAAATATTGAGGGCTTTATAAAGAGGGCTTTAAGGGTCAAATTAAAGGAGAAAAGAGAGATGAAGAAGCAGAGAGATTGAAGGAAGAAATTCAAGAGTTTGAGGGTCTTGGAATTTGAAAGCAAAGCCATTGATGTCAAAATGAAATTGGGGACATACAAGAGGTCAGAAATGGAGGAACGCAGATACCACCAAGGATTTGGAGGAGTTTGCAGAGATAAAGAATATTAAAGTGAAATTGTCCATTTAGGTAGGAAGAATAAAAAAAAGCATGTCATCGAAATGGTGCGGAAATGTTGAGATCTGAGATGTGGAGGGATCTGGGGACAGAGTGCATGAATCACTAAAGTTTAGTTCCAAATGCACAGCAAGTAATTAGGAAAGGTAACAGAATAGTCTTGTTTATCACAAGGGGAACTGAATACACAGGTTGGGGCGTTATGCTTCAGTTACACAGCATCTGGAGCTCTGTGTTAGTCATCTCATTGAAGGAAGAAGCAAAATTGGGTGGAGGCAGTTCAGAGAAGCTCAATACATGGAATGGATAAGCTGTCCTCTGACAAAGGGGTGGTCAGGCTAGTTCTACATCCATTGAAGCTGAGAAGAGGTGACTTGATTGAAACATAACAAATCCAGAGAAGTCTTGACAGGTGTTTCCTTTCATGGGGGAGCCTTGAATTAAGGGGTGACTGTTTAAATATCAGGGTCACCCAGTTCAATGTGGGATGAGGTGATTTTTTTTTCTCTCTCTCAGAGGATCATGAGTCTTTGGAAGAGTCATCCTGGACATTTGATGGAAGCAGAGTCCCATCAACATTTTTAAGGCAGGTACAGTCAGATTATTGTTAAATTGGAGGGTGGAAGGTAATTGGAGTAGGGCCAGAATGGAGATTTGAAGTTACAATCAGATACGATCTGATAGAATGGCAGAGGAGGTTCCAAGTGCTGAATGGCCTACTTCTGCTCCTCACTCATGAGGCCAAGGAAGAACCTAATTCAAGGGGAAAAAATTTCAGACTGAAACATCGATGGATGGGAAGTTTCGGATTGATTGGAGAAGGGAACAGGAAACTGCAGTTAGAAACTCTTCAGAGATTGGAACTAACTTTACTGGAACACGGACTAGCCATTTGGATACAGAACTGGCTTGAAGGTAGAAGACAGAGGGTGGTGGTGGAGGGTTGTCTTTCAGACTGGAGGCCTGTGACCAGTGGAGTGCCACAAGGATTGCTGCTGGGTCCACGACTTTTCATCATTTATATAAATGATTTGGATGTGAATATAAGAGGTATAGTCAGTAAGTTTGCAGATGACACTAAAATTGGAGGTGTAGTGGACAGTGAAGAAGATTACCTCAGATTACCTTGATCAGATGGGCCAGTGCGCTGAGGAGTGGCAGATGGAGTTTAATTCAGATAAATTGAGGTGCTGCATTTTGGAAAAGCAAATCACTCATACACTTAATGGTAAGGTCCTGGGGAGTGTTGCTGAACAAAAGGACCTTGGAGTGCAGGTTCATAGCTCCTTGGAAATAGAGTCGCAGGTAGATAGGATAGTGAAGGCGGCGTTTGGTATGCTTTCCTTTTTTAGTCAGAGTATTGAGTACAGGAGTTGGAAGGTCATGTTGCAGCTGTACAGGACATTGGTTAGGCCACTGTTGGAATATTGCATGCAATTCTGGTCTCCTTCCAATCGGAAAGATGTTGTGAAACTTGAAAGGGTTCAGAAAAGATTTCCAAGGATGTTGCCAGGGTTGGAGAATCTGAGCTACAGGGAGAGGCTGAACAGGCTGGGGCTGTTTTCCCTGGAGTGTTGGAAGCTGAGGGGTGACCTTATAGAGGTTTATAAAATCATGATGGGCATGGATAGGGTAAATAGACAAGGTCTTTTCCCTGGGGTTGGGAAGTCTAGAACTAGAGGGCATAGGTTCAGGTTGACAGGGGAAAGATATAAAAGGGACCTAAGGGGCAACTTTTTCATGCAGAGGGTGGTGCGAGGATGTGATGAGCTGTCAGAGGAAGTGGTGAAGGCTGGTGCAACTCCAGCATTTAAAAGGCATCTCAATGAGTATATGAATTGGAAGAGTTTAGATGAATATGGGCCATGTGCTGACAAATTGGACTAGATTAGGTTGGGATATCTGGTCAGCATGGACAAGTTGGACCGAAGGGTCTGTTTCCATGCTGTAGAGCTCTATGACTCTATGTAACTTGAACAGATTTAAATGAAGAACAGTACATATCAAGAACAGGCCCTTTGGCCCAGGAAGACTGTGCTGACACATGATGTCTTTTGAAGTTGAAAATCTTTTACCTCTACACAGTCCAAATCTCCCTATTTGCTGCCTATTCATGTAAGTGTCAAGATGCTTCTTAAATGTTGCTATTGTATCTGCCTCTGGACAAAATCTATGCTTCTGGTTGCGAGTTATGGTTGATGATTGAGGGGTCAATCATTTAAATGAGGAATGGTATCTGGAGAAAATGCTTTATTCTGGGGTCTATTACATTGTAGAAATCTTTCCGACTGAGAGTAATTTTTTTTATTCATTTATGGGACTTGTACATCGCTGGCTGGCCAGCATTGATGGACCATCCCTATTTTCCTTTGAGAAGATGGTGGTGAGCTGCCTTCTTGAATCGCTGCAGTCCACTTGCTGTGGGTTGACCCACAATGCCAGTAGGGAGGGAATTCCAGGATTTCGACCCAACGACTGTGAAGGAATTGCGGTATATTTCCGAGTTAGCGTGGTGAGTGGTTCGGAGGGGACCTGGCAGGTGGTATTGTTCCCAAGCTCCTGCTGCCCTTGCCCTTCTAGGTGGAAGTGGTCGTGGGTTTGGAAAATGCTGTCTAAGAACCTTTGATGAATTTCTGCAGTGCGTCTTGTAGGTTGTACACACTGCTGCTACTGAGCACCCGTGGTGGAGGTTTGTAGACGCGATGCCAATCAAGCGGGTTGCTTTGTCCTGGATGGTGTCAAGGTTCTTGAGTGTTGTTGGAGCTGAACCTACCCAGACAAGTCGGGAGTATTCCATCACACTCCTGACTTGTGCCTTTGTCGATGGTAGATAGACTTTGGGGTGTCAGGAGGTGAGTTACTCGCCACAGTATCCCTAGTCTCTGACCTGCCCTTGCAGCCACTGTGTTTATGTGGGTAGTCCAGTTCAATTTCTGGTCAATGGTAACCCTCAGGATGTTGATAATGGGTGTTTCAGTGATGGGAATACCATTAAATGTCAAGGGTCAGTGATTAGAGTGTCTCTTATTGGTGATGGTCATTGTCTGGCATTTATGCAGTATGAATGTTACTTGCCACTTGTCAGCCCAAGTCGAGATATTGTCCAGATCTTGTTGCATTTGAGCACGGACAACTTCTGTACCTGAGGGCTAAATTACTGCATACCTGGCAAACATGGACAAATATTTAAAGCAGACAAAGATATTGGACACAGGAGAACAGTGCATTTCTTTTTGCAGGACTCTTTTGCTGGTTCAGGTGATCTATTTTGGCATTGAAAAAAATTTAAAAGTTCTATGGTTCTAGCAGAGTAGACAAAGATAGACAGGACAAACTGTCTGAGGAACACTGAAGAAGGAGTATCAAAACAATCAGCCCTTGGAGATATGTTGAAGCAAGTCAACAAATTCAGCTTTGTGAAGCTGATCCAAGTACCTGAGATTACTAGTCAGGAGTGTGCCCAGAGTAGTTAATAATAACTATCCCTTGTTTCATTTGCAGAACAAGTACATTACATTCACCTTCCATTAACAATTCCAGTGAGAATGGATGTGGTTCAAATCTCCATATCACAGATACATTTCCTCTGTTACAGAATTAATTCTGATCTTGGTTTACAAGTAGCAAGATTTCCCACGCATGCAAATATTTTTAGTCAAAGTTTCATTGGCACATGAAAAGCTGATAGAATGGATGTCGAACGGCTTACTGTTTAATTACAATTTGCAATTACAATTACAATTTAAACTACAATTTGCTGCTTTACACACATTCCCATTTCTCCCTCTGCCATTTCAGATTGGGATCAGTCTCCATCTCTGGAAGAGAAATTGTTGACGTGGACCAGATCATTGCAGAGTCAAGACGTTGTTTTGTGCTTTCATAGGATTTGGGTATAAGTGGCAAGGTCAGCATTCATTGTCTCTCACTAAATGTCCCTGTACTAAGTGGCATGCTACAGCCATATCATGGGGCAACTGGCAGTGTACCATGTTGCTGGGATTGTAGTGTCACATGTCAGCTAGATCATTTAAAGATGGCAGATTTTCTTCCCTCAAGGACATCAACGAACCCAGTGGAATTTTGATCCAAATTGCCAACTGAAATATAGAAAACAGGAATGGGGTGGGCCATTCGGCCCTTCAAACCTGCTGCAGTATTCAATATGATCATGGCTGATCATCCAACTCAGTATCATATTTCCAATTTCTTCCCATAAACTTTGATCCTAACAGCTATATCTAACTCCTTCTTGAAAACATTCAATGCTTTGGCCTCAACCACTTCTTGTGGCAAACAATTCCACAGGCCTTCTCTGGGTGAAGAAAGTTCTCCTCAACTCAGTCCTAAATGGTCTTCTCCATGTCCTGACACTATAACCACATTTTGGATTGGTGGTGCTGGAAGAGCACAGCAGTTCAGGCAGCAACAAAATCGACGTTTCGGGCAAAACCCTTCATCAGGAATAAAGGCAGAGAGCCTGAAGCGTGGAGAGATAAGCTAGAGGAGGGTGGGGTGGGGAGAAAGTAGCATAGAGCACAATGGGTGAGTGGGGGAGGGGATGAAGGTGATAGGTCAAGGAGGAGAGGGTGGAGTGGATAGGTGGAAAAGAAGATAGGCAGGTAGGACAAGTCCGGACAAGTTATGGGGACAGTTACTGAGCTGGAAGTTTAAAACTAGGGTGAGGTGGGGGAAGGGGAAATGAGGAAACTGTTGAAGTCCACATTGATGCCCTGGGGTTGAAGTGTTCCGAGGCGGAAGATGGGGCGTTCTTCCTCCAGGTGTCTGGTGGTGAGGGAGGGTGGTGAAGGAGGGAGAGTTGAAATGTTGGGTCACGAGGCGGTGTGGTTGATTGGTGCAGGTGTCCCGGAGATGTTCCCTAAAGCGCTCTGCTAGGAGGAGTCCAGTCTCCCCAATGTAGAGGAGACTGCATCGGGAGCAAAGGATGCAATAAATGATATTAGTGGATGTGCAGGTAAAACTTTGATGGATGTGGAAGGCTCCTTTAGGGCCTTGGATAGAGGTGAGGGAGGAGGTGTGGGCACAGGTTTTATAGTTCCTGCGGTGGCAGGGGAAAGTGCCAGGATGGGAAGGTGGGTTGTAGGGGGGCGTGGACCTGACCAGGTAGTCATGGAGGGAATGGTCTTTGCGGAAGGTGGAAAGGGGTGGGGACGGAAATATATCCCTGGTGGTGGGGTCTGTTTGGAGGTGGCAGAAATGCCGGCGGATGATTTGGTTTATGCGAAGGTTGGTAGGGTGGAAGGTGAGCACCAGGGGCGTTCTGTCCTTGTTACGGTTGGAGGGGTGGGGTCTGAGGGCGGAGGTGCGGGATGTGGACGAGATGCGTTGGAGGGCATCTTTAACCATGTAGGAAGGGAAATTGCGGTCTCTAAAGAAGGAGGCCATCTGGTGTGTTCTGTGGTGGAACTGGTCCTCCTGGGAGCAGATCCGGCGGAGGCGGAGGAATTGGGAATACGGGATGGCATTTTTTGCAAGAGGTAGGGTGGGAAGAGCTGTAATCCAGGTAGCTGTGGGAGTCGGTGGGTTTGTAAAAAATGTCAGTGTCAAGTCGGTCGTCATTAATGGAGGTGGAGAGGTCCAGGAAGGGGAGGGAGGTGTCAGAGATGGTCCAGGTAAATTTAAGGTCAGGGTGGAATGTGTTGGTGAAGTTAATGAATTGCTCAACCTCCTCGCGGGAGCACGAGGTGGCGCCAATGTAGCGGAGGAAGAGGTGGGTGCCGGTGTAATTCCGGAAGATCGACTGTTCTGCCAACAAAGAGACAGGCATAGCTGGGGCCCATACGTGTCCATGGCTACCCCTTTAGTCTGGAGGAAGTGGGAGGATTCGAAGGAGAAATTGTTAAGGGTGAGGACCAGTTCGGCCAAACAAATGAGAGTGTTGGTGGAAGGGTACTGTTCGGGACGTCGGGAGAGGAAAAAAACGGAGGGTTTAGAGGCCCTGGTCATGGCGGATGGAGGTGTAGAGGGATTGGATGTCCGTGGTGAAGATGAGGCATTGGGGACTGGGGAAACTGAAGTCTTGGAGGAGGTGGAGGGCCTGGGTGGTGTCTTGAACGTATGTGGGGAGTTCCTGGACTAGGGGGGATAGGACAGTGTTGAGGTAGGTAGCAATGAGTTCAGTGGGGCAGGAGCATGCTGAGACAATGGGTCGGCCAGGGTGGTCAGGCTTGTGGATCTTGGGAAGGAGATAGAACCAGGCAGTGCGGGGTTCCCGGACTATGAGGTTGGAAGCTGTGGGTGGGAGATCTCCTGAGGTGATGAGGTTCTGTATGGTCTGGGTATGGTATGGTATGGTATGGTCTGTATGATGGTTTGGTGATGGGGGGGTGGGGTCATAGTCGAGGGGGTGGTAGGAAGAGGTGTCCTCGAGTTGGCGTTTGGCTTCAGTGGTGTAGAGTCAGTGCGCCAGACTACCACTGCGCCCCCTTTATCCGCTGGCTTGATGGTGAGGTTGGGATTGGAGCAGAGGGATTGGAGGGCTGCGCGTTGTGAGGGTGAGAGGTTGGAGTGGGGGACGGGGGTCGACAGGTTGAGGCGGTTAATGTCCTGGCGGCAGTTGGAAATAAAGAGGTCGAGGGCGGGTAACAGGCCAGCGCGGGGTGTCCAGGTGGATGCAGTGTGTTGGAGGTGGGCGAAGGGGTCCTCGGAAGGTGGGCAGGAGTCCTGATTGTGAAAGTAAGCTCGGAGGTGGAGGCGGCGGAAGAAGTGTTCGACGTCACGGCATGTATTAAATTCATTGATCTGTGGACATAGGGGGATGAAGGTGAGTTCTTTGCTGAGGACTGATCGTTTGTCCTCAGTGAGGGGAAGGTCTGGAGGGATGGTGAAAACTCAGCAGGGCTGGGAGCTGGGATCTGGTGTAGGTGTGGTGGAGGGGGGAATGGGAGTGGGGTCATGAGCAGGGGTGGTGTTCCCCTCAGGGTTCTGGGGGCCGGGAATGGTGACAGTGGGACATGTGGGGGGTGTGTCAGCAGAATGCAGGTGAGTGGCGTTGGTGGGGGCAGAAGTGGTGGCAGACACGGCAGTGGGGTGGTGGAAGTCACTGAGCGTGTGACATCAACGATAATGTGAGGGGCAGAAGTGATGTCACGTGTGATGTATGAGGAATGGTGAGGGGTGGAAGTGGTTGTGGGAGTGGCCATGATGGGGGCGGAAGTGACATCATCAATCAGCGTGGGAGTGGTAGCTGCACCAGCCGCATGGCTAATGGAGTCCAAGCAGTCCCAGAGGCCGGGGGAATCTTCTGGAATGTTTGCAGGGTGCTGGTTATGGAGGTGGGTAGATAAAAGTTTGTTGTACTTACAGTTTTTGATGTTTGGGATGGAGTTGAAATACTGTTTGTTGAGAGTATGAATTCTCCTGAGGATGTAGTATAGAATGGGTCCTTTGCAATTCTGAGAGAGTGTGGCCCTCAGCTGTGGCAGGGCTGACTGTAGAGAGGTTAGGTGCTGGCGCATTGTTGCAAGTGTGGAGTGGAGGATCTTGAAGGAGAACCTACTATAACCACATTCCCTGGTCACTGCCAAGATGGTGGTGCCAGGATGTAAGTCATGTTCAGGCTCACTGGATCCCACCTGCTCCAGGCCGGCAGCATCTTTGTGTACCTTTCATCTTCTTTTCTTTCTTTATCTCTGAGGTCAGAAAGGTGTTGGCAGGGTAGTGGCAGTGGTAGGCCCAGAGCCTGGACACTTAGCAGCAGAGTGTTGAATGGCAGCAGAGCCAGGGTCTCCTGTGAGATCAGCGTTGTAGTTACTGTATCCAGTGGGAAGCCCTTCAGGACCAGAACACCTTGCAGAAGCCCTAGAACCTTGCTTGAATCTCAATTTGAATAGAAGACAAACTCTATTTTATTCTTTTTATTCTTTTTGTAATGCAAAATGGCACCAGATTGTGGTGTCAAGACACTTCCTAATGTTTCTTCAAGATTTATATGACAATAAAATCCTTCATTCATTTGCAAACATCCTTTTTGCATTTCCCTGTTTAGTCCTGTTGGAATTTTATGGACTTGTATGAGATTCTCCCTTCATTCTTCTAAACTCCAATGAACACACACACACCATGTGACTTGGAGCCATATCTCCAGAGTATTGGTCCGAATTACTGGAAGAAAGTCCAGTGATATTACTACTGGGTTAGCATCACTCCCCAGTAGACATCACTCCACAGCTGGTTCCAATAGTTGGTATTGGAACAAATGGAAAGAAATGCTGTTTGTCAAAGATGATAAATAGTATGTGAGAAATAAAACAATCTAACATAGCAAACCCCTAATGACTGGAGAAGCACAGTGAAACAGCTCTTCGGGAAGATAGGAACAATGTAAACACAGATCACAATGGAATCAGAAAACAGTGCAACTAAATAAACACAATACCATTGAGTGTGGTCCCAAGGAAGTTATGTCAAGGTTGCAATAATTATCTAAGCCTGCAAAAAAACATAAAACCTAACAGTGGGGAGTTATAGGGGCAAGTTAGAATGCTACCATGTTGACAGAAACACAGTGGGACTGGGAAATAAATATTCCCAACTTAGGAATTTTGAGGAAAGAGGAAGAAGGAAAATATGAAGAATTCCTTGCTAAGGAAGGACAAAAATCACAGCCATAGGAAAGGGTTATATTGAAAGAATGAGCATACTGCTTCTGTTGTAAGGGAATACACTATAAATTTCTAAACACCAGAAATGGAGGTTTGCAAGTAGTTACCAGGATACCATAATAGGAAGTTATGAATAGCTTGAGTCACCTTAGGATAACACTGAAGTTTATAGCCAAAAATAGGTGGGGGAGTCCAGTGGTTAAAGAAAGAGTGCGGGATTGGTGTCTGAATTGGTAGTTCCCATGGAGAACAAATGGCAATGTAGTGCAAGATTTAGTTCTGGGTAATGAAGCAGGACAAGTGGACAATGGGGATGCAGAAACAGGGTGATGTGAGTTCACACACATAGGATGCAGTTAAACTTGAGTGGGTGTGAAACAGATTTACAATGATGTCGCCGGGATTGGAGGGTTTGAATAGGGAGAGGATGAATAGACTGGGGCTCTTTTCACCCTTGGAACTTCGGAGGTTGAGGGGTGACATTATAGAGGTTTACAGAATCATAACGGGCATGGACAGGCAGGATCCTTATCCGAGGGTAGGGGAGTCCAAAACTAGAGGGCATGGATTAAGGTGAGAGGGGAAAGATTTAAAAGGGACCTGAGGGGTCATGTTTTCATACAGAGGGTGGTGCATGTATGGAATGTGCTGCCAGAGGCAGTGGTGGAGGCTGGTACAATTACAATATTCAAAAGGCATTTGGATAGTTTAAGAATACAAAGGGTTTAGAGGAATATGGGCTAAGTCCGAGCAAATGGGACGCGGTCAGACTGGGATATCTGGTCAGTGCGGGCACGTTGGACAGAAGGGTCTGTTTCCGTGCTGTCTGACTCAATCTCTGAAGAAGGTATGGCAGATTGAGGTGAAGAAGCAGACAGAACCCTGAGCTTTGGAAGCTGTGGTATAAGTACGATTGAAAACTTCATGAGTCAGGTACAGTATGGCCATTGTTGGATTGACTGAATCTGATTCTGGGTTTCAGGGGAAAGTCAAGGGATTGGAGAGACTGCAGTGGTGACTTTTTACAATGTTCCAAAAGGGAAAGGGTCAGATGTATGAAGGACCTATAGAAACAGAGATTGTTCACTGCAGAGCGGATCAGACTGAGGGGACATTTAACTCAGTTGTTCAAAACCATGCTGTGTGAGATGGAGGGGAAGGAGGCTGGAAGAACACAGCAAGCCAGGCAGCATCAGGAGGTGGAGAAGTCGATGTTTTGGGTGTGAGCCTTCTTCAGCACTGGGGTGGGTTTGGGGGGAGCTGCAGATAAAGGGGGTGGAAGGGGCAGGGTGGTGAAGCGGGGATAGGTGAAGAGAGGGAGAGGGTATGACCTGATTGGTCAGTGAGAGAAATGAATCCAGTTGGTGGCAGGGAGCAGTGGAAGGGAGAGGGAGGGGCTAGGAAAGGAAGTTATTTGAAATTGGAGAACGGTGGCACAGTGGCTCAGTGGTTAGCACTGCTGCCTCACAGTGCCAGGGACCCGGGTTCAATTCCCACCTTGGGTGACTGTCTGTGTGGAGTTTGCACATTCTCCCCGTGTCTGCGTGGGTTTCCTCCTGGTGCTCCGGTTTCCTCCCACAGTCCAAAGATGTGCATGTCAGGTGAATTGGCCATGCTAAATTGCCCATAGTGCTAGGTGCGTTAGTCAGGGGTAAATATAGGGTAGGGGAATGGGTTTGGGTGGGTTTCTCTTCGGAGGGCCAGTGTGGACTTGTTGGGCTGAAGGGCCTGTTTCCACACTGTAGAGAATCTAATCTAATCTCAATGTTGAGTCCTCCAGGTGGAAGATGAGGTGCTGTTCCTCCAATTTGCGGTGCGGCAAGGGAGGAGGCCAAGGATGGTCTTGTTGGAAAGGGGACTATGTTCGCTGTTTGGTCAGGGTTAGTCACCACCGAACACAGAATGTGGATAGCTGCAATAAAGTGTCAGAAGTCGGGTGGGGGAGATGACAATTTTTTTTCATTATGATCTGGAAAGCACTGCATGTAAGGCAGATGGAACAGATAGAAGAGTAACATCCAAGAGCAAATTCAATAAATGTTTGGAAAGGGGAAACTTGAAGGGGTATTGAGAAAGAGCAGGGAGTGGGAGCTCTTTGAAAGAGGCATGAGTATTGAATGGTCTCCTCTTGCACTATATACAATTCAATGACAAGTAAGTAATCTGTAGGTAGATGATCACTTGGGAGATAGGAACCATGACTTAACAGGGTTCACAATGAAAGCAGATAAAAGGGAGTGAAAAAGATAATTTGTAGTCAACATAAAGGGAAATAACCATGGCTTTTGCAAGCACTCAAGATGTAATAGGATACTCAAAGAAAAGGTGCAACAAAGGAGGTTGTCAGAATGGCAGTGATACTTAATAAGCATCTTGCAAATGTTTTTACAGAGGAGGTTGGGAATGATACTGTAGGTGTTACCCGAGGCGGATGGTAAAGAGCAGCTGCTGGAGATAAACATACAAAAAGAAACTGCAATAAGGAACATAATCATCAAAACTAGAAAAGGCAACAGATCCAAAATGGTGTGCATCCTGGGTTCTGGCTGTGACAGTGCAAAATCCTTTGCAAAGGGGAGTTAAAGACCAGGAAATTGTTCCGGCCTTGTTCAACAAGGAGATAACTGAGGAAACTATATACTCATTATTTTCACTTCAGTTATGAGTAGTCCTCAGTATTATACAACACAAGGTGACATTTGCAAAGTTATCAAGTCATCCTTGATTTGTAAAAGGCACACTGTTCCAGACTAATTCAATTCACTTTTCCGAAGAAGAAGCAGATTATACGGGCCTAGAATTGCACTGGTCGTGATAGAGACGGAGTTTTCGGACATGTTATAGGTTTCAATCTACTGCCCATCACACCACCACCTCCTGTCCCCCAGCTTCAGAGAGACTGCTGAACTTACTGGGGAAAAGAGTTTCATTGATTCTTAAGCAGCCTGCACTGATAGTCACATACATTTAGCTTTCATTCTTCAATTGATGTAGGTTACACTGGTTCCGTGTGGACTTGATGGGCTGAATGGCCTACTTCTAAACTGCAGGAATTCTATGATTCTATGATCCCAGGAATTTGAGATTACTTTTCAATGGGGAGGAGTTTGAAGTGATTAATTTTGGAAGAAAGAAACATGGCGGCGCAGTATTAAAAAAGGGGATGTGGCAAAGGTACAGATTCAGGAATATCATTAGTACGGTACATAGGAAAGTAGAAAACTTTTCTGGAAATGAAAGATCCCCAGATTCAAAATATCCACAGAGACCAAGAAAATAACACCATTTAAAGAAGAAATGGGGAAGTAGGAAAGCAGACGGGCAAATGCGTTTCCAGTTGCTCCATTTAAGGAACTAGAATTGGCGAGAGTTGGGTGACAGTAAAAGCTTTGTGGAATAATACAACACCAGAAGAGGCTATTATTCCAACCAACCCATTCTTTCATCTTAGCAACCCTTTGTATGCTCAAGTTTTTTGATAATTTGAACATGTGGAAAGTGACTCCACAGAAGTCATCAATGCCTTAGGTCCTCGAAGGTCATCCTTTGTCCGAATGCTGGAAGGTAGTGTGGCCCTGGAAAGCATCACACTCGTTGGCCCTCCTTAACAGGGCAAAATAACCAGAAAGCAAGATGAGGAGAAGCCTTATCACGAAGATGATCTGAAATGTGCCGGTGACAATGGTGGGGGAGAGAAGACTCAACAATAACTTTCAAAAGGGGTTTGGTTCAATGGTTGACATGGTGGAAGATTGGCACTGATTGGATCGATCCTTGCATAGGCTTGATGGACTGACAAGCCTCCATTGTCTGGATTTTTACAAGTGTTTTCTCATTGTATGGTGTTCACGGTAACACAGGGTTTATCGATTTATCATCTTTTACACCATTCAAATGGTTGGTTGCTGTCTGATAATTGGGATCAGCAGAAAAGGTACCATCTGCCCCACTCCCAATAAGGGATGTCTGCTGGGGTGTGCCTAATAACAATTAGGGGTGGCTAAACCTGCTAATACAAATAAATCCTAATGCCACTAAACCAGCCCATCAGGGATTCAGGGATCTAAAGCCATATTTTGCTGATCGAAACTCTGTTTTGCATAATCGCTCCACTGTGGTGCCTTTTTGATTTAAAGTGGACAAATCCACTGGAAATTTCTTTCACAATTAACATCCTTGTCTCGCTCAACTGCATTAGGGAAGAAAATACAGTCCAATTTGTATTGTAATAGGATGGAGCATTAACTCCACACCACAAGCAGTGGGCAATTGCAACTCATGCAATTGTCTCACTTATATCACCTCCATTTCACTCATTATCACTGATTGCATAGATCCTTTCGCTCGCTCAGTCCTTTTCAGTATACTTGGCAGCTCTCAGCTGAATTGGCTGCAAATAGAATTTAAATGATTTTTACTTTGATTCTCATTTGGGGTGATCTGTGCCTTTGTTATTTTGAGACTGTGTACTATTCTAATGTGCTCCGAACCAGTATTACACATTTGAATCTCCAAAATCTAATCCCTGCTTCCCACGTCCAAAGTAAGTCCTGGTCATCCATTACCTCTTTCTGACATACACTGGCTCCTGGTTAGAAACTGTACCGCAGTTTTGAAATACTCATGCTTGCTTACAAAGCTCTCCATTGTTTCGGCCCTTCAATGTCACTGCAATCACCCCCGAGTTTCCAAGAAATTAGCATTCCTCCACTTCTGGCCTCTTAATCATCCGTGACTTCCATTGTTCTACTATTGTTAGCTGTGTTTTCAGTTGCTAAGGTCTGAAGGTCAGAATTCCCTTCCCATATTGAAGCGGCCCCCAAGGATGCATTCTCAGCTTCCTATTGTACTCCTTGTACACCCATGACTTGGAGCCAATGCTATCCACAAGTTTGCTGACCAACACCACCATGGTTGGACAGATATCAAACAATGATGGGTGAGAATGCAGAAAGGAGATAGACTGCTTGGTGTCATGATGTAATAACAATCTCCCTCTCAATGTCTAACTGGTCACCGACTTCAGGAAGAAAAGAGGAGGACATGCCCCCATTTACATTAATGGAACTGAGGTGGAGAGGGTCAAGAGCATCAAGTCCCCAGGAGTGACGATAACTGGCATTCTGTCCTGGACTTCCCATGGAGATGCACCAATCAAGAAGGCACAACAATGCCTCTTCTTCCTCAGGCAGCTCAGGAAATTTGGCATGTCCACAAGGATCCTCACCAACTTCTACAAGATGCACCATGGAGAGCATACTGTCTGGGTGCATAATGGCCTGGATTGGAAACTGTTCTGTCCAGGACTGTCGGAAGCTCCAGAAGATTGTCCCCAGACCAATACACAAGCCAACCTCCCATCATGGAATCTATTTACACTTCTCGTTGCTGTGGAAAGGCTGCCAACATCATCAAAGACCTCTCCCACCCCTGTAATGCTCTCCTACGACCTCTTCTATCAGGCAGAATATGTAAAAGCTTGAACACATGCACCAGGGAAGAAGAGCTTCTTCCCTGCTGTTATGAGACTGACGAATGGACTCTCTAACTTCAAATGGTGTTGATTTTACTGATGCTGATCTAGCTTTGAGCACCTCTGTGCAACTTTAACCTTGTATACTTTGATCAGTCTATGCTCCCTTTGATCTGCATACCTTTCTTTCCTATGATCTGCCTGTACTGCTTGCAAAACAAAGCTTTTCACTGTACTTAGGTACATGTAACTACAAGAAATTAAATTAAATCAATGAGGTGTGACCTTACAGAGGTGTATTAAATCATGAGGGGCATAGATAGGGTAAATTGACAAGGTCTTTTCCCTGGGGTGGGGGAGTCTAGAACTCGAGAGCATCAGTTTAAGGTGAGAGTGGAAAAATTTAAAAGGGACCTAAGGGGCAATTTTTCCACACAGAGGGTGGTGCATGTATGGAATGAGCTGCCAGAGGAAGGCATCTGGATGGCTATATGAATAGATAGGGTTTAGAGAAATATGGACTAAGTGCTGGCAAATGGGTCTATTTACCCTGTTCACTCCCCTCATGATTTTATAGACATCCAGCATCTCGTCTTGCCTGGCTGACAATCATCAACCCCTTTGACCACCTTGTCTTTCTCTCTCTTTCAGGGCTCTCTCTCCACCTACCCATTCCCTCCTTTCTCCCCAGTCTCCATCATCAGCACACATATAACCTTTCTTTAGCTGCTATCAGTTCTGAAGAAGGGCCATTGGATCCAGAACATTAACTTTGAGTCTCTTTTTCATTGGTGTTGCCAGATGGGCTGAGTTTCCCCAGCAATTTCTGTTTTTGCTCATTTCAGATCTCAAGCATCTGCAGTTCTTTGTTTTATGTTGGTGGCTATCATTGCTTGTAATTAAAGTCTATCGAGACAGCTCATGGCCTTTGGAAGAAAGGAATCTTACATCTTCGACTGGCCTCTGTGTGACTCTAGATCCACAGCAATGTGGTTCCCCTCCCACCCCCCAACTGTCCATGAAATGACCCCATAAGCTACGTGGGTCAACAGCAAGTAGGGATGGCTAACAAATACTTGCCTTGACAGTGATACCTGCTTTCCATGCAAAATCTATGAAAAGAAACAATATTTAAATAAGTTAATATATTTTCACTGTGACTAAAAGCTGAAATCTCAGCACAAAAGAAATTCTTGGGTTTGCTAACTCTGAGAGATCACCATAAACTTTGTCATTGAGTTCAAAGGACAGATGGAATGTTACAGCTAAAAGCATCAAAGAAATTTTCAACAGACTCCGATCACCTGTGTTTCCAAAGCTAATGGGGGACTGATGCCCTCTGCTTAAGCTACCCCCCTGTTGATTATGTCCTAAACTACAGACATATTTCATATGTTTCCCTTTGAGGAATATACAAGGAGTGGAGTTAAGCCAGTTTCAACTGTACTGGAGAGTGCTAGTGGGACTGAGCATTCTCATGTCCATCAGCCTGGATTGGAGCATTGGAATATTATGAAGATCACAGTTGAAGAACTATCCCCTAGTCATCCCTGTGCGATGGGTAAAGAATCTCTCACTCTGAATGATGGAAGCAATCTAGGTAGCAGTCAGATGAAAGGGAAACAGGACAAAAAAGGACTCCATCTTGGTCAGAAGGAATCACAATTATAGAATCTCACCAGTCTTCAAAACAAAGGTTCATGAAAATAGCTCCCCCGTTCTGACCCAAAACATTAACTCTGATTTCTCTCCACACATGCTACCAGATCTGCTGAGCTTTTCCAGCAATCTCTATGTTTGCCTGTAATTTACAGCATCTGCAGTCCTTTCATTTTTTGGCAGAGTTCCAGTAAACTCCAATGCAATGGTCACTATTCAACACTTCAGAGATTGGTCTGTATATCTTACAGGACTCCCCTCTTATTCCTAATCTGCATGTATGCATGTTGTGTTCATAGTTGTTCTCACACGTGATCATGCATAAACTCACTTTTTGCGTAATTCAAGAAAGCCTGGTTAAATTGGTTCCTGTTTAAAAAAAAATAAGCTCATTTGGATCTGGGAGAAAGGGCTGGGATCATTTTCAGATTAAACTTGGTGGAACCGACCAAGGGGGTGGTTGGATAAACAAAGGGAGTTAGTTCATGCCTTCTAGCCCGGGAGTATAACAGTCTGGGGTATCCCATCTACAATTGTAATAAAAACAAAAAACAACTCGAGATCACACTAAATGCTCTGATGAAGAGACATCTAGATTTGAAATGTTAGCTTGCTCTCTCTCTCTCTCTCTCTCTGTGGATGCTGTCAGGCCCACTGTGATTTCCAGCATTTTCTTTTTGTTTTCAGTCCAGATTTCAGCACCTGCAGTAATTTGTTCCTGCAATTGTAATAAATTGATATTTGCTGGAGTAACTTTGCTGGAGTAGGTTTGTAACAGATGCAAGTCAGCATGAACTGAACAAATGGGACCAGCACTTTGATACAGCAAATTACAGCCATGCTGAATATATTTACATTTCCTAGCTGCCTCTTACTGCAGCATATTCTCCCACAGATTCCATCTCTACACTGTTCACCCAAAACCAGGCATGTTCCTAATGATGGCATGGGTTAATGAGCTTCTGAATTCCTCCCCATCCCCCCCTCCCCCCCCCAACCGCCTTATTTAACTTACTTAACATATACTGGGTTGGAAGAGAATCACAGTCTAACCAGGACTATAATCTGCTGTGACAGAGTACAGTGACACTGATTTAATGTGAAGCAATTGTACTTATAATACAGCTGACATGGACACTCAAAGATATTAACATTTCCTTTACACTGAAAAATCTTCTCATCCAAAAACTATCTCTTTCGTTGTACTACTTAGTTGATATAAAATAATTTTAACTCCTCTGAACGGAGGGATAATTATGTTGTTCAGTGAACATAGTGCAAGCTCAGCTCAGGACTGACACATTCACTCAACCGCAATATTACTGACACTGTCAAAATATTGGTCTATTCTTCAAATAATGTGTATCTCTGAACCCAGTAGGTTACGTGTTTCCAGCTCACTTCAGGGAGTTATAGAGTCATAGAGATGTACAGCACGGAAACAGACCCTTCGGTCCAACCCGTCTATGCCGACCAGATATCCTAACCCAATCTAGTCCCACCTGCCAGCACCCAGACCATATCCCTCCAAACCCTTCCTATTCATATACCCATCCAAATGCCTCTTAAATGTTGCAATTGTACCAGCCTCCACCACATCTTCTGGCAGCTCATTCCATACACGTACCACCCTCTGCGTGAAAAAGTTGCCCCTTAGGTCTCTTTTATGTCTTTCCCTTCTCACCCTAAACCTATGCCCTCTAGTTCTGGACTCCCCCACCCCAGGGTAAAGACTTTGTCTACTTACCCGATCCATGCCCCTCATAATTTTGTAAACCTCTATAAGATCACCCCTCAGCCTCCGACGCTCCAGGGAAAACAGCCCCAGCCTGGTCAGCCTCTCCCTACAGCTCAAATCCTCCAACCCTGGCAACATCCTTGTAAATCTTTTCTGAACCCTTTCAAGTTTCACAACATCTTTCCAATAGGAAGGAGACCAGAATTGCACACAATATACCAACAGTGGCCTAACCAATGTTCTGTACAGCCGCAACATGACCTCCCAACTCCTGTACTCAATACTCTGACAAATAAAGAAAAGCATACCAAACGCCACCTTCACTATTCTATCCACCTGCGACTCCACTTTCAAGGAGCTATGAACCTGCACTCCAAGGTCTCTTTGTTCAACAACACTGCCTCGGACCTTACCATTAAGTGAATAAGTCCTGCTAAGAGTTGAACAATCCGGTCAACTCCCCTGCCTCAGAGCAGGACTGAGTGAGTGCCGCACTGTCAGAGGTACTGTCCTTCAGAAAAAGGTTTAAAGTGAGGTCTGAACGGCAGTCTCAGAGGGGTACGAAGGGCTGTTTGAGTAGCAAAATTCCCCTCAGTGTCCTAGTCAAGTCATTAAAAAAAACGCAGTTAATCAATGTTGTAATTTATATTGTAACATAAAGGTCAATGACTCTATGGTACACATTTCCAAAATTCACTTTGAGTTGTTTTGAGTTTAAAAATCTTTATATTGGGAATTTACATCACACAAGGGAAAAACCTGTATTTATTCTGTGCCCAAGCTGACAGGACGTAGGTTCAATACCTCACCTGAAAGGCAAATACAAAGGTGCACATGTTGCCCACTGAACCACAGCTGGCACTCAACCTAATAGACCATACTGCTTTTCCAAACTAGACTTGTGTTCTTGGAAGACCAGAAGTTGCAATGGCTGCACATTGAGCACATATGATTGTGCTAAATATATGTACTATATCAGTGAATATCTCAAAATCAATGAAAGTCAATGGAGGTTGGCACTCAGTTAAGGAGCCGTGAATTTTTGCTGGTGCCAGGGAAAAAAAAAATCCAAAGTATAGCCTTGACAATTTTTCAAAGATTATGCCACTTGACACACAGTGCAATGTCATAGAGTCATACAGCACGGGAACAGACCCTTCGGCCCAACCAATCCATGCCAACGATTATCTCAAACTAACCTAGTCCCACCTGCCTGCATTTGGCCCATATTACTCCAAACATTTCTTATTCATGGACTTATCCAAATGTCTTTTAGATGCTGTAACTGTACCTGCATCCACCACCACCACTTCCTCTGGAAGTTCATTCCACACACAAACCGCTCTCTGTGTAAAAAGATTTCTCCTCATGTCCTTTTTAAATTTTTCTCCTCTCACCTTCAAAATATGCCCCTGAGTTTTGAACTCCCCTAACCTTGTCTTACACTTTCTCTATGCCCTTCATGATTTTGTAAACCTCAGTAAGGCCACAACCTCCTGCTCTCCAGTTTGTGTTTATTAATATAAAGTTCAAGAGTTGAGAATGATATGGGAGCAGATTTCCTGGAGGGTAATGGAGCTGGAGGAAGGTACAGGTGTGGAGGGAGCAGCAGAGGGAGACTGAGAAAGAGGGCTCAGAATTTTAAAATTGAGATGTTGGTTGATCAGGAGCCTGTACAGGCCAACGAGCACGGGAGGGGCGAATATATCTCCGAGGGGTGCAAATTAGGGCCGAAGGGATTTACGTGACCCCTGGCCTAGGTGGTAGAATGTTGCCGAGGGATTAAGAATCATTCCACACCCAAAAAAAGGGGAGGGGTCGGAAAGCAAAAAAAAGTGGCAATTTTATAGAACAGCAACCATTTCTGAAAACCGTTTCTGTCCTTTTCAGGAGGCATATCTTTTTCTAAAATTTGAAGACTTGTTAAAACAAAACAAGATACTGGATAAACATCTCCAGCTTGAAGTGATGTCGCTGACCCAGTAAAGGAGCTTCATTTGTCTTCACACTGATTCCTGATGGTTAGTGATGACCTTTTGTCTCATTGAAGTGACATCCTCTGCACTGAAGAAGCTGCACGAAAATAATTGTTCACAAGCGTTGCAGACTGTAATTGCGTCTGTGCCTTACTTTTAGCTGACTCGTTAGGAGGGCTGAGGAATAATGCAAAGCAAATAGTCCTTTCATGATGGGCTGATGCAGGCACAATGGACTGTTAAATTCGTATTATCTTTGTCTGCCCAGTTTGGAACAGGGTCGTTAGCCCATTTAATATAAACGCACACACACAAAAAAATGCACTGCTTGCAAAGAGCTGCTAAATCGTTATTCGAATTATGCTCATCTCCCCCCCAAAAAACACATGAACATTTACTCACTTAACAGCTGTGTAACTGAGTGCAAAGCTCATTGTACCTTCCCACCCAGTATTGCTCATTGGACTAGACAATGTGTTCTGGATTACAAGAAGGACTGGGTTTATATCCTCTTGAGTTTAGAAGAATCAGGGGTAACTTGACTGGGTGGATGTTGAAGAGATGTTTCCTTTCTTGAAGGGAATTCATAACTCTGTGACTCTTGAACCAGGGTTCATAGTTTAAAAACAAGGGGGTCACACATTTAAAACAACAGTGCGGAAACATTTTATTTTCTCTCAGAAGATTCCTGGGTTTTTGGAATTCCCTTTCTCAAAAGGTGGTGGACGCAGAATCTTTAAATAACTTCAAGGCAGAGAGATAGATTCCCAAGGAGCATGAAAGATTATCAGGGATGTAGAGTCGAGGTTACAATCAGATCAACCATATCTTATTGAATGGTGGAGTAGTTTCGAAGGGCTGTCTGGCCTTCACCTGCCGCTAATTTTTAAACCTCAATATTTCCATCATGTGGATTAAGATTTGGAATTTACTGTCAGGGTTATATGAACATATGAAGAAGGAACAAGAGTATAGTCACTTGGCTCGTTGAGCCTGCTCCACCATTCAATACAATCAAGGATTGTCATTCTACTCAGCCCCCCTTGGATTCTCCCCATTGATCCATTTACACCCAGGAATGATCTCTAATTCCGTCTTGAATTTTCCCAATGACCAGGGAGTACAGAACACGGGGTGACTTTGTTCCCAATGATCCGGAGTCAGACGTTATGAGTGATACAGGGCAGGCTTTCCAGAACTGCTATGAAGAGAAATTTCTTTCACCCAGAGAGTGGTGAACATGTAGAATCCTCTGGCACAGGATCCCTACAGTGTGGAAGCAGGCCATTTAGTCAATCAAATCCACACCAACCTTCTAAACAGCAACCCACCCAGATCATGGTTAATCCACCTAGACCAAACATCCCTGCACACCATGGGACAATTTAGCATGGCCTATCCACATAACCTGCACATCTTTGGAGGGTGGGAAGCATACCACACAGACACAGGGAAAATGTACAAACTCCACGTAGACAGTCACCCAAGGTTGGGATTGAACCCAGGTCCCTGTCATTTTGAGGCAGCAGTGCTAACACCCGAGCGACCGTGCAGCCCTCAAATGCTCCTCGACCCTTTCCACAACACCACCGTTTCTGGACAAGGAACTATGTTTGATATCACCACAGTTAGCAGCCACTGGTTTGAAGAGGCGAGAGTGAAAGAATACCTGACTACATAACTGTTTGCCCCCATCACCCAGGGACACTTTGCAAGGAGCTCAGACAAGGGAGAGTGCCAGCTCACTATGCTGCTAGTTAACTATTGTGCAGTGTCCCGTGCCTTGGATGAAATAGAAATGGAATTGGCTGCAGTTCAGACTAGACAAACTGACAAGCAATTCCTATGATCCTGCAAAGGCTCTGCAACAGACACAGAAACAAAGAACTACAATTACTTAGTGTCTTAATGCACCATTCAGAAACTTCCCAAAGCACAAACAGAGAATGGACGACATAGTACAGTTATAATGTGAGAGAACATGAGAAAATGTGGATGCCAACAGACTCCCGTGTACAGGAATGAAACCAGCAACCGATGGGGACGCTGTTTAACATCGGCTTTTACATCAGGACAACTAAACATCCTTCTCTGAATAGCACAACGAGATCATGAAAATGAACTGAAACCAGGCTGTTGGGTTACTGATTCATCTGATGGATGGTACACAGTTGCAATGAAGTATCCGCAGGGATTGTGAGGGAGGTTTGAAGTTATAGCCTTGAAGCCGAGAATACAATTTACAGCATCAAACCAATGACAGCATCATCAGCTTTTGCCAGAAGGCTAAAGCCAAATGTGGAGTGACAGCATCTCTGAGTTTTGCTTTATCTCTGATGAAAATTCAAAGAAGAACCAGAAAGACAGAAAGATTTGATAATCCCATGACATGAGACCTAGAAAGAAGTGGGTAAAGGTTGGCTTTTATTTTATGAGTAAAGGTTTCTGGGATATGAGCTTCCCACTTCAGAAATTTGGAGACAGCCAATTGCAATGTCAAATGTGGGAGAGAATGGCCATCATGCCTCTGTGTCTTTACAAGTGAATACTCTCTGCTCATGCGAATATTATGGTTTTGAAATCTGACAGCTTGGAAGGAACGACAGTGTCTGTGCTAGTTCGACTGGAGTTTAAAGCAAACAGATGGATACACAAAGACTGAACAGAATTTAGCTGATATCCAGAGGCATAAGGAGTGTCTTTCATAGACCTGCATAATTTCCCAAAGTAGAAAAGAATAAAATTTCAGCTCGAATTCTTCAAGGATTTGTCCCTTACAGTTGCTAACATTTCATGCCTTTTAACCAAGCTTCCTTCTTTCCTCTCTCTGTTTGCCTCTTACAGTCCAATCCTTGGCAACTGGAAATTAAAAGGCATTTTTCTAGTTGCAGACATACTTGGGCACCGTTCAAATGCAGCAAGGGAATACCCCCTTGGGTTAAGGAAAGGAAAGTATTGTACTTAACGTCTTTCATTATTCACTCATAGGGCAAGTGTGTCTGCAAGGACAAGGGCAGCAGATACATGGGAACACCACCCACCTCCAAGTTCCACTCCAAGCCACTTGCTATCCAGACTTGGAAATATGTTGCCATTTGTTCACTGTCACTGGGTCAAAATCCTGGGGCTCTTGAACTGCATTGTGGTTGCAGAAGGCAGCTCTTAGATGCTTCATACATGTACCATAGAAAGCATCCGATCCGCTGCATCACATGAATGGTCTGTGAGATACTACAGAAAGTCGTGAACACATTTGTGTGAAAGTCCATCACACAAACCAGCCTTCCTTCCAATGACTCCATCTGCACTTCCCACTGCCTCCAAAAAACAGCCAACATCATCAAAGACCCCTCCCATCCAGGTTATACTCTCTTCCATCGGGCAGAAGATACAAAAGTTTGAAATACGTGCCAACAGATTTAAGAACAGCTTCTTCCCTGATGTTATCAGACTGACGAACAGACCTCTAAAAAAATAGAGTTGATCCTTCTCTGCACCTTCGCAGTAGCTGTAACACAATAATCTGCATTCTGTTCTATTACCCTGCTGTACATATGTGTGGTATAATTTGTCTGGTTAGCACTCAAAATAGTACTTTTCACTGTATCTTGGTACATGTGACAATAATAAATAAAATCAAAATCACCACCTTCTCAAGAGCAATTAGGGATTGGAAGTAAATGCTGGCCTAGTCAGTGAAACCCACTTCCTGGAATATATTAAGTTAAAGCAAGTGCTTCATGATATAAGAAGTTATGAATTGTGCAATCATCAATGGCGATCCCTATTTCTGATCTCATGACAAAGGGAACGGCATTTAAGCAAGCAGCTGAAGATGGTTGGGCCGAGGACATGGCCCTGAGGAATTCCTACAGAGATGTCCTCAACAGCCAATGTTAAACAGCGTCCCCATCCTAATGTCCTCAACAGCCAACAGCCAATTGTGAGTCACTTCCAACAACCGAGCCCGTTTTCCTCTGTGCCCAGCCTGGCTCTAACCTGCAGAGCCTCCCTTGTGATTCTCAACAACTTCACTTTCAGTCAGACTTCCTGATGCCACACTCAGTCAATCACTGCTTTGACCTCTGGAATGCAGCTCCTTTGTCCATTTTGGACTAACGCCAGAATGAGTTCAGGAGGCAGCTGGTGAGACCCGAAATGAGCATCAATGAGCTGGTTCCGAGCTTGGCAATACTATCAATGACACCCTTCATCGCTATGCTGATGTTTAAGAGTAGGATGGCGTGACACCAATTGACAGGATTGGACGTGTACTGCTTTTTGTGGTCATGTTCACACTGCTCTCAAGCTGCCAGCATTATTACTGCACTGGAACAACCATGGGAATGCAAGTGCAGCTAGTTCTGAAGAACAAGTCTTCAACACCACAGCCAGGATGTTGTCAAGGCTTTTCCTGTATCATGTGCACACAATTGTTGCTTCGTGTCATGTGGAATGAATCCAAGTGTCTGAAGACTGGAATCTGTTACGCTGGGGACTTCACATAGATATGAAGTTGGATTATCCGTTCAGCTCCTCCATGCTGAAGATGGTTGGACTTGGTTTTTGTACTCACATGGAATTTAAAAACAGGCCAATGGTGACCATGCAACCATTGTTGATTGTTAGCCAGGACCAGTGGTCCAGTGAGGACTGTGACAGCAGCCAACGGTCAGACTACGTAGAGGACCCCTGCGCTGGTCTGCTGCAGAGAGGCCTTGGAGACAGACAGTGATGTTTGTCTTTTTAAACTTTGCTTCTTGTTTCTCTAACTTATGGCTACACTGTGTACAGCTGCAATGTAACCTTTCAGTTCTCTCCTCTGTGAGTAAGGATTGTACCTATGTACTGAAGATGGCACTGTATGTGACAACTCATAAACATTCATTCATTGCAAAAAACTATCTGCTTCATTAGGGTCCTTGGGGGAAGGAGATCTGTTGTCCTGACCTTGTCTGGTCAACACATGACTCCAGACCTACAGCAAATCAGTAACAGCCCTCTGGGAAATTATCAACGGGCAATACTGCTTGCCTGGCAATGATGTCCATTACCCACAAACATAAAAAAAGTCTACATTTCCAGACTTCATGTAATGATAGGGGACAGGGTCAGAGTGTGGAATTGAGATAAACATTTTGACCTTGTTGAATGGTACATAAGCCTAAAAAGGTATCACATGATCTTCTACTCCTATTTCTTCTGTTCCTAACTTCCTAAAATTTAGCTATTGGGCTTGTACCCCCTGGAATTAGAGCAATGACAGAAGACCTTACTGAATCTTGTCAGATTCTCAGGGTAGATGTGGGAAGGTTGTTTCCCATTCTGGGAGATTCCAGGACCTTGTTTTTGTTTATTCACTCATGGGACATGGGCCTCGCTGCCAGGCCATTCCATCCCATGCTGCCCTTGAACTGAATGACTTTCTAGACCATTTCCGAGGGTCGTTGAGAATCAACCATATTGATGTGAGTCTGGAGTCACAAGTAAGCCAGACCAGGTAAGGATGGCAGATATCCTTCCCGAAAGGACACCACTGTGCCTGATGGGTTTTCCTGACAATCAGCAATGGTTTTTATAACCAATACCAAATTCTTAATTTCCATACTTCTTTAAGAATTGAATTTAAACTCTACCACGGCAAGATGTGAACCCAGGTCTCCAGAATATTGGCTGACCTTCTGGATTAATAACACAGCAACAATACCATGGGAACATTGCCTCCACAAAGAGCAGTACCTCAGTATAAAAGATAACACTGCAAAACAGAGGTGAGGAGAAATGTATTCTCTCAGAGGGCAGTGAAGCTGGGTGAATCAGTGGCAATGTCACTGGATGAGAAACCCAGAAATCCAGCTTATTTTATGGGGACATGGTTCAAATTCCACATGACAGCTGGCAAAGCTGAAGTTCAGCAAGTCGATCAGGAATTACCAAGTTAGTTTCAGTTATTGTGAAGCTGACACTCATTGGAAAAGAAATCCAATTTGTTTGTAATGTCCCTAAGGGAAGGAATCTGCCAGATTAGTCAGTAGTTAGGAAGGCAAATGCAATAATGGTATTTATTTTGAGAGGACTTGAATATAAAAGTAGGGATATACTTCTGAGGCTCTATAAGGCTCTGGTCAGACCACATTTGGAATATTGTGCACAGTTGTGGGTCCCATATCCCAGGAAAGATGTACTGGAGCACATTCAGAGGAGATTCACAAGAATGGACCCAGGAATGAACAGCTTAACATATGAGGAATGCTTGAGGAGTCTGGGTCTATACCAGATGGAGTTTAGAAGGATGAGGGAGGAATCTAATTGAAACATACAGAATACTGAATGGCCTGAACAGAGTGGATGTTGGGAAGATGTTTCCATTGGTAGGAGGGACTAGGACCTGAGGGCACAGCCTTAAAGTAAAGGGAAGATCTTTTAGAATGGAGATAAGGAGAAACTTCTTCAGCCAGAGAGTGGTGAATCTGTGGAATTCACTGCCACAGAAGGCTGTGGAGGCCATGTCATTGAGTATATTTAAGACCGAGATAGATAGGTTCTTGATTGTAAAGGGGAGCAAGGGTTACTGGGAGAAAGCAGAAGAATCGGATTGAGAAACCTTTCAGCCATGGTTGAATGATAGAGCCCACTTGATGGGCTGAATGGCCTAGTTTCTGCTCCTACATCTTGGTTTTATGGGCTTAGCTGGTCTGCCTGCAAACGCTGCTTTATCAAAGCCCTAGCACAATAGTACAGTGAAGGGTATGTAGGTTAATCTGATCTTTGAGTGGAATAAAAGATTAGATTAGATTACTTACAGTGTGGAAACAGGCCCTTCGGCCCAACAAGTCCACACCGACCCGCCAAAGCACACCCACCCATACCCCTACATCTAACACTACGGGCAATTTAGCATGGCCAATTCACCTAACCTGCACATTTTTGGACTGTGGGAGGAAACCAGAGCACACCCACGCAGACACTGGGAGAATGTGCAAACTTTTGACAGTCAGTCGCCCGAGGCGGGAATTGAACCCGGGTCTCTAGCGCTGTGAGGCAGCAGTGCTAACTGCTGTGCCACCGTGTCACCCACTAATGCGCACAACATTGAGGGCTGAAGGGCCTGTACTGTGCTGCACAGTTCTATGTTCTATATTCTGTGGTCCACTCAGTTCAATGGCAAATTAGAAGCAGAGAACGGATGATGGTATTTGTTGGTGATGTTCACCTCCCATGAAAGAATAAACTTAAAGAAATGACAAAACACTGCAAATCATATCCCACCATTCCTGCAGGACTTGTTTTCACTGTGAATTTGAAGCAAACTGTCCCCCAGCAAATATCAATGAGCCAACTGTCCAGTGAAAGAGTAGAGGAGGGAAATGTTGGCAAATTCAAAAATCAATAGGTATTTGGCAGTCGAGAACAAGACAGAGTATCCTGTGATATTTCTTTTAGCTTTGGGACTGTCCAGATGGTGTCATGAAGTCCTGTGTATCCCTACATTATTTATAGGAGTGAAACCTATGTGGTATTGGCGATATGTTGATATTTTGCATCCATTTTTAATGCTTAACACCTTTGAAGGAGGCTCCAATTTTAAAATTTATTTTTAAAACTGTGTGCTAACATAAAATTCCACAGTACAAGTTCAGCTCTGTTTCTAATACCAATATCCAATGGTAAGAGATGCCGAGAATATCCAGAACAGACTGACGTGCTGCTTCTAATGAAAGCCTTGTCACTACAATATGCAAATTGGATGTTGGCAAGAACTGTGCTGGCTTCACACTGGGATGAAATATATGATCAGTCATAATAGACATTTGTCACAAAGAAACTCGGCACTGACAGTCCGTAATTTGCATTATAACTCAAAAAAACAACGACCTTCAAAGTGAGTTGGGGGATGGCAATTCGTCAGCAACACAAAGGGTAAATCGTTAATTATTGTTTGTTTGATAATTGGGATTGGAGGGCACAAAGGGCATAGAACTAAAGGGCATCATTTAAAAATGAAGGGTTGCCCTTTTAAGGAGAGGGGGAGGAATTTGATTCTCTCAGATGATGCAGAGTCTTTGGAACTATCATCGACAGTCAGTGGGGCTCATTGACTGTGCTTCAAATAGGGGCAGATTGTGACAGAGTGGGAATATCACTGAATTAGTAACAAGCGTCAAACTGACTTGGAAATATACTACCATTCCTTCACTGTCACCTGGCAAAAGCTCCTGGAAAGCACACTGACTCAAAGGTTAGCACTGCTGCCTCACAGTGCCAGGGTCCTGAGTTCGATTCCAGCCTTGGGGATTCCAGTCCACGTGGAGTTTGCACATTCCCGCCCAAGTCTGTGTGGGTTTCCTCTGGTTAGGATGGTTTGGTCATATGTTGCCCATAACGCTCAGTGATATGCAGACTATGTGGGTTAGCCATGGGAAATGAAGGGTTGCGGGGATAATAGGCAATAGACAATAGGTGCAGGAGTAGGCCATTCTGCCCTTCGAGCCTGCACCACCATTCAAAATGATCATGGCTGATCATCCTTAATCAGAATCCTGTTCCTGCCTTCTCTCCATAACCCTTGATTCCACTATCCTTGAGAGCCCTATCCAACTCTTTCTTAAATGAATCCAGAGACTGGGCCTCCACTGCCCTCTGGGGCAGAGCATTCCACACAGGGTAGGGTCGATGGTTGTCTCTTGATGAGATGCTCTTTGGAGGGTTATGTAGACTTGATAGGCTGAATGGCCTGCTCCACACTATAGGGATTCTACAATATTCTATGCTGTGGACTGCAGCACTTCGAAATGGCATCTCACAGCCATCTTTTCTTGGGCAACTAGGGATGGACAATAAACGCTGGCCCAGTCAGTGATGCCAACACCCTGTAAATAAATTTAAAAAGGAGAAACAGCTTGTTTGATCCAACTGGGCCAGTGTCTATGCCTTACTCCAGCCACCTCCCAACTGTATTCAGCCAAACTCACCAACATAATCCTTGATTCCTTCTTTCCTCAACTGCTTATTGAGCTTGCCCCTGAATGCCCCCTTGCACTTTTATCTTAAACATTCCATTCTTGAAATTCCAGCAATGTTCTTTGGGTAAAGACTTTTCTTTAATCCTAAGTTCCCTACTGGATTTACTTGGGACTCTCTTATATTTAGCTTACTTACAGTGTGGAAACAAGCCCAACAAGTCCACACTGACCCGCTGAAGTGCAACCCACCCAGACCCATTCCCCTACATTTACCCCTTCACCTAACACTACGGGCAATTTAGCGTGGCCAATTCACCTAACCTGCGCATTTTGGACTGTGGAAGGAAACCGGAGCACCCGCTTTGCCCTTGTCCATACCACTGAGACCTATCAAACCTTTTCATAACCTGAACGAGCTCTATCCTGCTCCACTCAGTCTTGTTTTTATCACAGGGAGAGATTAGCCGTCGTCTGTTCATTCCTTCCTGATAGCTGCAACCTTTCAGTTCTGCTCTTATTCTTGTGAATCCCTTCTTTATCAAGCAAATTAAGAATTTTCCAGGAAAAAAAAACACTTCTTTGAGATAATTGCGTCAGGTTTATGATTGATTGCATAAAGACGAATTCTCGTCAGCATTATTATTTTTCATTCTAATTACAACGCTACAGCCGAGCTGGCGAGATATGGCTTTTTTTTTGTTGATACATCGATAGAGCTCCACCTTTCTCCAAACAAAAACACTTCATTAGAGATCGAATTTATTCAAGCTGTTGGGAAAAGAACCCATCGTTCTTAATTGTCAAAACAAGATAACATGGTAGTGGAAGCTGCCTCGTCGAATGTTTTTGAGGTGAAGATGGATTTTTGAACAGTATAGGAATTGAGGGCTATGGTGAGCAGGCGGGCAAGTGGAGCTGAATCACGAAAGGATCAGCCACGACATTATTGAATGGCGGAGCAGGCTCGATGGGCCAAATGGCCTACTCCTGCTCCTATTTCTTACATTCTATTAGCCCAAGTAAAGGGAGAAATGTGTGCAACTTTGGTCTCCTTTTCATACCGTTTGCATGTCTATCAGCTTGTAAAAGGTAAACCTAAAATTGCTATTGCCTCACTAGACCATACGGCTGCTCTCTCATTAGAGAGAGAGAGAGAGACACCTGGTGGGTTTGACCTGAGGGTTACCAAGCCCCAGGCGAGGGGAGACGTTGAGAAGGAGATTCTGTCATGGTGTCTTCAGGCTGGATTTGTCATCCAAAGCAGCAATCACATTATGAGAACAACACAAGTAGGCCATTCAGTCCCTTGAGGCCTTGCTGTCATTTCATGACACTGAGTGGTATACTCTGCACCACTTCCCTGCACTACTGCTATATCCCTCGAGGTTTTTGGTATCAAGAACTGCATCCATCTCATTCTATAATGTGTTCAACAACTGAGACACCACCGCGATTTGAGTTAGAGCACTCTAAACATTCACCACCACGAGTGAAGAAATTCCTCAGTCCTCAAGGACCAACTCTTTACTCTGAGAAGGGAAAATGTGTAGTTGGGTGGACTGGTTGAGAAGAAGATGGGATTGCCAGTAAAGTTGATTGCCAAAAGAACCAGAGCGGGAAATAAGGAAAATCCTTTTGATGCATCAAATTGTTCTATCCCAGAATGAGGTTAAAAATCGCACAACAGGTTATAGTCCAACAGGTTTATTTGGAAACACTAGCTTTTGGAGCATTGCTCCTTCATCAGGTGGTGAAGGAGCAGCGCTCTGAAAGCTAGCGTTTCCAAATAAATCTGTTGGACTATAGCCTGGTGTTGTGTGATTTTTAACTTTGTACTCTCCAGTCCAACACCAGCACCTTCAAATCATATCCCGGAATACACAAGCTGGAAAGGATGTGGAAGCAGACTCAATAGTTTCTTCTAAAAGGGTACGGATGAATGCTTGAAAAATCAAAATTACTGGACAACTCTGGGGAAAAGTGCAAGCTATGTGCAGGGACAGACAGCTTAGATAAAGGGGAGGGCTTTTATTCAAAGAGATGGTAGAGGGGTGACACATTGTGGTGTTCCGCTGGGCTGCAGGATCATGCAGTTCCACATCTCACTGAGTGAAACTGCACAAACGGGTGGGGCCAAAGAGAGCGATGCAATCCCAGAGAAAGGCCAGGCGTTCCCGCTCCTCATCAAAGGAGGGATTTGGCCTCTTTGCGACGGGATTATCACAGTACAGCTCAGCCAGAAGGATCCGGTCTCAAATTTAATTGCGTTCTTTTATCGACTCAGAGTGCAAATCGCACCTGCTCGATGGATGAAAATGTGCAAATTAGGTCACACATAGATAATCAGCTGCTCTGCTTTCACCGCCCACACTGGAAGATGTATCAAATATGTTACATTTTTATGATGTGTTCCACAGCACAGATAGCTCCATGCTGACAGTGTAGCAGTGCATCTGAGATACACAAAAGTATCACAGCAAGTGGAATGCTGCGGGGGCACGTTGCAAGTTGCTTTTTTTTTTAAACGTCTCTGAATCATCATTTTGAAATCCTAAAAAACATCACCAAACTATATTTTCTGAGGTCCCTTGATTGATTTTCTAATAGACTGGCTTTCTTTTTTAACTCTCCAATTCTGTGTATTCACATCCGCCCTCCTCCTCCAGAGGAGCTGTCAGTGCCTGGTCTGAAAGTGACCCTGGCTGAGTGGGTCTTTGGGAGGACGAGACTTTAGACAGAGCAGAGTAAGCTACTTGATCCACTGCATCTGCTTCACCATGCATTGCAATTTGAGAATCCTCAGCCCCACTTTGCTGCTTTGTCCACATGACTCTTCATTCCCTTACTGATTATGAGTCTATTTAGCTCAGCCTTGAACAGACTTCATGACCCAGCCTCAACAGCACTCTGTGTAAAGAATTCCACAGATTCACCAACTTCCAACAGAAGAAAGTCTCTGTCTTAAAGGGGCACCCCCTGACCCTGACATTAAGCCCTCGATCTTTCCACATCTACCTGAACAAACATTCTCTCGGAGCTGTTCCACACAGTGTGACAAAACAGTTTTGCACTGGGGACTAAGAACAGTGGGTGGCACGGTGGCACAGTGGTTAGCACTGCTGCCTCATAGCGCCAGAGACCCGGTTTCAATTCCCGCCTCAGGCGACTGACTGTGTGGAGTTTGCACGTTCTCCCCGTGTCTGCGTGGGTTTCCTCCAGGTGCTCCAGTTTCCTCCCACAGTCTAAAGATGTGCAGGTCAGGTGAATTGGCCATGCTAATTTGCCCGTAGTGTTAGGTAAGGGGTAAATGTAGGGGAATGGGTGGGTTGAGCTTCGGCGGGGCGGTGTGGACTTGTTGGGCTGAAGGGCCTGTTTCCACACTGTAAGTAATCTAATCTAAACAGTATTCTTATCAAGAGGGTAGTGCTGGAAAAGCACAGCAGGTCAGGCAGTATTCGTGGAGCAGGAAAATCAACATTTCGGGCAAAAGCCCTTCATCAGTAATGTCCCCAGGAGGACCAGTTCCACCACAGAACACACAAGATGGCCTCCATCGTAAAGACTGCAATTTTCCCTCCCATGTGGTTGATGATGCCCTCCAGTGCATCTCATCCACAACCCTCACCTCCGCCCTCAAACCCCACCCCTCCAACCGAATAAAGACAGACCCCTTCCTGAAATGCAGAACGAAGAGTCTAATGGTGACCATGAAACCAGTTTGAACTTTGAGAAAAACCCAACTTGGTCACTCATATCTTTTAGGGAAGGAATTCTGCCCTCCTTTCTTTGTCTAGCCTACATGTGGCGCCAGACCCACAGCAATGTGGTTCACTCTTCACTGCCCTCTGGGTAATTAGGGATGGGCAATAAATGTTGACCTTGCCAGTGACACCACATCCTGTGAGTGAATAGTTTTTAAAAACAAGCTGTTGGAGTTGCATAGAAACAGAACAGGTTGGTATGAGCAAGTGTTTAATTGAATGCATGTTATTAAAAATGATGGAGTCAGATTTTAATGGAGTGAGACTTCAGAGGGGGGCTAGTTTAGTTTGGGCTTCTGTTCACCATTTATTGATTAGGCCGAAGGGTCTGTTTCCATACTGTATGACTCTATGACAGTGACAGCCCATTCCGTACAAGCACCACCCTCTGTGTCCCTTTTAAATTTTTCCCCTCTCTCCTTAAACTAGACGGCATAGGTTTTGGACTCCACTACCCTGGGGAAAGGACCTTGTCTATTCACCCTATCCGTGCCCCTCATGATTTCATAAACATCTATGAGGTCACCCCTCAGCCTTTGACACTCCAGGGAAAACAGTCCCAGGCTGTTCAGCCTCTCCCAGAAGCTCAAACCCCCCCAATCCCGGCAACATCTTTGTAAATCTTTTCTGCACCGTTTCAAGTTTAACATCTTTCCTACAGCAGGGAGACCAGAATTGAACGCAGTTTTCCAAAGGTAGTTTTAAATATCCTCAATATGTAAATTTAGCCTGATCCCCAGGCCAAGGCTCCAATGTGAATGTTTCTTGGTGTTATCAAACATATTCTAAACAGTGCATTTAGATTAATTGAAAACTCTATTGACTTGCAAGTCAATATGGTACAAATTTATGATGACAATGGAATATTAGGAGCAGCTATCAACAGAATATTTTTCTCATTCATTGTGGATATCCTTGTCTCAGCCAGCTTTTATTGCCCACTTTTAACTGCAGAGGGCAGTAAAGAGTCAATGATGTTACTGTGGGTCTGGAGTCACTTGTAGGCCAGATTCCTTCCCTAAAGTCATTAGTGGCTCTTTTAACAAAGAATGACAACCAACAATTTCTACATGGTCATCACGAGGAAAGCTTTTTATTCCAGGCTCCCTTAGAAGTTAGCTTGAAACTTTCAGTTTAGTGGGATATGAACTCATGTCCCTAAGGCATTAACCTGAGCCCAGGATCATTGGGCCAATGACATTTCCACTACGCTACCACGTTTCTGAGATTTCAGGAGTTCACTGAAGGTAATGGAGAATGAGAAAGGAATGCTAATCCTGCCTGCAAGTTTATAGTAGTTGCCATTCGCATCGAGACAGACTAATAACTGCAGTCCAGAAAGTAGCTCAGCTCAAATCTGACAAGACAAATGCAAGAGGCAATCAAACAGATTTGAAAATAATAATTATAATGGCAACAAGGAGTGCTATGCAGCTAGAGGTGGTACCGGAACATAATGACACCCACAGCCTACAGTGCTGTCAACCAAAACATTTCTTTCAATCCAGTCTACCTTACTTGAAGAGCTATCGGCAGAGACACCACCTTGGTAGCTGCTATTTGGTCTGAAGAAGTGTCTCTTGTCCTGAAACATTAACTCTGTTTTCTTTCCACAGATGCTGCCAGACCTGCTGAGTTACTCCAGTGACCTTCAGATCTCCAATATTTTTAGTTTAGATTACTTATAGTGTGGAAACAGGCCCTTTGGCCCAACAAGTCCACACTGACCCTCCGAAGAGCAACCCACCCAGACCCATTCCCCTACATTTACCCCTTCACCTAACACTATGGGCAATTTAGCATGGCCAACTCACCTAACCTGCACATCTTTGGACTGTGGGAGGAAACCAGAGCACCCGTAGGAAACCCACACAGACACGGGGAGAATGTGCAAATTCCACACAGATAGTTGCCTGAGGTGGGAATTGAACCCGGGTCTCTGGCACTGTGCCACTGTGCCACCCATTTGTAGTTCTTTGTTTCATCTCAATGGGGCTGGGTTGTCTCTGTGCCAGTTGATGATAGATTCGAGACCCACATCCCCTCTCTCTTATAGGAACACACATACAGTTTCGGAGCAGGCCATTCAGCCCAGTCTCGCTGTTCTCTTTATGGCCTCAACTCCACTTTTGTGCTGATCACTGACATCGTTTGACTGCCTTGTTTCTCATGGACCTAGCTACTTGGGTTCAACAGAGATTTATACCCCATTAGTGAGGGGCACCCATTTACATCTTTCTTTCTCTATCTGGAAATAGTGCGAGGTCTGAACATTGGAGGTTGAGAGGTGACATTATAGAGGCAGGTTTAGGGTGAATAGTCAAGGTCTTTTCCCAAAGGTAGGGGAATCCAAAAAAATAGAAGGCATAGATTTAAGGTGAGAGAGGTAAGACTTAAAAGGGACCTAAGGGGCAACTTTTTCATGCAGAGTGTGGTGTGTGTATGGAATGAGCTGCCAGAGGAAGTGGTGGAAGCTGGTACAATTGCAACATTTAAAAGGCATCTAGATGGATACATTAAGGCTTTAGAGGAATATGGGTCAAATGCTAGCAAATGGGACAAAATTAATTTTTAGACACCTGGTTGGAAGGACATGTTTGACCCGAAGGGTCATGTTCCGTGCTGTCTGACCCTGTGACTCAATGACCGTATACAATAAATGGCAGAGCCCTTAGAAGCATTGACATACAGAGAGGTTGAGACATACAGCTCCACAGTTCCCTGGCAACACAAGTGGAGAAGGTGGTCAAGAAAGCATATGGCATACTTGGTTGGGGCAGAGAGTATAAAAGTTATCAAGTCATGTTGCAGCGGTATAGAACTATAGTTCGGCCAGATTTGGAATACTACATACCGTTCTGGTCGCCACACCACCAGAAGAACGTGGAGGCTATGGACAGGGCGCAGAACCCATTTACCAGGATATTGCCTGGTTTGGAGGGTAGTCAACAAATATGAAGAGAGATTGGACAAATTCAGTTTATTTTCACTTTAACATCAGAGGCTGTGGGACTATTAAGCAAGAGTGAAAAATCACAAGCCATATTACACCAGATGAAATGTTGGGAAAGTTTTTTTTTTAACAGACATCAGAAAAAGATTGAACACCATACTATCCTTTTGATCTCAACAAAGAATTCTCAAACATTAGTGAAGACACGCTACACTAACGCTCCATGCTCTCTCTCAGGCTGTGACAGATGCTCCCAATTTCCGTGCGGCAAGTTTCTATGCTGTCAGTAGATGCAACCTTTTCCTCCTTCTGGTCGTTCTTCCTGACACATCTGAAACAAACTGCAAACTTTCCTTCATAGAGATGCACCGCGCAGAAAAAGGACCTTTGACCCATCACGTCTGCACCAATCAAACACAACCACCTAATTTACCTCACTTCTACTTGTAACTTTAAAGCAACTCTGAGGTTTCTAAACCCAGCTGTCCAACGGCATTGCCACCTCCTTCTGGCACATATATACACAGACTTTCAACACTGCTCGGGTTCTCTGCATGTCTGGACCTCTCTCACTTGGCACGAACACACTGATTGTCACTTTTTAAAAATGATACACTAAACCTTGCTAAGCTTTACTCCAACTATTCTACTCCAACTCCTCACTTCAATCTCATTAAGATGCATGTAAAAGAAAATAGACCTACAGATTTCCCAGTATCACTCACAGAACAAATCTAAAATGAAACTAAATCTGATCTCCCCCTTCTTAGCAGACAAAATATAAATGCTACTTAAATTTATACAGTGTTCTTAGCCGAAGCAATGGATCCTCCAAATGATGACTTTGCGCAATTTCAGCTATGAGTAGTAAAATGCTTATAACTCTAAAGTACATTTTCAATGGTAGTTTTTATCATGAATTAGATAGGCCTGTCTATTGGAGGGACAGGGATTAATAAATAAGTAGCCGCGCATCTTGAAGTGTGCTATGACATAACTGTGACCATAGTTGTCCTGTGACCATGACTCTCTTACAACATCGGACCAGTAGTAGGTCATTCAACCCCTTGAGCCTGTTCTGTCATCCAATGAGATCATGGCTGATCTGTGGCCTAGTTTCGAGAGTGTGGTGCTGGATAAGCACAGCAGGTCAGGCCGCATCCTAGGAGCCACTCATCAGGAGTGACTGTCCATTCAGTCACTGGTCGACCAGGAATGACCCTGATGAAGGGCTTTTGCCCAAAACATCGATTGTCCTGCTCCTCAGATGCTACCTGGCCGGCAGTGCTTTTTCAGCACCGCACTATCGAATCTGATCTCCAGCATCTGCAGTCCTCACATTCTACTCGTTGATATGTGGCCTAACTCTATATTGTGCCTTTGGTCTACATTTGCTTAACAAAAATTTATCTCCCTTAGTTTTAAAATTAGTTACTGATCTAGCATCAGTTGCTGCTGGGGAAAGAGAGTTCCAAAAGTCTACCTTCCTTTATGTATAAAAGTACTTCCTAACATCTGTCCTGAATGATCTGGCCCTAATCTTTATTCTGTGTCCCCTAGTTCTAGAATCTTCGACCAGTGGAAATAGTTAGACTTTATCTACCCTGTCTTTTGCTATTAATATCATGGGGGAGGCGATGGCCTTGTGGAATGACTGTTAATCCAGAGAGTCAAATAACATTCTGGGGACCAAATCCTGCCACAGCAAATAGTAGCATTTGAATTCAACATAAAACAATTCTGGAATTAGAGATCTCATAATGACCATGAGTCCATTGCCAATTGTTGGAAAAATCCATCCACGTGAAGGTCCTTTAGGGAAGGAAACTGTCATTCTTACCTGAAATGGCCTACATGTGACTCCAGACCCACAGCACTATAGTTGACTCTTACTTGCCTTCTGGGCAATTAGGGATGGGCAATAAATGCTGGTCGAGCCAGTGATGCTCATGGTCCCTGAATGAATGCAAAACTCTTGACGACTTCAATCAGATCACCCCTCAGCCTTCTAAATTCAAGAGAAATCAGGCCGAATTTGCACATCCTCTCCTAATAATTCAGAAAGGAATAAGGGGAGCCAAAATCCCATAATAAATACTGCTTGAAGAAACACAGATTGGCATGATGGCTCAATGGTTAGCATTACTACTTCACAGCACCAGGGGCCCAGGATTGATTCCAGCCTTGGGTGACTGTCTATGTGGAGTTTGCACATTCTCTCTGTGTCTGACTGAGTTTCTTCCAGGTGCTCCATTGTCCTCCCACAGTCCGATGTGCAGACCAGGTGGATTAGCCATGGGAAATGCAGGGTTATAAGGATAGGGAGGGATGTTATTCTTAGGGTTGGTGTGGACTCAAATAGGCCAAATGGGCTCCTTCCACACTATAGGGATTCTATGATCTGGGCTGAGCTGACAAAGTCACAAACACGCTTTGGGGCAGCACAGTGGCTCAGTGGTTAGCACTGCTGCCTCACAGCATCAGGGACGCGGGTTCGATTCCAGATTTGGGAAACTGTGTGGAGTTTGCACATTCTCCCCATGTCTGCATGGATTTCTTCTGGGTGCTCTGGTTTCCTCCCACAATCCAAAGATGCTAAATTGCCCATAGGTGTTAGGTGCACTAGTCAGGGATAAAGATAGGATAGTGGGAATGGGTTTGGGTGGGTTACTCTTCGGAGGGTCGGTGTGGACTTGTTGAGCTGAAGGGCCTGTTTCCATGCTGTAGACAATCTAATCTAATAACATAATATTAATAATGAACATGGATTGAGGTTTAATATCAGCATTACTGGATGCAGAAATGGGTTTGAAGGGTTGTTATTCTGAAAGAGCAGACCATAAGATACAGAGAAGCTGGGGGTGTGCAAAATCAATTAAGAAAAGGTTTGTTGAAAGAATGTACATTGACTTTATTCTTAAATGGTTCAGATTGATTCATCTTTGACACACGAGAAAAAAATTGTGTGTGCATATATAAAGAGGTATCATAGAATCCCCACAGAGTGGAAGCAGGCCATTCACCCCATTGAGTCCATACCCACCCTCTGAAGAGCATCTACTTCATCCCTTTAACCTCACATTCCCCATGACTCATCCACCCAGCCTGCACATCCCTGGACACTATGGGCAATTTAGTATGGTCAATCCACCTAACCTGCTCATTGGACTGAGGGAGGAAATCGAAGCACCCAGAGGAAACCCCCGCATACATGGGGAAAATGTACAAACTCCACACAGACAGTCGTGCAAGGGTGGAATTGAACCCAAGTCCCTGGAGCTGTGAGGCAGCAGTGCCTAGCTATAAGGCCAAGTATAATGTGATGTTGCATCATTGAAATCTATTGTAATATTCTGGCACACATCAGTCAGAAGCATAGTTGCACAGATCCAGAAACTGCTCAGTACACTTCTTCGTTATTAGGTACTTAAACAGGTTATCAATTTATCCTATGCATTTTTTTTTGCTTTAATATTGAACACTCAGTGCACTGTCAGCATAAAAATACAAGAAGGAAACTATTATATGGTATTTGGACAGGGAAAGGGGGAGGGAGGGAGGGCTGCTGTCTTAAACACACTAGAGAGAGAGGCTGAGATTTTGTGTTTCTGTTCACTGAGCAGCAACATTCACTCCCAAAGCTTTCGAGATAGGTCATTTTATCTCATGTTTCAGTATGCCTATTCTACCATCTTCCCATTATAGCATCGAGCTGCAATTTACCTGGATCCTGCTGCACAGTAAATGCGATGGTGGGCGTCGAGGTGACAGTAAGGGTGAAAGTAAGAATGAAATGATCAACAGGCTTGGCAATCATGTGACAGACTAAATTCTCTAATCTGTAATTCCATCGTACATCAGTCTGCAATCACACCATTACTGTGTATGAATCCACTTTACTGCATCATTAGTTCAATCAACAACCATATTATTAGGGCATTTGCATTACACAGGTAATTTATTTTTTTTAAAAGAATACAATCTAATGTGTCATTACCAGAGACACAAGTGTCAATTGTGCAGTGGCCTGCAGAACGGTAACCAAAATTAATTCCCATTCTGTTCACCGTTAGGTTGCCCCAGAATCCTTGCTCTGGATTTCTGGAAATCTCTCACTTTGCAAAATCATTCTAGTGTAATATGTGGGCACAGCAGCAAAATTCCGAAGCTTGACAATTGCATGGAAGAACAGCATTATGTTGGTGCTGGCTTGTTTATAATGGCTGAGCTCATGCAGTGACTAAATGAGCAGAGAGGTGCACATCAGATGCACGCTTTCTCCATCGACCATGACAGTTCTACAACAACAACCTTCCACAGTGTAGCAAAGCATTCCAACAGGTTTTGCATGTCATCAAGCAAAGACTCGACTGTCGATCACACAGTGCGATGTGAGGCCAGGTGACCAAAGGGTAAGAAGGTCCCGAAGGGTCTTTTAACAAACCAAAAGGCTAATAGAGAGGCTTCGGGAGACTTGACAGCTGAAGGATGACTTCATTCCCGAAATTTTAGTACAGATAACCACAATTAATTTGTGTAGAGAAAATCTTTTTTAAATTTACTTTGGGGCACCAAATCTTATAGCTGGAATCTCCAAATCCTAGCTATAATTTTTAATTGCACTTTTATATTTCATGCCATGAAACCTGTTGCTCCCATTTCAGAATATCCATCCATTGTTGCTCTTGATAAAGGGACTGGTTAAAACACTACTTAGTTGTAACAGCACAAGATGTTCTGTCCCATTAAGCATTTCATTAAATCATTCATACATAGTCCAGTAACTGTGAGTATTCTTCCACATGATGAAACTGACAATCATCTCAAAACACCTGAAAGGGAAAACAAAGACCTGCATTTATATAACACCATCTGCCCTAATGTCTCCTGCAGAGCTGAGTTGTAAACTTTGTTTCACAATTCCTCTGTGAAATGTCATGAGAGGTTTACATTGAGCATTGGAAGCAGTTTAGTGAAGGTTTACTGGACGAGCACTGAGGAAGGGTCACTGGATTCTGGATTAGAGTGGTGCTGGAAAAGCACAGTAGTCCAGGCAGCATCCAAGGAGCAGGAAAATCGACGTTTCGGCCAAAAGCCCTTCATCTGGACCTGAGCCGTTAACTCTGATTTCTTTCTACAGATGTCGCCCCAGACCTGCTGAGCTTTTCCAGCAATTTGTTTACAAGACTAATGTTGGAATGGACGTGTCATTTTAAGAGGAAAGGTTGGACAGGCAAGAGCTTTATGTAAATCCCCTTGAAACCACCTGCCTCTTACCTTAAATCCATGCTCCCTGGTTACTGACCCCTCCACTAGGGTAAAATGTTCTTATCTCCCTGATCTACGTCCCACGTTTTTTTAATCTCAATTAGATCCCCCTCCCCCCACCAGTGCTCTATGTTCCAAGGAAAATCCCAAACATTCGCTGTCCCTTCAGAGCTTAGGCAACATCTACTGAATCTTCTCTGCACTCTCTCTGGTGTGGTCATATCCTTCTTGTAGTGTGTTGATCAGAACTGCACGCAATACTCCAGCTGTGACTTAGCTAACATCTCGTACAGCTCTGACATAACTTCCCTGCTCTTGTATTCAGTGCCACATCTTATGCCCTTCTTAAGCATGCTATCGATCTGCCTTGTTGCCTTCAAGGACTTGTAGATGTACACACTGAGATCCCTCTGATCCTCAGTACATCCCAGGGTGCTGCCATTCATTCTTTACTCCCTCGCTTTGCTAATCTACCCAAAATCCCTGTCACTATCACATCATCTCACACAATTCAGTATCAAACTCCATTTTGCAGTGTCCTACCCATTTGACCAATCTACTGATATAATCCTATCGTCTATTTATTATTTACCACACCGTAAACTCTTGTATGATCCATGAACTTACTGACCAAACCACATACATAGAACAGAGATTATAGAATGTTACAGAGCTGTCCAGGTCTTTTGGCCCATGATGCTGCGCCGACCTGTGAAATTAATCTGATGCCCAAATAACCCACACCGTTCCATTATTATCCATATGTATGTCCAATGTCCATTTAAATCCCTTTAATGTCTACTACTGTTGCAGGCAGGCCATTCCACGCCCCTATTACTCTCTGAGTGAAGAAACTACCCCTGATATCTGTCCTAAATCTATCACCCCTCAATTTAAAGCTATGTCCCCTCATGTTAGCCTTCACCATCCAAGGAAAAAGGCTCTCACTGTCCACCCTATCTAACCCTCTGATTATCTTATACGTCTCGATTAAGTCACTTCTCAACCTTCTCTCCAATGAAAACAGCCTCAGTTCCCTCAGCCTTTCCTCATAAGTCCTCTCTCCTACACCAGGCAACATCCTAAATGACACAGGACCTCCCACCTGGATGTGACGGTCAAGAAGGCACAACAACATCTCTTCTTTCTCAGGTGGCTGAGGAAGTTTGGCATGTCCTCACCAATTTTTATAGATGCACCAGAGAAAATACATTGTCCAGGTGCATAACGGCCTGGTACGGCAATTGCTCAGCCCAGGATGGTAAGAAACTACAGAAGGTGGTGTGCATAGGCCAGACCATCACAGAAGCCAACCTCCCATTCATGGACTCCATTTTCTCTTTTCGTTGCTGCTGAAAGGCTGCCAGCTTCATCTAAAGCCCCTCCCAACCTGGTAGTGCTCTCCTACAACCTCTTCCATCAGGCAGAAGATGCAGAAACATGAACACATTGCACCAACAGGTTCAAGAACAGCTTCTTCCCTGCCATTATTAGACTGATAAATGCACTGTCTAACTTCAAGTAATGCTGATTTTGTTAATGTTGATATTGTTCTATGCACTTCCTGTGCAGTGTAACCAGAATGCCTCACTCAATCTAAGCAGCCTATGATCTGTATGTCCTTGCTTGCTATGATTGGCCTATACTGCTTGCAAACAAAGCTTTTCACTGTACATAGGTCTACATAACTACAAAAAATCAAATCAAAACATACAGCAAGTGATGAAGTAGTACACCACTGAACAAAGGCTTCCAAGTAGGTCAGTCCAGGCAAGGATGGCAGATTTCCTTTCCTTCAAGGGCAGACAGGTTTTCAACAACAACTGACATTTGTTACATGGTTGGCACTGAACTAACATTCTTTAATAATTCCAGATTTTACAAAATTCACATTCGAACCATCTATCATGGTGAGTTTTGAGCCAACATTAACCAACCTGAGGTTCTGGATTATTAGTCCAGTGACATCACCGTGATGCCACCTCCTTCTTCCACACCTGTACCAGAGCTCCAACAAATTTGTTCAACATATCGACTCTGCCCAATCATTTCATTACTTTCTTTGGGTTCAGTTGTTATCACATCCTTCATAATAGATTCTAACATTTTCCCCACCGCTTAAACTAACATGACTTTAGTTCTCTGTGTTCTTTTTTCCTCAACTTCTTAAATGGAAGTATTTCATTTACTACTTTCCTATCTGCAGGATCCTTTCCAGAATCTATTGAAACATGAAGGCTGACCACCAACAAACTCATTATCTCTATAGACACCTCCATGGTGTCTGGAATGTAGCTGGTCTGGTCCAGGGGATTTATCCAATACTTACTTGTTCAAATCCTACCTCTTTATCAAAACCAATTTATTTCAGTTTTTCTCTCTCTCATATATCCCTTGAGTCCCTTGTACTTGTAAGTAATTTTTTGTCTCTTCCTCTTGAAGACAGCCATATATGAATTGTTTATTTAGTCCAACATTTATTTATTTTCCATTCTAAATTCACCACCTTGCAACTGTAATGCACCCACATTTTTTCTTGTCAATCATTGCCTTTTCACAAAACTAACATGCAATTACAGTCCACCTGTATGTCTTTCACTGGCTTGCATTCATATTCTCTTTTCTGTTTCTTTATTTGATTCCTGATTGGGTTTTTGCTGGATTCTACATTGCTCCCAATCCTTGAGCTTACCACATTTTCTGCCAACTTTATAAGGCACTTCCTTTGACCAAGTGCAATCATAAAGTCATAGAGTTGTACAGTGCAGAAACAGATCCTTCAGTCCAACTCATCCATGCTGACCAGATATCCTGACCTAATCTAGTCCCATTTGCAAGCATTTGCTCCAAAACTCTTCCTATTCATGTACCCAACAAAAATGCCTTTTAAATGCCATAAATGTACTAGCCTCCACCACTTCCTCTGGCAGCTCATTCCATACATGTCCTACTCGCTGCATAAAAAAGTTATCCCTCAAGGTCCCTTTTAAATCTTGCCCCTCTCACCTTAAACCTATGGTCTCAAGTTTTGGGCTTCCCTACCCTGGGGAAAAGACCTTTGCTCTTTACCCTATCCATGCCCCTCATGATTTTATAAACCTTTATAAGGTCACCCCTCAGCCTCCAATGTTCCAGTGAAAACAGCCCCAGTTTATTCCCTGCAGCTCAAATCCTCCAGTCCTGGCAACGTCCTTGTAAATATTTTCTGAAATCTTTGAAGTTTCACAACATCTTACCTATAGCAGGAAGAACAGAACTGAACACAGTATTCTAAAAGTGGCCTCACCAATGTCCTGTACAGCCTCAAAATGGCCTCCCAACTCCAAGTCTCCAATGCACTGCCCAATGAAGTCAAGCACACCAATTGCCTTCATCACCACTCTGTCTACCTGTGATTCCACTTCGAGTCATAAAGTCATAGAGATGTACAGCACGGAAACAGACCTTTCGGTCTAACTCGCCCATGCTGACCAGATATCTAACCTAATTTAGTCCCATTTACCAACACGTGGCCCATATCTCTCTAAACCTTCCTATTCATATACCCATCCAGATGCCTTTTAAATGTTGCAATTGTACCAGCCTCCACCACTTCCTCTGACAGCTCATCCCATACACGCACCACCCTCTGTGTGAAAAAGTTGCCCATTAGGTCCCTTTTACATCTTCCCCCCCCCTCATTCTAAACCTATGCCGTCTAGTTCTGGACACCCCCACCCCAGGGAAAAGATCTTGTCCATTTACTCTCTCCATGCCCTTCATGATTTTATAAACCTCTATAAGATCACCCCTTAGTTTCCGACACTTCATCGAAATCAGCCGCAGCATTTTCAGCATCTCCCTATAGCTGAAATCCTTCAAACCTGGCAACATCCTTGTAAATCTTTTCTGAATCTTTCCAAATTTCGCAACACCCTTCCAACAGGAAGGAGACCAGAAATGCACGCAATATTCCAAATGTGGCCTAACCAGTGCCACAACCACAACATGACCTCCCAACTGCTGTACTCAATACTCTGACCAATAAAGGAAAGCATACCAAACGCCTTCTTCACTATCTTAGCTACCTGTAACTCTACTTTCAAGGAGCTATGAACCTGCACTCCAAGGTCTCTTTGTTCAGCAACACTTCCTCGGTCCTTACCATTAAGTGTATAAGTCCTGCTCTGATTTGCTTTTCCAAAATGCAGCACCTCACATTTATCTAAATTAAACTTCATCTGCCACTCCTCAGCCCATTGGCCCATCTGAGGTGACCTTCTTCACTGTCCACCACACCTTCAATTTTGGTGTCATCTGCAAACTTATTAACTATACGTCCTATGTTCACATCCAAATCATTCATATAAATAGCAAAAAGTAGTGGACCCAGCACTGATCCTTGTGGCAATCCACTGGTGACAGGCCTCCAGTCTGAAAAGCAACCCTCCACCACAACCTTCTGTATTCTACCTTCGAGCCAGTTCTGTATCCAAATGGCTGGTTCTCCCAGAACATGAGATCTAACCACTTTAATGTCTTTTGTTAGCCATGGTTAACTCGGGAGAGTTTAGGTGTTTGGGTGTTTGTTCCCTTTTGTGACCCTTTCACAATAAAAAATAAGGGCAGTAGAGAGTGGTAAATTGAGACCCAAGTTCCAAAATAAGTGTTAAATATCCATCTCCTCCTTTGAGACTGAACTGAATGCAAGATTCCTCTGCTTGACCAGAGAACTGGTCGGAATGCTATCTCTGCTTAAATGCCTTGTATATACGACACGACTGTCACATTTTATCAATAAATAATGTTGTAATCTGCATTCTATAAAAAAAACACTTGATTCATTTATTAAAACTAAAACATCCAAGATTATTCAAGAGAAATAGCAGTAAATCCTTAAATTGTATTTTCTTCTTCCTCCTTTAGTTTTTTTCATCACTTTTCCTGTGATTGGATGTGGTAGAGATATTATTTTTAGTGAGCTGTTCTCTCCCTATTCTTCATTTGCTTGTTCTGGTATCTGTAACAAGCTGTATTCCTTTTTAAAATTGCAAATCGGGGCCCTGTTGTGACAATTGTGGTTTGAAGGCTATTGTGAAAAGCACCGCATTAAAAATAAACTGCAACTCACCCGAGAATGTTGCTGGCTTAGCATCACTTGGCTACAGAGAAAACAGTTAGCCTTTATTGGTTTAGAAACTTTATTGGTGTCCATTACTTACTTACACCTGGTTGATAGTTTGTTTGATTCTGTAAGGGGTCCTTATCTCAGAAGATAAAACTGCTGATACAACAAGATGTAAGACCATAAGTCATAGGAGTGGAAGTGAGACCATTTGGCCCATCGAGTCCACTCTGCCATTTAATCATGGCTGATGGACATTTCAACTCCACTTACCCGCACTCTCCCCGTAGCCCTTAATTCCTTGCGAGGTCAAGAATTTGCCAGTCTCTGCCTTGAAGACATTTAATGTCCCAGCCTTCACTGCACTCAGTGGCAATGAATTCCACAGGCCCACCATTCTCTGGCTGAAGAAATGTCTCCTCATTTCCATTCTAAATTGACCCCCTCGAATTCTAAGGCTGTGCCCACGGGTCCTAGTCTGCCGCCTAGCGGAAACAATTTCCCAGCATCCACCCATTCTAAGGCATGCATTATCTTATAAGTTTCTATTAGATCTCCCCTCAGCCTTTTAAACTCTAATGAATACAATCCCAGGATCCTCAGCCGTTCATCATATGTTAGGCCTACCATTCCAGGGATCATCTGTGTGAGTCTCCGCTGGACACACCCCAGTGCCAATATGTCCTTCCTGAGGTGTGAGGCCCAGAGTTGGATATAGTATTCTAAAATGGGACCTAACCAGAGCTTCATAAAGTCTCATCAGCACATTGCTGCTTTTACATTCCAAACCTCTTGAGATAAATGACAACATTACATTCGCTTTCTTAATCACGGACTCAACCTGCAAGTCAACCTTTAGAGAATCCTGGATTAGCACTCCCAGACCCCTTTGTCCTTTGACTTTATGAATCTTCTCACAATTTAGAAAATAGTCCTTGCCTGTATTCTCTTTTCCAAAGTGCACGACCTTGTATTTGCTCACATTTAATTTCATCAGCCATTTCCTGGACCACTCTCCTAAACTGTCTAAATCTTTGTGCAGCCTCCCACCTCCTCAGTACTACCTACCTGTCAACCTAACTTCATATCACTGGCAAACTTCACCAGAAATCCCCCAGTCCCTTCATCCAGATCATTAATATATAGAGTGAACAGCTGCGGCGCCAACACTGAACCCTGCAGGACACCACTTGTCACCAGCTGCCATTCTAAAAAAGAACCTTTTACCCCAACTCTCTGCCTTCTGTCAGACAGCCAATCCCAGTCCATGCCAGTAGGTCACTTTGAGCACCATGGGCCCTCACCATACTCGGTAGTCTCCTATGAGACACCTTATCAAAAGCCTTTAGGAAGTCTAGATAGATAACATCCATTGGGTTTCCCTGGTCTAACCTACTTGTTATCTCTTCAAAGAATTCCAATAGGTTTGTCTGACACAACCGCCCCTTACTAAATCCAAACTGACTTGTTCTAATCCAAACCTGCGCTTTCAGGAATTTAGAAATCTTACCCTTAACGATGGATTCTAGAATTTTACCAACAACAGAGGTTATGGTTAACCAGCCTATTTTCCATCTTTTGTCTTGATCCTTTCTTGAACAAGGGGGCTACGACAGTGATTTTCCAATCATCTGGGACTTTCCTGACTCCTTGAAAGATCACAACCAATGCCTCCGCTATTTCCTCAGCCACCTCCCTCGGAACTCTAGGATGTGGCCCATCAGGGTCAGGAGATTTATCAATTTTTAGACCTTTTAGCTTTTCTAGCATTTTCTCTTTTGTAATGGCTACCATACTCAACCTTGCCCCCTGACTTTCCTTAATTGTTGGGCTATTATTCTTGTCTTCCAATGTGAAGACTGACACAAAATACTCAATAAGTTCTTCAGCTATTTCCTTATCTCCCATCACTAGCCTTTCAGCATCAATTTGGAGCAGCCCAGTGTCTACTTTTGCCTCTTGTTTGTTTCTTATGCATTGAAAGAAACTTTTATTATTGTTTCTAATATTACTGACTAGCCTTCACTGACTAATATTACCTTCATATTTGATCTTCTGTTTCCTTATTTCTCTCTTTGTTATCCTCTGTTTGTTTTTGTAGCCTTCCCAATCTTCTGAGTTCCCAGTGCTCTTGGCCACTTTAAGGGCTCTCTCTTTTTCTTTGATACATTTCCTGACTTCCTTTGTCAGCTATGGCTGTTTAATCCCCCCTCCAGATAATATTTTTTTCCTTTGGGATGAATGTCTGTACTGTGTCCTCAATTACACCCAGAAACTCCTGCCACTGTTGCTCTTCCCCACTAGACTCTGCTTCCTGTCGATTTTCATCAGTTCCTCTCTCATGCCCCTGCAATTTCCTTTAATTAACTGTAACACCATGACATCTGAATTTGCCTTCTCTCTTTCAAACTGCAGACTGTACTCTACCATATTATGATCACTGCCTCCCAAGTGTTCCCTTACTTTAAGATCTTTTATGAAGTCTGGCTCATTACATCACACTAAGTCCTGAATAGCCTGCTCCCTTGTGGGCTCCATCACAAGCTGTTCCAAAAAGCCATCTTATAAGCATTCCATGAATTTCCTTTCTTTGGATCCACCAGCAACATTATTCACCCAGTCCACCTGCATATTGAAGGCCCCCATGATCACAGTGACCTTGCCTTTCTGACATGTGCTATCTATTTCCCGGTATATCTTGCACCCCTGGTCCTGACCACCGTTAGGAGGTCTGTACATAACTCCCATTATGGTTTTTTTGCCTTTGTGGTTCCTCAACTCCACCCACACAGACTCCACATCATCTAACCCTGTGTCATTCACTGCCATAGATTTAATTTCATTCTTAACTAACAAGGTAACCCTGCCCCCTCTGCCCAGATCCCAGTCTTTTTGATAAGTTGTTAATCCTTGGATTTTTAACTGCCAGTCCTGAACCCCCTGCAACCACGTCTCTGTGATGCCTACCACATCATAATCATTCATAATGACTTGTGGCATTAATTCATCCAACTTTGTTATGAATACTACGAGCATTCAGGTAAAGTGCCTTAATGCTAACTTTTTTTATCATTATTAGAGATATTGGAAATTATAGGATGTCTGAAGTTATCCTCCCTTTTTGCTGCCTTCCTAGTCTGCCTCGAGCTTAAACCCACCTGCACACCTGCTGTTCTGCTGCTTATCTTTCCATGTAACTCCACACTCCCTGTCACTTTTGCTTTCCCTTCTCCCCGACTCAGAAGTTTAAAGTCCCAGTGACCACCCTATTTGTCCTTTTCGCTAGAACCCTGGTTCCAGATCGGTTCAGGTAGAGACCGTCCCATCGGTACAGATCCCCCCAGGTTCCAAAACTGATGCCAATGCCCCATGAAATGGAATCCCTCTTTCCCACACTAATCCCATAGCCACAGGTTTACTTCCCTAAGCAGTTCTTTCTCAGCAGAGTGTCTACAGGCATGAAAGTGTTAACCAATGAGGTTGGGGTGGGGGGGGGGGGGCGTGTGTGGGGGGTAGTGGTGGTGGTGGAGTGAGTGGGATTTATGATAGAAGGACTCACAGTATGCGGTCTATACATATACTATATATATATATGACCAACTAACTCTATTCACTCAATAAACAGAGTGAACAGCACCCAACTACAAACAGTCTACCACATTTAACTCTGATCATATGGCTATTATGGTCAGGCAATGATGATTGGGAAAGCTGGTGGCAAAGGCTGAACAGGCTGGGGCTGTTTTCCCTGGAGCATCAGAGGCTGAGGGGGTGACCTTATAGAGATTTATTAAATTATGAAGGGCATGGATAAGGTAAATAGGCAAAGTCTTTTCCCTGGGATCAGGGAGTCCAGAACGAGAAGGCATAGGTTTAGGGTGAGAGGGGAAAGATATAAAAGAGACCTAAGGGGCAACTTCTTCACACAGAGGGTGGTACGTGTATGGAATGAGCTGCCAGAGGAAGTGGTGGAGGCTGGTACAATTACAACTTTTATGGGTATATGAATAGGAAGGGTTTGGTATGTGTCAAATACTGGAAAATGGGATTAAATTAGGTTGGGATGGACCGAAGGGTCTGTTTCAGTGCTGTACATCTCTATGACTCTAAGTGGTGATACCACTGAACTAGTACCCCAATAATTGGCAAAGTGGTTGACTCCGAACTACTGTCTGAGGTGGCTGACTGAGTCAGTTTGAGGGTAATTAGGGATGAACAACCATTGCTGGCCTTGTCTGGAACACCCCTATCCCATGAAAGAACAAATAAAAAGAAAAGTTGCAGTTGGACCTTGAGCCAGATATCAGGGATTCCCTTTGTGTCACAGAAGTCAACAGACTAAAGGCGCCATTCAGCCCATCCCACTTATACCAGCTCTTCAAACGAGGCCTCCAATAATTTTGACTCCACCTAGCTTCCTTTCAAAGCTCTACAAATGCTTCCTCTTCACAAGTTTATCCAACTTAATTTAGACAGGATTTATTGAATTTGGTTCAACCAATCTTTCAGGACATAGTCATGGAGTCATCAAGATGTCCAGTTCAGAAACAGACCCTTCGGTCCAACCCCTCCATGCCAACCAGATATCCTAAATTAATTTAGGCCCATTTGCCAGCACGTGGCCCGTATCCCTCTAAACCCTTCTATTCATATACCCATTCAAATGCTTCTTAAATGTTGCAATTGTACCAGCCTCCACCACTTCCTCTGGCAACTCATTCCATACACGTACCACCCTCTGCGTGAAAACGTTGTTTATTAGGTCTCTTTTATCTCTTCCCCTCTCACCCTAAACCTATGCCCTCTAGTTCTGGACTTCCCCACCCCAGGGGAAAGACTTTGCCTATTTACCCTATCCATGCCCCTCATGATTTTATCAACCTCTATAAGGTCACCCCTCAGCCTTTGACGCTCCAGGGAAAACAGCCTCTCCTGTTCAGCCTCTCCCCATAGCTCAAATCCTCCAACCCTGGCAACATCCTTGTAAATCTTTTCTGAACCCTTTCAAGTTTCACAAAATCCTTCCGATAGGAAGGAGACGAGAATTTCATGCAATATTCCAACAGTGGCCTAATCAATGTCCTGTACAGCTGCAACATGACCTCCCAGCTCCTACACTGAATACTCTGACCAATAAAGGAAAGCAGACCAAACGCCTTCTTCACTGCCCTAGTGACCTGCAACTCTACTTTGTATTTCGCTCTTGGCATTCGTGGGCAGAGGTTCTCAGCGACAGGCACTTCAAACATGCTGCCAGTGGAGGTCACAGCAGGAGATACATTCTCAACATTTGGGGAATAGAGGACTACAGACGTTGTGCAGGCAGATGTGAATAACTTAAAATGGCATCATGGTCGGCACAGACATGGTGGACTGAAGGGCCTGTTCCTGTGCTGTAGTGTTCTGCGTTCTAAGAGTCTGTGGCACAGAGGTAATATTAATGGCCTAGTACACAGGGCAAGACTTATACACTTAATGGTAAGGTCTTGGGGTGTGTTGCTGAATGAAGAGACCTTGGAGTGCAGGTTAATAGTTCCTTGAAAGTGGAGCCACAGGTAAATGAGACAGTGAAGAAGGCATCTGGTACGCTTGCCTTTATTAGTCAGTGCATTGAGTATAGGAGTTGGGAGGCCATGTTGTGACTGTAAAGGACATTGGTTAGGCCACTTTTGAAATACTGCATGAAAGAGAACATGTTTAAAAGGGACCTAAGGGTCAGTTTTTTTACGCAGAGGGTGGTGTGTGTATGGAATGAGCTGCCAACGGAAGTGATGGAGGTTGGTACGATCACAACATTTAAAAGGCATCTGCATGGATGTATGAACTGGAAGGATCGAGAGGGATATGGACCAAGTGTTGGTAAATGGGACTTGATTAATTTAGGCTATCTGGTTGGCATGGACGAGTTGAACTGAAGGGTCTATTTCCATGCTATATAGCTTTATGACTCTCATAATCTGGAGGCCTGGGTTAATGAACTGAGAGATATTAAATCGAGTGAATAAATCTGGAACTGAAAGTGAGTCTAAGTCATGGTGACCATGAGAACTGTCACTGATTATTGGAAAAACCCATCTGGTTCACCAATGTCCTTCAGAGAATGAAATCGTCTGGTGTCCAGGCCCACATCAATGGAATGGATTCTTTAGTGTTCTCTGTAGCAAGCCGTACAGTTCACAGGTAAATAGGGATGAGTAACAAATGTGACCAAATTAAAATAATTCTGTAGAACAACTCGCTGCTTCAAAGAAATGTCTCTTCATGACACCTCTGGTGTGTGTATATTTAAGGTTGAGAAGGCTGCAATCCAATTCAAGGAGAGTGGATGCCTGAAAACAGGTACCACTTAGTGAATTGTGATTAGAGAGTAAATTTACCTCTTCCAGATGATTTTATGGAATAGCTGGGTGAATGGTATAATACCAATCCTATTTAGGAAGTCCAAATGACACTACAAATGTGGAAGCTCACCACAAAATGGCTTGAGTTCATTGCTTGACACCAGAATTATAATGTTGTCATTTTTGCCAGTGCCTATTGTCACAGCTTAATCAGTGCATTTTCTAAAGGGTTGTATTTTACTCCTGTGATGCCATACTTTCCTTCTGTCACTTGCAGATGCTGTTGTGATGAATGGCTAAAACAAAATATCAATTTTATGAAGTGGGTCCTCTGGTAATATTGGGTTTGTGATAAAAGAGATGATTGCACATTGAATTCTTGATATAGACCTTGCAGCATTAGTGAATTACTTAATGAATTTACTCTCTCCAAGTTATTGTATTGAGATAAATGCACTATCTCGGATATACTTTGTATTTCATTTTATTCCAATCGCAGGATTGTTACGGCGCAGGAGGAGGATATTCAGCCCGTCGTGCCTGCTCCTATTCTATTATCCAGTGCCAATCTCCTGCACCACTTCTACCCAAAAATGGATCCAATGCCCCTCTTGAATGCCTCAGTTGAATCTGCTTCCCCCACATTTCAAGGCAGTGTAGCCCATCCCCGAACTCCACTGTGTGACATGTTTCACAGATCACCCATGCACCCTTGCATGTCATTTTAAATGTATACCCTCATGTTCTTGTTACTCTACCAAGTAGAATTCAACTCTGTCCAGCTTGATTTTGATTTTGAAAACCTCAATCGGATCTCCTATCCTCAGCCTTCTTCTCTCCAAAGAGAGCAATCCCCACTTCTTGAATCTATCGTCATCGCAGAGGTTTATACCATGCTTGCAACAGTTCTAATGAGCTGCTTCTGCTCTCTGTCCAAGACGTTCACATTTTCCCCACAATGTGACACCTCAACGGTCTTTATATTCAGTAAATAGTTCCTCATATGATCATTCCCAGCACATCAAACACTTCAGCTGGGATTGCCGTAATAAATTATGACATCATAATGACAAATACTAGGATGGTTGTCAATCAAGAGTTGTCCATTTACAGTTCAATCCCTTTCTCATCGATGTGGGAAGATAGGGAATGTGTGGACAGGTATTCCGATGACAAGCGGCAGGGAAGGCTGCAGGGTGGGAATGGTTGGAAATAGGAAGTCATGCAGTGAAGACGTTGCGTCAGAACTGACAACCCTCATGTCAAAACTGAACATGAGGAAAACAGAAATATGGAAAGTAGGAGCTGGAGTAGGCCATTCAGCCCTTTAAGCCTGCTTCACTTTTCAATATGATCATGGCTGATCATCGAACTCAATTCCCTTCCTTCCCATATGCATCGATCTTTTCGCCCCAAGAACAAAAACTAGCTCCTTCTAGAAAAATGGCTCACAGGTGAGGATCGTCCAAACACTCCCAATTTACGGGGCTCAGAAGGCAGAAACATAAGCTGGAATTTCCTCAGGGGTGACCCCATTCCACCATCTCCAGGTTTGGCACTAATCACAATCAGGTTTCGTAACTCCAGTAGACCATTCATTGGAAAGTGATTCCTCATAAGATAATAGAGTCATAGAGATGCACAGGACAGAAACAGACCCTTAAGTCCAACTCGACCATGCCGACCAGATATCCTAAACTAATCTAGTCCCATTTTCCAGCACTTGTCCCACATACGTCTAAACCCTTCCTATTCATACACCCATCCAGGTGCCTTTTAAATGTTGTATCTGAACCTACCTCTATCACTTCCACTGATCGCTCGTTCCATACGTGTACCACCCTCTGCATGAAAAGGTTGTTCCTTAGGTCCCATTTTAAAAATTTTCCCCTCTCATCCTAAACCTGTGTCCGCTAGTTCTGGATTCCCCCACCCCAGGGAAAAGACCTTGTAAATTTACCCTATCTGAATACTTTGAACAAAGACAGTTTCACAATGTATGGTGTTCATTACAATATTCCAAAGAGCTTCATACCTGCTGCAGTAGTCCTTGAAGAGCAGTCACCATTGTAAATCAGGAAACACAGTTGCCAACTGGCACCTCCTCACTACAACAACAGGATAATGCAAGGTGTGGGTGAGGGGGAGGATCTTTAACCTACTAAAATAGACAGTTTTCGGTCAAGTAAAGATGTACAGTCTGGAAAGTCTATTTCACAACCCTCATTGTTGCACAGATTTTCAACTTAGGTGTTCATGAGCAAGATTCCATCATGACCATTGAGAACTTGGCTGATTCTTGAGGTCAGTGTCTTTGCCTTTGGCTCATGGATCTCGGACCCTGCTTCAGAAGGCTCAATATTAGATTCTGTGGAACAGGGACATGAACTTACTAACTCGTACCTTGGGGGAGAGAATGCTGTCACCAATCCATGGCTAACTTTGCCATTAAAACTTACTAACAGACACAGAACTGTCTTTACCATTTGTGATGGGAATATTAAACAAGGACTGAATTACTGCTCTGAGATTTCAAACAACATCCTCTAATGGGATATTCCAACTGCTTTTGATTTAAATGCAAGGCATTTACTTTTAATATGCCTGAAATGATTTCCAGGGAATTCAGGGATCATGAATATAAACTGTCTCTCAATTTTAAAACATCAGTTGGATGCAAATTGAACCATTGCCAAACAACATCAGCAAAGTTTAGAATTTTACTGTCTCAAACCTGCATCAGGACAGTGTCATGAGAATTTTCCTGGCTGTTAGATTCACTGGGTTCACAGAATGTTAACCAATTAGCACTCCAACACGAAAATCAAATGTGTCCCACTCTGAAACATATTCTACTGGTTGAAATCAGGACTGAACACACCTACTATCGGCTGACATCCTTCTATCTTGAGAGATGAACAAAGGAACGTTGCTTGCCTTTCATTTATGCCTTATCCTGGCCATGTATGCGCTTCTTAAAACAATTGTGGCGCCATGGAAAGTGAATATACAGACTTTCCTGTACATACAGGAAATTCCCATTGTAATCCATCATATAGTTACTGTCCATGCGAAATATGATATCAAACACAATTACACAAAATTTATTGTATGCTGTATACAGGCACAAAGGGCTGAAATGGACGTCCTTCTGTCTTGTACCATTCCATAATGGTCGCCAACTCCTCAATCAAGGAACGATCTAGAAAGAGTGTGGATTCAGATCATGGCATCACTGAAAGTTACAAACTCTTATAGGTGCAGGGTGAAGAACAAATTAGTGATCACGACTGTCATTTCACACACCTTGAACAAATCACAGAATCTCTACAGTGTGAAAGCAGGCCATTCAGCCCATTTAATCCACACTGACCCTCCAAAGAGCATCCCAACCCAAACCCTATATTTTTCCAATGGCTGATCCACCTCACCTGCACATCCCTGGACATAATGGGGCAATTTAGGATGGCCAATCCACCCTAACATGTACACCTTTGGACTGTAGGAAGGAACCGGAGCACCCGAAGGAAACCCATGCTGACATGGGGAGTACATGCAATTACCTAAGTGTGGAATCAAACCTCGGTCCCTGGCACTGTGAGGCAGCAGTGCTAACCACTGAGCCACCATCCTAATGGATGAAATAGATGCATTGCAGTTTGCACTGATTCATAGTGATGAAGGATGTAGAGAGAGTAGCTACGAATGGTACGCATGCTACTTTACCAATGTCAACTCCTACATTTATTGTCACGCTGTACAGAGGGGGAGGTATTGGGGCCAACGGATGAGTCAGGGAATGACAGGGCAAACAAGCAACAAGGTGTTCACTGAGAAAGAAGGCTAATTCGATCACTGAACTTGATAGCCTGAAGAAAGAAAAACACAGAGATGAAGGTATTCCGTTGTCAGAATGAAACAACCTGACAGCTGTTGCTAAGAAACAAGCTAACAGAGTCTTCAACTCACAATCTGAATAGATGTTTTCAACTGACACCACCTTACATCCAGAATTAACAAATTACATTGTGCAGGATGTGAAAGAGGGAAAAAGGGCTGTGTGTCAGAACATAAATTTCAGATACCCTTCCATGTCAGGACCCTGCATGTTTCTACTTATGCAGAGCAATCTTAAAAAGTCGCATGAACTGTGGTAGACAGAGGGGCATTTGATTTGAATACGCTGTGAGTCAGCACTGAGTCTGTATCGTCAGTGGTTATATCAATGTGACTTCAATAGGATCAGCCAACAAAAAGGCCACATTGCAAATGTAATTCCAGTATATGCCTCTCTTGATCAACCGGGAAATTAGGCATTTCCCTCTAATAAACACGTGGGAACACCACCACCCGCAATTTCTCCTCCAACCATCCTGATTGGGAAATATATCATCGCTCCTTCACTGTCGCTGGGTCAAAATCCTTGAAGGTAAAAACAATGACTGCAGATGCTGAAAACCAAATACTGGATTAGTGGTGCTGGAAGAGCACAGCAGTTCAGGCAGCATCCAACGAGCAGCTCGTTGGATGCTGCCTGAACTGCTGTGCTCTTCCAGCACCACTAATCCAAAATCCTTGAACTCCATCTCTTTGTGTATTGTGGGTCAACCTACAGCACATGGATGGCAGTGGTTCAAGAAGGAAATTCACTACCATCTTCTCAAGGGCAATTAGGACCAGGCAATAAATGCAGACCCAGCTAGCGATACCTACATCCCACGAGTTAATAAAATAAATGCTGGTCTGTAGCATAAACATTGGGATAAACCAATTGGGACAAGTGGCCTTTCAGTGTACTGCAAAAGTCATTGCAATACTCTGGTATTGCCAGGATAAGGCAGCTGGCTTTAGCAGGGAGGAACACAGGTCTCATGCGCTTGATAATTCAGACTCCAGAAGTGTCAAATGCAAAATGTGCATTGTGAAAGTCCTGACGAAACATCACCACCTGAGCAACTGAATTAGACAGGTCTTAACAACCGTTAACACACTGCTTCTGAAACTGAATATATTTGTGTCACACTGCACATTTGCCTCCACTGGTTTGGAGGTCTCATCCTGTGAATCTGCCTGCCATTTCATTCTTCCCGATGAATATTTTTGTGTGTGTGTTGCAAAGCTGCTGATTGCTCTCCATACAGCGAGAGGACAGACAGAAGCTGCTTTGTACAAAATCGAAACACTCAGTGAATAATTCAGCAGAGAGGAAGGAAGGCAGAAAGGCACCAAGGAATAAAAGGTTTGCATTTCAGTAAATCAGAGGTTTATATGTCAGTCCTCACAGTTCCCTTTCCAACTCTCCATAACCAGCACACAAACACTCACTCACTCACATGTGTAAACATATTTGCTCACTCGCACACTGGGCAGTTGAAAGCTTAAAGTGCACATTGACAAAGGTCCAGGACCTTCGATACATAACCTACAATTAGACAGCTGATTACAGCAAGGCTGGACTAATTTCTGTTTGGAGAAGGGAAAAGAAAGGTCTATCAGAAACCGTCTGCTTTAGCTATGGGAAACAGACTGAGATGGATACGAACACAAGCTCAGTGATGAACACTGAAGATAAAAAACTAATAAATGCCCACACAAATATATACAACCCACCTGGGCAAAGAATCGAGGGACAGCCAATCCTGTGAAATTGTACTTCTGTACAGTCTGTGCTCTGATACTGTACCCTAGTACGGCCTTTGCTATGATACTGTACCCCAGTGCAGTCTGTGCTCTGATAATGTACCCAGTATGGCCAGTGCTCTGATACCGCACCCCAAAGCAATCTGCACTCTGATACTGTACCCCAGTACAGTCTGTGATCTGATACTGTACGCCAGTACAGTCTGTGCTCTGATACTATACCCCAGAATGGCCAGTGCTCTGATATGGTACCCCAATACTGTATGTGCTCTGATACTTTATACCAGAATGGCCTGTGCTCTGATACTGTATCTCAGTACAGTCTGTGCTCTGATACCATACCCCAGTATGACCAGTGCTTTGATACTTTACCCCAGTACAATCTGTGCTCTGATACTGTACCCCAGTTCAGCAGCTGGTGCTCTGACTCTATACCTCAGTACAGCCACTGCTGTGACATTGTAGCCTAAAGAATAAAGTGGGAATGTAAGCCAGAACAACCTTGAACCCCAGCTGGGATGTGCCGGAATTTTTGGTCATTCAGTTTGACCAAAGAGAACAACTGGATATTTTCTCCGATAATAGAAATTGGAATAAGGAAAGCAACATATGGAATGTTACGTTATGCATAAGCTTCTAATTTTTGTTTGCATCTGTTTTCAAATTGTTTTACATTCCCACCTCCCACTTGTCTTCTCCTGTCGTTGAGATACCACACACCACAACCCACATGAAGGAACATGCAAGTTACCTCGTTCCAGAGTTCTTTAAACATGCTCTCATATTGAGAAATCTCCTTGTCTGTGGACCCTCAATGATCCAGCTGCCATACACAATGCTGTTTGTGACTGATGGGAGTCAGATAACTTGGACATCTGACCTATTGTATCCCAGCATCATTATCAATCCCACATTAATCCTGCAACAGTTTTCCAATGAATGGAAGTGACTGACACTGCCAGATTGCTCAGACACCCAGCAGAACCATAGTTTCCACAGAAAGCCAAGCCAATACAGCTTAGACAGAGGCTTTTCAACCCATCGCCTTTGTGCCCGGCTCTCTGAATGAACTTCTTACTTGGCACCATTCTCCCATTTTCTCTCCATTAACCTGCACATTGTTCCTTTTTTAAACAACTGACTAACTTCCATCTGAAAGCCTCAATTGAAACTGCCTTCAACCACACTTACAGGCAGCTCATTCCGGACCCTCACCTCTCAATGCGTGCAGAACTTGTCACTTTGGCCTTTTTGTTGCAACCGTTTCCTATCAGCCCCCTCCCATTCTCAATCCTTTCATGATTGGGAACTGCATCTCTCTGTTCACTCTGTACTGTCCCCTCATCAGTTTGAAAATTTTAGTCAGATCCTATCCTACTCTCCACTCCAGGGAAACTGGCCTTAACATCTCCAATCTACCTTCATTACTGAAATTCCTCATCCTGTAAAACTCTGTACTCTGTCCAATTTCCAGCTTAGGCCAAACTAGTATCCAACACCAGCTTCTTGCTTTTTTACTCTATGCTATTATTAATAAAGTCTAGGATATTGTTTGCTTTATTAAAGCTCCACCAATAAAATCATAGAATCTCTACAGTGTGAAAGCAGGCCATTTGGCCTATTAGGTCCACACCAACCCTCCAGAGAGCAACCCACCCAAACCCTGCAATTCCGCATTCACTGTGGCTAACCCACCAAGCCTGTGCATCCCTGTACATAATGGGCAATTTAGCATGGCCCATCCACTTGACCTGCACATCTTTGGACTGTGGGAGGAAACCAGAGCACCTGGAGGAAACCCACGCAGACACGGGGAGAATGCGCAAACTCCACACAGTCACTTGAGGGTGAAATTGATCCCAGGTCCCTGACGCTGTGAGGTAACAGTGCTAACCACTGAGCCACCATGCCACGCTTAACTCCAAAGATTCCATAGTTAATGGAGTTGACTTATGAGGAGAGATTAAGTAGTCTGGGGCTACATTCTTTGGACTTTAGAAGAATGTAGGAGTGATCTTATGGAAACATACAAAATTATAAAGGGAATAGATATGATAGAAGCAGGGAGGTGGAAAGCACCGGGTGAAACTAGAAATAGGGGGCATAGGCTCAGAGTAAGGGGGAGCAGATTTAGGACTGAGTTGAGGAGGAACATCTTCACCCAAAGGGTCATGAATCTGTGGAATTCCTTACCCAGTGAAGCAGTTGAGGCTATGTCAAGGGATGTTTTTAAGGCAAAGACAGGTTTTTCAACAGCAAAGGAATTAAGGGTTATGGTGAGCGGGTGGGTAAGTGGAGCTGAATCCATAAAAAGATCAGTTACAAACTTGTTGAATGGTGCAGCAGATTTGAGGGGGCAAATGGCCTACTCCTGTTCCTATTTCTTATGTTATTTTCAGCCAATGGTGTCCTGCCACCTTTAATACTTTGTGCATCTACTAAACACAGATCCCTCTGCTTCTGCATCCCTTCAGAGTTGGATCTTTTATTTTCTATCATCCCTCCATGTTCTTCCTCCCAAAATGAATCACGTGATATCTCCCTACATTGTACCTAATCTGGTACTGTCTCACCATTTTAAAGGCGCTGATTGCCCTTTTGAAGTTCTATACCACCCTCCTCACAGTTTTCACAATATTTCCAGGTTTCACATCATCTACAAAGACTAAGATGACATTTCAATGCTGCTGGAACAGTGACATGAGCAATCATGCATTGGATCTGAGAAAAGAGAATCATAGAATCCATAGAATCAAAGCATACTGTGGAAACAGGCCCTTCAGCCCAACAAATCCACACCGACCCACTGAAGAGTAACCCACCCAGACCATTACTCCACATTTACACCTGACTATTGCACCTAACCCACACATCCTTGAAATCTATGGGCAATTTTAGCATGGCCAGTGTGTGTACATTGCTGTGTGTCTGGAGTCACCTTGTGCAGCAGACCATGTGAGGATGGCAGATTTCCTTCCCTGGAGGACTTTAGTGTCCCAGTTGGGTTTTTCTGCCAATTGGCAATGATTTAATGGTCTTCAAGAGAAGGAGCAGCCAATACAGGAGAGGGGTGTACCACCTGACAGAATGAAACGCATGGGTGTGTAAGTAAAAGGAGTTTTGCAGAACCCAATCGGAATCACTCTGAGGTAGAGGCAGCATCCAGTTGCCAGAGAGATGTCCAAATAGGAACAAATGTTGTATTGCAAAGAATTGAGGGGTGACCTTATAGAGATTTATAGAATCATGAGGGGCATGGATAGGAGTTGGGAGGTCATGTTGCAGCAGTACAGGATATTGGTTCAGCCACGTTTGGAGAATTGCATGCAAATCTGCTCTCCCTCCTATAGGAAGGATATTGTGAAATTTGAAGGGGTTTCAGAAAAGATTTACGAGGTTGTTGCTGGGGTTGGAGGATTTGAGCTATAAGGAGAGGCTGAATGGGCTGGGGCTATTTTCCCTGGAGCATCAGAGGCTGAGGGATGACCTCAGTTTATAAAATCATGAGGGGCATGGATAGAGTGAACAGACAAAGTTTTTTTCCCTGGGCTGGGGGAGTCCAGAACTAGAGGGCTTAGCTTTAAAGTGAAAGAGAAAAGAGTTAGCAGGGAGCTAAGGAGCAACGTTTTCATACAGAGGAATGGTGCGCATATGAAATGAGTTGCCAGAGGAACTGGTACAGTAACAATGTTTAAAAGGCATCTTGATGGGCATATGAATAGAAAGGGGTTAGAGGGATATGGGCCAAAAGTTGGCACATGGGACTAGATTTATTTCGGATATCTGGTCGGCTTGGCCGAGTTGGACCAAAAGGTCTGTTTCTGTGCTGTATGTTGCTAAAACCTTACGACCCTGCATACCAAAGTCTAAACTGCGAATATATATTGGGAAAAGCTGCTAGAGGAAGTGGAGGAGGTTGGTACAATTATAACATTTAAAAAATATCTGAATGGGTGTATGAATAAGAAGGCTGTATGGGATATGGGCCAAGTGCTGGAAAATGGGACTAGGTCAGACTTGGATGTGTGGTCGGCATGGACGAATTGGACCGAAGGGACTCTTTCTATGCTGTACAGCTCTCTGACATACCCCTGGAAATCTTCACTTCAAAACCTTCCTCCAACACAAAGGATGTCCATTAACTCTTCTGTTTCCTGTCAAACATGCAATTCTGGATCCATGTTGATAGTTTCCTTTTTATTCCTTGAGCTATAACTTTGCTCATAGGCACTGTATCAAAAACATTCTACATTTATACATCATCTGTGCACCTCATCCACGACACTGCCCTCAACAATTCTACCTGTTACCTCTTCAAAAAGCTCCAGCGAGTTTGTGAAACATAATTTTCCCTTATGTTGGCTTTTCTGCCCAAAATCACACTTGTCCTTGGGACTTCTAATTTTGTCACAAATAGTTATTTATCTCGCAGTTTCTCCACCCCCAGGAAGTTAGGTCTACCAGCCTGTAGTTACTGCCATCATTATCAATCCCACAACATTGCCATCATTTTCTGACTAATCTAAGTGACTGGCAATATCAGATAACTTGGACATCAGTATTCCTGCCATTATTACCAATATTCCTGGTGCCTGTGGAACTGCACTGCCAGGCGTGATAAGATTTCAGGGTAGGAGCATGTGACAGGGACTAAGGTGAGAACCACTTAAATAACATACATACACACACAGATACACGTATGTGCGCATGCACACACCCACCCCACACACAGACATGCATGCACACACAGACACATGCACACATGTAAACACACACTCTTTCTCACACACTAGTACACACATACACACACAGATGTACACATGCACATAGACAAACACATACACACATACAGATGTGAATGCACACACGCACAGACACATGCATCGACACACATATAGAGATACACACATATGCACACCCATATGTATACATAGACACAGTCAAACACATACATAGGCATATATGCAGACAGCAGGCACAGACAAAGAGTGATGCATGTGTAAGCAGATATGTACAGAGATATATAGATGCAGACATACACACATTGACACATAAAGACATATCGATGCACTTACACGCACCAACTCATAAATACGTACAAGACACACACTTTTTCTCTCTCAGACACACAATTATAACAAACAGAACATTAATCTATGGCCAATGAAAGGTAAGGAGAATGAAATTAGTGTAAATGAAGAGCTATTAAAGAGCCAGCATCAGCAGAGAAATAAATGGTCTCTACAATGTAATTACAGTGACTACAGAAACAGAGGGAGAAATTTCCTCTTTCTGTGATGAAATTATTTCTGCCTGTTGAGTCTGCATTATTTCCAAGAGAAACACAGCTAGTCACTTTGCTCTCACCTCATCCCTGATTGCATCTTCTGTATAAATAGGTCAGCCACATTTGGAATTACACAGCAGTGGAACAAGTGGACCATTCGGCCCCTTAAGCCTGTGCTGGTGTTTATGCTGCTCTTGCGCCTCCTCCCATCATGCTCTTGTGTCACAGTGGTGGTATCCTACATCTAGGCTAGAAGGCCTTGGTTAAAGTCCAACTTACTCAGAGATTGTCATAACACTAGCAGGACTCTTGCGGGGGGCTGAGGTTGTTTCCCTACCTCCAAATCGAGAGACCTGGGTTCAAGTCCCACCTGCCCCAGAGGTGTGTAGTAACAACTCTGACCAGGATGATTAGAAAAATAGGTTATCTCACCGTAACATCCAAGCATTCACACAGCCCCTCTCAATTTTGATTTTCTGTAGAGTGTACAGGGATAAACTATTGTTACTGTACTCAATGCTTCTGACCCCAACCAAATGATATACTGAAATATGCGTTTTGGGATACTCGAGAAGTTCCACTGACGTGAAGCATGCTGTGGGCTTGCTGCCATGTGCCTATTTGTTTAATTACAGACTGTTTCCAAACTAATTGAGAATTCAATGTTGTTGTCATGCGGCTCCCCAGGTAATTGAATATGAATTCCAGGTAACAATGCCCCCATCACATCAGCTGCCATCAACACAACAGCTTTGTGCCTGATGGTGTAATTACCTGGATTTTCTATTTGCAAGATGCCATCTGCTTTTAGAGCACAAACCTCAAACTAGAAACAGGATTGGGCCTATCAGTCCCACGAGGAGACATTGAGGTCTGCAGGTGCTGGAGATCAGAGTTGAGAGTGTGTTGCTGGAAAAGCACAGCAGGTCAGGCAGCATCCAAGGAGCAGGAAAATTGGCATTTCGGGCTGGAGCCCTTCATCCTGCTCCTCGGATGCTGCCTGACCTGCTATCAGTCCTATGTGGCTTCTTGCTTATTTGTTCAGATGATGGCATGATCTGACTGTGCCCTTACTCTCTTTCCATTCCTATATCCTTTGCCAACCTTGTCAATTTACCCAAATCATACTTAAAAGAGATCGTTTTCCTTTCTGAAATTATTTTCAAGCCAGTGCTGATGCACTTTTAGATTAGATTAGATTCCCTACAGTGTGGAAACAGGCCCTTTGGCCCAACTAGTCCACACCGACCCTCCGACAAATAACCCACCCAGATCCATTTCCCTTTTGACTTATGCACGTAACACTATGGGCAATTTAGCATGGCCAATTCACCTGACTTGCAGATCTTTAGACTGTGGGAGGAAACCGGAGCACCATGAGGAAACCCACGCAGACACTGGGAGAATGTGCAAACTCTACACAGACAGTCGCCCGAGGCTGGAATCAAACCTGGCACCCTGGCACTGTGCTAACCACTGAGCCACTGTACCACCCCTTGATTCCACACTCAATGCAATGTCAGTATTTTCTAATCAATCTGCTCAGAGATGGCATTAACATACCTCTGGAGCAACTGGGACTTGAACCTGAGTCACCAAGCTCAGAGGTGGGCACACCAACACTGTACTACAGAGCCCCTCTGTGCCACAAGTGAAGATTATTCAATGATCTGGCCTCCATTGTTCTCTGGGAAGAGAATTCTATAGACAAACAACCTTTGAAGAGAGAAAAATTATATCTATTTTAAAAGGGAGACACCTATTTTTAAATTAGTTTCCTAGTTCTCTTCGAATAGAATCCCTACAGTGTGGAAACAGGCCCTTCGGTCCAACAAGTCTACACCAGCCCTCCGAGCAGCAACCCACTCCCCCTACCCTATATTTACTCCATTTTAGCTTGGCTAATTGATCTGACCTGTACATCTTTGGACTGTGGGACGAAACTAAAGCACCAGGAGGAAACCCACGCAACACAGGGAGAATGTGCAAACTCCACACAGGCGGTCGCCCGAGACTGGAATTGAACCTGGGTTCCCTGGCACTAGGAGGCAGCAGTGCTAATCACTGAGCTACTGTACAGTTCCCACTGTACTACAGGACCCCTCTAGTTCTAGCCTCTCCTACAAGACAAAACATGCTTTCAGCATCCGCCCTGTCACATTCTCTCAGGTTTTTCGATGTTTCAATAAGTTCATCTTATTCCTTGAACTGTCTATGGATACCGACCTAACGTATCCACCTTTTCATCACAAGAAAACACCTTTATCTAAGGATCAATAAAGTAAATCTTCTCTGCATTGCTTCCTATGCAGTTGTATCCTTTCTTAAATAAGATGTCCAAAATTGTACTCCAGATGTGATCTCACCAAGGCATGATACAAATGTAGCAAAACTTTCCTATTTTTATATTCTATTCTCCTTGCAATAAGGTATATTGCGTTTGTTTTCCGAATCACTTGCTGACTTGGAATACTAACCTTTTGCAAATCATGTACCAGGGCACTCAGAATACACATCTCTCTCAATTTAAATAATATTCTGCTTTTCAATTTTTGTTACTGGAGTGAACAAGTTCACATTTGCCGGCATTCACCTGCCAAATATTTGCCCACTCAATTAACCCATCTGTGTTCATTTGCAGATTCCTTATGTTCTCTTCACATGTCATTCTCCTATCTATCCTGTGTCATTTGTAAATTGAGTAGCCATATGTCTGGGTTCTTTTATTCAAATTGTGGGTACAGACTGGAAATTTGGGTCAATATCCTGGAATTCCCTCCCAATCGTATTGTGGGTCAATCTGCAGTGGTTCAAGAAGGCAGATCACCACCACCTTCTCAGGGGTAACTAGAGATGGGCAATAAATGCTGGTCAGTCAGCAACATCCCACAAATGAATAAAAACAACTAATAGCCCAGTCTTAATCTCTGTGGGTCACTTATTATAGCCTGGCAATCCCAAAATCACCCATTTGTGACTACGCTCTATTTCCTTCCTCTTTCCACAATTATATATTTTCTCCAACAACACAAACTCTAATTTTGTGCACTGCAATTTGATGTGGCACTTTGTCAAGTGCTTTCTTGAAATCTAAGCACATTGCATTCCCGTTATCTACATGGCTTGTTATTTCCTCAAACATTTCCAAAATAAAATTTCAAACGTTCCTTTCACAAAACCATGTTGACTCTGCCTTGTATCCCATTAAAACCTCCTTAATAATAGAATCTAGCCTTTTGCCTGTGATAGTTGTTTAGCAAAGTGGTCTGTTTCCAATTTTCTCCCTCCTTTCTTGAATAGAGAGTTACATTCATTATTTTGTAATCGGATGGCGTCTTTCTGGAATTTAGGGAATTTTGGAGAAATTGAGATTTTCTACCTCAGCAGTCACTTCTCGTAAAACCTTATAGTGAAGACCATCAAGACCTGGGAACTTGTCAGCTTTCAGTTTTAATAATTTTCTAACTTTCCCTAGTGGTATTTCAGAACCCCAGTTTAGTTTTCAGTTTGTTAAAATGTTAACTCTGTTTCTCTCTCTCCGCAGATGTTGTCAGACCTGCAGCGTTTCTCCAGATTTTCTGTGTTTGTTTCATGTCTCTTTTTGCATTGTCCTCCCTTCAGACCTCTGGTGTTCTTTGGAACTGAAATCAAAGGCAGATGCAGTGTCGAGTCCAGCCTCTATGCTCACATACACCTACTCCTTCGCGTTCTGGTATGCTTTCATCTCCATTTGTCCTCCCATCTCTTCTTTGTCCTCCCACCTCATTAAATGCCTCATAAGGATAGTGTCTGGAGGCAGAAGATCTTGAGGAATAACCGACTGAATGAGGAATTGGTTGAGTGGATCCACTTCAAAGTACCCAAGTGAGCTTTCTCTATCGATGAAAACCCTTATGCTCCAATGCAAATTTTTTGGTTGCTGCAGAAGCAATAATATATTCAGTGAAGAAGCTGAACTGAAATCAAGACATGACGGGCTCCCGTTGCTCTTTCCACTGTTTTCCTCCTCTTCGCAAGTTATTATCAGCTTTCAATATCCTTGTACTAACAGGTTTGGAATAACAGGGCTAACACTTCAGAAACAGTGGCATAGTCGGCACTAGCAACACTTTGCAAACTTGATCTCCGTTTGCAATTACCACTCCTGCCCAGAAGGATGGGGAATGACCCCTTTGCATGTTTTGCTATAAATTCACTGATCTCTTGATTTCCATTTAGACTTGAACTGTGATGTGAGTCAGCAGGTACTGCTGATTCATTTTATTTATTGTAAATTAGTAACCGTCTAGTGCAGTGTTTTCTCTCGACCTTGCGCTGAGTGGTGGTTTAGGAGGATTCACCAAGATAAAAAATTAAACAAACTGATGTTTTAACTGCTCTGCTGTTGTAATTGAAACAGACTTAAAAGACAATGGCAATCCACCGCTGAAGCTGCTTTGTAATACCAATCAGCACACAAGCCACTTTTGAATAAGGAACAATGGAAGCTACCAGATAGTTACAAGGTAGAATTGAGAGGTTAGATCACTTACCTGGAGAATTAATGTCCAGGAGATATTACAAGATTGCAATCCAATGGAGTAATTCACAATGACTCATATCTCAGAGACTGTAAAAGTTTAACCTTAGCCTGGGGAATATGATGATGAGGATGGTTGTTGAATGTCAAACAAAGATGGTCAGATTACCTCTTAATTGTGACTGTCTCGCACACAGGAACATAACTCAGTTGTCAGCTCAAACCTGAATGTTGTCAGAGTCTTGCTGCATATGGACAAGGGTTGCTTCAGCATCTTAGAAGATGGGAATAGTGCTAAAGATTGGGCAATTATTAGCAAAAATCCCACTTCTGGGCTTCTGGTAATGGAAAATCTTTGACGAAGCAGCTGAAGATGGTTGGGGGTCAGAGCCGACAGTGAGCAGCTCCTGCAGTGGACTGAGATCATTGGCATTCGACAACCACTTTGATCTTCCTTTGTGACTCCACCCAGCAGAGAATTTCCACAGGCTGCCCTTGCATACTCAGAAACAATGGATTGCTGGGATAAGTTACACACACAATTTACTTGAAGGGTTCAGAAAATTTCTACACACTTAATAATGGACATTTGAAAGGAGATTACAGGGTGCAAATGATTAACAGATGTTCAGAAAATGGGAATGGAGGAAGACACAGGGTGGCACGATGGCTCAGTTGCTAGCACTGCTGCCTCACAGCGCCAGAGACCCGGGTTCCATTCCAGACTCTAGTGACTGGCTCTGTGGTGTTTGCACATTCTCTCTGTGTCTGCGTGGGTTTCCTCCCACAATCCAAAGATGTGCAGGTCAGGTGAATTGGCCATGCTAAATTGCCCATAGTGTTAGGGTAACTGTAGGTGAGGTGCATCAGTCTGGGGTAACTGTAGGGGAATGGGTCTAGGTGGGTTACTCTTTGGAGGGTCAGTGTGGACTTGTTGGGCTGAAGGACCTGTTTCAACACTGTAAGGATTCTATGACAAAGACCTGGCATTTGGGTAATTGAGTGAAAAGAAATTTTGCAGACATTTGAATGTGAGGAGCAGTTCTTCAGAATCTGAAGTTAAAAGTCATTAAATCAGTAGGAGCATGTGTTCTTGTTTCCAGCACACATTTTCAGTTTTATGTCCTGTACTTTATTCTGTATTGGCCTGTTTATGTGTTGACAGCATCTGTCAAGATGGAACCAACTGTTAGTACATTCCACGTCCTTGAAACATGGCGATCCTCATAGGACAGATTAACCACAATGACATCCCAGATTTACCGAAAAGTAATCTGTCTTTAATTGCAGATGTGGTCTACTTCTAGTAAGTGCACTATCCCTAATTCAAAGTCACAGAGTTTGAAACATCTAAATATTTCCACCTTTGATTTCTAACACTGCTGGGTTAGTTACACTGCTGATCTTAATTATTGCTTAATTCAGATACTTGCAGCAATAAAAATGATTCTAAAAAATGAACCAGGAGCCGGTCATTTACACTGGGTCATAAGACCATAAGACATAGGAGTGGAAGTAAGGCCATTCGGCCCATCGAGTCCACTCCGCCATTTAATCATGGCTGATGGGCATTTCAACTCCACTTACCCGCATTCTCCCCGTAGCCCTTAATTCCTTGTGACATCAAGAATTTATCAATCTCTGCCTTGAAGACATTTAGCATCCCGGCCTCCACTGCACTCTGCAGCAATGAATTCCACAGGCCCACCACTCTCTGGCTGAACAAATGTCTCCGCATTTCCGTTCTGAAATGACCCCCTCTAATTCTAAGGCTGTGTCCACGGGTCCTAGTCTCCTCGCCCAACGGAAACAATTTCCTAGCATCCACCCTTTCCAAGCCATGTATTATCTTGTAAGTTTCTATTAAATCTCCCTTTAATCTTCTAAACTCCAATGAATACAATCCCAAGATCCTCAGTCGTTCCTCATATGTTAGACCTACCATTCTAGGGATCATCCGTGTGAATCTCCGCTGGACACGCTCCATGCCAGTATGTCCTTCCTGAGGTGTGGGGACCAAAACTGGACACAGTACTCCAAATGGGGCCTAACCAGAGCTTTATAAAGTCTCAGTAGCACAACGGCACTTTTATATTCCAACCCTCTTGAGATAAATGACAACATTGCATTTGCTTTCTTAATCACGGACTCAACCTGCATGTTTACCTTTAGAAAATCCTCGACTAGCACTCCCAGATCCCTTTGTACTTTGGCTTTATTAATTTTCTCACCGTTTAGAAAGTAGTCCATGCTTGTATTCTTTTTTCCAAAGTGCAAGACCTCGCATTTGCTCACATTGAATGCCATCAGCCATTTCCTGGACCACTCTCCCAAACTGTCTAGATCCTTCTGTAGCCTCCCCACTTCATCAGTACGACCTGCCTGTCCCCCTAACTTCGTATCATCGGCAAACTTCGCTAGAATGCCCCCAGTCTGTTCATCCAGATCATTAATATATAACGTGAACAGCTGCAGCCCCAACACTGAACCATGTGGGACACCGCTTGTCACCGGCCGCTATTCCGAAAAAGAACCTTTTATTCCAACTCTCTGCCTTCTGTCAGACAGCAAATCCTCAATCCATACCAGTAGCTCACCTCGAACACCATGGGCCCTCACCTTACTCAGCAGCCTCCCGTGTGGCACCTTATCAAAGGCCTTTTGAAAGTCTAGATAGACCACATCCACTGGGTTTCCCTGGTCTAACCTACTTGTCACCTCTTCAAATAATTCCAACAGGTTTGTCAGGCATGACCTCCCCTTACTAAATCCATGTTGACTTGTTCTAATCCGACCCTGCTCTTCTAAGAATTTAGAAACCTCATCCTTAATGATGGATTCTAGAATTTTACCAACAACTGAGGTTAGGCTAATTGGCCTATAATTTTCCATCTTTTGTCTTGATCCTTTCTTGAACAAGGGGGTTACAACAGCGATCTTCCAATCATCCGGGACTTTCCCTGACTCCAGTGACTTTTGAAAGATCTCAACCAATGCCTCCGCTATTTCCTCAGCCACCTCCCTCAGAACTCTAGGATGTCGGCCATCGGGGCCATGGGATTTATCAATTTTAAGACCTTTTAGCTTTTCTAGCACTTTCTCTTTTGTAATGGCAACATACTCAACTCAGCCCCCTGACTCCCTTTAATTGTTGGGATATTACTCATGTCTTCCACTGTGAAGACTGACGCAAAGTACTTGTTAAGTTCTCCTGCTATTTTCTTATCTCCCATCACTAGACTTCCAGCATCAGTTTGAAGTGGCCCAATGTCTACTTTTGCCTGTCGTTTGTTTCTTATGTATTGAAAGAAACCTTTACTATCATTTCTAATATTACTGGCTAGCCTACCTTCATATTTGATCCTCTCCTTCCTTATTTCTCTCTTTGTTATCCTCTGTTTGTTTTTGTAGCCTTCCCAATCTTCTGATTTCCTAGTGCTCTTGGCCACTTTATAGGATCTCTCTTTATCTTTAATACATTTCCTGCCTTCCTTTGTCAGCCATGGCTGTCTAATCCCTCCCCAGATAATCTTTCTTTTCTTGGGGATGAACCTCTGTACAGTGTCCTCAATTATACCCAAAACTCCTGCCATTTTTGTTCTACTGTCTTCCCCGCTAAGCTCTGCTTTCCAGTCTATTTTCGTCATGGAACATCCTAAAAGCTGCAGCAGTGATAACAGAAACTGCTTGTATTTGTCAGTGTTCATCAAGGACATAGAACTCACTTGGACTGACATCATTCACTGGTAATTCAGCGAGACGCTATGGTTACAAGACAAAGATCATTTCTGGGTGACCCCATTTGGTGGTTATTATTCAGGCTAACAGTGACACCTAGACACTGAATTTATTTTTGACAATATTGCATTTTTGTTCAGGTGAAAATTACTTGAAAATTATAACATGTGAGTATTTCCTCTGGTCAATGTGTGTTAGGGACATTGTAAGCAGAGAAGATAGACTTCCTCTGGTCTCCCTATGTGTTAATGACTTAGTAAATACAGCAGGCAGATTCTGTTTGTGCGAGGGACACTATAATGACCGCAGTAACACCCTGTGAATATCATAGGGTCATAGAGTCATAGAGATGAACAGCATGGAAACAAACCCTTCAGTCCAACCCGTCCATGCCAACCAGATATCCCAACCCAATCTAGTCCCACCTGCCAGCACCCGGTCACTATAAATAAAGCAGGATGACTGTATGTAAGGGACACTGTAAATATAGCAGGAAGACTGTGCGCTAGGGACACTGTAAATATAACAGGAAGACTGTGTGTTAGGGTCACTGTAAATATAGCAGGAAGACTGTGCGTTAGGGTCACTGTAAATATAGCAGGAAGACAGTGTGTTAGGAACACTAAATATAGCATGAAGACTGTGTTAGGGACATTGTAAATATAGCAGGAAGACAGTGTGTTAGGGACGCTGTAAATATAGCAGGAAGACTGTGCGTTAGGGTCACTGTAAATATAGCAGGAAGACAGTGTGTTAGGAACACTAAATATAGCATGAAGACTGTGTTAGGGACATTGTAAATATAGCAGGAAGACAGTGTGTTAGGGACGCTGTAAATATAGCAGGAAGACTGTGTTGGGACACTGTAAATATTGCAGGAAAACTGTGTGTTAGGATCACTGTAAATATAGCAGGAAGACTGTGTGTTAGAGAAACTGTAAATATAACAGGAAGACTGTGTGTTGGGATACTGTAAATATCGCAGGAAGATTGAGTTAGGGACACTGTAAATATAGCAGGAAGACTGTGTATTAGGGGCACTGTAAATATATACAGGAAGACTGTGTGTTATGGACACTGTAAATATAGCAGGAAGACTGTGCGTAAGGGACACTGTAAATATCGCAGGAAGACTGTGTGTTAGGGACACTGTAAATATTGCAGGAAGACTGTGTTAGTGACACTGTAAATATAGCAGGAAGACTGTATGTTAGGGACACTGGAAATATAGCAGGAAGACTGTGTGTTATGATCACTGTAAATAAATCAGGAAGACTGCGTGTTATGGACACTGTAAATATAGCAGGAAGACTGTGTGTTAGGGACACTAAATATAGCAGAAAGACTGTGTGTTAGGGGCACTGTAAGTATAGCAGGAAGACTGTGTGTTAGGGAGACTGTAAATATTGCAGGAAGACTGTGTATTAGGGACACTGTAAATATAACAGGAAGACTGTGTGTTAGGGTCACTGTAAATATCGCAGAAAGACTGTGTGTTAGGGACACTGTAAATATAACAGGACGACTGTGTGTTAGGGTCACTGTAAATATTGCAGGAAAGCTGTGTTAGGGACACTGTGAATATAGCAGGAAGACTGTGTGTTAGGGGCACTGTGAATATAGCAGGAAGACAGTGTGTTAGGGGCACTGTTAATATAGCAGGAAGACAGTGTGTTAGGAACACTAAATATAGCATGAAGACTGTGTTAGGGACATTGTAAATATAGCAGGAAGACAGTGTGTTAGGGACGCTGTAAATATAGCAGGAAGACTGTGTTGGGACACTGTAAATATCGCAGGAAAACTGTGTGTTAGGATCACTGTAAATATAGCAGGAAGACTGTGTGTTAGAGGCACTGTAAATATCGCAGGAAGACTGCGTGTTATGGACACTGTAAATATAGCAGGAAGACTGTGTGTTAGGGACACTGTAAATATAGCAGGAAGACTGTGTATTAGGGACACTGTAAATATAACAGGAAGACAGTGTGTTAGGGACACTGTGAATATAGCAGGAAGACTGTGTTAGGGGCACTGTTAATATAGCAGGAAGACAGTGTGTTAGGGGCACTGTAAATATAGCAGGAAGACTGTGTATTAGGGGCACTGTAAGTATAGCAGGAAGACTGTGTGTTAGGGGCACTGTAAATATAGCAGGAAGACTGTGTATTAGGGACACTGTCAATATAACAGGAAGACTGTGTGTTAGGGGCACTGTAAGTATAGCAGGAAGACTGTGTGTTAGGGGCACTGTAAATATAGCAGGAAGACTGTGTGTTAGGGTCACTGTAAATATTGCAGGAAAGCTGTGTTAGGGACACTGTGAATATAGCAGGAAGACTGTGTGTTAGGGACACTGTGAATATAGCAGGGAGACTTTGCATTAGGGGCACCGTAAATACAGCAAGCTGTTCTCTGCTCTCTGTGTGCATCAGTGAGACTGTAGACATAGCCATAATCACTCAAAATTAATTACATTGAGCAGATCCTGAAACCAAGGTGGGAGACTCCCACGAGGGCCGCAGGAATGCCAAAGCAATGTACTCTATACTTCCCTGAAAAGGTCAGTGATACTTGCGAGTTCCTGACTGTCACCAATCAAAATAGAGAAAGTCCATTCAGAAATGTATCAAACAGACCTGAAGACTTTGTCAGAGACGCGCAGAGGTGAAGTCAAAATGCACCACCGATCCAATAAACCATCTCCCGAATCCTTCAAAGCACCACCTGGCCATTACATGGGGAGTGGATGTGATAGCCCAGTGGTCTTGCCAATGAACTGATCATCCAGAGACCCAGGTAATGTTCTAGTGAGCTGGGTTCAAATCCCATCACAGCATGTAGTGGAATTGCAATTTCAATTCAATAAAACATTGAATTAAAAGTGTGATGATGACCAGTTGTTGATTGTCATAAAGCCCATCTGGTTCACTAATGTACTGTGTAAAAGAAACGTGGTGTCCGTCCCTGGGCTGGTCTACATGTGACGCTTATTAGGGATGGGCAATAAATGCTGGCCCAACCACAAACACCTATATCCCATGGCTGAATTTTAAAAAAAAGTCTACAGGTCATCCATTTGGTTTCTCAGAACCCATTACACTGGAGTCGTCTTCGATCTCTGAGGGACTGAAATGCATTGGGAATCATCCTCCTTGGTAATGATATTGTGAACACAGGAGTGTGAAAAAGTGAGCATCTTGATACTTGCGTGAGCAAAGATGGTTTTTTTCCACAATTCTCAGATGCTAAGCAACAATGAATGGAAACTAAGAGGAGGAATTGGACAATTGTGAGGTGCAGCTACATCACTGAAATATGTGGGGTAAATATCAGTCAGGAATGCCCCACTTTTCTTCAATAAGATATTATTTCATTGGAGGCAGTTCAGAGAGGGTTCTCTGAGGTAATCCCCGGTATTAAGGGATTGCCTTATGAGCAAAGATTAAACGTGTTGCGGCTCATTGGAATTTAGAAGAATAAGAGGTGATCTCATTGAAACATAGAGAATCCTTAAGGGGCTTAACAGGGTAAAGGCTGAGAGGACGTTTCCCCTTATGAGAGATTCCATGACCAGAGGGCAAAATCTCAGAATAAAGAGGTGACAATTTAAGACTGAGGAGAGGCGGAGTTTCTTCTCTCAGAGGGGTGAGATTCTTTATAATCTCTTGCCACAGAGAGCGGAGTGGGGGAGAGTCCTTGTGTGAGTTTAAGGCTGAGATAGATAGATTCTTGATCAGTCGGGGATGCAGGATGACAGGGATAGGGTAGGGGACTGGATTTGAGTGGACTGCTCTTCGGAGGGTTGGTGCAAAATGGCACTGGAGGGTTTCTTTGATTCTGAGTGGGCGAGATTGGTAGGAGGCTTGGTGTGCATCATAAATCCTGGCATCGACCTTTTGAGCAAGTGGCTTGTTTCTCTGCTGTACATTCAGTAGAATTATGCTATAACTGTGCATGTGAAATCTTGTCAGTTCAGAACTGAATTTGCTCATCTTGTTGCCAAAGGCTTTGTAGCAATTCGCTTCCCCGTATTTCTCCTCCACTGAACTGGAAGTGCGCCTAAGTGAACTGAAAATACCTCCGCAACTTTGTACCCAGTGTCTCTCTCTATACTATCAGTTGTTGCAAGTCATCCCCAGGAAAAGTCAATGAGCACAGTTTTATACTGCACAGTGAATTGGGCTGGCATAATAGAATTTAGATCATACCTTCTATCGTTATTTAGATCGTCACATTCCTTAACGGAGTTATGAATTTCTAGGGAAAATCAAATGTGAGAACAAAAGAACTATTATGAATACAGTAAATGTTTTTTGCTTTATTCTCATTTAAATTGTGAGGCAGTGTTGTTGTGGTAATGTCACTGAACTCAGTAATCCAGAACTCCAGGCTAATGCTCTGGTTCAAATTGCACCATGGCAAATGTGGACATTTGAATATAATAAAATCGAGTAATAAAAGCTGGTTGAATGGTAAACAATAGAGTCATGCTCGATTGTCAGAAATGGCTCATCAGGTTCCCAGATGCCCTGTAGGTAAGGGAAATCTGCCATCCTGACCTGGTTTGGCCTACACGTGACTCCAGACCTACAGCAATCTGGCTGAAGACAGCAGTCGGCCATTCAATTGCTCAAGCCTGCTCTAAAAAAGCAAAGATCATTACAGCACAGGAACAGGCCCTTCGGCCCTCCGAGGCAAAAGTGAGGACTGCAGATGCTGGAAATCAGAGTTTAGATTAGAGTGGTGCTGGAAAAGCACAGCAGGTCAGGTAGCATCCGAGGAACAGGAAAATCGACGATTCAGGCAAAAGCCCTTCAACCTCCAAGCCTGGGCCCATCCATATCCTCATTCTAAACATGCTGTCTATTTTCTAAAAGAAAATATGCTATTCAATATGATCATGGCTGATTATCCAACTTAATATCCCAATTCCACCCTCTTCCATATCCCTTGATCTCCTTCACCACAATAGTTATATCTACCTCCTTGAAATCTGGGCAATTAGGAATGGGAAATTGCTTGGGTTTGTACTTGTTGGAGTATAGAAGCATGAGGGGGGAATCTGACTCAGGCGTATAAAACACTGAAGGGGATTGGTAAGGTGGATATTGAGTGGTCAGATGCTCCATCTTGTGTGGGACAGTCTCGAACAAGAGGGCGTGGATATTGAGTGAGGGGGGTAGGTTCAAAACTGAGATGAGGAGAAACTACTCTCGAAGAGTTGTGAATCTGTGGGAGTCCATGCCTCAGAGTGCAGTGGAGGCAGAATCATTCAATAGATTCATGAAAGAAATAGATGCGTTTCTGACAAAAATGGAAAAAGGGCTGGAAACGAGTTGAGACCAGGATAAGATCAGCCATAATCATGTTAAATGGTACAGTCGCTCAAAGGGCTGAATTGCTTGTTCCCGCTCCTGATTCCCAAGTTCCTGTGAAATAAATGCTTGGCCATGAATGAATAATAACAACTGAACCACAAATTCTCATTCATTAACGAAAACTTTGCACATTGAATTTTAGCCCAACTTTTGAATTTTGTTGCATTGTTTATTTTATCATTTGAGTTACAAACAGAGGTTGGATAGGCTGGGACTTTTTTTCCACCCCTGGAGCATAGGAGACTGAGGGGTGACCAGAGAGAGTTCTATAAAACCATGAGATGCCTAGACAAATTAGATAGCCCACAGCTTTTCCCCATCGGTAGGAGGAATCTAAAACTAGAGGGCATAGATTTAAGGTGAGAGGGGAGTGATACAAATGGGACAATTGCATTCACAGAGAGGGTGGTGAGTCTCTGGAACAGGCTGCCGGAGGTAGCAGTGGAAGCGAGTACAATTTTGCATTTAAGAAACACTTAGACACGTACATGGATGGAATAGGTATGGAGGGATAATGCAGGCAAACGGGATTAGTTTAATTGTGGAAAGTGGGTGGCACGGGCATGTTGGGCCAATGGACCTGTTTCTATGCTGGAGACCCCTATGACTCCATGAATAATTATCCATTGAACCAACAGACAGTAGCCATAAGAAGTTCTAAGGGCTGCATACAGTGATATCTCTGGTTTTTAAAAGTGTGCTTAGGAGCCTGACACTTAGATGAATTCCTGCTGCTGCCTCGATCTATAAATGGCTTTGCTGTCACAACACCTCTTCGAAAATGTAAATGTGAATCTAATTGAAAATCCATGTGCACAAGTCCTGGTCAGATTGGAATGAATTGGCTATGCCCTCCATGTTCATCAGTCCAGAGGATCGAACTGCAGTAAGCGACTGTGGTTGAAACCTTGCAACAGGGAAAGGACCCCTCCCCCATTGAGTGTCAGAGTTGAACTTTACAACTCTCCATTGTAAAGGTTGAGAATTAGGACATGGGGATGTTTGTCAAGCAAACAGTGAACACTTGTTTTGGTCACGAGATTGTTGCCATGAATGGATGGGATGCAAATGGACGGTCAAGACACTGGAAACTTTCAATGGAAAAGCAACACATAAAAGACTTTTAGATGGTAGACTTGGGACTCTTAGTAAACTTCCTTTTATTCAGACTAATTCGCCCTACTTTTTTTTATTGTGGTCATAGCTTTACTCAGCAAAGCAGTGGTACAGTGAAGTCTCAACGTTAATGGCAAGAACTGCATGGACATTGGAAAATTATACCACCACTCAAGCGTTTCCCTTTGCAATTAGTGAGGTAATTGGTACCACTTCACATAGATATAGTCTGCCAATAGTAATTTCATATAAATATACATTTTGGGATAAATGGAACCATGATTTGGATCTCGAACACATCGGAGCACTGGTTGACATTGGCCCCTTGTATGGGACAGAATCAGTCTGATCATTGTGCCACAGACAGTCTCACACAAGGAAGCTCACACCTTCAATATATTATCTGGGCCAACATGACACCAATTGTTAAAGTTCACTTGAGAATGTAACTTTTAAAAAAGTTTTGCAATTTACATATGAAAGAACTGAAACTGACATGGTCATTCTAACAGATGAGAGACTTAACAAACAATCCAGGCCTTCTTCAATATATTATTTCAGTTGCATCACACTGTAAACTTTTACTATAAATTCTGTGTCTTACAATGTTATACTCCACAACCACCTGATGAAGGAGCAGCGCTCCGAAAGCTAGTTCTTCCAATTAAACCCTGTTGGACTATAACCTGGTGTTGTGTGATTTTTAACTTTGTACACCCCAATCCAACACCGGCATCTCCAAATTATGGGACAGGAGTCTTCTTACAGTTCAGCTGTTAATTGGCAGTGGCTGTGAACCACCTCAATCCAGATCAAAATGGCTGCTAATCAGTACAGAGTTAAAAATCACACAACACCAGGTTATAGTCCAACAGCTTTATTTGAAGGTACAAGTTTTTAGATTTCTAAGTGATGAAAGACTGAACAGCAATCTAGGTTTGTTCAATACATCGCATCAGTTGTATGACACTTTGATCTTTTACTATAAATTCTCTGTGTCCTCTGTGATCCTGCCCCACTAACTACCTGATAAAGGAGCAGTGCTCTGAAAGCTTGTAATTTCAAATAAACCTGTTGGACTATAACCTGGTGTGGTGTGATTTTTAACTTTATCCACCCCAGACCAGCACCAGTACCTCCACATCATAATCAGAAACACGAAATGACCTTTTGATTCAACAACTTCACACAGAAACCCCACATCAGTGGTTGATGTGACATGTGAAACGTATCACACTGCCTTCCTCCTCAAATTCAGGTTAAGATGTTAAAACAGGGATTAAGACGTTCCAATTTTCGCTTTACCCAAGCTGTACAAAGGGAGTGGCATATTGGAATATGGAAGCCTTGTTACAATTGTGCAGGGCATTGGTAAGACCTAATCCGGAACATCACATGTAGGTTTGATCTTCGTATTTAAGGAAGGATATACCTGCGAAGGAGATGGTACAGCAAAGGTTTACGAAATTGGTCCGAGGGACAAAAGGACTGTCCTACAACAAAAGGCCAGGTAAATTCTCAGCATGTTTAAAAGAATGAGAGGTGATCTTATTGAAACATGCAAGATTCTGAAGGGACTTGACGGATATGTTTTCTGCTGGTCTTCGAAACTAAATTATGGGGACATAATCTTAGGGTAAGGCATCCACCATTTAGGACTGACATGAAGAGAAGTATCTCCACTTAAAGACTTGTGAACTTGTTGAATTCTCTCTCCCAGGGGATTGAGGGTGCTCTATTACATTTATCTGGGATAGACAGATATTTCGTCCCTCAGAGAATCGAGGGGTAATAATTGCTTTGTAGTCGACTTTCAAGTCTGGTTCTTGCCCCTGGTTCTGATGAGTGCAAGACAAAAAGCTTCAAACTCCATTTAGCAGTTGATTGAGGAGTAAACAGGGGAAGATATCTGGTCGGCATGGACGGGTTGGACTGAAGGGTCTGTTTCCGTGCTGTACATCTCTATGACTCTACGACTCTATCCTGCAGATACTGGAAATCTGAAATTAAAAAAAGCAGAAAGTGCTGGAGAAACTCGGCAGCTCTGGTAGCATCTTCGGAAAGTGAAACAGAGTTAACATTTTGAGTCCAGTGTGGTTTCGACTCCACTTCTGAAGAAAAGCCAAGATTGGCCATGATTGTACTGACAGCACAGCAGTCTCAAGGGGCTGAATGGTCTACTCCTGTTCCCACTTATTTTCTTCTTGTACGTGACTTTGGAATACTTAAATGATAACCGTGGATGGAAGGAATAAACCAATAGGTGTATAGCCTCCTGTCTTGACAAGTGCCTTTCAAGACTTTGCGGTGAAATAAAACATTCCTTTGTGTGCATGCAAGTTCCTTTTTCATTGACAAAGATTGCCTTCCTATTGACTGAAACGTTACTCACACATGATGTAACATGGTGAGTGAGGTGCACAAATCGTTTATGATGGGGTTTTTTTCTCTCCTTCAGTTTAATTCTTGTGAAGAATTAGGGCATTTCTCTGAAATGATGTCACATCACTTTCAATTCCAGTTTCCACAAACGAAAGGCAATGTAACATAAGGGTAGAAATTCCTGTTGGCAATAGAAACAAGTGAAAGCTGAAGACATTTGCATGACACTCGTCTCTGCCCTCAATCTAATTGCAAGAATTAACCTATATTTCTTTTTTCTTCGTGTAGGAGGGGTTGGAGATACTCAGACTATTTCCTCCGGGGCAGAGATGTTTCAGGGTAGGCTGACTAAACATTTTCAAATTATGAAGGATTTCGAACAGCGAGAGATCATTTTGTATGGCTCGGGAGTCAGTGGAAAGAGGTCATCGATTTAAAGTTGTCGCTAAGAGACAGTGAAAAAAACGAGAAATTTCGTTATGAAGGGAGGCACTGGACTGTGGAATGTTTAGCCAAAGGAAATAGTCAAGATACAGACCATTATGTCATTTAAAGGAAAACTGAATAGACTTTCCCTTTTATGCTCCTGAAGCAGAAACAGATACAGGACTGGGGAGAGAGAGAGAACAACAGAAACTGCAACGGCGAAAATGGTTTGCTCCATGACACATTCCTTTGATATTGTTTTCATTCAAGTAGTGCATGAGATATCACATGAACGCACTAAATGAAGCCATTAAGTATTGCATATACTACAGTACAGTATATATGTGTACACACAAAATAGCGTTGTGCATTGTATACATTTGAATTAAGCAATGCAGAAATGATGCTAGTATTTAAATACACAAATCTTTTTGGCAAGATTTATGAAAGGTCTCTGCTATCCTTCCAGCTCAGCTTCTAATGGTTTATTCTGTTGCTTATCTCTGAGTCAACACCCAAGTTTCACCAATTAAATGCAGTGAGCATAGATCATTTATTCGACGTACATAGAACGATTGAACATGCCAGCTGGCTTCATACAATGCTATGGGGGTGCTCCAGCAATTTCCACTGTAGTGTTTGGAATGAGGTTGGCTAGGTGGATTTCATTCAGCATGCGTTCCCTGACTGGGGCTGGTAATGTGGTCTAATCAGGGAGCCCTGGCTGACTGATATAAACAGGAGTGTGTGTGGTGTCGTGGTAATGTCACTAAACAAATAACCCATAAACAGGAGTGTCAGACAGTCTCCTTTCTCTCACATCTGGCTCTGAACAAGCTGGCCAGAGTGCAGATGCTGTGCACATGTAAGTAAAGGGTGACTTTGTGATGGGCCACCAGCCTCTGTGCAATTATTTCATCTGCAAAACTAGAAAATTCATCTGTATTTTACCTGTTTATCCTTTATTTTTCTGCATACACTTTGTATTTTTTTCTCATCTGATTATTGTACCAGAGGGGCGTACTCAGAGGTGAGACAATAACCTGGTGGTGATCTCAGGGGACTCACATTCCAAAGGTTCAGGCTTAATAGTCCAGGAATGTTGTTCCAAATCCCACTGTGGCTGCTGGTGGAATTTAATGTTAATAAATAAATCGGAGCGCTGATCATGAAACCACTTGCAGTAAAACCCCATCTGGTTAACTAATGTCCCTTTGGGAAGGAAATAGAACATAGAACAGTACAGCACAGTACAGGCCCTTTGGCCCTTGACGTTGTACTGACCTTTCATCCTACCCTAAGATCAAACTACCCTACTTACCCTACATTTTACTATCATCTGTGTGTCTACCCAAGAGTCGCTTAACTATCCCGAATGCGTCTGCCTCTACTACCACCACTCCACAAACCCACAACTCCCTGTGTAAAGAACCTGCCCGTGACATCTCCCCTAAACCCCCCCCTTCAATCAGCTTAAAATTGTGCCCTCTCATTGTAGACATTTCCACCCTGGGAAAAAGTCTCTGGCTATCCATTCTATCTATGCCTCACATCATCTTGTACACTACTATCAAGTCACCTCTCATCCTTCTTCGCTCCAATGAGAAAAGCCCGAGCTCGCTCAATCTTTCTTCATAAGACATGCCCTCCAGTCCAGGCAGCATCCTGGTAAATCTCCTCAGCACCCTGTCTAAAGCTTCCACACACTTTCTATACTGAGGTGACTGGAACTGAACACAATATTCCAAATATGCCATCATTGCCCAATCGGACCTACGTGTAAGTCTGGACAACATAGGTGACACTTCACTGCTCTCTGAAATCATAGAATCCCGACAGTGTAGAAGAGTCCACACAAACCCTGTGAAGGGCATTTCCCAAGGCCAATCCACCTAACCTGCATGTTTTTGGACTGTGGCAGGAAATGGAAGCACCCGGAATAACCCAACCGATGGGGAGAACATGCAAACTCCACACAGACAGTCACCTTGGGGTGAAATTGAACCCAGGTCTCTGGCATTGTGAGGCATCAGTGCTAACCACTGAGCCACCAAACTGTAACTAAGGAAACCATGCAATTCAAGGGAAATTGAGGATGAGCAATAACTGCTGACCTGTCCATTGTGGTCTGCATGAAAGAATGTACTATTTGAAACAAAATTCCTCACATGAGGTTCCAGACCCTTGCTAAGGAGCCCCAGGGTGTACTGACTGCTATTCAGTACTTCCCACACCAATAATTCAACAGTGAATCTGAGTGAACAGGCAGCTGAGCGTCAATAGGTTGACAGGCAGGAGGATGGAAGAACACAGCGAGACAGGCAGCATCAGGAGGTGGAGAAGTCAATGTTTTGGGTGGAACCCTCTCCACCTCCTGATGCTGCCTGGCTCGCTATGTTCTCCAAGCCTGCTATTTGTCGACCTTGGATTCTGGCAACTGCAGCTTTTTTGTCTCGAGCTTCAACAGTTCACTTGGAAGTACACAAGAAGGGGAGTCGAGACAACCCTGGTAATTATAGACTAGCGATTGTGGATAATGTGTTGGAAAAGGTTATAAGACAGAGGATTTATAATCATCTAGAGAGGAATAAGTTGATTCGGGATAGTCAACTTGGTTTTGTGAAGGGTAGGTTGTGACTCACAAACCTTATTGATTTCTTTGAGATGGTGACCAAACAGATGGATGAGAGTAAAGTGGTTGATGTGGTGTCTCTGGATTTTAGTAAGGCATTTGATAAGGTGCCCAACAGTAGGGTATTGCACAAAGTTCTAAGGCATGGGATTGAAGGTGATTGGCTAGCTAAAAGAATACAGAGGATGGTGGTTGATGACGAATGTTCATCCTGAAGTGGAGTTACTAGTGGTGTACCACAAGGATCTGTTTTGGGGCCACTGCTGGTTATCATTTTTATAAATGACCTAGATGAGGGCGTGGAGGACGGGTTAGTAAATTTACGGATGACACTAAGGTCAGAGGAGTTGTGGATAGTGACGAAGGATGTAGTAGGTTGCAGAGAGACATAGATAAGCTGCAAAGCTGGGCTGAGTGGTGGCAAATGGAGTTTCATGCGGACAAGTGTGAGGCGATTCACTTTGGAAGGAGCACCAGGAATGCAGAGTACTGGGTGAATGGTAAGATTCTCGGTAGTGTAGAAGAGCAGAGAGATCTCGGTGTCAATGTACATCGATCCCTGAAAGTTACCACCCAAGTTGATAGGGTTATCAAGAAGGCATACAGTGTGTTAGCTTTTACTAGTAGAGGGATTATGTTGAGGAGGTCACGCTGCAGCTATACAAAACTCTGATGTAGCCACACTTGGATTCTGGTCACTGCATTATAGGAATGATATGGAAGCTTTGGAAAGGGTGCAGAGGAGATTTACTAGGATGCTGCCTGGTTTGGAGGGAACGTTTTATGAAAAGGCTGAGAAAACTTGAGGCTGTTTTCATTAGAGACAAGGAGGTTGAGAGATGACATATAAGATAATCAGAGGGTTAGATAGGGTGGACAGGGAGAGCCTTTTTCCTCAGATGGTGAAGGCTAGCATGAGGGGACATAGCTTTAAATTGAGGGGTGATCGATATAGGACAGATGTTAGAGGTAGTTTCTTTACTCAGAGAGTAGTAGGGGCGTGGAATGGTCTACCTGCAACAGTAGACTCACCAACTCTAAGAGCATTTAAATGCTCATTGGATAAACATATGGATGAAAGTGGAATAGTGTGTGTGGCATAGACAGGCTTCAGACTGGTCCCACAGGTTGGCACAACATTGAGGGCCGAAGGGCCTGTACTGTGCTAAAATGTTCTATGTATTCACGATCACTTGCAATTCTGCTCCAGTGCAGCCCTGGTCAGGCCACTTGTAGTATTCTGCGTACAATTCTGGTCACCTTTCTACAGGAAGGATAATGTTGAACTTGAGAGGGTACAGAAAAGATTTACAAGGATGTTGCCAGGGTTGGAGGATCTGAGCTCCAGGCAGAAATTAAATTCTCCCTGGAGCGTCGGAGGCTAAAGGGTGACGTTATAGAGGTTTATAAAATCATGAGGGGCATAATTAGGGTGAAAAGACAAGGTATTTTCCCCAGGAGAAGGGGGTCCTAAATTAGAGAGCACTAGGTTTAAGGTGAGAGGGGAAAGATTTCAAAGGGACTGGAGAGGTAACTTTTTCACACAGAGAATGGTGCATGTATGGAATGAGCTGCCAGAGGAAGTGGTGAAGGTGGGTACAATTACAACATTTAAAAGGCATTTGGAATGGTATATGAATAGGAATATGGGCCAAGTGCTGGAAAACAGGACTAGATCACATTGGGATGCCTGGTCAGTGCAGACAAGATGGTCCCAAGGGTCTGTTTTCATGTTGTGTGACTCTATGAGATTGGTACAATGTTGATGGAACCCAAGCTGAGCTTTCTCCCTTCTTCACCCTCAGGCATTGAGGTTATCTGGACACAACAGAGATAAGCTGGTTCACCTCAGTCTGAAAATTGAGTGTGGAGTCTCACCATTGCACTGGAGTGCTCAAATTGATTGGGGCTCATACTCTGCACTTTAAACCCACTACCCACCAGCTTTCATCTGTGACTCAGCACTGTTATCCCTGAACAGCATTGTCTCTATAGCCCCAAGGACTGCAGCAGTTTAGCGAAGTATTTCAACATCACATCCTCCAAGGCAATTGGGGATGGGCAATAAACTCTCACCTAGCCAGTGATACCTACGTCCCAAGAACAAATTGAAAAAAGAATCAGCCATTTGTGGTTTCAGGCCCTCGTCATTTCGGAGCTTTAATCAATACAGACTGTTCAGCTGAGAGTGCTGTTGGAGGTATCACTCTACGAGTGAAGTTGGGACACTGCCTATTCTTCCAGCAGCTTGTCAAATATCCTGTGGCGCTGCCATGAAGAGGAGCAGCACTGGCTGTGGTATCCTGACCATCCCTTGGATGAAATGCGTTACTCTGTCATTCACCTTGTTGCTCTCTGTGGAAGCCGGCAGTCTGGAAACTGACTGCTGCATTACAGCCATGCCAGTACTTGGAAGGTTAGACCTCGTTGGCTGCAAGGGGATGTCAGAGGAGAAAAGGCAGTATGTAAATACATCTCCTGTCTGACTTCCCGAGCTGTCTTCACTGATTTCAGCTTCCAAGCTGTCCCTGCACTCAGTTGTGTGGAAGCACTGGGGAAGAAATCAGACAGAGACACCGGAATATCGAAATTTGAGTGAACAGGGATGATGCTTAATGCGCAATGAGATATGATTTTTAAAACAGTCCAGGGTTGCTGGGTAATGTATGCTCTGAGTGCACATTCCCTTGAAGAGTTATATTCATAAGCAGTGACCTCTTGGTGTCTACAGTTTTCATTATCTACAATGAAAGCTGATGCTTGGTAATGCAGAGCAAATTACATTCTCAATCCTGTCACATAGATGCAATCAAGTCTTTGCAAGATGCCAAGAGGCGGTCTTTTTGGGAGGGGGTGCTGGGAAGGGTGGGGTGTCAGTTGTCAATATCTGCCAGGCTCATTACTATAATTTCGGAGCTGAGTTCACTGTCACAAAAGAGTGCAATAAAAGGACGCATTAACAATACGATGGTGCAATGTTCAGAATTGCACCATTTGAGTGGCCCTCTTTATCTCTCACACAGACGCTCGCTCTCTTCAAAATCAGAATTCTATTCATGTAAGTCACTCCCCGGATTGTGGCTGGTGAGAGGGAAGAGAAAAGACAAGAGATAATGATTCATAATTACAAGTAATAGCAGCCAAAGTGAGGAACAAGCGAATTAAATTGCAGCCTGCTCCCATTGGACCCACAGTGAGGGGTCACAGCAAGTCAGTTGGAGCTTCCCAAATGCCTTTGATCAAACTCCTTTGTGATACAGCTTCAGATTCTAGTCATCCTGGCTGGAAACGAGGAAGGAAGGGGGGGAGGGAGACAACAAAATTAAACGTGCTGTTTGCTTCTTAACTGGTGCCGATTCGACAGAAGGGGGTGAAAGATTATCGAGGAACATTTAGGAATGTAGAGTTGAGGTTAAAATCAGGTCAGCTGTGATCTGATTGAATGGTGGAGCTGGCTTGAAGGGCTGAGTGGCCTGCTCCTCTTCATTGCCAAAAACAAAAAACGCTGGAGGTGACAGCAAGTCAGACAGCATTCATGGAAAGAGAGCAAGCTAATGTTTCCGAGTCAAGATGACACTTCGTCAGAGCTGATGTCAAGTGTGGAGGGGACAGCGCTTATGCAATTGTGCGGGGTGGGGGGGAGTGGAGGCAACCTGGTGGGGGAGGGTGGAGTGCTGGCGGAAGAAAGGATGTTGATCATTTGGATTAAGTGATTGGAATGTGAGCCAAAGATCCAAAGATGTGCTGGTCATGGGTACGGAATGTACAGAAATGGGTCTGGGTGTGTTACTCTTCGGAGGGTCAGTGTTGGACCTGTTGGGCCAAACGGCCTGTTTCCACACTGTAGGGAATCTAATCAATGGTGTGTCTAACTGTCAGACTGGAAAGGACAGTAACTGGGATGGGGTGAGAAGAGAGAGGAATGGTGACAGAGAGTGTAACAAAAGAAGTGAAAAGGGAGGTAAGGAACTTGAGTGGGTTCATAATTTGAAGGCCTTGAATTCAATACGAAGTCCAGAAGGTTGTAAGGTGCCTTGTCTGAAGATGAGATGTTGTTCTTCTAGTTTGTGTGTTAAGTACCATCACAGGAAGATGAATACCTTGGCATTTGCCAACAACAACTTGCGCCTCATGGTTTTCATCCCAACATTCAAACTGCTTTTCTGTCACATCAACATTTTTTGATGACCAATAAATCAAAGTATTCAAAGAAAAATGAAAATAAAATGCAAACACATTGTGTATCCCTTTTTTTGGTCTCCCACCAGGGAACTAGGAGTGAGCTTAACGTTATTTCTGGGAATTCCTGAATAACCCTTGGCAAATTGAACTCTGAGGATTAACTGAACCTCTCTCTAAAACCTTCCATTAAACCTTGCAAATAAACCAGGAGAGATGGGCATTTTTCTTTTCCTCTCAGAAAATCCTTATTGCAGAAAATGTGAGTGGTTTCCAAAGAAATTTTGCTCTTGGAGTAACAGGTCGTACATTAAAACGTTAATAATGAGCGAGACAGACATCCTTTCTTCCGCCAGCACTCCACCCTCCCCCACCAGGTTGCCTCCACTCCCCCCCCCACCCTGCACAATTGCATATAGTCTGCTGTGAGATTTCAGTAGCAATTTCCAGAGTGTTTGCAAAAAATGTAAATGATAGCATGTTGTAAAATAAAAACAAGAGGAGGAAACCTCCAGGATGCTAAAAAAACAGACAACCCTGAATTCAACAAGTGGCTATCAGTTCATTATTAGCAAATCTGTTGCATTGGACATAGCTCAGTTTGCTAGCAATCTCACATGGGAGCACTGAGAGGGTGGACAGTGGTGTCTGAGCTGAGGCTTTTGTACATGTTTTAGATATTAGAGCCATGCAGAATTTCAAAGATTCTTTTTCTGTTATGTACCAGTTTCAAAATATCACTGCAATCAAAAAAGTAATACTTGTACTCATGATTAGAGCTCAAGCTTCTAAAATCTCTGGAAGTGTCTGTTTCCCTTGCTCTGAGCCCTCACCCAGGCCTAAGCAGTCACACACAGTGAGTACAGATCAGTCACCAGCCACACATAATCAAACACAGAATAGTGGAGTTGCTGAACATTATCTGCCTTCTCAGGTGGACAATGGAAAATCCCACAGCACTATTACAAAGAAGAGCTGCACTTGGTGTCTGGACTATTGATCTATCTTCAATCAATATGATTTTTGTTCAGTAAGCACAGAGTTAATGCAGTTTGTAAAAGAAGGAAATGTGATTTGAAAACAAAATTTTTTTTCACACAGTGAGGAGTTAAGGCCTGGAATGTACTGCTTGGAAGTGAGGTGGAGGCAGATTCAAACAAGACACTCATGAGTGCATTAGGTGATCAGGGCTACAGGGAAAAGGCAGGAAATTGGTACCTAAATTAATATACTCAGGGAGCTGGTGCAGACACAATGGACTGAACAGTCTCCTTCTTCACTACAATAATTCACTGGTTACGGGGATGGGGAAGTGCAGTTGGGACTGTGCTCTTATTGAATGATCGAGGAGACCTGAAAGAGTAAATGGCCTATCCCTCCTCTTGTTTATTTGTAAGTTGTGTTCTTATGAAGCACATTATTTTTATGGCTTTGAGCAAATTGACTTCCTCACTCGTTACAGTACAACAGCTACCACACTTCAGGAGTACCTCACTGGCTGTTTTTGTTGCAATTAAGGACATGGATGCATTTATATTAAAATGAGTCACTGCCTGAAATTTAATCAAGTGTTAGAATTATTATCATGTTCTCTTCCTTCATTCAATGGATGTTGGATCCTACAGGATTGCTGCTCTCTTGTCAAATGCTGTAAATAAATTCATGCACCACAATTAATTACTGCAGTTAATTGTGAGATGAGACTTGTGACTTCCAATTTCCTTGTATTAAGTGTAGACACCATCTCTCAGTCCTTTAAGGCCCACACCTGCCATATGAGTGTGTGAGGCTGAGGATAAATGCATGAACCATCAATCATCAAGGTGACTTGGGGTGTGTGTGTGTGTGTGTGTGTGTGTGGGCGGAGGGGGAAGTGGTGACGTTTTTAACAGGGACAAGTCCAGACTGACTGTCCACAGAGTAACCCACCCAGACCCTTTCCCCTACTCTGTTACTCTACATTTATCCCTGACTAATGCACCTAACCTACATATCCCTGAATACTATGGGCAATTTAGCATGGCCAATGCACCTAATCTGGACATCGTTGGATTATGGGTGGAAACCGGAGCACCCGGAGGAAACCCACACAGACACGGGGAAAATATGCAAACTCCACACAGACAGTCACCCGAGACTGGAATCGAACCTTTGTTCCTGGCCCTGTGAGGCAGCAGTACTATCCACTGAGCCACTGTGTCTTCTACCAGAAATCTGGACATGAACATGGGAAAGTAATTTAGCTGGTTATTTTCACTGAAAATCACGACATTCTCCCCTCCGTTACAGAGAGATTGCTGGTGGTGAGTTTAAGGTGAGGGTGGCCACCCCTTTGGGGAAGGGGAAGGTTGAGAGGGCATAGCCTTCATAATGACCTCAGATGGAGCAGGAATTGACCCTAGATCGCTCTACATCACAAATCAGCCATCCAGTTAATCTGATCTCCTCATCATATATGTTGTCACTTTCTTGTACAGAGGGCTGCTTCTCTCTCAGTGTCCTCCTCAGACTATGCTCCCAGTGCACCCTCTCCTTTATCATGATCACACCATCAGCTCCATCAGTAACTGACTCCTGTCGGATTTTACTCTGGTAAAGCTCTGCACCTTTAACAGAGAGGTGAAAACAAGTAATGGGATTGGATTTATTGGGTGGGTGGGGGCTGACCATAATTGCAGCTGGGCTCGAGATGCTGTGACCATGGGCAGGGTTCAAAAGGGATGGATGACCTTCAGGGGTGGGGTGTTCCCAATGCACCCACGGGACACTCAAAAGAAACTCCCTCCCCTGTAGCTGCCTGCCTGACATCAGCTGGTGCATTCAAAGCTTTCTACATGATATCGGCATCCCCTTTGAGGGGGTGGTAAAATAGCATTGGTGTTGAAGACCTTCACTGGCCAATTAGCTACTTAAGTGTCTCAAAAGACCCACGTCCCCATTTTCCTTAATGTTTGAGATAAAAGGATTTCCCATGAGAAGGCCATATGTTGAATTATATGTGACTCCACCCTCAACCACCACCTGAAACCCACTGGCAGGAGAGCATAAAGTTCAGTTTATGACCAATTTGCTTCAAGTTTTCTTTAATTTATGTTTTCATTTTCAAAACAAAATTGCTGCAGATCCCTGATCCTTCCATCATTTCTCTGGAAGAGAATGAGCAGACTCACTCGACGGATGGGGGCAAATCACTCCTCCTCCAAAAGTTCTTTTGTCACCTTTGGTGTCCCTCTGCCTTATGAATTCACTTGTGGAAGGATCAGGAGGACACAGATTTAAAATGGTGACATGAGGAAAAAGTGACATGAGGAAAAGTCAATGTCTCACAGTGGGGTATGTGACTGCTTAGGCCTGGGTGAGGGCTTAGAGCAAGGGAAACAGACACTTCCAGAGATTTTAGAAGCTTGAGCTCTAATCATGATCAGATCATGCTCTGCCATTCAATCAGATCACAGTGGGGTACTGCCAGAGAGTGTGGTGGAGTCAAGGCCCATTGATGCATTCAATAGACAAAGTTAAAAATCACACAACACCAGGTGATAGTCCAACAGGTTTATTTGGAAGCACTAGCTTTTGGAGCGCTGCTCCTGCATCAGGTGGTTGTGGAGCAGGACCTTAAGACACAGAATTTATAGCAAAAGGTTACAGCAAAAACTTTATAGCAAAACCTTTTACTATAAATTATGTGTCTTATGATCCTGCTCCACAACCCCCTGATGAAGAAACAGTGCTCCGAAAGCTAGTGCTTCCAAGTAAACCTGTTGGACTATAACCTGGCATTGTGTGATTTTTAACTTTGTACACCCCAGTCCAACACCGGCATCTCCACATCATGACTACCTTCAATACACAACTTAATGTTATCTCATTCGTTATTTGCATCAGAGAAGAGAGGAGAATGGCACAGGGTGAAGTTCTAAGTCGGAGGGCAGGCACAGATAATGGGCTGAATGGCCTGCATTGGCAGCAGCGTGACATTAACTAACATAAAGAGAAGCTTACAACAGTTGGGGGCTCATCACACTTCTCAGAGATCCCTCACAGAGCATCAAACGCCTCTGAAATCCAAACAAATTCAAACAGTTACTTTTGGCAAGGTATGAGGCCATTAGTCAATTTATCTGTTTTTGTCAGTATTAATTAAAGAGTGTCAGGGGATTCACTGGGTAAGCAGACAGGGCCTGGATTTAGAAATGTCTCAGGAACAATGCTGTAGATCCACTGAGTCCAGTGGCATAGAGGTGTACTGATACAGTTCTCTGGAGGGGAGGAGTCATCAGCAACGTGCCAAAAGGCACATTGTTCCCGAAAATGTAAATCGGCAACATCAGCGTGGCAACTGGCATTGTGTGAAACTTTGGTCTCCTTATCTCAGGAAGGAGGTTCTGCTTATGGAAGGTGTGCAACAAAAGGTTTACCAGTCTTGGGATGACAGGACTGATGTATGAGCAGCGACTGGATCAGTTTGGACACAGGAAACAGAGAATCAGGAGTAGCCCATCCAGTCCCTCAAGGCAGGTCCATCATTCGATGAGATCATGGCTAATTTGTGGCCCGCCTGCCTTTGGCCCATATCCCTTAATACCTTTGCTGAACAGAAGTTTATCTATCTCAGATTTAAAGCCAATGACTAATCCTGCATTGGTTGCCATTTGTGGAGAGAGAGTTCTGAACACCTACAACCCTTTGTGTGGAAAAGTGCTTCCTAAAATCTCGTCTGAATGGTCTGGCATAAAATCACAGACTATGGTGTCTGTTCTAAAGTCTCTGACCAGTAGAAATAATTTATCTTTATCTACGCTCTATTTTTCTGTTAATATCTTGAAAACTTTGATCAGATCACCCCTTATTCTTCTAAATTTGAGAGACAACAGGTCTCATCTTTCCTCATAACTTAACCTCATTCTTATAAACATCCTTTGTAGTCCTTCCAATATATCCTTCCTAAGGTGTGGTGCCCACATCTGCTCACAGTACTCCAAGTGGGGTCTAACCAGGGTTTGGTATAACTGCAACACAACATCTGCATCCTTATACTCCAGACCTCTCGTTATAAAGACCAGCATTCCTTTAGCTTTCTTGATTATGTTTCACGCCTGTTCATGATGTTCCAAAGATCTATGCAGCTGAGCCCCCCAAGTCTTTTTGGATATCCACTGTATTTTAAAACTCTCTTCTCAACTTAAAAATGAGCCCAGTGGTCGTGGAGGGAGCGGCTGTGTGGCTGGTGGCGTCTGAGCAGTTGTCCTGCTTCTCCGTTGCTGCCTGACCCGCTGTGCTTTTCCAGCACCACACTTTCAACTCTGAACCCCAGCATCTGCAGTCCTCACATTTTCTGCTTAAAAATGTACCCCCTAGTTCAAAGTTTGGGAAAAGATTTGTAGCTCGGGCGCTCGTTGTTGTGGTTCTGTTCGCCGAGCTGGGAATTTGTCTTGCAAACGTTTCGTCCCCTGTCTAGGTGACATCCTCAGTGCTTGGGAGCCTCCTGTGAAGCGCTTCTGTGCTGATTCCTCCGGCATTTATAGTGGCCTGTCTCTGCCACTTCCGGTTGTCAGTTCGAGCTGTCCGCTGTAGTGGCCGGTATATTGGGTCCAGGTCGATGTGTCTACCGGCCAATATACCGGCCACTACAGCAGACAGCTCGAACTGACAACCGGAAGCGGCAGAGACAGGCCACTATAGATGCCGGAAGAAACAGCACAGAAGCGCTTCACAGGAGGCTCCCAAGCACTGAGGATTTCACCTAGACAGGGGACGAAACGTTTGCAAGACAAATTCCCAGCTCGGCGAACAGTACCCCCTAGTCTTGGAAACCCGAACCCTAGGGAAAAGACAAGTACCATTAACCCTATCTATATCTTTCATTGTTTTAAAAACCTCTGAAAGGTCACCCCTCAACCTCCTACATTCTGGATTAGTGGTGCTGGAAGAGCACAGCAGTTCAGGCAGCATCCAAGTAGCTTCGAAATCGACGTTTTGGGCAAAAGCCCTTCATCAGGAATAAAACCTCAACCTCCTACACTCCACTGAAAAAAGTCTCAAACTATCCAGCCTTTCTTCACAACCCAGCAACATCCTGTCACCAAATCTCTTTAGTTTAATCGTATCCTTCCTCTTACTGGGTGACCAGAACTGGACACAGTACTCCAGAAGACATCTCACCAATGTCCTGTACAACAACCTCCATGTGACTTCCCAACTCCTATACTCAAAGGACTGAGCAATGAAGGCAAATGTTCAAAATGCCTTTTTAGCCACCCTGTCTACCTGTGATGCTAAAATTATGCATCTGAACCCCTAGGTCGCTCAGTTCTACAACTTTACCCAAGGCGTTACCATTAATTGTGTAAGTCCTACAACCCCATTTTGTACCAAAATGCAATACCTTGAATTCGTCCAGATTGAACTCCATCTACCATTTTTGAGTCCATTGACCCATTTGATCAAGATCCCTTTGTAATCTTAGAAAATCTTCTGCATTCTCTACTGTTTCCTCAATGTGGGTGTCACCTGCAAACTTACTAACCCTGTCTTCTACACTGTCTTCCAAATAATTTACATAAATGACAAAGAAAAGAGGACCCAGAAACGATCCCTGTGGCACACCACTGGTCACAGGCTTCCAGTCTGAAAAGCAACCTTCCACCACCGCGCTCTGTCACCTGCCATTAAGCCAGTAACGTATCCAATCGGCAAGTTCACCCTGAATCTCTTTTCAAAAATATTCAATGAGGTTTTCCAGGCATGATTTGCTTGTCATGAATGCATGTTGGCTCTCCCGGATGAACTGAAAATTTTTAAGATGTTCAGTTTTCCCATCCTTGAATATGGACAATAACTTTCCCACCAGCTATATTGGAGTTATTGGTCTGAAGTTCCCCTGTTTTCTTCTTTGACCCTTCCTGCATTAGAGAAGTGACATGTGTAATGGATTTAGGGGAATCTCACTGAAACATATAAGATTCTAACAGGATAAATGTAGGAAGACTATTCCCAATGATCAGAACCAGGGGTGACGGTCTAAGGATATGGGGTAGGTCATTTAGGACTGAGATTAGCAGAGATTTCTGCACCCAGAGGGGTGGGGAGCCTGTGGAATTCTCTGCCACAGAAAGCAGTTGAGGCCAAAATATTAAATGTTTTCAAAAAGGAGTTAGATAACGTTCGTAGGGCGAAAGGGTTCAAAGGGTTTTGGGAGAAAGCAGGAACAGGTTTAAATGATCAGCTGCGATCATGCTGGATGGGGTAACAGGGTGATTCACCTGCTCCTGTTCCCTGTTCCTAATTTCTATGCTTTGACGTTTCTATTGCATTCTGTGTTTTACTGTAACGAAGGAATTGGAGGCAAATGCACACACACGATGCATGAAGCTTGCACTGTTCAGTAAATAGGCACCACACAGCTGCAACATTTCTGAATAACGGAGCAAAGGCTGAATTAAACTTGTTTTTTTACCTTCCTTAATGAGGCCATATTTGTATGCACTGTAATTTTAAATCTCATGCGCAATACTGTTATAATTATGTTCCTTTGTAACTCTTTCTTTTGCATTGAACAGGTTATTGAGGCCTTCAAGAGGATACTGAATGATTTTTTTGGATAGAAATAGTGTGCAGGAATACGAAGAAAAGGGAGGAGATAGGCTCCAGGGGATAGAACCAGTACAGGCACGTTGGGCCAAATGGCCTCCTTCTGTGCTGTAACAATTTGCTGATTCTGTGATTATTTCTAAAAGTAAAGGTTCAGGGACAAAAGAAAAAATACCTCATGTTCACATTGTCCTGTTTCTCTCAACCACCTGCATCGTAGAGTCCTTAAATTAAAATCTTAGGTTAACCTGTGCCATATTTTGAAAAACAAGCAGAAATGAGTCAAAGGATATTAAGAGGAGGGGTGTGCAGTTAATATCTGCAGTTCTGCTTTATACACATGAGGGTGAGAGATCACATGCTGGAGGTCCTGGATGGGGGCAAGGTCCATCAGTGAGCAAGTCACTCAGGGATTATAGTCGTACACCTTTCTCTAGCTTGTTCACACACATACAATAATTTTAACAAGTGTTGTGCATTTGAATCCTTGGCCTGGGTTGTCATGAAGGAAAGGCATTGACAAATACTGGGGTCAATGCACTGATATGTTCATGTGGATTTGTAATCACCAGACCTGCAGGAGAGACTGCAAATGTGTGCCGCACTACAAGCTATGAAATAAGTTTGCATTAATATTTATTTTTGTTTTTAATGAGACCTATTACAAGCACAACAGGCACTTTTAGTACACATTCCTCACTGTGCAACAGAGAGCAGCATAGGAATGTTAAACTGCCTGACTCTTTGTCATTTGTAAACTGCACTCCCGTTGACAAAAAAACTGAAGGATAAAGTATTACACATCCGTTTCACCACAGACTGAAGGAATTGCTTTGAATTTATTACCATCTGGAGAATGTTAACACCTTCCAATTAATAATTGCTTGAGCTCATTCATGGGATGTGTGTATTGCTGGCAGGGTCAGCATTTCCTGTTCCTGATTTTATCATGGGATATGGATATTGGTGGCAGGGTCAGCATTTCCTGTTCCTGATTCTATCATGGGATGTGGGAAATGGTGGCAGGGTCAGCATTTCCTGTTCCTGATTCTATTATGGAATGTGAGTATTGCTGGTAGGGTCAGCATTTCCTGTTCCTGATTCTATTATGGAATGTGGGTATTGCTGGTAGGGTCAGCATTTCCTGTTCCTGATTCTATCATGGGATGTGAGAATTGATGGCAGGGTCAGCATTTCCTGTTCCTGATTCAGTCACGGGATGTGGGTATTGCTGGTAGGGTCAGCATTTCCTGTTCCTGATTCTATCGTGGGATGTGGGAATTGCTGGCAGGGTCAGCATTTCCTGTTCTTGATTTTATCATGGGATGTGGGTATTGGTGGCAAAGCAAGCATTTGTTACCCATCCTGAATTGGTCAACATGACTTTCTGGGGCCATTTCAGAGGATGGTCGGGAGTCAACCACGTTGTATTAATATCTAACATTAAAACAACCAAGCAAAACTGATTAGAATATTTCAGTCTTGCTTTTGACCGATGCAGATTCAATGGGCCGAAGGGTCTTTTTCTGTGTTGTAGACCTCTATGGCCTGAGGACAGTGTAGTGATTGGAACGAGGTTGACCAGATGGATCTCGTGGAGTATGGGTTCCCTGAGTGGCCTGGGTAAACAGTCTCCAATCGGGGAGCCCTGGCTGACAGGTATAAACAGGAATCTCAGGGATTCTCCTCACTCTAGTAACTGGCTCTGAACTAGCTGGTCAGAGTCCATGTACTGTGTACGTGTAAATAAAGGGTGACTTGGTGACAGTAGACCAGTCTCTGTACAGTGATTTCAGACACTAATATCTGGAACGAGTTGATTGCTTTATAAGGAAAGGCCAGACAGTCTAGGCCTGTATCCTCTGGAGTTTAGAAAAGTCAGAGGTAACTTAATTGAAACATATAAGATCCTGAGAGGACTTGACCAATTGGATGTGGAAAAGATGTTTCCTCTTGTGTAAGAATCAAGAACAGGGAGTTAAAGTTTAAAAATAAGGGGGTGCATAATTTGAACAGAGATGAGGAAACATTTTTTTCTTCTCTCAGAGGGTTATGAGTCTTTGGAATTTCCTTCCTCAAAAGGTAGTAGACGCAGAATCTTTAAATATTTTTAAGGCAGGGGTAGATAGATTCGAGATTACCAAGGGAATGAAAGATTATTGGGATATACAGGAATGCAGAGTTGAGGTTAAAATAAGATTGACCATGATCTGATTGAATGGCAGAGCAGACTCAATGGGTCAAATGATTTCATCTTGTACATACATATGTATATTGCTGCTGGTCTGGAGTCACATGTAGGCCAGACCAGGCAGGTCTTCTTCATAGAGTCATAAATATATAGCACAGAAACAGACCATTTGGTCCAACCCAACCAGATATCCCAACCTCATCTAGTCCCATTTGCCAGCACTTTGCCCATATCCCACTAAACCCTTCCTCTTCATATACCCATCCAGATGTCTTTTAAATGTTGCAATTGTACCAGCCTCCACCATTTCCCCTGACAGCTCATTCCATACATGCACCGCCCTCTGTGTGAAAAAGTTGCCTCTTAGGTCCCTTTTATATCTTTCCCCTCTCACCTTAAGCCTATTCCCTCTAGTTCTGAAGTCTTCCACCCCAGGGGAAAGACCTTGTCTATTTACCCTATCCATGCTCTGCATTATTTTATCAACCTCTATAAGGTCATTCCTCAGCCTCCAACACTCCAGGGAAAACAGTTCCAGCCTATTCAGCCTCTCCCTATAGCTCAATAAAAGGAATTAATTAACCTTTTTTTTAATGACAATTGATCGTTCTCATGGTTACTGTGACCGAGACTATGTTTTAACTCAGTGAAAGTGAGGTCTGCAGATGCTGGAGATTAGAGTCAAGAGTGTGGTGCTGGAAAAGCACAGCAGAGCAGAAGAGAATTGACATTTTGGCCAAAGGCCCTTCATCATTCCTGATGAAGGGATTTTGCTCAAAACATCGATTCTTCTGCTCCTTGGATGCTGCGCTTTTCCAGCACCACACTCTTGATTTAAATTACTTGAAGTTAAACCCCAACAGCTGACATTCCGAGATTTGAACCACATCCTCCCAGGCCTCTGAAGTACTAGTACCAATGACATTGCCACTACAGCACCATCTCATCTCGTTGTGTTTAAGTACTTATTGTCCACCTTTGATGACCCTGAGAAGCTGGGGATTCAACTGCGTTGACACTTTGCTGAAAGCTAGAGAAACCTGCTCCGGCCCACCACCATTTACAACCCACCGTCAATCAATCCAACATTCAGGCTTTCCTCTATTCATTGTTGGAGCCATGACATGCCAGTGGTACCCTTGAGTATCTCAGCAAATGCCTACCGTTCACACATGAGCGAGCATCACAAGGACTCATTGTCCTGTCAATTGCAGAAGCATTGCAGTCAATTGCCACTCAACTTTCACCCTTTCCGGTATGGGATCCTGGATAATGATCTGGAGCTGGAGCATGGCTTTATTCACTGTCCTAGGATCAAGAGATTAATTACAGAGCTCTCTTAGAGCTGTCAGAAGCTGACTGAATTTAAATTGCACAGCCTGGATTTTGGAGCATTTCCTTTTCTCTGAGAGAAAATAAGCAAACAACTCTGGCCTCAGCAAGGATTTGACACAATGCTTCTGAATCTGCAAACCCAGGAAAGGTAAGTGACCATTAATTCTAATCAAGTCGAGTGTAGCACAAAATTCATAGGCTTTAGAAATAGCTAGGCTGGGGAAGTACAACAGAATGTGTCAAATAATGTCTCACAGCTTTTATACAATGTTGGCTTTCTAAGACATGATCATGATATCACATCATAGCCTATGACCTATTTGTGTAAAGATCCTGGTTTTCGTTTTACTGAGACCACTTACAAAATGATACACTTGAGGGAAATGTGCAACAGATTGGAACTAAATTACGCCATGCTAGCCCAGACACAATGGTGACGGGAATTGTACATATGTTGGTACCTGGAGCTGTAGTAAACATCTATTTCAGTCCTTCAATATCATTGTTTAGTTCTTTTGTTACAGGAGCCAACATAAGTATTATTTTATCAGCTCCACTTTCCCTTCTGAAGGTAAAAGCCCACTGCACCACAGCAGATCACAACAGCAGAACAGATCAGAGTACAGGAGAAATTCAGAGTTGCAGTAATTTCTTTTTGCTCCAGAAATTTATTCTAAAGCATCAGCTATTAATGTAAAGTGTTACAAATTCAACTCAAGAGAACATAATTATGACAGCAGAAGAATGTCAGATTTAAAATTGCAGTGTCGACAAATATGGTTTCATTAGGCAAAAGGTTTGATTCAGCTGCAGCTCACTTCCTTAGACATGATGCAGCTGTATTCTGTCCTATTGTTGAATGACGCCGGTCTCTTGCAGATTAAAACAGGATGTGCTTCTGCCTCCTAACTCCTACAACCCTGAATGAAACAGAATAAACGGTAGGGAAATCGTGCTGTGACAATGTCACCAGACCACCAATCCAAGACCAATGCACTGGGGGTATAGGTTCAATTCAGGTGGAAACTGGTGGGTAGATTCAGTCAACAAATTATAACGCTTGGTTCAGTAATTGTGCAGTGATTGGGTTTTTTATCCAGGTGGTGGTGCACTGGCGGGAACTCTACTTCTGGGCTGAAGGATCTGGGTTCAAATCCTACCTGTTGTGGAAAAATGTGTTTGAAAAGGTTGGATTCCAAGAAATACAGCAGAGTTCTGACTTCGCAAGGATCGTTCCCTCCGGGACACCACAGTCCATTTCACCACCATCAACACCAACCCCCCCCTTTCACACGGCACCTTCCTATGTAAGGTGCAACCCTTCACCTCCACCAAGCTCACCATCCAAGGGCCTGAACAGTCTTTCCAGGTGAAGCAGCATTTCACCTGTTCCTCCTCAAATCCTGCACCCAGAGTGGCCGACTCTACATTGGAGAAACCAAAGGCAGAATGGGTGACCGCTTTGCAGAACACCTCAAGTCTGTGTGCAAGCAGGGCCCGACCTTCTCGTATACGGTTATTTCCAAGCAGCGTCCTGCTCACATACCCATGTGTCTGTCCTCGGCATGCTGCAAGATTCCTGTGAAACACAGCGCTAACTGGAGGAACAACATCTCATCTTCAGACTAGGCACTTTCCAACCTTCTGGGCTCAATATTGAGTTCAACATCTTCAAACTGTGAATCCATTCCTTCCCTTTTTTTCAGCTTTGCTTGTTACATTCACCAGGCAAAAGTGAGGATTGCAGATGCTGGAAACCAGAGTTTAGATCAGAGTGCTGCTGGAAAAGCACAGCAGGTCAGGCAGCATCCGAGGAGCAGGAAAATCGACATTTCGGGCAAAAACCCTTCATCAGGAATAGAGGTTACATTCACTGTCACCATGTCCTCTTTAGTCTTCCCCACCCCACTGGGACTGTCTACTCTTTCCATTCTAGAGTAGACAGGCAGGAGGCTGGAAGAAAACAGCAAACCAGGTAGCATCAGGGGGTGAAGTCAATGTTTTGGATGTAAACCCTCTTCAGGCTAGTCTGGCAGTTAGACACACCATTCTCACATTCCCATCACTTAATCTGAACTATCAACATCCTTTCTCCCTTTTCAGGGGTGGTTTTGATGAGATTCTCTACAGTGCAGAAACAGGCCCTTCAGCCCAACAAGTCCACACCGACCCTCCGAAGAGGAAACCACCCAGACCCATTCACCTACTCTTTACTAATGCACCTATCACTCTGGGCAATTTAGCATGACCAATTCACCTGACCTGCACACCTTTGGACAGTGGGAGGAAACTGGAGCACCCAATGGAAACCCACGCAGATATGGGAAGAATGCGCAAACTCCACGCACACAGTTGCCCGAGGCTGGAATCGAACCCGGGTCCCTTGCACTGCAAGGCAACAGTGCTAACCATTGTGCTGCCCCACCCTCAGCACTCAACCCCGCCCCCCCCCCATCCCCAACCTCTCACTATTGCACAAACGCTGTTCCCTCCACACTTCATCAGCTCTGAACACGTCATCTACAGCTAGCTCTCTCTCCACAGATGCTGCCTGACCCACTGTGATCGTTCGCATTTTCCTTTTCATTAGTAAAGTTCTTTCCCAGCAGGATGTGAGCATCTGAGTGGTGTAAGGACACAGAAAGGAAAGGTTGAAGTTAAAGTTTGTACTGAATTACAGATTTACAACAAAATAAATTTGTAAATCACTGATAGCTTTTTCTCACCTGCTTCAATGTATGGAAATCAGTGTGTGAAACAGTAGGGTCAGTAATGCACAGGATGTAAACTCAATAATCAAATAAAGAAATGAAGAATACTGGAAACTCTTCCTTTCTCTTGTGCAGCAAATTGTTGTGATCTGGAATACCCTGGCTAGAAGGATCGTGGAAACAAGTTCAATTGTAGTTTGCAGGAGAGAACTAAATATAAGCATGAAGAGAGAAGAAAATACAGAGGAACCTCAAGTATACGGCAGTCGATTAACCGAATTTCGGATTATCCAAACAGGATCGCAAGGTCCTGATGCGTGGCTAAGTATGTTGCCCAGCATTGATTATCCGGCATTCAATTAACCGAGCAAAATACTCCGAGACGGTCTCCTGTGGAGAATCGAGGTTCCTCTGTAATAATCACTGGCTACGTAGGAGGGAGAGAGAAGTGGAACTAATTGCATGTGGATCCATGAGAGTCTGATTGGCCTCCTAAAACTACACAATTCTATGATTCTGTAAGAAAGACTTATACATTTCCTTTTTTGTGGTAAAACAGGGGAGATTTTTGTTGGATCAATTGAGGATTTTCAAGGTGATGGAAGATTTTGAGAATTATGCAAAAACTGAAAGCTTGCTAGCTAATACATAACAGTCAGGATTAGCCCAGATTATCATTACAAGCAGCAAAGAGATTTTTTTATTTTAAAAAATGGTCATTAATGCATGTAATACCTTCCCACGAGCAACTCTTAAAGGAACGACTGTCAAAGATTATAACAAAATTTAAAATTGTATTTGGCATATACAAGAAGATACATTGCAAAGGGCAGCTAAATTGGATTAGAATAGATAGCACAGATAAAGAGTTAATGCTCGTGATGAGGCTGAATGGTCCCGTCGTGTGTTCTGATCTCTGTAATTCTACCATTGTTTCTGGTGAACGAGATAACAAACAGGTCTTCACATCTGGTTTGTTAAACCTACTGGTTCTACAAGCAGATCGAACACTCTCGGTGACAAAATTAATTGACAATTCCTTTGCCAAATGCCAAAGGAAGAACGTTGCTGAGTGCAGAGATGTCCAACATGCCACTCCCTCAATAAGACATGAAACAGAGGTTTTCTCCCGAGCTAAACTTTCTGTCTGAGATCAGTTGCAGTGTCCAAGTGAAGACTAATGCAAGCTGCAGCAATAGTACCTCATTTTCCAACACTGAGTTCAAGAACTTCAGATCAGAACCTATTTTGCATCGATAATCTCTCCTTTACTTTCATTATAAATCCTTTTGTCTTTTGCTCTGAACACCCTTACCGTCTAGATTAGAGTGGTACTGGAAAAGCACAGCAGGTCAGGCAGCATCCGAGGAACAGGAAAATCCTGATTCCTGATGAAGGGCCTTTGCCCGAAGTGTTGATTTTCCTGTTCCTCGGACGCTGCCTGACCGGCTGTGTTTTTCCAGCACCACTCTAATCTTGACTTTGATCACCAGCATGTATCCCACTTGCTCCATCTTCCCCTCCCCATTATTTTCCAGGCCCCTTCACTTCTTAAGAAAATTTATTGGACTCAAAACATTAACTCTGCTTCTCTCCTCACAGGTGCTGGCAGACCTGCTGAGTTTCTCCAGCACTTTCTGATTTTAAACAGAGGCTCCCGTTCTGAAGTACATGTGGGAACAAAACACCCTATGGCACAAGTAAAGCCCTCCCTCAAGTTGTCCCCAGTGTCCTAGCCAGTATTTAAGCCTCATTACAAAATATAAAGAGGATCTAGACATGGCTGGTTGGTGGGGTTTGCTGTGTACAACTCGCTGTTTTATGACCTACGTGGCAATTGTGACTACTGTTCCAAATGACTCGATTGACTAGGAGAAAGCGAGGACTGCAGATGCTGGAGATCAGAGTCAAAAAATGTGGCGCTGCAAAAGCACAGCAGGTCAGGCAGCATCCGAGGAGCAGGGGAGTCATCGTTTCGAAAATAAGCTCTTCATCAGAAGTGACGAGATTATGCTCGAAACATCGACTCTCCTGCTCCTGGGATGCTGCCTGACTGGCTGCACTTTTCCAGTGCCTCACTTTTTGACTGAAAATGGGGGGAAGGGAAAGTGAAAGCGACAGGGAGTATGGAGTTAAGTGGAAAGATAAGCAGCAGGATAGCATGTGTGTAGGCGGATTTAAACTTGAGGCAGACTGGGAATGCAACAAAAAGGAAGGATAACTTAGGACATCTTATGACTTCCAATATCTCTAATGATAAGAAAGTTAGCATTAAGGCACTTTACCTGAATGCTCGTAGCATTCGTAACAAAGCAGTTGAACTAATGGCACAGATCATCGTGAATGATTATGATGTGGTAGGCATCACAGAGACGTGGTTGCAGGGGGGTCAGGACTGGCAGTTAAACATCCAAGGATTTTCAACTTATCGAAAAGACAGGGAGCGGGCAGAGGGGGTGGAGTTGCCTTGTTAGTTAAGAACAAAATTAAATCTATGGCACTGAATGACATAGTGTCGGATGATGTGGAGTCTGTGTGGGTGGAATTGAGGAACCACAAAGGCAAAAAAACCATAATGGGAGTTATGTACAGACCTCCTAACAGCGGTCAGGACCAGGGGCGCAACATGTACTGGGAAATAGAGAAGGCATGTCAGAAAGGCAAGGTCACGGTGATCATGGGAGACTCAATATGCAGGTGGACTGGGTAAATAATGTTGCTAGTGGATCCAAAGAAAGGGAATTCATGGAATGCTTACAGGATGGCTTTTTGGAACAGCTTGTCATGGAGCCCACAAGGGAGCAGGCTATTCTGGACCTAGTGCTATGTAATGAACCAGACTTTATAAAAGATCTTAAAGAAAGGGAACACTTAGGAAGCAGCGATCATAATATGGTAGAGTTCAGTCTGCAGTTTGAAAGAGAGAAGGCAAAATCGGATGTAATGGTGTTCCAGTTAAAGAAAGGTAATTATGAGGGCATGAGAGAGGAACTGACGAAAATAGACTGGAAGCAGAGCCTAGCAGGGAAGACAGTAGAGTAAAAATGGCAGGAGTTTGTGGGTATAATTGAGGACACTGTACAGAGGTTCATCCCCAAGAAAAGAAAGATTATCCAGGGAGGGATTAGACAGCCAAGGCTGACAAAAGAAGTCAGGAAATGAATTAAAGAAAAAGAGAGATCCTATAAAGTGGCCAAGAGCAGTGGGAAATCAGAAGATTGGGAAGGCTACGAAAACAAACAGAGGATAGCAAAGAGAGAAATAAGGAAGGAGAGGATCAAATATGAAGGTAGGCTAGCCAGTAATATTAGAAATGATAGTAAAAGTTTTTTTCAATACATAAGAAACAAACGACAGGCAAAAGTAGACATTGGGCCACTTCAAACTGATGCTGGAAGCCAAGTGATGGGAGATAAAGAAATAGCTGGAGAACTTAAGAAGTACTTTGCGTCAGTCTTCACAGTGGAAGACATGAGTAATATCCCAACAATTAAAGGGAGTCAGGGGGCTGAGTTGAGTATGGTTGCCATTACAAAAGAGAAAGTGCTGGAAAGGCTAAAAGGTCTTAAAATTGATAAATCTCCTGGCCCCGATGGGCAACATCCTAGAGTTCTGAGGGAGGTGGCTGAGGAAATAGCGGAGGTGTTGGTTGAGATCTTTCAAAAATCACTGGAGTCAGGGAAAGTCCTGGATATTGGAAGATCTCTGTTGTAACCCCCTTGTTCAAGAAAGGATCAAGACAAAAGATGGAAAATTATAGGCCAACTAGCCTAACCTCGGTTGTTGGTAAAATTCTAGAATCCATCATTAAGGATGAGGTTTCTAAATTCTTGGAAGACCAGGGTCGGATTAGAACAAGTCAACATGGATTTAGTAAGGGGAGGTCGTGCCTGACAAACCTGTTGGAATTATTTGAAGAGGTGACAAGTAGGTTAGACCAGGGAAACCCAGTGGATGTGGTCTTCCAAAAGGCCTTTGATAAGGTGCCACACGGGAGACTGCTGAGCAAGGTGAGGGCCCATGGTGTTCAAGGTGAGCTACTGGTTTGGATTGAGAATTGGCTGTCTGACAGAAGGCAGAGAGTTGGAATAAAAGGTTCTTTTTCGGAATGGCAGCCGGTGACGAGCGGTGTCCCGCAGGGTTCAGTGTTGGGGCCACAGCTGTTCGCATTATATATTAATGATCTGGATGAACGGACTGGGGGCATTCTAGCAAAGTTTGCCGATTTACGAAGTTAGGTGAACAGGCAGGTAGTACTGATGAAGTGGGGAGGCTGCAGAAGGATCTCGACAGTTTGGGAGAGTGGTCCAGGAAATGGCTGATGGAATTCAATGTGAGCAAATGTGAGGTCTTGCACTTTGGAAAAAAGAATACAAGCATGAACTACTTTCTAAATAGTGAGAAAATTCATAATGCCAAAGTACAAAGGGATCTGGGAGTGCTAGTCGAGGATTCTCTAAAGGTAAACATGCAGGTTGAGTCCGTGATTAAGAAAGCAAATGCAATGTTGTCATTTATCTCAAGAGGGTTGGAATATAAAAGTGCTGTTGTGCTACTGAGACTTTATAAAGCTCTGGTTAGGCCCCATTTGGAGTACTGTGTCCAGTTTTGGTCCCCACACCTCAGGAAGGGCATACTGGTACGGAGCGTGTCCAGCGGAGATTCACACGGATGATCCCTGGAATGGCAGATCTAACATACAAGGAATGGCTGAGGATCCTGGGATTGTATTCATTGGAGCTTAGAAGATTAAGGGGAGATCTAATAGAAACTTACAAGATATTTGTTTCCGTTAGGCGAGGAGACTAGGACTCATGGACACAGCCTTAGAATTAGAGGGGGTAAATTCAGAACAGAAATGCGGAGATATTTCTTCAGCTAGAGAGTGGTGGGCCTGTGGAATTCATTGCCACAGAGTGCAGTGGAGGCCGGGATGCAAAATGACTTCAAGGCAGAAGATTGATGAATTCTTGATGTCACAAGGAATTAAGGGCTACGGGGAGAATGCGGGTAAGTGGAGTTGAAATGCCCATCAGCCATGATTGAATGGCGGAGTGGACTCGATGGGCCGAATGGCCTTACTTCCACTACTATGTCTTACGGTCTTATGGTCTTATATTGGTTCTTAAGGAGTTTTGGGCCAACCTGAGGTAGTGAAAGGTGCTACAGAAATGTAATTTCAACTAACAAACATGCGAATTAGAAGCAGGGGTCGGCCACTTGCCCCCTTAGCCTTCTGTGCCATCAGTAAAATCATTGATGATTTGATGACTCCATATTCTCACCAAACCATGATGAGCTTTAACCCCCAAAATCTCAGAATTGTTACAATGCCATTCGGCCCATTGTGCCTGCACTGGCTCTTCAAAAGAGCATCATTATCTTGTGTTAATCTCTTGCCTTTCCCCTGTAGCCTCGCAAAATATTTCCAGATAAATAATCATCAATGTCAAAAAGTGTGGCACTGGAAAAGCACAGCATCTGAGGACCAGGAGAGTCGGTGTTTTGGGCTATAAGTCCTTCATCAGGAATAATCGTCAATGTCCTCTTGAGTGCCTGAATTGAACCTGTCTCCACCACATTTCCCGCAATGCCTTCCACGCCCTAAGGACTCACTGACTGAGAAAGCTTTTTCTTGTATCATGCTTATGTCTTTAGCAGATCACTTTAAACCTGTACCACTTTATTCGTGTTCCTTTTACATGTGGGAACAACCTCTCCCTATCCGCCCGACTCAAGGTGTTGAAAATCTCTATCATGTATGCTCTTAGCCTTCTTCTCTCCAAGCAGAATAGTCCCAAATTTTACAATCCATTCTCATTCCTGCAAATCACATCTGCACGCTTTTCAAATGCTTCACATCTATCCTTCAATGAGGTGCCCAAAACTGTACAAAGTCCTGCAGCTGAGGTCTAACTAAGTGTCTTGTACAAGTTCACATCACCTCCTTGGCCCCATTCTTAAAGCCAAGGACACTGAATGCTTTATTAACTGCTCTCTCCACTTATCCTGCCACCTACAATGATTTGTGCAGATATATACCCAGTACTCCTTGCTCCTGCAACCCATTTCCAAATCTACCTCTTATTTTACGCTGTCTTTCAATGTTCTTCCTATCGAAGTACATCACCTCGCACTTCTCTGCATTGAACCTCATTTGCTACCTGTCCATCGAGACCAACTTGGCAATGAAGTTCCACACTGTGCTCCTCACAGTTTGCAACTCTTCCAAATTTAGTGTCATTTGTAAACTTTGAACCTGCCCCCAAGATCCATATTATTGATCTAAATCTCAGGAAAATCAGGGATCCCACAACCAAATTTTGGGGAATTCCACTATAAACCTTCCTCCAGCTGAAAAATATCCATTGACCTTGACTCTCTGTTTCCTAACCCTCAGCCGATTTTGTATCTATGTTAATACAGTCCCTCTTATGACATGACCTATTAGTCTCCTGTTGTGGGGCACTTTATGAAATGCCTTCTGGAAATCCACGTACACCACACCACTAGTGTTACCCTCGCCCTTATTGTTAACTCTTCAAAAAAAAGTGTTAGTCAAACACAATTTCCCCTTTAGAAACTCAATCAAGCCCCTTTTCTCCACGTGTCTGTTAATTCTATTCCGAATTCTATGTGATGACTAGTTCTACTTCAGACTGTGCCTCCACTGCCATTTGAGGATGAGAGCTTCCAAGAGACATGACCTTTTGAGAGCGAGTAGAAGAGGAAAGATATTTTCCATATCCAACTTGTCAAGATACCCTTCAGGAACTTGTATGTTGATGCCTCTTAGACTTCTAAACCCACGTGGATGTAAGCCTAGTCAATCCAATCTTTCCTCATAAGACAACAAGCCCATTCTGAATTCCAGCCTATCTTTCTTTGGAGATCCAGCAGAATGTTGGGACTGCTGGACTGACTTGACAGACAGCAACATGACAGAAGTTTCTTTTTGTTGATTTGTTGGTTGTCAGTGTTAATAATAACATAAATGCATATTCATATGTATAATAAGTAAGTATTTGCATGCGGGGGAGAGTGTGGGAGGTGGAAGGATGCTAATTTTAGAACTGACACATCATTTGCAGGTGTCCTGAGCAACAAACCTGGATTTCTACAGCCAGGCCTCCGGAGTGAAGCTTTGGTGCCAAACCCAATTGTGGATTTCACACTCTGAGCTGTGTCACCACCTCCACAATCAACACGATGACAAGCAAGCTGCTGTCCCACCCATCTGGTACTTACCAGCTTTCCTGGAGTCAAAGGACAGGTTTTCCTGTCTAAATGCCTCAGTAATCCTCAATTTTCAGAAAATTTCATTGCAAGGATGTGGATTTTCAAGAACTATTCTTATTAACTCTCACTAGTCTAACTGCCTATCCTTCACAATTATACAGGTTCCATCCACTTGTCAGTACTGATTGGACAAAAATCACACAACACCAGGTTATAGTCCAACAGGTTTAATTGGAAGCACTAACTTTTGGAGCACTGCTCCTTCATCAGGTGGCTGTGAAGTATAAGATTGTAAGACACAGAATTTACAGCAAAAGTTTATAGTGAGATGTAACTGAAATTATGTATTGAAAAAGACCTGGATTGTTTGTTAAGTCTTTCATCTGTTAGAATGACCATGTTGGTCTCAGTTTTTTCATATGTAAATCACAAAACTTTTTTTTAAAAAGGTTACATTCTCTAGTGAACTTTAACAGTTGGTGTCTGCCAGCCCAGATAATGTATTGAAGGTGTGAGTTCCCAAGTGTGATACTGGCTGTGTCCCAATGATTAGATTGATTCTAATCTAAAAAAAAATGAATTTACAGAATCTTACAAGGATTCATGCAGTTTTTGAGCAAAGTAAAATGTAACTCTGCAAGTACAAATTCACCCCACACACTTATATGTGTATGTGTGCATGTGGGTGTAGGGAGAGGAGGGGAGGGGTTGTGAGTGTCTGTGAGAGAGCGTGGGTGAGTGTGAGTATAAATGGGTATAAGTCTGTGAGAGTGTGCATGTGTGTGTGCATGTAAGTGTGTGCATGTGTGCGTCCGTGTGTGTGTGTGTAGTGCAATGGGGTCACCTGTAGTGTGACATGAACCCAAGGTACTGGTTGAGGCCATATGTATGGTTACTGAGCTTAGCTATCACTCTCTGCTTGGCCATTTTTTGTTGCTGCCTGTCCCGAAGTCCGCCTTGGAGGATGGTCACCCGAAGGTGCTAGGACAAGGTTGTTGTTTTAAATTCATTCATGGGATGTAGGCACACTGCCCAGGCCAGAATTTTATTGCCTATCCCTAATTGCATGGGGCAGTTAAGAGTCACATTCCTGTGGGTCTTGAGTCACATGCAGTCCAGGGCAGGTAGGGATGGTAGCTTATTTGAACCAGATGGGTTTTCCCTGACAATCAATGGACCCATGGACATCATGAGAATCTTACTTTGTTTTATATTTCATTCAAATTCTGCATGGCGGGATTTGAACTGGAGTCTCTGGGTTAACAGTTTAGCGAAACTATCACAAAGCTGTCACCTCCCCCCAGTAGATGTTGAGCGAATTTTGTTGCTAAACTGAGTCTTAACCTCAGCCTCAAAATTAAAAGATATCTCTTAGGATGTTAGTCTAGATTGGCTCCCTTCTGTTCCTTCCCTTGGATAAATCTGCACAAGGAACATTAGAATGTTGGAATTCAGGTACAGCAAGAAGGCAAAGTTTATTTTTTAATTCTTTCATGGGACAGGGGTATCGGTGGCTGAGCCAATATTTATTGCCCACTGCCCTTGAGGTGGTGGAGGGTGAGCTGTCTTCTTGAATCGCTCTGTCCACATCTGTGGGTGGACCCACAATACTATGAGGGAGGGAATTCCCGGATTTTGACCCAGCGACACTGAAGGAATGGCGATATATTTCCAAGTTAGGATGGTGAGTGGCTTGGAGCAGAACTTGCAGAAGGTGGTGTTTCCATTAACGTGCTGCCCTTATCCTTCCAGATGGAAGTGGTCATGGGTTTGGAAGGTATCTGCCAAGGATCTTTGGTGATATTTCTGCAGGGCATCTTGTAGACAGTACACACGGCTGCTACTGAGCATTTGTGGTGGAGGGAGAGTATATTTGTGGATGTGGTGCTAATAAAGCTGGATGCTTTCTCATTATTGCAACAGAACAAGTGCAAAAACAAGCAATCTTGCTCCAGATGTACTGAGTTGTTTAGTCCACCCAAGGAGTATTGTGCACATGTTTTGTGTCCATGTCTAAGGTCTTGGAGATGGTATCACGAAGATTTATGTCATATGAGGCTAAGTAAATAGGAGCAAACATTTGGCATTGTGAAGTGTGCCGAATATAGAAGGTTCGGAAGGGGCTTGTTTGGATTGACACTGGAGGTCACCTATTCTAGGTGAGGAGATCAGAACATGGTTTGGGGAGCATGAGTTGTTAGGGGGGAGTGGCACAGCCTCAGATAAAAAAGTCAATCAGAGAAGGAAAATGTTTTCACTAAGAGGATTGCAAATCTTTGAAATTTTCTACTTCAGAGGATGGTGATGCTCCATGATTTAATTATGAATAATTGGATCTCTCGGGACATAGGGAGTGGCTGGGAAAGCAGCATGCAGAATAACAGAATGGTTACATCACAGGAGTGGCCTGTTGAGATCATGCTGGCTCTCCAACTCACCCATACCCACTGACCCCCTTTTCCCTGTAGCCCAGCAATGAACATAGAACATAGAACATTACCCCGCGGTACAGGCCCTTTGGCCCTCAATGTTGCTCCAACCTTTTCACTTGAGTATGAATTATTGCTGAAGCAGAAGACCAGCCATGATGGAATTGACTATGGGAGGCGACTCAAGGAAACATGTGGCTACTCCTGTCTCTATTTCTTATGGCTATTTTAATCAACCTGCTCAGTCATGTGACAACACACATCTGAAGCAAGAAGAACCCGGGTATCCTGGCCCAGAGTTAGGATACACAAGAGCCCCCCCTATTTCTTGTATGCTTATCATTGTAATTCATGTCCACAGCTGACACTTGGCTCTGTTAGGATCTGCTTTGTGTAGATTTGTTGTCACCAACCCCTCCTGTAATGTGAGTCCAAGGGGTTTACTCGTATTAAGCAGTGAAGGATGAACTATTAATGTGACTTCAGCAGAAGAGATACATACTTGAGTAACAAGAAGTGTTTATTATGAAATAAGAATTGCAAAAAGATCTGGACAATATCCATGCTAGGGCTGACAAGTGGCAAGCAAAATTCACGCCACACGAAAGGCAATCACCATCTCCAATAAGAAACTATCTAATCAACACCAATGAGGTACCATCACTGAATCTCCCACTATCAACATCCTTGTAGTTACCATTGACTTAACTGGACTAGTCATATAAATACAGCAGCTACAATATCAGGTTAGAAGTTGGGAATAAGGCTGCGAGTAATTCATCTCCTGACTCCCTGTCCATCATCTAAATGACAGAATCGGGAATGTGATGGAACATTCCCCACTTGCCTGGATAAAATCAGCTCCAACAATGCTCAAGAAGCTTGAAACCATCCAGGTCAAAGCAGCCGACTTGATTAATGCTGCATCCACAAACATCCAAGCTCAGTAGCAGCAGTGTGTACTATCGACAAAATGTCCTGCAGATATTCACCAAAGTTGCTCAGACAGCACTTTCCAAACCACAACCGCTTCCATCTAGAAAGACAAGGGCAGCGATTACAAGGGGAAACCATCACCGGCAAGTTACCACTTATCACTCTGACCTGAAAATATATTGGCTTTCATTCATAGTCATCAGGTAAAAGTCTTAGAACTCCCTCCCTCAGGGCATTGTGCGTTACCCTACAACAGGTGAGCTGCAACAGTTCAGGAAGGCAGTTCACCACCACCTTCTCAAGGGCAATTCGGGACAGGCAATAAATTTGGCCCAGCCAGCGACACCCACATCCCACGCGTGAATAAGTATTTTAAAAAAGACAAGAGGTTACATTAGCTTAAGACTGATTAATTACATTTACCTTAGGAAATAGACAGTATCCCTGAAGAATAACTAGATCTACATCTGATAGCTCTAGACTACAGAACTGGTGAACAATTACGAACAAAGTGAGGAGTGCATGCCACAGACATTATTGAGTGGAACTGCTGCAGAGCTTTTGAATTAACCCTTTCAGACCTACTGTCATATGCAATGCTTATTTTCTTAGTAAGATGCTGAGATGGATTATCCACTTGATACTACTGAAAATGGTTGCAAATGCTTCTGCCTTGGTGTTTGTTCTCACTTGTTGGATTCTTACCATCATTCAAGGACAGGGGATGTTTGTGATCCCTCCTCCTGGCATTAGTTAGAGCCATAGAGTCATACAGATGTACAGCATTGAAACAGACCCTTCGGTCCAACCCATCCATGCCGACCAGATATTCCAACCCAATCTAGTCCCACCTGCCAGCCCATATCCCTCCAAACCCTTCCTATTCACATACCCATTCAAATGCTTCTTAAATGTTGCAATTGTACCAGCTTCCACTACTTCCTCTGACAGCTCATTCCATACACATATCACCCACTGTGTGAAAAAGTTTCCCCTTAGGTCTCTATTGTGGCCTTATGTTGTAGCTTCACTTTATTGCTGCGTATACCTGCAGCTGATCTTGGCACGTTCGATTATTATTACAATTGAACTAGGGTTGACATCCTGGCTTGATGGTAATGGTAGAATGGGGGATATGCCGGACTGAAAATGTGTTGCTGGAAAAGCGCAGCAGGTCAGGCAGCATCCAAGGAACAGGAGGATCGACGTTTCGGGCATGAGCCTTTCTTCAGGAAGGCGTTCAGGCTCATGCCCAAAACGTCGATTCTCCTGCTCCTTGGATGCTGCCTGACCTGCTGCGCTTTTCCAGCAATTCATTTTCAGCTCTGATCTCCAGCATCTGCAGTCCTCACTTTCTCCTCGAAGATATGCCGGACTATCAGGTTCAATGCAATTCAGAAGTTGTTGATGGCCCACAGAGTCTCAGGGCTGCCCAGTTTTGAGTTGCTCAATGTTCAACGTCTGCCCATTTAGCATGGCGCCATGACTGACAGTATCCTGAGCATTCAGGTGGACCTTCTTCTCCACAAGAAAGGTACAGTTAGAACTCCTACCACAACAGCCACATCTGTGACAGTTCAGTGACGATGAGGTCTACAATTGTACAAAAGTATGCGTTGTTCTCTTAGAGCAGTACAAGGCTATGTCGCTCTGAATGCAGGGTTCAGGTCAAGTGATGGAGTGATCTGAGTCAGACTGCTTCGATAAAGCATGAAGGAGGTGGTAAATGTGATTAATAATGATGGGAAGAATGAAGAAGACACATTGACAATGTGTCAATTAATGGAAAGGATGTGTGCCTTATTCAATGATGCCATATCTCAAGGAGATCAAACCCAGGAGTGGTTTTGTTAGTCACCCAGATGACTAAGAGGACATGTACTCGTGTTAAACAACTTTGAAAACACCTATTCAACAATGATGATGTAAACCAATTCAAACCATATCACTTTGTCACTTGCACACAACAGATTGGCCAACCAAAGGGAAATGTCAAATATTTTACACAAAGTTTGCAGATGCAAAACCAATCTCAGAGTCACACAGCACAGAATGAGGTCATTCAGACTATCCGGTCTGTTTCAGTTAAGTTTTTCAGTTAACCCCTACAGCCCAGATCTTGCTTCATTGCCCAAAATCATCCTTTCACTTGTATCTTCGACTCTCTTGCAAAGGTTACAAAGGAATCTGTTTTCAGCATCCTCAAAGGAACTGCATTACATAGTATAACAGTACATTAACAAACCTTCTTTAAATGGTCAAGAGATGACAAATTAATGGTTAATCTGTTATGCTATTTAAGATGATTAAAGGGTAAAGTCATAGAGTTGTACAGCATGGAAACAGACCCTTCGATCCATCTCGTCCATGCTAACCAGATATTCTAAAACAATTGAAACTCTTCCGATTCATTTACCCTTCCAGATGCCTCTTAAATGTTGTAACTGTATCACCCTCCACCACTTCCTCTTTCCATACACATCCCACCCTCAGCATGAAAAGGTTGCCTCTCATAAATCTTTCACCTTAAACATATGCCCTCTATTTCTGGACTCCCCCACCCCAGGGAAAATACTTTGTCTATTTATCCTATCCACGCCCCTCATGATTTTATAAACCTCTGTAAGATCACCCCTCAGCCTCCGAAGCTCCAGGGAAAATAGTCCCAGCCTATTCAGCGTCTCCCTATCGCTCAAATCCCCCAACCCCAGCAACATCCTTGCAAATCTTTTCTGAATCCTTTCAAGTTCAGCATCTTTCCTACAGCAGGGAGACCAGAACTGAATGCAGTATTCCATAAGTGGCCTGACCAATGACACTCAATTCCTATACTTGATGTAAATGAAAAGGTAATCTTTCCTCTGGCTGGGGCAGCAAGTATTTCCTCCTTTACGCCCACAACATCGCAATGCCAGTATTTAGTCAATTCGAATCACTCCACATGGTTGGAAGCATTGGATGCTGCAAAGGTTATAGTCCCTGACCACATTCCAGCAGTAATACTGCAGACATGTACCCCAGAGCTTGCCTCTCCCCTAGCCAAGCTCTTCCAGTGGAGCTACAACATCTTGCTGACAATGTGGACAATTGTCCAGCAATGTTCTGTCGATAAAAGCGTGCACAAATCCAATCCATCAATTACTGTCCCATCAGTGTGCTCATCAGTAAGGTGATTATGAGAGTTTATCCAAAGTGCTACCAGCACTTGCAAAGGAATAACCTGCTCAGTGATGCCCAGTTTGGCTTCTGAGATGAGCCAGTCGACTCCTGAATTCATTACAGTCTTCACTCAAAGAAGTGCTGATTTCCAGAGGGGAGGCGTGACTGAGTACTCATGATGTCAAGATTGCATTTGACCGAGTGTGGCATCAAGGAGCCCGATCAAAACTGGAATCAATGGGAATCAGAGGAAAATTCTCCACTCATTGAAGTCAGACCTGGCACAAAGGAGGATACATGGGGGTGTCAAAGGGCAATTATTGCAGTCCAAGATCATCTCTGCTGGAGTTTTGCCCTCAGCTCAAACATATTCACCTGCATCATCTCTGAGTATACCTCAATGTAAGATGCAAATTGGGGACTGTTCATTGATCATCAGCCCGATTCACAATTTCTCAGATACTGAAGACATCCATGAGCAACATCCAGGTTTGCATTGATAAGTGGCAAGCAACATTTGTACCACACAGATGCCTGGCAATGACCGTGTCTAACGAGAGAGATTCTAAGCATTGCCCTTTGACATTCAATGGCATGGCATCACTGAATTCCCCAATACCAACATTCTAGGGGTTAATATCAACCAGAAACTGACTGGACTTGCCAAATAAATTCAGTGGCAGTAACAGCAAGCCAGAGGTGAGTGATGTTGCTGTGAGGAACTCACTTCATGACTCCCCAAAGCCTGGCCATCATATAGAAGGAATAAATTATGCAATGGAAATCCAGTTGCCTTGACGGCTGCAGCTCCAACAACACTCAAGAAGCTCAAGAAGCTCAACACCATCAAGGAGAAAGTAGTTTTCTTGTCAAGCACCCATGCATCATCTTCAGTCCCACTCCCTCCACTAGTGAAACACAATGACAGCAATGTGTACCATCTACAAGATGTATTACAGTAACTCACCAAGGCACCTCCAACAGCACCTTCCAAACTCACAGCCACTACCATCTGGAAAGACAAGGGCAGCAGATACACAAGAACATCGCCAGCTGAAAGCTTCCCTCCAAGCCACACAGTATCCAAGCTTGGGAACTTATTACCATTCCTTCACTATTACTGGATCAAGTTCCTGGAACTCTCTCCTGAACGACAGTGCAGTGTCCCTACATCAAAGGGGCTGCACCTTCTTTAAAGCAATTATGGATTGGCAATAAATGCCATGATCCCTCCTCCGATGAATAACTGAGAATGATGGGCATAGTGGTAATGTCACTGCACTCATAATCTAGAATCCCAGGGCGACATTCTAGGAGCGTGGGTTCAAATCCTACAATGGCAAAGGGTGCAATTTGAATTCAGTAAAAATCTGGAATGACAATCAAGTTGACTGTCCCAGAATTAGGCTTAGTGATATCCAGTTAGGGAAGAAAATCTGCCATCTCTACATAGTCTGGCCTACATGTAACTCCAGACCCACAGCACTGCAATTGACTCTTAACTGCCCTCTGAAATGGCTCTCTCCAGTCAGTTCAAATGGCAGCCATGGATGGGCAATAAATGCTGGCACAGCCCGTGATCCCCTGATCCCGTGAACGAATAAAAATAAAACTGTAACAAGGTTATTCGGATTAATGTCCAGATTCTTTCCTCCTCCTGAAGGCAAGTAGCGACCCAGCAATTGCTTACCCAAACATTGTTGAGCTATGTGGGGTGGGGGGGGGGGGGGGGGGGGAAGATGTGGGTGGTTGTCAATCAACTGGAAGCTTGAGAAACAAAATTAATTGACTTTTACACCATAAGACCATAGGACATAGGAGCAAAATTAGGCCATTCAGCCCATTGAGTTTGCTCTGCCATTCAATCATAGCGGATAGGTTTTTCAACACCATTTTCCTGCTTTCTCCCATAACCTTTGGTCCCCTTGGCAATTAAGAACTTCTCCAACTCTATCTTAAATATACTCAATGACCTGACCTCCACAGTCTTCTGTGGCAATGAATTCCATACATTCATCACTCTCTGTTTCCCCTTGTCCCAAAGGATGTGCCCTCGGGTCCTCATCTCTCCTGCCAATGGAAACATCTCCCCAACATCCATTCTGACCAGGCCATTCAATATTCTGTATGTTTCAATCAGATCCTCCCTCATCCTTCTAAACTCCATCGAGTATAGTCCCAGAGTCCTCAAGCGTTCCTCACATATTAAGTCTTTCATTCTTGGGATCATTCTCAAGAATGGGTTCCAGATGATTGTGTGTAAATGGGTGCTATAATACTGGCCATTCACAATCTCAGCGAATGGTGGAAAATTTCTCGAGGGCCTTGGTACCTCATTGTGGCTAGTGAATGGTTATTTCCCAAATGGATCAATACATAACAAACAACCACCTGGAGTGCTTGTGGAATTACTCGCCCTTCAGGAGAAGAGGGACCTTGCACCATTTTTATTCATTTGCTGAGAGACTATGCCAAGAAAAACAGACAGGTATTTTGGTCCCTTCTTGCCTTTGATTGTGATTTTGTGCATTGATTGACGAAACACTGTTAGCCTTTGACCTATGACCCACACACCGTCTTGCTGAACTCCTCAACAGAAACTGGAGAGGTCTGTCATGATCTTGGCTTTTCGGAATAGTCCGGCACCTGGTACTGCAAAATCTGACTCAGTCATAGTATTCGAAATGGAAACCAGATTTCTTTTTCAACAGGCAGTAGAGGGATTTGAATTGGCTGGATCTCACTGCTTTAACTCAAGGGCGAGAAATGGGTGACTGTGTATGTCGGTGGGGGTGCAGGGGGGACGTGGAGGGAGGGGAGAGCTACTGGCTCCTTAAAAGCAAACCCCAATTCGGTTTTCATGATAGAAGTGGGCAAAAGAAGCCAAACACAAGCAGGATGATGAAGACATGCTGACCAGAACAAAAGGCTGCCATGATAAAGAGGAAGCATCCCAGTTCCATTAAGATACTTTCTCTCGCAGCCTGATCAAGTGTTAGGAGTTCAAGTCCAGATATTCTTTGAGAAATATTGTCACAGACACAACCTAATCAAACTGAGCTTTACCAGAAGGAATCAATAAACAATGAGCCAGAAATTGAACATTAAATAGATAACAGAAGGACGAGATTTTAGAAAGATCCCCCTTCAAACACTTAGCGAGTACTGAGGAAAAGTATGAATATTTTTGCACTTGGGGTGTATTCCAAAGATGTCTGAGAGCTGGTGTCGGCCTCACAATAGAGCAGATTTAGGCACTGTTTACAGTGCAGCTGGGAATTTGCATTTGTTGAGAATTTTGCAGCAGATGCTGGTTCACATTTACATATTTTGAACAGCGGGTAAGCTGCTTTCTCTCATCCTGGTTTAGATTCAACACATTCCCGGCAGCTGGGCTCAATTTAGAAGGAGTACTTTTTTCTTCTTTTTTGTTTTGTCGGGGAGCTAGTTAACACTGCCTTCTGGTGCCCACCAATCCAGTTCTATTCGCGAGGCTCTCAGAGACCACTCTGAGCTAGGAGGCTGTAGGAGATCATTCTCAGGCAAGAGGCTGTAGGAGACCACTCTGAGGCAAGAGGCAGTAGGAGATCACTCTGAGCCAGGAGGCTGTAGTAGACCACTGTGAGCCAAGAGGCAGTAGGAGACCACTCTGAGACCACTGTGATGCAAGAAGAATGTATACACACACACACACACACACACACACACCCAAAATGGGAAGCTGGGAAGGGAACAACAAATGGTAGGATATTATGATAAGATGAATGAATAACAGGATGGGCGATAACCTGGTGTGTTAATAAGAAAGGGAAGAGGGATAGCATTAACTTTTTAGATTAGATTTTTAGATTACTTACAGTATGGAAACAGGCCCTTCGGCCCAACAAGTCCACACCGCCCCGCCGAAGCGCAACCCACCCATACCCCTACATCTACCCCTTACCTAACACTACGGACAATTTAGCATGGCCAATCCACCTGACCTGCACATCTTTGGACTGTGGGAGGAAACCGGAGCACCCGGAGGCAAGAGGCTGTAGGAGACCACTCTGAGCCAGGAGGCTGTAGTAGACCACTGTGAGCCAAGAGGCAGTAGGAGACCACTCTGAGACCACTGTGATGCAAGAAGAATGTATACACACACACACACACACCCGGAGGAAACCCACGCAGACACGAGGAGAACTTGTTACAACAAACCTTATAACTTAGATGTTAACTGGTTAACCTGTCCCTAGTTGTCTTTGAGAAGGTGATGGTTACCTGACTTCTTGAACCTAACTCAAACATTCATATAAAAATAAACAAACAACTCCTAAACCACTGAGAGGTCTTTCAGCACAAGGCTGTGGTGTAAGAGACATTTTCTACAATACTGGAATCTTCTGACATACTTGTAACAGATATTTTTTCAAATATGCAATAGTAATTTTAACAGAATTGAATTATATTAATTGTGTTTGAATGTGGCATGTTTGTAAGGCTTTTACATTAATCACCAATCTAAATATCTGAAATTTATCCTCCTTGACCCATTCATCTCAAACAAGCATGTTTATTGTACCAGTCCAGAGTGTGGTGCTGAAAAAGCAGAGCCGGTCAGGCAACATCCAAGGAGGAGGGGAACCGACGTTTTGGGCAAAAGCCCGTGTACCAGTTTAGTGCTCAATCATTAAGGGTATGAGAGACCCAGTGAAGAGCATTAACGAATTTAGAAAAAACACCCACTTGGTATATCGTCTTTCTTTCAGAAGGACTGAAATTCCACAAAAATAGGGCAGCATCTCAGGAAGGAAATTGTAATGTTCTGTTGTTCAATTGCTCATTGTTGGATTGTGTTTCTTTTTGACTACTCTCCTTGTGCTGTTCACAACTCTCCTTCTCCTAAACACAGACATTGATGTGCCACCTGTGTAGATCTCTGAAGTACAAAACACAGCAATTGATAATAGAGATGGAGAATAGTTTAAGTTCCCCAGCCCCAGAGCCTTTCCTTCCTTCATCATATGATCCACCCGCACCTTGGGATTGATGGATTCCAGGATTCAAGCCATGGGCATGAATAATCTGCAGGCAGCTGTGATCCCAACAAGAGGAAGAGTCATCATCTCATGGTAGGTGGTTGGGTAGATTTCTAGCAGCTCACAGAGGCATGTCTATATTTTATATGGGTGTGAGTGGAGGTGGTGAGCCCTTTCTGCAAAATACTTTACAGCAAATAAATGCTTGAGTGATTTAGGGTTTTATCAGTAATGCCAGTGTAATGGATGCATCTTTTCATATTCTGTTCTTCTTTTAAACTGTGGATGGAAATGAGAAAGTGCTATTTTAAAAAAAACAATACTTCATAGGGTGGCCACAGTTTTGAAAAGATACCCACACCGAACATTAAGCAAACAATCGTTTGAATAAGTCATAATTGTAGTTTGGGCTGTAGGCGCTTTGGAACTGCAGGGGTGTGCATTTGCAGCTTTTGCTGGCAACAAGAAGTTGATTGGTCTTTGGGCTAGTTACCAATGACAGAGTCCTTTCACATGCAAACAACAGTGCAATTGGTTCTCAGGTAACTGAACAGCTTAGAGCTAGAAACAAGTTAAAGAAAAAGTTCTTCTGCAGCTTGGGAGCAGTCTCTCTGTTCTCTGCAGTAAAAGTTCATTGAAAAACCGAAGGAAATGAGTTTACCTTTCATGCAACTGTTCTTGTAAGCTGTGACTTTTAAATGATGAGTCCACCTTGTGTCTTTTAACAACCAATGAAAATATCCGGAGAAAAATGACTGAAGTAACATGCTGGCCAGCAGAACAATCATGAAGATCATCTCAAAAAAAGAACATGGGAATGAAGATGAGTGAACAATGTTTGTAGTTTTTCCCTTTGTCCATAATCTATTTTCACCCTGTCTGTTTATCTGTGTGTGTGTGCACACGCGTGCATTAGGGAGAGCTTATAAGGACATGAGAATTTTATTTAGAAGCGTTATATATTAATAGTTTATGACAGCTTTCTTTTTCTGGAGCTAGATTCTATTTACTTGCAATAAACAGTAATTTTTGTTCAATACAGAAACCTGGCCTGTGCTATTATCAATCTGGACTTGAAAGTCAAGTAATTTAAGGAATTTTGCATACTTTATAAAATCTTTAATTTTTATAACAACTCTGAGAACAGTGGGAATTGTTTTCGAGGGTACTACCCCAGTGAGTCACAACACCTGTAAACCCAATCACGTCAAATGCCTTCAAAGATGTGCCCAAAGTTTGGAGGTAGCCTTTGCTTCTATTCACCATCTGGACATTTTGATTGGCATGGACCAGGTTGGGCCAAAGGGCCTGTCCCTGTGCTGAAAATGAAAAGAAAATCCAGTTCAAGGGAAAAAAGTATAAATTGTGTTTAAATTGGAATCATTTTGCAAATGTGTTTCGGTAAAGATAGTATGAGAGTGAGATATGTGTACACCATCGCAGATGATAAAGCACTTTTTTTTTCAAGACTGGTTGAGAGAGAGAACATTTGAACGTTGATTTCCATTGATGTTGGTACATAAGCACCGATGGTGAGTGACAAACTCTACTATTGTTATGCTTTGCAAAGTTCTCATTCCTGCAACAGGCACTCTTCAGGGTTATGATGACTTGATTATTTCAGTTTTGGGAATGTTCACATTTCCAGTTTACTACAAAAGCATCTCCCTAGACAGGCTCATGTTCTGTATAAGCGAAGACAGAAGTCTTCTGGAGGTAAACCTTTTTGTTAAACTTGAAGACCCCACGAGAGCTCAAGGCGATGTGAACAATTACAAGGGCTGTAAGTAGCAGTACCCTTTCTTATGGAGTGAATGTGGGGAGTTGAACGGGGTACCTACATGTTTCTCACATTACACATCAATTCCACCAGTTTGTCAACCTATCATTTGCCATCTGTGCCAAGGTGTGAAATGACTTGAAGCAGGTCAGATCATTGAACAAATCAATTCAAAGCATGGATGTTAAGATTAGCCACAGCATGAGGCACAAATGGCAAATGTGTCATTCTTAAGGTGGTCAACAATGTGATAAACCGAGACAAGAGTCTGCTTCCTACGATTCAAAAACCATCTGCATCATCTCATGACTCTACAGTTTTCAGAAAGATCGATAAATGACGGAGCTACCACTAACAGAGCAAAGCCAGGAACATAAAGATGTATTAATGAAATAGCACCAGGTTATCCATCTTAAATACCCACCCAGGCAAGCACCTTACTGAAAAAAATAAACAATTACATTCTATGACTGTTGCGCTTGTTCATGGAGAATTTTACATTTGTGATTGTGCAAAAGTAATTTTTTTACATAATTGAAAACAAGCCAGTACAATTTCAGGTACATTTTGAGTGTAACTTCCTGATTGCACTCAAAGCTGAAGATTGATCTTTTAGTAGTTATGTTAACATACCAGAAGTAAAACTTCTGTGAAATTACAATTATGGAAATGTCAGCCTGATGCTATTATTGAGTCCAAAAGGCCTGAGGTTCTCTAATTCCATTTTGCGGCTCTTTCCCAATGTCATTTAATCTTTACCCTTTGCAATTGTCTCATAAATTGCCCGTATAACAACATTGATTGTGCTTTGAAAGTAGTTCAATGTTAGTGAAGTGCTCTTGGATACTTCATCTGTAGTGGGTGTGCTATATAAATGCATGTTCTTTCCTTGTACATGTGTAAATGACAGCCTGAATAGTCACTTGGGGCAACACACTCCATAACCTGCTTCTTGTCAATAAATTCCTCATAAATAAGACTGAAAAAAAAGCAGCATGTTACCAAAGCTTTTTATCTCACACTCATCAGGACAAATGCAAGAATGCCAAATTTCAACTGATCACAGCAATTTGAACTATAAGAGAAAAGGTTGCTGAATGGTTGAATCTGATGTTTTGTGTCTGCTTTAAAATTTAGACAAAATCTGGTCATTAATTGTAACTCCATAATACCTATTTTTATGCATTAAAAAGATGCATTTTGTGGAATTTTTTCATCCATATGTATACAATCTGTATATTTCATGAAACAAAACAAGTGTCATGGAGGCTGACAATTTCTGTGGCATTCCCGTGGCAACACCCTGACCAATCAGAGTGTACTTGCCTTGTCGGAGAACAATGATTGACAGTTAACTGTTCTTGCTGCCTGATCCCAGCCAACCAGCACCCTCTTCTCATGCTGTATAAAGTGGTGTTTCTTTTCTCAAGTCTGCTTCTTATATCCTGGACCTGATGAACTGATGATAAAAAGACTTTAACTTCTGCTCTCCATTTAGTGATGTTTAACTTCTGTACCATCAAACAATTTATAAGCACTTCCAATAGATCATCATTTTATCTTTACTACTTTCCAAGTCTCTCATCCTGTTTTCACCTTAGTGAATCAATGCTGCATCATGTCTGTGGCCCACTACTCTCTCTGTGATGGTTATGGCCAAATGTCCCAGTAATGATGCTTGTTTGAAGGGCTGGTGCAGGCATGATGGGCTGAATAGCTTCCTTTTGTTCCTTGTTTGTACACTTGTGTAACAACTGTCATAAACTGCTCATCTGAAAGCCAGTACTAGATGAGCTGAAAGGTCCTTCTATATGGGTGACACAGTGGCTCAGTAGTTAGCGCAGCTGCCTCATAATGCTGGGGACCCAGGTTTGATTCCAGCCTCATGCAACTGTTTGTGTGGAGTTTGTGCATTCTCCCTGTGTTTGCATGGGTTTCCTCCAGGTGCTCTGGTTTCCTTCCACAGTCCAAAGGTGTACAGGTTGGGTGGGTTGGCCATGCTAAATTGTCCAGGGATATGCAGGTTAGGTGGATTAGCCATGGGAAATGCAGGGTTATAAAGGTGGGTTGAATGTCCTCCTTCCACTTTGTGGGGATTCTTAAAGACCAGGAAGACTAAAGCTATTGTTTATGGTCATGACTCCGAACTACACTCACTACCAAATCCATCCATCTCACTAACAACAGTTTGGGGTCAAGGCAGTCTGCTTGCAGATTTGATGTTATATTTGACCTCAAGATGAACTCCCATTCTCATATTTGTGCCACCGCCAAATCTGTTTCATTTCGACTTCCATGATTGTGCTCCGGCCTCAGCTCATCTGCTGCTGAAACTCTCAGGCAAGCCTTTACCAACTCTAGACTCGACAATTCCACATGCTGGCTGATCTCCAATATTCTACCTTCTGTGAGCACAAGGTGACCTGGAACTTTGCTGCTAATGTCTCATCTTGCAGCAATTGCCAGTCCCCTGAGCTGCCTGAACTACACTGGCTCCCAACCAAGCAACTCCTTGGTTTTAAAATGGTCACCCCTGTTTACAAATCCTTCTGTGACCTCATTCACACCCCAAATCTTGACAATCTTCTCCCCCAGAGGCATCTGAGATAATTGCCCTCAACTAATTCTGGCTGCAAGAGTCTCTCTGACTTTAATTGGTCCACCATTGCTGTTATTAGAAAACCATTGCTATCAGACTTATAAACATACTTCTCAATTTTTTTTGACTCATTCCTGGGATGCGGACATCGCTGGCTAGGCCAGCATTTATTGCCCATCTATAATCGCCCAGAGGATAGTTGAAAATGAACTACATTGCTGTGGGTCTGGAGTCACATGTAGGCCAGACCAAGTAAGCATGGCAGCTTCCTTCTCTAAAGGAGATCAGTGAACCAGGTGGGTTTGTCCGACAAAAGGTTCATGGTCATCATTGGACTCTTAATTCCAGACTCTTAACTGAATTCAAATTCTACCATGGCAGGATTCAAACCCAGGCCCCCTGAACATAACCTGGCTCTCTGGATTAACAGTCCAACGATAATATCACTAGGCCATTGGCTCCCCTATTAGAGATAATGTTTCTCTGCACCTTCTCTGTAGCTGTAACACTATATTCTGCATTTTGCGCTATTACCTGGATATACTTCTGTAAGGTATGATTTGTCTGTATAGCATGCAAAACAATACCTTTCACTGCACTGCGATACATGTGACAATATCAAATCACTTCAAATCAAACCACTGGATGTCATGTGTCCAGTGAGCCTAGCCCCGAAGTCTGAAGCTCTTTCCATTTAGTTCTGCGCCTCACTATCACTTTCATCCTTTGAGTCTCTCCTTCAAATCTACCTTGGCATCTCACCCAATATGCCTTGCTGTGTGTTTTATTAAGTTTCCTTCCATAGAGTACCTTGGGACACTTTGTTACAGTTAAGGTGCTAAGAAATTAGAAGGTGTCACCAGCATAAATTCTAAACTGTTTCCAGTTCAAACATAACTGAAATGTTAACTCTGTTCAGATACCAACCCAGACACTGAATGTTTCCCAGTTGTTTCTTCTTCCGTTCACTTATGCTGCAATTTATTCCAGAATTCACATCGTTGTATGGCAGAGGATTTACAAAATGTGGTGCACAGGTTCAAGATGCTGTAAAAGCAGCTGCTATGTACATCTGAGCCCTCAGACTGGAATCCCATTTGAGATGGTATTCGACATGTATTACGACATGTCTTCAATCTATCACTGCTGTGTTTGATGGGGAGGCTCTCTGGTGCACAGCTGACAACAACAGCACATTGGGATTAAGCAAGAAGTTACCTCAGTCATGTTTGACTAGCAGATTGCACTTACTCCCATTACAGCTTGGTTATTTTTACCCAAAGACTGAGTGGGTGGAATGAACACCCTTCACCTTTTCTCGTCCTACATCAACGTTGTAACCAGCTGTACAGGCTCAAGGCCATATGCTTCGAGATCTGTGCTTTGCTCGAAAAGGGTTTAAATTGAACATATTCCCAAACCCTCCAAAGGCTTTGAAACTGGGCAGGCAGATGCACACAATATATGCCAGAAATATGAGCTAACAACAATAGCTTTCATTTACATTGCATTCAGTGTAGTAACAATTCCCAATGCAATACTGGACCAAAGATTGACAATGAGCCATGTAAGAAATATGAGCTGGCCAAAAGTTTCATCAAAGGTGCACGTTGAAAGGGGCATCTTCAATCAGAAGAGGGAGGTAGCAAAGTCATAGAGTCAGAGAGTTGGACAACGTGGAAACAGACCTTTCAATCCAACTCGTTCATGCCAATCAGGCATCCTAAATTGATCTAGTCCCATTGGCCAGCACCCTATTCCTCTCAACTCTTCCTATTCATGTACCCATCCAGATGTCTTTTAAATGTTGCAATTGTACCAGCCTCCACCACTTCCTCTGGCAGCTCATCCCATACACGCACCACCCTCTGTGTGAAAAGATTGCCCCTTAGGTCCCTTTTATATCTTTTGCCACTCACCCTAAACCTATGCCCTCCAGTTCTGGACTCCCTCACTTCAGGGAAAAGACTTTGTCTATTTACCCTATCCATGCCCCTCATGATTTTATAAACCTCTATAAGGTCACCCCTCAGCCTCTGACGCTCCAGGGAAAACAGCCCCAGCCTGTTCAGTCTCTCCCTGTAGGTCAAACCCTTCAAACCCTGGCAACATCCTTGTAAATCTTTTCTGAACCCTTTTAAGTTGGCTGGTTGAGGGAGGAAAGCCCAACGCTTCGTGCACATGCAGCGAATGAAATGGTCTCCAAGTGAGGAATGATTAAAATGGGAGATGCACAATAGACCCTGAATCAAAGGTCACAGAGATCTCAAAAGGTAGTTAGTGTGATGGGTGACTGAAATAAAGTGGGATGAAGCCATGAAAAGATTGAAAATAAAGATAATGATTTAAAATTTTCCGGCTTTGCTGGACCAGAAGCCAATGTAACTGTGCGAACAGGATTTGAAATGAGTGAGGATAAGGGCAGAGTTTTGGATAAGCTCAAGTTCCCATGGTGTTCCATGCTAGAAATATAAATAAATGTACAATCCCATGATGGACTGTGGATTAAGTTAAACAGAGTTGAAAAATAGAGACCAGAAATTATGCTTGTCATATTCTGTTTCCAATCCATGTTCCGTGTTAAGATTCATTAAAAGAGAAGTCAATTGCAATTGCAATAAATAAGTTACAATAAAAAATTATGAATGGCATCATGAAATCCTATTTCACCTATTTCTGGAAAGGTTAGAAAGGAAAGATACCGTGAACTGACATGTTCAAAGGAAATACTACACTAGCTATTTCTGAAGAAGAGCCAGAAGACTTGAAATGCTTTCTCTCCACAGATATTGTGAGATCTGCTGAGTTTCTACAGCAAATTTTGTTCAGACTTCCAACATCCACAGGCTTTTAGTTTACTTATCCCTGTTTCTAACGTTTATTTAGTGTACTTCTAGGTCTACAGATCAGCAATTATCAATCACAACAGAGATAGACAATAGACAATAGACAACAGACAATAGGTGGAGGAGTAGGCCATTCTGCCCTTTGAGCCTGCACCACCATTCATTATGATCATGGCTGATCATCCTTAATCAGTATCCTGTTCCTGCCTTATCTCCATAACCCTTGATTTCACTATCCTTGAGAGCTCTATCCAACTCTTTCTTAAATGAATCCAGAGACTGGGCCTCCACTGCCCTCTGGGGCAGAGCATTCCACACAGCCACCACTCTCTGGGTGAAGAAGTTTCTCCTCATGGTAAAAACAATGACTGCAGATGCTGAAAATCAAATACTGGATTAGTGGTGCTGGAAGAGCACAGCAGTTCAGGCAGCATCCAACGAGCAGCGAAATCAACGTTTCGGGCAAAAGCCCTTCATCAGGAATAAAGGCAGTGAGCCTGAAGCATGGAGAGATAAGCTAGAGGAGGGTGGGGGTGGGGAGAGAGTAGCATAGAGTACAATGGGTGAGTGGGGGAGGAGATGAAGGTGATAGTTCAAGGAGGAGAGGGTGGAGTGGATAGGTGGAAAAGAAGATAGGCAGGTCGGACAAGTCAAGGAGACAGTAACTGAGCTGGAAGTTTGAAACTAGGATGAGGTGGGGGAAGGGGAAATGAGGAAGCTGTTGAAGTCCACATTGATGCCCTGGGGTTGAAGTGTTCCGAGGCGGAAGATGAGGCGTTCTTCCTCCAGGCGTCTGGTGGTGAGGGAGCGGCGGTGAAGGAGGCCCACGACCTCCATGTCCTCGGCAGAGTGGGAGGGGGAGTTGAAATGTTGGGCCACGGGGTGGTTTGGTTGATTGGTGCGGGTGTCTCGGAGATGTTCCCTAAAGCGCTCTGCTAGGAGGCGCCCAGTCTCCCCAATGTAGAGGAGACCACATTGGGAGCAACGGATACAATAAATGATATTGGTGGATGTGCAGGTGAAACTTTGATGGATGTGGAAGGCTCCTTTAGGGCCTTGGATAGAGGTGAGGGAGGAGGTGTGGGCACAGGTTTTACAGTTCCTGCGGTGGCAGGGGAAAGTGCCAGAATGGGAGGGTGGGTCGTAGGGGGGTGTGGACCTGACCAGGTAGTCACGGAGGGAACGGTCTTTGCGGAAGGCGGAAAGGGGTGGGGAAGGAAATATATCCCTGGTGGTGGGGTCTTTTTGGAGGTGGCGGAAATGTCGGTGGATGATTTGGTTGATGCGAAGGTTTGTAGGGTGGAAGGTGAGCACCAGGGGCGTTCTGTCCTTGTTACGGTTTCTCCTCATCTCTGTCCTAAATGGTCTACCCTGTATTTTTAAGCTGTGTCCTCTGGTTCGGCACTCACCCATCAGCGGAAACATGTTTCCTGCCTCCAGAGTGTCCAATCCTTTAATAATCTTATATATCTCAATCAGATCCCCTCTCAGTCTTCTAAACTCAAGGGTATATAAGCCCAGTCGCTCCAGTCTTTCAGCGTAAGGTCGTCTCGCCATTCTAGGAATTGACCTCATGAACCTACGCTGCACTCCCTCAATAGCCAGAATGTCTTCCCTCAAATTTGGAGACCAGAACTGCACACAATACTCCAGGTGTTGTCTCACCAGGGCCCTGTACAGCTGCAAAAGAACCTCTTTGCTTCTATACTCAATCCCTCTTGTTATGAAGGCCAGCATGCTATTAGCCTTCTTCACTACCTGCTGTACCTGCATGCTTATCTTCATTGACTGGTGTACAAGAACACCCAGATCTCTTTGTACAGCCCCTTTACCTAAATTGATTCCATTTAGGTAGTAATCTGCCTTCCTGTTCTTGTCACCAAAGTGGATAACCATACATTTATCCACATTAAACTGTAAAAAGCTGCAGAGCCAGCACTGATCCCTGTGGTACCCCACTGGTCACTGCCTGCCATTCCGAAATGGAGCTGTTTATCACTACTCTTTATTTCCTGTCAGTCAACCAACTTTCAATCCAAGTTAGTACTTTGCCCCCAATACCATGCGCCCTAATTTCGCTCACTAACCTCCTATGTGGGACTTTATCAAAAGCTTTCTGAAAGTCCAGGTACACTACATCTACTGGATCTCCCTCGTCCATCTTCAGAGTTACATCCTCAAAAAATTCCAGAAGATTAGTTAAGCATGATTTCCCCTTTATACATCCATGCTGACTCTGACCTCTCCTGTTACTACTATCCAGATGTGTCGTAATTTCAGCCTTTATAATTGACTCCAGCATCTTTCCCACCACTGAGGTCAGACTAACTGGTCTATAATTTCCTGCTTTCTCTCTCCCACCTTTCTTAAAAAGTTGTACAACATTAGCTACCCTCCAATCCACAGGAACTGATCCTGAGTCTATCGAACTCTTGAAAATAATCACCAATGCATCCACAATTTCTCGAGCCACCTCCTTCAGTACCCTGGGATGTAGACCATCAGGCCCTGGGGACTTATCAACCTTCAGACCTAACAGTCTCTCCAACACCAATTCCTGACAAATATAAATTCCCTGCAGTTCAGGTCCTTCAGCCATTGTTACCTCAAGGAGATTGCTTGTGTCTTCCCCAGTGAACACAGATCTGAAGTACCAATTCAATCCTTCTGCCATTTCTTTGTTCCCCGTAATATATTCCCCTGTTTCTGTCTTCAAGGGCCCAATTTTAGTCTTAACCATCCTTCCATATGTTCACCGTACCTCCTCCAGATCCACCTTCATTTTCTTTACTCAGGCCGTACAATGAAGGAGCAGAAGCAGGCCATTCAGCCCATCTGCTCTGTCATTCAATGAGATCATGACTAATCTGATACCTAAAAAAGCTTTTACGATCCTCCTTTATATTTTTGGCCAGTTTACCTTCGTACCTCATTTTTTCTCTGTGTATTTCCTTCTTAGTAATCCTCTGTTGTTCTTTAAAAGCTTCCCAGTCCTCCATTTTCCCACTTATCTTTGCTATGTTATACTTTTTCCCTTTTAACGTTATATGTTTCTTAACTTCCCTCGTCAGCCACGGCCACCCATGCCTCCTCCTAGGATCTTTCTTCCTTTTTGGATGCTATAGTTACCTTCTCTGTGAGGAAATTCTCCATAATGTGCAATGTGTAAACAACTTGTCCAGATGTAGAAGTCTTATTTATTTAATTCATACTTTACAGACCTCAATAATTTCAAATCATAACTCTGTTTCCACTTCTTTCAGACAATAAATGCTGGTAATGGCTCCTCTGCTGATTGTAGTATCCTGACAGTGTGGAAAAAGGCCCATCGAGGCCACATCAACACTCCGAGGTGTAGCCAACCTCCCTACCCTATCCCTGTAACACCGCATTTCCCATTGCCAATCCACCTAACCTGCACATCATTGTGGGAGGAAACCGGAGCACCTGGAGGAAACCCACACAGACACGGGGAGAATGTACAAACTCCACACAGACAGTCACCCGAGGCTGGAATCAAACCTGGGTCCCTGGCACTGTGAGGCAGCAGTGCTAACCACCAAGGCACCGTGCCATCCTTCCATATGTTCACCGTATCTCCTCCAGATCCACCTTCATTTTCTTTACTCAGGCCGTACAATGAAGGAGCAGAAGCAGGCCATTCAGCCCATCTGCTCTGTCATTCAATGAGATCATGACTAATCTGATCATCCTCAACTCCACTTCCTGCTTTTTCCCATAACTCCTGATTCTCTGACTGATTAAAAATCTCAGCTTTGACCCACCATTTATTGCACCGTCACTCTCTTTTTGCCTTACACAGTCACACGTCTTTTAAATCCCTCCTGCCTCCCACCCTATCACAGAGCTTCCCTTTTGGTTTCCTTGACCTCTTGTTAACCATTAGCCTGTATTAAAGCCAATAAGAGCCAACACTGAGAGAAGCAGGATTGAAAGGAACAGCAACTATCTTCACTGTTTTTCTGCGTCCTGGTGATGTCTCGAAAACTTGCATTTAAATTGCAAGTTGCTCATAACATCATCAGTTAACAAGCTAGGAGAAGCTAATGTACTGTGGCAGAGCCAAATTACAATGTACAGTTCCAGCTGTTGACCAATGAATGTTAATTCAGCTCCTTCACATTGTCAGTCTCAGGCACCTCTCACTGTCAAATTCCCCTGACAGCATCAATTATGCTGTAGGTTAAAAATATTCCATCCCCTCTCCACATTTGTTTCAATCCAATTCTTAGATTCTCAGGAAACCAGAACTGATTGAAGAAAAATAAAGAAAAGCCAGTAACATGCATGATGTGAAAATCTCGTTGACAGACAGCTAACGTAGGGAGTGTTAAGTTCCCAGTTACCCTGCGATGCTGTGGCTGGCTCTGTCACTGTTGGGACAAAAGGTGGTACAGTCTGAGAATAAGGGCCATACCATTCCAGAGAGATGTTAGGAAGCACTTCTCCATACAAAGGGTGGTAGATGTTTGGAACTCTCTTCTACAAATGGCAATGGACGCTAGATCAGTTGTTAGTTTTAAATCTAAGGTAGACACATTTTTTTTCCAAGCAAAGGTACTAAGGGATATGGACAAAAGAGTCAGGCACACAATCGGGCCGCAATGTCATTAAATGGTAGACAGGTTCAAGGGGCCGAATGGCCTACTCCTGTTCATATGATCTGATATCAAATTCACACAAACGAAAGGGAAAAGAACATCAAATACTTTCTGTAACTGTTGCTTTATCCTTCGACCAACACTACAAACAGAGCATCTGACCATGAACACATTATATTTTGTGTGGGAGATAAATAAAGGGCTGATATCTGTGTTGAAGACTGCTTTGATGACAGGCTTTTAGAGAACGAGTTAATGCAGTCTCAGTCTGATTCCATCTGCACCATTGCAATGCAGAACACTGCCACGTAGAAACTTAGCAGATAGTATCAGGAGGCCAGTCGGTCCTTCACATCTGCTCCCTCATTCAATATGATCCTGGTGGAGCAGCTAACTACATACCATGTCCCTGCTTTCTTCCTATACGCTTTGACCCCTTTAGCCCGAAGGACTATATCTGACTCCTTTTTGAAAATACTTGATGTTTTAAAGCCTTGACTGCCTTTTCAGTGGCAGAGAATCCCACAGATTCACCATTCGCTGGGTGGAGAGATTTTTCCTCATCACAGACCTAAGTGACCTACCCAGTATCCTTAGACTGTAAACCCTCTTCTGGAAACGGTTTTCCAACCAGAAGACATGAGTGTTAAGTTGCTCCCCAAACTCTTTTCACTTTGACGTAAAGGAGCTCTCCAAGCAACCCTGGTGGATGCAGACTATGGGTGGCATCTCTTGTTAACAGTCCCTCACCCTTCCCTTGATAAGGGAGTCAAGGGTTATGGGGCAGCAAGTAGGAAAGCAAAGACAAGCCATAATCAGATCATAGAAACATAGAAACTATGAGCTGGAATAGGCCATTCAGTCCTCATTCTTGATGAAAGGCTTTTGCCCGAAATGTCGATTCTCCTGCTCCTTGGATACTGCCTGATCTGCTGTGCTTTTCCAGAACCATACTCTCCATTCAGTCCTTTAAGCCAACTCCATCATTCAACATGATCATGGTTCATCATCCAACTCAGTCCCCTGTTCCTGCTTTCTCTCCATATCCTTTGATCCCTTTAGCCCTACCAACTCTGAATCCCTACTTGAAACATTCAATGTTTGGGCCTTAACTGTTCTCTGTGGTAGAGAACTCCACAGGCTCACCACCCTTTGGGTGAAGAAATGTTTCCTCATCTCAGTCCTAAATGGCCTCCCCCATATCCTCAGGCTGTGACCCCAGTTCTGGGCCACCTGATCATCAGGAACAGGGGCTTCTTGTGTTTACATTGTCTGGGTCCTGTTAGAATTTTACAGGGTTCTATGTGCTGCACTGCTGCCTCACAGCGCCAGAGACCCGGGTTCAATTCCCGCCTCAAGCGACTGACTGTGTGGAGTTTGCACATTCTCCCCATGTCTGCGTGGATTTCCTCCGGGTGCTCCGGTTTCCTCCCACAGTCCAAAGATGTGCAGGTCAGGTTAATTGGCCATGTTAAATTGCCTGTAGTGTTAGGTAAGGGGTAAATGTAGGGGTATGGGTGGGTTGCGCTTCGGCGGGGCGGTGTGGACTTGTTGGGCCGAAGGGCCTGTTTCCACACTGTAATGTAATGTAATGTAATGTAATCTAATCTATGAGATCAGTCAGGAGAAAATAATATAGAAATGACTTCTGGAAGGAAGATAATGCTGAAATGTATAACAGATTTACAAATTTACAATTTACAGATGACACAAAGGTAGGTGGAAAGGCAGGTTGCAAGAAGGATATAAATAGTTTACAGAAAGATATTGATAGTTTAAGTAAACGGGCATAAAAGTTGGCAAAGACATATAATGTGGGAACTTGTTCATTTTGTAAGGGAGAATAAAGAAACAGAGTATTATTTAAATGGAGAAAAACTGCAGGATGCTGCAACACAAAGTGACTTGGGGCTACTCATATGCAAAACACAGAAAGCTAGCACCCAGGTCATCAGGAAGGCCAATGGAAAGTTGGCGCTTATTTCAAGTGGACTTGGAATATAACAGTTGGGAAGTCCTACTGCAATTGTACAAGGTGCTGGTGAGACTGCATCTGGAGTACTGGGAGCAGTTTTGTTCCCCTCATTTAAGAAAACATATTTCATTGGAGGCAGCTCAGAAGAGGGATCCTCAGTACAGAGGGATTGTCTTTTAAACAAAGCTTAAACAGATTGGGACTCTATTCACTAGAATTTAGAGCAACACGAGGTGATATTATAGAAACTTATTGGCTTCTTAATGGGCTTGATAGGGTAAATGCTGAGAGGATGCTTTCCCCATGGGAGAGTCTGGGATAAGAGGCCATTGTGTCAAAATAAAGGAGTGCCAACTTAAGGCTGGGATGAGGAGGAATTTCTTCTCTCAGAGGGTTGAGAGTCTTTGGAACTCCTTGTAACAGTAAGTTGTGAAAGACAGAAAAAAGTACAGATGCTGGAATTCAAGGTAGACAGGCAGGAGGCTGGGAGAGCGCAGCAATACAGGCAGCATCAGGAGGTGGAGAAGTCAATGTGTCGGGTGTAAACCTTCTTCAGGAAAGTTGTGGGGGCAGAGTCCTTGTGTATATTTAAGGCTGAGATGGATAGATTCATAATCCCGAGGGAAAGTAAGGGTTAACAGTCAATAAAGTGTGGCACTGGAAAAAGCACAGCAGGTAAGGAGCACCTGAGGAGCAAGAGAGTCGACATTTCAGGCATAACCCTTCATCAGGAAAGGACAGGAAAGTGGACATGAGAAATGTTGGATCAGTCACGATCCTTTTTAATGGTGGAGGTGCTTTGAATTGCAAAATGGACTACTCTTGTTCCTATTTCTTGTAGGCCTTACAACCCCCCCCCCCCCCCCCCCCCCCGCCATTTTTCCTGAACTCCAGTGACAATAATCCATACAGATCAGTCAGGATCTTACTGAGCAGCAGAATGGGCTCGAGCAACTGAATATTCTGCTCCTGTTTCCTATGATCTGATGGTGACATTCTCAAAGAAGTACATCAACTGCTCCCCAATTGATTAGGATGGAGGAAGGTCATACTGGGATGAGAATAATTGGAAGTACTTCAAACATCAGAGTTCTGTATATTCATAACAGATTGGCAGTGGGCCTTTATTCAAAGAGCTATGAGAACAATTTCAAAAATAAATGATTGGAATCATAATTCTTTTCCACCTTCCTCCCCAGAAGACACAATAATAAACTGAACTGTGGCTATCCCTGACCATGATTGTTTTATTTCTCTCTGCATTGGATCTGTCTCATTTCTATTTGCAGTATTTCATTAAAAAGGAGCTGCCCTCGTGAAATCTCTGCAATTTGCAAAGAAATCGAATGCAACTGTTCCTTGACTTCAAAGATATATGACCAGGATTTGGTGTCATTAATAACTTAAAACTTGTGCTGCCTGGCCTTCTGAAAACTGCATTTACTCCTGTCATAATGTGATGCTGTGATAGCGAGCGCATGATTTCCAGTGGGGGAGAGCCAGACACAGAGAGGGAGAAAAGCAAAATCCACCTATACCGATCTTTGAAGATGACCGGACAAATCGAGGAGTCGGTTTCAAAAGCGTACGATAAGGCCCTGTAACCAAATGCCTGCATGTTTTGCCCAACCTTTATAGAAGCACAGCATGTGGACCTCAACTAGATTATTGAATGCCTTTTCCACACTTTAGGCAGGATGTCAAGGCGTTGGTGAGGGTTCAGAGGGTACTTACTGCAAACCTACCAGAGACTAGAGGTTTCAGTGATATCGAGACACCAAAGTCAGAAGTCACACAACACCAGGTTATAGTCTAACAGGCTTATTTGAAATCACCAGCTTTCAGAGCGCTCCAAAGCTTGTGATTTCGAATAAACCTGTTAGACTATAACCTGGTACCTAGGGACTTCTGACCTTGTCCACCCCAGTCCAACACCGGCACCTCCACATCAAAGATACCAAAGAGGCAGGGGTTGTTGCCCCTCGGATTTGGAGGGTTAAGGGGAAAATAAATAGTAATGTTCAAAAAAACTACCAACCAGTGAGGATCTAGAAACAGTTCACTCACATAAAAGTTGGTCACATGAACATACAAGAAAATCGCCAATTAGAAAACGAGGACAATTTTTGTAAATGCAGTCAGTAGTTATGACACGAGGAAGCTGCTTTTAATTGTTATTTTTAAAAGTGGATTGGACATGTACTTGAAAAGGAACCATGTCAGGTTTTATTCATGAAGTGGGATAAACTGGAGAGCTTTACCAAATAGCTGGTGTAGACAAAATAGGTTTTTTGTGCCTATAAAGCCAATGAGTTTGTTTGTCATTGGAATCCAAATTGGTCATGTCCAATATACTGTGCCGTCCCATCCACTCTCTTTGTTATAATTATCAACACAATCTCCAAGGCATGTGCAATCAGTCCAAATGGATGGAGGTGAGAGCAAAAGCAGAGAATATACATATCTCTTTGATTGCAGATGGACTAACACAAAACAGCTATAAACTCTCCAGTCACTTCAACTCCAGGGATCACATGAACAAAAGAAATTAAAATTTAACCGGTGATAGGCATGAGTGAATGGACATTTATAAGCTTCCATTGTATCATGGTTTCAAGTTTCAGAAGTGTTACACTGCAACATAAGATGTAGGGATCACCATAAATATCACCCCATTGTAGGAACAAATTACTGCAAATGCTAGAATCTGAACTAAAAACAAATAATTCTGGAGATCACAATGGGTCATCCATAGATGCTGCCTGACCTGCTGTGATCTCCAGCATTTTTGTTTTCACGAAACTTTGGATAACAACTTGGCACTTACAAAAATCGCATGGTGAAAGAGCCATGTTTTCTGCCTGACTTTTACAAATTAGCGCAAGCTGTCTGGCTGTGGTTTCACCAGAAAACAATTGACCAACATCTCAATTGACAAAAGGCCAGACCACAAAATAGCTTTAAGTAACCAAACAGCCAAAGTAATTGGCAGCAATATCTTGGCAAAGGGAGATCCAAACAGAGAAACTGTTTCCTGTTTGACATTTGAGTTCGTCTGAGAAGCAACCCTCACAAATTGCTGAGAATCACTTGCTTTACAAGGTTAAAATTCACACAACACCAGGCAATAGTCCAACAGGTTTATTCAGAAGCACTAACTTTTGGATTGCTGCTCCTTCAGCCACAACCACCTGATGAAAGACCAGCGCTCCGAAAGCTGGTGCTTCCGAATAAACCTGTTGGACTATAATCTGGTGTGGTGTGAGTTTTAACTTTGTACACCCCAGTCCAACACCGGCACCTCCAAATCATTGCTTTACAAGCCATTTCAAAGCCTTGAAAACCATCTTAGAAACTTCACTCCGACCGTGAGGGAGACCAAAGATCATAAGGTAGAGACTGTGATATTCTAGTCTGCAATATCACATTCACCTGTGCCTATTTTTTGAGTGAGTGTGTCTTTCTGTGAGACATTGTATTTAAAATCAGCCTAAGTGTATGAGAACAAATCAGCTTTTCTGTTTTACTCAGTAAAGCTTGTTGAAGTTCAATAAAAGTATACAATCCAAATGGGAAGAGTATATGCACCTCCTTCGTGCAAAACATACCGAGGTGACAAGAAAACACGAACATCCTGATCATGACACTTCACAAACTGATTGATGTTGTCTAGCTGCTAACTTCAAGAACACAGCAGAATGTTCCCCACCCTGGTGTGGTGTGAGTAAAGTCAAGAGAGGTGGGAAAATGCAAAAGGAGCAAAATAAAAATCAGAATCTCAATCCTGAAAAAAATCATGTATGATTCTTCCCTCAAGCCTTAAATGGTGATTTCACAATTTTACCATTGAGTGGTGACCACCTTAGTTCAGGATAACAGTCACTGGACCCAAAACATTGACTCTGCTTTCTCTCCACAGATGTTGCCAGATCTGCCGAGTTACTCCTGCAATTTCTGTTTTTGCTTAGATTTCCAGCTTCTGCAACTCTTTGTTTTACCTTATTTCCAGAGGCTAGCAATACTGAAGCAAGTAACTCACCTCCTGATTTCCCAAAGCCTGTTCACCATTGACGAGGTACAAACCAAGACTATGATGGAATACTGTCAAGATTAGAGTGGTGCTGGAAAAGCACAGCATGTCAGGCAGCATCTGAGGTGCAGGAAAATCGATGTTTTGGGCAAAAGCCCTTCATCATACTTCCCACTTACCTGGACAGGTGCAGTTCTGAAAACACTTAAGCAGCCTGCCTGATTGGCACCATGACTACATGCATTCACTCCCTCCACTACTGACATTCAATAGCATCAATGTATGATTAGATTCCCTACAGTGTGGAAACAGGCTCTTCAGTCCAACAAGTCCACACCAACCCTCCGAAGAGTAACCCACCCAGACCCATTCCCCTACCCTATATTTACCCTGACTAATGCACCTAGCACTGTGGGCAATTTAGCATGACCAATTCACCTGGCCTGCACATCTTTGGATTGTGGGAGGAAACCGGAGCACCTGGAGGACACGGGTTGTATGACTTTTAACTTTTACCATCTACAAGGTGGAGAAATTCACTGAAGATCCTTACAGAGCACCTTCCAAACCTATGACCACTTGCAACTAGAAGGTCAGGAGCAACAGGTATGGGAACACCACCACATGCAAGTTCACCTCCAAGGCACTCACCATCCTTACTTGGAAATATATTGCCGTTCCTTCACTGTCACTGGGCCAAAATCCTGGATTTTCCTTTCTAAGGGCATTTTGGGTCCATCTACAGCACGTGGACTGCAGCGGTTCAAGAAGACAGGTCACTGCCTCTTTCCGAGGGGGCAATCAGGGACAGGCAATAAATGCTGGGCCCAGCCAGCAACACCCGCATCCCACGAGTGAATAAAAGAAAAAGAACACACACATTGACATGACTGAGTGAGTACTCAGGACAAACTATCAACACTTCTCTTGGAAATTATATTTCATCAGACGCAAAGCAATTTGGTCAAACAATGATGACAGGTTCATCTTGGTTGTTTAAGCTGACAGCACACTCTTTTTTGTCAATCCTTCGCAAAATAAGAAACATTGAAATGCGTCGCTGGGCAACCGTGTTGAGAGACTTTCCTTCCAAGTGTCAATTTGTCAAATTTCAAATTTGCTACCAGATCATGTAATGTTCCACTAGACTGGAACTGTTTCTTTATATTGTGGCATGAAGTACATGTATTGCTGGCAAGGCCCCAAAAAATTATCTTTGGGAAGGTGGTAATGAGCTGCCTTCTTGAAGTCCGCAGGCCTTCGCTGTTGGAGAGATTTTCAACTTGTTTGAACTTACCCAGGACAAACAGTTCATAATATAGTGCAGCATCCTGATACACTACGGCACTTCAAGCTACGAGCCACACCCTGGTTGAATTCGGCGAAGGCGTGGCAGGTTTAAAACAGAGATGAGGAGAAGTCACTTTGACTCAAAGGGCTGGCAATCTGTGGCGTTTACTACCCCAGATTGTGCTGGATGCTTAAGGAGGAGATAGAATAAACTTAAGGAAGAGATAGAAACATTTTTAATATGTAATGGAATGAAGGGTTATGGGAAATGGGCAGGAAAGTGGAATTGAGGCTAAGATGTGATCAGCCATGATCTTATTGAAAAGCAGAACAGTTTCATGAAACTGAATGACCTCCTTCTATTCTTCATTCTTATGAATAGTGCAGCAGGTTAGTGGATCCAAATTGCCTACTCCAGTCTCTATCTCCTATGTTCCTCAGCAGCACTGTTACAGGGCAGTGAATATACCTGTTCACATTCTTCTATAGTTTGACATATCTCATTCCTGATGTTTGTCAGAGAGGGAAAGGGGAGAAAAGTTTTGAATTTATATGGTGCCTTTGCTCTGTGGAAACCCTGTGATGCAGAAGATTGACCTGTTCAAGCCTCTAATTCATATATACGAACACACAAGCTCCAGAGCAATACAGAGGGAATACTGCCCTGTCAGAATGTGTGCGACTTTAGTGAGGCATCTGGGTCTTCATCTGCCCTTTCAGGTTGTCATACAGGACCACAGACGACCTTAAAGAAGTGCAGGAAAGTTCTGCCACCGTCCCGGCCAATACTTATTGCTTGATCAACATCAGTCACGATAACTTATCTGGTCATAACCACTCTCCAAAAACCTGGCTACTGCACTTTCTACGTTACAGTGGTTCCTGCCCTTCCAAATATCACGCTGCCTTTAAAGGAGTTGAGGTAGACTGAGATCCTGACAAACAGATGTGCATAAATGCAGGATTTGCTGTTCTATGTGCCCCGTATCTTGTTGCTCTTTTGCTTATCATTAGATTCATCCCTTGCCTGCTCTTCAACCACATCTTTCATAGACCTGCAGATGAAAAGGGCATAAACGAAGAGTGCATGAGTAGAACATTCTTGCATTTCAGAAGACAAAGAAGGGTGTGGAGATATCTGTCTGTGCATTCCTCACACCGATGCCACGAGGACATCTTTGGTCTTTAACAATCGACTGAAATGTCACACCCCCCCACTGCTTGAAGGGAGTGAGGTTACAAACTCCAACACTCTGTGGCATGTAGTCGTTTGGTGATTCAGAACTTTGAGGATTTCTCGAAAGCATCGCATTTTGCCAAAGCTTTTTGCCTTATACTCATCAGGAAGATTCACCAAGGTAGAGTGAAATCAACATTTATAATAACTGAGAGGAGAGTGCTCAACTTACCAAAATAGGTGACAGCCATTTCTCAAAGCAATGCCTGGACCAATCACAGGCAAACAGCTTGGCAGTTAACTGTCATCCATCATGAGTTGGGTCATTCTCTAAGACAACACCATCTCTCGAGTCTGCTTCCCAATCAATGATAACTCTCTTGTCATGCAGTGTAAACCCTGTTTCCCTGTTTACATTGTCCCTTTAAATTCAAATTGAACGCTTTTGACAATATTGTGTTTTTTTTTCTCAACAATATTCAAACTCTATGATGCATAATGGCCCGTGGTTCAGTCTGCCTTCTTCAGTACTATATTGGGAATGTGTGCAAATTCTACTAAATGCTTTCGTTGCAAAATAACATTTGAGTAATATGTCCCAGGTGCATTCAGATAACTGATGCAACTGATTAGCTCATATCAGTCAGTTAAAGTGGATGCAGGGCTTTAAAAGCTTCTGTGGGCTCATAATTAAAGGAGATGAGATCACATCTTGTAAGACATGGTTAGCAGAAGTCCTTAACCACAACGCAATGTGAAGGGTGAGCAGTGCAGCAATTAATCTTCCAATGTGAACAGTGTGTTGATGTCCATGCTGCCCACAATTAGAAAGGTGGTTGACATATTACTCTCCCTGCCCTTGCGTCGGCATTGAACTTTTCTCTGGCAGTGGTCTTCAGCTCACAGGATGAAGGAGAAGGGACACGCAGGATCAATGCTATTTGCAATATCTTCTGTCTAACTGATACACACATTTTCGAGGCTTCATTTTCGTGGAAACCAGCACTCTTTTCATCCCTGACTAAGGTAGAGAGCTTCATACTGATAGGATATTGAGGTTACGTGTGTACCAGGCACAATCTGAACACCATGTTTCACTGCTCTGAGTTCCACGTCATGCTGAAATAACACCATTACCTTCACCCAAAACATCACGCTGCTCTTTCCAGCCCTTTTCTCAAGTCCCCCTTAAATGGGGACTTTTTTGACTCCTCCACTTGATTTCTAGTTTTCCGAAGCACTGTAGAACTTCAAACAAGGAATGGGGTTTGCCATGGTAGCTCAGTGGTTAGCACTGCTGCCTCACAGACTCAGGTTCAATTCCATCCATGGGTGACTGCGTGGAGTTTACACATTCTCTCCCGCTGCTCCTGTTTCCTCCCACAGTCCAAAGATGTGCAGGTTAGGGTAGATTGGCCATGCTAAATTGTCCATTGTGCCCAGAGATGTGTAGGCTAGGTGGATTAACCATGGGAAATGCAGAGTTATTAGGGAGGTGGGGTGGTCTTCTCAGGGTCGGCGTGGACTCGATGGGCCAAATGTCCTGCTGCCACACTGAGGATTCTATAGGTAGGACAGTCTGCTCAGCCTTTGAAATGGTTTAATCATACTGCTGCCTGCTGCACCTATCTTTTCGCCATTCCAAATTGCTGGAGGATTGGTGAATGTGCAGGTTTCCACTGGATAACGTAAGGGTTGTGCTCAGCTAACGGCAGTGTGATGTGTGCAGCAAACGATTCTGAGTCACAGAAAAAGAAGTGTTGGAGAAACTCAGCAGGTCTGGCAGCATCTTTGAGAGTGAAACAGAGCTTATGTTTCAAGTCTGTTATAACTGCTCTCTAGAACCCGTTTCTATTTCTCTCTCGACAGAGCTGGAGGCCATGGTCTCGTGATGATATTATTCCAGAGGCCCAGGTAATGTTCTGTGGAATCGGGCTCGAATCCTGAATTCAAATTTGGTTGATTCTTAACAGCCCTCTGGGCAATTAAGGATGGGCAATTAATACTGGCTTAGTCAGTGACACCCATATCCCTTGAATGAGCAAAACAAAATGTCGACCAGCTGAGTTTCTCCAGCACTTTCAGTACTTTTACTTCAAATCGCTAGCGTCCACTGAACGTTGCTTTTATCGGAGTCTTTTGGAGAAACAGAGGAACAAGGGAAGCAACAGCCAAATGGTATTATTGCTGAACTGTTAATCCAGGCACCCAGGTAATGTTCTGGGAATCCGCGTTTGAATCCTGCCACAACAGATGATGGAATTTGAATTCAATAAAAATTTGGAATTAAGAGTCTAATGATGACCGTGAATCTGTGAAGTTGATTGTTGGAAAAACCCATCTAGCCACTAATGTCTTTGAGAGAAGGATAATGCCATCCTTACCTGGTCTGGCCTACATGTGACTCCAGACCCACAGCAATGTGGTTGACTCTTAACTGCCCTCTGGGCAATTAGGGATGGGCAATAAATGTGGCTGAACTAGAGTTGCCCACATCTTATGAATTAATAAAGAGTGGTTCCACATTTGGAAGCAAATGGTCAAAAGGATTTTGGGAACATTTACTTAATCCATTTACCCGTTAAATTTTGTGCCCAATCTTAGAATTTGGCTTGCGAACTGGTCTAAATCTTTTCAAAATTAGCATCTTGATGGACACCCATTTTATCATCACCACACGATTGAAGAGTAAACTTAGCTCTCGGAGGTTCTGTGTTTGCTTTGAAAGTCTGCAATAAATTGTCACTTTTTCCGACTTAATTCATACAAGGGCCATTACAGCTGTGTTTGAACTTGAGGGATGGTTGCATCATCAGGGAGTCCAGTCCACAAGACAGGCAATGAAAACTGACAGTTTCGTGCCACAGTTAAAATTGAAACCTGTGCAGAAACGTTCTCAACAAATAATGAGACAAACCGAATTCAAACATCTCAGGAAATAACCCTGAGTTGTAAGCCACTGGAGTTTAACAATTTCTCAATCAATGTAGCCAAGACCGCAGCCTCAAGGCAAGCACTCTGCCTGTTGGTGATAGTTCAGACCCTGGCACTCTCTCCTTCAGACCACAGGTTCATTTCCACTCAGAAAGATTCCCCTCATATATTTACTTCTGACTGCTCCAAAAATCAGTAAATTTCCAATTGAAAGACGTTCTATTTAGACTATCCATCAGCACACTCAAACTCATAAAAGCCATGCACAAGAAGGTAATCAGGGGAAACCGAACAATTCACAGGAAGAAAGCACCATATTGATTGTAGGATTTTATGTGTTGGTTTATACTATAAATTCGAACTGCAAACATAAGGTGATTGATGGCTCCTTGGGCACCGCTCAAGCTTAAAGCAAACTATGCGCAGGTTGCCTGAAGGTCACATAGCTATAACAAACAAATGGATTTTCTCCTTTCAGTATATTTCCTTGATGGGCAGTTCAATAAGTCTTTTCAGAAAATAGCCAATTTAATGAGTTTAACTCGTGTGCCTTTATCTAAATTATGACAATGAAATAAAATAAAGAGAAAAAAGCGAAGAGGCGATTTTACCAAATCTTACAAATCAATATAGCGGTAGACAAGGGTGGATCAGAGTGAGATTTCTTCACAAGCTGAACCAATGAACAATGCTGGATAAATTCACAAGGGGAGTTTTTGTATGAAATTAATGCTTGCGTGGATTGTATGTTAAGGAGCAGTGTTGTTATGGATTATTGGATGCAAACGATTATATGCAAAGCTAAGTATGCTGATTGAAAATGAGCACTGAGTGGTGTGGAGAGGGCTGGAGGCATGGAGTGGAGCATGGACAGTTGCTGGACTGGGGTCTAGCGCGGAAGGGGTCAGCGGCTTGTGAGGCCAGTCAGACCACATGTGGAAGCCCCTGGACTAACCTACTGCAATTTAATGTTTATCTGACTGTAATGCTTGCCCTGTTAACTATGTCTTATTTCTAACTTATACTATGAATCACTGAAAGGTAATGCAATTTCTTTTCATCTTTATTCCTCTTTTGTATCTAAGATTTGTACCTAAGATGGCGCCATGAGAGGTGTCATTACAAATTGAGTACACATGACAATAAACCTAATTCTAATTCTATTCCTCTTCCGCACCTTGATTCAGATATTAGCACCTTTGGTTGGCTAAGGGATACCTAATGTGGAACATGGGACAGGATACTCTGATGACCATCACTTTATCTCAGTGATGCTGACCATGAAATATTGCACCATCATTGTTACAAACCACCTGATTCACTAACCTCCTTAAAGGAAAGAAATCTGCTGTCGTTACCCACTCTAACCAACACTGAAAGCCACACTAATTGTAGCTGGCTCTTAATTAGCCTCTGAAATGGCCTAACAAGCCACTCAGTTCAACTGCGATTAGGAACAGCCAACTGATGACGACCTTACCAGCAATGGCTACATCCTATGGAAGATTAAGGAGAAAAGGCCTTTGGTATTAGGAGAGTTACGAAGATGTTTGTCTCTTGATCTTTCCAGCCTGTTGAAAATAGCTGAGAATCTTTCTGAAAACCTAAGCAACATGTTTCACTTCTGATTGAGATTAGATGATTTTAGATTACTTACAGCGTGGAAACAGGCCCTTTGGCCCAACAAGTCCACACCGACCCGCCGAAGCGCACCCACCCACACCCATTCCCATTCCCCTACATATACCCTGCACCTAACACTATGGGCAATTTAGCATAGCCAATTCACCTAACCTGCACATTTTTGGACTGTGGGAGGAAACCGGAGCACCCGGAGGAAACCCACGCAGAGACGGGGAGAATGTGCAAACTCCACACAGTCAGTCGCCTGAGGTGGGAATTGAACCCAGGTCTCTGGCACTGTGAGGCAGCAGTGCTAACCACTGTGCCAGCCGCGTGTTGCCTCAATTTCAGTCAAAAACTGTATATCCTTGATGGGCAGTTTGCTAAGTCTTGTCAGAAAATAGCCAATTTAATGAGTCTAACTTGCATGCTTTTATCTAAATTATGACAATGAAATAAATTAAAGAAAAAAAATCGAAAAGTTGACTTTTAGTAAATCCTACAAATCAATACGGCAGAAGAAAAGGCTGGGTGAAACAATTTTGGTGTGAAACTACTGAGTGACACCTATATTTCTACCCAAGATAATTGGTGTCCCTTGCTCTAAATCACAATTTAAAATCATTGATTCATACTGATATATACTGCAGAACAACACCTCATACTGTGAAGAGTTGCCAACTCTTTGAATGGCTTTGGCGCCTTCAGCAATTGAAGATTAATCTTCCGTATGCTGCTGCTTGGTGCATGACTGGATTAGAGTAGGTTCCCAACAGTGTGGAAACAGGCCCTTCAGCCCAACAAGTCCATACCGACCCTCCGAAGAGCAACCCACCCAGACCCATTCTCCTCCATTTACCCCTGACTAATGCACCTAATACTACAGGCAATTTAGAATGGCCAATTCACCTGACCTGCACACCTTTGGACTCTGTGGGACGAAACCAGAGCACCTGGAGGAAGCCCAAGCAAACACGGGGAGAATGTGCAAACTCCACGGAGACAGTCGCCCAAGGTGGGAATTGAACCCAGGTCCCTGGCGCTGTGAGGCAGCAGTGCTAACCATTGAGCCACCATGCCATCTGCATTATAAAGAGTATGTTTCTTACTTTATTTTCTTTGAAGACTTTCATTTCCTAATTGCAGAAAAAATTGCCAAAGACCTTAAGAAGAAAAATCATGAAGGGCATGGATACGATAAACAGACAAGGTCTTTTCCCTGGGGTGGGGGAGTCCAAAACTAGAGGGCATAGGCTTAAGGTCAGAGGGGAAAGATTTAAAAGGGACCTGAGGGACAATGTTTTCATGTAGAGGGTGGTGCGTGTATGGAATGAGCGGCCAAATGCTGACAAATGGGACTAGATTAATTTAGAATATCTGGTCAGTATGGACGAGTTGGACCGAAGGGTCTGTTTCCGTGCTCCACGACTTTAAGAATATTCAAGATTAATTCAGTTGGGCTGGAAGGTGTCTGCACTAACTGATTCGGGGTTGGCAGGTGCATAGTGGATGACCAATCTGCAGATTTTCACATGGTGGGGTGGTGCAAAGTGGCAGGGCAATTGATGAAACCTCCAGTAAGTCAACCAAGCAAGACGTGGCAACCCAAAATCTACCCTGGGACAGCAGACTTTGTAGGCATTCCAGATTAATTCCTCCCAAAACAGCTGCAGCCTCTGCTTGGGCTTTTCTTCTGACCAGTCTCATTTATTGCTTAAATATTTACCAACTGCATTCTTAAGGAATTCACTCCGAACATTGGTCTTTCTATGCCTGGGTTTAGTGTGGATATCTTGCTGCAATTGTCTTGACCTGAGTGAGACACAGCTGAAATATTACATGCCTTGTCTGAGGAAGAATGTCCTAGTGATGGAGGGAGTGCAACAAACGTTTATCAGACTGAATCCTGGGATGGCAGGGCTGACATACGAACAGAGATGGGATCGGTTAGGCCTATACTTACCGAGGTTTAAAAGGAAGACGGGGGGATCTCACAAAATTCTAACAGGAGAAATGCAGGAAGGATGCTCCAAGGACTGGAGAGCCCAGAACCAAGGGTTACAATTTAAAACTGAGAGGAGGAGCTATGTCTTCACCCAGGGAGTGGTGAGCCTCTGGAATTCTCTGCCACAGAGAGAGGTCAAGGCAAAACAATTGAATGCTTTCAAGAAGGAGTTAGATATTGTTCTGAGGGTGAAAGGGATCAAAGGGTGTAGGGAGAAGGCAGAAAAACGGTTGGATGATCAGCCATGATCATACTGAATGATGATGCAGGCTTGAAGGGTTGAATAGCCTACTCCTGCTCCTAGTTTCTATGTATCTGCCTCCAGCCCTCTAAATAGGTGCTATCCCCAGTTGGATTAATGCACTGAGCAATATTTAACCGAGTCAGCATGGTTTTCAGGAGAGCTACATAGTGATTCATTGGCATTATTGCAGTGTCTATTTTTTTTCCTGGCTGACTACTCACTTATATAGTTATTGCCATCTAAGAGCCAGCAACAAGCAAATCTTGGCACAAAAAAATAAAACCAGCGTTAAAAAAATATAATCTAAGAGTTAGATCACAAAGAACGAGTGCAGAAAATTCTCTGGGAATCTTCAACACAGATGTAATCTCAAAGATCCTAGTAGGGAGAGAATTTTGTAATACGTAAAACTCAATCTCTCAGGCTGAGAGAGAATTTTGTTAATCTTTTTGAACTTGCAGGCAAGGTTTAACAGCTTAGAAAGGAATTATTTCACAGAATCCCTACAGTTTGGAAGCAGACCATTCAGCCCATCAAGTCCACACCAACCCTCCAAAGGGAATCCACCCAGACTCTATAACCTTGTATTTTGCACAACCTAACCTGCACATCTTTGGACCGTGGGAGGAAACCCACGCAGACATAGAGAGAATGAGCAGACTCCACACAGACAGTCACCCGAGGCTGGAATCGAAGCCGGGTCCCTGGTACTGTGAGGCAGCAGTGCCAATCACTGAGCCACCATGTATTACTCGTAAAGGAAAAGAAGATAATTGATTGCATAAATCAATAAAAGGTAAATTTCAGTCAGGTATCAAAGGAAATCTATTCCTGGAAAGAGTGTAAAATGATGTCAATAACCTGCATTTTGATTGCTCCTTTACTGCAGTAAAATTACCCAGGGGTAATTACACAGGAGTGCCATGGAGGAAATTTTGACACCAAGAAGATTAGATACAGTGTGGAAACAGGCCCTTCGGCCCAACAGGTCCACACCATCCCGCCACACATTTGCCCCTTACCTAACACTAGGGGCAATTTAGCATGGCCAATTCACCAGACCTGCACATCTTTGGACTGTGGGAGGAAACCCACGCAGACACAGGGAGAACGTGCAAACTCCACACAGTTAGTCACCTGAGGCAGGAATTGAACCCGGATCTCTGGCGCTGTGAGGCAACAGTGCTAACCACTGGGCCACCGTGCCGCTTGGTCAAAGATGTAGATATCAAGGACAGGCTTAAAGGAGGTAACAGAAGAGGAGATTTGGAAATATGTAGAGAGGAAATTCCAGCGTTTAGAGGCTGCAGACTGCAAAGGAAATTGCAGCCAGAAATGGTGAAGCCACTAAAATCTCAGAGGTCAGAGTTGGCAGAGTGCAAAGATTAAGGGCAGGTGTAATGGAAGTCCACAAAGCCAGGCTAATGCACTGCTGTCATGGTTTCAAACCCCACCAGAGCAGATTGTGAAATTTGAATTCAGTAAAAATCCAGCCTCATGGCATTTATCTGGTCAGTGCTCTTTAGGGAAGGAAATCTGCCATCCTTACCTGGCCTGGCTTATATGCGAAACCCATGGTAAAAAATAAAATTCAATCAGACATCACAGCAATATCATTGATTCTTAATTGGCCCCTGGCCCAGCCAGCAACAACCCCACATTCTTTGAATGAATAAAACAAAAATTGTCAGGCTTGTTAGCTGGAGGACATTACAAAGATTTCCACACTTCATGTAAAAACACAATGCACCAAGCACAATGTCAAATGAACTGTGATGAATACTTAACCCTTCAGATTCACCCATCACCCTTCCTCAATCAATTTTGTTACTTACCCTTCTTTGCAGAAAACATTGACAAGGTAGAATTCTGTGGATGCATCTTGTTTTGTCTTACCAGATATTCAACACATGTCAAACTCATCGCCCACTTTGATAGTCCCCACATTGCAACACTGAGTTCAAACAAATTCGCTGACATAAGAAAGACTAGCATTTCATGACCTCAGGATGTCTCAACGTGATACAGACAGTGAAGTTCTTCTGAAGCACACTCACTGTCGAAGTGAAGAAAACTTTACAAAGCACCGTGCACGCTGTGAGCTCCCAACAAAGCATCAACATGATTAATGAGCAGATAATCTGTTTTTTTTTTAACTGACGTTGATTGAGGTGTCAATGTTGACCAACATGTTCAGAGACAGCTTTTTCCTCTGGGAATGACATTGCGCTTCATCTAATGAGCTTTAACAGCCTGTGTGATTTCACCTCAGCCTTATTCACCTTAAAATTCAAGCTATTTATCAAAAGAAAACATCCTGGATTCACCAGATCATCCTGGTTACCCCATTCCAACCATCCATCACTCACTCTGCAAACCTGTACCTCCGGATAGCTATCCTCAATTTGTCCTTGAGAATCCTCAAACCATGTCCTCCAGTCTGCGTTCTAATGGTTTTTGATTTGATTTGATTTATTTATTGTCATGTGTACCTCAGTACAGTGAAAAGCTTTGTTTGTCAGCAGTACAGGCAGATCGTCATAAACAAGGACATACAGATGATAGGGTGAAAACAAAACTTGGACAGAGTAAGTCATACAGGTTACACTGCATAGGACATGTGCTAGACAAGATCAACATTGATCTAACTTGGGCATGGCTCGTGAGATGATATGGGTTTTTCATACACAGGTCTGTTGCTGGACTTTCATCAACATAGAGCACAAGTCAATGTTCTCATGCTCTGACTGCATTGGATTACCATCCCTGTTAGGACAATGGCAGCAGAGTTATCTCTGCTTACCAGAATCAAAGATTGGAAATTGGCCAATCTTGTTTTGCTACCAGAGATTTAATAACTTCTTGCCTCAGCCCCTCTCATCTTTCGTTATCAAGGCAATGTGAACAATTCCCTATTTCACCAGAAGTAGATTACCAGAGTTTGGAATTTGTACCTGTTGGAGACACTTGCTGCATTAATCATATTTTCTGCATGTAGTGATTTTTCACCACATAGTTCAAACCTGCACACTCAACTGTCTCCTTGCAAATCGACCATCATCTCCCTACACTTCCTTATTTTATAACAGAGCCACCTCAAGTCAGTACAGCGGGGCTGATTGATGGATGTTCCAATCACTAATAAATCTCCTGGCCCTTCATCACCTGTCACCAGTGCTGAATTTAGTTAAGTGAGGATGTGCAAAATGCCAGATGCTAATGCAGCCAATAAAACATACCTCCTATTTTGTCTCTTTTGAAAACCATCATCGAAGCTCAGTGATTTAAAACATGTTAATCTCCTGACAACTGGAGCGAAATAAACTGAAAGGGGAAATGGGCATAGCACATTCGGTGAGAACTCAGGAGGACTTCTTTATGCCTTAGTTTGACAGTTCCCCGTTGACTTGTATGACCTCGCCTGGATAATTTGGCCAGTCACAGGCCACAGCTTTGCATCTAGTCTTTGCTGTATTGGTTACCTCAGCCAACAAGTTGCAAGGGGCAATAGAGGGGCTCACTGCAATTAGTAAACCATTCATGCACTCTTTACTGCTGCTCACCAGTCTCTGGTAGAAAGTAAACACTTTTGGATGTACGGGTAGTGGATGGGTTCCATTCTGCAGTCCACTTGATTTGATTTGAATTATTATTGTCACATGTACCTCAGCACAGTGAAAGGTTTTGTTTTGTATGCAGAACAGGCAGATCATACCGTACAAAGTGCATTGGGGTGATAGAACAAAGCAAGGAATACAATGTTACAGCTGCAAAGAAGGTGCACAGAGATCAACATTAAATTTAAAATTTGAGTGGTTTATTCAGAAGTCTAATAAGTCTAATAAGCTATTCTTGAATCTATTTGTATGTGTTTTCAAACTTTTGTGCCTTCTGCCTGATGGAAGAGGGTGGAAGAGAGTATAACTAGGGTCATAGAGTCAGAGAGATGTACAGCATGGAAACAGACCTTTCAGTCCAACTTGTCCATGCCGACCAGATATCCCAACCCAATCTAGTCCCACCTGCCAGTACCCGGCCCATATCCCTCCAAACCCTTCCTATTCATATACCCATCCAAATGCCTTTTAAATGTTGCAATTGTACCACCCTCCACCACATCCTCTGGCAGCTCATTCCACACACGCACCACCCTCTGTGTGAAAAAGTTGCCCCTTAGATCTCTTTTATATCTTTCTCCTCTCAACCTAAACCTATGCCCTCTAGTTCTGGACTCCCCAACCCCAGGGAAAAGACTTTGTCTCTTTACCCTATCCATGCCCCTCATGATTTTGTAAACCTCTATAAGGTCACCCCTCAGCCTCTGATGCTCCAGGGAAAACAGCTCCAGCCTGTTCAGCCTCTCTCTATAGCTCAAATCCTCCAACCCTGGCAACATCCTTCGAAATCTTTTCTGAACCCTTTCAAGTTTTACATCTTTCCGATAGGAAGGAGACCAGAATTGCATGCAATATTCCAACAGTGGCCTAACCAATGTCCTGTACAACTGCAACATGACCTCCCAACTCCTGTATTCAATGAGTTTTGAGAATATTTGTAGTTCAGGTTGAGGCTTTGTATGTAGGTTTGCTCGCTGAGCTGAAAAGGTTCATTTCCAGACGTTTTGTTACCTTACTAGGTAACCTCTTCAGTGGACCTCATGCGAAGCAATGCTCAATACTCTGTCCAAGAAAAGAAAGCATACCAAACGCCTTCTTCACTATCCTATCTACCTGTGATTCCATTTTCAAGGAGCTATGAACCTGCACTCCAAGCTCTCTTTGTATAGCAACACTTCCTAGGACCTTACCATTAAGTATATAAGTCCTGCTAAGATTTGCTTTCCCAAAATGCAGCACCTTGCATTTATCTGGATTAAACTCCATCTGCCACTTCTCAGCCCATTGGCCCATCTGATCAAGGTCCTGTTGTAATCTGAGGTAACCCTCTTTGCTGTCCACTACGCCTCCAATGTTGGTGTCATCTGCAAACTTACTAACTGTACCTCTTATAGGGCTGGGAGGGGTCTTTGATTATATTGGTTGTTTCCTGAGGCAGTGGGAAGTACAGATGGAGTCAATGGGTAGAAGGCTGGTTTGTGTGATGGACTGGGCTATGTTCACAACTCTCTGTAGTTTCTTGAAGTCTTGGGAAGAGCAATTACCAAATAAGATTATGATGCATCGAGATAGGATTCTTTTTATGACGTATCTATTTGCAAGTCGATTTGTTCGCAGTCAGAATGTAAAGCAGGACAATGTAAAGCAGGACAATGTAAAGCAGGACAATGTAAAGCAGGACAATGTAAAGCAGCTGTTTGTAAGGACAGGAAGTGTTCATACGTCAGTCTGTAACATGACATTTCTGTGTGAGATTGCGTTTGTAAATCAAGAACACTCTGTACAGTGAGGACTGGATCATGTTCGGCTGCTGCCAAGCGTGCTTCAACATAGAGTATTCCCAGGGAGCAGAGACCACCAACCACCCCACTGCATTCTCAACGAGTGACCTCTTAAACATGTTCAGTAAGGGGTACTCAGTATCTAAATGGTAACACATTTCAAAACAGGTGGAGGATCCAAAGCTTGCACAGGAACATTAATGAAAGAGAAAAACACCAATCAGCTCTGACTTGAATGTCTCCATTGAAATAAAGATTCTAAGAAGATCAACACCAACTCAGTTCAATTCCTAGGATTTTTAAGATTTACAACTAATTTAAGATTTAAAATTGAATTTACGACTTAATGAAAATGTAAGACCAAGGTTACATCCAGTCTCAGTTCCAAAGCAAGTTCCCTTACAGAATGGCTATGAGGTAAACAGGAATGTCCCAGTGGAAAAAGGTCCCCACTCCGAGATTGGGCGTTGAGTTGAAATGGAGATGAATCAGAAGGTAGCTAATGACATTGAGGCAGAAGATCAAAATCCTGGAATTCCCTCACTCAGGGCATTGTGGGTCAATCCACAGCAGGTGGACTGCAGCAGTTCATGAAGGCAGCTCACCACCACCCCCTGAAGGGCAACTAGGGACGGGTAGTAAATGCTCACCCAGCCAGAGTCATTCAAAGTCCACAAGTGAAACAAAAAAAAATTAAAACAACAACAATTGTAAAAATCACAGAATCCATATTAATCCTATGTGTAATGTTTATTCACCATGATAATGCAGTGTTTGCCAGGTCAAATTTGTAACCAGAGAAGGACTGTAGGTAGTATATCTACAGATAGTATATCTATTCTTCCAACTCTTAGAGACAAAGGTACATGTTTAAACATTAAATGAATTTTCACACTGATGTGCATTTAGGTTGCATTCCCAAAGCCTTTTACCCATGGTGGCTCAGTGGTTAGCACGGCTGCCTCACAGTGTCAGGAATCTGGGTTCTATTCCATCCTCGGGTGATTGTTCATGTGGAGTTTGCATGTTCTCCTTGTGTCTGTATGGGTTTGCTCTCACAATCCAAAGATGTGCAGGTTGGGGGACTGGTCATGCTAACTTGTCGCACTGTGTCCAGGAACATGCAGGTTAGGTGGACTAGCCATCGGATATGGGGATAGGGGGGTCTGGGTGGGATGTTTTTTGGAGGGTCAGCATGACTCAATGGGCTGAATGGCCTGCTTCTATACTGGAGGGATACTATCTCTTCGGTGGGCCATCCTTGCCAAAGGTTGAATACCCTCTCATCCATGAACAGACTTGATGACCAGGGAAAGGTTAGAGCGATGGTCATGAACAGACAGCCGTCATTTTCTCCAGCGCACATGGCCTGTTAATTAATTTCAGAGCTTAAAAATGTGATGCTAGAAAAGCGCAGCAGGTCAGGCAGCATCAAAGGAGAAGGAGAATCGACATTTCGGGCTTATGCCTGAAACATCGATTCTCTTTCTCCTTTGATGCTGCCTGACCTGCTGCGCTTTTCTAGCATCACATTTTTAAGCTCTGATCCCCAGCATCTGCAGTCCTCACTTTCTCCTAATTAATTTCAGAGACAGCTTAACTACCTCATGGACATACAACCTTCACAAGATAATGGCCTTAAAAAAAATAATTTTAAATAATTCAAAACAAAATAAAGATTGTACAAGATAGGTTCCCTTGTTTGCAAAAAGCTACGTAGCCAATTTTAGTATCTCATGTACTAACTTCTGCAGAACACTGTAAAATATTTGTCCCATAAAAGAGATCAAATTTTAATAACTTTGGCATTTTATTTGCACGCATTGAGATGGCTCAACAAATATATGTTATCAAGACTGGAGGGAAGAAATCCAAGGAGCTTCATTGTGGCAGGATTTTCTTTTTCCGAAAGGCAGCAATAACTGAGCTCCCTCTTTCCTGCAGCATGTCTCACAGCCAGAAACATTTCCAAGTGTTTATATGAATAGCACTTGAGATTGGGTTACATGGAATTCAAATCATGTTGTCACCTGTAAGAGCAGTGCTTTTTTTGAGTAGTTTATAATGTCTTTCAAACCCTTAAACATGTAATGGACTCAAACACACTTCCCAACACATTTATGTTTTCTTTGTCTGTTGTTGCCAAGGAGCGAAAACTATAAAGTACCATTTCTTACTCTCAGTCAGACATTTTTCTTCCTTCTCATTTTGCTGGTGGAGTTTGCAGACACTGAAGGATGGTGGTATTTTTAGACCTTGTGGATATACTCCAGAGACACAACTGGATGCTCCCTCCTTCCCTCCACCCAAAAGCGTCCAGCGGTGGGTTTACAGCCTCGGGTACTTGAAACAGATCTCCTCTCATCCTGTGCAGGGCCTTCTCGCCACTGTCCTGCCTGACAGAATCTGCCTGGCATCCTCACAGGGGGAAGGCGGAGTTGCGTGCTCTTGCTAAACTTCAGATCCTCAAGTGGTCTAATAACATCCGCTTGCTCCCCCAGCTTCAACTCAGTGGCCAGTGGGAAGGGTTCAGAGTCAGGTGAGGACCTCCCAGGTAGGCCTGATTGGGGGTTGGGGTGCTTTGGGGTACAATTGTTCAGAATAGAGGCGGGAAGGGGGTCTGCGTCAGGGGCCACCTTTGAAGGTCAGTCACCCTCTCCCC